>NC_141875.1:249084328-250334328 GCF_056163025.1 Triticum urartu
TCTCAGAACATAGTGGACACTAGGGATCAAACCCTAACAAAACTAACTCGATTACATCATAGATACCATCCAACCCATCACCGTCCAGCAAGCCTACGATGGAATTACTCACGCACGGCGGTGAGCATCATGAAATTGGTGATGGAGGATGGTTGATGATGACGATGGCGACGGATTCCCCTCTCCGGAACCCCAAACAGACAACAGATCAGCCCTCCCGAGAGGTTTTAGGGCTTGGCGGCGGCTCCGTATCATAAAACGCGATGATTTCTTCTCTCTAATTTTTTCTCCCCCCCAACTCAATATATGGAGTTGGAGTCGGAGAGGCAACAGGGGGCCCACGAGGTAGGGGGCGCGGCCCCCACCCTCGTGGAGAGGTGGTGGGCCCCCTGGCCTTCATCTTTTGCTGGTATTTTTCATATTTTCTGAAAAGTTGCTCCATGAAGTTTCAGGTCATTCCGAGAACGTTTGCTCCTGCACATAAATAACACCATGGTAATTCTGCTGGAAACAGCGTCAGTCCGGGTTAGTTCCATTCAAATCATGCAAGTTAGAGTCCAAAACAAGGGCAAAAGTGTTTGGAAAAGTAGATACGTTGGAGACATATCAACTCCCCCAAGCTTAAACCTTTGCTTGTCCTCAAGCAATTCAGTTGACAAACTGAAAGTGATAAAGAAAATTTTTTACAAACTCGGTTTGCTCTTGTTGTTGTAAATATGTAAAGCCAACATTCAAGTTTTCAACAAAGATTATAACTAACCACATTTGCAATAATGCATAGGTCTCAAGTTTACTTATATCAATAGCATAATCAACTAGCGAGCCATAATAATAAATCTCGGATGACAACACTTTCTCAAAACAATCATAATATGATATAACAAGGTGGTATCTCGCTAGCCCTTTCTGAGACCGCAAAACATAAATGCAGAGCACCTTTAAAGACCAAGGACTAACTAGACATTGTAATTCATGGTAAAAGAGATCCAGTCAAGTCATACTCAATGTAAACTAACGGTAATGAATGCAAATGACAGCGGTGCTCTCCAACTAATGCTTTTTAATAAGAGGATGATGACTCAACATAAAAGTAAATAGATAGGCCCTTCGCAGAGGGAAACAGAGATTTGTAGAGGTGCCAGAGCTCGGTTTTGAAATAGAGGTGAATAATATTTTGAGCGGTATACTTTCATTGTCAACATAACAACCAAGAGATGGCGATATCTTCCATGCTACACACATTATAGGCGGTTCCCAAACATAATGGTAAAGTTTATACTCCCCTTTCCACCAACAAGCATCAATCCATGGCTTCTCGAAACAACGAGTGCCTCCAAGTAACAAGAGTCCCAGGGGGAGTTTTTTTTGCAATTATTTTGATTTAGTTTGCATAAAGCATGGGACTGGGCATCCCGGTGACCAGCCATTTATCTCGTGAGTGAGGAGCAGAGTCCATTCCTCTTGAGAATAACCCGCCTAACATGGAAGATACGGACATCCCTAGTTGATACATGATCTATTCGAGCATACAAAACAGAATATTTATTTGAAGTTTTAGAGTTTGGCACATACAAATTTACTTGGAACGGCAGGTAGATACCGTATATAGGTAGGTATAGTGGACTCATGTGGAATAACTTTGGGGTTTAAGGGATTGGATGCACAAGCAGTATTCCCCCTTAGTACAAGTGAAGGCTAGCAAAAGACTGGGAAGCGACCAGCTAGAGAGCGACAACAGTCATGAACATGCATTAAAATTAATCAACACCGAATGCAAGCATGAGTAGGATAGAATCCACAATGAACATAAATATCGTGAAGGCTATGTTGATTTTGTTTCAACTACGTGCGTGAACATGCGCCAAGTCAAGTCACTTAAATCACTCAGAGGAGGATACCACCCTATCCTACCACATCATAACTATCTCAATAGCATGTTGGCACGCAAGGTAAACCATTATAACTCATAGATAATCAAGCATGGCACAAGAAACTATGATCTCTAGTTGTCATTGCAAACATGTTTATTCATAATAGGCTGAATCAGGAACGATGAACTAATCATATTTACAAAAACAAAAGAGGTCGAGTTCATACCAGCTTTTCTCATCTCAGCCAGTCCATCATATATCATCATAATTGCGTTTCACTTGGACGATCGAACGATGTGAATAATAATAATAGTGCACCTGCATTGGACTAAGCAGGAATCTGCAAGCATTCAATAAACAAGAGAAGACAAGGCAATATGGGCTCTTTTGTCAGATAAACAATAATGCATATAAGATCCACTTTAACAATTTAATCATGGTCTTCTCCTATCGACCCCCAAAGAAAAGAAAAGAAATAAAACTATTTACACGGGAAAGCTCCCAACAAGCAAAAGAAGAACGGGAAATATTTTTGGGTTTTCTTATTAATTACTACTACAAGCATGGAAATTAAACTAATTAAAAGCTACAACTAAATTTTTTGGTTTTTCTTAAGGTTTATTAAACACACAAGACGAAAGCATAAAAAGGAAAATAAACTAGCATGGATGATACAATGAAAAAGTATGAGCACCGACATCTAGCAATGAGTGTGTGAGCATAAATGTAATGTTGGTGGGAAATACGTACTCCCCCAAGCTTAGGCTTTTGGCCTAAGTTGGTCTATGGCCACGGCTGGCCTAGCGGATATCCATAATAGTAGCTGGGGTGGAACTGCGATGCAGCGGCTATCGCGTGCTGAGCTGCAGCGTGGCGACGAGCGACCTCCGTTCTCCTCTCGTACTCATCTGCCTCCTCTCTGTTAATAGTATATCTTCCTCTTGCCTGATAATCAAAGAAGGCAGGAGCAGGCAGAGTAATATGGACAGCACGGCGTCCATCAAAGATTAGTCCATACTGGAGAGGTGATTCGTTCCTCTCGACAAACTGGTGGTGAACCATAGCATTAAAATCTAGATAAGCAGGAGGTAATTCAATATCATCTTCACGTATGGCTACACCAAGAAAATTAGCTATGCGGGTTGCATAAATTCCACCAAAGATATCTCCATTAAATCTATTAAGATGCAACCTACGTGCAACAATGGCTCCCAAATTATAAGATTTGTCTCCTAACAGAGCACTCCGAAGAATACCGAGGTCAGGGACACACATGTGACATGCTTCATCTTTACCATTGATGCATCTATCTATGAAGAGAGCAAAATAATGTATAGCTGGAAAGTGGATGCTACCTATGGTAGCTTGTGTAATATCTCTAGATTCTCCCACGGTTATGCTAGCAAGAAAATCTCTAAATTCAGATTTGCGAGGATCCCTTGTACTACCCCATTGTGGAAGTTTGCATGCAGCGGTAAAATCCTGTAAGTCCATAGTGTAAGAATTATCATAAATATCAAACATGACAGTTGGAGAATTACGCGAAGTTGTAAATTCAAACCTCCTCACAAATGTACTAGTGAGGTTGTGATACTGACTGCAGTTCTCTTCTTCGAAGCTCACAAGATCGGCATGACGCAAATATGCATTGAATTCCTCCTTAATTCCTGCTTGATCCATAAAATTCTTAGAAGGCCATTCACAAGGACGCACTGGAGCGTCTCTTGGTGGCTCATCATGAGCATCACGCATTGCAAGCGTGGGTCCTTGCTTCCTTGAAGAACCACCTTGGAACATTTTCCTAAGCATATTTCTTCCTCTGAAAAATTCTGAAATTTTTTAGTAACTTCAAAATAGAAGTAAACCAAACTCAATAATATTGATAGCAACTACTCCTACAAGTGCCTAGAGCCTATATCATGCATCAAAACTACTTTTGACCATATAAATTTGACATGCAAGCTCAAGAACAGGGTCACCTAAGCAGCAAAAATTTGCAATGAATAAAGCACTAGAAAAAAAATAATTGGACCAATGGAGGAGTCACATACCAAGGAACAATCTCCCCAAGCAGTTTTGTGAGAGGTGCTTTGAGCAAGGAGATCGAAAATGGCAGCAAAACGAGCTTGGACTCGGGTTTGAGCTGGTTATTCGTGTTTGTGGGAGGAAGAAGAAGTGTATGGGTGAAAGGATAAGTGGAGGAGGGCCACCGTGGGCCCACGAGGCAGGGAGCGCGCCCAGGGGGGGTAGGGCGCGCCCTCCACCCTCATGGGCAGGTGGTTGGCCCCCTGTTGTGTTCTCAGTGCCAAATATTCTCAAATATTCTAGAAAAAATCATATTTAAATTTCAGGGCATTTGGAGAACTTTTATTTTCGAGGTATTTTTATATTGCACAGATAATCAGATAACAGACAGAAAAATATTTATTTTTATTTTATTTAATATAAATAACAGAAAGTAAAAGTGGGGTACAGAAAGTTGTGCTAGTTTTATCCATCTCATTATCATCAAAAGAAATCCACTAACAAGGTTGATCAAGTCTTGTTAACGAACTCATTCCGAATAACATGGAACCAGAGAAATTTCGAATAACACTATGTTACCTCAACGGGGATATGCACATCCCCAATAATAAGAATATCATATTTCTTCTTGACAGTACGAAGAGGAAATTCAAAACCTCCAAATATAATCGATGGAATTTTTCCAATATAGTTGATACTATGAATTTGAGGTTGTTTCCTCGGAAAGTGTACCGTATGCTCATTACCATTAACATGAAAAGTGAAATTTCCCTTTGTGCAATCAATAATAGCCCCTGCAGTATTCAAAAAGGGTCTTCCAAGAATAATAGACATACTATCGTCCTCGGGAATATCAAGAATAACAAAGTCCGTTAAAATAGTAACGTTTGCAACTACAACAGGCACATCCTCACAAATACCGATAGGTGTAGCAGTTGATTTATCAGCCATTTGCAAAGATATTTCAGTAGATGTCAACTTATTCAAATCAAGTCTATGATATAAAGAGAGAGGCATAACACTAACACCGGCTCCAAGATCACATAAAGCAGTTTTAACATAGTTTCTTTTAATGGAGCATGGTATAGTTGGTACACCGGGATCTCCAAGTTTCTTTGGTATTCCACCCTTAAAAGTGTAATTAGCAAGCATGGTGCAAATTTCAACTTCCAGTATCTTTCTTTTATTTGTAATAATATCTTTCATGTACTTAGCATAAGGATTTGTTTTGAGCATATCAGTCAATCGCATACGCAAAAAGATAGGTCTAATCATTTCAGGAAAGCGCTCAAAATCCTCATCATCCTTTTTCTTGGATGGTTTGGGAGGAAAAGGCATGGGTTTCTGAACCCAAGGCTCTCTTTCTTTACCATGTTTCCTAGCAACAAAGTCGTTTTTATCATAACGTTGATTCTTTGATTGTGGGTTATCAAGATCAACAGCAGGTTCAATTTCTATATCACTATCATTACTAGGTTGAGTATCATTATGAACATTATCGTTAACATTATCACTAGTTTCAGGTTCATTACCGGATTGTGTTTCGGCATCAGAAATAGAAATATCATTTGGATTCTTAGGTATTTCAGTAATAGGATCACTAGAAGCATGCAAAGTCCTATCACTTTTCTTTTTCTTCTTTTTATAAGAACTAGGTACATCTATATTATTTCTCTGAGAATCTTGCTCAATTCTCTTAGGATGGCCTTCAGGATACAATGGTTCCTGAGTCATTTTACCAGTTCTAGTAGCCACTCTAATAGCATTAGCATTATTCTTACTATTCAATTCATTGAGAAAATCATTTTGAGCTTTAAGTACTTGATCTACTTGAGTGGTAACCATAGAAGCGTGTTTACTAATAAGTTTAAGTTCACCTTTAACATTAGCCATATAATCACGCAAGTGTTCAAGCATATTTGAATTGTATTTCAATTGTCTAACAAAATAAGCATTAAAGTCTTCTTGCTTAGCCATAAATTTATCAAACTCATCTAAGCATGGGCTAGAAAATTTAGTAAATGGGATTTCAGCTTCATCATATCTGTAGAGAGAATTTACCTTTACTAGCTGTGTCGGGTTATAAACACCATGAGTTTCTTCAATAGGTAATGGATCAAGATTATATGTTTCTTCAACAGGTGCTAAATTAAGACCTTGTTATTCTTCAATAGGAGGTAAATTCTTAACGTCTTCAGCTTTAATACCTTTTTCTTTCATAGATTTCTTTGCCTCTTGCATATCTTCAGGACTGAGAAATAGAATACCCCTCTTCTTCGGAGTTGGTTTAGGAATAGGCTCAGGAATTGGCTCCGGAGGTGTCCAATTATTTTCATTTGTCAACATATTATTCAATAGAATTTCAGCTTCATCCGGCGTTCTTTCCCTAAAAACAGAACCAGCACAACTATCCAGGTAATCTCTGGGTACATTGGTTAGTCCATTATAAAAGATATCAAGTATTTCATTTTTCTTAAGAGGATGATCAGGCAAAGCATTAAGTAATTGGAGAAGCCTCCCCCAAGCATGTGGGAGACTCTCTTCTTCAATTTGCACCAAATTATATATATATCCCTTAAAGAAGCTTGTTTCTTATGAGAAGGGAAATATTTAGCACAGAAGTAATGAATAATATCATGGGGACTACGCATAGAACCAGGATCAAGAGAATTAAACCATATCTTAGCATCACCCTTTAATGAGAACGGAAATATTTTAAGGATGTAAAAGTAACGAGTTCTCACATCTTTAGTGAATAGGGTGGCTATATCATTCAATTTAGTAAGATGTGCCACAACAGTTTCAGATTCATAACCATGAAAAGGATCAGATTCAACCAAAGTAATTATATCAGGATCAATAGAGAATTCATAATCCTTATCAGTAACAAAGATAGGAGAAGTAGCAAAAGCAGGGTCGGGTTTCATTCTAGCATTAAGAGATTTCTTACTCCATTTAGCTAATAACCTTTTGAGTCCATTTCTATTTTTGCAAGCTAAAATAGCTAAAGAAGCTTCTTGATCAAAAACATAATGCTTAGGAATAACAAGTGATTCTTCATCATCACTTTCATCAATATCATCAGATTCAATATTTTCAATTTCTCTAGCCCTACCAAGTTGTTCATCAAGAAAATCACTAAGTGGCACGGTAGTATCAGGCATAGAGGTAGTTTCATCATAAGTATCATGCATAGCAAAAGTGGCATCATCAATAACATGCGACATATCAGAATGAATTGCAGAAGCAGGTGTAGGTGTCGCAAACTTACTCAAAACAGAAGGTGAATCAAGTGCAGAGCTAGATGACAGTTCCTTACCTCCCCTCGTAGTTGAGGGATAGATCTTGGTTTTTGGATCTCTCAAGTTCTTCATAATGATAAGCAGATATATATCCCAAGTGACTCAAAGAATAGAGCTATGCTCCCCGGCAACGGCGCCAGAAAATAGTCTTGATAACCCACAAGTATAGGGGATCACAACAGTTTTCGAGGATAAAGTATTCAACCCAAATTTATTGATTTGACACAAGGGGAGCCAAAGAATACTCTCAAGTATTAGCAGCTGAGTTGTCAATTTAACCACACCTGGAAACTTAATATCTGCAGCAATGTGTTTAGTAGCAAAGTAATATGATAGTAGTGGTAACGGTAGCAAAAGGTAACAGTAGTAAAAGTAATGTTTTTGGTATTTTGTAGTGATGATAGCAATAGCAACGGGAAAGTAAATAAGCGAAGAACAATATGTGGAAAGCTCGTAGGCAATGGATCGGTGATGGAGAATTATGCCGGATGCGGTTCATCATGTAACAGTCATAACCTAGGGTGACACAGAACTGGCTCAAATTCGTCAATATAATGTAGGCATGTATTCCAAATATAGTCATACGTGCTTATGGAAAAGAACTTGCATGACATCTTTTGTCCTACCCTCCCGTGGCAGCGGGGTCCTTACGGAAACTAAGGGATATTAAGGCCTCCTTTTAATAGAGAACCGGAATAAAGCATTAACACATAGTGAATACATGAACTCCTCAAACTACGGTCATCACCGGTAAGTATCCCGATTATTGTCACTTCGGAGTTAACGGATCATAACACATAATAGGTGACTATAGACTTGCAAGATAGGATCAAGAACACTCATATATTGATGAAAACGTAATAGGTTCAAATCTGAAATCATGGCACTCGGGCCCTAGTGACAAGCATTAAGCATAGCAAAGTCATAGCAACATCAATCTCAGAACATAGTGGACACTAGGGATCTAACCTAACAAAACTAACTCGATTACATGATAGATCCCATCCAACCCATCACCGTCCAGCAAGCCTATGATGGAATTACTCACGCACGGCGGTGAGCATCATGAAATTAGTGATGGAGGATGGTTGATGATGACGATGGCGATGGATTCCCCTCTCTCGAACCCCGAACGGACTCCAGATCAGCCCTCCTGAGAGGTTTTAGGGCTTGGCAGCGGCTCCGTATCTTAAAACACAATGATTTCTTCTCTTTGATTTTTTTCTCCTCGAAACTCAATATATGGAGTTGGAGTTGGAGTCAGAGAGGCAACAGGGGGCCCACGAGGTATGGGGGGCGCCCCCCACCCTCGTGGAGAGGTGGTGGTCCCCCTGGCCTTTATCTTTTGCAGGTATTTTTCATATTTTCTGGAAAGTTGCTCCGTGGAGTTTCAGGTCAGTCCGAGAACGTTTGCTCCTGCACATAAATAAGACCATGGTAATTTTGCTGAAAACAGCGCCAGTCTGGGTTAGTTCCATTCAAATCATGCAAGTTAGAGTCCAAAACAAGGGCAAAAGTGTTTGGAAAAGTAGATACATTGGAGACGTATCATGCTTCCACAGGTACGTGGGAGAGGTCTCCCTAATGCGGAGAGCCCTCAGGGCGTGTACAGCCCCGCCCTCACACGTGGCTTGCACGGCAGGGCTAGACGAGGTGTATCTAGGCACTCGTGAGCCAGCGCGGGACTCATGAGGCCCTACCTCAAAGCGGGTTGCGCCTGCTATTGGTTCTTGATGGTTGCGGTGTTCCTGCGAGATGGTTAGACAACCTGGGCCGAATGAATTTCCTACGGTTATCGCACAAGAAGGCCAAGCACCAACGACCCTAGGAGGTGACGTGAACGGGGTCGGCCCGCCAGACAGAGCTCAGTTGTTGGATTTATCGACACTGCAGGGACAGGCCCGAGCACACATGCCGTGCCTAGCCTTCTTATGTGAAGGATCCTGAAGAAAGACGATCGGCGCGTGGCTCCCGTGGTGGGCGACAATCAAGCAGGTGATAACCATAGATAGGCTATGCTTGAAAAGCATCCTGGCTTAGGTAAATGCATGAACGATACATGCCACTAGGTCGGACCCGAGCGGCCTGGGGTTGATGCAGCCCGAGGGGCGCCCCCAGCAAGGTGAACTAAAAACACAAGTGGATAGATGCCACAGTGACTGACCCACGCGGCCTGGGAATGATGCGGCCTAGGGGGCGCTCCCAGCTAAATGAACATGGAGAGATGTGACCTGGTTTGGTTGTCAAAGGAGTGTTGGGGTAGCTGAAGACACGTAGCGAAGATGTCACCCCTCATGAGCTGTCGAGGCCCTGAGCCTCGGAAGGCTCTAGAGGCTCGGGCGGCCTCCTAAGGACCGTCTCCATCTCCGCCAGGACTGTGTGATGCCTGGCCTCCTGACCCGCCATGATGCTCTGCAGGTTGCGCTGGAAGGCGGCAGCCACGCTCGGCAGGCCAACCGGCATGTGAACATAGCTGTGAGGTGGACCCTTGCAGCGTCCCACGCGTGAAGGCCAGAAGAGCTCCTGAGATGCGGCCCTCTTGAGCCACGGGATGTCGACGCAGACACGCAGCTCACCACCCTAGCCTGGGTGGGGAGCAACGCCCGGGGGGTGCCGGTCGCCGCGTATTGCACTGGCTTCCTGAAGCTCCTGAGATGCCCTGGTGATGAACTCCTGAGCGCCGGGTGCTCCTCGCCCGGTGCCCTTCTGAGGGAAATGTGCCGCGAAACACGCCTCCACGTGATGCCCGAGCGCCTCGCTCATGATGTTGGCCAAGTTTGAGGCCCTCCAAAAGAGAGCCCCTGAGCCCTGCCCAAGGTGGGTGCCGGGCGCGCCTCCCTATGCGAGGGAGGGAGGAGCCCCTGGTGCTAGCGCGGATCCTGAAGTGGCGCCGCTCCCTTGAGTCCCAGCACGGAGTAGCTGCTTCTTCTTCTTGGGGTTGGCCTCAGGAGGGTACTGCGCACCCATGCTGTCAGGGTCTTCGATTGATGCGGCTTGGAAGGCGCGCTCGAGGGAGCACACCATGTCTCTTTCTTCGCAAGGGACTGTGATGATTCTGCTGCTTCCTGGCATCTTGAGGATGTTGTAGCCATGGTGGGTGACTGCCATGAACTTGGCCAGTGCTGGATACCCGAGGATGGCATTGTACGGCAGGCGGATGTGGGTGACATCGAAGTCGATGAGCTCGGTGTGGTAGTTGTCGCGCCGGCCGAAGGTGACAGGGAGGTGAACTTGCCCTATCAGGATGGTGGAGCCATCTGTCACTCCTGAGAAAGGCTTGGTAGGCTGGAGCTGATCGTATGGCACTTAAAGGCTATCGAATGTCTCGACGGACAGGACACTGAGTCCTGCGCCGCCGTCGATGAGGGTCTTGGTGACTTGGACATTCCTGATGATGGACGAACAGAGCATCGGGAGGACTACAGCGGTTGCCGCGCATTTGAGCTGGTCTGCCGAGCTAAAGGTGAAGGCGTATTTGGACCACCTGAGCGGGCGCGTAGCCTCGAGCTTGGGGACGGCTGCATTCACTTTGTGGGAGAACTGCTTGAAGATGCGTTGGGAGGCTGGAGCCTGAGCGGCACCCAAGATGTAGGCGATGGTGCGCAGCTCCTGGAATCCCCCAGCCCCTTCATCCTGTTGGTGGTCATCGTTCCTTCTTGGCGGCGGCAGCGGGGGGAGACCAGGGATGCCCTGAGGACGATCCTCATGAGGCTGGTCCCTCCAGGCGCACTCACGAGGCTGGTCTTGCCAACGATCCTCGCGGGGCTGGTTGCACCACTCCTGGCGGGGCCCACAGTCGTCCCAACATCCTCCACCTCGTCCACCTCCTCGGCCGTAGCCTCGGTCGTTGCGCTCGGGGTGTCGACCGAAGCGTCCATCTCGAATGGCCCACAGCTCTTGACAATCGTTGGTGTTGTGTGTTCGCACGTTGTGGAAGGCGCAGAATGTACGACCACCCTTGGGCGACTCGGGAAGATCTCGGCCGCGCTTGGTGTCCGGTTCTGCCATGAGCACGACCACTCCTTTGCGCTTCACGTCCTTGACCTTGGACTTCTTCTCCTCTGGATCCGCAACAGGGAGCTCGAGGAGGGAGAGACACCCCTCCTCAGCCCTTGCACACTTGGTTGCTATGTTGAAGAACTCCAAGGTCGTGCACAACTCCTCATGGATGGCGAGCTCCTACTTCATCTTGACGTCACGGACGCCATCGGAAAATGAAGAGACGATGGCCTCGTCCGTCACCTTGGGGATCTTGATACGCGCGTTGTTGAAGCGCTGGATGTTCTTCTGCAGGGTTTCTCCCGGCTGTAGCTTGATCCAGCGCAGGTCACCCGCGACCGGGGGCCGGTCGCGAGTGCCCTGGAAGTTGGTGATGAAGTGGCTGCGCATCTCATCCCAGGAGGAAATCGAGCCTGTGGGAAGGTTCAGGAGCCATGAGCGGGCGCCGTCCTTGAGAGCCATGGGAAACCAGTTCGCCATGACCTTTTCGTCACCGTTGGCCGCTTCGATGGTCAGCTCATAGAGCTGCGGAAACTCTGCAGGGTCGGGGGATTCGTTGTAGCGAGGAGGCTAATCTGGCTTGAACTTGCCTGGCCAGACAATGTTGCGCAGCTCAGGAGTAAAGGCGCGGCAGCCCACCGTGGCCCGTCATGGAGGAGGAGCTTGACCTTGGCGTCCCTGCGCTACCACGGCAAGTGGCACATGGCCCTGTCGTAGCAAGCGATCCTGATGTGGTGGTGCTAGAAGCGGTGGAGCATCTTCTTGCGGACGGGGAACTGATGGCCCACAAGTATAGGGGATCTATCGTAGTCCTTTCGATAAGTAAGAGTGTCGAATCCAACGAGGAGCAGAAGGAAATGATAAGCGGTTTTCAGCAAGGTATTCTCTGCAAGCACTGAAATTATAGGTAACAGATAGTTTGCGATAAGATAATTGGTAACGAGCAACAAGTAACAAAAGTATATAAAGTGCAGCGAGGTAGCCCAATCCTTTTTGTAGCAAAGGACAATCCTGGACAAATTCCTATGTAGAGAAAAGCACTCCCGAGGACACATGGGAATTATCATCAAGCTAGTTTTCATCATGTTCATATGATTCGCGTTTGGTACTTTGATAATCTGATATGTGGGTGGACCAGTGCTTGGGTGTTGTCCTTACTTGGACAAGCATCCCACTTATGATTAACCTCTATTGCAAGCATCCGCAACTACAACAAAAGTATTAAGGTAAACCTAACCATAGCATGAAACATATGGATCCAAATCAGCCCCTTACGAAGCAACACATAAACTAGGGTTTAAGCTTCTGTCACTCTAGCAACCCATCATCTACTTATTACTTCACAATGCCTCCCTCTAGGCCCAAATAATGGTGAAGTGTCATGTAGTCGACATTCACATAACACCACTAGAGGAGAGACAACATACATCTCATCAAAATATCGAACGAATACCAAATTCACATGACTACTAATAGAAAGACATCTCCCATGTCCTCAGGAACAAACATAACTACTCACAAAGCATATTCATGTTCATAATTAGAGGGGAATTAATATGCATATAGGATCTGAACATGTGATCTTCCACCAAATAAACCAACTAGCATCAACTACAAGGAGTAATTAACACTACTAGCAACCCAGAGGTACCAATCCCAGACTTAGAGACAAGAATTGGATACAAGAGATGAACTACGGTTTGAGAGGAGATGGTGCTGGTGAAGATGTTGAGGGAGATTGACCCCCTCCCGATGAGAGGATCATTGGTGACAACGATGGCGATGATTTCCCCCTCCCGAGGGAAGTTTCCCCAGCAGAACAGCTCTGCCAGAGCCCTAGATTGGTTCCACCAAGGTTCCGCCTCGTGGCGGCGGAGTCTCGTCCCGAAACCTTGATTATGATTTTATCCTCATCGAAAGACTCCATATAGCAGAAGATGGGCATCGGAGGGCCACCAGGGCGCCCACGAGGCAGGGGGCACGCCCAGGGGGTAGGGCGCGCCCCCCACCCTTGTGGGCAGGGTGTGGCCCCCCTCCGGAACTTCTTGCGCTCAGTATTTTTTATATATATTCTAAAAACGACTTCCGTGAAGTTTCAGGACTTTTGGAGCTATGCAGAATAGGTCTCTAATATTTGCTCCTTTTCCATCCAAGAATCCCAGCTGCCGACATTCTCCCTCTTTATGTAAACCTTGTAAAATAAGAGAGAATAGGCATAAGTATTGTGACATAATGTGTAATAACAGCCCATAATGCAATAAATATCGATATAAAAGCATGATGCAAAATGGACGTATCAGGAACCTCCGGGCAACTTCCTTCTTCGCGCACGGGCACACGGCGCGGCGGATCACGCCGCTGGGCCACGCATCTTGGAGCGAGGACGTTGTCTTGACGCGAGCGAGGCTGAGGCGCTCCATGAGCTATGTGCCTCGGTGCGAGGGCGCCGTCTTCGTGCTGAGGGGCCGGAGGTGCTCCGTGAGCCACGTCGCCCGCAGCCGGGGGCGGGCGAGGCAGTGAGAGGGATGGTGCGGGAGAGCCCCCCGCGGCGCTGATGATCTCAGTGATGCGATCCAACCAGTCCTCGTAGAGGTAATCGAGCAGTGCGGCCTGCCCGTCCGTGGGTGCGTGGCGAGCTTGAGACGATGAGACGGCCGAAGTCAGCGACGGGGTGGCGGTGCGACCGTCTCACCGCACAGAGGGGTGCAGTGAAGAGGCTTACTGCTCGTTTGCCACCGGGCCGGTGGCGGCATTGGCGGTGGGTGACGGAGAACGACGGGGAGGTCCGTCGACAGGGGCTGTCTGAGCGACACGGGTGGCGAGAGCGGCCCGGCGCTCAGCACGGGCCTGGCGAGCATCAGCCATGAAGTTGACGGAGTGGTGAAGCGTGGAACGAAGAGGAAAGCTTCGGCGCACCCCTACCTGGCGCGCCAAATGTCGGATTTCAGTTTTTGGCAAAACCCTTGAGGTTCGAACACTGGGGTGCGCACAAAGATCTCTCCCCCTCTCTAGCTTGCACACTCAACGATATCACGGCCTAGCTCGACGGACTGAAAGAACGAGAGACACAAGATTTATACTGGTTTGGGCCACCGTTGTGGTGTAATACCCTACTCCGGTGTGGTGTTGTGGATTGCCTCTTGGGCGGATGATGAATAGTTACAAGGGAAGAACAGCCTCCCGAGGAGAGGTGTTCTTGTGCTTGGTGAACTTGTCTGGTGGCCTTGGTGGAATGGATCTAGTCCAAGATGATCTTCTCCTCTTTCTATGGTGGTGGCTAGTACTATTTATAGAGGCCCTGGTCCTCTTCCCAAATATTAGGTGGGAAGGGATCCCACAATGGCCATATTCGAAGGGAGACAACTAGTACAAGCTATCCTGACAAAAGTAGTCTTCGCCTGCCAAAGGCTCTGGTGGTGACGCCATCTTGGGCTCCACGGTGACCTCCGTCCTGCCGTCCTACTGGTGTTGGTATTGTTGCACCGATATGGAAACCTTTGTCTGGTGCCTCGGGACTCCTCGTCTGTGCTTGCGCCTTTAGCACCAAAGAGGAAACGAGGACACTGCGCGCTCGCGCCCTCCTGGCGCCCGCCTGGCTCCAGGCATCACGGCTTGCGTCACAGAAACCTTGCGAGGTATGCCTTGCCTTGATCTCTCTGCCCCTCACAAGCCAGCCTGGTGAGGCCGCCCCTAAGGAAGTCTTGCGTCATCCGCCTCGCGAGACTTGACCCCTCGGGAGGGTCTTGACTGTTTGTCGGTGAAGATGGGCCATACAGGCCGCTGGTGGAGCCACGCTGCGGGCCGCGGGCAGGCAAGTCTGGGGACCCCCGTTCCCAGAACGCCGACACGAAGTAAAAAGGAATAAAGGGAGTGCAAAGAGTCTGAGCTGCTTTTTAGCGTTCCTATACATTGCAATCAAACACACATGCCTGGCAATTCATAGAGAACATTCAAAACAATCGATGATTATGCATCTCAGCGATTCACCTGTCAGAGCCAATATTTACTTCACAACTAAACAATAAAGAAAAATTGATCGATGCTGCTGAAAGCAAAGGGCGTCCCATTCAAAAATATCAAATGCATGTCTTCTTGCTAACATCAATGAGCAAAATTTGACAAGGTTGTCCCATTCCAGAATGTCAAATGCGTGTTGTTTTGCCTACATCAATGAGCAAACTTTGACAAGGTTTTCCCATTGCAAAATATCAAATGCCTACGATTGTGGAATGGGCAAGGTTTGCCATCAGTTCAGACATTCACATGGCACCTCGTGCTAAATAAACCAACTGTTCTTTTTGTGCAGTTCCACCAAAATCAACCAAATTTGCATGTAGCTTGTATGATTTCGCCTTTATATGTTGCAACGCCTTGAACATATCGGCACCTCCTTTCTTGTGGTGGAAATGAATGATTCAATGTATTCATGAACATTTTGTGCAGTTCCCATTGAAATCAAGTTGAGCACCCATGTTTGCACAAATACAAAATAAGTGATTAGTATAAAGCAAACAGTACTATGAATTGACAGTTTAAACAGGCACCTACATGGTCCATGTAGAGCACACTTTAAAAAAATGGAACTCACCAGAACGAATCCTAGAACAACATTGTACTTGTGCATCACAACAAAAAAGATGGAGATCTGGCAGTCCTTCTGAGCTGAAGTTAGTTTGGTCTTGTGGGGAGTAATGTAACCATCCTTCAACTGCTCCTTCTTATGAGAAGATAGACATGGCTTCTTCATCCTGGCATAATCGGAACTAGTCACTTCACGTACACCATATTCTTCTTCACAAGAGGATGATCATGTTGTGCAAAGACAAGCAGACACCATCCCTGTTTGCTCGAAAAAAAGGAAATGAAATATTTAAAACAACACAGATGAAGAACTTCTCAAGGACAATAGCATTTTCTCATGATAGTATATAAACAATAGCACAACACCAATAGAGATGACAAAGCTCAGTCATATGGATAAAATCTGTGGGGAGTAATAACCTTGGTCAGGAAGCTTATTGTGTAGAGCATACAGATCAAGCACTTCTCCGGAACCATCTGTTGTTATCTATTGTGGTTGCCATGCTTACTATATACTCCTCGATTAGTTTAATGTTTCCAACATCTTCTTGTGTAGTTCCACTAAAATATATGGTATCTTCAAAGAAGATCCCTATTTGCAGAAGTAGAGATAATTACATATTACATTAAGAGTGGCATCAAATTAGTGGCAAACCAATTGCTCGTTCTAGCCATAGCAATAAATTAAGATGCAAAACTATATCATTACTTGTGTCATCACAGTTCCAGTGCTTCATTACAGCACCGGGAGTTGATTTTTGTTTTTCTTCCGCTTGTTCTTCCCCTTCATCACTTGGTTCAATAATAGACAAGCTTCGCCTTCAATGTAAGATTTGGCATGTCAATTAGGGAGCACAACTATAGCACTAAACAACGACATTAATTTTCTAATGAAAGTGGCAAAGTATAGGCCAAAAGTCGTGCAATATCCTTATCTTACCTCAATGGGATATTACGGTGCACATATAGATTGGAAGTCTTGTCTCCATTTGTGCAGTTTACTAAAATCAAGAAACATTGCTGTACAAGTACCATAACATATGAAAGCACACTACACAATCATGTGAAATAAGGCTAGTACTGACCTCTCATGACGTGAAATTCAAACAACTCACAAGAAGAAGAGCTGAACCAAATTTGCCAACATGGATAGGAAGTAAGATCTCCTCTTGTGCAGTTCCACTAAGATCAAGCAATCAAGCAACATTGTCGGTGTGACATTTTGGTTGAACTGCACAAAACACTCTTAAAACAAAAGTGTTTTGTGCAGTGCAACAAAAGGTCACAATAGGAACGAGGTGAAGTAGATAACCCTGTTTACACAGAGGTGCAATGGAAACAACAAGTGGTCAATAACGGTGGATGACACAGAAGCCAACAAAAAGAAGCATCTAACTTATCTAATTGGGAAATAAAGAAAGACAGTAGCACTTCTCAAACTGTGGCATTGATTCATATTAAAGGGGATTATATTAACAATAAAATTTGTTAAACATGTAATTTGATTTTAACTGTGGCATTGCACCAATTTTGCAATGGCATTATTAGAGGGTGTTTGTTTACAGGGACTTTTTGGTGTAGGGACTAAAAAAAGTCCCTTTCAGTCCCATCTAAACCAAACAGGAGGGACTTTTACGGACTAAAAGTGGGCATTTGGGACTAAAGAAAGAAGACCCCGAGGGAGAGTCTTTTTGGGACTTTTTCCAACAGTCGCCCCTGCCCCGCATCGCACCTTATCTCTATTAGTTCATTACTAGGGGTAAGATAGTCTTTTAGCATGTCATTTAGTAATCTCTAGTCCATGTATAGTCCTTGGAACCAAGCAGGTAGGGACTAGGGACTTTTTAGTTGGGACTGAAAAAAGTCCTAGGACTTCTTAACTAAACAGGGCCTTAGATTAACAATAGTTATAGAGTTGCACGGGACAATGGACTCACCATCAGCATGTGCATCTACCGATGTATGAAGGGGTGATGCACAGTCTATTGCAACAAAGAACAAACAACCAAGGAGCATATTTGTGTTGGTCCTAGTTTTGTTATCTTTAGACACCTTTCCCTATGTGAGCGCAGCAAATCTAGTCCTGCTGAAACTCTATAGCCTTGTCCCCCCAAAACAAAAAAGATCAGTTCATTACAGATGTGCATACTGCGTTTGTCATTGTTTTGTCTTTTTGACCAACGTAGGTGCTGGATAGCCAGTCTGGACTAGTACTTTCCCCCCTTCCTTTCCTCTTTGAACCACGTCCTAGATTCATGCTGTACAACTCTCCCCACTACTTTCCCCCTTCCTATCCTCTTTGAACCACGTCCTAGATTCATTCTATACAACTTTTCCCACTACTTTCCCCCCATCCTTTCCTTTTTGAACCACATCCTAGATTCATGCGATACAACTTTCCCCACTACTTCCCCCCCCCATTCCTTTCCTCTTTAAACCATGTCCTAGATTCATGCTATACAACTTTCCCCACTACTTTCCTGTTTGATCCAACATCAAGATTCGAGTGCATAAGTGGAAAAAGCCCACATGTAGCTAGAGCAATGCATGTGGAATAAGTTAATTACACCGTAAGGTTCTTGGGGTGTGGTTCGGTGGGCGAATGGAGGCTCTTCTTCCCACACTATGTACAGAACCAAGGAAGAAGGGGTCGGAGGTCCTCCCGCGCCACCGCTGGGTGAAAGAGAACAAATGCGCCGGTAGTGGATTCTCTCCCTCGCCGATGGTGACAGTGTTAAGCCTCCTTCCCTTCCCGGCAGACAGATCCTGCCGGCTCTTTGACCAGCAGTGAGGGGAGAGAGAGAGGACAACTAATTCTTGTTTAGATCTGAAGAGGGTGAGAGAGTGTGAAGAGAGCAACTACAAGCGCTGAGGCTCCAGCATGTATATATATAGCAGACAGAGAGTGTGAAGAGTGCAAACCCTATAAAATAAGAACCAAGGCCGAGATCATATAGCTCCATATCCATCCATTTTGACCAGTCAAAGAATCCTCCTCGCACCGGCCCAGGTCACTTTCTCTCTCTGTCATGCGGGGCCTACCTATCATTGGGTGGAAGAAACAAGTCGAACAAAAACAAAATTATGCTCAAGTAAGGTTATCGAACCCGAGGCCTCTAGTTTGATGAGCGAACAGGCTAACTAGCTACACCACCCTCATGTTATGTTTAATGAGAGGAAAGTAACCTTTCATACATTCTTGCATTCGTGTGACAAGCATGTCGTGTTTTTTTTGCATGGGAGTCATTGGGATTTAAATCATAATCGTGTCATGTGGTTTTGGTGGTAAGGTCTTTTGGAATTTAAAGCGGTGTTGGTAGTATATAAATAATGCAGCCTTAGTCACCTTACCTCTCTCCATGTAGTACGTTGGGTCCCACCAGTCAGAGGGTGAAACAAACAAATTAATAAGCAAAATGTTAGTACGCAAAATACAAATTAATATAATTTTTTGTGGTATGCATGAACATTTTGTTAGTTCAATCTACGGTCAAAATTTGACACAAAATACAATGGGGACCAATAAACTAGGACGGAGGTAGGACGCGAAGTTTGCCATCGGAAGCGAGCCGATCTGGCTCTCCTGAGCTAGCAAGGTTTTTCTAGCCCACCCAAGCTAGCTGGCCCACA
Organism: Triticum urartu; assembly: GCF_056163025.1. Classification (NCBI taxonomy): domain Eukaryota; kingdom Viridiplantae; phylum Streptophyta; class Magnoliopsida; order Poales; family Poaceae; genus Triticum; species Triticum urartu. The sequence continues at coordinate 249,103,737 of NC_141875.1, forward strand.
AAAGCTAACATATTTTAACAGTTCCAAATGCCTAACCTTGCTCGGCTAGGCTATAAATTGTTCTTTCTAAGGATCCAAACGCTCCCTAAGTAACTCGCATGATATTCCTATTCTATGAACCTGTGTGTGCATGTGCATGTGTGTGTGTGTGTTTAACAGCATGTGTGTGTTAGAGAGAGCGACACATCGACCTACTCCTACAGAGAGATGGTGTGTAGTGTAAGATTTAGCCGTGAGAGTCTGTGCACCCTCTCATTTCCGGGCGTCTGGTCGGGACAGGCGGACCGCTGCCACGCCTGCTCCTGACCAGCCTGGCCCACCCAAAGCCCCTCCATCACCCGCGCGTGCTTCCTGCCCGAAACGGTCAGTGCCACTCCAAAGAATCAGTGTCGCATTCATGCCCGGGCAGAGCAGACATGACCTCGCACTGGCGCATGTGTTGAAGAGAGAAGCGGATTCAAGAGTGATGGTTGCTTCGTCCGTCCAACTTACTGCTGGGTCTATGTGATTTGACGGCTCATTGGTCATTATTACTGAGGTGGTAGGACTGCTGGATGTCCCATGCTTTCGGCAAAAGAAGGTACTACTAGATTACAATTTTGTCCATTCTTAGAGCGGAGGAGTGCGAGAGGAGTGAAAACATGCAGGCTCAGTGATTACATGGCCCACCTCACATTATCACCATATTTTCTGGACACCGTGCGACACCTAACTCTTTACATAGTACTATAGTACATACTGTAATTTATCAGCGAGATAAATTTGTACAATGCTATGAAGCTTCCAGCTTCTGTTTCATGTATCTTTCGTCCAAGCTTGCCCGTTGCAACATTTCATCAAATACAAAGGAGACTAACATGCATGCTATTGCATCTCAATGATTGACAGATCATAGCCAATATGTACTCCCTCCGTTCCAAAATTAGTGTCTCAACTTTATGCAAACTTTAGTACAAAGTTGTACTACTACTAAAGTTAACACTTATTTTGGAACAGAGACAGCTAAAGAAAAAAAATGATCCATGTAGTCCCTAGCCCTTGAACTGTAAACCCTAACTAGGCTTTAGGGTGTGTTTGGATGGCAGCCGAGAGCTACCATGCCAATATTTTGGCATTGACCATCAGCTTGGGAAGGCGTTTGGATTGATGCCAGCCCTTTCTTACCTTGCCAATTTTTTGGTCCCTAGTACACATCCCCTTCACTTTTTACGCCCATGCGTTGGCATGGCACCGGCGCAGAATTCTCCGCCAAAAAATTGGCACGCCCTTAGTTGGCAGGGCAGTCCTAGGCACTAACCAAACAGCCCCTTAATTTGCTGGCAACGTTGGAGCTTCCAATGAAATGAAGTTTGCAACCCTTTGACCATCGGATCATTTTGTGTAGTTTCACCAAAATCGAGATGAGCATCCCTGTGGCAAAGAAATTGAAAAAGCGTGATTAGAATAATATTACTAGGACTAGTTGATGAGACATACACTCATCACAAATGCGGTACATAGAAGCCAGTAGAGGTATGTGCGGGGCAAAGAAGTAGAGAAATATCCACATGGAGTGATGTGGCCATCTGGAGCAGTGGTGCAAACCGGCTGTAAAGGAAATTGTACCCGAGGGATGTCAGGACGTAGATCAACCTAGAGTGGGGTCGCGGGAGGCAGCAACTGCCCACGTCGCGGCAGTGAGCAAGGGACGAAGGCAACCTCGCCGGCTTTGTGAGAGAGAATGGCAGGGACCCCTGATCGGGACGTGCTAACAGTGGGTTTTCGCCGTCGGCGACGGCGACTGCATCTACACTAAACATCCACCCCTTCCCCCGGCGGGCGTGATCCGCCGGGATGTTAGAGATGTCGCCACAGTCGTTTTTGTGCGAGAGAGTGTGAAGAGAGAAACCCCAGCAAGCAACCGTGTAGGCTTGTGCTGGCTATGTATATAGTGGAGCAGTTTCCTTTTCACTCCATATGAACCTATTTATATTGAGTATGTGCCACTTAAGAAAAAACCTTTATTTATAAATGATGCGGCACCGTTCATGCGTGGTTCCCGACCCTCCCTTATTTATAAGTGAGTAACTACTACTAGACACGTCAAATTATCATGTGGGCTGCATCATCTTATAGAAATGAGCACCACTGGGTCACGTGTGTGGTTGGGGAAGACACAAAAGACGCAAATAGTGCTACTAGTACACTACGTGTGTAGGTGCATGCACCTCTTCTCTTCGAGCATGGTTATTAAAAGTATAGCCCACTACTGTACTACCACGCGGTTATTATATATGGGCAAAGAGGATAGGTAGTAATAATGACTAATAAGCCGTGAAATCACGAGGCCCACCTTTCTCTATGTTTGACCGAGGAAGCAGCCATCATTTCACTCCTTGTTGAATATCCATCCGTTGCTGCCTCCGCGAATAAATAAAAATCCGCTTCTACCTCCGTAGCATGGTTAATAACATAGCCATATCAATCACGATGTAAAAATATCATTCACTGATATAGTAGGGCTAGATCTAAGGCTGGTGATTTTTTTACTTTGTCTCTTTCTCTTTTTGTCTCATTTACTCATTTTACATATGAGCACGTGTAGAGGATGGTTATTCCTTTCGATGGGACTTCTTCATGGGGTTTAAGACTAAGGTTGGTCATAGTGGGGAGTAACTTAGACTAGTAACATGCTTTTGTTACTAGTCCATGTTACTACCCTCATAATGGGTAGTAACATATGGATGGTAACATACAAATCTTCATTAATTGAGACATGGACTCATTTTACCTCGGGGTGTGTTATGTTATAATAACATATTATGTTACCACAAGCATCTCTTCCCTCATTAACTCTGTGCCACATAAGCAAAATTGTCTTGGGATGTGTCATGTTACTACATAAGTTACTCCCACTATGACTAGCCTAAGCAGCTCTGAATTATGCCCGCTGCCCACCACTCCGAATCGTGCCATCTATGCTAGGGAGTAGTCCCATTGCAACAATGAGGTCCACTAGGTCTAGCACGTCCTGTAAGAAGAGACTTTCACGCAGAACATACATCTTGCTGCCTTCTTCCTCGTGCAGTATGTACCACTGGTACATACTACTAGTACTACTACTACTCGTTCTCCTATAAACCTTGCGCTTGGATCTCCAAAATATTAGCCTTGTGATTGGCTCTTCACCTCTTCGGGAAGTCGAGCAATAATGGTACTGCATTATATATCGTTCTGGCTATATGAGACCGAATGAATTGCTGCACATCCACCACGTGGGCAAGGGAGAGTGCGTACTATTACGTCCGTTTCAATATTGACTACATACGGAGCAAAATGAGTGAATCTACACTCTTAAATACGTCTATATACATCAGTGTTTGGAGTATGTACTAGTAGTTCATATTGAAATCTACTAAAGGACATATATTCCAAACAATATGATAATCTCTCTAACCAAGGTAGGGACGAGGAGTAAATGGAGGGACTAGTAACATTTTCTCCTTGTCCTGCGAGCCACCACACGCGTGGGCGAGAGAGCGGGCGTAAGGTGTAGTAAGCAAGCTTCACCTCGTCCTGCGAGCCACCGCGCCCGTGGGCGGGGGAGACGGCGTAGTAAGAAAGCTTCTCCTCGGTCTACGAGTTGACAGGACACAACAAAAGTAATACGCACAGAGCATCCCGAGTGTATAGAGCATTGCCTCTAAGGTAGGCCCCACATGGTTTGCCTCTTTTTTAACATAACCCGTCAAGTTGGAATTTGTTTGTTCACCCGTGGTAGATGATCCTCCATCAAGTGGACAACCAGAACACATGTCAAATTACCACGTGGGATGCCTTTTCGTACAGAAATAAGCTCCACCGTCACGGGTGTGGTTGGGAAAGAGACGGGACTACGTGCGCCGTGCGTGCACCTCTTCTCTTCATGCACGTCCCCCACCTACGTGGGTGTGTGTGAGAGAGATACAAACCTAGACAAATGGCGTGTGCGTTCATGAGTGTTTTTTGTTTGGGGGTGATTTCGTGAATGTATTTGTGGGAATATGTGTCGATGACATCTCAAACAAAAATTTGACACATGCAATGTGTGTGAAATAGAGGCATATCGATATCATATATAGAGGGGGCGATCCACAAGAAGAGAGGGAGGGGTCACAGATATCGATGGAGTCGAAGAGAGGATCAAATGGGTGCGTGTGAGATTGATGCAGAGAGCCACCGAAATTGTGTGTGTGCAGGTCAAAGATATAGGGCGACTAACCTACCGGAACGTCGGAGGGCACAAGGCAAGTTTGTGTGTGGCAGGGAGACATGACTATAGTGCTCGATGTATTGGTGTGTGTGGGGGCAGAGGGGGAGGCAGAGGCCTAACTAGAGAGGTAGAACGACTCATATATGTGTTGAGAAGGAGAGACCCAGCTATGTCTTAAGGGAGATCAGTCGACATCCATACATAACTGAAGGACGGGAAATAGGTTGGGACATAGAAAGAGAGGAGAGAGAGAGGGGGAGGGAGGGAGAGGGGTAGGGTGCTGGATGGGTGATGGAGTTGCTTCTCGAAGATGGTGGGAGAGGCCTACTAGACAAACTGAGGGTAGAACTGCAATATTATCAATAAGAGTGGGGATGTGTTTCTGTGTGTGCCTATGCGTGATAGATGTGTTGGGACGCATGCATGGATGATGAAGGGGAACCATGTGTTTGGTAAGCAAACCTAACTAGATCGGTAGATCAAATGTTGTTTGTCGGAGAAAGGGAGAGACATAAGTAATGAGGTAGATCGATCGACGCAAGGGGAAAAACAAGTTATAAGGACCTAGCTAGCTATATGTATAGCGGGAGATCGGTCGGTGTACATCCATTTATTAGGGGAAAATAAGGCCCAGCGAGATGGATAGACAGAGATAATGAAGCTAGGAGGTGGTACAAGATGTCGAGATACTAGCTAGATAGGGGGAGGAGTGCGCGATTGTGATATCGATGAAAAGAGGGGCGAGAGTTTACACATGTGTGGGACCGTATGAGAGACACGAGGCATGGACACAGAAAGGAGGAGATGGATGGTGTGTGTGTATGTTGTAGGCAGACATCGCTGGAGAGGTTTATCGATTGGTGTGTCTCAGAAAGGAGTTGTGGAGACTGTGGGAGAACAACCTAAAAAAGAATGTGCGCGATGGATAGAATGCTAAGGGACGGGAGGGCGAGGAGGGCGTGTACATGCACGAGTGAAAGTTAGTGCTAGCTACAAAGGTTAGAGGATTGTGTGGGTGTAAGAGACTAACAAAGATGATAATTTGTGATGAAAGTGGATTCATATATTTGAATAGGAGATCATAGTGTTATAAACATATGCATGAATGAATATAGCGGTGATACGGGTGTTGTGGTTTTGCACCTGTTATACCATAACGTTATAATGCATGGTGTTTGCAACTCATAGCTAAATGTCAAACAATCTAAACCAGACTATACATCAAACAATCTCACATTTTATTTGAATTTGTGAGAATGTGTGGCATTTGTAGCTTACAACTAAATATCAAACAATCTAAACAATACTATATATCGAACATTCTCACATTTTATGTAGCGACCCGACCCGAATGGATCAAGTCTCTGTGCTTAAGTGTCATCCCTGGATCGGTATGCTGACACACACAGTACTCGAAGGATTTATAACAGAGGTAAATCACATGTATAAAGTAACGTAAATACTATTACCTCAATCCAAATAGCGGAAGCAACAAGGTTGTGGATTCCCATCAACACCAACGGCAAAGTTGAGTGTAGAAATAATAACCCTAACGTATCACTTACTCGTCGTAAGAAACCTGCAACATGAGACGTTGCAGCCCGAAACGGGTCAGTACATTGAATGTACTGGCAAATTCACACCATAGAGAATGATGAACAATGGCTATCACTACATGCATATTTGGCTGGTGGAAAAGCTCTATGGTTATAAGGTTTTTGCGTAAAGCCAATTTTTCCCTACTGCAAAGGAATACTTTTTAATTAACTATCATGGTGGTTGTTGAAAATTGAGAATGGTTGACAGCATTCTCAATCCCAACTAAGTAACATCATTAAACCCAACAATATTTATTTAAAGTAACATGATGAGATCAACAGGATAATCCAAGAACTAGATACTCAAGATGTCCATAACCGGGGACACGGCTAATCATGATTAGTTTATACACTCTGTAGAGGTTTGCGCACTTTTCCCCACAAGACTCGATCGCCTCCGTTTGGTTTCTCGCACTACAGGGTTTTTGAGAAACGGATGACCGAGACATAGTCTTTCAGAAGCGCTAGCACCTTACGATTGGGTAGACCGTACCACCTACATCCCCTACATCTGCTAGTCTACCACTATAAGAGTTCGCACAACTTAGTCAACTATGCCAGAGCCCATAATGGCTTGTGGCTGCACACGGAAGTTACTAGCATGAATGATCTTATGATCCCTTTGAGCCTGGGTGGCGGTCCAAAAGAAAACAGGCAAGTCCCGATAGACATCAGGTGCCTCAATCCACCCAGATGTGTGTTAGGTTGCCACCTTAGATAAACCCTTAATTAACAATCTCACATCTGTCATGGATTTCACTCACCCAATCCACGTCTACTAGCATAGCATGGCATAATAAGCAAACATAGAAGTAACTCCCAAAGGTTTCATAATAATACAGGTAATAGGTACTACCTCATCTACTTCCCATCCCACAATTTAATTAGATCCTAACCATGCAGTGTGTGAGGATTGATCTAATGCAATAAAACAGGGTTGTAGAAAAGGTATGATCAAAGTGTTACTTGCCTGCAATGTTGATGAAGATGATTCGCACTCAAAATCTTGATAGATCTACTCGTCACACTCCGGTCAATCTATCGTAAGCAAGAAATAGTAACCACACATAAGCAATCACTCAAGAGATCAGAAAGAACGAAGAAGATGATTCAGAAACATCAAAACCAAGCAAATAACTCTTGCAACATAAAACAATTTCTAACAGTACAAAAATTATGTGAATTTGGCCTTATTAGAATGTTTAGGTCAAGAGGTTCGATTTGCAAAAAGAATGAACTCAAACGGAGCTACGAAACTCAAGTTATGAACAAACGAAGTTTGAATTCAAATCTGATCTAATTCAAATTTTAAACTTTTCAAAAACATGTTTGAGTTGGATTAATGGATAGAGGAGATCGTAACGAAGACGTGGGCGTTGGTTTCATCTAATTCCGACTAACGAGAAAAAAGTTATAGTTATTTGAAAATTAGGGACTAATTTGTAAATAAAATCTTCATGGATAGGTCCCTGGCCGAAAAATAACCAGAAAACGAAAATACTAAATAACGAACGCTCGTTTATAAGATCAAAACAGTGGACGTTCGCTGTTTAATAAAACCAAAAAAACAGATCTAGTCTAGTTTTTTTTTAAAAAAAACCGAACTTAAAGAAAAGAACCGGGGTCGGTTTATACCGGTTCGCAGAGGTTTTGTGGTTTTTGAGAGAAAAACCGGCGGCGGCGAGGTTGAACTCTGGCGAGGGCCGTGCTGCTCCGGCGAGCGGGGCGAGGCAAGCCGGCGGAGAGCGGCGCGGTAGCGGTGGTGCGGCGCGGTGGCGGTCCAGCAGCGGCTCCGGCGGGCGAGCGGCGCGGCGGCGATGTGCGTCGGCGGCGCGGGCAGCAAGCAGCGGTGGGAGGCGGCGGTTGCGGGGAGAGGAGAGACGGGGCCCGGGGCGGCGCCCTTTATAGGTGGGGAAGGGAGGCGCGGCTTGGGGAAGGGGTAGGAGGAGGCCGGGGCGGGCACGACCTCCCATGGCGGCGCGGCGGCGTGCTGGCTCGGGACTTCGTCTCGAGCTCGGGGGCGAGCGGCGTGGGCCGGCTGGGTCGTGGCCTGGCTGGCTAGTTGGGCCAGCCCAGTTGGTGAGGGGATTTTTTTTAAACACAGACAAAGAAAGAAAGAAAAACAAAATAAAATAAAATATTATATAGGCATATAATATATCAAAATTTTCAGAAAAAGATTTTCTTCAACATGAACATTTTTCTAGCATTAAATAAAATACACACAAATTCAGATAATTCAAAAAGTGCTACTGGTCTATTAAAATCCAGTAAAAATCATTTTAAAAATACCAAAATGATTTCAAATAAATTTTTCTCCAATTTTCTAATGTAGGGAATCATGTTACCCTAATTTCCATATATTTTATTTTTGGAGAAAAATAATTTGAATAAAACTCAAATAAATCCAAATTGAAAATTAATTCCAAAAGGACTTGAAATTGATCCTTTGAAACTCCCAACTCATATTTCATAATTTGAAGAAGTCATTTTATCTTCTCTCGTGAAAATCATTGAGTTGCATAAAGTTTCTGAAGTGGAAAATATTTCCCAATGGAATTCAAATATTTTTCAAACACCCCTTTCATTTTAAATGGAAGAAGTCATGTCATCTTCTCTCTAGGGTTTTGTATTTGAAAAGAATTTGAATTCACGAAGATCAGAAAACAAATATGAAAGTTTGGGAAAGTCCTTTTATTCCCTCTCATTTAACTTTCAAAAGTTTCGAATTCACTCACTTTCAGACAATCAATCAAACAATCAGTCAAATCTATCTATTTATTATAACATTCCAAAATTTAGAATTTTGGGATGTTACAAACCTACCACCCTTAAAATGAATCTCGTCCTCGAGAATCGGAGAGGCTAGCAAGAAAAGGTTAGGGTTTGGGGGTCTCCTCAAAATCCATCGATCATCAAAGTGGTCTGGGGTGCTACCACCCTTAGAAACATGGTTACGGTCCCATCAATACTCATATACTCCATCCTTATTCTTGACGGGGCCGGTCTTCTCAGATTTCTCGGCAAATTCCTTGTCTGGGCTCTTCCAGTAGTGGCATAACCTTTTCCTCATTTCTTCTGTCCTTTCCTCTTGGTAAGGTTATTTCGAGATTGGGTCTTCTTAGCTGACCGGTCTGGCGCCAAAACTAAACAGCTATCGATATCTCATGGTGGTTAACAATTTATGGCTTCTCCTGCAGGAAATGGGTCTGGGTTGATCCTCATCGTATAACCAATGGTTGGCAAAAAGCTGCCGTGTACAAGGGAAAAATTCTTATACCATTCTAAGGTTTAACAAGGTTTAATATCGTCGTCTCTCTACTATAGGCAAGTCACTCAGATTTACCATCCCATATAGCAAGGCGAATAATAAGAGTAAGTCGGTATGGTGATCAATCCATCCCGCACCCAAATCATTACCTTGTATACGGTTTAGCGAATCTCGCATTGTAACACTCGGTCATCCTCACAAGCATTGCAGAATTTCTCTCGTCGACGAACCAAGTTCGGAATAATCCATTGATTCTGCAAGCCAGACCAACATCTATCGTTCCTTGACAACTCTCAGGTTTTGCGTAAACTCCTATAAAATCGTCTGTCGACAAAGGTATATCCACTTCCAGGGTTTTTCCTTCAGCAAGAATGTGCTTGCTTCTTGGCAAGTCCTGGGGCCTGTGGGTTATGGCACACCTCATCACTTGTAGTCCTTGAACTTATCATTGGGCAACTTATCGCTATTCCAACTTCCAACTTCCAGCTTCTTAGAATCCATCCAATTGTATTGTCTTCTTTCCTTCTATTGGCACCAAACCAAGACGTGAGTACTCAGCATTGTCATGGGGTGTCCATTGCTCCATATTACCAACATCATGCCTCCTTTATATCCAATAGTACTTCATCTCTTCATCCTCGTGGGATATCCCACATACCGAGGTAAAAACTTATACTTATGAAGTCCATACTCTACTTCGTGGAACATCATTATCCTTTCCGCGGTCAAGCGTCCTTACAGGGGAATATTGGCCATCTCTGCATGGCACTTCTTCAACTGGGAAATGTGAAACACATCATGAACTCCTGACAGTCCTTCGGGTGACTCCAACTTGTTGGCCACTTCTCCCATACGCTCCAAAACTCGGTATGGTCCTACAAATCTCGGGGCTAACTGTCCAATTTGTTTAAATCCTCGCAGAGGGGTCACACGAAGACATGCTCTGTCTCCAATTTCATAGACTACCTCCTTCAGTTTTGAGTCTACACAACTCTTCTGCCTGGACTGAGCTACCTTCAGTCTATCTTGAACATTCTCTTCTGACTCCTTGATCACATTTGATCCAAACAACTGACGGTCTCCAACTTCATCCCACATACTCTTGGGGCATCACACATATCGAGACAAAAACTCGGATTCATTTTGTCCGAAATCCATTACAGGGTACTACCACCCTTAAAATGTACAAATCTTCCATAGAACATATTTCTCTTATCCTCAAAATGGTCAAAATCCTTCTTCATAGAGTAACAGCTCATAAAATCCATACCAGTACCAATGATGCTACTTTATTCATTCTCAAATGATTACAATCTCTCGCTTCTCCATTACATGTCTCAACTCAACACCTCAATCTAAAAGAAAATGTTCTCACTTCTACTACTCCATTTCTTTTGTTGCAAACTCAACTATCTAGCACAAGTTTCCTTCTCCTTGGGGCATTCCCTGGCAAAGTGCCCTGCTTCATTACAACGGAAACATATTACTTCTGGGAAGATTCGAGGTTTCCTTGTGATTATATAGCCTACTTGGGTCCTTGGCTTCCTTTTTGGGAAATTGTTGTGGTAGTGCCCTGACTCCTTGCACCCATAACAGGTGACATGACTCAGATCCTTCCTGGAATCCAATCTACTTCTCTTTCTGGACTTTTCCATTCCAATCAGGGCTTCTATTTCCTGTGGGTCATACTCTACTTCCTCAGCTGGGAATTCTACTAGATTCCCATTCATACAATTCTGGGAGATGTGTCCTTCTTCTCCACATGAATAGCAAGACTTGGTGCGGGGTTTAATTGGTTCTTCTTTGGGTGTGTCCTCCACCTCGTCCTTCATCGTAGGTTCTTTTAAAATTCCCATTAGGACTCCTTTCATTGCTTTTTTTTCTGCTGGATGGTTCCTTGTACCATGGTGTAAATGTGACACTGTGCAGGGTAGTGGGTAGTCCCTTCACACAAGAAACAAGTGATCTGCCTAGTTGGGCATTCTTCAGCTGGGTGACTTCCTTCACAATTAGGGCATTCATCCTTGTGTTCTTTATGGTTGTGTCCTATTTCTCCATAAAGCTTGCATGCATAAGTTTTCTTTATATCCTTTCCATAAGGCTTCAATTTCTGGGACACAAACTGAGACTTTAGCAAGGTCAACTTAAATTCTTTCCAAGTGGTTACTCCTTGCCATCCATTGATGGTTTGATACATCCTCCACCAAGTAGCAGCACCTCTTTCAAAGCATTGAAGAGCATGCTGGGCCATATCCTTTCCTACTATAGGGTTGTTCTCCATATGATCCTCCATGTTCTGAATCCATCGGTCTGTCTCCAATTGACTCATCGGTCCAGAAAATACAAGCTCATCTCCATTCATCCTCTATTGGGTCCAAGGGTTTTGGGGTGAGATAAGAGGGATAGAGAGGGATACACACAATGCAAACAACAGTTTTGAAAAGACAGATTTTTGTTGTGGCTGTCGAAAAACATCAAACAAATGACAGCTCAGAAATGTCGCATCTAACGTAGGTATATAACAGGGGTTTGGTCTTCTAAGGTCAATAAATCTTCAACGTCTCCAAACTCTTCAAGCCTTGTTTATGTCTCCAATGGCTTCTTCCGGTCATACTTGTCTTTCTCAAGTCCTTTTTGCCAGCTCATCTTTGTTGTCGCAAAGTCTATCGTGTCGTCCCTTAATATTTCTGGAGTTGCATTCCAAACTTCCGGGTTTCAACATCCTTGGCATGAACCATGATCAGACTGTCCTTCAGATCCTGACGAATCTCCAGTATCTAGAGGTTTTGCTCCTCCAGCTTGGCTACTTCAGCTCCTTGCACCTAAATTCTTCACGAAATGCTTCCCTGTCAAAATACGGCTTCCTGGAGCTCCATCTTAAAATTCTTGATGTACTACTCCAGATTCTGGCGATACACCAGCTAAGGTTAAAACTTCATCTTACTGTTAGGTGCTCCATCAACCTTCTACCATCCAATCCTTCCGAAGAAATGCATGCTTAGCTCAGCTCGGTGACCATAGTATCAGTGGCGATGACATCACGGATAACGTGTTTCTGCCCTTGTCATTGCCATGAGCTATCTTCCATAGTTGATATCTCCTACCTTAGGGTTTTCTTGACAAAACTTTGAGTTCTCAACTCTCCATGTTCCGGTCTTTCTCCCATACGCCTTGATCTCGGGTATTGACAACTTCCAAAATCTGTTAAGTTCCATCAGGGTAGCCTTCCTAGGTCATACAAATCTGGGGATTCTTCAGAGCCTTCAAATTCTACTTGTCTTCGGTCCTCAACCGTTGTAGTTTCCATTTTTTCAGATGCACGGAAAATACTCTTCATTCCGAAGTGGCTTTAGTTGTCCGATATCTTGTACTTCTTGGAGTGGTCTCATCAGTGGAATCCTCGAGTGGTTAAAAAGGAAAAAGGGATATGGTCTCACTAAAAAAGGAATTTTTGAATAAGCTCAGAAGAGAAGAGAGGTAAAAGATCTTTTTGAAAGGGAAAGTTGTAGAGAAAAATCTTTGCTATGGGCCTGCCAGTTTCTAGGGTCACGTCCTACAGTCAACATGTGCTCTGATACCATCTTGTAGCGACCTGACCCGAATGGATCAAGTCTCTGTGCTTAAGTGTCATCCCTAGATCGGTATGCTGACACACAGTACTCGAAGGATTTATAACAGAGGTAAATCACATGTATAAAGTAACATAAATACTATTACCTCAATCCAAATAGCGGAAGCAACAAGGTTGTGGATTCCCATCAACACCAACGGCAAAGTTGAGTGTAGAAATCATAACCCTAACGTATCACTTACTCGTCGTAAGAAACCTGCAACATGAGACCTTGCAGCCCGAAACGGGTAAGTACATTGAATGTACTGGCAAATTCACACCATAGAGAATGATGAACAATGGCTATCACTACATGCATATTTGGCTGGTGGAAAAGCTCTATGGTTATAAGGTTTTTGCGTAAAGCCAATTTTTCCCTACTGCAAAGGAATACTTTTTATTTAACTATCATGGTGGTTGTTGAACATTGAGAATGGTTGACAGCATTCTCAATCCCAATTAAGTAACATCATTAAACCCAACAATATTTATTTAAAGTAACATGATGAGATCAATAGGATAATCCAAGAACTAGATACTCAAGATGTCCATAACGGGGACACGGCTAATCATGATTAGTTTATACGCTCTGCAGAGGTTTGCGCACTTTTCCCCACAAGACTCGATCGCCTCCGTTTGGTTTCTTGCACTACAGGGTGTTTGAGAAACGGATGACCGAGACATAGTCTTTCAGAAGCGCTAGCACCTTACGATTGGGTAGACCGTACCACCTACATCCCCTACATCTGCTAGTCTACCACTGTAAGAGTTCGCACAACTTAGTCAACTATGCCAGAGCTCATAATGGCTTGTGGCTGCACACGGAAGTTACTATCATGAATGATCTTATGATCCCTTTGAGCCTGGGTGGCGGTCCAAAAGAAAACAGGCAAGTCCCGATAGACATCAGGTGCCTCAATCCACCCAGATGTGTGTTAGGTTGCCACCTTAGATAAACCCTTAATTAACAATCTCACATCTGTCATGGATTTCACTCACCCAATCCACGTCTACTAGCATAGCATGGCATAATAAGCAAACGTAGAAGTAACTCCCAAAGGTTTCATAATAATACAGGTAATAGGTACTACCTCATCTACTTCCCATCCCACAATTTAATTAGATCCTAACCATGCAGTGTGTGAGGATTGATCTAATGCAATAAAACAGGGTTGTAGAAAAGGTATGATCAAAGTGTTACTTGCCTGCAATGTTGATGAAGATGATTCGCACTCAAAATCTTGATATATCTACTCGTCACACTCCGGTCAATCTATCGTAAGCAAGAAATAGTAACCACACATAAGCAATCACTCAAGAGATCAGAAAGAACGAAGAAGACGATTCAGAAACATCAAAACCAAGAAAATAACTCTTGCAACATAAAACAATTTCTAACAGTACCAAAATTATGTGAATTTGGCCTTATTAGAATGTTTAGGTCAAGATCTTCGATTTGCAAAAAGAATGAACTCAAACGGAGCTACGAAACTCAAGTTATGAACAAACGAAGTTTGAATTCAAATCTGATCTAATTCAAATTTTAAACTTTTCAAAAACATGTTTGAGTTGGATTAATGGATAGAGGAGATCGTAACGAAGACGTGGGCGTTGGTTTCATCTAATTCCGACTAACGAGCAAAAAGTTATAGTTATTTGAAAATTAGGGACTAATCTGTAAATAAAATCTTCACGGATAGGTCCCTGGCCGAAAAATAACCAGAAAACGAAAATACTAAATAACGAACGCTCGTTTATAAGATCAAAACAGTGGACGTTCGCTGTTTAATAAAACCAAAAAAACAGATCTAGTCTAGGTTTTTTTTTAAAAAAAACCGAACTTAAAGAAAAGAACCGGGGTCGGTTTATACCGGTTCACAGAGGTTTGGTGGTTTCCGAGAGAAAAACCGGCGGCGGCGAGGTTGAACTCCGGCGAGGGCCATGCTGCTCCGGCGAGCGGGGCGAGGCAAGCCGGCGGAGAGCGGCGCGGTGGCGGTGGCGCGGCGCGGTGGCGGTGCAGCAGCGGCTCCGGCGGGCGAGCGGCGCGGTGGTGCGGCACCGGGCGTGGCGGCGGCGATGTGCGTCGGTGGCGCGGGCAGCAAGCAGCGGCGGGAGGCGGCGGTTGCGGGGAGAGGAGAGACGGGGCCCGGGGCGGCGCCCTTTATAGGTGGGGAGGGGAGGCGCGGCTTGGGGAAGGGGTAGGAGGAGGCCGGGGCGGGCACGACCTCCCATGGCGGCGCGGCGGCGTGCTGTCTCGGGACTTCGTCCCGAGCTCGGGGGCGAGCGGCGTGGGCCGGCTGGGTCGTGGCCTGGCTGGCTAGCTGGGCCGGCCCAGTTGGTGAGGGGATTTTTTTTAAACACAGACAAAGAAAGAAAGAAAAACCAAATAAAATAAAATATTATATAGGCATATAATATATCAACATTTTCATAAAGATTTTCTTCAACTTGAACATTTTTCTAGCATTAAATAAAATACACACAAATTCAGATAATTCAAAAAGTGCTACTGGTCTATTAAAATCCAGTAAAAATCATTTTAAAAATACCAAAATGATTTCAAATAAATTTTTCTCCAATTTTCTAATGTAGGGAATCATGTTACCCTAATTTCCATATATTTTATTTTTGGAGAAAAATAATTTGAATAAAACTCAAATAAATCCAAATTGAAAATTAATTCCAAAAGGACTTGAAATTGATCCTTTGAAACTCCCAACTCATATTTCATAATTTGAAGAAGTCATTTTATCTTCTCTCATGAAAATCATTGAGTTGCATAAAGTTTCTGAAGTGGAAAATATTTCCCAATGGAATTCAAATATTTTTCAAACACCCCTTTCATTTTAAATGGAAGAAGTCATGTCATCTTCTCTCTAGGGTTTTGTATTTGAAAAGAATTTGAATTCACGAAGATCAGAAAACAAATATGAAAGTTTGGGAAAGTCCTTTTATTCCCTCTCATTTAACTTTCAAAAGTTTCGAATTCACTCACTTTCAGACAATCAATCAAACAATCAGTCAAATCTATCTATTTATTATAACATTCCAAAATTTAGACTTTTGGGATGTTACATTTTATTTGAATTTGTGGTAATGTGTGGCATTTGCAACTCATGTCTAAATACTTGTAGGAGTAGGCGACGGGGCACCATACATTATGTTTTAAACACATTTTACATATGAGACATGGTTTAGATTATGAAGATCTAGCTAGAGCTTGAAATGTACTGTGATTTGAAATCAACATAAAGTGGATTCGAAAAATTGAGTTCGAGTTCCTATAGTACACATAGTTCATATTTAACTCGACAGTAATCATGTGGTGTGCTGTGAAGATAATACACAAACGATGGTTTAACTTGACAAATGATGATTGTAAATCTTATTAAAATAGGGAGACGAATTCAAATGGTTTGACTTCACAACAATCATTATTGCAGATCTTATTCAAATAGAGAAACGAATTCAAATTTAGTTCATATTGAAGTGGTAGTATATACGTTTGGAATGCACTAAAACGTTCATTTGAGTGGCAGGTTGCATGCATTATACACGTAGAGAAATATTTTAACTGAACATAACATGATTCAAAGTTTTGAATGGCATTTGTAGTGTGAATTGATTTGGTACAGTACACGGGACTAGAATCTCTTGTGTGGTGCGAATTGATTTCTTTTTGTTTTTTCATCGACGGAAGTGCGAATTGATTTGGTACAGTACACGTTAGGTTTGTCCGGAAATTTCAACCCCTGCCTTGTTACCCCAAAATATTTAACATACTTCTTTGTCTCATTGTGCTCCGAAAACTCCCTCCATCTCAACCCGCGCCTTGCTATCCCAAAATTACAACGCCCGCAAAAACTCCCACCTCCTGCGAAATCCCAACACGCGAAATGCCCGTGATACCACTGAACCGAAAGAACCGCCTCGCACAAATCAGTGGGGGTACTTCCGTAACTTACCCCACATTTCGGACAAGCGGGTCCCTAAGCCATGCTTCCCCAGTCCCATCCCATCAGCCCACCCATTCGTACAGCGAGGCCGTGAAAACCCGCGAAGCCCCACACCCTCCACCGTCCGCCACTCAGCCGGAGCCTCTTCCCCGACGACATCGTCCACAACAACACCTCGACATCCCTCATCCACCATACCGGATGAGGATCCGTCATCGATCTCGTCGTCCCACTGGTTCAGCCACCCCATCCTCCACCTCCAAGGAGTTGCCCCGACATTCCCCTTGTCTTTCGCGCCACCTCCATTCCCACACTATCGTCTTCACCTACACCACCGGAAGAGCAGCATCATCACTGTTTCCTCGGATGAAGCTGAGGCCTAATCATCACCAGCAAAGAGGTTGTACACTAATCCCCACATTTTCTTCTTGATTCGATCTCACGGTGCTGTCGGTGCTCGGTCCCGAGCCAACATGGTGCGGCTCCATCCACGATGGCGTTGCCGGCCATTTCCTCCATGGCATCGCTCCCTCAGCGGCGACATCCACATTAGTAGGAGCTACTGTTGCTTTAGCTCTCGCTTGCTCTGCCACTCTGCTCTTGCTCTCGGTCCCTTGTCTGGTCTACTCTTGCTATTGCTCTTGCTCATGCTGCTTCTCTCGCTCTTGATCTTGCTTATGATGCTGCTACGATTTGGCTACACTTTAGTCGACTGAATCGACTTTTGGGTCAGTTGATTTTCAAGGGGTGGGGGGGGGGGCTCGCCGGAGTTAAGGAAGAACTAGCCGTAGTGGGGAGGGGGGCTCACCGGAGAGGTACCCCACTATCTATCATAGGGTTCAGGGTGGGGGCGTTGGTCGCCGGTGGTGGTGTGTGGATTGCCGAAGAAAAAGCTCGGCACGGGGGGGTGGCCTAGAGGGATGGACGAGGCGGCGGCGGAGCGGCGGTGGGGGTGATTTTGGGGCGGGCGGAGCGGCGCACCGCCAGCGGGGGCGGTGGTTTGGCCGGTGGTGTCAGTTGACTAATGCTGCTACACGACCAGCTACCCCGGCTCTCGCACGCGCTGCTGCTACTGCTTTTTTGTTACTAGTGCGTTCAGTTTCGACAGTAAAATTCAGTTTTGACAGTTAAGTTCAGTTTCGACAGTTAAATTCAGTTTCGACAGTTAAGTTCAGAGATGCGCGGCTAATGTATTTTACATCTAGCACGTTGTGGTTATGTATTTTATGTCATCTATTGGAGATGCTATTAGAATTCCAATCAGGTTAACGTTGTCTCTCTTGTCCTTCTTCAGCCTCGGCATCGTACAACTCACCGGAGCTGCTCCAATGATCAAACCCTCCATCACAGCGGAGCAGTACCCCGGGCTCCATCTCCAGACGCCTAAGATCTTCTTCCCCTCCTCTGACAGCCAAGTCAGCCAGAGCATCCTCACCGACCAACCCAATCACACTGAGATCGACATGGCTTCGCCAAAGAGGTTGTACACTTGTTGCATCTCTTTTTTACTCTACATGTTATATATATTGTCCACTGAGCACACGTAGTAACGTGAAATATGATTATTTTCTCCTACTATATGACAAGCAGTGAGGTACCGGGCAACTTAGCTATCCGTGATGGACTCGCTTGAACACCATCATTATTTATTTCTACGCGTTTGAGCTGTGCATTTGTCGATGGGCCTGGGAGTTGAGCTAGTATGGCAGTGGCCTGGGTCCAAAGTAGTAGAAGTAGCACAAAAACATTTTTTAGTGTAGGCTTTTCCTTGCTCAAGCCTGCCTACTAGAATCGCCAGTGCTTGAAATGAAAAGTGAAGGAAAAACATAGGAATTGGAAAGTTTCCTATGGTACTACTATTCATGCATTTGGTTCTTGTGATTTGACTGTAGGATTTGTTCCTTTAGTGTCTCTTTGAAAGAACAACCGTAGGAATTTTAATATACACTTGTCCTCCTTTTCAAATTCCTATTCATGAAGCACAAGACTAAGAGATAGTAGCATAATAGCATTATAACCATACATTTTCTTGTGATTTGACTAAATATCACCATGCTTCTTTGCATCCTGTGATCTTCCAATTCTTGTGAACCAAACACCCAGATTGGCAGAAATCCTGTGTTTTTAAATTCTTTGTTTTGCACGTGCATTCCTATCCTATTAATATGTATTTCCTATCCCTGTGTTGTTAGAATCCTCCATTCAAACGAGCCCTTACAAAATTACTACTCTTACAGATAGTTGTCAAAGAAAACCTTGTGTGGTTTGTCCTGTTCCTGCTGCACCGTTGTCCACCCTAGCTCAGCTGCTCCAATGACAGAAGGGTCCAGCATAGCAGGGATCTGGCCTCCAGACTGTCTTTCACCACCTCTGATCTTCTTCCCCTCCACGGGCAGCCATGACAACTATGTTACCATCATCAACCGAGCAGATGACCTCGAGGACTACACGCAGATGTCGCACTCTTTCATGTCTGCTTACGTTATGCATCGCTTAATATTACATGCTCCTTTATCGTCCTGTTCACCGATCAGACTCTGAGTCAGCTCCAAACTAATGGTCAAATTTGAGTTTTTAAATGGTTGTGGGGTATATATTGGGGCCGCAATCAATAGTATCTATCTACTATCTGGTTAATCTCTGGTGTCTACTATGAGTTTCATGTTGGGTGGGAAACAAACAGTAAAGAAGCCATATCTATATTTTTTAACTGAAGACATCATCTGCCTGCTATCTTTGGTTTTGGGTCTATCCACAGGTTGCTACCAGCACTCTAGATTTCTTCATGCACTCCTTACATAATCTCATTATATTTTATCCCTATGCATGTCAGTTATTGTACACAATGGAACTGAACATGTAGAGCAAATGAGACAAGCCTTGCATGGCAATA
Organism: Triticum urartu; assembly: GCF_056163025.1. Lineage (NCBI taxonomy): Eukaryota > Viridiplantae > Streptophyta > Magnoliopsida > Poales > Poaceae > Triticum > Triticum urartu. Next base: position 249,123,296 of record NC_141875.1, read on the forward strand.
AAATTTCATGCAGACGTCGCTCCATGGTAGGCGCAAAGGCAGCCCCCCATCCACCCATTTCGGATTGTAATCGAGAGGTAGATATCTGTTCTGAGGGGGATTCAGAAGGAGAAGAACACTCCTAATTACCCCCTGAGGTCTTCGCTCTAACTTGGCATGCTGATGTTGGTTATATCATGCATATGGTGCCTTGCATTGCTTACGTTATACATCAAATATGTCATCTGCTTAGCTTAGACATGCTTTGTGTGAATGCCATATATTTATTTTATCCATCGTTTATGTGAATTATTCAACGCCATCTTGTTTAGCCGGGCATCATATATGTGAATTTTGCAACGCCATCCTGCTTAGCCAGTCATCTTATATGTGAATTATATCAGGCCATCCTTTTTTTGTTACATATTACATTTGTCAACAATGTTAGTACATTCAACTACTCTTCGTGTGCATCAACCATTTGACATGGTGATGGAAAATTCTGGAGTGAAAACAAGGTCTTCAGAGCAGACTATGCTATCTGATGAAGCACATATCTCGTTGGTTACGGATAGCTCCTCAGAGGAGGATTCAGAGACAGATGACTAGTCCTATTTCGCCCCCGACGTGTATGCTCTAACTTGGCAGGGTTATGTTGCTCATATCGTGCATATGGTGTCTTGCATTGCTATGTCATTTGATTAGTTTAGACATGCTTTGTGTGAATGCCACCTGTTTAGTGTCTAATTACCATATATGTGAATTATGCATTGCCATCTTGTTGTAAGACATTATATATGTGAATTATGCAAAGATATCTTGTTGTGAAGGCATTATATATGTGAATTATGCAATGCCATGCTGTTTAGCCAATCATCATGTATGTGAATTATATTATGCCAACATTTTCTGTATTACGTGTTCCATTTGTCAACAACGTTTGTATATTCAACAACTCTTCCTGTGCATTAGACATTTGAAGTATCTTGAGTGAAAACAGGGTATTCAGAGCAGACAATGCTACCTTCTGAAGCAGACATCTTGCTGGTTCTAGAGAGCTCCTCATAGGAGGATTCAGAGACTGATTACCAGTCCTATTTCCCCCCTGAGGTCTCTGGTCAAACCTGGCAGGTATCGTGGAATTTTCATGGTAGATGTCCTAGTGAGAGGACTTAGTCGTGGAGCCATCGCGATGAGGTTAGCTTAAAGGGGTTAATCAGGACAAAGGACACAAGGAGTTTATACTGGTTCGGCCCCTTACGATGAAGATAAAAGCCTAGTCTAGTTTGTAGATGGTATTGCTAGGGTTTCGATGAGCAGGGAGCGAATACGCTTGACACGGCTCTCGATTTGTTGTTTCTTGTCCTAAGCCGCCGCTAGGTCGTCCCCTTATATACACGGGTTGACACCCTGCAGGCTACAGAGTCCCGGCTCGGTGACCTTTCTTATATGCCTTACAGTACAAGTTTACATACATGGCAGTTTACATCCATGGGCCTTAAGCCGCCTTCGGGTCTGGGCCCTCTACAAAGCGTATCTATGAACCGCCATCCAATCTTGGGCTTCATTGTGAAGAGTTGTCATAGGGATGACCCGGCCCCTCCTGGGCAGGTCATACCTAATACTTATATCCCAACATTAGGCCCCAGGTTGATTTGAACTTGTTCATGTCAATCTTCAACACTTAGAAAAATCCTTCCTCGTCTATTGTGAAAACCTTATAACCCGCCATGACGTCATCTCCAAGAATTTTGGAAACCCGCCACGACATCATCTTTAACGGATGCTTTATCTTAATGTCTTTCCGAAAATTGAGGCGTCCAATTAGCTGGATAACCATCATTTGGCCTCCTCGTCTTCTGCGCCTGCCTATTTTTCTGTTTCCTTATAAATAGGACCATAGAGTCGTCTTTCATTCTTCTCCTTCTCCTTTCTTCTCCTCGCGATGCACCGACCTACATAAGCCTCGCCGCCATCGACCTCCGTCTCCAACCTCAACTCCGGCCATTGCATCACCTTGAATAGACCAGAAAACTGTGGCGCCACTCCGCTGTCCTAACAACATCAGTAATGTAACACCCACAATGCGGCTATATCTCCCACGTGTCGGGGCATGACTTAGAGGCATACCAGCATGGTAGGCTTGTCGCAAGAGGGGTAATCTTCACACATCCGATGTACTGAGTAAGAAAGGGATAAAGAGTTGGCTTACAATCGCCACTTCACACAATACATAAATAATTCATACATCATCCAAAGTACAATCCAAGGTCCGACTACGGAACCAAAATAAAGGAAGACAACCCCAAATGCTAGATCCCTAATCGTCCCAACTGGGCTCCACTACTAATCATCCAGAAAAGAAACATAGTAATGACCCGAATCCTCGTCGAACTCCGACTTGAGTTCGGTAGCATCACCTGCATTGGTATCCTCGACACCTGCAACTGCTTGGAAGTATCCATGAGCCACGAGGACTCAGCAATCTCACACCCGTGAGATCAAGACTATTTAAGATTATGGGTAGATGAAGGTAGTGAGGTGGAGCTGTAGCAAGCACTAAGCATATATGGTGGCTAACATACGCAAATAAGAGCGAGAAGAGAAGCAATGCATGGTCGAGAAGCTAGAAGTGATCATGAAGTGATCCTGAAAACTACTCACGTTCAAGCATAACACAAGACCGTGTTCTCTTCTCGGACTCTGCCGAAAAGATGCCATCACGGCACACACGCGGTTGATTCATTTTAATTAAGTTAAGTGTCAAGTTCTCTACAACCGGATATTAACAAATACCCATCTACCGCATAACCGCGGTACGGCTCTCGAAAGTTCATACCCTGCAGGGGTGTCCCAACTTAGCCCATCACAAGCTCTCACGGTCAACGAAGGATATTCCTTCTCCCGGGAAGACCTGATCAGTCTCGGAATCCCGGTTACAAGACATTTTGACAATGGTAAAACAAGACCAGCAAAGCCGCCCGATTATGCCGACAAATCCCGATAGGAGCTGCACATATCTCGTTCTCAGGGCACACTGGATTGTCCAAACTTCTGGTAGGCCATCCCAGAGTTGCCCATGGTGGCCACCGGCAGTTGACAGGTTTGACCAACACTCAGAGGAGCACTGGCCCAGGGGGGGTGAAAACAAAGATGACCCTCGGGCTCCGGAAACCCAAGGGAAAAAGGCTTAGGTTCTTAGGAAAATGTAAAACCAAGGTTGGGCCTTGCTGGAGGAGTTTTATTCAAAGCGAACTGTCAAGGGGTTCCCATAACACCCTACCGCATAAGGAACGCAAAATCAAGGAACGTAACACCGGTATGACGGAAACTAGGGCGACAAGAGTGGAACAAAACACCAAGCATAAGGCCGAGCCTTCCACCCTTTACCAAGTATATAGATGCATTAATTAAAATAAGAGATATAGTGATATCCCAACATATCCATGTTCCAACATGGAACAAAACTTTAGCTTCACCTGCAACTAACAACACTATAAGAGGGGCTGAGCAAAAGCGGTAACTTAGCCAAAGAATGGTTTGCTAGGAGGGTGGGTTAGAGGCTTGACATTGCTATATGGGGGGATGATATAACAAGTGGTAGGTAGCGTGACATAGCGATAGAATGAACAACTAGCAAGCAAAGATAGAAGTGATTTTGAGGGTATGGTCATCTTGCCTGAAATACCGCAAGGAAGAAGAACGAGTCCATGAAGAAGGAAAACGGACGTAGTCGAACGAATCCTCACAACTCCGGACCGAAACCGAAGCTAACCAGGGAAGCAACCCGGAAATAAGCAAGCAGCATAGTAAACAACCATCACATAAACATGGCATGATGCACAACGAAGTATGATGCATGTCCGGTTTAATGAGGCATGGCATGGCAAAGTGCATAAACAAAACTACAAGTTAAGTGGAGCTTAGTATGCAACGGGATGCATATGACAAAACACCACATAAATTATTTAGTTATCTCCCGTTTATGTACCCAACAATATTAAATGTTGTTAAACATGGCAAGAGGTGAAGCATAAGTAAACTACACATTTTAGGGAATTGAAATGAGGCCGGAAACATCAAGCAACGATTCTGGTAAGCCCCCACATGCAAATTTTAGAGTTGGAACTGTTCTGCCCTATACACAATTTTAGAGTTATTAAACATGCCAAGTAAAGCCGCCATGTTAAACTAGCCATTTTTCTACCCCATTTACATATAAAGTTTATTAAATTTGGGGCTACAGTTATTAAGTTATGATCTAAAACATTTTAACATGGCATTATGCAAAATAAACACAAACAACATTTTAAACATTTTAAACATGCATGAAAGTTGGATATTATGGAACTAGACATGATTCTAAGCATTTTCCATATTAAGTTTGTTTAATTCCGATGCACGGTTGTGGAGTTATTAATTGCATGAACGTGAGGGGCTTTTCTGCAAATCAGTAAAACACCGGATAATTACTAAATTCACAGAACTGAAAAAAAACATCAACTACGTGCCAAAACTGGCCCGAATTGGGCAGCACATGAGCAAACAGGAGACGGGCTTCCTCACATTGGGCCTGGCTCAGTGGGGAGGCTCGACCCGGAGTGGAGGGAGGATGACACTTGGCCTTGGCGCCCTCGTGGCCCACGCGCGGGGCGACGAAGTCAATGGGCACAGTAAGCGGGATCGAGGGAGGGGATCCCAATATGGATGCGGGAGAGTGGCGGCGGTAGGTGAGGGAGCGGATGGATGGGACAACTAGGGGTTAGGGTTGGACTATATATGTGATAAAGAGGGGAGTTTGGATCATCCGACCGAAATCCGACGAACGAGAATGAATAGGGAAGGGATTCCAAATACGAAACCGAAGATGTTTTATAGATGTTTGGGGATGATCCGGACCCAACGGTGACGACTACCCGGGTCGGGTCCGGGACAGCTTTCGGATGCACGCGCGAGGAGAGCCGCGGGCTGACAAGAGAGGTTAGGTTGGGCCTGGCGATAGGTAGTGGACTGTGTAGACGGTATAGGGAGGAAAGAGAGGGAAAACCCGGCAACAGTTTTCAGAGACCGAAAACGTCCGATGATTTGACCGACTATATTGTCACTCTAGTTATCCGTTGGGGCGTCAAACGGACTCCGAATGCGATGAAACTTCGCAGGCGGCCTATCTACAGTATAACAACACTGCATGCCAACTTTCATCCCATTCTGAGAACATTTTCCGGCCACTTATAAAATAATATTTCGGACGTGCCGCGGGCACGTACAAGTGTGTCCGGGCTCAGAATGGACAACGGAGAGAACTGGGGGAACCTGAACGGATGCAAATTTTTTTAAACATTATTATTCAATGCACATGATGACATGGCAAGATGCAACACGCAAGAGAATGACAAGGCAACAACAACGAATAACTGGAAGACACCTGGCGCAACGGTCTCGGGGCGTCACAACACTCCACCACTACGAGAGGATCTCGTCCCGAGATCTAGGATGGCACCGGGGAGAAACAAAAGAGGAAGAGGTAAAACAAAGTTTCTTGTTCGACAAACGAGTGAAACCAAAGAACCTTGAGAGGTTGCAAAGCTTGAAGAAATGACATGACGGAGATGAAAGGAAATTAAAACACTCCGCTAGACAAGAGGAACAAGGAGGAGAACCAAGGGATCAAAGGACAAGATAGATTTTGAAACCACTCTGGTTAAACAAAATATAGAAGGAATAAGAACGGAAGAATTCAGATAGCACTCCGGTTGAAAAGAGAGGCAAGACTTGGTTAGGTGAGATGAACTTGAATAGAGGACACAACACTCCGGTTAAAAGAGGAACGACAGGCGCCACACTCCGGCTAAATCAAGATAGAGAAGGAAAAAGAATGATATAATTTGGATAACACTCCGACTGTAAATGGAAGGAATTGAATATGAACTTGACAAGATGAGACGATACTTGAAAAGAGGACACGACACTCCGGTTGAATGGATAAGCGAGAAAAGAACATGATCTTGACAAGGGAAGATGATGGAATCCGGAGAATCAAACTGAAAAGACTCCTGAATTGCTCCGGATGGGTGAAAATAATTTTCACAATCGAAAACAATTATGAGATGATGGCACAAAGCTAGCACCATGAATCTTTGGCAGAGAGGGTACGTATTTAAGAGGAACTCCTCTTTGGTCTTCAAAAACCGAGAATGACGACGAGAAACACCACCATGAATTTGTTGAGGCACTCCGGAATGAAAATTAGAAAGGTTGAACCAACGATGAAAAGACTTTGAAAGACCTTGGAGAAAGGCATGACTGGTGATAATTTATTCTTACGTCACACTTTGAAATGAATTTGAGAATAGCTCCGGGAAAATAGAATAGTCAGGTAAGATCCTGAGAAAAGACATGTGGGTTAGGGCCCACTCAAAAGATACACCGTTGAACGATTTAAAAGAGAGATTTTGCCGGTTGAATTAAATGGCTTGAATGAGATAACAACCTCGAAATAGGTTGAACAGGTCTTGAATGAAAAGACGAGCCTTCTGAGATATCTTCAGCACTCCATAACAAATGAATAGAGAGAAGTGAATGATTAAGAGGTGCACCGGCATGAGAAAGCATTTGAAACGAGGAAAATGGATATGGTCAACACCGAAATATTGCATTGAATCCATCGGAGAGAAAAAATGAGAACGACGAATGTTGAACTTGAAGCTCGTGAGCATCTCCATGAGAAATCAGCGGTTAAGAACATTGAAGGAAAGGAATGAAGAAAGTTCACATGAATAAAATGGATACTTGATTAAGAAATCTGAATCCTTGAAGGAAAAGGGTTGGGAGGGCAGGAAAAACAAAGGTAACTTGGGACGGATGAAATGAACAACATTGAGAAAACTTAGAATTGACCTTGTGGATGTTGAAAAATGATCGGATCCACTTGAAGAGAAGCATGTCAGTTGAGAAGAAATTGAGATGACAAACTCGATGATCAAGAAGGATTAGTATTCCCATAGAAATATGAGAACAGCGCTTAGGAAAGGTGTGGAATCAACACTTGACATTGAAGCAACTCGAGTACCACAAACCAAAACAAAATAAAGGATTGGCTTGCAAAATAAGCCAGAAACAAACATATGATAGATCCCATATTGTATCATGTGTCTATTGGAAAGATATCCTACGTGATACGTGAATCCCACTTATAAACTCCCGAAACTTTCTGGTTATGCAATCAGGTGTTGGGGATACAGGGGAAGCATAATATCTCACCCAAACTAACAATCCCTACATCCGGCTGTATCCATCCTTCAACACATAACCAAGAAACCTTCGGAAACCATGTACCTCAACCTTCGAAAAACATCTGTTATACGAGTTATGGCAATACTCCCGAACTCCCGCCCCAGTACTGGGTGGCGTCGAGGTTATCTCACCAACAACTGGATAAAAGAGATTTTCGATGTCGGCGAAACTCAGGTATTCCAGAACTGCAGCGATAAAATTGTGACAATGACACCTCGGAGCTCAACTATCCAGGACACTGCCACAACCCCTAAATGCCAGGAGGAACCAAGAACAATGTTCTCGTCACAAGACTATCAGAACGATTCCAAGATACCCGCGTGATCCTAAATTTTTTTTTGTGAAATTTGAGGAGAGAAAAGTCAAACTTCTACGTCAGGAGGCCTCACCAGAGCGACGAAGGGACTGAGGAGTAAAAAGAATCCTACTCTCCGATATATATAATCCTAAGAATCAAAACATTTTGTTCTAGACTCAACAATGTCGGTGATTCGATCAAGCAGGGGGCTCATAAGTCAAGGATGGCTCTGATTACCAACTTGTAACACCCACAATGCGGCTATATCTCCCACGTGTCGGGGCATGACTTAGAGGGATAGCCGCATGGTAGGCTTGTCGCAAGAGGGGTAATCTTCACACATCCCATTTACTGAATACGAAAGGGATAAAGAGTTGGCTTACAATCGCCATTTTACAAAATACATAAATAATTCATACATCATCCAAAGTACAATCGAAGGTCCGACTACGGAACCAAAATAAAGAAAGACAACCCCAAATGCTAAATCCCTGATCGTCCCAACTGGGCTCCACTACTGATCATCCGGAAAAGAAACATAGTAACGACCCGAATCCTCATCGAACTCCCACTTGAGTTCGGTAGCATCACCTACACTGGTATCCTCGGCACCTGCAACTATTTGGTAGTATCCATGAGTCACCAAGACTCAGCAATCTCACACCCATGAGATCAAGTATATTTAAGCTTATGGGTAGGAGAAGGTAGTGAGGTGGAGCTGCAGCAAGCACTAAGCATATATGGTGGCTAACATACGCAAATAAGTGCGAGAAGAGAAGAAACGCACGGTCGAGAAGCTAGAAGTGATCAAGAAGTGATCCTGAAAAGTACTTACATTCAAGCATGACACAAGACTGTGTTCTCTTCCCGGACTCCGCCGGAAAGAGACCATCACGGCACACATGCGGTTGATTCATTTTAATTAAGTTAAGTGTCAAGTTATCTACAATCGGATATTAACAAATTCCCATCTGCCGCATAACCGCGGGCATGGCTCTCGAAAGTTTATACCCTACAGGGGTGTCCCAACTTAGCCCATCACAAGCTCTCACGGTCAATGAAGGATATTCCTTCTCCCGGGAAGACCCGATCAGTCTCGGAATCCCGGTTACAAGATATTTCGACAATGGTAAAACAAGACCAGCAAAGCTTCCTGACTGTGTCGACAAATCCCAATAGGAGCTGCACATATCTCATTCTCAGGGCACACCGTATTGTCCAAACGTCCGGTAAGCCATCCCAGAGTTGCCCCTGGTGGCCACCGGCGGTTGACGGGTTGGACCAACACTCAGAGGAGCACTGGCCCGGGGGGGCGGGTTAAAATAAAGATGACCCTCGGGCTGCTGAAACCCAAGGAAAAAAGGTTTAGGTTGTTAGGAAAATGTAAAACCAAAGTTAGGCCTTGCTGGAGGAGTTTTATTCAAAGCGAACTGTCAAGGGGTTCCCATAACACCCAACCGCGTAAGGAACGCAAAATCAAGGAACATAACACTGGTATGACGGAAACTAGGGCGGCAAGAGTGGAACAAAACACCAGGCATAAGGCCGAGCCTTCCACCCTTTACCAAGTATATAGATGCATTAATTAAAATAAGAGATATAGTGATATCCCAACATATCCATGTTCCAACATGGAACAAAACTTCAGCTTCACCTGCAACTAACAACGTTATAAGAGGGGCTGAGCAAAAGCGGTAACTTAGCCAAACAACGGTTTGCTAGGAGGGTGGATTCGAGACTTGACATGGCAATATGGGGGCTATGATATAACAAGTGGTAGGTAGCGCGACATAGCAATAGAACGAACAACTAGCAAGAAAAGATAGAAGTGATTTCGAGGGTATGGTCATCTTGCTTGAGATCCTATAAGGAATAAGAACGAGTCCATGAAGAAGGCAAACGAACGTAGTCGAACGAATCCTCACAACTCCGGACTGAAACCGAAGCTAACGAGAGAAGCAACCTGGAAAGAAGCAAGCAGCATAGTAAACAACCATCACATAAACATGGCATGATGCACAACCAAGAATGATGCATGTCCGGTTTAATGAGGCATGGCATGACAAATTGCACAAACAAAACTACAAGTTAAGTGGAGCTCAATATGCAATGGGATGCATATTGACAAAACACCACATCAATTATTTAGTTCTCTCTCGTTTATGTACCCATTAATATTAAATGTTGTTAAACATGGCAAGAGGTGAAGCATAAGTAAACTACACATTTTACGCAATTGAAATGAGGCCAGAAATATCAAACAACGATTCAAGTAAACCCCCACATGCAAATTTTAGAGTTGGTACTGTTCTGCCCTATACACAATTTTAGAGTTATTAAACATGCCAAGTAAAGCCGCCATGTTAAACTAGCCATTTTTCTACCCCATTTACATATAAAGTTTATTAAATTTGGAGCTACAGTTATTAAGTTATGAAGTAAAACATTTTAACATGGCATTATGCAAAATAAACACAAACAACATTTTAAACATGCATGAAAGTTGGATATTATGAAACTAGACAAGATTCTAAGCATTTTCCATATTAAGTTTGTTTAATTCCGATGCATGGTTGTGGAGTTCTTAAATGCATGAATATGAAGGGCTTTTCTGCAAAACTATAAAACACCAAATAATTACTAAATTCGCAGAACTGAAAAAAACATCTACAGGCCGAAACTGGCCGAAACTGGGCTGCACAGGAGCAAACAGGAGATGGGCTTCCTCACATTGGGCCTGGCTCAGTGGGGAGGCTGGACGCGGAGTGGAGGGAGGATGGCGCTGGGCCTTGGCTCCCTCGTGGCCCACGCACGGGGCGATTAAGTAAACAGGCACGACGAGCGGGATCGAGGGAGGGGATCCCGAGATGGATGCGTGAGAGTGGCGGAGGTAGGTGAGGGAATGGATGGATGGGACAACTAGGGGTTAGGGTTGGAGTATATATGTGATAAAGAGGGGAGTTTGGATCATCCGATCGGAATCTGACGAACGAGAATGAATAGGATAGGCAGTCCAAATACAAAACCGAAGATGTTTTATAGATGTTTGGGGATGATCCGGACCCAACGGTGACGACTAGCCGGGTCAGGTTCGGGAGAACTTTCAAACGTGCGCGTGAGGAGAGCCGCGGGCTGACGAGAGAGGTTAGGTTGGGCCAGGTGGTAGGTAGTGGACTGTGTAGACGGTCTATGGAGGAAAGAGAGGGAAAAGCCGGCAACAGTTTTTGGAGACCGAAAACGTCCGACGATTTGACCGACTATATTGTCGCTATAGTTATCCGTTGGGGCATCAAAATGGACTCCGAATGTGATGAAACTTCGTAGGCGGCCTATCTACACTATGACAACACCGTGATACGTCTCCGTCGTATCTATAATTTTTGATTGTTCCATGCCAATATTCTACAACTTTCATATACTTTTGGCAACTTTTTATACTATTTTTGGGACTAACATATTGATCCAGTGCCCAGTGCTAGTTCCTGTTTGTTGCATGTTTTTTGTTTCGCAGAATATCCATATCAAACGGAGTCCAAACGGGATAAAAACTGATGGATATTTTTTGGAATATATATGATTTTTGGGAAGAAAAATCCACGCGAGATGATGCCCGAAGGGGGCACAAGGCAGGGGGCGCACCCCAGGGGGGCAGGCGCCCCCTGACCCTCGTGGCCACCCCGTAAGGCGGTTGATGCCCTTCTTTCGCCGCAAGAAAGCTAATATTCGGATAGAGACCGTGTTAAAATATCAGCCCAATCGGAGTTATGGATCTTCGGGAATATAAGAAACAGTGAAAGGGAAGAATCTGAGAACGCAGAAACAGAGAGAGACAGAGAGACAGATCCAATCTCGGAGGGGCTCTTACCCCTCCCACGCCATGGAGGCCAAGGACCAGAGGGGAAACCCTTCTCCCATCTAGGGAGGAGGTCAAGGAAGAAGAAGAAGTAGGGGGGCTCTCTCCTCCTTGCTTTCGGTGGCACCGGAGTGCCACCGAGGGCCATCATCATCACCGCAATCTTCACCAACAACTTCACCGCCATCATCACCAACTCTTCCCCCCTCTATGCAGCGGTGTAACCTCTCTCTTACCTGTTATAATCTCTACTTAAACATGGTGCTCAACGCTATATATTATTTCCCAATGATGTATGGCTATCCTATGATGTTTGAGTAGATCCGATTTGTCCTATGGGCTATTTGATGATCAAGATTGGTTTGAGTTGCATGTTTTATTATTGGTGCTGTCCTATGGTGCTCTCCGTGTCGCGCAAGCGTGAGGGATCCCCGCTGTAGGGTGTTGCAATACTTTCATGATTCACTTATAGTGGGTTGCGTGAGTGACTTAAACACAAACCCGAGTAAGGGGGTTGTTGCGTATGGGATAGAGGACTTGATACTTTAATGCTATGGTTGGGTTTTACCTTAATGATCTTTAGTAGTTGCGGATGCTTGCTAGAGTTCCAATCATAAGTGCATATGATCCAAGTAGAGAAAGTATGTTAGCTTATGCCTCTCCCTCATATAAAATTGCAATAATGATTACCGGTCTAGTTATCGATTGCCTAGGGACAAATAACTTTCTCGTAACCAAAAGCTCTTTACTAAAACTAATTTAGTTGTTTCTTTACTTACAACAGCCGTTACTTTTTATTTATTTTCTCTTTATTATCTTGCAAACCTATCCAACAACACCTACAAAGTACTTCTAGTTTCATACTTGTTCTAGGTAAAGCGAACGTCAAGCGTGCGTAGAGTTGTATCGGTGGTCGATAGAACTTGAGGGAATATTTGTTTTACCTTTAGCTCCTCGTTGGGTTCGACACTCTTACTTATCGAAAACTGTTGCGATCCCCTATACTTGTGGGTTATCAAGACCTTTTTCTGGCGCCATTGCCGGGGAGCAATAGCGTGGGCTGAATATTCTTGTGTGTGCTTGTTTGCTTTATCACTAAGTAATTTTTATTTGTTGTTCTTAGTTGTTTTCTATCTTTAGTTATGGGTAGGAAACGCAAAATACCAAAAAAAATAGTTGTACCTACTAAACCTATGGTTGAAGAACCACTCAAAATCTATCACACTGCTGAAGCTTATTACTCGGATCATCTTCGATCCCTATGTGCTCGTGCTGAAACCCCAACTAGGTTAGTTGAGGGCAAATCTTTAGATGAGCACGCTTGTTATGTGCGACACCGAATATCTGAAAAAGGGAAAATTTTACTGGGTCAAATTCATCATTTGCAATGCTATGCTTGGAATTTATGCGAAATATATGATATCACTTGTTGTTCTGAAAACCTTAAGAAACACCTTCCCTATCAATGTGAGTTTAGTGATAATGGAATCGTATCTTTGTATGCTAAAGGTGTTTATAGTTACTATGATGTTCAACAAATTGAAGAATTTGTTGCTTTTAAGGGTGCTTATGAAATTGCTTCTTTGATTGAAACGTATGATGCTACTCTTTACAAATCTGAAAATTTTGGCATACTTAAATATTGCTATGATAATTATGCTTCTAATGCCTATGTTGAACCATATATGGAGGACTACCCCGCTGTCCAAGAAGATACTAATATTTTGCAGGAGTCTATGGAAGAAGAAATTGATGAAACTGTGAGCTCATTGGATGAAAAAGATTAGGAGGAGAGCGAAGAACAAAAGGACGAAGAGCGGATTAGCTACCCGTGCCCATATTCTAATGAGAGTAACTCTTCAACTCATACATTGTTTAATTTCCCTTCGTTCTTACCGAAGGATGATTGCTATGATGATTGTTATGATCCCGTTGATTCTCTTGAAATATCCCTTTTTGATGATGCTTGGTATGCTTGTGGACAAGATGCCAATATGAATTATGCTTTTGGAGATGAACTTGTTATAGTTACTTATGTTAAACATGAAATTGTTGCTATTGCATCCACGCATGATAGTCCTATTATCTTTTTGAATTCTCCCGACTACACTATATCAGAGAAGTTTGCACTTATTAAGGATTATATTGATGGGTTGCGTCTTACTATTATACATGATGATTTTGATGAATATAATATGCATGTGCTTGCTGCTCCTACTTGCTATTATTATAAGAGGGGAACTATATCTCCACCTCTCTATGTTTCCAATACGATAAAATTGCAAGAAACTGTTTATACTATGCATTGACCTTTACTATGTGTGTATGAATTGTTATTTTATGACATGACGATGCATAGGAAGAGAGTTAGACTTCGTCATTACATTATATATGTTATTTTGTGCTCACTACTAAATTACAAATCATTGTTAATTAAAATTGGCTTTGATATACCTTGGGATCCGGGTGGATACACTACTTGAGCACTATATGCCTAGCTTAATGGCTTTAAAGAAAGCGCTGCTGGGGACACAACTCGGAAGTTTTAGAGAGTCATTTATTTGTGTTGAGTTCTTTCATATAGTTTAAAAACAACAAAAATAAAAAGGGGAACCCGAAACTTTTTCAAAAAGGAAAGTGAAAGTGAGAAAGACAAGCATTGTTGAAGTGCGAGAGCTCCTTGAACTTTGTTAATGCTCACAGAAACTTTGTGAATCTTGATTACAGAAAATTTTCAACAAAAATAATTATCCCCTTGTAGAATTCCATTGTATTATAAAAATAATGTGCCAAGGTTTGCCTTTAGGATGTTTACATTTGCTTGATGGTTTGTACGGTGCGGGACAGAAACTTTGGCTGTAGTGCGTGATTTTACATTTTTTACTGGAACGTCAAATGGTTCTAATTCCTTCTCCACTGTATTTATATGCAAATTTTTTATTTTTCCTAATTTTTGTAGAATTGTTCAGGTATCATAGGTATGGTGAATGTTCAGATTATTACAGACTGTTCTGTTTTAGACAGATTCTGTTTTTGATGCATAGTTTGCTTGTTTTGATGAAACTATCGATTTAAATCAGTGGATTAAGCCATGAAAAAATTATATTACATTAGACACAATGAAAAACCAAGATATGAATTGGTTTGCAACAGTACTTAGAGTAGTGATTTGCTTTATTATACTAACGGATCTTACCGAGTTTTCTGTTGAAGTTTTGTGTGGATGAAGTGTTCGATGATCGAGAAGGTCTCGATGTGAGAAGAAGGAAGAGAGGCAAGGGCTCAAGCTTGGGGATGCCCGAGGCACCCCATGTAAATATTCAAGGAGACTCAAGCATCTAAGCTTGGGGATGCCCCGGAAGGCATCCCCTCTTTCTTCAACAAGTATCAGTATGTTTTTGGATTCGTTTCGTTCATGCGATATGTGCAATCTTGGAGCGTCTTTTGCATTTAGTTTTTATTTATCTTTTATGCACCATGCTGTATGAGATAGTCCTTGGTTGATTTATAGAATGCTCATTTCACTTCACTTATATCTTTTGAGTATGGCTTTATAGAATGCTTCATGTGCTTCACTTATATCATTTGAAGTTTGGATTGCCTATTTCTCTTTACATAGAAAACCGCCATTTGTAGAATTCTCTTTTGCTTCACTTATATTTGTTAAAGCGTGGGCATATCTTTTGTAGAAAGAATTAAACTCTCTTGCTTCACTTATATCTATTTAGGGAGATGACAGGAACTGGTCATTCACATGGTTAGTCATAAAATCCTACATAAAACTTGTAGATCACTGAATATGATATGTTTGATTCCTTGCAATAGTTTTGCGATATAAAGATGGTGATATTAGAGTCATGCTAGTGGGTTGTTCGGGATTAGTAGAAATACTTGTGTTGAGGTTTGTGATTCCCGTAGCATGCACGTATGGTGAACCGTTATGTAACGAAGTCGGAGCATGATTTATTTATTGATTGTCTTCCTTATGAGTGGCGGTCGGGGACGAGCGATGGTCTTTTCCTACCAATCTATCCCACTAGGAGCATGCGCATAGTACTATGTTTCGATGACTAATAGATTTTTGCAATAAGTATGTGAGTTCTTTATGACTAATGTTGAGTCCATGGATTATATGCACTCTCACCCTTCCATCATTGCTAGCCTCTCTAGTATCGCGCAACTTTCGCCAGTACCATAAACCCACCATATACCTTCCTCAAAACAGCCACCATACCTACCTATCATGGCATTTCCATAGCCATTTCGAGATATATTGCCATGCAATTTCCATCATCATCATATACATGACTTGAGCATTCATTGTCATATTGCTTTGCATGATCGTAAGATAGCTAGCATGATGTTTTCATGGCTTGTCCATTTTTTTGATGTGATTGCTACGCTAGATCATTGTGCATCCCGGTACAGCGCCAGAGGCATTCATATAGAGTCATATCTTTGTTCTAGTATCGAGTTGTAAGTAAATAAAAGTGTGATGATCATCATTATTAGAGGATTGCCCCAGTGAGGAAAGGATGATGGAGACTATGATTCCCCCACAAGTCGGGATGAGACTCCGGACGAAAAAAGAGAGAAAGGCCAAAAGAAAGAGAGAAGGCCCAAAAAATGAGAGAAAAAGAGAGAAGGGGCAATGTTACTATGCTTTTACCACACTTGTGCTTCAAAGTAGCAACATGTTCTTCATATAGAGAGTCTCTTGAGTTATCACTTTCATATACTAGTGGGAATTTTCATTATAGAACTTGGCTTGTATATTCCGATGATGGGCTTCCACAAATGCCCGAGGTCTTCATGAGCAAGCAAGTTGGATGCACACCCACTTAGTTTCAGTCTGAGCTTTCATACACTTATAGCTCTTAGTGCATCCGTTGCATGGCAATCCCTACTCACTCACATTGATATCTATTGATGGGCATCTCCATAGCCCGTTGATACGCCTAGTTGATGTGAGACTATCTTCTCCTTTTTTTGTCTTCTCCACAACCACCATTCTATTCCACCTATAGTGTTATGTCCATGGCTCACGCTCATGTATTGCGTGAAAGTTGAAAAGGTTTGAAAACATCAAAAGTATGAAACAATTGCTTGGCTTGTCATCGGGGTTGTGCATGATTTGAATATTTTGTGTGGTGAAGATGGAGCATAGCCAGACTATATGATTTTGTAGGGATAACTTTATTTGGCCTTGTTATTTTGAAAAGACATGATTGCTTTATTAGTAGGCTTGAAGTATTATTGTTTTTATGTCAAATGATACACTATTGCTTTGAATCACTCGTATCTTAATATTCATGCCATGATTAGATATGTGATCAAGATTATGCTAGGTAGCATTCCACATCAAAAATTATCTTTTTTATCATTTACCTACTCTAGGACGAGCATGAATTAAGCTTGGGGATGCTGATACGTCTCCGTCGTATCTATAATTTTTTATTGTTCCATGCCAATATTCTACAACTTTCATATACTTTTGGCAACTTTTTATACTATTTTTGGGACTAACATATTGATCCAGTGCCCAGTGCCAGTTCATGTTTGTTGCATGTTTTTTGTTTCACAGAATATCCATATCAAACGGAGTCCAAATGGGATAAAAACTGACGGAGATTTTTTTGGAATATACATATGATTTTTGGGAAGAAAAATCCACGCGAGACTATGCCCTAGGGGGCCACGAGGCAGGGGGCGCGCCCCTGACCCTCGTGGCCACCCCGTAAGGAGGTTGGTGCCCTTCTTTCGCCGCAAGAAAGCTAATATCCGGATAGAGATCATGTTAAAATTTCAGCCCAATCGGAGTTACGGATCTCCGGGAATATAAGAAACGGTGAAAGGGAAGAATCTGAGAACGCAGAAACAGAGAGAGACAGATCCAATATCGGAGGGGCTCTCGCCCCTCCCATGCCATGGAGGCCAAGGACTAGAGGGGAAACCCTTCTCCCATCTAGGGAGGAGGTCAAGGAAGAAGAAGAAGGAGGGGTTCTCTCTCCCCCTCGTTTCCGGTGGCACCGGAGTGCCACCGGGGGCCATCATCATCACCGCAATCTTCACCAACAACTTCACCGCCATCATCACCAACTCTTCCCCCCTCTATGCAGTGATGTAACCTCTCTATTACCTGCTGCAATCTCTACTTAAACATGGTGCTCAACGCTATATATTATTTCCCAATGATGTATGGCTATCCTATGATGTTTGACTAGATCCGTTTTGTCCTATGGGCTATTTGATGATCAAGATTTGTTTGAGTTGCATGTTTTATTATTGGTGCTGTCCTATGGTTCTCTCCGTGCCGCGCAAGCGTGAGGGATCCCCGCTGTAGGGTGTTGCAATACGTTCATGATTCTCTTATAGTGGGTTGCGTGAGTGACTGAAACACAAACCCGAGTAAGGGGGTTGTTGCGTATGGGATAAAGAGGACTTGATACTTTAATGCTATTGTTGGGTTTTACCTTAATGATCTTTAGTAGTTGCGGGTGCTTGCTAGAGTTCCAATCATAAGTGCATATGATCCAAGTAGAGAAATTATGTTATCTTATGCCTCTCCCTCATATAAAATTGCAATAATGATTACCGGTCTAGTTATCGATTGCCTAGGGACAAATAACTTTCTCGTAACAAAAAGCTCTTTACTAAAACTAATTTAGTTGTTTCTTTACTTACAACAGCCGATACTTTTTATTTATTTTCTCTTTATTATCTTTTCAAACCTATCCAACAACACCTACAAAGTACTTCTAGTTTCATACTTGTTCTAGGTAAAGCGAACGTCAAGCGTGCGTAGAGTTGTATCGGTGGTTGATAGAACTTGAGGGAATATTTGTTCTACCTTTAGCTCCTCATTGGGTTCGACACTCTTACTTATCGAAAACTGTTGCGATCCCCTATACTTGTGGGTTATCACACCGATTGTGAACTTTCATCCCATTCCGAGAACATTTTCCGGCCTCTTATAAAATAATATTTCGGACATGCTGCGGGCTCGTGCAAGTGTGTCTGGGCTCAGAACAGACAATGGAGAGAACTGGGGGAACCCGAACGGATGCAAATTTTTGAAAACATGATGATTCAATTCACATGAAGACATGGCAAGATGCAACACGCAAGCGAATGACAAGGCAACAACAACGAATAACTGGAAGACACCTAGCGCAACGGTTTTGGGGCGTCACAAGTAAGCCCTCTTTTCCTCATCATAGATCTGTCATTAGGTTTTGTTGGCGTTCTTCGGTGTTCGTCAGCATTCGTCGCCGCCCTTCTCTCTCCTTGTTTAGTTCCATGGATTAGATCCAAAAACTATATGAATCTTCTGCGGTAATAGTTTTAGCACTCGTTCTTGACACTGGAATATATCCCCACCGCGACAGATCTCCTCTAGGGCACCTCTGCTTTTCCATTATCACCTCTGTAGATTTTGATTGTGTTTCCTTTTTCTGAACAGCGATAGATCCAAATTTGTAGACTCAACCTGTGGGACTTGTTTCTCCTAAGACTTAGCAAATTATAGCCTTGGTAGATCTTGAATGCCTTTAGTCATGGCGGCTTATTCTACCTATCTATTGTTACCTCACATATCATTAGCCCTTGCTTAAGCCGCCATGCTGAACATGCACTATATTTACTAATTTGCAATTTCAACAAACATCTTGAGCCGGCAAATTCCTTCCTATATTTTAGGTTGTTCTTTCACCATGCTGCCCAAAACAATCACAACCTGCAACTGGGTTCCCTCCATAGTCACTGATGACACTTTGAAGGATTTCATCACCGTTCGGTATTTGCCAGATAAGAGTGTGATGCATTACCGTTTTCCTGACCCGGGCAAAGAGAAGCCTCAGCCTAAGGAAGGTGAAGTTATCGTATTTACTGATCATATGAACCAGGGTTTCTCGCCACCCGGCTCTAAATTCTTCAGAGATATCCTACACTTATTCAAACTCCATCCGCAAGACCTTGGACCCAATTCCATATCAAACATCTGTAACTTCCAAGTCTTTTGTGAGGTATACCTCCAAGAATAGCGTAGCGTTGAGCTTTTCATAGAGTATTTCTACTTGAACTGGCAGAACGAGTTCACAAATGGGGCCAGCTTTGAGCTTGGTGGGATTTCAATTCAACGCAGACGAGATGCCATCTTCCCTCAAGTAGCTCTGCCAAGCCATCCTAAAGACTGGAACCAAACATGGTTCTACTGCAAAGACATGTCTCCGTCTTGAAGAGGCCATCGTTGAGATGGCGACCACACATGTAAATAGTAAATATGAAGACTACAGCAAAGTGGGCTTGAATCTTTTCTGCAAGCTTAACCCAGAACCAGGGGTAAAAAAATTGATTTCTTTCTCCTTCAACACTTAAACATTGCATGACCTCTAATATGTTATTCTTCCAAAGGCTACATCTGACTTCTAGAAGGCCAAATATGACCATGAGGCTACTAAAAAGGCTAAGGCTGCTGCGAGAGCTGCCAAAAAGACCAGCAGGCGGTCTAGAAAGAAGCCAAGTGCCTCTGAGTTGCTTCTGAGTTGGAGGTAGCCCTTGATTATCTTGGCTTGTTTTTTAACAACCTACTTGACACTGACTATTGCCAGGATTAAAAGGGGGCCAGCCAGGCAGTCGAAGAAGAGGTAACTATTATTTCCTCTGACTAAGAACCTTTACCAAGGCAGAAACTTCGGCGGGTAGCCTAGAAAGTAAGGTTTTCACACTCCTTGGCTTATTTAGATCCTCATTTTCTTTTGAAACGACAGCAACATGAGAGTCGCCGCCAGACCCGGACAGGTGGAGATGAAGATTTAACCTCCGTTTTACCAAACACCCCTCGGAAACGGCAAAATGAGGTCCTTTTAACCTTAACTCTTGTATTTACCAACGAGTTACTTTCATTAATCACTCAATTTTGATTCCATCTTTGTAGGAACTTTCTCGTTCCACTTCTGGCGACTCATCGCAGACACAACTGCCGGCTTTGAAGACTGCCCCTGGGTAAAGATAATTATCTCTCTTCTGTTCCTTTATATCTTCATCATTATGCTGACTTGTCAAAATTCCTTTTAGCGGTCAAGCAAAGCCCAAAAAAGCAAAGGTGACGAAACGGGCCATGGATCCGGAAGTTGCTGAACCGGATCAGTCAACCCTTATGCCAGAACACCCTAAACAACCAGAAGACCCTGCTCTGAATGATCAACCGGATTTACCTGAGCCATCTGTTGATGAGACCGCTATTGATCCATCTAGTATTGAACCGTCAAGCTCAACTAACCCGCCAGAGACTCATGGTGTTCACGTTTTGATCACTGGCACTAGATTTATTGAACGAGGGAATCCAACTGTACTAGCGAGACACTCTGCCAAACAGGAAGTCATGGAAAGACAGAAAGTGAGGTTTGATGTCTCCCGCTATGCTCATCTGAGTATTAGTGAAGTTTTATCTGCCTATGTCAGTCAAGTGCATTCTGGCCATTACTTGGAGATTGAAATGGTGAAGCAAATGCACGAAAAGTATGAGGTATGTCATCCGGCTTATATCTATATCCTGCCAGCCCCCAAGTCTTCTGATTATGAGAAACTTGAATAATTTGTAGACTTAAAATATGTACAAGCTTCTGTTCTAGACTCCCTCCAAGTCTGGTTTAAAAAACTTTAAACCGGATTCTGATGATAGCATAAATTTACATTTGTAATCCCCAAGGGCCGGCTTATTTAGCATGAATGAGCCGGTCCTATTAGTTATTATGTAAAAGACCAAAACTTAACTGCATATCTCTCATGAGTCGGCTGGGAATATCAATAGCACACCCGACTCATCTTTCACAAGAAAACAAGCAATATGCATTAGCCCCCAAGTGCAAAGTGTTATTACTTCCAAAGCACTTGGGACTTTTTAGAAAGAGCCAATTCCTATGAAAATTCTCGTTGACAGACATTAGCCCCCAAGTGCCAAGTGTTTCTGCTTGCAAAGCACTTGGGACTTGTATTTTTTAATCCGCCATGAAACTTAATGAACTTATGTTGTATGCAGGCTGCAACCACAGAACTGGAAACTCAATTGTCCGAGGCCAAGACCCGGTTGGCGGCTTAGGAGATTGAGACAAAAAAGGTTGAATCAAAATTCCAGTTAAGTGTGTCTGAAGCAGAAAAATTGAAGACTAGCTTTACTGCAGAGAAAGAGGCTTGGGGTAACGAGAAGGCTGCCTTGACGCGGCGTGCTGAGAAAGCTGAGGCGGCTCTGGAAGAGGTTACTGCTGAACTCACCGGTTTAAAGAACCATGTGTCTCATATGGTTTCTGCAATCTTCGGTAAGTCACCTTGTTATTTACCCAAAATGAGTATTTGTCATCATAATATAAGGCGCCACGTAACCAATTGTGTAAACTTTACAGGTCCCAGGACTAGCAATCTGAGCCGAGATACACCGGTAAAGCTCAAGGCGGTTTACACGCTTGTTGAACAATTATACACTGGAGCTCAGCGGACTCTCGCCACTATCTCCCCAGCGAATCAAGGACCAAATCTCCTAAGTGATGTCTTGAAGAAACTATCCATTTTGCTCACTAGGTTCCAAGAAATCAAGTGATCTTGTGCTAGAGCCGGAGCTGTGATAGCTTTGAGCCATGCCAAAGCTTGGGTACCGGAATTAGACCCAGCAGACGTAGCCAGTGGGTATCCTAGTCTCAAGGAAGATGGAACCCCTTTTAACCAACAAGACTTTGTTGCTTGTGTCAAGGAGATTCGCCCTCACGCAACAATCATTGCCGAAGAAACCAACCTCACCAAGTATTAGCCGGGTTATGATGCAGATAATCAGAAGATGGCGACTCCTTCATATAAAGTGATGGACTTAATCCCTCCGATTCGTAAGCACACTTTTGCCCCTAATATTGATCCATCTGATCTGATTGGTGATGAGGCTGAATTTGTCACCATACGTGGCTTTGACTAGTCCAAACCCAACTTCCAGATGGTGGAGGAGGACGAACCGGCGAGGGATGAATCGCAACCTTCAAGTCAGCCAGGCCAAGATTCATGAACCGAGGCCAGTTTATCTTCTGCTGTATGCGAAACTGAAAAACAATTATACTTTTGGGCACCAAGGGCCTTGTAATAGGCTAGATTTAAACTTCTTGTTCTGCTATGCCATCATGCATATTGTGCTGTTTATGATACTTATTTTTCTGCCATGCGAAGATATGCCATATGTGCCTTATGATATTATCAATTTTGAATCTGTTCCTGCATACAACAGACGAAAAAGTGTCCTGGCGGTTTACCGCTGGACGGGTTATAATGCCCCAATATGAATTTATTGTGATTTATAACCAAGGCTGGACGAAATAATAATCATATATGACTAAAAATATGTCATACCTGTGATATTTGAACACACTTGTTGGTTTATCAAGCCAGTGCAGTAAGGGTGATAGCCCAAAGCTCCGACCACTGGTAATAACCAGAGATTGCCGGCTTATGAACAAATCCGGACCGGGTTAATAAACATCGGATATTATCTTTATTTCACACTGGCGACTTATAGTCGAAAACCAGGCCGGGTGAATAAATACCGGATATTATCTCATACTAGCGACTTATAGTCAAACCAGGCCGGGTCAATAAACACTAGATGAATGATAATCATAAAACTTTATAAACTTTACCAAATAAACCTCAAAATAAAGAATCTGCTAAAAAACAAACGAGAAGCGAGACTTTTCATGGGCTGCCAGGCCCAAAATGAGGCTTTTCATGGGCTGCCAGGCCACTGAATTAAACCATTTCACAAACCTATAAGATGTACCTCACATTAACCAATCATCATTTAACTTTGACAAGTTAAGGGTCTGTATAAGATTGACTTGTCAAACGTTCGACGGGTCTTTCCAGGATGACCTGGGCGGAGTGACTTACTTAAAAAGGCAGGATAACCCGGGGTTTTAGGTGAATACACCTGGCTTCCAAGCCTGGCTTTTATAGCCTATCACAAGGTTATAGACTCTTTGTTCTTTAGAACAAAAGAGCCCCCAAGCAATATTCTGAGTTGTGCTCAAGGGTACCTATGTTTGAGTTGTCCTTTTGCAACAGACTCTCTTTGGTCCCTTTAACCTGGGTAGCAAGCCCCCAAGTTTTTATGTGGCTTATAAGCCGGATCAAAGGGTAATCATAACTTTGTTGTATAAAGCAGAAGCCCCTATGTGACCAAAAAACTCATTATCTAAAGAGAAACAACGATAGAGGCCCTGCTTTAACAAGGATGCCGACTTTATTATATTGATCATAATATATACATTGTCAAAGTATGTACATTGGAAGAGCCAGTGGCTTAAGTGTAGTAAGGCCGAAGATGAGCAATATTCCATGGCCGGCGGGTCTCTTCCTCCGACGTGCGTGAGTCCTTGTGGTCTCGAACATCGATAAGGTAACATGACCCGTTGTTCAGATTCTTGCTGACCACAAAGGTTCCTTCCCAAGGTGGGGATAACTTGTGCATATCAGTCTGATCCTGGATAAGCCGGAGCACCAGATCGCCTTCTTGGAAAGTTCTGGTTTTAACCCGGCGGCTGTGGTAACGGCGAAGTCTTGCTGGTAAATCACTGAACGAGCCGCTGAGATGTCACGCTCTTCGTCCAACAGGTCAAGTGCTTCCTGACGTTCCTTTTCATTGTCAGCTTCAACATAAGCCGCCACACGAGGTGAGTCATGACAGATGTCACTAGGGAGAACCGCCTCTGCTCCATAAACCATGAAGAAAGGTGTGTATCCCGTAGATCTGTTAGGGGTGGTATTGATGCTCCATAACACAGAAGGTATCTCCTCCACCCAACAACCCGGCGTTCTCTGCAGGGGAACCATAAGCCGGGGCTTGATGCCTTTCAAGATCTCTTGATTGGCTCTCTTCGCTTGTCCATTAGATTGAGGGTGAGCCACTGACGATACATCAAGCCGGATGTGCTCATGTTGGCAAAATTCTTCCATAGCACCCTTAGAGAGATTAGTGCCATTGTCTGTTATGATGTTGTGTGGAAAGCCAAAATGGAAGATCACCTTCTTCATGAATTGAACCGCCGTTACTGCGTCACACTTACTGACTGGCTCTGCCTCTACCCACTTAGTGAACTTGTCAACCGCCACCAAAAGGTGGGTCTTTTTATCCTTGGATCTTTTGAAAGTTCCAACCATATCAAGCCCCCAAACTGCAAACGGACAAGTAATTGGAATCATCCTCAATTCTTGAGCCGGCACATGAGCTCGTCGTGAAATTTTTTTACATCCATCACACCTTCTGACCAGGTCCTCCGCATCAGCATGAGCTGTTAGCCAATAAAATCCATGAAGAAAAGCTTTAGCCATGAGAGATTTTGAAACGGCATGATGACCACAGTCTCCTTCATGAATCTCACGCAGGATCTCACTGCTCTCCTCTAGAGAAACACAATGTTGAAATGCTCCTGTGACGCTGCGATGGTGTAACTCTCCATTAACAATTGTCATTGACTTAGACCGTCGGGTTATCTGTCTGGCTAAGGTTTCATCCTCAGGTAACTCGCCCCGGGTTATATAAGCCAAGAAAGGAACTGTCTAATCCGGAATTATATCAAGAGCCGCCATCAACTGAGCCTCCGGGTCAGGGATAGCCAAATCCTCCTTTGTAGGTAACTTGACCGACGGGTTATGCAAAACATCAAGAAAAACATTAGGCGGCACCGGCTTCCGTTGAGAACCCAACCGACTTAAAGCATCCACCGCTTCATTTTTCCTCTAATCCACGTGCTCAACTTGATAACCCTTGAAGTGACCAGCAATAACGCCCACCTCTTGCCGATAAGCCGCCATGAGTGGATCCTTGGAATCCCAAGTACCAGAGACTTGCTGAGCCACAAAACCCAAGTCGCTGAAGCACCTAACCCGGCTTAAATTCATCTCCTTAGCCATCTGAAGACCATGGAGCAAGGCCTCATACTCAGTTGCACTGCTAGTGCGAGGAAACATTAAACGAAGAACATAACAGAACTTATCACCTCGAGGGGAAGCAAGCACAACTCCAGCGCCCGAGCCTTCCAACTATCTGGACCCATCAAAGTGAATAGTACAATACGTGTAATCTGACTTTTCCTCAGGCATCTGCAGCTCTGTCCAATCATAGATGAAATCCACCAGCACCTGAGACTTGATGGCCATGCGAGGCACATACTTTACTCCGTGAGGTCCAAGCTCAATAGTCCACTTAGCAACCCGGTCAGTCGCTTCCCTTTTTTTGATGATATCTCCCAAAGGAGCAGAGCTAACCACAGTGATAGGATGACCTAGAAAATAGTGTTTAAGCTTCTGGCTGGCCAAGAACACCCCATATACAAGCTTCTGCTAGTGCGGATATCTCTGCTTGGACTCAATAAGCACGTCACTGATATAGTAAACCGGCCTTTGAACTAGATATTCCTTGTATGCCTCCTTTCTTTCCACCACAATGGCTACACTGACAGCCTGGCTATTAGCAGCCACATATAACAACAAAGGCTCTTTATCAACAGGGGCAGCAAGCATGGGAAGCTTTGCCAGCTGTTTCTTCAAATCCTCAAACGCTTCATTAGCAGCATCACTCCAGACAAAATTATCTGTCTTCTTCATCATCTGATACAGAGGGATTTCTGTCTCTCCCAACCGGCTTATGAACCGGCTTAATGCTGCAATACGGCCCGCCATACGTTGCACATCATTGACACACACCGGCTTAGCCAGATAAGTAATGGCCTTGATTTTCTCCGGATTAGCTTCAATGCCCCTGTTAGACACCAGAAAACCCAAGAGCTTGCATGCCGGCACACCAAAAACACACTTGGCCGGGTTAAGCATCATCTTATAGACCCTGAGATTATCAAAGGTTTCCTTCAAATCATCTATCAATGTCTCTTTCTCTCTGGACTTCACCACAATATCATCCACGTAAGCATGAACATTATGCCCAATTTGATTAAGAAGGCAATTTTGCACACATCTCTATTAAGTCGCCTGGCACTCTTGAGCCCAAAAGGCATAGACACATAGCAGAAGGCTCCAAAAGGAGTTACGAAAGTTGTCTTCTCCTGGTCCTTAACTGCCATCTTGATCTAATGATAATAAAAATAAGCAACCAAAAAACTCAAATGCTCACAACCCGCTGTAGCATCAATACTCTGATCAATACGCAGGAGAGCAAAAGGATCAGCCGGACAAGCCTTGTTCAAATCCATGTAGTCCACACACATACGCCATGTGTCGTTCTTATTAAGTACCAGCACTGGGTTAGCCAACCACTCAGGATGGAAAACTTCGAGGTTAAACCCAGCTGCCAAGAGCCGGGCTACTTCCTCTCCGATGGCCTTCCGTCTCTCCTCATTAAAACGGCGAAGAAACTGTTTGACCAGCTTAAACTTTGGAGAAATATTAAGGGTGTGCTCAGCGAGTTCTCTCGGTACACCCGGCATGTCTGAAAGCTTCCATGCAAAGATGTCCCAGTTCTCACGGATGAACTTGATGAGCGCGCTTTCCTATTTCAGATCCAGATTAGCACTGATGCAGAGCTGCTTGGATGAGTCGCCAGGAACAAAATCAACCATCTTGGTATCATCCGCTGATTTAAACTTTAAAACTGAATCATGCTCTGTGGTTGGCTTTTTCAAAGATGTCATATCTACCGGGTCAACATTGTCCTTGTAAAAATTTAACTCCTCCGTTGCGCAAACCGACTCAGCATAAGCTACATCCCCTTCTTCACATTCTAGAGCTATCTTACGGCTCCCATGCACTGTAATGGTTCCTTTGTGACCCGACATCTTGAGTTGGAGATACACGTAACACGGCCGCGCCATGAACTTGGCATAAGCCGCCCGTCCAAACAGAGCATGATATGGGCTGTGGATCTTGATCACTACAAAGGTCAACATCTCTGACCTAGAGTCATGATCATCTCCAAAAAAAACTTCTAGAGCTATCTTACCAACTGGATATGCTGACTTACCAGGCACCACGCCATGGAAAACAGTGTTTGACGGCTTAAGATTTTTATCAGTCAATCCCATGCGACTGAAAGTTTCATAATAAAGGATATTGATGCTGCTCCCTCCGTCCATGAGTACTTTGGTAAACTTATACCCTCCGACCTGAGGTGCAACCACCAAAGCCAAATGACCCGGATTATCAACCCGGGGCTGGTGATCTTCCCGACTCCACACGATGGGTTGCTCAGACCAGCGCAAATAACGGGGAACCGCCGGCTCAACGGCATTGACTAGTCTCTTATGAAGCTTCTGGTCATGCTTACATAAGCTAGTGGTGAAGACATGATATTGTCCACTATTCAACTACTTCGGGTTGCTCTGATAACCAGACTGCTGCTGTTGACCCCCCTGATTATTCTGCTGGTTGTAACCACCCTAGTTGTTGTGATTACCTTGATTTCCTTGGACTCCAGAGCTAGAACCGCCACCGCCATAACCCGGACCGTGAAAGCCGGATCCATGACCGCCACCTGGACCATGATCGTCTTGAAAAAGATTGGAATTCTTGTACTCTTTCATAATGTGACAATCTTTCTAGAGGTGCCCGGATGGTCTTTCCCTTGTACCATGTATTGGCCAAGGCTGATTTAACATCTATTCAAGATTGATACCGGATCCTCCGGCTCGTGGGGGCAGTTTACCCTTGCGACGCTGACCATTATTCTATGCATTGGTGTTAGCCACAAAGTCAAAACTATTATCAGCCTTGCGCTTACCGTTGCCTCCCTGGTTCGCCGGGTTATGCTGCTGCCCCTTAGCGTTGCTGCTCTTTCTTCCCATCCCCGGCTTTTCATCATCAGACTCGAGGTCCTTGGTACTATCTGAGTCAGCATACTTAACCAGAGCCGCCATGAGCATCCCCATGTCATTGCAGTGACATTTGAGCCGCCCTAGCTTCTGTTTTAAGGGCGTGAAACAACAATTGTTCTCCAACATCAACACTACTGAGTCGGCATTGATGCGATCCGACGAGTGCAAGATTGTTGAGACCCGGCGCATCCGATGGGTTGTTGACTCACCTTCTTCTTGAACACAGGAGGACAAATCCACAATTGACATGGGCTGTTTGCATGTGTCTTTGAAGTTCTGGATGAATCGGGCCTTTAAGTCGGCCCATGACCCGATGGAATTAGCAGGGAGCCCCTTCAACCAAGTATGGGCCGTTCCTTCCAACATCAGGGGGATATATTTAGCGCATGCAGCCTTGCTAGCATCCAGCAATTCCATAGACATCTCATAACTCTCAACCCATGCCTCAAGACTTAAATCAGCGATATAGTTAGGCACCTTACGAGGACCTTTGAAATCCTTGGGCAGACACTCATTACGCAGATCCGGCACTAAGCATGGCACGCCCAAATTTCTAAAGGTTACACCAGGCTCCACAGAAGTGGTTGGACGAACCGGAGTGGGTTGACGGGCTGCATACTGTGCCGCTAGCTCGACCTCTCGACGGGCTCTTCCTTGATCCACCACATTCTGAGCATCAGCACCATCACCCGCCGGGTTATGTCCGGGTGGCGGGTTATGGTTCCATCCACTGCTTGATACCGCCGGCTCATCAAGATGGCTGATGTAACTTCGGCTCGGGCGAGGGGTGGAGTGAATCCTACCACGACTATAAGAATAAGCCTGCTGATGGGTCAGTGTTGTTTGAAGAAGCTCTCTAGCCCTCCATGTCTCGACCGCCATTGGTGACTCACCATCAACCGGGAGAGCCGCCAGTCGTGATGCCGCAACGATCATGTTATCCAAAGGGTTAGAATAATGACCTGGTGGTGTCGGTACGTGCTGCGGTGGGTTATTGTTCTGACGAGGCGGGTCCATCATGCGCGGCTGAACCGGCATACCCGTCCCAGGTGCCTCGACCCAGTTTGCTACTGTCGGGTTACTGGTTCCTGCCCTTGGCGTGTTAAAGAGATTCCTTGCCTCATAAACCAAAGGCAGACGAGTTTGATGCCTCCTCCTTATGACTTCATTGGAAGTGTTCTGATCTAGCATGAGCCGGTAAGATTGTGACTGAATCCGTTGTGCTTGAGCATCCAAAGCGGCCCGCTCCTCGGCCATCCTGGTATTTTCTGTGTTTATCCCCTCCTTGGCATGTGCTATCTCATCACTCACTTTTGTGATCACCGCATTATGCTGATCCTGATTTGCCGGGTTAACCACCGCCATCAACAACACTGTCAGCTTTTCCAGTAAATCGGTTAAGATCTGAGCCGGCTGGTGTCGGTGTCAAAACCGGCGGATCTCGGGTAGGGGGTCCCGAACTGTGCGTCTAGGACCGATGGTAATAGGAGACAGGGGACACGATGTTTACCTAGGTTTGGGCCCTCTCTATGGAGGTAATACCCTACTTCCTGCTTGATTGATCTTGATGAATATGAGTATTACAAGAGTTGATCTACCACGAGATCGTAATGGCTAAACCCTAGAAGTCTGCCTATGAATATAGTAATGAGTATATGTGTTGTCCTTTCCAGACTATCCCCTTCGGTTTATATAGACACCGAGGGGATCTAGGGTTTACATGGAGTCGATTACATAAAAAGGAATCTTCGGTCGCCAAGCTTGCCTTCCAGACCAAGCAGAGTCCAATCCGGACATGAGTATGGTCTTCGATCTTCACAGCCCATCAGTCCGGCCCATAGATAATAGGTCGGACGCCCGAGGACCCCTTAGTCCAGGACTCCCTCAGTAGCCCCCGAACCAGTCTTCAATAGCGAAGTGCTCGGCACACATGTTGTCTTCGGCAATGCAAGGCGGGTTCCCCCTTCAATGATCTCCAAGTAATGTATTCGGCCATTGACCCTAATGTCGCCTCCTTGGCTTCTGTGCGTTGAATAATCTTCATCCTCCATGTGTCGAGCGAATGTGGAAAGTCAGGGTGTTTTTTGTGAATAAAACCTCATCCATGCGAGGAAGAGCGCCTATTTAACGAGATTGGATCCTAGATCCATTCAATGTCGCGAAGAAGAAATCCCCAGAGACTGCATAGGAAAAACCATTCCAGCATGGCTAGCATCCCCAGGTCCTACGCTCGTCCCATCCTAGATAAAGGCAAGTGGGAGAAGTGTTCCGTGTCTTATAGCCGCTTGACGAAGTTGCAAACGCAGGGATACCTTCCCAACGAAGATCTAGTCCTTGTTCGAGCGGGGCTAGCTTCCTTCAATGAGGGGACTCAGGCAGAGGACTTCCCAATCCTTCCAGGGGAGAGCGAGTGTGTTTAGTCCCCTACCTGTTAAGAGGTGTTGGATTTCCTATCCATCCGTTCCTTTGAGGGCTCCTGGAGTACTACGGCCTCCAGTTGCACAACTTCACTCCGGCCTCTATTCTGCACATTTCGGGTTACCTTGCTTTATGCGAACTTTTCCTGGGCGTCGAGGCTCATTTCGAGTTGTGGAGGAAGTTCTTTTGTCTCGTCTCACGAAATCACGAAGGGTCAATATTTGAAGTGGGCGGTGCCGAAGTATGGCGCGTCGCCGATACCGGATACTAATCCGGTACACCAAGGAAGGCACATGATGACTGGCCCTTGATACATCTCCGTCGTATCTATAATTTTTGATTGTTCCTGCCCCCTGGGCGCGCCCCTGACCCTCGTGGGCCACCCGTAAGGAGGTTGATGCCCTTCTTCTGCCGCAAGAAAGCTAATTTTCGGAAAAAAAATCACGGTGAAGGTTTCGATCCAATCGGAGTTACGGATCTACCCGAAACGGTGAAAGGGCAGCAGAACAGAACGCAGAAACAGAGAGAGACAGATCCTATCTCGGAGGGGCTCTCGCCCCTCCCATGCCATGGAGGCCAAGGACCAGAAGGGAAACCCTTCTCCCATCTAGGGAGGAGGTCAAGGCAGAAGAAGACGAAGGGGCCCCCTCTCCCCTTCTCTTCCGGTGGCGTCGAAACGCTGCCGTGGCCATCATCATCATCACCACGATCTACACCAACACCTCCGCCATGTTCACCAACATCTCCATCACCTTCCCCCTCTATCTACAGCAGTCCACTGTCTCGCAACCCGTTGTACCCTCTACTTGAACATGGTGCTTTATGCTTCATATTATTATCCAATGATGTGTTGCCATCCTATGATGTCTGAGTAGATTTTCGTTGTCCTATCGGCGGTTGATGAATTGCTATGATTGATTTAATTTGCTTGTGGTTATGTTGCTGTCCTTTGGTGCCCATCATATGATTGCGCGTGTGGATCACACCCTAGGGTTAGCTGTATGTTGATAGGACTATGTATTGGAGGGCAAGGGTGAGAGAAGCTTCAGCCTAGCATCGAAATTGATGCATGCGGGATTGAAGGGGGACCAATATATCTTAATGCTATGGTTGGGTTTTACCTTAAGGAACGTTAGTAGTTGCGGATGCTTGCTAATAGTTCCAATCATAAGTGCATAGAATTCCAAGTAAGGGATGACATGCTAGCAGTGGCCTCTCCCACATAATACTTTTTATCGGTCTAGTAAAGTAGTCAATTGCTTAGGGACAATTTCACAACTCCTACCACAACTTTTCCACACTCGCTATATTTACTTTATTGTTTCTTAATCTAAACAGCCCCTACCTTTTATTTACTTGCTCTTTATTATCTTGCAAACCTATCCAACAACACCTACAAAGTACTTCTAGTTCCATACTTGTCCTAGGTAAAGCGAGCGTCAAGCGTGCGTAGAGTTGTATCGGTGGTCAATAGAACTTGAGGGAATATTTGTTCTACATTTAGCTCCTCGTTGGGTTCGACACACTTACTTATCGAAAACTATTGTGATCCCCTATACTTGTGGGTTATCAAGACCTTTTTCTGGCGCCGTTGCCGGGGAGCAATAGCGTGGGGTGAATGTTCTCGTGTGTGCTTGTTTGCTTTATCACTAAGTAATTTTTATTTGCCGTTCTTAGTGGTTTTCTATCTTTAGTTATGGGTAGGAAACGCAAAATACCAAAAAAAATAGTCATACCTACTAAACCAATGGTTGAAGAACCACTCAAAATCTATCACACTGCTGAAGCTTATTACTTGGATCATCTTCGATCACTATGTGCTCGTGCTGAAACCCCAACTAGCTTAGTTGAGGGCAAATCCTTAGATGAGCATGCTTGTTATGTGCGACACCGAATATCTGAAAAAGGGAAAATTTTACTAGGTCAAATTCATCGTTTGCAATGCTTTGCTTGGAATTTATGTGAAATATATGATTTCACTTGTTGTTCTGAAAACCCTAAGAAACACCTTCCCTATCAATGTGAGTTTAGTGATAATGGAATCGTATCTTCGTATGCTAAGGGTGTTTATAGTTACTATGATGTTCAACAAATTGAAGAATTTGTTGCTTTTAAGGGTGCTTACGAAATTGCATCTTTGATTGAAACGTATGATGCTACTCTTTACAAATCTGAAAATTTTGCCATACTTAAATATTGCTATTATAATTATGCTTCTAATGCCTATGTTGAAACATATATTGAGGACTACCCCGCTGTCCAAGAAGAGACTAATATTTTGCAGGAGTCTATGGAAGAAGAAATTGATGAAACTATGAGCTCATTGGATGAAAAAGATGAGGAGGAGAGTGAAGAACAAAAGGAGGAAGAGCAGATTAGCTACCCGTGCCCACCTTCTAATGAGAGTAACTCTTCAACTCATAGATTGTTTAATTTCCCTTCGTGCTTACCGAAGGATGATTGCTATGATCCCGTTGATTCTCTTGAAATATCCCTTTTTGATGATGCTTGCTATTCTTGTGGCCAAGATGCCAATATGAATTATGCTTATGGATATGAACTTGCTATAGTTCCTTATGTTAAACGTGAAATTGTTGCTATTGCACCCACGCATGATAGTCCTATTATCTTTTTGAATTCTCCCGACTACACTATATCGGAGAAGTTTGCACTTATTAAGGATTATATTGATGGGTTGCCTTTTACCGTTGCACATGATGATTTTGATGAATATAATATACATGTGCTTGCTTCTCCTACTTGCAATTATTATGAGAGAGGAACTATATCTCCACCTCTCTATGTTTCCAATACAACAAAATTGCAAGAAACTGTTTATACTATGCATTGGCCTTTACTATGTGTGCATGAATTGTTCTTTTATGACATGCCGATGCATAGGAAGAGAGTTAGACTTCGTAGTTGTATGATATATGTTACTTTGTGCTCACTACTAAATTACAAATCATTGTTAATTAAAATTGGCTTTGATATACCTTGGGATCCTGGTGGATTCATTACTTGAGCACTATATGCCTAGCTTAATGGCTTTAAAGAAAGCGCTGCTAGGGAGACAACCCGGAAGTTTTAGAGAGTCATTTATTTCTGTTGTGTGCTTTTATAAAGTTTAGAAATAAAAATGATGTGCCAAGGTTTGCCTTTAGGATGTTTACATTTGCTTGATGGTTTGTACGGTGCAGGACAGAAACTTTGGCTGTAGTGCGCGATTTACATATTTAGTTGAAATGTCAAACGGTTCTGATTCTTTTTATACTGTCTTCCTATACAAATTGTTTATTTTTCCTAATTTTGGTAGAATTTTTCAAGTAGATAAGTATGGTGATTGTTCAGATTACTACAGACTGTTCTGTTTTAGACAGAGTCTGTTTTTGATGCATAGTTTGCTTGTTTTGATGAAACTATCGAATTATATCAGTGGATTAAGCCATGAAAAACTTATATTACAGTAGATACAATGCAAAAACAAAATATGAATTGGTTTGCAACAGTAGTTAGATAGTGATTTGCTTTATTAAACTAACGGATCTTATCGAGTTTTCTGTTGAAGTTTTGTGTGGATGAAGTGTTCGATGATCGAGAAGGTCTCGATGTGAGAAGAAGGAAGAGAGGCAAGAACTCAAGATTGGAGATGCCCGAGGCACCCCAAGTAAATATTCAAGGAGACTCAAGCGTGTAAGCTTGGGGATGCCCCGGAAGGCATCCCATCTTTCTTCAACAAGTATTGGTATGTTTTCGGATTCGTTTCGTTCATGCGATATGTGCAATCTTGGAGCGTCTTTTGCATTTAGTTTTAATTTTTCTTTTATGAACCATGCTGGTATGAGATAGTCCTTGGTTGATTTATAGAATGCTATATGCACTTCAGTTATATATTTTGAGTATGGCTTTGTAGAATGCTTCATGTGCTTCACTTATATCATTTGAAGCTTGGATTGCCTGTTTCTCTTTACATAGAAAACCGCCATTTGTAGAAAGCTCTTTTGCTTCACTTATATTTGTTAGAGCATGGGCATATATTTTGTAGAAAGAATTAAACTCTCTTGCTTCACTTATATCTATTTAGAGAGATGACAGGAATTGGTCATTCACATGGTTAGTCAAAAAATCCTACATAAAACTTGTAGATCACTGAATATGATATGTTTGATTCCTTGCAATACTTCTGTGATATAAAGATGGTGATATTAGAGTCATGCTAGTGGGCAGTTGTGGATTAGTAGAAATACTTGTGTTGAGGTTTGTGATTCCCTTAGCATGCACGTATGGTGAACCGTTATGTAACGAAGTTGGAGCATGAGGTATTTACTGATTGTCTTCCTTATGAGTGGCGGTCGGGATGAGCGATGATCTTTTCCTACCAATCTAGCCCCCTAGGGGCATGCGTAGTAGTACTTTGCTTCAAGGGCTAATAAACTTATGCAATAAGTATGTGAGTTCTTTATGACTAATGATGAGTCCATGGATTATACGCACTCTCACCCTTCCATCATTGCTAGCCTCTCTAGTATCGCGCAACTTTCGCCGGTACCTTAAACCCACCTTATATATTCCTCAAAACAGCCACCATACCTACCTATTATGGCATTTCCATAGTCATTCTGAGATATATTGTCATGTAACTTTCATCATCATCATGTACATGCCATGAGCATTCATTGTCATATTTCTTTGCATGATCGTAAGATAGCTAGCATGATGTTTTCATGGCTTGTCCATTTTTATGTCATTGCTATGCTAGATCATTGCACATCCCGGTACACTTCCGGAGGCATTCATATAGAGTCATATCTTTGTTCTAGATCGAGTCGTAGTTGTAGTGACCAGACCTCAAACGGTCCAATCTCTGTGCTCCGGTGTCATCCCTGGATCAGTAATGCTGACACCACATAGTACTTGAAGGATTTATAACAGAGTAGCAATCACACACTTATTACATCAAGTGTCTCAAAAGAGAACTTATTACAATAAATATGGCTCAAGGCCATCTAATAACGATAATAGCGGATGGCTTGGAAGATAAGCGAGTCCATCAACTCCAACGGCATCACTGAGTATAGAACCACGACCTAAAAACACCTTAATCCTCGTATGAAAAGTCTGCAACATTAACGTTGCAGCCCGAAACAGGTCAACACATGGAATATGCTGACAATGTAACACATAGAGAGTAATGGAATGAAACAGCTATTCTATATGCACATTTGGCTGGTGGAAAGCTCTATGGTTACAGTTTTGCGTAAAGCCAATTTTTCCCTACTGCAAAGGAATAAATTTATTTAACTATCATGGTGGTTGTTAAACATTGAGAATGGTTGACAGCATTCTCAATCCCAATTAAGCATCATCATTAAACAAACCCAACAAAATTAAATTTTAGAGTAACATGTTGAGATTCACATGATAATCCAGGTACTAGATACTCAAGATGTCCATAATCGGGGACACGGCTAACCATGATTAGTTTATACACTCTGCAGTGGTTTGCGCACTTTTCCCCACAAGACTCGATCGCCTCCGTTTGGTTTCTCGCACTACATGGTGTTTGAGAAGACGGATGACCGAGACATAGTCTTTCAGAAGCGCTAGCACCTTACGATGGGTAGACCATTACACCTACTTTCCCCTACATCTGCTAGTCTACCACTGTAAGAGTTCGCACAACTTAATCAACTATGCTAGAGCCCATAATAGCTTGTGGCTGCACACGGAAGTTTCTAGCATGAATAATCTCATGATCCCTTTGAGCCTGGGTGGCGGTCCAAAAGAAAACAGGAAATCCTAGAATACCCAGGTACCTCAATCCACCCAGATGTGTGTTTAAGTTGCCACCTTAAATAAACCATTAATTAACAATCTCACATATGTCATGGATACTCTCACCCAATCCACGTCTACTAGCATAGCATGGTATAATGAGCAAACGTAGAAGTAACTCCCAAAGGTTTGATAATAAACAGGTAATAGGTACTACCTCAACTATTTCCCAAACCCACAATTTAATTTGATCCTAATCATGCAATGTGTAAGGATTGATCTAATGCAATAAAACTAGGTAGTGGGAAAGCATGATCAAAGTGTTACTTGCCTTGCTGATGATCCGGGAAACCTAGCGATTCGAAGTAACAAGCGGCGCACAACGGGTACTCTATCGCAAACAAACAAGCATACAATAAGTACTCACTAATGCACGGGTAAAACTCAAATAAGAGATCTAACCAGAAAGTTCAACTTAAGAACTCCGGTTGGCAAAAAAATCAAAACGAACGAAGCAACGGAAGACAAACGGCAAAAGAAACAGGCTTCGTTTACTATTCTGGATCTAGGGCAATTTTTACAGTGGAAAAAACTTGTTTAAGTTGGTTAAATGGAAAAAGGGTTTCGAGACGAAACTCCAGGCGCTTGAATCGCCTGATTCCGATAAACGAGCGAAAAGTTAGACTAAAAAGAAAATCGGATCAGAAATCGTGATCAGAAAAATCGCGGATTTAATCTGAGAAAAAGAAAAACGACGAATGTTCGTTAAAACGAATGAATGGACGAACGCTCGCTATTTAAATTAACCGGAAAAACCAATCTATTTAAAAAAATCGAAACTAAAAAAACGAACAAAACCGTCTGAAAACCGAACGGTTTTTCAAGAAAGACCGGGGCGAAAAGAAAAAAAACTACCTCCGGCGGTCCGGCGAACGGCGGCGCGGCGGCGGCGGCGGCGGCGGCAAAGGCGGCGGCGGCGCGGGGCTAGAGCGGCTAGGGTTTGGGGGGGTCCGGCTGGGCCTTCCCGGCTTATAAAGCCGGACGGGCCTAGTGTCCGGGTAGGACACGGCCCGTAGGTCGGTTGCGTTTTTTTAAATAGTTACGCTGAGAAAAAAAGACAAAATGAATACTAAACGGACTCCAAAAATACCGAAATAAATTTTCCCCGGCTTCTTAAATCAAGCCGCACAAGATGAACATTTATTTGGGGCCTAAATGCAATTTTGAAAAATGCGCATTTTTCCTAAATTCAAATAAAATAGTAAATAAAACCAAAATAAAATCTTAATTGATTTTTTTATTAAATCCTCAATATTTCTTTATTTTGGGAAGGTCATTTTATTCCCTCTCTCATATTTTTTGTAATAGAAATAATTGAAGAGAAAATAAATAAAATCAAAAGATCCTATTTTCAAAATTTGAGACAACTCAAATATGAAATAACGAAATCCCCGACTCTCTCCGGGGGTCCTTGAGTTGCGTAAAATTTCTAGGATCAACCAAAATGCAATAAATTAGATATGCAATGATGATCTAGTGTATAACATTCCAAATTGAAAATTTGGGATGTTACAGTAATATTGAGTTGTAAGTAAATAAAAGTTTGATGATCATCATTATTAGAACATTGTCCCATGTGAGGTTATCAAAATAAAAGTGACCAAAGAAGCCCCAAAAATGAGAGAGAGAGAGGCCA
The DNA here is from genome assembly GCF_056163025.1 of Triticum urartu. Taxonomy (NCBI): domain Eukaryota; kingdom Viridiplantae; phylum Streptophyta; class Magnoliopsida; order Poales; family Poaceae; genus Triticum; species Triticum urartu. The sequence continues at coordinate 249,161,464 of NC_141875.1, forward strand.
AACAGGCCTAAAAATGAGATAAAAAAAGAGAAGGGGCAATGTTACTATCCTTTTACCACACTTGTGCTTCAAAGTAGCACCATGTTCTTCATATAGAGAGTCTCTTGAGTTATCACTTTCATATACTAGTGGGAATTTTCATTACAGAACTTGGCTTGTATATTCCAACGATGGGCTTCCTCAAATGCCCTAGGTCTTCATGAGCAAGCAAGTTGGATGCACACCCACTTAGTTTCAGTTTGATCTTCCATATACTTATAGCTCTAGTGCATCCGTTGCATGGCAATCCCTACTCACTCACATTGATATCTATTGATGGGCATCTCCATTGCCCGTTGATATGCCTATTTGACGTGAGAGTATCTTCTCCTTTTTGTCTTCTCCACAAACACCATTCTATTCCACCTATAGTGCTATATCCATGGCTCACGCTCATGTATTGCGTGAGGGTTGAAAATGCTGAAGCGCATTAAAAAGTATGAACCAATTGATCGGCTTGTCATCGGGGTTGTGCATGATGTGAGTATTTTGTGTGGTGAAGATGGACCATAGCCAGACTATATGATTTTGTAGGGATAACTTTCTTTGGCCTTGTTATTTTGAAAAGACATGATTGCTTTATCAGTGGGCTTGAGGTATTATTGTTTTTTATGTGAAATGATAGACTACTGCTTTGAATCACTGTATCTTAATATTCGTGCCATGATTAGATATGTGATCAAGATTATGCTAGGTAGCATTCCACATAAAAATTTATCTTTTTATCATTTACCTGCTCAAGGACGAGCATGAATTAAGCTTGGGGATGCTGATACGTCTCCGTCGTATCTATAATTTTTTATTGTTCCATGCCAATATTCTACAACTTTCATATACTTTTGGCAACTTTTTATACTATTTTGGGACTAACATATTGATCCAGTGCCCAGTGCCAGTTCCTGTCTGTTGCATGTTTTATGTTTCGCAGAATATCCATATCAAACGGAATCCAAACGGGATAAAAACGGACGGAGCTTATTTTTGGAATATTTGAAAAACTTCCAGAAGAAAAATCCACGCGAGACGGTGCCCGAGGTGGCCACAAGGCAGGGGCGCGCCTGCCCCCCTGGGCGCGCCCCTGACCCTCGTGGGCCACCCGTAAGGAGGTTGATTCCCTTCTTCGGCCGCAAGAAAGCTAATTTTAGGGGGGGGAATCATGGCAAAGATTTCGATCCAATCGGAGTTACGGATCTCCATATATACCTGAAACGGTGAAAGGGCAGCAGAACAGAACGCAGAAACAGAGAGAGACAGACAGACATATCCAATCTCGGAGGGGTCTCGCCCCTCCCATGCCATGGAGGCCAAGGACCAGAGGGGAAACCCTTCTCCCATCTAGGGAGGAGGTCAAGGAAGAAGAAGATGAAGGGGCCCCCTCTCCCCTTCTCTTCCGGTGGCGCCGGAACGCTGCCGTGGCCATCATCATCATCACCGCGATCTACACCAACACCTCCGCCATCTTCACCAACATCTCCATCACCTTCCCCCTCTATCTACAACGGTCCACTCTCTTGCAACCCGCTGTACCCTCTACTTGAATATGGTGCTTTATGCTTCATATTATTATCCAATGATGTGTTGCCATCCTATGATGTCTGAGTAGATTTTCATTGTCCTATCGGTGGTTGATGAATTGCTATGATTGATTTAATTTTATTGTGGTTATGTTGCTGTCCTTTGGTGCCCATCATATGATCGCGTGCATGGATCACACCCTAGGGTTAGCTGTATGTTGATAGGACTATGTATTGGAGGGCAAGGGTGACAGAAGCTTTAGCCTAGCATAGAAATTGATGCATAAGAGATTGAAGGGGGACCAATATATCTTAATGCTATGGTTGGGTTTTACCTTAATGAACGTTAGTAGTTGTGGATGCTTGCTAATAGTTCCAATCATAAGTGCATAGAATTCCAAGTAAGAGATGACATGCTAGCAGTGGCCTCTCCCACATAATACTTGCTATCGGTCTAGTAAAGTAGTCAATTGCTTAGGGACAATTTCACAACTCCTACCACCATTTTTCCACACTCGCTATATTTACTTTATTGTTTCTTAATCTAAACAGCCCCTACCTTTTATTTACTTGCTCTTTATTATCTTGCAAACCTATCCAACAACACCTACAAAGTACTTTAGTTCCATACTTGTTCTAGGTAAAGCGAACGTCAAGCATGTGTAGAGTTGTATCGGTGGTCGATAGAACTTGAGGGAATATTTATTCTACCTTTAGCTCCTCGTTGGGTTCGACACTCTTACTTATCGAAAACTTTTGTGATCCCCTATACTTGTGGGTTATCAGCCCTCCGAATGGTTTTATATAAAGCACGTTGCGCTTCCCGACCTGGTTTGAAAGGGTCTTCCCAAATTTGCGCGCGTCCCACTGAAGAAACATCACAGTTGGCGTCCCCGGAGTCTCGAAGAGGTAGATGGCACGGAGGTTCATCAGCTGATGAGGAGGATGAAAGAGCTCACTTAGTCCGGACTCACAATAATTGAGGTTATGGCAATTTCCATAACACGAGGGGTTCAGCCACTCCAATACAGAGGGCTCCCAATGTGGCACTTCAATGGGGAGGACGACGCCTCTCACTGCGGCCGGAAATGTCCGGATTCCCCTGCTGCTTTGGCTAAAACATTAGCCGAATTGTTCAAAGGGGAGGAAAAGGAATTTCTCCGCATCAAATTTAGAGATGGGTGTTCTATGTACAACCCTCCCAGCTGGGTAAGGCCTGACCCCTCTATTTTTACTCCTTCCATCTTTGGATTGCCTTTGATAAACTTTTTAACTTTGTCTGCCTATGACAGCACTGGCAAAAAGTCACCGACGGATTTTGTAGTCCCGCCCCACAGTCGGAGGATCACAACCGGGAGCTTGATCTCGGGTTTGAAGAGGATCTGGAGATATTTGTGGTGCTTGCCAGACGAGCTACGATGGCACAAAGGTGGCCATCATCGCCGACTACCTCGGTCATCTTCCAGCTTCACATGTAAGGGATCCGAACACACCTTATAAAAAGAGATTTCTCCTTCCTTCTTACCCACCACACCGTCTTGTGCTCCAAAGGGGAAGGGTTCGGTGCGCCGTACTACTCCCAGGGTACCTCCGAAGAGTGTGTCCCCCACGCCGGGCGAGCCTTCCAAGAGGAAGGCAAACGAAAATAAGGCCGTGCCTTCATCGAAGAGGTATGAATCCGCCAACCTGCACCTAAATAGTCACGCCCAACCGTGACCTTCTTGTTATCCATGTGTCAGGATAAAGATGCGCCGGGCTGTATCCAGAGGTTCAATCAACCGTACTTCCCGCAGCCAGGATTCAAATCCTACCATGAAGACTAGGGCTGATACGGAGGCGAAGCCGGACTACCCTCTAGCCGAGGACTCGGATAATGTATCCGTTACCAACTAGGAAGTGGAAAGTGCGATGAATCATCGGCACCGCCGGGCCATTTTACAGGACCCTGGCTTTTCAGAGGAGTTGTTTAACGCCTTCAACTCGGCCGATGCGTATATCCGAGCTTCTCGAGATGGGATTAACAGGGCCACAAAAGCAACATTTGAAAGATGTGCAGGTAAATTTATTTTGTATGACTATGATAACTGGTAGCCCCCAAGACTTAAAGGAGTTGAACCAACTGATTTAAGGATCAATGTGTTACCAGGTGCTTATAGAGAATAACACCCAGCTAGCTCAGGAGCTGGAAAAGTGTCAGCGCCGGCTGCTTGCTGCCAATGCCGAACTAGAGAAATACAAGGCATCTCCCGGTAATGTTTCCTTCTATTGAAAATTCAGAATGATACGCCGACAGTGTGGATCCGTGTGTTAATCTTTGTGTTCGGCTGTTAGACCAAGTACAAGAGCAGTTGGACGGCACTCGAAGCGAAGAATGTGGAGCCAAAAGGCAACTAGCGGCAGGCGAGCGTGTATTGACAACGGACTCGAATGCCAAACCGGGCAAAGAACTGAAAGATGTGCGAGCTCAACTAGCTGACTCCATGAAGGAGAACAAGAAGCTGCGAGGCGGCATATTCTGTATGTGTCCACTGTTGTTTTATAACAGCTTGGGAGGTAGCGGTAGCTGATATAGCTGTAATTGCAGGTGTTTTGACGAACCGCCCCGAAGAGGAGGTGTCTGGATCATCGAGTGATCTTCTGCAAGGGCTGTCGCAGTTGCACGAGCAAGCTCGGCAGGCGATGCGGAGTGGAGCCAAGGCTTTATGGCCCTCGTACTCCCCTCCAGGAAGCATGGAGCACCTTGTAGAGCTATTCAAGGGAGCGCGGCGGCGTATCCAGCTGTGGAAGATATCGGCATGCCGTGAGGGTGCGCGAGTGGCGTGGGCCATGGTGAAGACGCGATCTACCAAGCTGGATGCTAATCACCTGGCTAGGGTCGGACCAGTAGGGTCGAATGGGGAAGAAGTTCCCGTAAGTTTAGTGTATAACCAAGTAGAGGTGGCTGCCAAATACTCCCAACAGGATTGTAAGTTAGATTGCCTGTTGGGAGGTATAGAAGAGGAGGTGTTCGAGTGCAAGTGACTATGTACTTTCCTCATCTAGCCGAATTATATATCATTTGTCATGGCAGACCTTTTCGCTTCAACCTTCGGTCCCGAAGGTGTGGAGTGTTTCCGAATAATGTCGCAGCCGAATAGGACAGGGTATGCCTGGAAAACTAGGCATAGGGGTCATAGTTGCTTGAACGGACAAGTTCTTTCCGGCTAGCTATGTTATATTACATTGATATCGTAAGAAACATCTTCTAGAGAGAATAGTTCCATTAAGGGTTCCTTTCCCTGGGTGTGTATGCATTTAATGCGCATGTGCGAATTGTGGTGTGAGCACCACGGTTTGTATAACTTCTGGGGTGCACAACGGAGTGAGTGTAAAAAACATCTTTAATTCACCGACCGAATATTCCCTTAAGAACGCTAGCTTTCGGCTTCACCCAATCTAAGGTACACATCCAGATGACCCGGTGGTAACAATCGTAGAGGTGCTCCCTTTATGCCCTAGCCGAACTAACGGGAACGTAGGGCATAAGCACAGGAGCCAGGCAACCCAGCTTGGCCAAAACTTATGTCATATCGATGCATATAATGGCAAAAGGTACATATGGAAAAAACTCATATGTGAGGATCTTGATGCTCAAGGAATGAAAAGAACTTCTGTCCGAGAAGCCCCCAGGTACAAGTGGCATACATGTTGAAATATGTATGTTCCAATGGTGTGCGGTCTAGCCGCATCAAAGCTTTAAAGCGAAAAAAGTAGAAAGTAATCGGAAAAGAGAGGAAAAATAATGGGAACTACAAGGGAGGAGGAGACAAACAAGGGGTGTAGCGCTAGGCATAGAATCTCCAGAGTTTGGCCGCGTTCCAGGTGTTCAGCTCAAGGCGATTGTCTGATGCATTGCGAAGACGGTATGCTCCTCCGGTCAGAACTTCATCAATTATGAAGGGACCCTCCCATTTGGGCTTGAGTTTGTCCTTTTTCTTCTCCGGGAGCCATAGAACGAGTTCGCCAACAATGTAAGTCTTGCCCCATACTTCTCTGCTTTGATATCTTCGAGCCTTCTATTGGTAAACTACTGAACGGGCTTTTGCGACATCGTGTTCCTCCTCCAGGGCATCTAGGCTGTCCTGCCGATCGATCTCGGCTTCTCTCTCTTCGTACATACACACTATAGGTGAGTCATGAATAATATCGCAGGGCAATGCAGCCTCTGCACCATACACCATGAAGAAGGGTGTGTACCCGGTAGTGCGATTAGGCGTGGTCCAGAGCCCCCAGAGTACGGAGTTGAGCTCCTCAACACAGTGCTTGTCTGATTCTTTTAAAGACTGCACTAGTCTGGGCTTGATGCCGCTCATAATAAGACCGTTGGTGCGTTCGACTTGACCGTTGGTTTGTGGGTGGTAGACGGAGGCGTAATCTAGTTTAATACCCAGATTAGTACACCAGGCTTTTACCTCGTCAGCTGTGAAATTGGAGCCATTGTCAGTGATGATGCTATGTGGGACACCATAATGGTGCACAACATCGGATATGAAGTCTATCACCGGGCCGGACTCAGCCATTTTGACTGGTTTAGCCTCTATCCACTTAGTGAATTTGTCCACCATAACTAGCAGATATTTTTTCTTATGGCTTCCCCCTTTAAGGGGTCCGACCATGTCGAGTACCCAGACCGCGAAAGGCCAAGTGATGGGGATTGTTTGTAGGGAAGTGGGGGCATATGGCTTTGATTGGCAAAGAGTTGGCATCCAACGCAATGTTGGACAAGGTCCTATGCATCTGCTCGGGCCGTCGGCCAACAAAACCCTGTACAGAAAGCCTTGCTAACAAGGGCCCGAGCTGCGGCATGGTGCCCGCCGAGTCCGGCATGAATTTCAACCAAGAGATGCCGCCCTTCTTCCTCAGATACACATTGTTGAAGGACTCCGGTGGCGCTTTTCTTGTAGAGCTCTCCATCAAGAACATTGTAGGACTTTGAGCGCCGGACAATGCAGCGGGCCTCATTCTGGTCCTCAGGAAACTCCTTCATATTAAGGTAGGCCAGGAAGGGTTCGGTCCATGGGGCAATGACTGCCATGATGAGATGCGCCGATGGTGTTATGTTGAGGTTTCCGGGATCTGGGGTTATGTTTTGGTCCAGACTAGCGTTATCGTTTTCCCCCTGCCATACCACGGATGGCTTAAAGAGCCTTTCCAGGAAGATATTAGGTGGGACGGGGTCGCGCTTAGCGCCAATATGAGCAAGAACATCCGCCGCTTGATTACTTTCTCGAGCCACATGATGGAACTCAAGCCCCTTGAACTGGGCCGACATTTTTATGAGTGCGTTATGATACGCTGCCATCTTAGGATCTTTGTCGTCGAAATCTCCATTTATTTAAGATATTGCGAGGTTCGAGTCCCCGCGCACATCTAGGCGTTGTATGCCCATGAAGACATCCATTCGGAGACCATGCAATAAGGCCTTGTATTCGGCTGCATTATTTGAGTATGTGTATAGTCTTTGGATAATGTACTAGACGATGTCTTCCGTAGGGGACGTTAAGACGACACCCGCTCCTAACCCTGCCAGCATTTTGGAGTCGTCGAAGTACATGACCCAATTAGAGTATGTGTCGTACTCTTTAGGGAGTTCGGACTCTCGGCGATGAAGTCGGCCAATACTTGGGATTTGATAGCTCGGCATGGTTTGTATGTAATGTCAAATGGCAGGAGCTCAATGGCCCATTTGGCAATCCGTCCTGTAGCATCGCGGTTATTTATGATGTCGTCAAGTGGCACTTCGGAGTCCACCGTGATCGAACACACGTGGAAGTAGTGATGGAGCTTCCGGGATGCCATGAAGACCGCGTATGCTATTTTTGATAATGAGGGTACCGCGATTTGCATGGTGTAAGGACCGTAGAGACGTAGTATACTGGCTTCTGAAGCCGGAATTTATGTCCGTCCTGCTCTCGTTCAATGACGAGTACGGCGCTCACCACCTGATGTGTTGCCGATATGTATAATAACATCAGTTCACCGGCGTTTGGTGCGGCCAGGATTGGTTACCTACAAGAAGGGTTTTTATTTCCTCCAGTTCAGCTGTTGTCGCATCCATCCACTCGAAGTGGTCGGTTCGCCATAAAAGGCGACAGAGTGGCAGTGCCTTTTCTCCTAATCTGGAGATAAAGTGGCTTAGAGCTGCCACGCAACCTGCAAGTTCTTGGACTTGTTTAAGGTCTGTTGGCTTAGCCAATTGTGATAGAGCTCGGATTTTGGCTGGGTTTGCTTCGATTCCTCTATAGCAAACGATGAAGCCCAGCAGTTTTCTGGCAGGGAAGTCGAAGACACACTTTTCTGGGTTAAGCTTGATGTCATACGCCCTGAGGTTGTCGAATGTAAGACGTAAGTCGTCTATTAGTGTTTCCACGTGCCTGGTTTTAATGACGACGTCATCAATGTAAGCTTCTACGGTTTTGCCGATCTGTTTCTCCAGGCATGTTTGAATCATGCGTTGATATGTGGCGCCAGTGTTCTTGAGCATGAAGGGCATGGTATTGAAGAAGAATGTCCCATATGGGGTGATAAATGCTGTTGCAGATTGATCGGATTCCTTCATTTTGATTTGATGGTATCCGGAGTATGCATCGAGGAAACGCAATGAGTCGTGTCCTATGGTGGCGTCAATGATTTGATCAATCCGGGGGAGGGGGAAGGGATCCTTAGGGCAGGCTTTGTTGAGGTCATTGAAATCGACGCACAGGCGCCGGGATTTGTCCTTCTTCGGTACCATCACCAGGTTTGCCAGCCAGTCCGGATGTTTGATTTCTCTAATGAATCCGGCCTCGATGAGTTTGGCCAGCTCCTCCCCCATGGCTTGTCGCTTGGGTTCGGAAAAGCGCTGCAGTGCTTGCTTAACTGGTTTAAACGCCTTTAATATATTGAGGCTATGTTCGGCCAGCTTGCGTGGGATCCCTGGCATATCTGAAGGGTGCCAGGAAAATATGTCCCAGTTTTTGCGCAGGAATTCTCGTAGTGCGGCGTCAACTGCTGGGTTTAGTTGAGCTCCGATGGATGTCGTCTTCTTGAGGTCTATTGGGTGGACCTAGAATTTGATTATTTCTTTTGCCGGTTTAAACGAGGTGGCTTTGGAGCATTTGTCGAGGATCACATCCTCCCTGTCCACTGTGGAGCGTAGCACGGTTAATTCCTCGGCCGCGAGGGCTTCGGATAGCGCCTCCAACACCAGGGATGCGGTTTTGTTTTCAGCGCGGAGTGCTATGTCCGGGTCACTGGCGGGAGTGATTATACCATTTGGTGCGGGCATTTTGAGCTTCATATATCCGTAGTGAGGTATAGCTTGGAAGCATGTAAAAGCATCCCGCCCCAACAGGGCATGATATCCGCTGCTGAAAGGGGCCACTTGGAAGGTTATTTCTTCGGATCGATAGTTCTCTGGCGATCCGAATACCACGTCAAGTGTGATTTTGCCCGCGCAGCGCGCCTCCCGACTAGGAATAATTCCTCGGAAGGTTGTGTTACTTTGTTTGATGCGGCTCGTGTCTACTCCCATTTTATGGAGTGTTTCCTCATAAATGAGGTTTAGTCCACTGTGGCTGTCCATGAGGACGTTGGTAAGTCGATACCCGTCCACGATGGGACTGAGTACTAATGCGGCAGGCGCTCGTACTATTCTGTACTTTGGTTCGTCACCGGCGTTGAATGTTATAGCCGTGTCGTTCCATGGGTTCATTATAGTGATTTGGCAGACTTCGTTGAGCTCGCGAAGTGCCCTTTTGCCTTTGCTGTTTGTAGCGAATGTCTCGAAGACTGTCAATACTCTTGGGTGGTCGTCTTCTAGGGGCGTTGTTCCGGGGTATCCTCAATAAGGATGTCCTCGCCGCTCTTGGCTACCTGTCGTAGTATCCAACATGCTCTAAGGCTGTGGGTTGCCACGGTGTCTGTTGTTGTATGTATTTTGCATGGGCCATCAAGCCACCCCTCCAGAATGGTGCCATGCCGCGTAGCGGTTTTGTGTTTCTTGACTGTCGGGATGGGCGTGCCACGAGGGTGCGCCCTTTTCGCCTATAGGGAGAGTTGAGCTGGGACCGATGGTTCCCAGTGAGCTGCTTGAGTTTCCCAGACGCTCTCCATCGCGTTGTATTTTTGTACAATGGTTACTAACTCAGCGAATTTGAGTATGCGGCGTCGATTGATTGCGTTGAGTATTCCTTCGTCCGCACAGTTTTTGCAGAACGCTGATATTGCGTCCTTGTCACGGCAATCTTTTACCTTGTTGTTGACAAGGAGGAATCTAGCCCAAAAGTGGTGGACCTTCTCCTGGGATTGTTGTTTTATGCTCATGAGAGCCTCTATGTCTGGTGGGTGGGTGGAATTAAATCCGAACCCCGACCTAACCGGTTGTCCGGGGTTCGACGACCTTCTGGACTAGATAGTCCGGGTTCTGGAACATCTTCTGATTGTTCGGAGCCGCTGTCTGAGGCTATGTTCGGAGGGCTGGTTGCGTCTTTTCGTGGGTGAGTATCCGGCTCTTTATGAACAGCGACCCGAACATAGTCTATCTTCGATATAGAAGAAGACTCGCCGTCCTGCTCTAGGACTGCCGCGTTCTGGTCGGTGCCAAGTGGAGCTTCGGTTTCTCCCTGGTCGGTTTTAGGCCTGATCTGATCATAATCTGTGACGATTCCCAAAGCGGCGATGCGATCTAGGAGCTCGTTTAAGGACGAAAGCTCAACCGGATCCATCTGCTTGGCGTGCTCGGAGTTTATGCGAAGGGGATTTTCGATGGCCCGAGAGGTCATCGTCGGCTCTGTGGCCGAATGAGCGATCATAGTAAAGTTGCCCAGCCGGAGGGTTCGGCCCGGGGCCAAAACTAGCCCTGCGGTGATGTTGCCTCCAACGACAAGGGGAGCCATCAAGCCTTTCATCGATGGCACAGTGGAACTCTCAATGAAAGCACCAATGTTGGTGTCAAAACCAGCGGATCTCGGGTAGGGGGTCCCAAACTGTGCGTCTAGGATCGATGGTAAGAGGAGACAGGGGACATGATGTTTACCCAGGTTCGGGCCCTCTCTATGGAGGTAATACCCTACTTCCTGCTTGATTGATCTTGATGAATATGAGTATTACAAGAGTTGATCTACCACGAGATCGTAATGGCTAAACCCTAGAAGTCTAGCCTATGAATATGGTAATGAGTATATGTGTTGTACTTTCTGGACTATCCCCTTCGGTTTATATAGACACCGAGGGGATCTAGGGTTTACATGGAGTCAGTTACATAAAAAGGAATCTTCGGTCGCCAAGCTTGCCTTCCATGCCAAGCAGATTCCAATCCGGACACGACTATGGTCTTCGATCTTCACAACCCATCAGTCCGGCCCATAGATAACAGGCCGGACGCCCGAGGACCCCTTAGTCTAGGACTCCCTCAACGGGCGCTCAGGGCCTCCTGCCCTGGCAACCGCTGCCGCTGCTGACCCGAAAACCAGCTCTGCGGCCATTCATGAATGCTGCACGGGCTGTGTACCATCCATGAAGATTGCAACCCGGTTCGGCGGCTAACAGGGGTCCGGAATACTGTCGCCATCGCAACAGCCCCCAAGCCGTCGATCTGGCAGTTGATACAATGACTCTGTCTCACCGGTGGATGACTCGCCATCAGAGTAAACGACGGTCTCACCACCAGATGTCGGTCTGTCCTCCGATTCCACTCCATGGATAAATCCCATGAAGGCATGATTCATGGCTGGCCGAACCCGGGCGGGTCTCGCACGCTGAGCCGTCTCGACGATGTAGATGCAGATGTCCGGCTCAGGGCCCGGTTCGCCGATCTTGCTGATGAAGACGTGAATTCTGTCGAAGGGGACCCGGTACCCGTACTCAATTGAGCCGGCCTTGGGGCCCCAGCCTGCGTCATCGATGTAGAGCTTTCCGCGATGGCTCTTGGTCATCCAGCCCACAGCGTATCCCTTGATCCCTTCGAAGTTTCCCTCTAAGAACTTGAAACCATCATGCGATAGCCCCACGGTGGGCGCCAACTGTCGTGGAATTGTCACGGCAGATGTCCTAGTGTGAGGACTTAGTCGTCGAGCCATCACGATGAGGTTAGCTTAAATGGGTTAATCAGGACAAAGGACACGAGGAGTTTATACTGGTTCGGCCCCTTATGATGAAGGTAAAAGCCTAGTCCAGTTTGTAGATGGTATTGCTAGGGATTCGATGAGCAGGGAGCGAATACACTTGACCCGGCTCTCGATCTGTTGTTTCTTGTCCTAAGCCTCTGCTAGGTCATCCCCTTATATACACGGGTTGACGCCCCGCAGGCTACAGAGTCCCGACCGGCTTATACAACGTCTCCGGCTCGGTGACCTTTCTTATATGCCTTACAGTACAAGTTTACATACATGGTGGTTTACATCCATGGGCCTTAAGCCGCCTTCGGGTCTGGCCCTCTACAAAGCCTATCTATGAACCGCCATATGATCTTGGGCTTCATTGTGAAGAATCGTCATAGGGATGACCCGGCCCCTCCTGGGCGGGTCATACCTAATAGTTATATCCCCAACACCAGGGTTATATTACCCATGTCATGCATGTTTTCTTGCATTGCTTAGTTTTTACATCATATATGGATTTCCATCAGCTTACTTGATTACTATATAAATCATATATTTGAATTATACCATGCCATCATGTTTACATACACGGCATCTATCTAAATTACGGCATGGCAACCCATTTAAAAGACATCATATAGTTATATCATGTCATCCTATTTAGTGTTTACTGTCATCATATTTTGTATTATGTCATTCTATCCGTGAATTATATCATGTTATCATGTTTCCATAGGTGGCATGTATGTGAATTATGGCATGCCAACCTATTTAATAAACACATTATATAGTTATATCATGTCATCCAGTTTACATAGTCATCATATTTTGAACTATGTCTTTCCATCTTCTTTAGTTACCATCATAATGTGAAATTGTGTCATGCTATCCTGTTTAGTTAGCCATCATATATGTGAAATCATGTCATGCTATCATGTTTGGTTAGACAACATAAATGTGAATTATTTCATGCCCTCCTTTATTCCCCACTATCTATTGCACCTGTCTATCATACAATGTCTGTACATTCAATTACTTTTGTTGTTTATCAGCCATTTGAATTGGAGAGGGTGATGGCAGTATCTAAGGGAGTAACAACACGGTCTTCAGAAAATATAGTGCTACCAGTTGATGTAGATAGAACCACGATTGTACTTGCCCAAGAACCAGCCCCACCACACATAACCCAGACTCTCGCAGATTGTACCACTACCCAGTTGGACAGAGAACCAGCTACACCCCTTCTAACCCCAACCCCAGCAGGTAGTAACCCAGTTCCAGTTGACACATCACGGTCTCCACCATAGAGCACCCAGACACGAGCAGTTAGTAAGGGAACTGCAGTGCCCAAAGCACAAGGACCACCACTCCGAATCCCAACTCAACGATTAAAGGAGAAGAAGAATTGTTCTCAGGTCAGGTTCTGTAGCTATGGTTCATACTCCTTTGCTCTTGCATCACTGTATTTACTCATACCAACTATTCTCAAATTTGAATGATGGAATTGAAACTCCAATGGCGCAACAGGTATGTTTTAAACCTGTTTCTTTAACTGGTTTGCTGTTGTAACTTGCTCTATGTTGATTTCAGTTTCAATTGAATAAATAGTTATGTTCTCATGTCATGCACATTACAAGTGTTGTTATTGCTCTATAGTTTCCCACACTTATATTATGTCTATTCTGCTTTGTCTTGGACAATTTGAACTATGTCTCTATCTTGATTTGGCAACAAAAACTAGAATGATATAGACCATAAAGCGACCATGGTACATAGATATATGTTTGTTTCATGCTGTTATCCTATCCACTTTACTACTGAATTGATTTACCAAAATGAGTTCCATATACAACTTGGTAAACCTTTGATGTGTCTTCTTGTTTCTCTTTTAGAATGCGGACAAGATATTGGACAACAGTACCCCGTTATGCAATGGTAAAGGAAGTAATGCAGATAAGGATCAAGATAGTGAGACATCCATGCCGGTCTCCAAGAAAGCCGATAAAAACTATCTTGACGATAGTGAGAGAACCCAAAAGTCCTTTCTTGATGTAGTGTTCGAGTTACTGGCCACTACTACTGGCACAAGATCTTTGAACTTGCTGCCTGAATCAGTTCGTCTTGTTGAGTCTCAACTTCAAGTTGAAAAACATCGATAAGATGTGCTGCAACAGGAAGCTGAAGGACCGAGGAAGTCCCTGGAGAACTCAGATGCATACTTTCTGGTGCAACAGCAAGCACTGGAGGATTTAAGCGCCAAACGAGAGAAAGTTAATAAGCTTGCTAAGCACCTTGCCAGCATTATGGGTACCCAGGATATTGTTTCTTGAGCTCTTCTAAAGTGGTTTCAGTTCTGGACTTGTTTTGCTGCGGTGTTTATTTGCACTGGTCGCCAACTTTGACAACCAGTGTATATGATATGCTGCTTTGTTCCCTATATTTGCACTGGTGGCGAACTTTGATGCCCAGTGGATGTAATATGTGTAATAGCCATGATAGCCTAGCATAAGTTGCTTGCTTATTTATTTCCTTGTTATCTTTGTTTATTTGTTTGCTTGTAGTCAGTGCAGTTCTTTTTCCGCAGTTTGCTAGTGGCCGCAATAACCTATTTTTAAAAAAACTAGGCTACATATTTACTATAGTTACCATGGGCCTCCTACGGGCCATAGAAACAATGGGCCTTCTAAGGGCCATAGAAACAATGGGCCTTCTAAGGGCCGTAGAAACAATGGGCCTTCTATGCGCCATAGCATCAATGGGCCTTCTACGCGCCATATGATCGATAGGCCAAACATGGGACGATAACAGACCGCATTATGGGTCGTAAATGGGCTAGATTTGGAATTGTCCGTTCATGGGCCGACAATAACGGCCCAACGGATTAAAGGGCCGCAAATGGGTCGATTGTAACCACGGGCTGAATTTGGCCCACAAGCAGAAAAGTCCAGTAATGGGTCGTAAGTAATCGAATGCTGTAAATGAGCCCAAGAATAAATGGGCCATGAGAAGGCCGAAAGATAACACGGGTTGGAAATGGCCCAATGGAATAATGGGCCGTTGATGGGTATAAAGAGGTACATTGTTCATTGCGGGCCAGATTCACCACAGGCCATTAATGGGACAAGAGTTACAAATGGCCTCGTATGGGCCGAAAGACATCATGGGCCATACATGGGCCGGACGTTACAATGTGTTGGAATCATATTGGATGGCCAAGATGAAGCTACTGGGCTTAATTCCGATAGGCCATGATGGGTCGTGAGTTAGTGGGCCGTAAATGGGCTATATACGAACAGGCCGTTAACAGGCTTTCCATGGGCCGGCCCGTTACCTTTTGACCAAGTCAAATGGCACGACCTTTTCACCAAAATGGGCCTCTGTTGGGTCGTGCCACGTGTCAACGTATCATAGGCACCACCTGTCCAATTAATGGATGACATCTGTCCCAACGGTGAGCCAACACGTGTTTCCCTCCGGCCAGTGTGAATTTTACACGTGGAAAATCCTCATTAGTCATGGCTGTTAGCGGGTTATCGGATCCAAAACCGGACCCGGTAGCTTAACGGGGACCCGTTACGGTGGATGCCAAGGGTCGGTCACCCTTGACGAGAGCACTTCCATGACGCGCCATTTATCGTCATGGAAGTGGACATTCCGTGATGATAATTTTGGTAATGTCATGGAACACTTCTACGACAGCACAAGTACGACTATCTTGATTCTGTCATAAAATCATCATGGATGTACATGCATGACAGAAAATGTCACCTACTGTGACAAACACGTATCATCATGGAAGTGTATTTTTTTGTAGTGTGGATCCATCTTAATTTGGATTTTCAAATATTTGAAACCACTTTATGTTGAAATCTAATGTATGCTTTCCTCGCAAACTGTCTCCAATTAATGTGTGTTTCATGCAGCCTATTTTTTACTTCTCCAACATGTATAATGTGTTTCACACACGCAACATATAGTGTAATCCCGTTTAGACATTAATTGCATATAAACCATGCATTGTCTCTAATTAAAGAATCTATGGATCACTAATATTGATAAACTATATAACATTACACGTGTCCCCAAATTCAAATGAATATGCATGTTTGATACACCAATTTTCATTATGATATTATCGATGTCGTGATCTCTAGTTTAAATATTTTAATCCCCTTTAATCCAGATATTCGTCTCATATAGCTATCACTCATGCTTATATATCTCCCTAGACCTATACGCCTTCACCGTCTCTCGGGTATCTCTCGTGCTACTTGTATGTCGACAATGATCTTTTATCTTCGTAACACACTGACGGTACTCTCTCCCTTGACCTTCACTTTATCTCTCTCTAAGTATATCTCGCTCCCTGCTATGTGTCTCTAACTATGATTCTCCCTGTCATATCTCTTTCTCTCACACGAACACAAACTTCGTTTCGTGGGGTCTCATTTCTCTCTACTATTCCCCTGTGTGCCACTCGCACACCCCCTCTCACATAGAGATGTCTTGCGCTCCTTAGGTATGAGAAGCTACGACTCTTCCTCTTAAATATCTCTTTCTCACACACAAAAACAAACTCTGTCTCCCAGGGTCTCATATCTCTCCACCATTCTCTTGTATGTCGCTCACACACACTCTCTCTCCCTACAGATATCTCGCGTTCCCTGATATGTCTCTCTAGCTATCACTCTCATTGTGAAATATCTTTCTCTCTCGCAAACACAAAACACCATCTCTCGAGATCTCATTTCTCTCTGATATTTGCTTTTATGTGACTTACATGCACCCTCTCTCTATCTCTCTCACACCCACACACATAACTCAGCCTTCTGATCCACTCGACGCTTATCTCTAACACACACACTAGCTAGCATCTTTATCTTTCTATTTATCTGTTTCTCCATCAACCTTCTTTCTCGCCCTCACTCTTGCTTCCTATCCCGCACACTATATATGTTTCTCTCTACATGCAGTCATGCGCCCTCTTTTTATTCTTCTCTCACACACACATAACTTCACCCTCCGAACCACTCGACGGTCATCTCCAACACTTAAACTAGCCGATGTCCCTCTAGCTAGCATCTCTATCTCTATATCTATATGTAGTTTCTGCATCAACATTTCTTTCTCGAACGCACTCTTGCTTCCTATTACGCACACTATATATGTCTCTCCATACATGCATCTATAGGTTGATCTCTTTTGCATAATCATTGTGTCTCGCTCCCTCTGCTCACCATAGATGCATGCTCCAGCCCACGCCACTATCTTTTAAATACAAAAACACATGCTCAATTATCGGGCCTTCTTCCCTGCACTCTCACATGCATGCATATTGTCATACCGATCCGTCTCTCCCATGTCGTTCATCTTATGACTTATGTCTTCTTTCTTTTATCTCGATCATGCGCGCGTGCGCGCACACACACATCCCATGTATACATGTATACCTCCCGCGCATACACATTCAAGGTCTCCGATGTCTCCATACATAGTTAATTACCCTCAACCCTAACCCCACATCAAATTGTTATCTTCTTGTGTGCACACACTCACACTTAACAATCTCCTTCTAGCTACCCCCCCTCTCTCACTCTTCCCCTATATCCCTGAAACCAATAAGACCATCCCTTTGTTTAATTCCCGCCTACATGCACCATCGATATATAGTAGTCCTCCTCGGTGTCTCTCGAACAAACACGTTCTCTCGATGTCGACTCCTCTCACGCGCACATGCCTTCTCTTCCCTCTCTACGGGCCTCTTCTCTCTTGCACCCCCTCGTTGGTGGCCTCTGCCATACACATCACCTCTCTAACACTACTAGAAAAAGGGCTATAGATGGGGTTGACACTAATGGCACACCAGACAAGCGGTGCGCCATTAGTATATATTAATGGCGCACCACCTTCTGATACGCCATTAGATTTGAAACTACTAATGGCGCACCAGGCCCAGGGTGCGCCATTAGTATCAAAAAAAAATTTGAACTAGTGCGCCTGTCCAAACATACTAATGGCGCATCCAGACACAGTGCGCCATTACTAGTTGTAACTAGTAATGGCGCACCTGTCGGAAAGTGCGCCACTAATGTTGTTTTTTAGTATATTTTTTATTCCTTTTTTGCAAAACTACTAATGGCGCACTGTTCCACCGTGCGCCATTACTAGTTTAAACTAGTAATGGCGCACTGTGGGACAGTGCGCCATTAGTATGTTTTTTTGCAAAACTACTAATGGCGCACCACCAGAAGGTGCGCCATTAGTAACCTGGATTACTAATGGCGCATTTAGAGTTGGTGCGCCATTAGTAAGTGGGCAGCAACAAGATATTTTGGACAGCCTCTCCTACCCACACTCACTTTCTCCCCACTTCATTCTCTCCACCTCCTCCTTGTCTCGGGTGCCTCCTCTTTTTCACCTCATTTCCACCATAGATTCATTCAATTTAAGTGGTTAAATTACCTTGTTTTGATAGGTAAGTAAGGGGGGAAGCTATATTTATGTTGTTCTCCCTACAACAATGTGCACATGCACTTTTTATGGCCTAGCTAGATCTATGTATGTTCGTGGTGTTGCATATGTTTGTGGTGTTGCATATGTGTTTGTGTTTGGAGGTGTACCGGTATTTGAAATGCGATAGTTGCCAATATTTTGCCGGAATGTTGATTCATTTCCGTTTCGGCGAGAATTTTGGCATTAAGCATTCTTTTTGGTCCTATTTTTAGGGAAAGTCATGCCAAATTTTTTCTTGGTTCTAAAATATCGTTTTGCTCTACCCCGTAGGCGACCATGGTCCGCACGATGACCGAAGGCATCGTGAATAGATTTTTGAGGTCCGCGAAGGCCGAGATGCTTCAAAAGAACGAGACGGAGATAAGATGTCCGTGTCAAAGATGCAAGCTGAAGAGCCTTATTGCGGACCCGGAATCCGGGCAGGTGCGGGACCACCTTCTCTTGCGTGGTTTCATGGATGGCTATCGGTGGAAAGGTGATGAAGATGACTACGAAGTCATCCATGGGGGCCGGGCAAGAAATGAGGAAGGGCAGCAAGACAACCACCGCAGCTCGGGCGGGCAAGAAGACGAAGAATCCCTAGGAGATGATCACGACGGTGATGCTGTACACAGTCATCATGTACAAGATGCAGGACATGATGATGAGGAAGATGTCGGAGCAGACGATGGGCATGATCATGAAGATGATGATGCCGGCGGAGCAGACGACGCTGGACCATCGATGGGCTGGGTGCAGGACCCTCATATTCAAGAGCTGCTTCTCAAGCAGACGGATAACGCAAGAGCTGTCGCCCGAGAGAAAGCCAAGATGGATCAACTTGAGTTAGACGCGGTTACTCCATTGTATGAAGGATGCCGGCCCGAGGATACCCGCCTGAAAGTAACGCTCATGGCTCTGGAGATGAAGGTAAAATACAAAATGACCGACGCATGCTTCGACGAGAACATGTCATTCTGGCACGAACGTCTTCCCAAGGGGAACAAGTGCCCGACCAGTTTGGACGAGGCGAAGAAAATCGTGTGTCCTCTGGATTTACCGCACGTCAAATACCATGTGTGCATGAACAATTGCATCATTTATCGGGACGAGCACGCGGAGTCTACCATATGTCCGGTGTGTGGCGTCACTCGATACAAGAAGAGGAAGAAAGCTCCTCGAAAAGTGGTGTGGTACTTTCCGATCACTCCTCGTCTGCAGCGGTATTTCGCGGACCCTAAGGTAGCAAAGCTCCTGCGTTGGCACGCGGATAGGGAGGAGAAGAAGCGAGAAGATGACGCAAATGATCCGGAGATAGATAAAAAAGACAAGATGCTGAGTCACCCTAAGGATGCGAGCCAATGGCAAGCGTTGAACTTCGAAGACCTAGAATTTGGGAACGATCCAAGGAACATCATGCTGGGCGCGAGCACCGATGGAGTCAATCCGTTTGGCAGCCAGAGAAGCACACATAGCACCTGGCCTGTGTTTGTGCGGATGTACAACCTTCCCCCCTGGTTGTGCATGAAGAGGAAGTACATTCACATGAGTATGCTAATTGAAGGACCGAAACAACCAGGGAACGACATCAATCTGTATCTGGGGCTGCTGAAAGAGGAGCTTGACACGCTGTGGAAAATGCCAGCCAATATGTGGGATGCCGTAGAGAAAGAATATTTCCCTATGAGAGCCGCGCTGCTCACGACGGTGCACGACTATCTCGGTTACGGATATGTCGCGGGGCAGGTGGTCCACGGATTTTCTGGATGCGTCAGGTGCATGGATGACACAACGTATCGCTAGCTAGATAGAGATCCCGGGTCTTCGAAAACCGTGTTCATGGGACATCGAAGGTGGCTTCGCGATGATGACCTGTGGAGAAAACGCAAGGATCTGTTCGATGGTGAAACCGAACCCCGAGGACGCCCGCGTACGAGGAGCGGCGAGGAAATAGACGATCTGCTGAAAATATGGAAAGATTGCCCACTGCCGGGAAAGAAGCAAAAGGCGCCAGAGCCGGGAAAGAAACGAAAGGCGCCAGAGCCGCTGCTGAAGGTATGGAAAACGAGGTCTGTTTTCTGGGACTTGCCGTACTGGAAGATCCACCGTGTGCCTCACAGCCTTGATGTCATGCATATCACGAAGAACGTGTGCGAGAGTCTGCTTGGTACCCTGCTCAACATGCCAGAGAGGACCAAAGATGGGCCGAAAGCAAGGGAAGACTTGAAATCAATGGGCATCAGGCAGGAGCTTCACGCTATATATGATGATGATGATGATGATGATGAGGCGAAGCAGGACACGGAAAGTCGTCGCAAAGGCAAAAAGGCCAAGAAGACCAGAAATGACTACCCTCCCGCGTGCTTCACTCTAAGTCAGGAGGAGATCGAGCAGTTTTTCACCTGCCTCCTAGGAGTAAAACTTCCTTACAGTTACGCGGGGAAGATAAGCAGATACCTAGACCCAGCGAAGCAGAAGTTCAGCAGAATGAAGTCTCACGACTGTCAAGTGCTGATGACGCAGATACTTCCAGTTGCAATCCGTGGGATCATGGACGCGCACGTCCATGAAACGCTATTTGGCCTATGCAACTTTTTCGACGTCATCTCTCGGAAGTCTGTTGGCGTGAGGCAACTCAGAAGGCTACAGGAAGAGATCGTGGTGATACTATGCGAGCTTGAGATGTACTTCCCGCCCGCATTCTTCGATGTTATGGTGCATCTGCTGGTCCATATCGTGGACGATATCATCCAACCCGGACCGACGTTCCTGCACAGCATGATGCCGTTTGAAAGGATGAATGGTGTCATCAAAGGATACGTTCGCAACATGTCACGTCCAGAGGGAAGCATAGCCAGGGGCTTTCTGACCAAAGAGTGCATCTCCTACTGCACGAATTATCTAGGCATCGAGAACCCCGTTGGTCTGCCCATCAACAGGCACCTCGGCAGGCTCGCTGGATGGGGTCACCGTGAGGGTCGCCGCGAAATGCATGTCGACTTCGAGGGTCGACTCGCCGACTTTGAAAGAGCAAACCTAGTCGCGCTACAACACATAGACGTGGTCGATCCTTGGGTGGTAGAGCACAAAACCTTTATTAAGAAGACGTACAATGACCGAGGCCAACAGAGGACGAACGGAGATATACTCAAAGAGCACAACTCATGTTTCACGCATTGGTTCAAGCAGAAGCTTCTGTCGTACCCTTTACATGAGGATTCTTCCGCGGAAGAACAACTCATATTCGCCTTGTCACAGGGCGCCGAGCACAACCTGATGACCTATGACGCATACGATATCAATGGCTACACATTCTACACCGAGGCCAAGGACATGAAGAGCGATGGTTATCAGAACTCCGGGGTAACGATGGAATCCTACACCGGTAACGACAAGGACAGATACTACGGAAGGATCGAGGAGATCTGGGAGCTGAGCTACGCTGGAGAGAAGGTCCCGATGTTCCGTGTCAGATGGGCGAAGAGCGTCCTAAAAGAAGACCGGTATTTCACCATCATGGTTATATCCGAAGCCAAATCCAAGACCGCGGGTGCAAACGTCACCGCGAAAAATGAGCCATGGGTACTGGCTTCCCAAGTGGACCAATGCTTCTTCATTACCGAGCCGTCAAAGCCCAGTCGTGTTGTCGTGAGGAGAGGCAAAAGGAAGATCATCGGAATGGATGGAGTAGCCAATGAGCAAGACTTCAACAAATACGGCGACCTGAGGATCGAACATGATGACGATGATGAAGTAGCAGCATACACCACAAGAAGAAGCAGGACCACCCTACCTAAAGGACGTCCGTTCCACAGAAGAACTCCATTTGCGAAAAAGAAGGGCAAGAAGATTGTGAACAGATAGCTAGCTAAGATCGATTGTATTTAAATCGTAGCCTTCATTTCTCGATTGTATTTCATGGGCACTTTTTGAACTATCATGAATATTTTTAAATTTCATGGACACTCGATCTCGATCCCCCTCCATCTCGATCGCTATCCCACCTCGCCAGATCCGGTCCCCCTCGCCGCCGAGCACCCCCCGGTCCACCGGCCGCCACCGCCGACCACCCGCACCCTCGATTCCCCTACTCAACCGCCGCCGCCGACCCCCCACACCCCTCCCCTACTCAACCGCCGCCGACCCCCCGCACCCTGCGCACCCTCCCCCGCTCCACCGGCATTACTGTTTGATGATATTTTTTAAAAAAATATTACTGTCTTATAAAAAATATTGCTGTTATGATTTAAACAAGTTTGAACATATTTAAACACAAATAAGTATCAAACAGCATTTTAAATGCATAAAAAAATTGTGGAGCCTGGGAATCGAACCCAGGACCTCCTAGTGTGAGAACTAGCTGCTGACCAGTCGAGCTAGTAGAGGGAACTTGGTGTGGATCAGGTCAAGTGCAAGATAACCTGTTGGCTCGAGCAGAAATAAAAAAATACTAATGGCGCACCAGGGTGAGGTGCGCCATTAGTATGGATGTACTTATGGCGCACCGAGGGGTGGTGCGCCATTAGTATTGTGCCGTCCCATCCATATTTCCTCCCCGGCCCAAACCTATCCCCTCTCTCTCCCTCGCCCTCGCCCTTGATCCCCTTCCCCTCTCCTCTCCCGACGCCGCTGCCCCGCCGCCTCGACGCCGCCCCGACGCCGCGACGCCGCCCCGTCATCCTTGTTGGACGCCATCGCCCCGCCTCGTTGGACGCCATCGCCCCGCCTCGTTGGACGCCATCGCCCTAAGGCCCCGACGTCGGCGCCGCTCTCCCCGTCGCCCCACCTCGTTGGACGCCATCGCCCCGCCGCCCTCGTCGCCGGTGGCCCAGACGCCGCCCCGTCCACACCATCGTCGCCGGAGCACCACCACCACCCGGACCTCGTCGCCTCCCGGACCTCGTCGCACCACCACCACCCGGACCTCGTCGCCCCGTCCACACCACCGCCCCCGTGAGCTCCCCCTCCTCCTCTCCCCCTCTACCCCTCGCAAGCTGGATCTTCCTGCCGGTAGGAGGATTTCAACGGAGAGTGGCAATAGATAGATCTAATCCCTGCAGTGCACATTCTGATTCAATCATGTACTAAGCATTCAAATGTAAATCTGTTCAAGTGACAAAATTTATTAGATCCCCTAGCTAGTAGATGGATCTAATCCCTGCAGATTCAGTCACATTCAGATTCAGTCATGTACTTGGCATTCAAATAGTATAAATCTGTTCAAATGGCATAATTTGCTTGCTGATAGATAGATAGCATATCCAAATACTCAGACATGTACTACTAATTTCTTTTTGGAGCTAGCGAAGAGATTAAAATCTATGTGAGATATTCATAGCCATGAAGCCCAGTAGCCTGTAGTTCACTAAACTTATAGCCCAAGACCCAATTTACACGCTATACCCTTCGGCAACATTGCTTGCTAGAACTATTGTCACATGTGCACTTGGCAGGTAACACTAACTAAACCTAGCATGCAAAAAGGATCACATGTTTTAGAGCAGTATCTTCTACTACAACCTGAGGGTTTTCTTAGCTAAATTAGGCTATGTTCGTTTTGTGTCAGCTACTTGCTATCCATGTTAACTTCTTTTCATGGTACCCATAGATTTGACTTTCAGTGTTGGTGATTCTGCAGTTGCTGTAGACTACTATAGTGATGAGTGTCTAGCTTTTGTAATCTACACTTCTTGCATAAGGATTTGCATGTGCCTTTGTACCATGAGTAATTTGGGACTTGGGAATTGGTTCTTTCTTACTACAGTCTTGCTGCTATAGTATGGCTCTGTTCTTGGTGGAGGTTTCATTACTTGTTTTGTGTGGCTTAGGTTATATTTTAGTGGAATTTGTGTGATATGTTTGGCTGGACTCTGCTCTTTTCACAGTTATAGTGTTGTCACTTTACAGCTTGCATGCTTGCCATACCAGACCATCAGTGTTCCGCTGTTATGATAAACTGTTCAATTCTTTTTCCTCTGTTATGATAAATGTTGAATGATACTGCTTGGAGATGCATATATTGTTTCACCTCTTCACATGCCAATGTATTTTCCATGTTGTGATGGAGGCCTTTTTTGCCTTGTCCACCCGAGAGGCCCTTGAGTTTGCTGGAATGTCGATTAACTTCCGTTCCGGCAAATTCGGGTACTCCATATGTCCTATTTTCAGCAAAGGTCATGCTGAAATTTTCCGTGAATTTTAGCATGACTTTGCTAAAAATAGGACATATGGGGTACTTGTGACTAATGCATGGGTGTCGACAAACCATTAATTATACAACCTTGGCTTTTAGGGTGCCTCGGTGTCGATAAAAACCGAAATGATGAAAGCTTAGGCTTTTAGGGTGCCTCGGCGTCGAAAAACCCTCAATGATAAAAGCTTAGCTTTTAGGATGCCTCGGTGTCGACAAACCCTAAATGATGAGACCATGATCTTGTTCCTTGACAATAACCAACTTTTTGACCAAACTTTGTTCCTATTTAGAGAGAAACATGGCCAACAACGATGAGGCCGGGGGTTCGGGCGGAAAGGCATTCTGGGAGCTGTCCCAGGAGATGGAGGAACAACCTCACTTGTATGAGGACGCCGCCTTCCCCACCGATCCTGAGACCACTGATGGTGCCACCGAGGATGACCCCACCGAGGTTCTTGATGATGTTCTCCCCGGCTACGACAAATCTGGAGGCACCTTCACCAGGCCTATTCGTAAGTACGGCAAGCACGTGTTCTCCCACAATACGATGTTCTGCTGCGTCAAGCAGCCGCCTGGCGGTCAGAAGGGTGCCTACTACGCCATCCATCACATGCGGGCGATCGTACGGGACCAGCATCAACTTCTGCTACCGAGTAAACTCAAAGATTGGGCCGCGAGCGTGTCGGCAATCCAGGACGCGGACATCAGACAAGAATTCTTTCGCATCCAGTCGGAGTTTGCGGAAATCATCCATCAAGATGTCCTTCGTTCCTCGGGGCAGTTCTACCTCAGAAATCAACCGTCCAACAGTGACATCGATACAATGCTACGAATGCAGGCTGACAACGACCGTTATTTCATGACTCCCATGATAGACGGCGGCTTCATCCATGCTCCGGTCCCTTGAGTCGAGTCGAAAGCAGTGATGCTGTGTCTAGTTCTGAAACATCGATTGGCTCATGTTGTAATTAAACTTTAATGAACTTGTAGTATGTCTCTTTGGTTTCGAGAGTCGTTCAACTTAGATGTAATCGATGCTATTAATGTATTGCTTTTCTCTTCCGATCGTTCTGTTGCATACTTATATATTGCTTATGTATTGTCTGTGAATTGGTACTAATGTTTCGTTTGGCTAGTGCATAGCGATGCCATCGTATGTCGTGTACAAGGGTAAGGTTCCCGGAGTCTACGACGACTGGGAGGAGTGTCGGAGACAGGTTCACCGATTCAGCGGTAACAGTTACAAAGGGTACACCACTAGGGCCGAGGCCGAATCTAGATACGCCCGCTATCTAGCGGGAGAGGGGAGGGAGCGTTGGAGGAATCGGATGAAGACGAGTTTCATCATGATGATGCTCATCGTGATGACCGCAGCTCTCTTCTATGTGATGGTAGTTTAGATGATGGATATCGACTTGTAATGTGAAGACAAACTCGCTACTCGCGGTCTCGAGACTTGTAATATAATGTTCTATCTTTGTTCGGTCTTTTCAATTCGGAGACTAATATGATGAATTGTATTCGGAAACTAATATGATGAATTGTATTCAGAGACTAATCTTCTATTGTATTCGATGAATCTGTTGTTGATGTGTGCTGTCTATATTTTGTCCAATTATACATTTTGTAACCTGTGCAAAAAACAGAAAAATAAAAAATAAAAAAGCTAATATTCATACTAATGGCGCATCACATCACAGTGCGCCATTAGTATGCCAAAGGATACTAATGGCGCATCATTAAAGAGTGCGCCATTAGTATGCCGAAGTTACTAATGGCGCAGCTTGTTGTTGTGCGCCATTAGTATGCCAAAGCACCTGGGTATACATGGCCCCCTGGGAGGCATACTAATGGAGCATCACATCACAGTGCGCCATTAGTATGCCAAAGGATACTAATGGCGCATCACTAAACAGTGCGCCATTAGTATGCCGAAGTTACTAATGGAGCATCACATCACAGTGCGCCATTAGTATGCCAAAGGATACTAATGGCGCATCACTAAACAGTGCGCCATTAGTATGCCGAAGTTACTAATGGCGCATCTTGTTGTTGTGCACCATTACTATGCCAAAGCACCTGGGTATACATGGCCCCCTGGGAGGCATACTAATGGCGCACTGTTGTATATACTAATGGCGCATCTGAGGTGCGCCATTAGTAAAATATACTAATGGCGTGGCACTAATGGCGCACCTCTAATGCGCCATTAATGGCCAAATTAGGTGCGCCATTAGTAGGCCTTTTCCTAGTAGTGTAAGATGAAGCCACACACACTTAAATTACTTTCGCCACCGAAGACTCCACTTCACACACGCACACACACGCACCCACACACACACTAAGACTCCATATCACACATACATGCTCTAGGCGAAGCATTTGTTCCTACCACCCTCTGTCCAACTTTACCCGTATGATAAACAATCACCTTAATTTACTTGTATAACATGGAAAAATTTCACTTTACTTTAGTAGTTAGCAAACTTCTCATAATTATATAACGCAAATATCGAGCAGGAAGTGACATTTTTTTACACAACGATGTTAACATGGCCACGTAAATCACTAGCTAAAGTGTAATACCATTATACTTATATCCCGATGCAAAAGGTTGAGTACATCTCCGAAGAGTAGAGTCGCACACACGCACTCTGTCTCTCAGAATCTCACACAGATACCAGTTATGTGACGCCCCCTTAAGCAGACTCGTATGTTACAATTTGTGCACCCGTGGGTACACGTGATGGTGCCCATTTATTTAAGTAGGATGGCGAATGCAAACAGTGGCTGCATTCATTCCCCTCCCGCCGCCTCTTCACTGGTCGCCGTCGCCCGATAGCCATGGCCCGACCAAAGCTAACGACATAAGCCATACTCCCATTGGAGCGGCGCTTTAATCTGGAGGCGGCGCAAAGCCTGGATCGCAGCCGCCCTGCCTCCGGAGTCTAGACTAGCCGGAGCCGGACGAGGAGGAATTGGAGGCGGGTCAGCACGCCGGAGGAGGAGAATGACGACGCAGAGCCGGAACAGGAGGACGACGACGCGGGCGAAGTGGAACCGGAGGAGGACGATGATTTCCATTATACTCGGACTTAAAGGTCTTTCAGTTTCACGCCACATTTATTTCATAGAGATAAGAGAAAGGAAATTTTAGTGGTCATGCATGCATCTTTTTGTGCTAGCACTCCTATATAAGGGTTGACCGTTCACTTCCCACGGACGTGCGCGGGCGGTGGAAGAGGAAGGAGAAGGGAATAGAGCTGTGGAGTATGCCAGTTGCAGCACAAGATCCAAGGAATGTTTGTGCCAAACAATGCGTAGTTGTACATTATAGTCCATCGGAGTATGAATTGGCCTTTAGGTTGTGTGTGGATGACATTGCTGCAACATGCAGGCTGCAGTTCAACAACCTACCGCTCCGCTTCACATGGTTTGGTCACGCAAGATTTGCATGCACGCATGTCACGCACATATACTTGTCGAAGGCGTGCTTGAAAAAGGCCGACCTGGTCCGCTAGTTCGCATTGGTCCATGCGCCCGGAAAACAACTAATCCCAATTGTTGAAAATGTCGTGCGTGCTTTAATTCTAGGCTAGTGGATGGACGCAAACGTGTCGTACAACGAACCGCCCGCCAGCTCCCTAATCTCTATCTCTACTCTTATAAAAGTAATAATCTACCTATCTCTATATCGCTTCTACTACTCTTATAAAAAACAGAGTTGGTGATGATGGTGTGCCTGCCATCCTGCAATATAGACCGTCCGATTTATATCTGACGGATAGGAAGAAAACTATGGCAATTTTGCAAAAAGATGCCCACACCACTCTCCACATTTGCAAATAAGGCCTTCCCTCGTTCATCCTTTTCTCTCACAAGATAAACTACTCATACAAATGCATCTTGATGTTACGTGCAATGCACCAGGATGTTTCCTTGGGGGTGTTTCCAGCGTGGTGTGGTCGTAGTTGCAAGTTGACGCCCCTTGAGATGCCGACTTTGAGGGTCACTCGGATTTTGTCCGATGAGCAGGTAAGTGATGAGTTTGATCATGTAGTAAATGTATTCTAAAGACTACTTTCGTGTCCATTTCCTAATTCCCCCACTGCCCACTAGTTCATAGGTTAGGCTTGGTGCAAGTGGAGATTGGCTTGCATATGTACAGGAGGGTACCAACATCGATTTGCACAATATTTACAACGGTGACACCGTTCCCATAGAACCTCTGTCCAACATTGGGATCAGCCATGCAATGGGCCACCGCCTGAATTGGTAAGATGGAACCACGATGAGATTGAAGAAGATAGCAATCCCGGAAGCCCCGATAAGGTCGTCCGCCAACCAAAATTACACTCTCATCGTGGTGTTCGACATAGCGATTACTTTCACGAAATCTGCACATGGTTGTCAAAGGTGGATAGTGTTGTCTGCGACCGATTTGTTGCCGTACGAGTATGAAGACGTTGTGCTCCTTTCTAACCGCATCTTCGCGGTGACAAACCAGGGGACTTGTTTCATATGGGACACATCCTACGGTATACTCCCTCTCTTCCAGTTTATTTTTTTATTTTTTTGTTTTATAAGTTTCAAATTCAAATCTAGAGCTCCCCATCACATGTTGAGATTACAATGTCCATTAAATCGTTGTGTGCATCTACTAGTTTTTTATTGGTCATTTATATTGGTCACGCATGCATGCATTGTAAGTAACATTTTTACCACAATTTCTTAGGAAACTGAGTGCAATAATTGAATAGTTTTGCAAACTACCAGTACTACACCTAAAACGGATCAAAATCAATACCACCACCACGCCCGCGTCTGACCACCCTGGCCAACCCAAACCCTCTCCCTTGCCAACGCGCGCTTCCCGCATGAAACGGTCAGTGTCTCCCCAGAGCGTCAGTGCCACATTAATGCCCGGCCAGAGCGGAGGCGACCGCTCACTGGCACCGGCTTTGAAGCAGCACGACGGCCAAGAGAGCGTTGCTTCCCAGTGCACGCGATTGCTCCTCGTCGAGGCTGGCCATAGTTTGGATGAGTCTCCATCGTGGGGAGCCACACTAAGAAGCTGCGATGATACGGACTCTCATTGCCCACCGTTATGGATCGTTCCATCTATGAAGAACACGTGGGACTGGAACTACGAGACGGACATGTACCCAGGAGTGGATGTACGAACCTGAGAAATGTAGCGTAGTAAGTGAAGTAGAAATGCACAAATAGCATGAACATGCGTGGTATATAGGCATTTGTCTCTTACTACCACTAAATGTTGTATGTGCAATCCAGGGTGATGTTATGATGTACGTGCCTAAGTACTCTACTACTCCCTCCAGTCTTTTTTCTCTGCGCCTAAGGTCTAGCGCGCATGCCAAGGGAAGGCTCAGCCTATTTTTTCTGGACAAATTTGCCCTTGTGTTTGCATGTATCGCATCGCTGGGTAGCTATTATTTCCATGCAACCGATTGGCTCTCCTAGCTCGCATGCCTGTTGTTGCCTCAAATCCCACTCCCGATGCACGCACTGCTCCCTGTCTCGCTACATGCATGCATAGTTACGAGGAGATTGAGTAAATTTTGCATGCAATTAGTTGGAAGGTGGCTCACTTAATGCGGGGCATAGTTGGAAACCATGGAGATAAAAGAGGAATGCACAAACTATCCAGGGAAAAATTGAAGAAAGTTATGCGCAGAGAAATAAGGACCGGAGGGAGTACTATACTTATTGGAGGCACACATTCGATTTTATATTTGTTTACATGTATGGCCCGAGACCTTCCAACTAGACGTGTTTTCTCTCGGGGTCGCCCTTTGTGTGGTTCATACCACTAGTACTACTACGTGTGGTCTCCGACCTAGAAGTGGAAGAAGTGGAGACGCTCTACCACGCTATTCATGTCCCACTCCTTTTGCTGACATGTGGGACATCCAGCACATGCCGTGTTTGGCACTCCTTCATCATAAGAGTTGAAATGCTAGCTTTCATCAAAAATAAAAAATATATATATATCAGCAGTGATACTATACCACACAATTTCCTTGCACCTCGATATCGGAAGAATACTTTCGTTTGCTGACATGTTGGACGTCGACCATCCTGGTACACTTGCCATGCATGCAGAACTCCAAGGGAGAGTGACCCCGGTCATCGCGCCGCAATAATAACAACTAATGAGCCGTCAAATCACAGGCCCAACCTTTCCCACTATGAAGTTGCTCGGATGAAGGAACTATCATGACTTCGTTGAATTATGCTTCTTGAAGGAAACTATTGTACCAGCAGTACTGCTAGCTATAGTAGTACTGTATTCCAGCAGAGGCCTCCTTTGGTTCATAGGATAGGAATTTTATAGGAATATGAAAATCATAGGAAGTGAGATGACATGCATCTCAATTCCTATAGAGAAAGAGATGCCATTTGATGCATAGGATAGGAATTTTTCCATTGAGTCTAGGCTAATGTACTGGTAATTTGCTCTAAAAACTACAGTAGTAACTAATACTGGTACATGCTCGTAATTAATTAAACAAACGTCCGGGCGACACAGACACACACACTGACTACTAGTACTATTTCTCACATGCTGGCTAGACGTCATCGTTCTCCTTCTCGGCTTTGTCGGCGACACCCCACCGTGCTTGGATCTCCACCGAACTCTCTGCAACAGCTCGTGCGTCCTCTTATTTCTTGCAGTGAAGGGCCTCTCGTTTCTTGAGTGCTTTCTGGCTTTTCCGCTCCCACTGTGCGGCTTTGGCCGCCTCTTGCTCTACCGCCCATTCGGCCTTGGCAACTTCAAAGTCCACCCACGTAGGTGTGAGGTCGTGAGTGGCGATGAACTCGGCATGGCGGGATGCCATCGCTTCCCTACCATTTTATGTGCGGTCGTGAGTGGCGAGGAACTCAATGCGGCGGGATGCCATTGCTTCCTTACCGGTTAGTGTGCGGCACGGTGGCATGAACGATGCTTGGTGAGAGCTCTGGGGTGGAGTGGTCGAACAACCATATAGTGCATTGGTTTGTAAAGAGCTCAAGGATACAAGACGAAGGAATTTTGGATTCCCCTTCAATCCTGGTCATTTACTACCAAGTAAAATGCATTGGTGGTCATCAAAGTTGTCTTCATAGCTCACTTTGATCATTGTATACGAGATATGGTGATTATATGGTCACCGGCTCAGCGTATAGCTCTGTATTTGTCTGGTTGACCAGTCAAATAATCCGCATGCACCTCATCAGCTCGTGTTCTGTATCTATCTATCTATGCAGGCCTACCTGTCAATGGAGAAAGAAATAAAAACCAAAATTATGCATATGTGAGGAATCAAAACACAGAGTCGTCGCTGCAACGCACACTCGTCAACCAAATGAAAATGAAATACTTTGCGTTAAATGCACAAACTGATTTTTTATATAATAGGTGATGCACACATTAGCACACACCATCCATAGATGCGAGTAGCATGTACGCGTGCAGACACTCATGCTCACGCTGTCAAACCATGCTAATGCATGCACTTCGCCCTCTCAATCAAAGTCCTGCTCATGGCGCAATGCAAACGGCCCATCACCTGCGCACCCCGGCGGTGCCTGACATTACTGTTTAGACGTTTGCTGGCGACCTCCGCGAACACCGAGCATGTATTCACCTGGCTCAACACCAACGTCATACTCATGCTTGGGCGCCGAGCTGCTCGACATTAGCCATGGCTTTGCACACGACACGACGACGTGACTCGGTGCCTTGCTCATGTATATCATCCATCACAACGACAATCTATAAAACAGCCTAGCTAGAGAGGGTACTATGGTACCTATATATGTATCGTGAGTGACCAGTCATAATGCCACTGCACACGAGTGTGTGTTTGATCGATTCACCCATTATTCGTAAGTTATGCATGGTTGTGTGGTGTTTAATGGTGGTCATCGAAGGCTAGCTGGCGACAAGAGCAGTTGCATGGATGCTTCGTTGTCTATACGTGCTGCATATGCTTCAAAGCCTCGGCATCCATGAGTTCACATTTTACAACCATGCCAGTGTCTAACCGCCCTGGCCTACCGACACCCCTTCCATCTCTAGCACACGCTTCCCGCCTAAATGGTCACCATCTCTCCAGAACGTCAATGCCGAATTCACGAGACTGAGCTTCAGTGACTTAACTGCAGGTGCAGTTGGGTCACTGACATTTGGGCTAGATGCCTGTTGGGCCCATTGTCAGTGACCCAACTGCACCTGCAGTTAGGTCACTGAAGCAGCGTCCGCATTCATGCCCGACGTGATCTCTCACTGGCGCCGGCATTGCAGCTGCGTGACGGCCGAGAGAGCGCCACCCGCACGGCATCCCGATGCAAGTGACTGCTCCACGTTAACGACACCACTGCCTTCCGTCCGTCCGCCACCCACATTACTGACATGCGGCTGCCAATGAACCTACTATGGCGCCAGCTGTCCAATCGTCTGCCATGGCTCATTGCCATTTGCCCGCTATATTGACTTCACCCCCAGCTCCCAGCCATAGCCAAAGACCCACAATCATTCTCCTCTGGTCCCTTCCTTCTGTCGGCACTTGGCACCACTCCAACCATGTACTCCTGGCGCTCCAAAGCTCTCTTGGATGTACTGTCGCAGGAGCAGATGAAGGACATCGGTGGCTCAGCTTCGGACGCGCTCCAAAGCTCTCTTGGACGTAATGTCGCACGAGAAGACGAAGGACATCGCCAGCTCCCCCCCCCCGGCCGCCCTCCGCCACCACGACCACAAAGCCAGTGCGCGTGTGTGGGCGCAGCCGGCAGCAAGGAAGAGTAGTACATGGTAGGTCGCCACTGCTCTGGTCCTAGGAAGGCCACCGCTCCTCCACTCAGTCGACACCAAGCTTGGTGCGGTAAACATCTGAAGGAAATATGCCCTATAGGCAATAATAAAATTGTTATTTATATTTCCTTATATCATGATAAATGTTTATTATTCATGCTAGAATTGTATTAACTAGAAACTTAGTACATGTGTGAATACATAGACAAACAAAATGTCACTAGTATGCCTCTACTTGACTAGCTCGTTGAAACAATGATGGTTATGTTTCCTAACCATAGGCATGAGTTGTCACTTGATTAAAGAGATCACATCATTAGAGAATGATGTGATTGACTTGACCCATCCATTAGCTTAGCACGTTGATCGTTTAGTTTGTTGCTATTGCTTTGTCCATAACTTATACATGTTCCTATGACTATGAGATCATGCAAATCCCGAATACCGGAGGACCACTTAGTGTGCTATCAAACGTCACAACGTAACTGGATGACTATAAAGATGATCTACAGTTGTCTCCGATGGTGTTTGTTGATGGCATAGATCAAGATTAGGATTTGTCACTCCGAGTATCGGAGAGGTATCTCTGGGCCCTCTCGGTAGTGCACATCACTATAAGCCTTGCAAGCAATGTGACTAATGAGTTAGTTACGGGATGATGCATTATAGAGCGATTAAAGAGAATTGACGGTAACGAGATTGAACTAGGTATTAAGATACCGACGATCGAATCTCGGGCAAGTAACATACCAATGACAAAGGGAACAACGTATATCGTTATGCGGTTTGACCGATAAAGATCTTCGTAGAATATGTGGGAGCCAATATGAACATCCAGGTTACGCTATTGGTTATTGACCAGAGATGTGTCTCGGTCATGTCTACATAGTTCTCGAACCCGCAGGGTCCGCACGCTTAACGTTCGGTGACGATCGGTATTATGAGTTTATGTGTTTTGATGTACCGAAGATAGTTCGGAGTCCCAGATTTGATCACGGACATGACGAGGAGTCTCGAAATGGTTGAGACATAAAGATTGATATATTGGATGACTATATTCGGACACCGGATGAGTTCCGGGGGTTAACGGATAATTATCGGAGTGCCGGGGGGTTATTGGAAACCCCGGGGGATCTAATGGGCCAACATGGGCCTTGTGAGAGAGAGAGGATGGGGCCTTAGGGCTGTCCGCTCCCCCCCCGTTGAGGAGTCCGAATTGGACAAGGAGGGGGGTGGCGCCCCCTCTTTCCCTCCCTCTCTCCCTCTGCTTCCTTCCCCCTTCCTCCTCCTTGTTGGACTAGGAAAGGGGGAGTCCTACTCCTACTAGGAGGAGGACTCCTCCCCTCCTTGGCGCGCCCCAAGGGCTGGCCGGCTTCCCACCTTGCTCCTTTATATACAGGGGCAAGGGGGCACCCTCGGACACACAAGTTGATCATTGATCCCTTAGCCGTGTGCGGTGCCCCCCTCCACCATAATCCACCTTGGTCATATTGTCGTAGTGCTTAGGCGAAGCCCAATGCCGGTAGCTTCATCATCACCATCATCACACCGTCGTGCCGACGAAGCTCTCCCTCGACACTCAGCTGGATCGAGAGTTCGTGGGACATCACCGAGCTGAACGTGTGCAGACCGCGGAGGTGCCGTACTTTCGGTACTAGGATCGGTCGGATCGTGAAGACGTACGACTACATCAACCGCGTTGTCATAATGCTTCCCCTTACGGTCTACGAGGGTACATGGAAAACACTCTTCCCCTCTTGTTGCTATGCATCACCATGATAGATCTTGTATGTGTGTAAGAATTTTTTTGAAATTACTGCGTTTCCCAACAGTGGCATCCAAGCTAGGTCTATGCATAGATGTTATATGCACGAGTAGAACACAAAGGAGTTGTGGGCGTGGGTATATACATATTGCTTGCCGTCAGAAGTTGATTCTTAATTCGGCGGTATTGTTGGATGAAGAGGCACAGACCAACATTACGCGTACGCTTACGCGAGACTGGTTCTACCGACATGCGTCCCACACAGGTGGCTGGTGGGTGTCAGTTTCTCCAACTTTAGTTGAATTGGATTCAATGAACAGGGTTCTTTCTGAAGATCAAAAAGCAGTCACTATACCGCGTTGTGGTTTTTGATGCGTAGGTAAGAACGGTTCTTTCTCAGCCCATAGCAGCCACGTAAAACTTGCAACAACAAAGTAGAGGGCGTCTAACTTGTTTTTGCAGGGCATGTTGTGATGTGATATGGTCAATACATGATGCTAAATTTTATTGTATGAGATGATCATGTTTTGTAAAACAGTTATCGGCAACTGGCAGGAGCCATATGGTTGTCGCTTTATTGTATGAAATGCAATCACCAGGTAATTGCTTTACTTTATCACTAAGCAGTAGCAATAGTCGTAGAAGCAATAGTTGCGCGAGATGACAACAATGCTTCGATGGAGATCAAGGTGTCACGCCGGTGACGATGGTGATCATGATGGTGCTTTGGAGATGGAGATCAAAGGCACAAGATGATGATGGCCATATCATATCACTTATATTGATTGCATGTGATGTTTATCCTTTATGCATCTTATTTTGCTGAGTTCGGAGGTAGCATTATAAGATGATCTCTCACTAAATTTCAAGGTATAAGTGTTCTCCCTGAGTATGCACCGTTGCTACAATTCATCGTGCCGAGACACCACGTGATGATCGGGTGTGATAAGCTCTACGTTCACATACACCGAGTGTAAGCCAGTTTTGCACACGCATAATACTCGGGTTAAACTTGATGAGCCTAGCATATGCAGATATGGATTAGGAACACTGAGACTGAAAGGTCGAGCATGAATTATATAGTAGATATGATCAACATAGTGATGTTCACCATTGAAAACTACTCCATCTCATGTGATGATCGGACATGGTTTAGTTGATATGGATCACGTGATCACTTAGATGATTAGAGGGATTTCTATCTAAGTGGGATTTCTTAAGTAATTTGATTAATTGAACTTTAATTTATCATGAACTTAGTACCTGATAGTATTTTGCATGTCTATGTTGTTGTAGATAGATGGCCTGAGTTGTTGTTCCGTTGAATTTTAATGCGTTCCTAGAGAAAGCTAAGTTGAAAGATGATGGTAGCAACTACACGGAGTGGGTCCGTAACTTGAGGATTATCCTCATTGCTGCATAGAAGAATTACGTCCTGGAAGCACCGCTAGGTGACAAACCCGCTGCAGGAGCAACGCTAGATGTTGTGAACACCTGGCAGAGCAAAGTTGATGACTACTCGATAGTTCAGTGTGCCATGCTTTACGGCTTAGAACCAGGACTTCAACGACATTTTGAACGTCATGGAGCATATTAGATGTTCCAAGAGATGAAGTTAATATTTCAAGCAAATGCTCGGATTGAGAGATATGAAGTCTCCAATAAGTTCTACAGCTGCAAAATGGAGGAGAATAGTTTTGTCAGTGAACATATACTCAGAATGTCTGGGTACCACAACCACTTGACTCAGCTGGGAGTTAATCTTCCTGATGATAGTGCCATTGACAGAGTTCTTCAATCGCTGCCACCAAGCTACAAGAGCTCCATGATGAACCATAATATGCAAGGGATGGATAAGACGATTCCCGAGCTCTTCGCAATGCTAAAGGCTGTGGAGGTAGAAATCAAGACGGAGCATCAAGTGTTGATGGTCAACAAGACCACCAGTTTCAAGAAAAAGTGTAATGGGAAGAAGGGAAACTTTAAGAAGAACAGTAAGCCAGTTGCTGCTCAAGTGAAGAAACCCAAGTCTGGACCTAAGCCTAACACTGAGTGCTTCTACTGGAAAGGGACTGATCACTAGAAGTGGAACTGCCCTAAGTATTTGGCGGAAAAGAAGGATGGCAAAGTGAAAGGTATATTTGATATAAATGTTATTGATGTGTACCTTACTAATGCTCGCAGTAGCGCCTGGGTATTTGATACTGGTCCTGTTGCTAATATTTGCAACTCGAAACAGGGGCTATAGATTATGCGAAGATTGGCTAAGGACGAGGTGACGATGCACATGCGAAATGGATCCAAAGTCGATGTGATCGCCGTCGGCACGCTACCTCTACATCTACCTTCGAGATTAGTTTTAGACCTAAATAATTGTAATTTGGTGCCAGCGTTGAGCATGAACATTATATCTGGATGTTTTTTGATGCGAGATGGTTATTCATTTAAATCAGAGAATAATAGTTGTTCTATTTATATGAGTAATATCTTTTATGGTCATGCACCCTTGATGAGTGGTCTATTTTTAAAAAATCTTGATAGTAGTGATACACATGTTCATACTATTGAAGCCAAAAGATGCAGAGTTGATAATGATAGTGCAACTTATTTGTGGCACTGCCGTTTGGGTCACATTGGTGTAAAGCGCATGAAGAAACTCCATTCTGATGGACTTCTGGAATCACTTGATTATGAATCACTTGGTACATGCAAACCATGCCTCATGGGCAAGATGACTAAAACTCCGTTCTCTGGAAAAATGGAGCGAGCAACAGAGTTATTGGAAATCATACATACTGATGTATGTGGTCCAATGAACATTGAGGTTCATAGATGATTTGAGCAGATATGGGTATATCTACTTGATGAAACATAAGTCTGAAACATTTGAAATGTTCAAAGAATTTCAGAGTGAAGTGGAAAATCATCGTAACAAGAAAATTAAGTTTCTACGATCTGATCGTGGAGGTGAATATTTGAGTTATGAGTTTGGTCTTTATTTGAAACAATGCGGAATAGTTTCGCAACTCACGCCACCCGGAACACCACAGCGTAATGGTGTGTCCGATCGTACTTTACTAGATATGGTGCGATCTATGATGTCTCTTACTGATTTACCGCTATCGCTTTGGGGTTATGCTTTAGAGATGGATGCATTCATGTTAAATAGGGCACCATCTAAATCTGTTGAGATGACACCTTATGAATTCTTGAATTGTGGTTTGTCAAGAAACCCAAGTTGTCATTTCTTAAAGTTTGGGGTTGCGATGCTTATGTGAAAAGGCTTCAACCTGATAAGCTCAAACCCAAATCGGAGAAATGTGTATTCATTGGATACCCGAAGGAGACGGTTAGGTACACCTTCTATCATAGATCTGAAGGCAAGATATTCGTTGCTCAGAATGGATCCTTTCTAGAGAAGGAGTTTCTCTCGAAATAAGCGAGTGGGAGGAAAGTAGAACTTGACGAGGTAATTGTACCTGCTCCCTTATTGGAAAGTAGTTCATCACTGAGATCAATTCCAGTGATTCCTACACTAGTAAGTGAGGAAGCTAATGATGATGATCATGAAACTTCTGATCAAGTTACTACCGAACCTCGTAGGTCAAACAGAGTAAGATCTGCACCAGAGTGGTACGGTAATCCTGTTCTGGAGGTCATGTTACTTGACCATGACGAACCTACGAACTATGAGGAAGCGATGATGAGCCCAGATTCTGCAAAATGGCTTGAAGCCATGAAATCTGAGATGGGATCCATGTATGAGAACAAAGTGTGGACGTTGGTTGACTTGCCCGATGATCGGCATGCCATAGAGAATAAATGGATCTTCAAGAAGACTGACGCTGACGGTAATGTTACTATCTACAAAGCTCGACTTGTTGCAAAAGGTTTTCGACAAGTTCAAGGAGTTGACTACGATGAGACCCTCTTCGTAGTGATGCTTAAGTCCGTCCGAATCATGTTAGCAATTTCCGCATTTTATGATTATGAAATTTGGCAAATGGATGTCAAAACTGCATTCCTTAATGGATATCTTAAAGTAGAGTTGTATATGATGGAACCAGAAGGTTTTGTCGATCCAAAAGGTGCTAACAAAGTGTGCAAGCTCCATCGATCCATTTATGGACGGGTGCAAGCCTCTCGAAGTTGGAATATACACTTTGATAGTGTGATCAAAGCATATGGTTTTATACAGACTTTTGGAGAAGCCTATATTTACAAGAAAGTGAGTGGGAGCTTTGTAGCATTTCTAATATTATATGTAGATGACATATTATTGATCATAAATGATACGGAATTTCTGAATAGCATAAAAGGATACTTGAATAAGAATTTTTCAATGAAAGACCTCGGTGAAGCTGCTTATATATTGGGCATCAAGATCTATAGAGATAGGTGAAGACGCTTAATTGGACTTTCACAAAGCACATACCTTGATAAAGTTTTTAAGAAGTTCAAACTGGATCAAGCAAAGAAAGGGTTCTTGCCTATGTTTCAAGGTGTGAAGTTGAGTCAGACTCAATGCCCGACCATTGCAAAAGATAGAGAGAAAATGAAAGTCATTCCCTATGCTTCAGCCATAGGTTCTATCATGTATGCAATGCTATGTACCAGACCTGATATGTGCCATGCTATTAGTTTAGTAGGGAGGTACCAAAGTAATCTAGGCGTGGATCACTAGACAGCGGTCAAGAACATCCTGAAATATCTAAAAAGGACTAAGGATATGTTTATCATATATGGAGGTGACAAAGAGCTCTTCGTAAAAGGTTACATCGATGCAAGCTTTGACACTGATCCGGATGACTCTAAGTCAAAAACCGGATACGTGTTTTTATTAAATGGTGGAGCTGTCAGTTGGTGCAGTTCCAAGCAGAGCGTCATGGCAGGATCTATGTGTGAAGCAGAGTACATAGCTGCTTCGAAAGCAACAAATGAAGGAGTCTGGATGAAGGAGTTCATATCCGATCTAGGTGTCATACCTAGTGCTTCGGGTCCAATGAAAATCTTTTGTGACAACACTGGTGCAATTGCCTTGGCAAACGAATCCAGATTTCACAAGAGAACCAAACACATCAAGAGACGCTTCAATTCCATCTGCGATCAAGTCAAGGAGGGAGACATCGAGATTTGCAAGATACATACAGATCTGAATGTTGCAGACCTATTGACTAAGCCTCTCTCATGAGCAAAACATGATCAGCACCAAGAATCCATGGGTGTTAGAACCATTAAAATGTAATCTAGATTATTGACTCTAGTGCAACTAGGAGACTGAAGGAAATATGCCCTAGAGGCAATAATAAAGTTGTTATTTATATTCCCTTATATCAGATAAATGTTTATTCATGCTAGAATTGTATTAAATGGAAACTTAGTACATGTGTGAATACATAGACAAATAGAATGTCACTAGTATGCCTCTACTTGACTAGCTCGTTGAAACAATGATGTTTGTGTTTCCTAACCATAGACCTGAGTTTTCATTTGATTAACAAGATCACATCATTAGAGAATGATGTGATTTACTTGACCCATCCGTTAGCTTAGCACGATGATTGTTTAGTTTGTTTCTATTGCTTTGTCCATAACTTATACATGTTCCTATGACTATGAGATCATGCAACTCCCGAATATCGGAGGAACACTTAGTGTGCTATCAAACGTCACAACGTAACTGGTGACTATAAAGATGCTCTACAGGTGTCTCTGATGGTGTTTGTTGAGTTGGCATAGACCGAGATTAGGAATTGTCACTCCGAGTATCGGAGAGGTATCTCTGTGCCCTCTCGGTAATGCACATCACTATAAGCCTTGCAAGCAATGTGACTAATGAGTTAGTTACGGGATGATGCATTACGAAACGAGTAAAGAGACTTGCCGGTAACGAGATTGAACAAGGTATTAAGTTACCAACGATCGAATCTTGGGCAAGTAACATACCGATGACAAAGGGAACAATGCATATTGTTATGCGGTTTAACCGATAAAGAACTTCGTAGAATATGTGGGAGCCAATATGAACATCCAGGTTC
Source organism: Triticum urartu (assembly GCF_056163025.1). Classification (NCBI taxonomy): domain Eukaryota; kingdom Viridiplantae; phylum Streptophyta; class Magnoliopsida; order Poales; family Poaceae; genus Triticum; species Triticum urartu. The sequence goes on from NC_141875.1 coordinate 249,202,441, forward strand.
CGCTATTGGTTATTGACCGGAGACGTGTCTCGATCATGTCTACATAGTTTTCGAAACCGTAGGGTCCGCACACTTAACATTCAGTGACGATCGGTATTATGAGTTTATGTGTTTTGATGTACCGAAGATAGTTCGGAGTCCCGGATGTGATCACAGACATGATGAGGAGTCTCGAAATGGTCGAGACATAAAGATTGATATTTTGGATGACTATATTCGGACACCGGATGAGTTCCGGGGGTTACAAGATAGCTATCGGAGTGCCGGGGGGTTATCGGAAACCCCGGGGGATCTAATTGCCAACATGGGCCTTGTCAGAGAGAGAGGAGGGGGCCTTAGGGCTGCCCCCCCCTTGAGGAGTCCGAATTGGACAAGGAGAGGGGGTGGCGCCCCCTCTTTCCCTCCCTCTCTCCCTCTACTTCCTTCCCCCTTCCTCCTCCTAGTTGGACAAGGAAAGGGGGAGTCCTGCTCCTACTAGGAGGAGGACTCTTCCCCTCCTTGGCATGCCCCAAGGGCCGGACGGCCTCCCCCCTTCCTCCTTTATATACGGGGGCAAGGGGGCACCCTAGGACACACAAGTTATTCATTGATCCCTTAGCCGTGTGCGGTGCCCCCCTCCACCATAATCCAGCTCGGTCATATCGTCGTAGTGCTTAGGCGAAGCCCTGCAGCAGTAGCTTCATCATCACCATCATCACGCCGTCGTGCTGACGAAGCTCTCCCTCGACATTCAGCTGTATCGAGAGTTCCTGGGACGTCACCGAGCCAAACATGTGCAGATTGCGGAGGTGCCGTACTTTCGGTACTAGGATCGGAAGGATCGTGAAGACGTACGTCTGCATCAACCGCGTTGTCATAACGCTTCCGCTTACGGTCTACGAGGGTACGTGGACAACACACTTCCCCTCTCGTTGCTATGCATCACCATGATAGATCTTGCGTGTGTGTAGGAATTTTTTTGAAATTACTGTGTTTCCCAACAACATATACGGCAGATTAGCCGCTTGACGGCGACGTGGAGGCGGAAATCTTCAAAACCTTGTACGTTATCGAGGCGGAGCTGGACAAAGCCAAGGCGGGTGAGGAGGAGGCAAAGGCAATAGCCGGAGCATCAGTTCTCGGGGCTCATGGCCGGGCATGGTGGTCGAGCGCCGCCGATTGTTTAAATTAGGTTTACAGTATGTTTTAGTATGGTTTGTGTGAAATATGTAATGAATTTCGTCCAGTTTATAGGAAAAGTATTTGAAATCTAATGAATTTCATTCTGTTAATTGAAATTTGCTTTGTTTCCATGAATTTCGTTCGGTTAGTTCATATTGTTTTCGAAAGGTATGCAGGTAGCATTGGATGGCATCCTGTGGCATCTGTGTCCTCGGATAGATGCCGGAGTAAATTTGTGGGTCAGCACTGGAGATGCCCAAACTATCATACTATCATTGCTAACAGTGCTGCATTATTTCGCAGGGAACAGTTATCCCTCGATCAAAATCAGATCCACCATTTTTCGCACTCCTCCCACGTAAGGGTGTAGACTCTTGCTTACATAAAAATGGAGCAAGTGGACGGCACTGTAGCATGTCATATCACTCAAACTAGCCCGCCTAACGCGTGGGAAAGCCCCGTCCTCATCATTTTGTTCTGGATTTCTATCGATCGATCACATGAAAATGTTATGCTTTGCAAGTTCAAAAGGAAAAGGTGGCACACTCAAAGCACGCATGTCGCATTCGCGTCGCACCCCCGACAGTCCGGCTCGCACGCCGCTCACAAGAGGAGACACGTGTTCTCTTGCATTTTCACTGACATGTGGGATTGCAATCTAACCGCTCGTCGGGCGTCGGCTGAGAAGAGAGAGACGGGGGAGGGAGAACAGATTGCCCGCCCACCACGCACGAACTCCAAGAAATATCGTGATAATGTGAGGTGGGCCATGCGGGAGTCCAGACCGCTTCCAAGCCCGCTTTTGATTGTCCTGGCCCACCAGAAAACCCATCCCCCCTGCCGTGCGCGCTCCCCCCTCAGACGCCAGCTGCCCGCATTCATAGCAAGTAGTACTAGTACAATACTGGGCTATAAGCCCGCTTATGTGGAGGAGAGAGAGGCATTGACAAAGTCATGGAGTGGGCTCTGCAAGAGCCCGTCTCTACACGTGCTCCCAGGTATAAAAAACTAATTCTAAAAAACAGGTATTAAAAATTGTTTCTAAAAAAGAAGGTAAAAAATATTTGAGAGGAAATGGATAGAGAGAAAGTGAGAAAAGGTTGTAACCTTGTAGCCAACCTTATAGTCAACACTATGGTACATGTGGAAGGAGGGAGTTGTGCACATGCCAAGTTCACTGGGCTGTCGTGTCTCACACTCCTCCGTCGTAACAGTGGAGACAATAGCTTTCACCAAAAATAAACAATGAACACTCGTTGCTCATCCTCGTGTTGGGAAGAATACTTTCATGCGCCAACATGTGTCGGACGTCGACCATCCTAGTCCACCTGCCATGCACAAAATTATCCTGGTCCACCCCAGTCGTAGCGCAGCCCAACCTTTCCCACTATAAGTTGGTCAGACAAAGGAACCATCATGACTTCATTGAATTCCGCTTCTTCAAGAAAACTTACTGTACCCACAATACTGCTACCACATGCAAAGACTGGACGGCACCGTAGCACGTCATATCACTGAAACCCACTAGGCCAACTAGCCCGCCCAGGATTTGTACTCCCTCTGTTTCAAAGTTAGTACAAAGTTGAGTCTTCTATTTTGGAACAGAGGGAGTACGTCTTTGTACTGCTATGATTTTGTGTTCTCAAAAAATATCCTTTGTCAATCTAACGATTAGGAGTAGAAAGAGGGTCTTTCTCTCTCTCTCTCTAGATCTCTCTCCCTGACTCCATCCCAGAACCCCTCTAGCACACGCACACACTCTCTATAGCCACTCCGAAAGTACGATGTCACTACACATTCACGCTTCCACCCAAAAAATTACACATTCATGCATGTTACAAGTACGTGACAATTTTGGTGGCTATTAATGTGAGGCCTCCATTGGTTTAGAATCTTGTAGGAATTTCATAGGATAGGATTTCTATGGGAAAAATTTCTATAGAGCCCCTTTGGTTTATAGGAATGGAATCATATTCTTATGGAGGAATTCTTCCTATCCTCCACATTTAATATGAAAAAATAAACATTAGCCTAGACTCAATGGAAAAAAATCCTATAATGTGAATCAAAGGGCATCTCCTTTCCTATTCCTACTCATAGGATTTAAGATACATGTCATCTCATTTCCTATGACTTTCGTATTGCTACGATTTTCCTACCCTATGAGCCAAATGAGGCCTGAATGTATCCATGAACCAACTCTTTGAGTTTGATGTGAATTAATGCATAATTGTGGGCTATTGTCTGATCGGTCGCTAAGCCTACAATTTTAGGAGCTTGGGCTATTGGCCAATCGATGACGGATCAGACCTATAAGCGTACCACGAGCTCATCAGCCCCAATGTTTCTCTTCGATGAGTGTTTTGTAAGTACTATAGCTCGCACAGTAGCTAGCCCACTAACACCAAGAATCATCAAAAAATCCCTGCTGATATGATAAATAGTTCAAACTTACATCTAAGCATGCCATATATTACATCAAAAGCTGGTGAGGATACATCTGTTTCCATAACTCGGAGAGGGTTCACATGATTCACTATCAAACAAAAGTAGCAAGTACCACCCACAAAAGATAGTGCACCAACCCTAAGATGGTTTGATAACACACATGGTTCTGGTAATTAAACACAATGCAAACTACCTTGAAGGATTAGCGCGATGAACTATTTCTTGTCATCGATCTCTCGGGCAATGACCACAGCACGGACAGAGGCATGGGAATCGATCTCTAGGCGATGTCCACAGGATGGACCGTGACATCGAAATCGATCTCTAGGGCGATGTCCACAAGACGGACAGCGGCATTAGAATCGATCTCCGGGGCAATGTCCACAGGACGGACAGCGGCATCAGAATCGATCTCCGGGGCGATGTCCACAGGACGGACCGCGACATCGAAAATGATCTCTAGGTCGTTGTCCACACGGACTGTAACACCCCTGTGTAATGATGCTATAGTAATTCCGGAGATCAAGCTAATCATTTTGCTAAAACAATGCTTAGTCACTTTGATCAATATCTCATTTCAAATTCCAGTTGAATTCAATTTCAAAATTATGAGTGAAGTTCAATTTGCTCAAACATGAAATCTAAAATGTTCATCATGTGGTTAATAATCCTCTGTTGATATTGGTGGTGAACCAACATTTTTGCAAAATGTCTAAATGGCCTAAACCAATTAAAGCACTGGTTAAAACAATAATTTAAATGCTATTTAAAATTATAAAAATGCTAACATGTTTTATTTTAATGCTAAACTAATTGTAGCAGTAGCCTAAAACATGATGATATCTTAGGTGTAAGTTTTATAATTTATAAATTGTTTTGGTTTTGAAAAGTTTTGGAAAACAGAAAGTTTTAAAAGAAAAGGAAAAGCATAGGAGACAGACAGAGAGAGAGAGAGAAAGCCCCCTGCCCCTGGGCCATGGCCCATCCTAGCAAGTCGGCCCACCTTCCTTGTCGGGTCGCCCCTTCCCCCTCCCTGTTTCTCCGATCGTGCCCACGGTCGCCACCGAGCCACCTCGCCAGTGATGACGGCGGATAAGGCCCTCGTGCCTCCTCGATCCCCTTTCCCACTCACCTGCCCTCCTTGTTTTCTCTCTCTCTCTCGTCTGTGCTCTCTCCCCTCCAAATCTGCCTCGGTCGCGCCTCTCAGTCACCGCTCATCACACTCTACCGCGGCCACCAGCCAGCCTTCGCCTCGCCAACGTGCCCCAGGCTCTGCCTCGACCTCCTCATCCTCCCCGCTGAGCCACGCAGACCATGACGGCCTCGTAGCACTGCCATGACCTCACCTTCGCCCTCGGCTCCGACGAACGCCGCCGCCCCGAATCCGCGCCACTTTTGCTCCTAGTCACCCACCGGGCCACCATGTGCCCCCCACCTTCTCCCTCTCCTTGCGCATCTCCGCCTCCTCTGCAGCTAATTCGCATCGTAGCTGAGCTCCGTCGGGCTCGCGCATCCAGTGCTTCTTTGCCCACACCGGCGATCCCCACTTGCTCCTGGCCCTCCTAGGAGGCCAGTGAGCCCCTTAGCTAGCCAGCTAGCACCCCGCAGTCCCGATCCCGTGCTCGCCCGAAGCTGCCGACGCCATTGCTCGTCGCCGATGCCTTTGCCGGCCACCTCCGCCCGTTACAACGCCGCAGATCGATGAGCGGAGGAGTATCCGTTCGAACGCAACAAAAATCACGCAAAATGATGCCCTACCACGGTTTTCCGGCTTGCGGTGGTTCGGCCGCCGCGTTTGAGGTCGTCAGAGCTTACTCCAGCAACGCCGCTGACGTGGCTGGCCCTGTAGCCCACCCTGGGTCGCTGCTGTTGGATCCCCTGAGCCATATTGACCATGTTGACTTGCTCAACATGCTGACTAGGCCGCCCAGTACCACAGACAGATGGGTCCCACCCTTTAATTAACCAAACCACATTTTCAAATAATTAGTTTAACCTAATTACCCCATGATAGGTGGGCCCAGTAGGTTAGTTGGCTAATTCAGATTAGTTCTTAACACTATTAACCCCCCCCCCCCCACTGTCATTGACAGGTGGGTCCCAGGCATCAGCTTGACCAGTCAAACTTGTTGGTTGACTGCCGATGTTAGTGTGACGTCATGCTGACACAATAATCCTTTTCAAATTAAAGATATTTCCAGAATTTCAGTAAAACTTAGAAAATTAATATAAAATAATCTATAACTCGGATGAAAAAGTTTCATACATGAAAGTTGCTCGGAAAAATCCAACAAGTCCGAATACGCGATCCGTTCATCTGTCACATGCCCCAAGCATGCTGAACATGGAACCGTCCCCTCTTTTCACGTGTCCGGAATTCGCCTAACACTGGGAATTCATCCTCGGACGTTTTTCCCTCCGTTTGCAACGTATAGTACTACATTATGTCAACCCTAGCTCTGCATATCGTCATGTCATGCTTAGTGACACATCTGTTTGCACTGTATTCACTGTTTCTTCCCCATCTTCTCTCCCGTAGACCTCGAGACCGATGATGCCCATGTGATCGACTACGTCACCGTTGACACTTCTTTATTTTCAGAATAGCTTCCAGGCAAGCAAACCCCCCATTGATCTTACCGATTTCAACCATTCCCTTCTCTCTTATGCTTGCATTAGAACTGCTACTATTTTTGTATCATCCTACTCTGATGCATAGCCTATTTTTGTTACCTGCTTTCGTACCTAACCTGCTTATTCTAAATTGTTTAGTATAGGTTGGTTAGAGATCCATCAGTGACCCCCACCTTGTCCCAGTTTCCCCGCTTTATGTTCGATGACTCGATCAACGCCCAGGCCTGACACCGCACGTCACCCCCCCCTAGTTGTACGACTCTGCAGAGTTATTATCAAGTGCCGAGGGTGATACCTCGTCAGCACTTCTGATGTTAACCCTGTAGTGTAGCTATTCGGTCGTGCTCATCGAGGGTGATTCGTCCTTCACAACTTTTGATAATGACACTGTCGTGCAACCTCTCAAGTGTGGACCAAGGAGGGTGATTCCTCCAAGTCCACCTTGATGGTTACATCGAGTGGGAATCCATCGAGGGTGATTCCTCAGGTTTCCCCCTTATTGTTTCAGACACACGGTTACCTTGACTTACCACAGAACCATGATGACATCGGGTCGGCCCCGAGGGGTACCCACGAGTGATGTGAAGTCGGGTTGATCTAGAGGATACCCACAAGTTTTCCACACGGCGTGACCGGGCATTCTTAGCCCTTGTCGTAAGTCCGTGAGACAGGGCGACAGGACCACATATCATGGATCATTGATCATTACCGCGTGCTACCAAGTCACTAATGATTTGGATATTTGATCCGAATAGGCCTCTGGCCATTTCACACTAACCACGACGCAGGAATAAGAATGGGCACTCTACATCATATGTATCAGCCGAAAGCTCTTCGGACGTCAGCAATGGAGTGGCGTGCGTCGGGTTGGACTGCGTAAGCACCTGCCTTTTAAGGGGGCAGCTAGGTCTGATCACCGGCCGCCTACTTAATGTGCCGGAGAGCAAAGGGCGATGGGTCCAAGACCCCTGCATGCTTAGGATGTAGACCGGCGCGCTGGCCTATCTGTTGAGCCTAGGTAGGACTGGGTGTGTTGATCAGCCGAGGGCGGACATGACCTGATGGTGTGTCCGGCCGGAGTTGATTGAGCATGTTCGGTAAGTTTGTGCACCCTTGCATGGAAGTATTCTATTTATTCAAAGAGCCGTGTCCACGGTAACGGACGCTCGGAATTGTATCCTGATCGATACAACTAGAACTTGTTGCTGAGGCATGTAATGGAAATGATGGCTCCAGGATTGTTTTCTTGCAAGGAGTCAAGGAAGTGATCTCTGGGCGATGTTACAACATACTTGCTAATAATATAATACTACTCTTATCTCTTCTGATGCCGCAAGATGCTTGAAGATGCTAGTCTTCGATAGGCTAGGCCTTCCCCTTCTCTTCTAGCATTCTACAGTTCAGTCCACAAATACAACCCATTCCTTTGATACAGATGCATACTTAGTCTAGATCTGATGTAAGTCTTGCAAATACTTTGTATGAGTACTCATGGTTGCTTTGCTACCTCTTTTTCACCCATACCCGATTGTCGCGACCAAATGACAGATCCCAGGAGCCAGATGATGCCACTAACGACTACTACTACCCCGAGGGTGCCTACTACTACATGATGGCCGCCGACGACGAGGAGTAGTTAGGAGGCTCCCAGGCAGGAGGCCTTGCCTTTTCGATCATGTTCAGCTAGCCTTCTTAAGGCAAACTTGTTAACTTATGTATGTACTCAGATATTGTTGCTTCCACTGACTCTTGTGTATTCGAGCCCTCGAGGCCCCTGGCTTGTAATATAAAGCTTGTATTATTTCACTTTGTGTCTAGAGTTATGTTGTGATATCTTCCCGTGAGTCCCTGATCTTGATCGTTCACATTTGCGTGTTTGATTAGTGTACGATTGAATCGGGGGCGTCACAAGTTGGTATCAGAGCCAACTGCCTATAGGTAGCCCCCCTTCCAACTCCTTGGCCAAAGTCGAGTCTAGTCACTACAAAACTTTTACTAACATGGTTTTGTGTCTTACGGGCCCATGTTGCCATTGGGTGGTTTTAGGATCTTTTCCTCCTCGTCTATTCTCTAGGATTCTGATCTCTCTTCCATTCGGGTTAAACGAATTTACTAACTCTAACATTAGGATCCCGTGACCACATTCACCCCAAAGTTGGATCAGCCATAGTTATTCCTTATAATAGTATTTTGAATAGTACACACGGTGTCGTCTTGACTACTATGTGGTATCCATCATATCTCTTTCATTATGCATGTTTCATCATGAATGATCCTTTGTCTTTACAAATGCTCGATGCTGAACTACCCCTGTTACATGTTAGCGGGATGGTTAGACCCACTGGTCGTGGCCGTGGTGGCAACGCTCCACCACCGCCCGAATTCAGGGTCGGAATGATGCAGCAGTTTGAGCTGAATCGCCAGTTCATGGAAGGAATGATGGCTCAGTTTCCTCGCCCCAACATGAATCAACAGCCAGCCCCAATAACTCTGCAGGATTTCATGTACCTGAGCCCAACTATTTACCGCTGTTCAACTCAGCCCCTTGATGCTGATGACTGGCTCCAATGACATCATGTATGAAATGGAGTCTGCTAGTGTGGCCCCTGCTAGCTATGTCACCTTTGCATCATTCTTTCTGAAGGGTCCCGCTGCTCAATGGTGGGACAACCACACGCGTACCATACCTGTTGGAATGGTCATCACTTGGCCAGATTTCCAAGCCACTTTCCGTGCCTGCTTATTTCCTTGGGAAATCATGGATAGGAAGAAGCACGAGTTCAGTAACCTCACCCAAGGCAACAAGACGGTTGATGCTTATCAGCGGGAATTACTAGACTTGTCCCACTATGCCGAAGAAGACATTGCTACTGATGCTCGCAGATCATGACGGACTTCACCCTGATATCAAGCTAGCACTGCTCGTTCATGACTTTGTCGACTTCGCCACCTTGGTGAAAAAGGCTATCCAGGTTGAGACTGGTCTTCAGGAACATTAGGGATCTCTTAGGCGCAACCATGACGCTGGCTCATCTTCGGGCCCGTCAGTGCATAATCGTCAGGTATGGATCCCCCATAGCATGTACCGTCCTATGGCACATGCACCAAGACAGTCTTATGCTACACCACGTCTGCCTCCACCACCGGCGAGCAGCTTCTTCAAACTGCACCACCCCACGCTCCTGCTCCCAACCCAAATGATGGTCTATGCTTTAAGTGTAACCTTCTAGGTCACCGTTCCAGAAACTGCCCTGAGAATCAGAACCAGCTGGCTCTGCCTTCTACTGGCCGTAACAACCAGCCCTGCAACAACAATGCCATGCCTTATGGTCGTGGCCAGGCTAATCATGTTGATCTGAATGAAGCTCAAGACCAACCTACTACTGTGATGGGTACTCTCCTTGTTAATTCAGTACCAACTTCTGATTTATTCGATTCAGGATCAACACATTCATTCATGTTGGAAAATTTTGCATACGCGCATGACATTCGATGCGAGTGTAACATCCCAAATTTTAAATTTGGAATGTTTTATAGTTACTAGCTAAGCATCTATGAATTTTTTTGAATTGAGTGACATTTGGAAATTTCAGAGGCATTTGAGTTGTATTTGAATTTGGATTCAACTTGGCATTGGAAAATTCAGTTCAAATATCCCTGACAAATACTTGAGCAAATGTATGAGAGGCGCTAACATGACACTCCAAAATGTCAGAAGAAATTAGTGCCAAAAGTTTTGAATTCAAATTTGAGTTTTATTTGGAATTTTCAAAAAAATGTTTTTATAAAGTTTTTATTGTCCCTCCGAAAAATAGTTCATCTTATAGGTTATGTTTTTCTAAGAATTTTGATATATATTCCCTATATAAAAGTATTTCTTATTTTATATTTATATTTTATTTCTTCACTGTCTTATTTCAAAAAAAAGTAGGGAAAATCCTCGGCGCCTGGCCAGGCCAGCCGCAGCCCAACTGGCCCACCAGCGAGTCGAGCCGGCCTGCCCCAGCGTGCCCGCACCCGATTCCCCTCGATCTCGGCCACCCAACCGACCTCTAGACCCCCTCGCCCACTTACCCACCGGCCCCACCCCGTCTGCCTCCTCCCGCAAGGCTCGCCCGCACATCTCGCTCGCGCCCGACGCCCTCGATATTTGTCCGTATTTGAACTTTTAATTACAGAAAATAAAATGTTTTATTTCATTTTCTTGCTAGTTTTTGGCTTGGAGTAAAGGAAGCCTATTTTGAGTTCAATTGGTTTTCTTTGGTTTTGGTTGATTGTCTATGTGTGAAGTATGATAGCTTGCTGTTATGTTACTATGTTGGTATAGTTGTATGCTTATGTGTTTATTGTTTGCTTCGAATAGAAATCCTAGAATGTGAAGCTTGCTATCACGTGTCACTAGCGTTCGAAGACCGTCAGCCAGGCAAGTCTTGATCATGAAATTATTTACCTATGTTTTATTGCATTAGTAGTATTTCCTCCCCAGCATGCATGTAGTAGGAGAAAAATGAATCGGGTCTTGAGTAGTATCATGTGGTAGGTTCACCCAAAATCCCTATGTTACCATTGCCCGGGATGATGTAGTTTATTTTGCTATGCTCGTAGACGGGGTTGATTGAGTGATACATATGGGAGATGTGAGAGTCAAGATGATGACAACCCCACGACTTCAAGCTCAAGATGGACTTCAAACTCACTACTATGTGGAGGAAGGATTTGATGGGCACCCTGGAGCAACCAGCGGATGGCCGGGATGCTTGGAGAAGTGCCATAACATCTTGCGGAAAGCTTCACCCAGTGTCGCGGGATGTCCGCGGCCACCTATGGGACCGGGTGGCCCCTTGTTGGTTCAGCGGGGGGATGGCGCATTGCACAAAGAGTAGACCAGCGTACGGCAGTGCGATAGAGAGCAGACAAGCAATTTACCCAGGATAGAGCCGCCGCGAGGTGTAAGACCCTAATCCTTCTTTGGTATAATGATGGTGGAATGAATGTGGTGGTGTGTAGTACACTTGCCTGACATAGTTTGCCTCAGGGCCGCAGCAACTGCACGCGTATGGTGGCTTGGGTTTGTCAACTTTCAAACCTTCTAACCCCTCCTACAAGTGCCATGGGCCTCCTTTTATAGATTAAGGGGTCACCATAGTGCTAAAGTGGTCATTATCCACTGATATGATAGAGAACAATGCTATCATACCTAACTCACTTGCCGCCCGGCAAAGCCTACCGGGCTATCTTGCCAGCTCCGCGCATGTTCTCTTGACACATCGCGAGACGGGTGTCATATATAGGCTTCTTCTGTAGGAAATGGCTACCATGTGGCGAACGACTGCCACTTAATCATCTTGCGGCTTAACATCGCACTAATTGACAACGTGAGTCGTGCTTGAGTGGTTGGTGGGGTGGTTCTGCCCCCGTGATCCCCGACAGGCTCTCCCGGGGAGCCTCGGTTGCTTGCTTCTGGTGGTGGCCTCGCCCCTTGCCGGGCTCGCCTACCCGGCAAGGGAGGCCCTTCTCTTGCCGATATCTTGCTCGTTAGGCTCGATCATGGTCCCTCTGAGCTGCATGTTGGTTCCTCAAATCTCTTGGTTCTTCAATCTCTTACTTAACATGGTGCTTCAATCTCGATCTTGTGCCTGTGCGCAGTTGGTCAACAGACCCAGGGTTTGTTGCACCGACAAAAGCCCCCGGGCCTGCCCCGAACGCGCTGCTGAGCGTCGTCGGGGTAGGGCCAAAAAATGCACAAGCAAGGTTGCTGAAGGGTTGTCCCCTTAAGTTTTCAGTTTCTACTTCATCAGCCTTAATTCCTGGCTAGTTTTCGGTTTCCCCGTGCGTTGCGCATGGCATCATGGAAGAACTAGGATCGTGGCCCGCGGATTCTCCTCGCACCAAGATCACAGGGCGGAATCTGCTACCCCACTCGCCTCCTGTTTCGCACGCACCTCGCCACCTGTCCCGCATGCATTGGGCGTGGTAGGTGGTGGATGCAGAGGGCACGGGGAGGAGTGCCATGGTTGAAAATCAAACATCAATCGTTGGAGTAGAGGGTCAGCCTTGATTCCCAAAGCTGTCGAGGGTGCAGAAAGGGGCCGTATTGGAGGAGCAGGGCGGCCATCTTTACCACGAGAGGCCAGCCCCCTGCCTCGTCCCCTCTATAAAAAGAGGCAAAGGCAGTACCCCTTTGCACATACCTCTCCTTCTTCTCCACAATTCTCCTTAGCCGTGGTGAGAGGGCGAGGGCGCAGTAGTGTCTCGACAATGGGGACGAGGGCTTCAACTCGACAGCGTATCCCTCCTCCTTGAGAGGAGGGAGGAGGGGGCGCGGCCGAGGCCGCCATGGTGCTCGAGGAGGAGGAGGACGAGGGAGCTCCTTGGTTGTGCCCCCATCGGCGGCTCTTCCTCCGATGGAAGGCCACGTCGGGGATCAACCTCGAGTGTTCATCATCAGGCTGTATAAGCCCTTGTGTAGTCACCTTTGTCTTCCAACCTACTTTGTGCGGGAGATGGAGCTCGAACAACCACGCGCCCTGAGGCTACACATGAGGGGATGCGGGAATGGAAGCATGTGGGTTGACGTCGATTCCCCCCCCCCTCACACACACAGCTTTTCGGAGGGGCCCATTCTCCACTTTAAATTAATGGAGAGTGGCCTGCTCTCTGTCAAGATCTTCGGGCTCTCAGGAGGCCGCTTAGGGTGCTATGTGGAGAGCTCGACCGACGACGAAAGCTCCTCCTCAAGCGAAGTGACAAGGATGACAGTGACGGCGATGACGACGGCAGCGGAAGGAGGAGCGACGACTCTGACTCCAGCTGATCGTCGCCCGCACCATCTTCATCTGGCAGCAGCACCACCATCTACATCTGCGCCTCTTCCCGGCAATGTGATTTGCCGGTGAGTTGGATGCAGAGGTGTGGATGGTGCTGCCGGGCTCCTCCAGCAGTCTTCCAGCTAGACCCTAGTAGGCTTCCTCTCAGGCTACAGCTTCGTTAGCTCTGCCGAGTCCTGCTAGGCCTGGTGACGGTGGTTGATGGGGCCGCCTTCCGCCGTGCTCTCCATTGAGGCGTTCCCTCGTGCTTCCGTTCCCTTCGGACTACCTCTCCTGGAGCCCGACGAGAACGGACTGGACTTCAGCTCTGGCGCTCCTTTTGTCCTCCTCGGCTTCGATGGTTGTGCCTAGGAGGAGAGGGACAGGAAAGGACATTACGGAGCACTTACCTTTTTTCAATCTTAAACTTGTAGGCAATTGCCAAATTTTATTTCAAATAGCGTAATCCCTTTCATCCATGTTTGTGTTCTGTAATGCTTGTACATGTATTTGCATGTCAATGAAAGAGATAAACCTTGCTGGGAACCCATGCATGTATATGTCCATGCAGAGGTGGAGTGCCTCTTTACTTTAATTAAACGAGTTTTCCCCGGCAGGATATCTTGTCGGCACCCTTTTTGTCTGCCGGAGAACCATGTCTGTCGGGGAATAGACTAAGGTGCCAGCCCCCCGCCCACTCCCTTTTTACCAAGGGCTACTGCGACCATCCAAGCCGAAGCAGCATTCGAGCCAAGGATGGGAGCACCCTGGTTCCAAGACACCGGCGTGGTTTCTATGCACAAGTTATAGCTTACAGAGCACTAATGGACAAGAGGTAAACTTATCTGTTTGTCTTATCATTGTGCCGTGCAATCTTCTCGTCCTTTGTCGGAGTCAAGTTCACGGCAGGAACCTACAACTCCATGTAGATGAGAATGAATGCAGGATGCAATCCTATCTATATGCATATGCAAATGCTCATGAAATGCTTATGCAGTGTTCTAGGTGTGCTTGTGCAAGCATGCGATCTCGATCAGGGCCCCCCACAATGCGTTCTTTATTTTATCTTGCACGGGGTCATCGCCCCGGCTTTGTACAAGGGGTTACATGCAACTTAGGCAAGGTCTGTACAAAAGGGTGGCTGTCGGGCATTGCCTGGTAGCCTCGCACCTTACGGGTAGTACTTATCGGGATGCTCAATATTCCATGAGGTTTGCAACTATGTGCCATCTCCGGTCTCCAGATGGACTACGCCAGGTCTGGTGACTCATACCACCCGGTAAGGGCCTTCCCACCTCCATGACAGCTTGTTTGTAGCCTTAGTGGACTGAACGCGCCTAAGGACACGGTCACCTTCCTCAAAACACCGGGCATGAACCCTGCAGCTATGATAGCGACGCAGGGCTTGCTGGTAGCGTGCAGCACGCGTAGCTGCCCGGAGACGGTTCTCCTCAAGTAGCACAGCATCGTCACGTCGGTGCTGATATTTCCCTACTTCATCCTAGGCAAGCACTCAAGGGGAACCGTAAATGAGTTCTGTGGGGATAACTGCTTCTACCTCGTAAACCAGGGAGAAGGGAGTCTGCCCGGTAGCTCAGTTAGGTGTCGTTCTGAGGGACCAGAGAACTACAGGCAGCTTCTCATTCCACCGAATGTCGTGCTTCCGCAGCATCTCAAAAGTTCATGTCTTGAGTCCACGAAGCACTTCAGCGTTCGCCCTCTTAGCTTGTCCATTGCTCCGGGGGGTGCCACAGAAGCGAATGATATTTTGCATCCGAGGGTATGAACGTATTGCATGAAGGCGTGGCTCGTGAACTGGGTGTCGTTGTCTTTGATGATCCTTGTCGGAACTCCGAAACAACACACCAATTCTTTCAAGAACTTGAGAGCTGACTAAGCAGTCACCTTTCTCATGGCAGTCACTTCCCGTCACTTTGTAAACTTGTCGATGGCAACGAACAAGAATTCAAAGCCACCGATTGCTCGGGGAAGGGGACGAGGATATCGATCCCCCATACCGAAAATGGCCATGATAGAGGGATTGTCTGAAGAGCATGGGCAAGAAGGTGTATTCTCGTGGAATGGAACTGACAGGCTTCACATTTCGTGACTAACTGAACCTCATCTTGGAGGGCTGTGGGCCAATAGAGTCCTTGTCCGAATGCGTTCCGAACTAATGCACTTGATCCAATGTGGGAGCCGCGCATTCCTCTGTGAATCTCAGCCATCAGTTCCTTTCTTTTCTCCCGGCAAACACACTTTAATTTCACACCGTTGGGCCTTCCTTTTGTACAGAGTGTCATCGACAAACTGATACATACTGGCCCTTCGGGCTACTCTTTCAGCTTCATCCTAGTTGCCAGGTGTCGGTGTCAAAACCGGTGGATCTCGAGTAGGGGGTCCCGAACTGTGCGTCTGAGGTCGACGGTAACAGGAGACAGGGGATACAATGTTTACCCAGGTTCGGACCCTCTTTATGGAGGTAATACCCTACTTCTTGCTTGATTGATCTTAATGAATATGAGTATTAGAAGAGTTGATCTACCATGAGATCGTAATGGCTAAACCCTAGAAGTCTAGCCTGTATGATTATGATTATGATTGTATATCTACGGAACTAGCCCTCTAGTTTATATAGGCACCGGAGGGATCTGGGGTTACACAAAGTCGGTTACAACAAAAGGAAATCTTCATATTTGGTCGCCAAGCTTGCCTTCCACGCCAAGGAGAACCCCATCCGGACATGGGTAGAGTCTTCGGTCTTTGTATCTTCACAGCCCAACAGTCCGGCCCATGGCTAACAGGTCAGATGCCCGAGGACCCCTTAGTCCAGGACTCCCTCAGTAGCCCCTTGATACGTCTCCGTCGTATCTATAATTTTTGATTGTTTCATGCCAATATTCTACAACTTTTATATACTTTTGGCAACTTTTTATACTATTTTTGGGACTAACATATTGATCCAGTGCCCAGTGCTAGTTCCTGTTTGTTGCATGTTTTTTTGTTTCGCAGAAAATCCATATCAAACTGAGTCCAAATAGGATAAAAACCGATGGAGATTTTTTTGGAATATATGTGATTTTTGGGAAGAAGAATCAACGTGAGACGATGCCCGAGGGGGCCACGAGGCAGGGGGCGCGCCCCAGGGGGTCAGGCACGCCCTGGGCCCTCATGGCCACCCTGTAAGGCGGTTTGTGCCCTTCTTTCGCCGCAAGAAAGATAATATCCGGATAAAAATCGTGTCCAAATTTCAACCCAGTCGGAGTTACGGATCTCCGGGAATTTAAGAATCGGTGAAAGGGCAGAATCACGGAACGCAGAAACAGAGAGAGACAGAGAGAAAGATCCAATCTCGGAGGGGATCTCGCCCCTCCGCTGCCATGGAGGCCATGCACCAGAGGGGAAACCCTTCTCCCATCTAGGGAGAAGGTCAAGGAAGAAGAAGAAGAAGAAGAACAAGAAGAAGGGGGGCTCTCTCCCCCTCTCTCCCGGTGGCGCCGGAACGCCGCCGGGGCCATCATCGTGTGACGACGCTCTACACCAACACCTCCGTCATCTTCACCAACATCTTCATCACCTTCCCCCATCTATCTACAGCGGTCCACTCTCCCGCAATCTGCTGTACCCTCTACTCAAACATGGTGCTTTATGCTTCATATTATTATCCAATGATGTGTTGCCATCCTATGATGTCTGAGTAGATTTTCATTGTCCTATCAGTAATTGGTGAATTGCTATGATTGGTTTAATTTGCTTGTGGTTATCTTGCTGTCCTTTGGTGCCCATCATATGAGCGCGTGCATGGACCACACCATAGGGTTAGTTGTATGTTGATAAGACTACGTATTGGATGACAAGAGTGACAGAAGCTTCAACCTAGCATAGAAATTGATGCATATGGGATTGAAGGGGGGCCAATATATTTTAGTGCTATGGTTGGGTTTTACCATGATGAACGTTAGTAGTTGCGGATGCTTGCTAATAGTTCCAATCATAAGTGCATAGAATTCCAAGTCAGGGATGACATGCTAGTAGTGGCCTCTCCCACATAAAACTTGCTATCGGTCTAGTAAAGTAGTCAATTGCTTAGGGACAATTTCGCAACTCCTACCACCACTTTTCCACACTTGCTATACTAACTTTATTGCTTCTTTACCTAAAACAGCCCCTAGTTTTTATTTACATGCTCTATATATTCTTGCATACCTATCCCTTTACACCTACAAAGTACTTCTAGTTCCATACTTGTTCTAGGTAAAGCGAACGTTAAGCGTGCGTAGAGTTGTATGAGTGGTCGATAGAACTTGAGGGAATATTTGTTCTACCTTTAGGTCCTCGTTGGGTTCGACACTCTAACTTATTGAAAGAGGCTACAATTGATCCCCTATACTTGTGGGTTATCACCCCTGAACCAGACTTCAATGAAGAGGTATCCAACGCGCAGATTGTCTTCGGCATTGCAAGGCGGGTTCTTCCTCCGATGACTTCAGAGTGATGTACTCGGCATCCCATTTAATTTTGTATCCCTCGGCTTCTGTGTATCAACAACTTTAGTTTCCACGTGTCGAGCGAAGGCAAGAGGTCAGGGTGTGTTTACGCATAACACCCCGGCCATCCAAGGAGGAGCGCCTATTTAAAGAGATTGGATCTCAGATCCATTCAGCACCATACGGAAAATTCCTCTAAGCACCAGGAAAGTCCATTCCAACATGGCTGATGCTCCTGGCTCTTCATCCCACCCCTGCATCCCCGAAAAATGTGAATGTGAGAGGTTTTCCGTATCCCACAGTCAGCTGGTGAAGCTGCAAACACAGGGATTCCTTCCCCCGCAGATCTAGTCCCTGTCCAAGGAGGATTGACCTCCTTTAATGGCGAGGCTCGGGCTAAAAATTTCCCCAATCCATCTAGGGGGAATGAGTATGTTTCGTCCCTTATCTGCTAAGAGGTGTCGGATTTCCAATTCATCCATTCCTCCGAGTGCTTCTGGAGTATTATGGCCTCCAACTGCACAACTCTACTCCTGCCTCCATCGTGCATATCGCGGGTTACGTTGCTCTTTGTGAACTGTTCCTGGGTTGTGAGGCCCACTTTGAATTGTGGAGAAGGGTATTCTGTCTTGTCCCGCGCAACCACGGGGGGTCAATATTTGAAGTAAGTGGAGCCGAAATATGGTGCATTATCGAGACCGGATATCTGTCCGGCACACCAAAGAAGGCATCCAAAGAGTGGTCCTCTGAATGGTTCTGCATTGAGGACGTTGCACTTCTAGACCCAATTCGGAGGGGGCTTCCCGAATTCACAAACGCTCCTTTGAAGAAACGCCACAGCTGGCGCCCTCGGAGCCTCGAGGAGGAAGATAGTGTGGAAGTTCGTCAACTCATGAGCAAGATAAGGACACTCACTCATTCCAGACTATCAATAGTCGAAGTAATGGCGAATTCCATAGTACAGGGGCTTTAGCCACTCCAGTACAGAGGTCTTCCCATGTGGCACTACAACGGGGAAGATGACGCCTCCTGCTGCGGCCGAAAGGGTCCGGATACCCCCGCCGCTCTGGCCAAAATATTGGCCGAATTGTTCAAAGGGGAGGAAGAGGAATTTCTACGTATCAAGCGCAGAGATGGATTTTCCACGTACAGTCCACCTAGCTGGGTAAGACCCAACCCCTCTGCTCTACTCACTCCGCTCCCTGAGCTACTTTCAATGAGTATTAACCCTTCCATTTATAACAGCATTGGGGAAAGATTTCTGAAGGGCTTCACAGCCCCGCCCCACAGCCCAAGGGCCACAATCGGGACCTTGATCCTAGATTCGATGAGGATCCGGATATATTTGTGGTGCTCGAGGACGGGGTGTTTTACCAGCCGAGCTATGATGACACAAAGGCGGCTATCACCTCCGATTATCCCGGCCTTCTCCCTGCTTCACACGTAAGTAATCAGGAGATATCTCATCCGAAAGAGTTCTCTCATTCTGCCTCACCCACCGCAATGTCATGTGCTCAAAAGGGGAGGCGTTCAGCATGCCATGCTGCCCCAGGGGCATCTCCAAAGAGAGCGGCCCCCACGCCGGGGAAGCCTTATAAGAGGAAGGAAAACAAAGATACGATCGAACCTTCATCGAAGAGGTATGGATTTGCAAGTATGAAACATGGCTGTCACATCCAACTGTGACCTTTTTGTTTTTCTTGTATCATGAAAAGAGTGTGTCGGACTATGTCCAGGGGTCCGGTCAGTCAAAATTCCCACAGCCAGGATCCAGATCCTGTCGTAAAGATGGGGGCTGATATGGGGGTAACGCCGGATTGTCCTCTAGGCAAGGATTCGGTTGATGTATCCCTCACCAACTCGGAAGTGGAGAGAGCCATGAATCATCGGCGCCGAAGGGCCGTTTTACAAGACCCCAGCTTTTCAAAAGAGGCGTTTAATGCCTTCAGCTCGGCTGATGCATACATCCGAGCTGCTCAAGATGGGCTTAATAGAGCCACAAAGCAGCATTTAAAAGATGTGCGAGTAAGTTCACTTTGTCTGAATATGATAACCATATACCAGTAGCCCCTGAGACTTGAAGCAGTTGGTACAACTGATTTAAGTATCGTTGTATAACCAGGTTCTTACGGAGAAGAACGACCTGCTAGCCCAAGAGCTAGAAACATGTAAGACGCAGCTAACTGCTACCAATGCTGAACTGGAGAAATCCAAGAAGGCGTCTCCTGGTAATGTTCCCCTCCATCGAGAAAACACAATGGTAGACCAATAATGCTAACACAGTTGCTCACCTCTTATTAGGATCACTAGATCAACTGCAAAGAACAACTGAAAGCTGGTCAAGGCGGAGAATGAGAAGCCAAAAAACTGCTAGCCGCGGGCGAGCGTGTGCTAACAAAAGTCATGATGGAGAAAAACAAGCTCCAGGATTCGAATACCCGATTGGGCGAGGAGCTGAAAGATGTACGGGCCCAGCTGGCTGACTTCGTAAAGGAGAATAAAAGGCTGCGAGGCGGCATATTCAATATGTGGTTGAACTTATCTTTGAATAACTGGAGGTGGAGGGAACTGACAGAGTTGTGTCTGCAGGTATGCTGACCAGTCGTCCCGAAGAGGAGATGTTCGGATTCTCGGGCAATTTGCTACAAGAGCTGTCGCAAGTGCACGAGAAGGCTCGGCAGGCGATGTGAAGTGTTGCCAAGGCCTTATGGCCATCTGCCTCCCCTCCAGGAAGATGGAGGAGCTTATACAGCTATTCAAGAGAGCGTGGCGGCACTTTCAATTGTGGAAGATATCGGCCTGCCGGGAAGGTGCACGAGAAGCTTGGGCCATCGTGAAACACAGTATACCAAGCTTGATCCGAATCATATGGCTCGGGTCGGACCTCTAGGGTCAAATGGAAAAGAAGTTCCCGTTAATTTGGTATATGACCAAGTAGAAATAGCCGCCAAGTATTCCCAGCAGGATTGTAAGTTAGACAGCCTGCTGGAAGGTATAGAGGAGGAAATTTTTTAGTCCAAGTGACTATGTACCTTCCTTGACATATGTAACTCTAGCTGAATTGTAAAACGATTGTCATGGCAGACCTTTTCGCTTCGACCTCTAGGCCCGAAGGTGCGGAGTGTTTCCGAATATGCGTGGAAACCAGGCATAGGGGTCATAGTTGCTTGAATAGACAAGTTGTATCCGGCTAGTTATGTTATATTACATTATGATAGTAAGAAACATCTTCCAGAGAGAATAGTTCTGTTAAGGGTTCCTTTCCCTGGGTGTGCATGCGTTTAATGTGCATGTCCGAACTATGATTGAAAAATCGCAGTATATGTAACTGATGTCTACTACACAACCTTCTTCTTGTAGACGTTGTTGGGCCTCCAAGTGCAGAGGTTTGTAGGACAGTAGCAAATTTCCCTCAAGTGGATGACCTAAGGTTTATCAATCCGTAGGAGCCGTAGGATGAAGATGGTCTCTCTCAAGCAACCCTGCAACCAAATAACAAAGAGTCTCTTGTGTCCGCAACACACCCAATACAATGGTAAATTGTATAGGTGCACTAGTTCGGCGAAGAGATGGTGATACAAGTGGTATATGGATGGTAGATAAAGGTTTTTGTAATCTGAAAATATAAAAACAGCAAGGTAACTAATGATAAAAGTGAGCACAAACGGTATTGCAATGTGTTGAAACAAGGCCTAGGGTTCATACTTTCACTAGTGCAAATTCCCTCAACAACAATAACATAATTGGATCATATAACTATCCCTCAACATGCAACAAAGAGTCACTCCAAAGTCACTAATAGCGGGGAACAAACGAAGAGATTATGGTAGGGTACGAAACCACCTCAAAGTTATCCTTTCTGATCGATCTATTCAAGAGTTCGTAGTAAAATAACATGAAGCTATTCTTTCTGTTCAATCTATCATAGAGTTCGTACTAGAATAACACCTTAAGACAGAAATCAACCAAAACCCTAATGTCACCTAGATACTCCAATGTCACCTCAAGTATCTGTGGGTATGATTATACGATATGCATCACACAATCTCAGATTCATCTATACAACCAACACAAAGAACTTCAAAGAGTGCCCCAAAGTTTCTACCAGAGAGTCAAGACGAAAACGTGTGCCAACCCCTATGAATAGGTTCATGGGCGGAACCCGCAAGTTGATCACCAAAACATACATCAAGTGGATCAATAGAATACCCCATTGTCACCACGGGTATCCCACGCAAGACATACATCAAGTGTTCTCAAATCCTTAAAGACTCAATCTGATAAGATAACTTCAAAGGGAAAACTCAATCCATTACAAGAGAGTAGAGGGGGAGAAACATCATAAGATCCAACTATAATAGCAAAGCTCGCGACACATCAAGATCGTATCACCTCAATAACAAGAGAGAGAGAGAGATCAAACACATAGCTACTAGTACATACCCTCAGCCCCGAGGGAGAACTACTCCCTCCTCGTCATGGAGAGCACCGGGATGATGAAGATGGCCACCGGAGAGGAATTCCCCCCTCCGGCAGGGTGCCGGAACGGGTCTAGATTAGTTTTCGGTGGCTACGGAGGCTTCTGGCGGCGGAACTCTCGATCTATCGTGCTCCCCGAAGTTTTTAGGGTATATGGATATATATAGGAGGAAGAAGTACGTCGGTGGACCTCCGGGCTGTCCACGAGGCAGGGGGGCGCGCCCCCCACCCTCGTGGGCAGCCCGGGACTCTCCTGGTCCATCTCCGATACTCCGTGGGCTTCTTCTGGTCCAAAAATAAGTTCCGTGAAGTTTCAGGTCAATTGGACTCCGTTTGGTTTTCCTTTTCAGCGATACTATAAAACAAGGAAAAAACAAAAAACTGGCACTAGGCTCTAGGTTAATAGGTTACTCCCAAAAATCATATAAAATAGCCTATAAATGCATATAAAACGTCCAAGGTTGATAATATAATAGCATGGAACAATCAGAAATTATAGATATGTCGGAGACATATTAGTAACTTCTGGGGGTTCACGATGGGGTGAACGCGGAAACATCTTTAATTCATCGACCGAATATTCCCTTAAGAACGCTAGCTTTCGGCTTCACCCAGTCTGAGGTACACATCTGGAGGACCCGGCAGTAACAATCGCAGAGGTGCTCCCTTTATGCCCTAGTCGAATTAACGGGAACGTAGGGCATAAGCACAGGAGCCAGGCGGCCCAGCTTGGCCAAAACTTAAGTCATATTGATGCATATAATTGTGAAGAAAAGGTACATATGGGAAAAGACGCATATGTGATGAGCTTAATGCTCGGAAAATAATAATAGCAAGCTTCTGTCCAAGAAGCCCCCAGGTATAATGGACGTACATATTTGAAGATGTATGCGTCAGGGGTACACAGCCTAACCACGTGAAAGCTTTAAAGCTAAAGAGAAAAAACGAAAAGAGAAAAAAATGATGGAAACAACGGGAGGAAGGATACGAACACAGAGTTCGGCTCTAGGCATAGAACATCGAAGTCTGGCAGCGTTCCAGGGGTTCGGCTCTAAGCGATTGTCTGACGCATCACGCAGGCGGTGCACTCCTAAGGTGAGAACTTCATCAATGATGAAGGGACCCTCCTACTTGGGCTTGAGTTTGTCCTTTTTCTTCTCTGGCATGCGTAGAATGAGTTCGCCATCATTATAAGTCTTGGCCCACACTTCTCTGCTTTGATATCTGTGAGCCAGTTATTGATAAAATGCGGAATGGGCTTTTGCGACGTGGTGCTGCTCCTCCAGGGCATCTAAGCTGTCCTGTCGATCAAGCTCGCCTCTCTCTCACTCTATCTCTCTCTCTCTCTCTCTCTCTCTCTTCGTACATGCACACTCGAGGTGAGTCATGAATAATGTTGCAGGGTAACACTGCCTCTGCGCCGTACACCATGAAGAAAGGTGTATATCCGGTAGTACGACTGGGCGTGGTCCGCAGCCCCCAGAGTACAAAGACGAGCTCCTCAACCCAGTGCTTGTCTGATTATTTCAAAGACCGTGCTAGTCTAGGCTTGATGCCGCTCATAATAAGATCATTGGCTCATTCGACTTGACCGTTTGTTTGCGGATGATAGACATAGGCGTAATCGAGTTTGATGCCCAGATTAGCGCACCAGGTTTTCACCTCATCGGCTGTAAAATTGGAGCCGTTATCGGTAATGATGCTGTGTGGAACACCGTAATGGTGTACAACACCGGATATGAATTCTATCGCCGGCCCGGACTCGGCCGTTTTAACTGGTTTGGCCTCTATCCACTTGGTGAATTTGTCCACCATGACCAGCAGATACTTTTTCTTATGGATTCCTCCTTTAAGGGGTCCGACCATATCGAGCCCCCAGACTACGAAAGGCCAAGTGATGGGGATTATTTGTAAGGCGGTGGGCGGCATATGGCTTTGGTTGGCGAAGAGTTGGCATACGATGCAACGTTGGACAAGGTCATGTGCATCTGCTCGGGCCGTCAGCCAATAAAAAACCATACAGAAGGCCTTGCTAACAACAGCCTGAGCTATGGCGTGGTGCCCGCCGAGACCGGCATGAATTTCAGCCAGGAGCTGCCGCCCTTCTTCCTCGAAGATACATCTTTGAAGGACTTCGGTAGCGCTTTTCTTGTAGAGCTCTCCGTCGTGAACCTTGTAGGCCTTCGAACGCCAGACAATGCAGCGGGCCTCATTCTGATCCTCAGCGAGTTCCTTCCTATTAAGGTAGGCCAAGAAGGGTTCGGTCCATGGGGCAATGACTGCCATAATGAGATGGGCCGACGGTGTTATTTCGGTGGCTGAGCACCCGATGATATTGGTGTGTTCAGAATCTGTGTTCGGATCCGTACTAGTGTTGCCACTCTCCCCTTGCCACACCACGGATGGCTTAAAAAGCTTTCCCAGAAAGATATTAGGTGGGACGGGGTCGCGCTTGGCGCTGATGCGAGCAAGGACGCCCGCCGCTTGATTACTTTCTCGGGCCACGGGATGAAATTCGAGCCCCTCAAACCAGGCCGACATTTTTAGGACGGCATTACGATACGCCGCCATCTTCAGATCTTTGGCATTGAAGTCTCCATTTATTTGAGATATTGCGAGGTTTGAGTCCCCACGCACTTCCAGGCGTTGTATGCCCATGGAGACGACCATCCGAAGACCATGCAATAAGGCCTCATATTCGGCTGCGTTGTTGGAGTCTGTGTACAATATTTGGAGTATGTATTGGACGACATATCTAGTGGGGGACGTTAAAACGACGCCCGCTCCTAGCCCTGCTAGCATTTTAGAACCATCAAAATACATAACCCAGTTGGAATATGTGTCGTACTCTTAGGGAGTTCGGCCTCTATCCATTCGACGACGAAGTCAGCCAGTACTTGGTATTTAATGGCTCGACGCAGTCTGTATGTTATGTCAAATGGAAGGAGCTCGATGGACCATTTGGCAATCCGGCCCATGGCATCGTAGTTGTTTGTTATGTCATTGAGTGGTACTTCAGAGGCAACCGTGATCGAACACTCCCGGAAGTAGTGTCATAGCTTTCGGGGTGCCATGAAGACCGCGTATGCTATCTTTTGATAATGTGGGTACCAGGATTTACATGGTGCGAGGATAGTGGATACATAGTATACCGGCTTCCGAAGTGGAAATTTGTGTCCATCCTGCTCTCGCTCAACGATGAGCACAGCGCTCACCACCTGGTGTGTTGCCGATATGTATAATAACATGTGTTCGTCGACGTTAGGCGCGGCCAGGATTGGGTTGCTTGCTAGAAGGGTTTTTATTTCTTCCAGTCCGGCCATTGCCACATTCGTCCACTCGAAGTGATCGGTGCACCGCAGAAGGCGATAGAGTGGCAATGCCTTTTCTCCCAATCTGGAGATAAAGTGTCTTAAAGCTGCCACGCAACAGGCGAGATTTTGAACCTGTTTAAGGTCCGTTGGCGTAGCCAATTGTGACAAAGCTCGGATTTTGGCTGGATTTGCTTCAATTCCTCTATTGGAAACGATGAAGCCCAGCAGTTTTCCCACGAGGACACCGAAAACGCACTTTTCTGGATTGAGCTTGATGTCATATGCACGAAGGTTGTCGAATGTGAGACATAAATTGTCTATGAGTGTTTCAACGTGCCTAGTTTTGATGACGACGTCGTCCACATATGCTTCAACTGTCTCGCCGATCTGTTTCTCCAGGGATGTTTGAATCGTGTGTTGGTAGGTGGCGCCGGCATTTTTGAGCCCTAAGGGCATGGTGTTAAAGCAGAATGGCCCATATGGGGTAATGAATGTTGTTACGGCTTGATCGGACTCCTTCATTTTAATTTGATCGTATCCGGAATATGCGTCGAGGAAGCACAATGAGTCGTGTCATGTGGTAGCATCAATGATCTGCTCGATGCGGGGGAGGGGGGAGGGATCCTTGGGGCAAGCCTTATTGAGGTCTTTGAAATCGATGCACAGGCGCCAGGATTTGTCTTTCTTTGGCACCATCACCAGGTTGGCCAGCCAGTCCGGGTGTTTTATTTCTCTTATGAATCCGGCCTCGATTAGTTTCGCTAGCTCCTTCCCCAAAGCTTGACGTTTGGGTTCGGGAAAGCGCCGCAGTGTTTGCTTGACCGGTTTATATCCCCTCAATATATTGAGGTTGTGTTCAGCCAACTTGCGTGGGATTCCTGGCATATCAGAAGGGTGCCAGGCGAATATATCCCAGCTCTCGCGCAGGAATTCTCGTAGCTCCACGTCAACCGTTGGGTCTAGTTGTGCTCCAATAGACGTTGTCTTCTTAGGGTTCGTTGGATGGACTTGGAATTTGACTATTTCTTCTGCCGATTTGAAGGATGTGGATTTGGGTCGTTTATCTAGGATCACATCGTCCCTGTCCACCGTGGAGCGTAGTGCAGTTAATTCTTCGGCCGTGAGGGCTTCAGATAATGCCTCGAGGGCTAGAGATGCGGTTTTATTTTCGGCGTGGAGTGCAATGTCCAGATCACTAGCGATAGTGATTATTCATTGGGCCAGGCATCTTAAGCTTCATGTATCTGTAATGAGGTACAGCTTGGAAGCGTGTAAATGCATCTCGCCCCAAGAGGGCGTGATATCCACTATTGAAAGGGGCCACTTGGAAGGTTATCTCTTCGGACCGATAATTCTTCGGCGTGCCGAATACCACGTCAAGTTTGATTTTTCCCGCACACCGTGCCTCCCGACTGGGAATGATTCCTCGGAAGGTCGTGTTGCTTTGCTCGATGCAGCTCCTGTCTATTTCCATTTTGTGGAGTGTATCCTCGTAGATGAGGTTTAGTCTGCTGCCACCGTCCATGAGAACTTTGGTGAGCCGAAAGCCGTCCACGATCGGTTTGAGGACCAAGGCAGCTGGTGCCCGGACTGTCCTGTATTTTGGTTCATCGCCGACATTAAAAGTTATTTTCACATCCCCAGCTTAGCCTTTGCTTGTCCTTGCATGATCATCATGTCATCATGTTAAATTTTCTTAGAAAGTTGAAATGGGGATGACAGAAACCCCCAGCACCACTTAAACCAACTAGGTTTACTAAATATTTTTTCAATGAACCTGAAATGCCCTTCTAAAATGTTCATCATCTTTTCCTTGGTCTAGAACCTCTGTCAAAAATGGTTCACATTTTTCTAGGACAACTTTGGGCACTGAATTAAATCATAGTCTATTTGCATTTGGGCATTTAAATGCTATATAATATTTTAAATGCTCAAATAATCATAAACTAAAATGTTTGCTGTTGGTTATATTCCAAACAGTGGCATTGAGCAGTTTCATGATTTTTGGATCTGTTTAAGTATTTTTAGTAAAGCCCTAAATACTACAAAATAATAGAAAACAGAAACTAAAATAGGAAAGCAGAGAGAGAGAGAAGATACTTACCTGGCTTACCTGTAGTAGCCCACCTGGCGGCCCAGATGGTGGCCCAGCCCACTGGCCGAAGCGGTCGTCTTCAACCTCTGCCAGTAGGCAGAGGCGTGTCGACGCGCGCGCACCCGAGGCCTCCACCTCCTGCTTCCTCCTCCCCGCCCTTGTTCGAGCGCCTGGAGACTCCACGACACCCCACCCGAACCTCTCTCACTCTCCCCCGTGCTTCCCCCCTCCTCTGGTCCCTCTCCACCTCGCACCCGAGCGCAGCGCAGCGTGCCGTCGAGCAGCACCGCAGCCACCGAGCACGCCTCGCCTCGCCGTCCGGTCCCCTAGCTCCGCCCCAACGCCGTGGATCCGCATGACAAAGAACGCGATGGCATGAGGCCTGCAACGCCATCACCACCGTCATCTTCAACCCCCGACCTCCGAGATCACCGGCAACGCCCCGACATCGTCTGACCTCCCCCGAGCTGTTGAGACACGTTCTGCAACCACTGTGAGCTGACGGACCTACTCCCCAACCTCTCCTTCTCGCGTTCATGTTCTAGCTTCGTTCCCCATCTCCGCTGAAGCTCGCCACCGCCATTGCCAATGAGCTCCGTGCTCTTGAGCTCGGCCGCTCGCCCGAGCATCATCAGCGAGCTCGCTGCGCTCCTGGGAACCTGAAGCACTCACGGGTTCGCCCTGCCATGCCCTGTAGTGCCATCTCCGCCGTTGCCCTAGCTCTGGCCGCCGCCCAAGTGGTCGCCGCCGTAGTTCTCGACCTCCCCTCGCCCAGCCGCGTGCTCCGTTGGATGCGGTGCACGTCCAGCAGCCCATAGGGCCAAACCGCGAGCCCAATGGTCGCCGGATGGCAAAACCCGACGCCTCCGCCGTGCGGAATGGTTGCCGCCGGCCAGTTTCCGGCGAGGCTGACATGGCGACATCATTAATTGCTAATGAGCCCACTAATCACCCCTCTAGAGCCACTGACGTGTGGGACCCTGAGCCTAATTAGGTTAGTCTAATTTTCTCTTAAGATTAGTACTAATATGTGTGGACCCCACGTGTCAGCTTTGACTTGGTCAAGTCAGTGTTGACCGGCCCCGCGTGTCATCCACCCAAACCAGCCCTGAGACACTGACATGTGGGTCCCAGGCGTCAAGTTTGACATGGGTTGTCGCCTTTGACTTGCTGACGTCATGCTGACCCCGTGATGACGCAGTAATGATTTTCTGGATTTTAAATGAATCTATTTGATTTCTTTATTTTCACAAAATGCCCAAAACTTCAAAAATCCATAGAAAATAATCTATGACTCCAATGGAAATAATTTATATATCAAAAATTGTTAGAAAAATCCAAAGAATCTGTTTATGGAATTTGCATGCATGTTAGAGCAACTTATGTCCTCTGTTTAGGACAATTCAATTAAATGGCATTTAAGAAAGCACATATGGAGTTTGAATTTGAACCTAGTGTTCAAATGAACTCCATTTAACTTGTTGCTAGTTGCATTAGGCCAATCAACAGCATATTGCCATGTCACATTCATGCATCATATTTTTGCATGGCATTGATTGTGTTTCTTCTTTGTTTGTCGGTGGTTGTTCCCTCTCGATAGACGTGTTCCGATGACGTGTTCGATGACACCGATGAAGAGCTATATTATGTTTAGAAGTGCCAGTCAAGCAAAACCCCCTTTTTCATTCCGATACAATCCCACTCTCTCGCTCCTGCTCTCTTTTCTTGCATTAGGATAACAATGATTCAACTGTTACATGCTGCGGTAGTTGAACCCCTTTTTCTCTGCATGACCTGTCATTGCCACATTAGATAGATGAAACCCACTATCATGAGTAGGAGTTGTTTGAGCCCTGATGTGCCTACTCATTCATGCTTGTTTGTCATGCTTGCTACTGCTTAGAGTTGAGTCAGGTTTGATTCATCAGGGATGAATTGGAAAGTTGTGAACATGTCCTACTATGTGTGAGCTAAGTGTGTTGAACATGTTTTGGTAAAGGTATTAATGGGAGGCCATGTAGGAGTACATGGTGGGTTGTTTCATTGGAACCATCCTTAAGCACCGAGATCTGTATGTGTGATTTAAGAATCAGTTACTACCATGCATTGGGATCCTTAATTGGCCCTCTTGGCTCCTTAACCACCCTAGTTCTCTGTCCAGGAGTTGCAACTAGTTTCTGGTGTTTATAGGATATGTGTTGGCGGCCGTGCATAGCGCTGACCCTAGGGGTGGGCTATGATGCGGTAGATACACCGTGGCCGGGTATGCAGGGCGCCCGTTTGGTGTCTCGGAACCCTGTACAAATCGTTTGGGGCCGTATGTGGAAACCTGCCGGACTCCCTGTGGATGGAACCTGGATAGGCGATAAACCTAGACTACAGACTTGAGTGTTTAGGTAAGCCGTGGCCGACACCCTCGTTGGGCTTCCGCTTGAAGGTTGCCGAGTACATCTCGTGTAAACGGCAGTAAGTGGTGAGAGCGTGTGTGAAGAAATACACCCCTGCAGGGTTAACATCATCTATTCAAATAGCCGCGTCCATGGTAAAGGACTACTTGGTTGCCTATACAGTTCATAGACAAGTGAAAGTGGATACCCTAAAATGCGCAAGATAAGCATGAGTGCTATGGATGGCCTTCTCGTAGGGAGAGGGGAGCAGATCCATAGTGGTGAATTGATATGGTGAATATGTGGACTCGTGTGCGCCACCTCAAAATAGTTGCCTGCAGTCGTGGTTCATGTTAGCCACTGAGTCAAATCTGGCTTGCTGCAGTTAAACTCCACTACCCCCTTTGTTGATACCGATGCATACGTAGTTAGTTCTGATGTAAGTCTTGCTGGGTACATTTGTACTCAGGTTTGTTTAATTTATGATTTTGCAGAGAGATGTCAGTCTCGCTAGTAGTTCCGCGTGGACTTCGATGTTGTGCCCTCGGTAGGGTCTTGTAGATAGTCAGGCTTCTCAGCCTTCTTCATTTGTAGTTGTCTGTACTCAGACAAGTTGAAAGGTATATTTGATATCGACAAAGTGAAAGGTATATTTGATATAAATGTTATTGATGTGTACCTTACTAATGCTCGCAGTAGCGCCTGGGTATTTGATACCGGTCCTGTTGCTAATATTTGCAACTCGAAACAGGGGTTATAGATTATGCGAAGATTGGCTAAGGACGAGGTGACGATGCACGTGCGAAATGGATCCGAAGTCGATGTGATCGCCTTCGGCACGCTACCTCTACATCTACCTTCGGGATTAGTTTTAGACCTAAATAATTGTAATTTGATGCCAGCGTTGAGCATGAACATTATATCTGGATCTTGTTTGATGCGAGATGGTTATTCATTTAAATCAGAGAATAATAGTTGTTCTATTTATATGAGTAATATTTTTTATGGTAATGCACCCTTGATGAGTGGTCTATTTTTACAAAATCTTGATAGTAGTGATACACATGTTCATACTATTGAAGCCAAAAGATGCAGAGTTGATAATCATAGTGCAACTTATTTATGGCACTACCGTTTGGGTCACATTGGTGTAAAGCGCATGAAGAAACTCCATTCTGATGGACTTCTGGAATCACTTGATTATGAATCACTTGGTACTTGCGAACCATGCCTCATGGGCAAGATGACTAAAACTCCGTTCTCTAGAAAAATGGAGCGAGCAACCAAGTTATTGGAAATCATACATACTGATGTATGTGGTCCAATGAACATTGAGGTTCATAGATGATTTGAGCAGATATGGGTATATCTACTTGATGAAACATAAGTTTGAAACATTCGAAATGTTCAAAGAATTTCAGAGTGAAGTGGAAAATCATCGTAACAAGAAAATTAAGTTTCTACGATCTGATCGTGGAGGTGAATATTTGAGTTATGAGTTTGGTCTTCATTTGAAACAATGCGGAATAGTTTCGCAACTCACGCCACCCGGAACACCACAGCGTAATGGTGTGTCAGAACGTCGTAATCGTACTTTACTAGATATGGTGCGATCTATGATGTCTCTTACTGATTTACCGCTATCGCTTTGGGGTTATGCTTTAGAGATGGATGCATTCATGTTAAATAGGGAACCATCTAAATATGTCGAGACGACACCTTATGAACTGTGGTTTGTCAAGAAACCCAAGTTGTCGTTTCTTAAAGTTTGGGGTTGCGATGCTTATGTGAAAAGGCTTCAACTTGATAAGCTCGAACCCAAATCGGAGAAATGTGTCTTCATTGGATACCCAAAGGAGATGGTTGGTTACACCTTCTATCATAGATCCGAAGGCAAGATATTCGTTGCTCAGAATGGATCCTTTCTAGAGAAGGAGTTTCTCTCGAAATAAGTGAGTGGGAGGAAAGTATTACTTGATGAGGTAATTGTACCTGCTCCCTTATTGGAAAGTAGTTCATCACTGAGATCAGTTCAAGTGATTACTACACCAGTAAGTGAGGAAGCTAATGATGATGATCATGAAACATCTGATCAAGTTACTACCGAACCTCGTAGGTCAAACATAGTAAGATCCGCAGCAGAGTGGTACGGTAATCCTATTCTGGAGGTCATGTTACTTGACCATGACGAACCTTCGAACTATGAGGAAGCGATGATGAGCCTAGATTCTGCAAAATGCCTTGAAGCCATGAAATCTGAGATGGGATCCATGTATGAGAACAAAGTGTGGACTTTGGTTGACTTGCCCGATGATCGTCATGCCATAGAGAATAAATGGATCTTCAAGATGAAGACTGACGCTGATGGTAATGTTACTGTCTACAAAGCTCGACTTGTTGCAAAAGGTTTTCGACAAGTTCAAGGAGTTGACTACAATGAGACCCTCTCCGTAGCGATGCTTAAGTCCGTCTGAATCATGTTAGCAATTGCCGCATTTTATGATTATGAAATTTGGCAAATGGATGTCAAAACTGCATTCCTTAATGAAAGACCTCGGTGAAGCTGCTTATATATTGGGCATCAAGATCTATAGAGATAGATGAAGACGCTTAATTGGACTTTCACAAAGCACATACCTTGATAAAGTTTTGAATAAGTTCAAAATGGATCAAGCAAAGAAATGGTTCTTGCCCATGTTTCAAGGTGTGAAGTTGAGTCAGACTCAATGCCCGACCATTGCAAAAGATAGAGATAAATTTAAGTCATTCCCTATGCTTCAGCCATAGGTTCTATCATGTATGCAATGCTATGTACCAGACCTGATATGTGCCTTGCTATTAGTTTAGAAGGGAGGTACCAAAGTAATCTAGGCGTGGATCACTAGACAGCGGCCAAGAACATCCTGAAATATCTAAAAAGGACTAAGGATATGTTTATCGTATATGGAGGTGACAAAGAGCTCTTCATAAAAGGTTACATCAATGCAAGCTTTGACACTGATCCGGATGACTCTAAGTCAAAAACCGGATACGTGTTTTTATTAAATGGTGGAGCTGTCAGTTGGTGCAGTTCCAAGCAGAGCGTCGTGGCGGGATCTATGTGTGAAGTGGAGTACATAGCTGCTTCGGAAGCAGCAAATGAAGGAGTCTGGATGAAGGAGTTCATATCCGATCTAGGTGTCATACCTAGTGCATCGGGTCTAATGAAAATCTTTTGTAACAACACTAGTGCAATTGCCTTGGCAAACGAATCCAGATTTCACAAGAGAACCAAACACATCAAGAGATGCTTCAGTTCCATCTACGATCAAGTCAAGGAGGGAGACATAGAGATTTGCAAGATACATACGGATCTGAATGTTGCATACCTGTTGACTAAGCCTCTCTCATGAGCAAAACATGATCAACACCAAGACTCCATGGGTGTTAGAATCATTAAAATGTAATCTAGATTATTGACTCTAGTGCAACTAGGAGACTGAAGGAAATATGCCCTACTGGCAATAATAAAGTTGTTATTTATATTCCCTTATATCAGATAAATGTTTATTATTCATACTAGAATTGTATTAAATGGAAACTTAGTACATGTGTGAATACATAGACAAACAGAATGTCACTAGTATGCCTCTACTTGACTAGCTCGTTGAAACAATGATGGTTGTGTTTCCTAACCATAGACATGAGTTTTCATTTGATTAACAAGATCACATCATTAGAGAATGATGTGATTGACTTGACCCATCCGTTAGCTTAGCACGATGATCGTTTAGTTTGTTTCTATTGCTTTGTCCATAACTTATACATGTTCCTATGACTATGAGATCATGCAACTCCCGAATATCGGAGGAACACTTAGTGTGCTATCAAACGTCACAACGTAACTAGTGACTATAAAGATGCTCTACAGGTGTCTCTGATGGTGTTTGTTGAGTTGGCATATATAGAGATTAGGAATTGTCACTTCGAGTATCGGAGAGGTATCTCTGTGCCCTCTCGGTAATGCACATCACTATAAGCCTTGCAAGCAATGTGACTAATGAGTTAATTACGGGATGATGCATTATGAAACGAGTAAAGAGACTTGCCGGTAACGAGATTGAACTAGGTATTAAGATACCAACGACCGAATCTCGGGCAAGTAACATACCGATGACAAAGGGAACAACGTATATTGTTATGCAGTTTGACCGATAAAGATCTTCGTAGAATATGTGGGAGCCAGTATGAACATCCAGGTTCCGCTATTGGTTATTGACCGGAGACGTGTCTCGGTCATGTCTACATAGTTGGTTATTGACCGGAGACGTGTCTCGGTCATGTCTACATAGTTCTCGAACCCGTAGGGTCCGCACGCTTAACGTTCGGTGACGATCGGTATTATGAGTTCATGTGTTTTGATGTTCCGAAGATAGTTCGGAGTCCCGGATGTGATCACGGACATGACGAGGAGTCTCTAAATGGTTGAGACATAAAGATTGATATTTTGGATGACTATATTCGGACACCGGATGAGTTCCGGGGGTTACGAGATAGCTATCGGAGTGCCGGGGGGTTATCGGAAACCCCAGGGGATCTAATTGCCAACATGGGCCTTGTCAGAGAGAGAGAGGAGGGGGCCTTAGGGCTGGCCGCCCCCCCCCCTCGCTTGAGGAGTCCGAATTGGACAAGGAGAGGGGGTGGCGCCCCCTCTTTCCCTCCCTCTCTCCCTCTGCTTCCTTCCCCCTTCCTCCTCCTAGTTGGACAAGGAAAGGGGGAGTCTACTCCTACTAGGAGGAGGACTCCTCCCCTCCTTGGCACGCCCCAAGGGCCGGCCGGCCTCCCCCCTTGCTCCTTTATATACGGGGGCAAGGGGGCACCCTAGGACACACAAGTTATTCATTGATCCCGTAGCCATGTGCGGTGCCCCCCTCCACCATAATCCACCTCGGTCATATCGTCGTAGTGCTTAGGCGAAGCCCTGCACCGGTAGCTTCATCATCACCGTCATCACGCCGTCGTGCTGACGAAGCTCTCCCTCGACATTCAACTGGATCAAGAGTTCCTGGGACGTCACCGAGCCGAACGTGTGCAGATCGCGGAGGTGCCGTACTTTCAGTACTAGGATCGGAAGGATCGTGAAGACGTATGAGTACATCAACCGCATTGTCATAGCGCTTCCGCTTACGGTCTACGAGGGTACGTGGACAACACTCTTCTCCTCTCGTTGCTATGCATCACCATGATAGATCTTGCGTGTGTGTAGGAATTTTTTTGAAATTACTGTGTTTCCCAACAACATCGACGGCAGATTAGCCACTTGACGGCGACATGGAGGCGGAAATCTTCAAAACCTTGTGCTTCGGAGGAGGAGGTTATCGAGGCAGAGCTGGACAAAGCCAAGGCAGATGAGGAGGAGGCAAAGGCAATAGCCGGAGCATCAGTTCTCGGGGCTCATGGCCGGGAATGGTGGTCGAGCGCCGGCGATTGTTTAGATTAGGTTTACAGTAGGTTTTAGTATGGTTTGTGTGAAATAGGTAATGAATTTCATCCAGTTTATAGGAAAAGTATTCGAAATGTAATGAATTTCATTATGTTAATTGAAATTTGCTTTGTTTGCATGAATTTCGTTCGTTTAGTTCATATTGTTGTCGAAAGGTATGCGGGTAGCATTGGATGGCATCCTGTGGCATTTGTGTCCTCGGACAGATGCCAGAGTAAATTTGTGGGTCAGCACTGGAGATGCCCTAACTATCATACTATCATCGCTAACAGTGCTGCATTATTCCGCAGGGAATAGTTATCCCTCGATCAAAATCAGATCCACCATTTTTCGCACTCCTCCCACGTAAGGGTGTAGACTCTTGCTTACATAAAAATGGAGCAAGTGGATGGCACTATAGCACGTCATATCACTCAAACTAGCCCGCCTAATGCGCGGGAAAGCCCCGCCCTCATCATTTTGTTCTGGATTTCTATCGATCGATCGCATGAAAATGTTACGCTTTGCAAGTTCAAAAGGAAAAGGCGGCACACTCAAAGCATGCATGTCGCATTCGCGTCGCACCCCCGACAATCCGGCTCGCACGCCGCTCACAAGAGGAGACACGTGTTGTCTTGCATTTTCACTGACATGTGGGATTGCAATTGAATAAACCGTCGATAGCCGAAATCTAACCACTCGGCGGGCGTCGGCTGAGAAGAGAGAGACGG
Organism: Triticum urartu; assembly: GCF_056163025.1. Lineage (NCBI taxonomy): Eukaryota > Viridiplantae > Streptophyta > Magnoliopsida > Poales > Poaceae > Triticum > Triticum urartu. The sequence goes on from NC_141875.1 coordinate 249,238,444, forward strand.
GGGAGGGAGAACAGATCGCCCGCCCGCCACGCATGGACTCCTAGAAATATCATGATAATGTGAGGTGGGCCATGCGGGAATCCAGACCGCTTCCAAGCCCGCTTCTGATCGTCCTGGCCCACCAGAAAACCCATCCCCCCTGCCGCGCGCGCTCCCCCCTCAGATGCCAGCTACCCGCATTCATAGCAACTAGTACTAGTACAATACTGGGCTATAAGCCCGCTTATGTGGAGGAGAGAGAGGCATTGACAAAGTCAAGGAGTGGGCTCTACAAGAGCCCGTCTCTACACGTGCTCCTAGGTATAAAAAAACTAATTCTAAAATAACAGGTATTAAAAATTGTGTCTAAAAAAGAAGGTAAAAAATATTTGAGAGGAAATGGATAGAGAGAAAGTGAGAAAAGGTTGTAACCTTGTAGCCAACCTTATAGTCAACACTATGTCACATGTGGAAGGAGGGAGTTGTGCACATGCCAAGTTCACTGGGCTGTCGTGTCTCACACTCCTCAGTCCTAACAGAGGAGACAATAGCTTTCACCAAAAAAACAATGAATACTCGTTGCTCGTCCTCGATATGGGGAAGAATACTTTCATGCGCCGACATGTCGGACGTCGACCATCCTAGTCCACCTACCATGCACAAAATTATCCTGGTCCACCCCAGTCATAGCGCAGCCCAACCTTTCCCACTGTAAGTTGGTCGGACAAAGGAACCATCATGACTCCGTTGAATTCCGCTTCTTCAAGAAAACTTACTGTACCCGCAATACTGCTACCACATGCGAAGACTGGACGGCACCGTAGCACGTCATATCACTGAAACCCACTAGGCCAACTAGCCCGCCCAGGATTTGTACTCCCTCCGTTTCAAAGTTAGTACAAAGTCGAGTCATCTATTTTGGAACAGAGGGAGTACGTCTTTGTACTGCTATGATTTTGTGTTCTCAAAAAATATCCTGTGTCAATCTAACGATTAGGAGTAGAAAGAGGGTCTTTCTCTATCTCTAGATCTCTCTCCATGACTCCATCCCGGAACCCCTCTAGCACACGTACACACTCTCTGTAGCCACTCCGAAAGTACGATGTCACTACACATTCACGCTTCCACCCAAAAAATTACACATTCACGCATGTTATAAGTACGTGCCAATTTGGTGGCTATTAATGTGAGGCCTCATTTGGTTTAGAGGAATCTTGTAGGAATTTCATAGGATAGGATTTCTATGGGAAAAATTTCTATAGAGCCCCTTTGGTTTATAGGAATGAATCATATTCTTATGGAGGAATTCTTCCTATACTCCACATTTGATATGAAAAAATAAACATTAGCCTAGACTCAATGGAAAAAAATCCTATAATGTGAATCAAAGGGCATCTCCTTTCCTATTCCTACTCATAGGATTTAAGATACATGTCATCTCATTTCCTATGACTTTCGTATCGCTACGATTTTCCTACCCTATGAGCCAAATGAGGCCTGAATGTATCCGTGAACCAACTCTTTGAGTTTGATGTGAATTAATGCATAATTGTGGGCTATTGTCTGATCGGTCGCTAAGCCTACAATTTTAGGAGCTTGGGCTATTGGCCAATCGATGACGGATCAGACCTATAAGCGTACCACGAGCTCATCAGCCCCAATGTTTCTCTTCGATGAGTGTTTTGCAAGTACTATAGCTCGCACAGTAGCTAGCCCACTAACACCAAGAACCATCAAACAATCACTGCTGATATGATAAATAGTTCAAACTTACATCTAAGCATGCCATATATTACATCAAAAGCTGGTGAGGATACATCTGTTTCCATAACTCGGAGAGGGTCGCATGATTCACTATCAAACAAAAGTAGCAAGTACCACCCACACAAGAAAGTGCACTAGACCTAATATGGTTTGATAACACACATGGTTCTAGTAATTAAACACAATGCAAAGTACCTTGAAGGATTAGCGCGATGAACTATTTCTTGTCATCGATCTCTCGGGCAATGACCACAGCACGGATAGAGGCATGGGAGTCGATCTCTGGGCGATGTCCACAGGATGGACCATGACATCAAAATCGATCTCTGGGGCGATGTCCACAGGATGGACAGCGGCATCAGAATCGATCTCCGGGGCGATGTCCACAGGACGGACAGCGGCATCGGAATCGATCTCCGAGGCGATGTCCATAGGACAGACCGCGACATCGAAAACGATCTCTGGGGCGTTGTCCACACGGACTGTAACACCCCTGTGTAATGATGCCATAGTAATTCCGGAGATCAAGCTAATCATTTTGCTAAAACAGTGCTTAGTCACTTTGATCAATATCTCATTTCAAATTCCAGTTGAATTCAATTTCAAAATTATGAGTGAAGTTCAATTTGCTCAAACATGAAATCTAAAATGTTCATCATGTGGTTAATAATCCTCTGTTGATATTGGTGGTGAACCAACATTTTTGCAAAATGTCTAAATGGCCTAAACCAATTAAAGCACTGGTTAAAACAATAATTTAAATGCTATTTAAAATTATAAAAATGCTAACATGTTTTATTTTAATGCTAAACTAATTGTAGCAGTAGCCTAAAACATGATGATATCTTAGGTGTAAGTTTTATAATTTATAAATTGTTTTGGTTTTGAAAAGTTTTGGAAAACAGAAAGTTTTAAAAGAAAAGGAAAAGCATAGGAGATAGACAGAGAGAGAGAGAGAGAGAGAGAGAGCCCTGCCCCTGGGCCATGGCCCATCCCAGCAAGCCGGCCCACCTTCCCTGCCGGGTCGCCCCTTCCCCCTCCCTGTTTCCCCGACCGTGCCCACGGTCGCCATCGAGCCACCTCGCCAGCGACGACAGCGGATAAGGCCCTCGTGCCTCCTCGATCCCCTTTCCCACTCACCTGCCCTCCTCGTTTTCTCTCTCTCTCTCTCGTCTATGCTATCGGTCGCGCCTCTCAGTCGCCGCTCATCACACTCTACCATGGCCACCAGCCAGCCTTCGCCTCGCCAACATGCCCCAGGCTCTGCCTCGACCTCCTCATCCTTCTCGCTGAGCCATGCAGACCATGACGGCCTCGCAGCACCGCCATGACCTCGCCTTCGCCCTCGGCTCCGACGAACGCCGCCGCCCCGAATCCGCGCCACTTCTGCTCCTAGTCACCCACCGGGCCACCGTGTGCCCCCCACCTTCTCCCTCTCCTTGCGCATCTCCGCCTCCTCTGCAGCGTAGCTGAGCTCCGCCGTCCGCTATGGCCGTCGGGCTCGCGCATCCAGTGTTTCTTTTCCCACACCGGCGATCCCCACTTGCTCCTGGCCCTCCCAGGAGGCCAGTGAGCCCCATAGCTAGCCAGCTAGCACCCCGCGGTCCCGATCCCGTGCTCGCCCGAAGCTGCCGACACCATTGCTCGTCGCCGATGCCTTTGCCAGCCACCTCCGCCCGTTCCAACGCCGCAGATCGATGAGCGGAGGAGTATCCATTCGAACGCAACAAAAATCACGCAAAATGATGCCCTACCACGGTTTTCCGGCTTGTGGTGGTTCAGCCGCCGCGTTTGAGGTCGTCGGAGCTTACTCCGGCAATGCCGCTGACGTGGCTGGCCCTGTAGCCCACCCTGGGTCGCTTCACTTGGATCCCCTGAGCCATATTGACCATGTTGACTTGCTCAACATGCTGACTAGGCCGCCCAGTACCACAGACAGATGGGTCCCACCCTTTAATTAACCAAACCACATTTTCAAATAATTAGTTTAACCTAATTACCCCATGATAGGTGGGCCCAGTAGGTTAGCTGGCTAATTTAGATTAGTTCTTAACACTATTAACCCCCCACTGTCATTGACAGGTGGGTCCCAGGCATCAGCTTGACCAGTCCAACTTGTTGGTTGACTGCTGATGTTAGGGTGACGTCATGCTGACACAATAATCCTTTTTGAATTAAAGATATTTCCAGAATTTCAATAAACTTAGAAAATTAATATAAAATAATCTATAACTCGGTTGAAAAAGTTCTGTACATGAAAGTTGCTCGGAAAAATCCAACGAGTCCGAATATGCGATCCGTTCATCTGTCACATGCCCCTAGCATGCTGAACATGGAACCGTCCCCTCTCTTTCACGTGTTCGGAATTCTCCTAACGTCGGGAATTTATCCTCGGATGTTTTTTCCCTCCGTTTGCAACGTATAGTACTACATTATGTCAACCCTAGCTCTGCATATCGTCATGTAATGCTTAGTGATGCATCTGTTTGCACTGTATTTACTGTTTCTTCCCCATCTTCTCTCCCGTAGACCTCGAAACCGATGATGCCCATGTGATCGACTACGTCATCGATGACACTTCTTTCTTTTCAGAATAGCTTCCAGGCAAGCAAACCCCCCATTGATCATACCGATTTCAACCATTCCCTTCTCTCTTATGCTTGCATTAGAACTGCTACTATTTTTGTATCATCCTACTCTGATGCATAGCCTGTTTTTGTTACCTGCTTTCGTACCTAACCTGCTTATTCTAAATTGTTTAGTATAGGTTGGTTAGAGATCCATCAGTGACCCCCACCTTGTCCCAATTGCCCCGCTTTATGTTCGATGACTCGATCAACGTCCAGGCCCGACACCGCACGTCACCCCCTAGTTGTACGACTCTGCAGAGTTATTATCAAGTGCCGAGGGTGATACCTCGTCAGCACTTCTGATGTTAACCCTGTAGTGTAGCTATTCGGTCGTGCTCATTCAGGGTGATTCGTCCTTCACCACTTTTGATAATGACACTGCCGTGCAACCTCTCAAGTGTGGACCAAGGAGGGTGATTCCTCCAAGTCCACCTTGATGGTTACATCAAGTGGGAATCCATCGAGGGTGATTCCTCAGGTTTCCCCCTTATTGTTTCAGACACACGGTTACTTTGACTTACCACAGAACCATGATGACATCGGGTCGGCCCCGAGGGGTACCCACGAGTGATGTGAAGTCGGGTTGATCTGGAGGATACCCACAAGTTTTCCACACGGCGCGGTCGGGCATTCTTAGCCCTTGTCATAAGTCCGTGAGACAGGGCAACGAGACGACATATCATGGATCATTGATCATTACCGCGCGCTAACAAGTCACTAATGATTTGGATATTTGATCTGAATAGGCCTCTGGCCATTTCACACTGACCACGACGCAGGAATAAGTATGGGCACTCTACATCATATGTATCAGCTGAAAGCTCTTCGGACGTCAGCAATGGAGCGACGCGTGTCGGGTTGGACTGCGTAAGCACATGCCTTTTTAAGGGGGCAGCTAGGTCTACTCACCGGCTGCCTACTTAATGTGCCGGAGTGCAAAGGGCGATGGGCCCAAGACCCCTGCGTGCTTAGGATGTAGACCGGCGTGCTGGCCTCTCTGTTGAGCCTAGGTAGGACTGCGGTGTGTTGATCAGCCTAGGGCGGACATGACCTGATGGTGTGTCCGACCGGAGTTGATCGAGCGTGTTGGATAAGTTAGTGCACCCCTTCATGGAAGTATTCTATATATTCAAATAGTCGTGTCCACGGTAACGGAAGCTCGGAGTTGTATCCCGGTCGATACAACTAGAACTTGTTGTTGAGGCATGTAATGGAAATGATGGCTCCGGGATTGTTTTCTCACAGGGAGTCAAGGAAGTGATCTCTGGGCGATGTTACAACATACTTGCTAATAATATAATACTACTCTTATCTCTTCTCATGTTGCAAGATGCTTGAAGATGCTAGTCTTTGATAGGCTAGGCCTTCCCCTTCTCTTCTGGCATTGTACAGTTCACTCCACAAATACAACCCATTCCTTTGATACAGATGCATACTTAGTCTAGATCTGATGTAAGTCTTGCAAATACTTTGTATGAGTACTCACAGTTGCTTTGCTACCTCTTTTTCACCCAGATGACGCCACTGACGACTACTACTACCCCGAGGGTGCCTACTACTACATGATGGCCGCCGACGACCAAGAGTAGTTAGGAGGCTCTCAGGCAGGAGGCCTTGCCTTTTCGATCATGTTCAGCTAGCCTTCTTAAGGCAAACTTGTTAACTTATGTATGTACTCAGATATTGTTGCTTCCACTGACTCTTGTGTATTCGAGCTTATGTATTCGAGCCCTCGAGGCCCCTGGCTTGTAATATAAAGGTTGTATTATTTCACTTTGTGTCTAGAGTTATATTGTGATATCTTCCCGTGAGTCCCTTATCTTGATCGTACACATTTGCGTGTTTGATTAGTGTATGATTGAATCGTGGGCGTCACAAGTTGGTATCAGAGCCGACTGCCTGTAGGTAGCCCCCCTTCCAGCTCCTTGGCCGAAGTAGAGTCTAGTCACTACAAAACTTTTACTAACATGGTTTTGTGTCTTACGGGCCCACGTTACCATTGGGTGGTTTTAGGATCTTTTCCTCCTTGTCTATTCTCTAGGATTCTGATCTCTCTTCCATTCGGGTTAAACGAATTTACTAACTCTAACATTAGGATCCCGTGACCACATTCACCCTAAAGTTGGATCAGCCATAGTTATTCCTTATAATAGTATTTTGAATAGTACACACAGTGTCATCTTGACTACTATGTGGTATCCATCATATCTCTTTCATTATGCATGTTTCATCATGAATGATCCTTTGTGTTTACAAATGCTCGATGCTGAACTACCCCTGTTACATGTTAGCAGGATGGTTAGACCCGCTGGTCGTGGCCGTGGTGGCAACGCTCCACCACCGCCGTGGTGGCCGTGGTGGCCGTGGTCGGAATGATGCAGCAGTTTGAGCTGAATCGCCAGTTCATGGAAGGAATGATGGCTCAGTTTCCTCGCCCCAACATGAATCAACAGCCAGCCCCAATAACTTTGCAGGATTTCATGTACCTGAACCCAACTATTTACCGCTGTTCAACTCAGCCCCTTGATGCTGATGATTGGCTCCATGACATCATGTATGAAATGGGGTCTGCTAGTGTGGCCCCTGCTAGCTATGTCACCTTTGCATCATTCTTTCTGAAGGGTCCCGCTGCTCAATGGTGGGACAACCACACGCGTACCATACCTGCTGGAACGGTCATCACTTGGCCGGATTTCCAAGCAGCTTTCCGTGCCTGCTTCATTCCTTGGGAAATCATGGATAGGAAGAAGCACGAGTTCAGTAACCTCACCCAAGGCAACAAGACGGTTGATGCTTATCAGCGGGAATTCCTAGACTTGTCCCACCATGCCAAAGAAGACATTGTTACTGATGCTCGCAGATCGTGACGGACTTCACCCTGATATCAAGCTAGCACTGCTCGTTCATGACTTTGCCGACTTCGCCACCTTGGTGAACAAGGCTATCCAGGTTGAGATTGGTCTTCAGGAACATTAGGGATCTCTTAGGCGCAACCATGATGCTGGCTTATCTTCAGGCCCATGAGCGCATAATCGTCGGGTATGGATCCCCCATAGCATGTACCGTCCATTGGCACATGCACCAAGACAGTCTTATGCTGCACCACATCTGCCTCCACCACCGGCGAGCAGCCTCTTCAAACTGCACCACCGCAAGCTCTTGCTCCCAACCCCAATGATGGTCTATGCTTCAAGTGTAACCTTCTAGGTCACCGTTCCAGAAACTGCCCTGAGAATCAGAACCAGCTGGCTCTGCCTTCTACTGGCCATAACAACCGGCCCTGCAACAACAATGCCATGCCTTATGGTCGTGGCCAGGCTAATCATGTTGATCTGAATGAAGCTCAAGACCAACCTGCTATTGTGATGGGCACTCTCCTTGTTAATTTAGTACCAGCTTCTGATTTATTCGATTCAGGATCAACACATTCATTCATGTTGGAAAATTTTGCATACGCACATGACATTCGATGTGAGTGTAACATCCCAAAATTTTAATTTGGAATGTTTTACAGTTAATAGCTAAGCATCTATGCATTTTTTTGAATTGAGTGACATTTGGAAATTTCAGAGGCATTTGAGTTGTATTTGAATTTGGATTCAGCTTGGCATTGGAAAATTAAGTTCAAATATCCCTGACAAATACTTGAGCAAATGTATGAGAGGCACGAACAAGACACTCCAAAATGTCAGAAGAAATTAGTGCCAAAAGTTTTGAATTCAAATTTGAGTTTTATTTGGAATTTTCAAAAAATATGTTTTTATAAAGTTTTTATTTTGCCTCTGAAAAATAGCTCATCTTATAGGTTATGTTTTTTTGAGAATTTTGATATATATTCCCTATATAAAAGTATTTCTTATTTTATATTTACGTTTTATTTCTTCACTGTCTTATTTCAAAAAAAAGTAGGGAAAACCCTCAGCGGTTGGACCAGGCCAGCCGCAGCCCAACTGGCCCACCAGCGAGCCGAGCCGGCCTGCCCCAGCGTGCCCGCACCCGATTCCCCTCGATCTCGGCCACCCAACCGACCGCTCAACCCCCTCGCCCACTAACCCACCGACCCCACCCCGTCTGCCTCCTCCCGCAAGGCTCGCCCACACATCTCGCTCGCGCCCGACGCCCTCGACGTTTGTCCGTATTTGAACTTTTAATTACAGAAAATAAAATGTTTTATTTCATTTTCTTGCTAGTTTTTGGCTTGGAGTAAAGGAAGCCTATTTTGAGTTCAATTGGTTTTCTTTGGTTTTGGTTGATTCTCTATGTGTGAAGTATGATAGCTTGCTGTTATGTTAGTATGTTGGTATAGTTGTATGCTTATGTGTTTATTGTTTTCTTCGAATAGAAATCCTAGAATGTGAAGCTTGCTATCACGAGTCACTAGCGTTCGAAGACCGTCAGCCAGGCAAGTCTTGATCATGAAATTATTTACCTATGTTTTATTGCATTAGTAGTATTTCCTCCCCAGCATGCATGTAGTAGGAGAAAAATAAATCAAGTCTTGAGTAGTATCATGTGGTAGGTTCACCCAAAATCCCTGTGTTACCATTGCCCGGGATGATGTAGTTTATTTTGCTATGCTCGTAGACGGTGTTGATTGAGTGATACATATGGGAGATGTGAGAGTCAAGATGATGACAACCCCATGACTTCAAGCTCAAGATGGACTTCAAACTCACTACTCTGTGGAGGAAGGATTTGATGGGCACCCTGGAGCAACCAGCGGATGGCCGGGATGCTTGGAGAAGTGCCATAACATCTTGCGGAAAGCTTCAACCAGTGTCGCGGGATGTCCGCAGCCACCTATGGGACCGGGTGGCCCCTTGTTGGTTCAGCAGGGGGACGGTGCATTGCACAAAGAGTAGACAAGCGTACGGCAGCGCGATAGAGAGCAGACAAGCAATTTACCCAGGTTCGAGCCGCCGCGAGGCGTAAGACCCTACTCCTGCTTTGGTAGATTGATGGTGGAATGAATGTGGTGGTGTGTAGTACACTTGCCTGACATAGTTTGCCTCAGGGCCGCAGCAACTGCGCGCGTATGGTGGCTTGGGTTTGTCAACTTTCAAACCTTCTAATCCCTCCTACAAGTGCCATGGGCCTCCTTTTAAAGATTAAGGGGTCACCATAGTGGCAAAGTGGTCATTATCCACTGATATGATAGAGAACAGTGCTATCATACCTAACTCACTGGTCGCCCGGCAAAGCCTATCGGGCTATCTTGCCAGCTCCGTGCCTGGTCTCTTGACACATCGCGGGACGGGTGTCATATATAGGCTTCTTCTGTAGGAAATAGCTACCATGTGGCGAACGGCTGCCACTTAATCATCTTGCGGCTTAACACCGCACTGATTGACAATGTGAGTCGTGCTTGAGTGGTTGGTGGGGTGGTTCTACCCCCGCGAGCCCCGACAGGCTCTGCCGGGGAGCCTCGGTTGCTTGCTTCTGGTGGTGGCCTCGCCCCTTGCCGGGCTCGCCTACCCGGAAAGGGAGGCCCTTCTCTTGCCGATATCTTGCTCCTTAGGCTCGATCTTGGTCCCTCTGAGCTGCATGTTCGTTCCTCAAATCTGTTGGTGCTTCAATCTCTGACTTAACCTGGTGCTTCAATCTCGATCTTGTTCCTGTGCACAGTTGGTCAACAGACCCAGGGTTTGTTGCACCGACAAAAGCCCCCGGGCCTTCCCCGAATGCGCTGCTGAGCGTCGTCGGGGTAGGGCCTAACAAATGCACAGGCAAGGTTGCTGAAGGGTTGTCCCCTTAAGTTTTCAGTTGCTACTTCATCAGCCTTAATTCTGGGCTAGTTTTCGGTTTCCCCACACGTTGCGCGTGGCGTCGTGGAAGAACTAGGACGTGGCCCACGGATTCTCCTCGCACCAAGATCACGGGGCGGAAATTGCTACCCCACTCACCTCATGTTTCGCATGCACCTCGCCATGTGTCCCACATGCATTGGGCGTGGTAGGTGGTGGATGCGGAGGGCACGGGGAGGAGTGCCATGGTTGAAAATCAAACATCGATCGTTGGAGTAGAGGGTCGGCCTTGATTCCCAAAGCTATCGAGGGTGCAGAAAGGGGCCGTATTGGAGGAGCGGGGTGGCCATCTTTACCACGAGAGGCCAGCCCCCTGCCTCGTCCCCTCTATAAAAAGAGGCAAAGGCAGTACCCCTCTGCACATACCTCTCCTTCTTCTCCGCAATTCTCCTTAGCCGTGGTGAGAGGGCGAGGGCGCAGTAGTGTCTCGACAACGGGGACGAGGGCTTCCACTCGATAGCATATCCCTCCTCCTCCGGATCCTGAGGCGGCGGAGCTCGCTGTGAGAGGAGGGAGGAGGGTGCGCGACCGAGGCCGCCATGGTGCTCGAGGAGGAGGAGGACGAGGGAGCTCCTTGGTTGTGCCCCCACCGGCGGCTCTTCCTCCGATGGAAGGCCACGTCGGGGATCAACCTTGAGAGTTCATCATCAGGCTGTATAAGCCCTTATGTGGTCACCTTTGTCGTCCAACCAACATTGTGCGGGAGATGGAGCTCGAACAACCACGCGCTCTGAGGCTACACATGAGGGGATGCGGGAATGGAAGCATGTGGGTTGACGTCGATTCCCCCCCCCCACACCACCACACACACAGCTTTTCGGAGGGGCCAATTCTCCACTTTAATTTAATGGAGAGTGGCCTGCTCTCTGTCAAGATCTTCGGGCGGTCAGGAGGCCGCTTAGGGTGCTATGTGGAGAGCTCGACCGACGACGAAAGCTCCTCCTCAAGCGAAGTGACAAGGATGACAGTGACTGACGGCGATGATGACGGCAGCGGGCGGAGGAGCGACGACTCTGACTCCGGCTGATCGTCGCCCACACCATCTTCATCTGGCAGCAGCACCACCATCTACATCTGCGCCTCTTCCCGGCAATGTGATTTTCCGGTGAGTTGGATGCGGAGGTGTGGATGGTGCTGCCGAGCTCCTCCAGTAGTCTTCCAGCTGGACCCTAGTAGGCTTCCTCTCAGGCTACAGCTCCGTTAGCTCTGCCAAGTCCTGCTAGCCCTGGTGACGGTGGTTGATAGGGCCACCTTCCGCCGTGCTCTCCATCGAGGCGTTCCCTCGTGCTTCCATTCCCTCCGGGCTACCTCTCCTGGAGCCCGATGAGAACGGACTGGACTTCAGCTCTGGCGCTCCTTTTGTCCTCCTCGCCTTTGATGGTTGTGCCTAGGAGGAGAGGGACATGACAGGACATTACGGAGCACTTACCTTTTGCCAATCTTAAACTTGTAGGCAATTGCCAAATTTTAATTCAAATAGCGTAATCCCTTTCATCCATGTTTGTGTTCTGTAATGCTTGTACATGTATTTGCATGTCAATGAAAGAGATAAACCTTGCTGGGAACCCATGCATGTATCTGTCCATGCAGAGGTGGAGTGCCTCTTTACTGTAATTAAACGAGTTTTCCCCGGCAGAATATCCTGTCGGCACCCTTTTTGTCTGCCGGAGAACCATGTCTGTCGGGGAATAGACTAAGGTACCAGCCCCCTGCCCACTCCCTTTTTACCAAGGGCTACTGCGACCATCCAGGCCGAAGCAGCATTCGAGCCAAGGATGGGAGCACCCTGGTTCCAAGACACTGGCGTGGTTTCTTTGCACAAGTTATAGCTTACAGAGCACTAATGGACAAGAGGTAAACTTATCTGTTTGGCTTACCGTTGTGCCGTGCAATCTTCTCGTCCTTTGTCGGAGTCAAGTTCACGGCAGGAACCTGCAACTCCATGTAGATGAGAATGAATGCAGGATGCAATCCTATCTATATGCATATGCAAATGCTCATGAAAGGCTTATGCAGTGATCTCGATGTGCTCGTGGATGCATGCGATCTCGATCAGGGGCCCCCACAGAGCTTCTTTATTTTATCATGTACGGGGTCATCGCCCTGGCTTTGTACAAGGGGTTACATGCAACTGAGGCAAGGCCTGTACAATAGGGTGGCTGTCGTGCAGTGCCCGGTAGCCTCGCACCTTACGGGTAGTACTTATGGGGATGCTCAATATTCCATGAGTTTTGCAACTGTGTGCCATCTCTGGTCTCCAGACGGACTGCGCCAGGTCTGGTGACTCGTACCACCCGGTAAGAGCCTTCCCACTTCCATGACAGCTTGTTTGTAGCCTTAGTGGACTGAACGCGCCTAGACAAGGTCACCTTCCTCAAAACACCGGGCATGAACCCTGCGGCTATGATAGCGACGCAGGGCTTGCTGGTAGCGTGTAGCACGCGTAGCAGCCCGGAGACGGTTCTCCTCAAGTAGCACAGTGTCGTCACGTCGGTGCTGATCTTTCCCTACTTCATCCTAGGCAAGCACTCGAGGGGAACCGTAAATGAGTTCTGTGGGGATAACTGCTTCTACCTCGTAAACCAGGGAGAAGGGAGTCTGCCCGGTAGCTCGGTTAGGTGTCGTTCTAAGGGACCAGAGAACTACCGGCAGCTTCTCATTCCACTGACTATCGTGCTTCCGCAGCATATCAAAAGTTCATGTCTTGAGTCCACGAAGCACTTCAGCATTCGCCCTCTTAGCTTGTCCATTGCTCCAGGGGGTGCCACAGAAGCGAATGAGATTTTGCATCCGAGGATATGAACGTATTGCATGAAGGCATGGCTCGTGAACTGGGTGTCGTTGTCTTTGATGATCCTTGCCAGAACTCCAAAACAACACACCAATTCTTTCAAGAACTTGAGAGCTGACTAAGCAGTCACCTTTCTCACCGCAGTCACTTCCGGTCACTTTGTAAACTTGTCGATGGCAACGAACAAGAATTCAAAGCCACCGATTGCTCGGGGAAAGGGTCGAGGATATCGAGCCCCAGACCAAAAATGGCCATGATAGAGGGATTGTATGAAGAGCATGGGCAGGCAGGTGTATTCTCGTGGAATGGAACTGACAGGCTTCACATTTCGTGACTAACTGAACCGCATCTTGGAGGGCCGTGGGCCAATAGAATCCTTGCCGGAATGCTTTCCAAACTAATGCACTTGATCCAATGTGGGAGCCGCGCATTCCTCTATGAATCTCAGCCAGTAGTTCCTTTCCATCGTCCCGGCAAACACACTTTAATTTTACACCGTTGGGCCTTCTTTTGTACAGAGTGTCATCGAAAAACTGATACATACTGGCCCTTCGGGCTACTCTTTCAGCTTCATCCTAGTTGCCAGGTGTCGGTGTCAAAACCGGCGGATCTCGGGTAGGGGGTCCCGAACTGTGCGTCTGAGGTCGACGGTAACAGGAGATAGAGGATACAATGTTTACCCAGGTTCGGACCCTCTTTATGGAGGTAATACCCTACTTCTTGCTTGATTGATCTTGATGAATATGAGTATTACAAGAGTTGATCTACCACGAGATCGTAATGGCTAAACCCTAGAAGTCTAGCCTGTATGATTATGATTATGATTGTATATCTACGGAACTAGCCTCTGGTTTATATAGGCACCGGAGGGATCTTGGGTTACACAAAGTCGGTTACAGAAAAAGGAAATCTTCATATTTGGTCGCCAAGCTTGCCTTCCACGCCAAGGAGAACCCCATACGGACATGGGTAGAGTATTCGGTCTTTGTATCTTCACAGCCCAACAGTCCGGCCCATGCCTAACAGGCCGGACACCCGAGGAACCCTTAGTCCAGGACTCCCTGAGTAGCCCCTTGATACGTCTCCGTCGTATGTATAATTTTTGATTGTTTCATGCTAATATTCTACAACTTTTATATCCGTTTGGCAACTTTTTATACTATCTTTGGGACTAACATATTGATCCAGTGCCCAGTGCTAGCTCCTGTTTGTTGCATGTTTTTTGTTTCGCAGAAAATCCATATCAAACTGAGTCCAAATGGGATAAAAATTGACGGAGATTTTTTTGGAATATATGTGATTTTTGGGAAGAAGAATCAACGTGAGACGATGCCCGAGGGGGCCACGAGGCAGGGGGCGCGCCCCAGGGGGTCAGGCGCGCCGTGGGCCCTCATGGCCACCCCGTAAGGCAGTTTGCGCCCTTATTTGGCCGCAAGAAAGCTAATATTCATATAAAAATCGTTTCCAAATTTCAGCCCAATCGGAGTAACGGATCTCCGGAATTTAAGAAACGGTGAAAGGGCAGAATCACGGAACGCAGAAACAGAGAGAGACAGAGAGACATATCCAATCTCGGAGGGGATCTCGCCCCTCCGCCGCCATGGAGGCCATGGACCAGAGGGGAAACCCTTCTCCCATCTAGGGAGAAGGTCAAGGAAGAAGAAGAAGGGGGGCTCTCTCCCCCTCTCTCCCGGTGGCACCAGAACGCGGCCGGGACCATCATCGTGTGACGACGATCTACACCAACACCTCCGTCATCTTCACCAACATCTTCATCACCTTCCCCCATCTATCTACAGCGGTCCACTCTCCCGCAACCTGATGTACCCTCTACTCGAACATGGTGCTTTATGCTTCATATTATTATCCAATGATGTGTTGCCATCCTATGATGTCTGAGTAGATTTTCATTGTCCTATTGGTAATTGGTGAATTGCTATGATTGGTTTAATTTGCTTGTGGTTATGTTGATGTCCTTTGGTGCCCATCATATGAGCGCGCGCGTGGATCACACCATAGGGTTAGTTGTATGTTGATAAGACTACGTATTGGATGGCAAGAGTGATAGAAGCTTCAACCTAGCATAGAAATTTATGCACATGTCATTGAAGGGGAGCCAATATATTTTAGTGCTATGGTTGGGTTTTACCATAATGAACGTTTGTAGTTGCGGATGCTTGCTAATAGTTCCAATCATAAGTGCATAGAATTCCAAGTTAGGGATGACATGCTAGTAGTGGCCTCTCCCACATAAAACTTGCTATCGGTCTAGTAAAGTAGCCAATTGCTTAGGGACAATTTCGCAACTCCTACCACCACTTTTCCACACTTGCTATACTAACTTTATTGCTTCTTTACCTAAAACAGCCCCTAGTTTTTTTACGTGCTCTATATATTCTTGCATACCTATCCCGTTACACCTACAAAGTACTTCTAGTTCCATACTTGTTCTAGGTAAAGCGAACGTTAAGCGTGCGTAGAGTTGTATCGGTGGTCGATAGAACTTGAGGTAATATTTGTTCTACCTTTAGCTCCTCGTTGGGTTCGACACTCTAACTTATTGAAAGAGGCTACAATTTATCCCCTATACTTGTGGGTTATCACCCCTGAACCAGACTTCAATGACGAGGTATCCAACACGCAGATTGTCTTCGGCATTGCAAGGCGGGTTCTTCCTCCGATGACTTTAGAGTGATGTACTCGGCCTCCCATTTAATTTTGTATCCCTCAACTTCTGTGTATCAACAACTTCAGCTTCCATGTGTCGAGTGAAGGCAAGAGGCCAGGGTGTGTTTACGCATAACACCCCGGCCATGCAAGGAGGAGCGCCTATTTAAAGAGATTGGATCTCAGATCCATTCAGCACCATACGGAAAGTTCCTTTGAGCACCAGGAAAGTCCATTCCAACATGGCTGACGCTCCCGGCTGTTCATCCCACCCCTGCATCCCTAAAAAAGGCGAATGGGAGAGGTGTTCCGTATCCCACAGTCAGCTGGTGAAGCTGCAAACACAGGGATTCCTTCCCCCCGCAGATCTAGTCCCTGTCTGAGCAGGATTGACCTCCTTTAATGGCGAGGCTCGGGCTGAAAATTTCCCCAATCCATCCAGGGGAATGAGTATGCTTCGTCCCTTGTCTTCTAAGAGGTGTCGGATTTCCAATTCATCCATTCCTCCGAGTGCTTCTTGAGTATTATGGCCTCCAACTGCACAACTTTACTCCTGCCTCCATCATGCATATCGTGGGTTACGTTGCTCTTTGTGAACTGTTCCTGGGTTGTGAGGCCCACTTTGAATTGTGGAGAAAGCTATTCTGTCTTGTCCCGCGCAACCATGGGGGTCAATATTTGAAGTAAGCGGAGCTGAAATATGGTGCATCATCGAGACCGGATATCTGTCCGGCACACCAAAGAAGGCATCCGAAGAGTGGCCCTCCGAATGGTTCTACATTGAGGACGTTGCACTTCTAGAACCAATTCGGAGGGGGCTTCCCGAATTCACAAGCGCTCCTTTGAAGAAACGCCACAGCTGGCGCCCTTAGAGCCTCGAGGAGGAAGATAGTGTGGAAGTTCGTCAACTCATGAGCAAGATAAGGACACTCACTCATTCCGGACTATCAATAGTCGAAGTAATGGCGAATTCCATAGTACGGGGGGTTTAGCCACTCCAGTATAGAGGTCTCCCCATGTGGCACTACAACGGGGAAGATGACGCCTCCTGCTGCGGCCGGAAGGGTCCGAATATCCCCGCCGCTCTGGCCAAAATATTGGCCGAATTGTTCAAATGGGAGGAAGAGGAATTTCTACGTATCAAGCGCAGAGATGGATTTTCCACGTACAGTCCACCTAGCTGGTTAAGACCCAACCCCTTTGCTCTACTCACTCCGCTCCCTGAGCTACTTTCAATGAGTATTAACCCTTCCATTTATAACAACACTGGAGAAAGATTTCTGAAGGGCTTCACAGCCCCACCCCACAGCCCGAGGGCCACAATCGGGACCTTGATCCTGGATTCGAGGAGCATCCGGATATATTCATGGTGCTCGAGGAAGGGGTGTTTTACCAGCCGAGCTATGATGACACAAAGGTGGCTATCACCGCCGATTATCCCGGCCTTCTCCCTGCTTCACACGTAAGTAATCAGGAGATATCTCATCCAAAAGAGTTCTCTCATTCTGCCTCACCCACCGCAATGTCCTGTGCTCAAAAGGGGAGGCGTTCAGCGCGCCATGCTGCCCTAGGGGCATCTCCGAAGAGAGCGGCCCCCACACCGGGGAAGCCTTCTAAGAGGAAGGAAAACGAAGATACGGTCGAGCCTTCATCAAAGAGGTATGGATTTGCAAGTATGCACCATGGCAGTCACATCCAAATGTGACCTTTTTGTTTTTCCTATATCAGGAAAAGAGTGTGTCGGACTATGTCTGGGGGTCCGGCCGGTCATACTTCCCACAGCCAGGATCCAGATCCTGTCGTAAAGATGGGGGCTGATATGGGGGTAACGCCGGATTGTCCTCTAGGCAAGGATACGGATGATGTATCCGTCACCAACTCGGAAGTGGAGAGAGCCATGAATCGTCGGCGCCGAAGGGCCGTTTTACAAGACCCCGACTTTTCAAAAGAGGCGTTTAACGCCTTCAGCTCGGCTGATGCATACATCCGAGCTGCTCGAGATGGGCTTAATAGAGCCACAAAGCAGCATTTAAAAGATGTGCGGGTAAGTTCACTTTGTCCGAATATGATAACCATATACTAGTAGCCCCCGAGACTTGAAGAAGTTGGTACAACTGATTTAAGTATCGTTGTATAACCAGGTTCTTACGGAGAAGAATGACCTGCTAGCCCAGGAGCTAGAAACATGTCAGACGCAGCTAACTGCTGCCAATGCCGAACTAGAGAAATCCAAGAAGGCGTCTCCTGGTAATGTTCCCCTCCACCGAGAAAACACAATGGTAGACCAATAATGCTAACACAGTTGCTCACCTCTTATTAGGATCACTAGATCAACTGCTAAGAACAACTGAAAGCTGGTCAAGGCGGAGAATGAGAAGCCAAAAAACTGCTAGCCGCTGGCGAGCGTGTGCTAACAAAAGTCATGATGGAGAAAAACAAGCTCCAGGATTCGAATACCCGATTGGGCGAGGAGCTGAAAGATGTACGGGCCCAGCTGGCTGACTTCGTAAAGGAGAATAAAAGGCTGCGAGGCGGCATATCCAATATGTGGTTGAACTTATCTTTGAATAACTGGAGGTGGAGGGAACTGACAGAGTTGTGTCTGCAGGTATGCTGACCAGTCGTCCCGAAGAGGAGATGTTCGGATTCTCGGGCGATTTGCTACAAGAGCTGTCGCAAGTGCATGAGCAGGCTCGGCAGGCGATGTGAAGTGTTGCCAAGGCCTTATGGACATCTGCCTCCCCTCCAGGAAAGATGGAGGAGCTTATACAGCTATTCAAGAGAGTGTGGCGGCACTTTCGATTGTGGAAGATATCGGCCTGCCGGGAAGGTGCACGAGAAGCCTGGGCCATCGTGAAACACGGTATACCAAGCTTGATCCGAATCATATGGCCCAGGTCGGACCTCTAGGGTCAAATGGAAAAGAAGTTCCCATTAATTTGGTATATGACCAAGTAGAAATAGCCGCCAAGTATTCGCAGCAGGATTGTAAGTTAGACAACCTGCTGGAAGGTATAGAGGAGGAAATTTTTGAGTCCAAGTGACTATGTACCTTCCTTGACGTATGTAACTCTAGCTGAATTGTAAAACGATTGTCATGGCAGACCTTTTCTCTTCGACCTCTAGGCCCGAAGGTGCGGAGTGTTTCCGAATACCTGAGCGGTAAAATAGACCGGGGTATACGTGGAAACCAGGCATAGGGGTCATAGTTGCTTGAATAGACAAGTTGTATCTGGCTTGTTATGTTATATTACATTATGATAGTAAGAAACATCTTCCAGAGAGAATAGTTCCATTAAGGGTTCCTTTCCCTGGGTGGGCATGCGTTTAATGTGCATGTCCGAACTATGATTGAAAAATCGCAGTATATGTAACTAATGTCTACTACACAACCTTCTTCTTGTAGACGTTGTTGGTCCTCCAAGTGCAGAGGTTTGTAGGACAGTAGCAAATTTCCCTCAAGTGGATGACCTAAGGTTTATCGATCCGTAGGAGCCGTAGGATGAAGATGGTCTCTCTCAAGCAACCCTGCAACCAAATAACAAAGAGTCTCTTGTGTCCGCAACACACCCAATACAATGGTAAATTGTATAGGTGCACTAGTTCGGCGAAGAGATGGTGATACAAGTGCTATATGGATGGTAGATAAAGGTTTTTGTAATATGAAAATATAAAAACAGCAAGGTAACTAATGATAAAAGTGAGCACAAACGGTATTGCAATGTGTTGAAACAAGGCCTAGGGTTCATACTTTCACTAGTGCAAGTTCCCTCAACAACAATAACATAATTGGATCATATAACTATCCCTCAACATGCAACAAAGAGTCACTCCAAAGTCACTAATAGCGGAGAACAAACGAAGAGATTATGGTAGGGTACGAAACCGCCTCAAAGTTATCCTTTCTGATCGATCTATTCAAGAGTCCGTAGTAAAATAACATGATGCTATTCTTTCTGTTCAATCCATCATAGAGTTCGTACTAGAATAACACCTTAAGACACAAATCAACCAAAACCCTAATGTCACCTAGATACTCCAATGTCACCTCAAGTATCTGTGGGTATGAATATATGATATGCATCACACAATCTCAGATTCATCTATACAACCAACACAAAGAACTTCAAAGAGTGCCCCAAAGTTTCTACCGGAGAGTCAAGACGAAAACATGTGCCAACCCCTATGAATAGGTTCATGGGCGGAACCCGCAAGTTGATCACCAAAACATACATCAAGTGGATCAATAGAATACCCCATTGTCACCACGGGTATCCCACACAAGACATACATCAAGTGTTCTCAAATCCTTAAAGACTCAATCTGATAAGATAACTTCAAAGGGAAAACTCAATCCATTACAACAGAGTAGAGGGGGAGAAACATCATAAGATCCAACTATAATAGCAAAGCTCGCGATACATCAAGATCGTATCACCTCAAGAACACGAGAGAGAGAGAGAGAGAGAGAGAGATCAAACACATAGCTACTAGTACATACCCTCAGCCCCGAGGGAGAACTACTCCCTCCTCATCATGGAGAGCACCGGGATGATGAAGATGGCCACCGGAGAGGGATTCCCCCCTCCGGCAGGGTGCCGGAACGGGTCTAGATTAGTTTTCGGTGGCTACGGAGGCTTCTGGCGGCGGAACTCCCGATCTATCATGCTCCCCGAAGTTTTTAGGGTATATGGATATATATAGGAGGAAGAAGTACGTTAGTGGACCTCTGGGCTGTCCACGAGGCAGGGGGCGCGCCCAGGGGGTGGGCGCGCCCCCCACCCTCGTGGGCAGCCCGAGACTCTCCTGGTCCATCTCTGATACTCTGTGGGCTTCCTCTGGTCCAAAAATAAGTTCCGTGAAGTTTCAGGTCAATTGGACTTCGTTTGATTTTCCTTTTTAGCGATACTCTAAAACAAGGAAAAAACAGAAACTCGCACTGGGCTCTAGGTTAATAGGTTAGTCCCAAATATCATATAAAATAGCATATAAAACATCCAAGGTTGATAATATAATAGCATGGAACAATCAAAAATTATAGATATGTCGGAGACGTATCAGTAACTTCTGGGGGTTCACGATGGGGTGAACGCGGAAACATCTTTAATTCACCGACCGAATATTCCCTTAAGAACGCTAGCTTTCGGCTTCACCCAGTCTGAGGTACACATCCGGATGACCCGGCATTAACAATCGCAGATGTGCTCCCTTTATGCCCTAGCCGAATTAACGGGAATGTAGGGCATAAGCACAGGAGCCAGGCAGCCCAGCTTGGCCAAAACTTAAGTCATATCGATGCATATAATGGTGAAGAAAAGGTACATATGGGAAAAGACGCATATGTGATGAACTTAATGCTCGGAAAATAATAATAGCAAGCTTCTGTCCAAGAAGCCCCCAGGTATAATGAACGTACATATTTTAAGATGTATGTGTCAGGGGTGCATGGCCTAACCGCGTGAAAGCTTTAAAGCTAAAGAGAAAAAACGAAAAGAGAGAAAAAAATGATGGAAACAATGGGAGGAAGGAGACGAACACACAGTTCGGCGCTAGGCATAGAATCGTCGAAGTCTGGCCGCGTTCCAGGGGTTCGACTCTAAGCGATTGTCTGACGCATCACGCAGGCAGTACGCTCCTCCGGTGAGAACTTCGTAAATGATGAAGGGACCCTCCCACTTGAGCTTGAGTTTGTCCTTTTTCTTCTCCGGCGGGCATAGAATGAGTTCGCCAACATAATAAGTCTTGGCCCACACTTCTCTGCTTTGATACCTGTGGGCCTGCTGTTGATAAAATGCGGAATGGGCTTTTGCGACGTCGCGCTCCTCCTCCAGGGCATCTAAGCTATCCTGTCAATGAAGCTCGCCTCTCTCTATCTCTCTCTTTCTCTCTCTCTCTCTCTCTCTCTCTCTCTTCGTACATGCGCACTCGAGGTGAGTCATGAATAATGTTGCAGGGTAACACCGCCTCTGCGCCGTACACCATGAAGAAAGGTGTATATCCGGTAGTACGATTGGGCGTGGTCCACAGCCCCCAGAGTACAAAGTCGAGCTCCTCAACCCAGTGCTTGTCTGATTCTTTCAAAGACCGCGCTATTCTAGGCTTGATGTCGCTCATAATAAGATCATTGGCTCGTTCGACTTGACTGTTTGTTTGCGGATGATAGACAGAGGCATAATCGAGTTTGATGGCCAGATTAGCGCACCAGGTTTTCACCTCATCGGCTATAAAATTGGAGCCGTTATTGGTAATGATGCTGTGTGGAACACCATAATGGTGTACAACACCGGATATGAATTCTATCGCCAGCCCGGACTCGGCCGTTTTAACTGGTTTGGCCTCTATCCACTTGGTGAATTTGTCCACCATGACCAGCAGATACTTTTTCTTATGGATTCCTCCTTTAAGGGGTCCGACCATATCGAGCCCCCAGACTAGGAAAGGCCAAGTGATGGGGATTATTTGTAAGGCGGTGGGCGGCATATGGCTTTGGTTGGTGAAGAGTTGGCATCTGACGCAACGTTGGACAAGGTCATGTGCATCTGCTCGGGCTGTCAGCCAATAAAAACCCGTATGGAAGGCCTTGCTAACAACGGCCTGAGCTATGGCGTCGTGCCCGCCGAGGCCGGCATAAATTTCAGCCAGGAGCTGCCGTCCTTCTTCCTCAGAGATACATCTTTGAAGGACTTCGATAGCGCTTTTCTTGTAGAGCTCTCCTCGTGAACCTTGTAGGCCTTCGAACGCCGGACAATGCGGCGGGCCTCATTCTAATCCTCGGGGAGTTCCTTCCTATTAAGGTAGGCCAAGAAGGGTTCGGTCCATGGGGCAATGACTGCCATAATGAGATGGGCCGACGGTGTTATTTCGGTGGCTGAGCCCTCGATGATATTGGTGTGTTCGAAATCTGTGTTCGGATCCGGACTAGTGTTGCCACTCTCCCCTTGCCACACCACGGATGGCTTAAAAAGCTTTCCCAGAAAGATATTAGGTGGGACGGGGTCGCGCTTGGCGCTGATGCGAGCAAGGACGCCCGCCGCTTGATTACTTTCTCGGGCCACGGGATGAAATTCGAGCCCCTTGAACCGGGCCGACATTTTTAGGACGACATTACGATACGCCGCCATCTTCTGATCTTTGTCATTGAAGTCTCCATTTATTTGAGATATTGCAAGGTTTGAGTCCCCACGCACTTCCAGGCGTTGTATGCCCATGGAGATGACCATCCCAAGACCATGCAATAAGGCCTCATATTCGGCTGCGTTGTTGGAGTATGTATTGGAGGACATATCTAGTGGGGGATGTGAAAACGATGCCCGCTCCTAGCCCTGCTAGCATTTTAGAACCATCAAAATACATAACCCAGTTGGAATATGTGTCGTACTCTTAGGGTGTTCGGCCTCTATCCATTCGGCGACGAAGTCAGCCAGTACTTGGGATTTAATGGCTCGACGCGGTTTGTATGTTATGTCAAATGGAAGGAGCTAGATGGACCATTTGGCAATCCGGCCCATGGCATCGCGGTTGTTTGTTATGTCATTGAGTGGTACTTCAGAGGCCACCGTGATCGAACACTCCTAGAAGTAGTGTCGTAGCTTTCGGGGTGCTATGAAGACCACGTATGCTATCTTTTGAGTATACCGGCTTCCGAAGCGGAAATTTGTGTCCGTCCTGCTCTCGCTCAACGACGAGCATGGCGCTCACCACCTAGTGTGTTGCCGATATGTATAATAACATGTGTTCGTCGACGTTAGGTGCAGACAGGATTGGGTTGCTTGCTAGAAGGGTTTTTATTTCTTCCAGTCCAGCCGTCGCCACATCCGTCCACTCGAAGTGATCGGTGCACCGTAGAAGGCGATAGAGTGGCAATGCCTTTTCTCCCAATCTGGAGATAAAGCGTCTTAAATCTGTCATGCAACAGGCGAGATTTTGAACCTATTTAAGGTCCAATGGCGTAGCCAATTGTGACAAAGCTCGGATTTTGGCTGGATTTGCTTCAATTCCTCTATTGGAAACGATGAAGCCCAGCAGTTTCCCCACGGGGACATCGAAAATGCACTTTTCTGGATTGAGCTTGATGTCATATGCACGGAGGTTGTCGAATGTGAGACGTAAATCGTCTATGAGTGTTTCAACGTGCCTAGTTTTGATGACGATGTCGTCCACATATGCTTCAACTGTGTTGCCGATCTGTTTCTCCAGGCATGTTTGAATCATGTGTTGGTAGGTGGCGCCAGTATTTTTGAGCCCTAAGGGCATGGTGTTGAAGCAGAATGGCCCATATGGGGTAATGAATGTTGTTACAGCTTGATCAGACTCCTTCATTTTAATTTGATCGTATCCGGAATATGCATCGAGGAAGGACAATGAGTCGTGTCATGTGGTAGCATCAATGATCTGCTCGATGCGGGGGAGGGGGGAGGGATCCTTGGGGCAAGCCTTATTGAGGTCTTTGAAATCGACACACAGGCGCCAGGATTTGTCTTTCTTTGGCACCATCACCAGGTGTGCCAGCCAGTCCGGGTGTTTTATTTCTCTTATGGATCCGGCCTCGATTTATTTGGCTAGCTCCTCCCCCAAAGCTTGACGTTTGGGTTCAGAAAAGCGCCATAGTGTTTGCTTGACCGGTTTATATCCCCTCAATATATTGAGGTTGTGTTCAGCCAACTTGTGTGGGATTCCTGGCATATCAGAAGGGTGCCAGGCGAATATATCCCAGTTCTCGCGCAAGAATTCTCGTAGCGCCGCGTCAACCATTGGGTCTAGTTGTGCTCCAATAGACGTTGTCTTCTCAGGGTCCGTTGGATGGACTTGGAATTTGACTATTTCTTCTGCCGATTTGAAGGAGGTGGATTTGGGTCGTTTATCTTGGATCACAACGTCCCTGTCCACCGTGGAGCGTAGTGCGGTTAATTCTTCGGCCACGAGGGATTCAGATAATGCCTCGAGGGCCAGAGATGCGGTTTTATTTTCGGCGTGGGGTGCAATGTCCAGATCACTAGCGAGAGTGATTATTCATTGGGCCAGGCATCTTAAGCTTCATGTATCCGTAATGAGGTACAGCTTGGAAGTGTGTAAATGCATCTCGCCCCAAGAGGGCGTGATATCCGTTGTTGAAAGGGGGCACTTGGAAGGTTATCTCTTCGGACCGATAATTCTCCGGCGTGCCGAATACCACGTCAAGTTTGATTTTTCCTGCACACCGTGCCTCCCGACTGGGAATGATTCCTCGGAAGGTCGTGTAGCTTTACTCGATGCGGCTCCTGTCTATTTCCATTTTGTGGAGTGTATCCTCATAGATGAGGTTTAGTCTGCTACCGCCGTCCATGAGAACTTTGGTGAGCCGAAAGCCGTCCACGATTGGGTTGAGGACCAAGGCGGCTGGTGCCCGGACTGTCCTGTATTTTGGCTCATCGCCGGCATTAAAAGTTATTGTCACATCCCTAGCTTAGCCTTTGCTTGTCCTTGCATGATCATCATGTCATCATGTTAAATTTTCTCAGAAAGTTGAAATGGGGATGACAAAAACCCCCAGCACCACTTAAACCAACTAGGTTTACTAAATATTTTTTCAATGAACATGAAATGCCCTTCTAAAATGTTCATCATCTTTGCCTTGGTCTAGAACCTCTGTCAAAAATGGTTCACATTTTTCTAGGACAACTTTGGGCACTGAATTAAATCATACCCTATTTGCATTTGGGCATTTAAATGCTATATAATATTTTAAATGCTCAAATAATCATAAACTAAAATGTTTGTTGTTGGTTATATTCCAAACAGTGGCATTGAGCAGTTTCATGATTTTTGGATATGTTTAAGTATTTTTAGTAAAGCCCTAAATACTACAGAATAATAGAAAACAGAAACTAAAATAGGAAAGCAGAGAGAGAAGATACTTACCTGGCTTACCTGTAGCAGCCCACCTTGCGGCCCAGATGGTGGCCCAGCCCACTGGCCAAAGCGGTCGTCTTCAACCTTTGCCAGTAGGCACAGGCGTGTCGACGCGCGCGCACCCGAGGCCTCCACCTCCTGCTTCCTCCTCCCCGCCCTCGTTCGAGCGCCTGGAGACGCCACGACCCCCCCGAACCTCTCTCACTCTCCCCCGTGCTTCCCCCCTCCTCTGGTCCCTCTCCACCTCGCACCCGAGTGCAGCGCAGCGCGCCGCCGACCACCACCGCAGCCACCGGGCATGCCTCGCCTCGCCGTCCGGTCCCCTAGCTCCGCCCCGACGCCATGGAGCCGCACGACAAAGCACGCGACGGCATGAGGCCTGCAACACCATCACCACCGTCATCTTCAACCACGACCTCCGAGATCACCGGCAACGCCCCGACATCGTCCGACCTCCCCCGAGCCGTTGAGACGCGTTCTGCAACCGCTGTGAGCTCACTGACCTACTCCCCCTCCTCTCCTACTTGCGTTCATGCTCTAGCTCCGTTCCCCATCTCTGCCGAAGCTCGTCGTCGCCATTCCCAACGAGCTCCATGCTCTTGAGCTCGGCCGCTCGCCCGAGCATCATCAGCGAGCTCGCCGCGCTCCTGGGAACCTGAAACACCCATGGGCGGGTTCGCCCTGCCGTGCCCTGTAGCGCCATCTCCGCCGTTGCCCGAGCTCTGGCCGCCGCCCAAGTGGTCGCCGCCGTAGTTCTCGACCTCCCCTCGCCCAAACGCGTGCTCCATTCGATGTGGTGCACGTATAGCAGCCCGTAGGGCCAAACCGCGAGCCCAATGGTCGCCAGAAGGCAAAACCCGACGCCTCCGCCGTGCGGAATGGTTGCCGCCGACCAGTTTCCAGCGAGGCCGACGCGGCGACATCATTAGTTGCTAACGAGCCTACTAATCACCCCTCTAGAGCCACTGGCGTGTGGGGCCCTGAACCTAATTAGGTTAGTCTAATTTTCTGTTAAGATTAGTACTAATATGTGTGGACCCCACGTGTCAGCTTTGACTTGGTCGAGTCAGTGTTGACCGGTCCCACATGTCATCCACCCAAACCAGCCCTGAGACACTTACATGGGGGTCCCAGTCGTCAAGTTTGACCTGGGCTGTCGCCTTTGACTTGCAGACATCATGCTGACCCCGTGATGACGCAGTAATGATTTTCTAGATTTTAAATAAATCTATTTGATTTATTTATTTTCAGAAAATGCCCAAAACATCAAAAATCCATAGAAAATAATCTATGACTCCAATGGAAATAATTTATATATGAAAAATTATCAGAAAAATCAAAAGAATGTGTTTATGGCATTTGCATGCATGTTAGAGCAACTTATGTCCTCTGTTTAGGACAATTCAATTAAATGGCATTTAAGAAAGCACATATGGACTTTGAATTTGAACCTAGTGTTCAAACCAACTCCATTTAACTTGTTGCTAGTTGCATTAGGCCAATCAACAGCATATTGCCATGTCACATTCATGCATCATATTGTTGCATGGCATTGATTGTGTTTCTTCTTTGTTTGTCGGTGGTTGTTCCCTCTCGATAGACGTGTTCCGACGACGTGTTCGATGACACCGATGAAGAGCTATATTATCTTTAGAAGTGCCAGTCAAGCAAAAACCCCTTGTTCATTCCGATACAATCCCACTCTCTGGCTCCTGCTCTCTTTTCCTGCATTAGCATAACAACAATTTAACTGTTACATGCTGCGGTAGTTGAACCCCTTTTCCTCTGCATGACCTGTCATTGCCATAGTAGATAGATGAAACCCACTAGCATGAGTAGGAGTTGTTTGAGCCCTGATGTGCCTACTTATTCATGCTTGTTTGTCATGCTTTCTACTGCTTAGAGTTGACTCAGGTTTGATTCACCGGGGATGAATTGGAAAGTTGTGAACATGTCCTACTGTGTGTGAGCTAAGTGTGTTGAACACGTTTTGGTAAAGGTATCAACGAGCGGCCATGTAGGAGTACATGGTCGGTTGTTTCATTAGAACCGTCCTTAAGCACCGAGATCTGTATGTGTGATTTAAGAATCAGTTACTACCATGCATTGGGATCCTTAATTGGCCCTCTCAGCCTCTTAACAACCCTAGTTCTCTATCCAGGAGTTGCAACTAGTTTCTGGTGTTTATAGGATATGTGTTGGCGGCTGTGCGTAGCGTTGACCCTAGGGGTGGGCTATGATGCGGTAGATACACCGTGACCGGGTATGCAGCGCGCCCGTTTGGTGTCTCGGAACCCTGTACACATCGTTCGGGGCCGTATGTGGAAACATGCCAGACTCCCTGCGGATGGAACCTGGATAGGCGATAAACCTAGACTAGAGACTTGAGTGTTTAGGTAGGCCGTGGCCGACACCCTCGTTGGGCTTCCGCTTGAAGGTTGCCGAGTACATGTCGTGTAAACGACGGTAAGTGGCGAGAGCGTGTGTGAAGAAGTACACCCCTGCAGGGTTAACATCATCTATTCGAATAGCCGTGAAAGTGGATACCCTAAAATGCACAAGATAAGCGTGAGTGCTATGGATGGCCTTCTCATAGGGAGACGGGAGCAGATCCATACTGGTGTATTGATATGGTGAATATGTGGACTCGTGTGCGCCACCTCAAAAGAGTTGCTTGCAGTCGTGGTTCACGTTAGCCACTGAGTCAAAGCTGGCTTGCTGCAGTTAAACTCCACTACCCCCTTTGTTGATACCGATGCATACATAGTTAGTTCTGATGTAAGTCTTGTTGGGTACATTTGTACTCAGGTTTGCTTAATTTATGTTTTTGTAGAGAGATGTCAGTCTCGCTAGTAGTTCTGCGTGGACTTCGACGTTTAGCTTGTTACCTCAGCTACGATCTTGTTCCCTCGGCAGGGTCTTGTAGATAGTCAGGCTTCTTAGCCTTCTACATTTGTAGTTGTCTGTACTCAGACAAGTTGAGCTTCCACATGTGCTTGTTGCTTGTATGCTCTGTATGTTGGGGTCATGAGACCCATGTTTGTAATGCTTGGCTCCTCGGAGCCTAATGAATAAATACTTGAGTCGTAGAGTTATGTTGTGATGCCATGTTGTATTTACACATATCGAGCATATTGTGTGTATGATTGAAATGCTTGGTATGTGTGGGATCCGACAACCTAGTTGTTTATCCTTGGTAGCCTCTCTTATGGGGAAATGTAGTCTTGTGCTTCCATGAGCCATAGTAGTCCGCTATAGCCCGGTTCACCGGAGTCCTGCTAGCCCAGCACTACTTCTTCGGAACACTTGCCTGGCCGGCATGTGATTCACTTCGTTCCTGTGTCTGTCCCCTCGGGGAAATGTCACGCGGTGACATCCGAAGTCCTGCCTAGCCTGCTATAGCTCGGGTTCACAGGAGTCCTGTTAGGCCAGTGCTACAGCCCGGATTCGCACACTGTTGACCGACATGCTCGATGTGTATTCATGTATGCCTGTCCCCGTAAGTTAGTGCCACTTTGGGTTCACGACTAGTCATGTCGGCCCGGGTTCTCTCTCATATGGATGCTAGCGACACTATCATGTACGTGAGCCAAAAGGTGCAAACGGTCCCGGGCCATGGTAAGGCGACACCCATGGGAATACCATGCGTGAGGCCGCAAAGTGATATGAGGTGTTACAGGCTAGATCGGTGTGACTTAGAATCGGGTCCTGACAGTTTTGGTATCAGAGCCTGACTACCTGCAGGATTACCAAGCCAAACTGGTCGAAGTTGAGTCTAGAAATGCTTTAGTTATATAAGGGAATTGATTGTGGAAGGGAACGTAAGGCTCTTTCACTTCTTATACCCTATGCCTTCTGATCTGAGTCACCCTCTTCTTTTCTGCGGGGATTAAGAACTAGGCTTTCTCATCTTCTATTAGGATCACGTGTTACTAATCTGTAGACTTATATGATTGTTGGTTTCAAGCCTGAGTTCAGTTCCTACTACTTCTGTGTGTTGACAGTTGATCTCAGAACTTTGATATTGTGATGTTAAGTGGTTATGCCACCATTTTACAGGATGTCTCAAATCATTTTGAGCATTTACAGCCGTTATGCTATCTGAGTCATCCCAGGTTTCTAAATAGTCTAATGCATGTGCAAATCCCTTCTTTCCGTTCCTGATGTCCCTTTGGGCCAGTTCAACCACACTAATCGGTGAGTTGAGGCACTCTATTGCCTCGACATATATGTTGGAGCTATTATTATGACCCTAGGTGTCTTAGGGAGTTACCTAGTAATCTAGCAATGCTTTGTATTCCCAGTGTAATGATTCTGGACATTATTCTCGAAAGCATCCCGTGATGCCATTTAGTTAGTAGGCATTCTATTTCTGGGTTCTTGAACCCAAGATTCACTCTACTTAATTCGTGTAGATAGTGTTGCTCGTTCCTTTAGGATATTAGTGACCTTGTGATAGTCTTCGTGGTCCGTGGTATATCATTCTTCCAAATACCATGAACCATCCTTGGCAGATACCATGAACCATCCTTGGCAGAAGTTCCTCGTTGAACCAAAAGATCACAACAAGAGTGCCCTCGATGAGTTCTCGATTCTATATTGTGACTCTGCCAATTCTACCTCTCTGCATGGGTTATTTGGAAGAAACCCATTGAACTTGGTTCGACATATTAATCTATGCATCCACAACTCAGAAAGATATATGTCCCCTCGAGTTGTCCCTCTTCATTTGTATTCTGACCATCGTCTATCAATTGATAGTCAGGAGTAATTGTGCATCCGTGTTATCGATGCTTATTATTCTTGTGGTCCGTCAAGCCATTCTATTTCAGAATGACTAGGAGAAACAAACTCCAGTACCTCATCCATATCCGAGGTTGGGTCAAAATAGTTGTGTATCGCAGATCAAAATGCCAATCCAGCTTTTGATTCTGTTCTACCCTGAAGTATTACCCACTTTATATCAGAAATGTCACGAGAATTGCACCTTCTCTTATGAATTCTTGACGTAGTGATACTTCTCGCCATCAATATTCGTTTCCTTGTTGTCGTGTTGTCGCAACCGGAATACCGACAAGGGAATCATGGTGTGTGAAATCAATACTCCTAGCAACTGTGTTGCTTGGTAGTTAATGCACAATATTCTCATTCTTAGCATGTTGGTTATTGAGTCATAATCCTAAGAATGATCGTGCTACCTAATCCATATTTCCTAGTGCACCCTCCGATCAATGATTTAGGATTGTGTCAATCTCTCGCTCTTTTGATCATATCATCTTGTTTTGAAAGCAAGATTGCTCCTGAGCTTAATAACATATCGGTGGTTCGTGATTTTCCGAATATCTTCTCGAAAGTATTACCAGGTTGTTCCCTGACCACTACGTTGAGTTTGGGATCATGTTGGTTTTTCGCTAAACCAGCCATCCTCCAAGAATCTATGTTGGATACCCCTGAGCTAGCTGGTTAAGCTAAACAACAACTTGGAGAGTTGGAAGATAAAGCTTTGCCTTACTTAGTTCATTCTAAAAGGATATCTTTTTGTGTGTGTGTCTGTGTGTGTTGAAGAAAGATGATATCTTCATCGATTGATCCACGTGATCAATTGTCGACGCTATTGTCTTACAATCCTCTGATTTGAGTGTGGGCTATCATCAAATCAAGTCAGAACCAACGATATTCGTAATGTTGTCTTACTCGTGGTTGTTCCTCGAGCATAAACCATTACATCCTTTGGTCTGACCAATACCATCACATTGTTCACATAATGGTGGAATTCCAGTGATATGGAAAATTCCGATGAATTGCTATTGATCCCATCAGCAGCATTTTGTCTTCCCCGTGATTCATGTTGAACATCAACCTAGTGTTGAAAACTTTGTAAGCAATGCCTTCGTGTTCCATTCATGAAGCTTATGCTTGGATGGAAGAAGTGACTTCCTCGAATTCATGTGCATTTGGTGCAAGTTGCCGCCGTGAGTTCGAGAGAGATTGTTTTTGTTTCCTCTAGTACCATCCCAAGTCAGTTATGCATGTGCGAATGTATTCTATGGTTTGGTAGATTAATTACCTCTACTCCATATGTATTCCCTAGCACACCAAACCACTGATTGACTTGTTCAAGGAAAAGAAGTCTATGCTTGGGATCTAATCCATGGACTTGCGTAAAGACTTCGAAATCCTTGATGATGGTTCCTG
Source organism: Triticum urartu (assembly GCF_056163025.1). Lineage (NCBI taxonomy): Eukaryota > Viridiplantae > Streptophyta > Magnoliopsida > Poales > Poaceae > Triticum > Triticum urartu. The sequence continues at coordinate 249,270,162 of NC_141875.1, forward strand.
ACCAGAACTCGATAGTGTTTTACTATAAGACTACTATGTGGTCATTCTTGTCTTAGACAACATGCTCACATGTATGTAGTAGAACCAACTCATGTTTTGGAGCTTGCTATCATAGTTCATATCCCGAGAACCTCGCAACGTCATCTCATCGGTTTGTGTTGCAAACTTTCTTTTCCAGACACATTGTCTGAATTATCCTGTTACCAACCAGATTTGAATCTCAGGCAGATATGATGGTTGGAACTTCTTCCGAGAACTATGATATAGGTTTCAGTGAAGTGGACGCACCTAGCTGGAAGCACTATTGTTGTAGTATCTTGATTAAGCCATTTGGTCACCTCCCATGAGGATTTCGCATGACTTATTCTTGAAGTTGTTCCTTAGGGATCCTTGTGCTCACAGTTTCTTCGATGATTCTATAACCATTGGAATGTTGGAAACACTCTCGACTGTTGAGTTCTTCCCCAGTTACCAAAATCATTCCCAGCATTTGCATTTTGTTCCCAGCTTGCACCTCAGTAGTTGTTGTTCAGTATCATCTTCAAAAGTGGACTTACCATGGGTCCCATCCATCTCCGATGATAAGCAAATCATCCATTATGTTGTCTTCAACAAGGTAGTCCACATCATCCATCCTAGTCCGAGTATATCATTCCTTCGATCTCCTTCAAACGAACGTTTGTAAATTTCCTTAGGCTGCTAAGAAGAGTTCCAATGATCTCCATATCAAAAGTAATTCTTTTTGCCACTTAAGGGGATAACTCTACGAGTCACCATTCCTAAGGTGCCCCTCTAGAGAATCATGGCAATTATTTCCTTGCTACCTTGACACCATCCACCATCTTCTTAAGCGTGGAATTGTTGCCCACCAAATCGAACTTCCTCGTTTGTTCTTCCATCCCTCTCGATGTGTGTTTTGTATCTCAACTCGAGATGTTTCAACATCTCATTCCGCGAGTTGATTTTAGCTCGATCTTAAGATCAAACCTAGTAGAGTTTCTTTCCATCATCATCGCGTGGATGAAGATCTCAAAAGCGAGGATGCCAAGATTAACGTGATGCAACGAATCAATGATCTTATGAAGTGCAACCCGGATCGTGAAGATTGTGTTAGCTTTGTGTCCCCTCTGTCCTCTTACCTCACGTCCTGAATCTCGGGATGAGATTCTTGTTTAGTGGGGGTGAGTTGTCACAACCCTAGCTTAGCCTTTGCTTGTCCTTGCATGATCATCATGTTAAATTTTCTCAGAAAGTTGAAATCGGGATGACAGAAACCCCCAGCACCACTTAAACCAACTAGGTTTACTAAATATTTTTTTCAATGAACCTGAAATGCCCTTCTAAAATGTTCATCATCTTTGCCTTGGTCTAGAACCTTTGTCAAAAATGGTTCACATTTGTCTAGGACAACTTTGGGCACTGAAATAAATCATACTCTATTTGCATTTGGGCATTTAAATGCTATATAATATTTTAAATGCTCAAATAATCATAAACTAAAATGTTTGCTGTTGGTTATATTCCAAACAGTGGCATTGAGTAGTTTCATGATTTTTGGATCTGTTTAAGTATTTTTAGTAAAGCCCTAAATACTACAGAATAATAGAAAACAGAAACTAAAATAGGAAAGCAGAGAGAGAGAAGATACTTACTTGGCTTACCTGTCGCAGCCCACCTGGTGCCCAGACGGTGGCCCAGCCCACTGGCCGAAGCGGTCGTCTTCAACCTCTACCAGTAGGCAGAGGCGTGCCGACGCGCGCGCGCCCGAGGCCTCCACCTCCTGCTTCCTCCTCCCCGCCCTCGTTTGAGCGCCTGGAGACACCACGACACCCCCCCCGAACCTCTCTCACTCTCCCCCATGCTTCCCCATCCTCTGGTCCCTCTCCACCTCGCACCCGAGCGCAGCGCAGCGCGCCGCCGAGCAGCACCGCATCCACCGGGCACGCCTCGCCTCGTCGTCCGACCCCCTAGCTCCGCCCCGACGCTGTGGAGCCGACGACAAAGCACGCGACCGCAGGAGGCCTGCAACGCCATCACCACCGTCATCTTCAGCCCCTGACCTCCGAGATCGCCGCAATGCCCTGACATCGTCCGACCTCCCTCGAGCCATTGAGACATGTTCTGCAGCCGCTGTGAGCTCACGGACCTACTCCCCCTCCTCTCCTACTCGCATTCATGCTCTAGCTCTGTTCCCCATCTCCGCCGAAGCTCGCCGCCGCCATTGCCAACGAGCTCCGTGCTCTTGAGCTCGGCTGTTCGCCCGAGCATCACCAGCGAGCTCGCCACGCTCCTGGGAACCTGAAGCACCCACGGGTTCACCCTGCCGTGCCCTGTAGCGCCATCTCCGCCATTGCCCGAGCTCCGGCCACCGCCCAAGTGGTCGCCACCGTAGTTCTCGACCTCCCCTCGCACAGCCGCCTGCTCCGTTGGATGTGGTGCATGTCCAGTAGCCCGTAGGGCCAAACCACGAGCCCAATGGTCGCCGGATGGCAAAACCCGATGCCTCCGCCATGCGGAATGGTTGCCGCCGGCCAGTTTCCGGCGAGGCCGACGTGGCGACATCATTAGTTGGTAATGAGCCCACTAATCACCCCTCTAGAGCCACTGACGTGTGGGACCCTGAGCCTAATTAGGTTAGTCTAATTTTCTATTAAGATTAGTACTAATATGTGTGGACCCCATGTGTCAGCTTTGACTTGGTCAAGTTAATGTTGACTGGTCCCACCTGTCATCCACCCAAACTAGCCCTGAGACACTGATGTGTGGGTCCCGGGCGTCAAGTTTGACCAGGGCTGTCGCCTTTGACTTGCTGACGTCATGCTGACCCTGTGATGAAACAGTAATGCTTTTATGGATTTTAAATAAATCTATTTGATTTTTTTATTTTTCAGAAAATGCCAAAAACTTCAAAAATACACTGGAAATAATTTATAACTCCAATGGAAATAATTTATATATGAAAAATCCAAAGAATCTATTTATGGCATTTGCATGCATGTTAGAGCAACTTATGTCCTCTATTTTGGACAATTCAATTAAATGGCATTTAAGAAAGCACATATGGAGTTTGAATTTGAACCTAGTGTTCAAACCAACTCCATTTAATTTGTTGCTAGTTGCACTAGGCCAATCAACATCATATTGCCATGTCACATTCATGCATCATATTGTTGTATGGCATTGATTGTGTTTCTTCTTTGTTTTTCGGTGGTTGTTCCCTCTCGATAGACGTGTTCCGATGACGTGTTCGATGACACCGATGAAGAGCTATATTACCTTTAGAAGTGCCAGGCAAGAAAAACCCCCTTGTTCATTCCGATACAATCCCACTCTCTCGCTCCTGCTCTCTTTTCCTGCATTAGGACAACAACGATTCAACTGTTACATGCTGTAGTAGTTGAACCCCTTTTCCTCTGCATGACCTGTCTTGCCATAGTAGATAGATGAAACCCACTACCAGGAGTAGGAGTTGTTTGAGCCCTGATGTGCCTACTCATTCATGCTTGTTTGTCATGCTTGCTACTGCTTAGAGTTGAGTCAGGTCTGTTCATCGGGGATGAATTGGAAAGTTGTGAACATGTCCTACTATGTGAGCTAAGTGTGTTGAACACGTTTTGGTAAAGGTATCGATGAGAGGCCATGTTGGAGTACATGGTGGGTTGTTTCATTGGAACCGTCCTTAAGCACTGAGATTTGTATGTGTGATTTAAGAATCAGTTACTACCATGCATTGGGATCCTTAATTGACCCTCTCGGCTTCTTAACCACCCTAGTCCTCTGTCCAGGAGTTGCAACTAGTTTCTGGTGTTTATAGGATATGTGTTGGCGGCTGTGCATAGCACTGACCCTAGGGGTGGGCTATGATGCGGTAGATACACTGTGGCCGGGTATGCTGGGCACCCGTTTGGTGTCTCGGAACCCTGTACACATCATTCAGGGCCGTATGTGGAAACCTCGGCCGGACTCCCTGCGGATGGAACCTGGATAGGCGATAAACCAGGACTAGAGACTTGAGTGTTTAGGTAGGCCGTGGCCGACACCCTCGTTGGGCTTCTGCTTGTAGGTTCCCGAGTACATGTCGTGTAAACGGCGGTAAGTGGTGAGAGCGTGTGTGAAGAAGTACACCCCTGCAGGGTTAACATCATCTATTTGAATAGTCGCGTCCGCGGTAAAGGACTACTTGGTTGCCTATACAGTTCATAGTCAGGTGAAAGTGGATACCCTAAAATGCGCAAGATAAGCATGAGTGCTATGGATGGCCTTCTCGTAGGGAGACGGGAGCGGATCCATAGTGGTGTATTGATATGGTGAATATGTGGACTCGTGTGCGCCACCTCAAAAGAGTTGCTTGTAGTTGTGGTTTAGGTTAGCCACTGAGTCCAAGCTGGCTTGCTGCAGTTAAACTCCACTATCCCCTTTGTTGATACCGATGCATACGTAGTTAGTTCTGATGTAAGTCTTGCTGGGTACATTTGTACTCATGTTTGCTTAATTTATGTTTTTGTAGAGAGACGTCAATCTCGCTAGTAGTTCTGCATGGACTTCGACGTTTAGCTTGTCACCTCAGCTACGATCTTGTGCCCTCGGCAGGGTCTTGTAGATAGTAAGGCTTCTCAGCCTTCTTCATTTGTAGTTGTCTGTACTCAGACAAGTTGAGCTTCCTCATGTACTTGTTGCTTGCATGCTCTGTATGTTGGGGTCATGAGTAGTAGAGTTATGTTGTGATGCCATGTTGTATGTTGTTTGTAACGCTTGGCTCCTTGGAGCCTAATGAGTAAATACATGAGTAGTAGAGTTATGTTGTGATGCCATGTTGTATTTACACATATTGAGCATATTGTGTGTATGATTGAAATGCTTGGTATGTGTGGGATCCGACAACCTAGTTGTTCATCCTTGGTAGCCTCTCTTATGGGGAAATGTAGTCTTGTGCTTCCATGAGCCATAGTAGTCCGCTACAGCCCGACTCATCGGAGTCCTGCTAGCCCAGCACTAATTCTCCGGAACACTTGACTGGCCGGCATGTGATTCACTTCGTTCATGTGTCTGTCCCCTCGGGGAAATGTCACCCGGTGACATCCGGAGTCCTGCCTAGCCTGCTACAGCTCGGGTTCACCGGAGTCCTGTTAGGCCAGTGCTACAGCCTGGATTCGCACGCTGCTGACCAACATGCTCGATGTTGATTCATGTATGCCTGTCCCCGTAAGTTAGTGCCACTTTCGGTTCATGACTAGTCATGTCGGCCCGGGTTATCTATCATATGGATGCTAGCGACACTATCCTATACGTGAGCCAAAAGGCGCAAACGGTCCTGGGCCATGTTAAGGCGACACCCGTGGGAATACCGTGCGTGAGGCCGCAAAGTGATATGAGGTGTTACAGGCTAGATCAGTGTGACTTAGAATCGGGGTCCTGACAATTATAGCCGTGTCATTCCAAGGGTTTATTGCTGCGATTTGGCAGACTTCAACGAGTTCGCGGAGTGCCCTTTTGCGCCTATTGTTTGAAGTGAATGTCTCGAAGACCGTCAATACTTTGAGGTAGTCTTCTTCTAGGGGGTGTTGTTCTGGGGTATTCCTGGTGAGGATATCCTCACCGCTCTTGGCCACTTCCCGGAATATCCAACATGCTCTAAGGCTGTGGGTTGGTATGTTACCCGGTGTTGTGTGTATTTTGCATGGCCCATCGAGCCATCCTTCCAGAACGGTTCCACGCCCCGTAACGGGCTTATATTTCTTTACTATTGGTCCAGGCGTGCCATGAGGGTGCGCCCTTTTCGCCTGAACGAGGGGTTGAGTGTGGACCGATGGTTCCCAATGGGCTGCCTGAGTTTTCCAGGCACTTTCCATTGTGCTGTACTTCTGTACGATAGTTGCCAAGTCAGCAAAGTGCAATATGTGACGGTGGTTGATGGCGTTGAGTATTCCCTTGTCCATGCAATTGTTGCGAAACGCTGAGATCGCATCTTCGTCGCGGCAATCTTTAACCTTGTTTTTGACAAGGAGGAATCTGGCCTAGAAATGGTGGACCGTTTCCTGACACTGATATTGTATGCTCAACAGAGCTGATACGTCTCCAACATATCTATAATTTTTTATTGCTCCATGCTATATTATCTACTGTTTTGGACTATATTGGGCTTTATTTTCCACTTTTATATTATTTTTGGGACTAACCTATTAACCGGAGGCCCGGCCCAGAATTGTTGTTTTTTGCCTATTCTAGTGTTTCGAAGAAACGGAATATCAAACGGAGTCCAAACGGAATGAAACCTTCGGGAACGTGATTTTCTCACCGAACGTGATCCAGGAGACTTGGACCATATGCCAAGGCATCAGAGAGGCGGTCACGAGGGTGGGAGGCGCCCCCCCCCTAAGGGCGCGCCCCCCTGCCTCGTGGGCCCCTCGGAGCTCCACCGACGTACTTCTTCCTCCTATATATACCTACGTACCCCCAAACGAACAGGGACGGAGCCAAAAACCTAATTCCACCGTCGCAACTTTCTGTATCCACGAGATTCCATCTTGGGGCCTGTTCCGGAGCTCCGCCGGAGAGGGACGTCATCACGGAGGGGTTCTACATCATCATAGCCCCTCCGATGAAGTGTGAGTAGTTTACCTCAGACCTTCGGGTCCATAGTTAGTAGCTAGATGTCTTCTTCTCTCTTTTTGGATCTCAATACAAAGTTCTCCCCCTCTCTCATGGAGATCTATTCGATGTAATCTTGTTTTTGCGGTGTGTTTGTTGAGACCGATGAATTGTGGGTTTATGATCAAGTCTATCTATGAATAATATTTGAATCTTCTCTAAATTCTTTTATGTATGATTGGTTATCTTTGCAAGTCTCTTCGAATTATCAGTTTGGTTTGGCCTACTAGATTGATTTTTCTTGCCATGGGAGAAGTGCAACTTTGGATTCGATCTTGCGGTGTCCTTTCCCAGTGACAGAAGGTGCAGCAAGGCATGTATTGCATCGTTGCCATCGAGGATAACAAGATGGGGTTTATTTCATATTGCATGAATTTATCTCTCTACATCATGTCATCTTGCTTAAAGCGTTACTCTATTTTTAACTTAATACTCTAGATGCATGCTGGATAGCGGTCGATGAGTGGAGTAATAGTAGTAGATGCAGAATCGTTTCGGTCTACTTGTCACGGACGTGATGCCTATATACATGATCATGCCTAGATATTCTCATAACTATGCTCAATTCTGTCAATTGCTCAACAGTAATTTGTTCACCCATCGTAGAATACTTATGCTCTTGAGAGAAGCCACTAGTGAAACCTATGGCCCCCGGGTCTATTCTCATCATATCAATCTCCATCACTTTAATCTTGCTTTGCTTTTTACTTTGCCTTTTACTTTGCATCTCTATACCAAAAATACCAAAAATATTATATCTATCAGATCTCACTCTCGTAAGTGACTGTCAAGGGATAGACAACCCCTAATCGCGTTGGTTGCGAGTATCTATCGTTTTGTGCAGGTACGAGGGACTTGAGCGTGGCCTCCTACTGGATTGATACCTTGGTTCTCAAAAACTGAGGGAAATACTTACGCTACTCTGTTGCATCATCCTTTCCTCTTCGGGGAAATCCAACGCAAGCTCAAGAGGTAGCAAGAAGAATTTCTAGCGCTGTTGCCAGGGAGTCTACGCAAAAGGTCAACATACCAAGTACCCATCACAATCCCTATCTCTCGCATTACATTAGTTGCCATTTGCCTCTCGTTTTCCTCTCCCCCACTTCACCCTTGCCTTTTATTCGCCCTCTCTTTCCCAATCTCCTTCTCCTTCTCCGCCTCTCTTTTCCGTTTGCCTCTTTTGCCCGTTTGCTCTTGTTTGCTTTTGTGCTTGTTTGTTTGATTGTCGTCATGGCTAGTCTCATATCTTCTCCATTGTCTCCCGAGAATGAAGTTCTAAATTTTAAACAAAGGGAGGGAGAAAATCTAAAAGATGCTTGGTATAGAATTTGCAATGCTCAAAATAGATCTACCAGGAAGCAATCTACTTCAGTTATTCTCCGCAATTTTTATGTAGGTGTTAATCCTTGGTATAATATATCCTCGATACCATTACCAGAGGGAACTTCTTGGGTAGCCATACTTTTGATTCTTATAATGCTATGTTAGATTTATTTGGCTCACCACCTCTTTTGGTTAATGGAACCATGTTAACTTAGGATCATGTCATGCAAAGACTTGAAATTATTGAAAATAAAGTTGCTACTATTGAATTAATTGAAAATCTAGATAAAAAGATCCACAATCAAATTACTCAATATGGATCTAAGGTAGGAATGACTTTGAAAAATATTAAGGAAAAGGAACCCATAGTTAATGAGAAGATAAACTTAGATTCTACTAGAATTGATAAACTTGAGGGTATCATTACAAACTTGGGAACCGCTTTTTCTTCCGTAAAGAATACTCCAAGTCCTCCTACTAAAATTGCCAAGCTTATGTATGTTCCTAAAAATAAGGGTGCATCATCTAGTAAGGAAACTGCGGATCTTAAATCTATAAGTATTCATCCCAATCTTTTTACTATCGTTAAGGAACCAATTGCTAGAAATGAATTTTTTGATCTTGTGCCTAAAAGTTTGATGATCACTAGAAAGAAAGAAATTCCTAAGGGAAATAGATGCCTCATCGAAGAATTGCCTACCAAAGATGGCAATACCTAGATCTATCCTCGCTTTTATGCCTAGCTAGGGGCGTTAAACGATAGCACTTGTTGGGAGGCAACCCAATTTTATTTTTATTCCTTGCTTTTTTTCTCCTGTTGATTAATAAATAAACTATCTAGCCTCTGTTTTGGTTGTGTTTTTTTGTGTTTAATTAGTGTTTGTGCCAAGTAGAACCGTTGGGAAGACTTGGGGAAAGTCTTGTTGAACTTGCTGTAAAAAACAGAAACTTTAGCGCTCACAAGAACTGCTGCATTTCTATTTGGAAAGTGATATTTAGTTAATTCTTTTTGTAGATGATTAATAGATAAATTCCTCAAGTCCATAAATTTATTTTATAATTTTTGGGGTTCCAGATCTTGCGCTAGCTATAGATTACTATAGACTGTTCTGTTTTTGACAGATTCTGTTTTTTCATGTGTTGTTTGCTTATTTTGATGAATCTATGGATAGTAAAATAGTTTATAATCCATAGAGAAGTTGGAATACAGTAGGTTTAACACCAATATAAATAAATAATGAGTTCCTTACAGTACCTTGAAGTGGTCTTTTGTTTTCTTTCGCTAACGGAGCTCACGAGTTTTCTACCTTAAGTTTTGTGTTGTGAAGTTTTCAAGTTTTGGGTAAGGATTTGATGGATTATGGAACAAGGAGTGGCAAGAGCCTAAGCTTGGGGATTCCCATGGCACCCCCAAGATAATCTAAGGACACCTAAAAGCCAAAACTTGGGAATGCCCCGGAAGGCATCCCCTCTTTCGTTTACTTCTATCGGTAACTTTACTTGGAGCTATATTTTTATTGACCACATGATATGTTTTTTGCTTGGAGCGTCTTGTATTATTTGTGTCTTTGTTTGTTAGTGTGCCACAATCATCCTTTCTGTACACACCTTTTGAGAGAGCCATACATGAATTGGAATTTGATAGAATACTCTATGTGCTTCACTTATATCTTTTGAGCGTTATAATTTTGCTTTATGTGCTTCACTTAGATCTTTTAGAGCACGGTGGTGGATTTGTTTTAAAGAAACTATTGATCTCTCATGCTTCACTTAGATTATTTTGAGATTCTTAATAGCATGGTAATTTTCTTAATAATAACATTCTTGGTATTCAAGATTTGTGAAACTTTCTTTTGAGTGCGTTGAATACTAAGAAAAGATTGAAGCATGATAATTGTTTTGAGATATGGAGGTGATAATATTAGAGTCATGCTAGTTGAGTAATTTTGAATTTAAAGAATACTTGTGTTAAAGTTTGCGATTCCCGTAGCATGCACATATGGTGAACCGTTATGCGATGAAGTCGGAGCATGATTTATTTATTGATTGTCTTCCTTATGAGTGGCGGTCGGGGACGAGCGATGGTCTTTTCCTACCAATCTATCCCCCTAGGAGCATGCGCGTAATACTTTGATTTGATAACTTCTAGATTTTTGCAATAAGTATAAGAGTTCGTCATGACTAATGTTGAGTCCATGGATTATACACACTTTTTCCCATCCTTCCACCATTGCTAGCCTCTCTAATACGGCACACTTTTCGCCGGTATCATACACCCACCATATACCTCCCTCAAAACAGCCACCATACCTACCTATCATGGCATTTCCATAGCCATTCCGAGATATATTGCCATGCAACTTTCCAACGTTCCGTTTATTATGACACGCTCCATCATTGTCATATTGCTAGCATGATCATGTAGTCGACATCGTATTTGTGGCAAAGCCAGCGTTCATAATTCTTTCATACATGTCACTCTTGATTCATTGCATATCCCGGTACACCGCCGGAGGCATTCATATAGAGTCATATTTGGTTCTAAGTATCGAGTTGTAATTGTTGAGTTGTAAGAAAAATAAAAGTGTGATGATCATCATTTTTAGAACATTGTCCCAAGTGAGGAAAGGATGATGGAGACTATGCATCCCCCATAAGTCGGGATGAGACTCCGGACGAAAAAAAAGAGGCCAAAAAAAGAGAAGGCCCAAATAAAAAATAAAAAAATGAGAGAAAAAGAGAGAAGGGACAATGTTACTATCCTTTTACCACGATTGTGCTTCAAAGTAGCACCAAGATCTTCATGATAGAGAGTCTCTCGTTATGTCACTTTCATATACTAGTGGGAATTTTACATTATAGAACTTGTCTTGTATATTCCAATGATGGGCTTCCTCAAAATTTCCCTAGGTCTTCGTGAGCAAGCGAGTTGGACGCACACCCACTTAGTTTCTTTTGTTGAGCTTTCATATGCTTATAGCTCTAGTGCATCCGTTGCATGGCAATTCCTACTCACTCACATTGATATCTATTGATGGGAATCTCCATAGCCCGTTGATACGCCTAGTTGATGCCAGACTATCTTCCCCTCTTTTTGTCTTCTCCACAACCACCACTCTATTCCACATATAGTGATATATCCATGGCTCACGCTCATGTATTGCGTGAAGATTGAAAAAGTTTGAAAAGGTTAGAGTATGAAACAATTGCTTGGCTTGTCATCGGGGTTGTGCATGATTTAAATACTTTGTGTGGTGAAGATAGAGCATAGCCAGACTATATGATTTTGTAGGGATAATTTTCTTTGGCCATGTTATTTTGAGAAGACATAATTGCTTTGTTAGTATGCTTGAAGTATTATTATTTTTATGTCAACATGAACTTTTTTCTTGAATCTTTCGAATCTGAATATTCATACCACAATTAAGAAGATTTGCATTGAAATTATGCCAAGTAGCACTCCGCATCAAAAATTCTATCATTTACCTACTCGAGGACGAGCAGGAATTAAGCTTGGGGATGCCTGATACGTCTCCAATATATATATATAATTTTTGATTGCTCCATGCTATATTATCTACTGTTTTAGACTATATTGGGCTTTATTTTCCACTTTTATATTATTTTTGGGACTAACCTATTAACCGGAGGCCCAGCCCAGAATTGCTGTTTTTTTGCCTATTTCAGTGTTTCGAAGAAACGGAATATCAAGCGGAGTCCAAACGGAATGAAACCTTCGGGCACGTGATTTTCTCAACGAACGTGATCTAGGAGACTTGGACCATACGCCAAGGCATTAGGGAGGCGGTCACGAGGGTGGGGGCGCCCCCCCCCCTTAGTGCGCGCCCCCTGCCTCGTGGGCCCCTCGGAGCTCCACCGACGTACTTCTTCCACCTATATATACCTACGTACCCCCAAACGAACAGGGACGGAGCCAAAAAACTAATTCCACCGCCGCAACTTTCTGTATCCACGAGATCCCATCTTGGGGCCTGTTCCGGAGCTCCGCCGAAGAGGGTCTTCATCACGGAGGGCTTCTACATCATCATAGCCACTCCGATGAACTGTGAGTAGTTTACCTCAGACCTTCGGGTCCATAGTTAGTAGCTAGATGGCTTCTTCTCTCTTTTTGGATCTCAATACAAAGTTCTCCCCCTCTCTCGTGGAGATCTATTCGATGTAATCTCCTTTTTGCGGTGTGTTTGTTGAGACCGATGAATTGTGGGTTTATGATCAAGTCTATCTATGAATAATATTTGAATCTTGTCTGAATTCTTTTATGTAGTTATCTTTGCAAGTATCTTTGAATTATCAGTTTGGTTTGGCCTACTAGATTGGTTTTTCTTGCCATGGGAGAAGTGCTTAGCTTTGGGTTCAATGTTGCGGTGTCCTTTCCGAGTGACAGAAGGGGCAGCAAAGCACGTATTGCATCATTGCCATCAAGGATAACAAGATGGGGTTTATTTCGTATTGCATGAATTTATCTCTCTACATCATGTCGTCTTGCTTAAAGCGTTACTCTTTTTTAACTTAATACTCTAGATGCATGTTGGATAGCAGTCGATGAGTGGAGTAATAGTAGTAGATGCAGAATCGTTTCGGTCTACATGTCACGGACGTGATGCCTATATACATGATCATGCCTAGATATTCTCATAACTATGCTCAATTATATCAATTGCTCAACAGTAATTTGTTCACCCACCGTAGAATACTTATGCTCTTGAGAGAAGCCACTAGTGAAACCTATGGCCTCTGGGTCTATTCTCATCATATCAATCTCCATCACTTTAATCTTGCTTTGCTTTTTTACTTTGCCTTTTACTTTGCATCTCTATACCAAAAATACCAAAAATATTATATCGATCAGATCTCACTCTCGTAAGTGACCGTGAAGGGATTGACAACCCATAATCGTGTTGGTTGCGAGTAGCTATCGTTTTGTGCAAGTACGAGGGACTTGAGCGTGGCCTCCTACTGGATTGATACCTTGGTTCTCAAAAACTGAGGGAAATACTTACGCTACTCTGCTGTATCATCCTTTCCTCTTCGGGGAAATCGAACGCAAGCTCAAGAGGTAGCAAGAGTGCTTATGTCTGGGTGGGTGGGTGGATTTAAATCCGAACCCTGACCCAATTTTGGATCCAGAGTCTGATGATCTTCCGGACTTAGCAGTTCGGGCTCCGGGATATCAACTGATTTTTTGAGCTTATCGTCAGATTCTATGTTCGGAGGATAAGGCGTGTCTTTCTGCCAGTAGGTGTCCGGCTCTTCGAGATCAGAGATCCGAACATAGTTCGTCCTCAACTTAGAGGAAGAGTTGTCTTTCTCCTCGACTACCGCTATCTAGTGGGTGATCAGTGGAGTTTTAATTTCTCTCTAGTCGGGTTTAAGCCCAATCCGATCATAGTCTGTAGCAACCCCCAAGGCGGCAATGCGATCTAGGAGTTCATTCAAAGATGATAACTCCGTCGGATCCATCCGTTTGGTATATTCGTAATCAACGCAGAGACAATTTCTGATGACTCGAGAGGTCATCGTCGGCTTAAGGGCCGAACGGGCGGTCATGACGAAGCCGCCCAGCAAAAGGGTTTCGCCTAAGGCCGGGGCTCCTCCGGAGGTGATATTTTCCTTGATGACAAGGCGAGCCATCAACCCTTTTGACAACGGCACAGTGGAACTCTCAATGAAAGCACCAATGTCGGTGTCAAAACCGGCGAATCTTGGGTAGGGGGTCCCGAACTATGGGTCTAAGGTCGATGGTAACATGAGACGGGGGACACAATGTTTACCCAGGTTCGGGCCCTCTTTATGGAGGTAATACCCTACTTCCTGCTTGATTGATCTTGATGAATATGAGTATTACAAGAGTTGATCTACCACGAGATCGTAATGGCTAAACCCTAGAAGTCTAGCATGTATGACTATGATTATGAATGTATATCTACGGAGCTAGCCCTCTGGTTTATATAGGCACCGAAGGGATATAGGGTTACACAAAGTCGGTTACAGAAAAAGTAAATCTTCATATTTGGTCACCAAGCTTGCCTTCCATGCCAAGGAGAACCCCATCCGGACATGGGTAGAGTCTTCGGTCTTTGTATCTTCACAGCCCAACAGTCCGGCCCCTGGCTAACAAGACGGACGCCCGAGGACCCCTTAGTCCAGGACTCCCTCACCAGGGAGTTCTCCGGTTTGGAGGAAGTGGACAATGTGCCTTGCCCAAGTTCGAGCCTGAGGCTCGGCAACGAGGACTAGCGGCACCTCCTCTGCTGCGGGAGCATCGGCCTCGTACGCGGGGTCCATAGGCTCGGCTGGAGTGGGCGGTCCGGCAGGCTTTGAGGAGTTGTTTCCGGCAAGGTCTCTGCCGGGAGCGGATGGCTCTACCGAGAGAGGCTTACCGTGGTCCAACTTTATCCTCTTCCGTGACATTGTGGTTGGTGATACGGAGGGTTGAGAGAGATGAAGAACAAAAGTTCCTGGTTCCACAGGAAGGTTCTGCGCAGCACACTTTGACAGGTGATCAGCTATGCTGTTTTTCGCACGACGTACATGCTCTGTTTGCAACCCGTCAAAGTGCTCCTCCAATCTCCTTACTTCCTCGAAGTATGCTTCCATCAATGGGCTTTGGTAATCCTTGTTGACTTGTCTCACCACTAGCTGTGAATCTCCTCGAATAATCATTTTCTTAATTCCCAATTCTGCTGCAATCCTGAGCCCGGCAAGGAGCCCTTCATACTCTACTGTATTGTTGGTGGCTTCTTCCCGGTTAAAGTGCATTTGGACGACGTACTTCAAGTGCTCCTCAGAGGGGGCAACAAAAGCATGACAACCCCTGCACCTTGTAGGGAAAAAGCACCATCAAAATACATAATCCATTCTTGGGGTGATTCCTTGCCGAGGAGAGCTGTTTCTGTCACTTACTCATTAGGGGTCAGCGTCCATTCTGCAATAAACTCTGCCATTACCTTGCTCTGAATAGTTGAAGTTCTCTCAAACTTGAAACCAGAATTGGATAACTCCAAAGCCCATTCCACTATTCTGTTAGTTGCCTCAGGGTTTCGGAGTATCCTTTGCAACGGGAAACGAGTGACAACCGTGATCTCATGGGCTTGGAAGTAGTGGCGCGGTTTCCTTGAGGCCATAATGAGACCAAAGATCAACTTTTGCATGCTAGAGTACCTCAATCTAGCCCCTTGTAACAAGGAGCTGACGAAGTACATTGGGCGCTGCACCACTTTCTTCATTGCCGCGTCCTTGGGGTTGTTCTCGTTGTCATGATCATTGCTATCCTGATTCTTCTCTGAATCTGCTATTCACTGTTCAATTCCTGCCTCATCCACCTCTCGCTGTGCTACCAAGACCGCACTGACCACCTGGTTGGTTGCCGCCAAGTATAGAAACAATGGTTTTTGGGGTTTGGGTGCAACCAAGGTGGGTACGTACGACGGGTAGGCTTTTAACTCTTGTAGAGCTGCATCTCCTTCCGGGGTCCACTTCATGGGTCTTGCCTTCTTCAAAACCTTGAAGAACGGCAGGGCACGCTCGACAGACTTGGAGATGAATCTGCTTAGCGCGGCAACGCATCCCGTCAAGCGCCTCACATCCTTAATATTCCTTGGCGCTTGGATCTACTCAATGGCCTTGTTCTTGTCGGGGTTGGCTTCGATCCCCCGATGGGACACGAAGAGCCGAAGTAGCTTGCCGGAGGGAACGCCAAATACACACTTCTCCAGATTGAGCTTTAGATTGATCTTGCACAGATTAGAAAATGTCTCTTCCAAATCTTGGATAAGAGTGGCCACGATATCATCCATATAGGCTTCTATATTTCTGTGCAAATGTGGCTCAAAACCGATGTGGACTACCCTTGCAAAAGTGGACCCGACACTCTTTAATCCGAATGGCATGCGGACAAATAAGTACGTACCACAAGGAGTGATGAATGATGTCTTCTCTTCATATTCCTTGGACATGAAGATCTGATGATATCCCGGGTATGCATCTAAAAAGGAGAGCAAATCACATCCTGAAGTAGAATCCACGATCTGGTCGATGCAGGGCAAGGGAATTGGGTCCTTCGGGCAAGCCTTGTTGAGGTCCGTGAAATCAATGCAAAGCCTCCACTTCCCATTAGCCTTCCAAACCACTACTGGATTTTCTAACCATGTAGGATGCAGTACTCCTTTGACCAAACCAGCTGCCTCCAATTTCTTGATCTCTTCAGCAATGAATTGCTGCCTCTCCAAGGCCTGCTTCCGTACGTTCTGCTTGACAGGTCGGGCATGTGGGCAGACAGCAAGGTGGTGCTCAATTACGTCCCTGGGAACACCGGGGATATCAGATGGTTGCGAAGCAAACACATCGATATTCGCCCACAGGAAGGCAACGAGCGCGCTTTCCTATCTATCATCGAGGGTGGCGCTGATAGCGAAAGTACCATCAACGCTAGCCAGCCCTGCCGGGACCTTCTTCACCGGTGGTGCGGTAACCTTTGATCTCTTGCTGTTGGAACACTCCGGCACGTCGTCAACGGGTGAAGTGCACTCAGATGGGGGCACGCTTCCCGGACACCTTGCCGGAGGTCCTACAATCCCTCTTCTTTCCTGAGCTTTCCTTGGCGGGAAATGCTGCTACCGCAGCCTCTACTACGACTGCATCCCGGTACATCTTGTCCACATAGATAATTGCATCCTTTTCATCTGACGGGATAGTGATGACTCCAAGTGCCCAGGCATCTTCAAAGTGTTATAAGCATAGTGGGATGCTGCCACGAACTTGGCCAGGGCCGGGCATCCCAGAATTCCATTGTACGGCAGGGGGAGATCAACCACATCAAACACAATCTTCTTAGTCCGATAGCTCAATTCTCCCCCAAACGTCACCGGCAACGTAATCTTCCCCTTAGGATAACTCCTGCCAGGATTAACTCCTTGAAACATGCCGGTGACCTCTCTCTCTTCCTCTCCTATCTGAAGCTTGCTGATAACTGTTGGGGAAATCAAATTCAACCCGGCCCCACCGTCCACTAGCATCTTTGTGACCTTGAGGATGCGAATTGTTGGGGAGACCAACAATGGCAAACACCCCACCGTAGTGGTGCGATTAGGGTGATCCTCTTCGTCGAAGATGATGGGTGTGCGGGACCATTTGAGCAGTTTCTGGGCCTTTGGCGCTGGTTCCACAACATTGAGCTCTCGTGCCCATCGCTTGAGTTCGTGATGAGAGGTGTGCAAAGATGCACCCCCATAAATGCATAGGGTGTCAGTGGCCTTTTGGAATTCCTACTCACTGGTTTCCTCATCCCCTCCATCACTGGCATCATCACAGGTTTCCTTCTCTTGACCCCTGGCGGGTTTTCCTTGGTTCCGAAAGGGTTTGCCGGGGCGATTTGCTTCACCGCCTCGACCCTTACCGCCAGCAGCATTCTGACCTTTTTTCTTATCACGCTTATCATACTCTGCCCTCTGTTTCTTGACAAGCTAGTAAACCTGATAACACTCCTGATGGTCATGGCCTTGGGTCCGGTGGATCTTGCAGTACGGCCCATCACCTTTCCCAACTTTTTTCGCAGCAACGGCTTCCCGGGAGGAAGTGCACGCGGTCGCTTTCTTGCCGGGGGCCTCAGCCTTGGCCTTCTTGCCGGTACAAGGTTTTACCAAACCTTCTATAGTCATCACTGACTTATCTCTTGGCTTCTTACTGCGCTTCTTGCCCTTCTTCTAACTAGTTGATTCATCTTCATCTTTTGGATCAACATTAATGCAATCTTCTTCCCCGGGAAACTTCCTTCCTTCCGACATTCGAGCACACTTATCCACCAACGTATATAGTTCTTTCACAGTGTTGGGAAACCGCACGTTCATTTTGGAATGAATGAGGCGGTTGCGCACATTAGAGTGGAAAGCTGCTATAACGGCTGTCGGATGGATATTTGGAATATTTCTATGAACTTTACTGAATCTCTGCAAATACTTACGGAGGGTTTCTCCTTCCTTCTGCTGGAGAAGCTGCAAGTCGCTGGGCCGGCCGAGCTCTTGGTGGCCACCGGTGAAGGCACAGATGAACTCGTGGCACAGGTCTGCCCATGACAAAATAGAGTTCTCCGGCAGGTGCATCAGCCAAGACCTCACATTGGACTTGAGGGCCAAAGGGAAGTAGTTGGCGAACACCTTCTCATCTCTTCCACCGGCAGCCTGAACAACGATGGTGTAGATGCTCAGGAACTCTGTCGGGTTCATCCTCCCATCATACTTCTCATGTATATCTGGCTTGAATGTGCGAACGGACAGTCAACGGACTTGCGGCAGCTCTTGTGTAAAGGCAGGGTAGCCGACCTTGAAAGGTAGGCACCCGCCAACACCAAGCGCAGGCTCGTCGACGTTGAGGCCGTCGCACCCGTCGATCTAGCGGGGGTCGTTGCTGCGCCGTTCGGTGACGACGCACGCGTCTCCCCGCTACATGTCCTCCGGGTTCGACATTGTCCTGGACATGCTCGAGGGTCTGAAGAGGCCATCAAGACATCGTCGGGGTCATGATTCTGTTGTGCCCTCACCGGTTGCCCTGGTCGGGACTAAACCGTGGGGACGGCCCCCTCTGTATGGCCAGCAGTGCGGGCGGTGGCTGTCGCTTGGGGAGGTTGCAGTGGGCAAGCTCATCATGAGCCCCCAGCTTCGGTGAAACCAAGAAGGCTTTGGATGGTAGCGCGCCACTCATCCATCCGCTCGACTGCTGACGGGAACCTCAGTAATAGCTGAGCTCGCGCCATGCCTTCCATGGCTATGCTTGGCATGGATGTCGATGACGTCGACCACACCGTCGCCTGGCTCCAGATGGTGCCAGCGGTGGCGACGGCGGCGGCGTCGCGCCCACGCTGTTGTGGGACGACCACTGGGGCAGTGGGGTCGCGCGACCGTGGCGCTCAAAGATCAGCGGCTCCGTTGAGTGCAGCGGCCGGGTTGGGGGTGATCGGAGGGCGATGGCTCGCCCCGGAGCAAGCGTCGTTGCTGCGAATGTGCTCGTTGGCGAGGGGAGGGGCACGGACAGAGTGACCCCCTCGCCCGCACCTTGTAGAGCTTGACCGTTGAGATGCTGGTGATGATGTTCTCTTCCGGGAGCTCTGGGCCCCGTGTCGGCCGCGGGGGAGGTGGTAACGGCACAACCTGCTCCAACCACACCCCAGTAGCGTCTATGTCCTCGTGCGCCTCTGTATCCCCTGCGGTGTTAGAGGCCGCACGCGGTGATCCTTTTGAGGTGGATGGAAGGGCCGAGGTGTCAGATTTCTTCTTCGGCGCCATGGTCGATAGCGCTGTTGAGGATGAAGATGGCAATGAAGATGACGCATGGCGTACACTTTCAGGTTCGACCAAGCACTCCCCCTACCTGGTGTGCCAAAGATGTCGCGGGATGTCCGCGGCTACCTATGGGACAGTGTGGCCCCTTGTTGGTTCGACAGGGGGACGGCACATTGCACAAAGTGCAGACTAGCATACGACAGCATGGTAGAGAGCACACAAGCAATTTACCCAGGTTCGGGCCGCCGCGAGGCGTAAGACCCTACTCCGGCTTTGGTGGATTGATGGTGGAATGAACATGGTGGTGTGTAGTACACTTGCCCGGCAGAGTTTGCCTCAGGGCCGCAGCGACTGCGCGCGTATGGTGGCTTGGGATTGTCAACATTCCAACCTTCTAACCCCTCCTACGAGTGCCATGGGCCTCCTTTTATAGATTAAGGGGTCACCACAGTGGCAAAGTGGTCATTATCCACTGATATGATAGAGAATAGTGCTATCATACCTAACTCTGCGGGCTGACAGGGTGCATTAAATGCGCCGCTGAGTGTCACATCACTGGTCGCTCGGCAAAGCCTGCCGAGCTATCTTGCCAGCTCTGCACCTGTTCTCTTAACATGTCGTAGGACGGGTGTCATCTGTAGGATTCTTCTGTAGGAAATAGCTGCCATGTGGTGAACGGCTGCCACTTAATCATCTTGCGGCTTGACACCACACTGATTGACGATGTGAGTCGTGCTTGAGTGGTTGGTGGGGTGGTTCTGTCCCCCGAGCCCTGGCAGGCTCTGCCAGGGAGCCTCGGTTGCTTTCTTCTGGTGGTGGCCTCGCCCCTTGTCGGGCTCGCCTGCCCGACAAGGGAGGCCCTTCTCTTGTCGATATATTGCTCCTTAGGCTCGATCTTGGTCCCTCTGAGCTGCATGTTGGTTCTTCAATATCTGACTTAAGCTGGTGCTTCAATCTCGATCTTGTGCATGTGCACAGTTTCTCAACAGACCCAGGGTTTGTTGCACCGACACCCAGCCACGAAGAGACGGATGGATACCCCTTGACCGGAAGCTTACCTGTGCAGCCGCAAGCCATTATGGGCTCTGGCTGGGTCGACCCTAGGCGTGACTTTGGACGGATGGTGCCAGCTTATGTAGAAGAACGGTAGGATATGATGGGCACCGGCAGTGGCCCAGAGGATCCCTACGGAAGACCCTGTTTCATTTGTCCCGTCTTCAAACACCAGGCAGTGAGAGGACATAAAGGAGGGAACAATTCTTGCGGGTAAAGTGCCCAAGACTCTGCAGAGTGGAGACCTAATCGATTTGTCGTGTCCCCGATTATAGACAACTGAGCCTCTGGAATTGGAATATTTCGGAAATATCAACATCGAACATAATTAATTAATTTATGGGTTAATAATGATTTTCGGGTATGAGACACTGGTTGGTGGAACCATATCAATAACAACCAACATTTTCTAGTAATTGCACGCAAGTCCTTTTGTTGTAGGGAAAAAATTGGCTTTTTCGCAAAAACCTACACTTAGAGCCCCACAGCCTAATTGCATATAGTGTTAGCATTTTTAATATTGTTTGTCTCTCTATGAGTGAGGATACGTTCTACGCTCGATGATTGCCCTATGGAGTCAGATGGACTCGCTTATCGTCTACACTTCTGCAGCATTTAGTTTTTCTCATGAGTTGGCGTTCGGCCGAATTTATTCTATTGTAATAAGGACTCTATATGAGAATCGTGTAATAAATCAGGTGTGATTGAACTTTGAATTTTTCATCAATGTACTGTGTGTGCCAGCATGATCTTGGGATGGTACTGATATATAGAGACTTGACCGAGTTCGGGTCGGGTCGCTACAGAGATGGTATTCAGAGCACACGCTGACCGTAGGACGTAACCCCTAGGATCGGAAAGCCGTAGGAAACTATTTTATTTTATGTCTTTATTTTCCGTAATTATTCCCTGTTCATTTCTAACTTCCCTCCGATTTTCAACATTCTAGATGGCTGCCGAGTTCACCCCTGTTCTGCTGCCGGAGTTTTGCCAGCCAGATGAGACAATGTTTTTCGGCAAGAAGCTGGTTAAGATCATTAAGAAGTTGAAGATTTCTCTTCCCTCCATCACCGGGAAGCCTATCAATGCACTTCCGAAGGACACCCGCTATAGGATTATGGTGCACATTCCAGCAAGGACCTTTGGAAGCTTCACAGAGCCCATTGACTTATAGTTTACCACTCCCACTTGGATCCTCGGGAGAGACATGGCTATGCATCATGCACTTGGATACCTTCGAGAAGAGTACAGGGCCGAGCTCGACTCATCGGACCTCGCCATGATTTCATGTAGAGAAAGAAAGGGAGATATCATCTGCACCGTGGATGATGACTCCACCCTCTCATATGTCCAAGAAATGGAGACTTACATCAGGACTATGAAGGTTCATATGCGTGAAAACTCGAAGATGTTCAAGAGGCTAATCTTCCCTGAGCTGGAACTGGACGCTAAAGCCCGTGAGGACCATGACGGGCATGTAGAAGAAGTCAAGGATTTTATGGAGAGAATCGAGGACCTAGAGAAATATGTTGCCACACTGGAGGAAAAGATGGACCAGGGAGAAGACCTCTTTACGAGTGGAGATGATGGACCCCTCGTGAGCAATGATAAGGATTACGAGGAGAGCTCCACTAACGGACGCAACAAGAGGAGGCGCCGCACCGGAGGACGCGAGGATAATTGATGAAGAACATTTAGTCGACCGCCATGTTATTTTCTTTTATTTTTCGTCAATCAATTAGGCCATTATTTTTGATTAGTCCTAAGATTTTTTTAATCTGGAATTGAACCTTTTTTGAGATGAATGAATAAATGATTGGTGTGATCATGTTTGTGCATTCATTTGGGTAGTGCTATTTTCTCTGTAGGCCCTTGTTCTATTCTAATTTCTCATCCACTCCAAAACACTAGATGCCTCCGAGACATGACCCCGGATTCACTTTCCCGCCGGAGCTCACTCAGCTGATCCAACAGCAAAATGCCTCGATGCAAATGCTCATCCAGAACCAAGGCAACAACATCAACAATCCACCGCTGCCACCACCTGTCGACAACCTGACCTGGTTCCTAAGGTTGAATCCGACGGTGTTCTCTAGCAGCATCGAGCTGATTATACCTGATGATTGGCTCTGCAAGATCGGAAGGGAGCTAGCAACTGCTAGATGCACAGATGCTGAGAAGGTGCGTTTTGCGGCACATCAACTGGATGGACCCGCAACATCATATGACATTTCTATATCATGATCTATATCATGGGCTTTGTTAATATAGTCGGATCATATGACGTTTCTCCCCTCTATACTCTTGTTGTGATGAATTGAATCTTTACCCTTTGTAGTTTTGCCATGTCGGATTGAATATTCAGAGATGAGAACACATGATATATGTCTTGCGGTATGAATACTTGAGGTGACAATTGGGGTATCTTATTGATTCACTTGATATATGTTATGGCATTCAACTCGTGGATTCCCGCAGTGATACTGGGGTAATCTATGCATAGGGGTTGATGCACGTTTTTATCCGACGGAAACTTCGGGGTCTCTTTATAGTTCTTTGTGTGGATTGAGTATTATGAATATGAATATGCTTTGGTGTTACTCTAGTACGAACTCTAGGATAGATCGAACGGAAACATAGCTTTTTGTTATTTTAGTATGAACTCTTGAATAGATCGATCAGAAAGAATAGCTTTGAGGTGGCTTCGCACCCTACAAACAATTCCTACCTTTTGTTCTCCGCTAATAGGAACTCGGGAGTGATTCTTTGTTGCACTTCGAGGGATAATCATATGATCCAACTATGTTAGCATTGTTGAGAGATTGCACTAGCGAAAGTACGGACCCTAGTCCTTGTTTTTAAGCATTGCAATACTGTTTTTGTGCCCGTTTACTATTTGCTACCTTGCTGTTTTTATTTATTCAGATTATAAAAATATATTTCTACCATCCATATTACGCTTTTATCACCATCTCTTCGCCGAACTAGTGCACCTATACATTTGGCCATTGTATTTGGGTGTGTTGGGGACACAAGAGATTCCTTGTATTTGGTTGCAGGGTCGTTTAAGAGAGACCATATTCATCCTACACCACTCACGGATTGATAAACCTTAGGTCATCCACTTGAGGGAAAATTTCTACTGTCCTACAAAACTCTGCGCTTGGAGGCCCAACACGTGTCTACAAGAATAAAGTTGCATAGTAGACATCAAGCTCTTTTCTGGCGCCGTTGCCGGGGAGGTGAGTGCTTGAAGGTATATCTTTAGATATTGTAATTGAATATTTTAGTTTCTTGTTTTATCACTAGTTTGGTTCATAAAAGCAAACTACAAAAAATGGAATTTAGGTTGCATCATATTATTGATCATCTTTATAATATCTTTCTTGAAAATGATGGTTCGGAAAATTTTGCTCAATTGTTAGAAGAAGAAGTCAATAATATGCTTGGCACAAAATATTTGAATGATGAGCAAGATTGCAATGTTGTTAGTGTGAATTCTTTGAATATCCAAAATACTAATGACGATTGCACAAGTCATGACAAAAATGTTTCTTATAAGTATGTCACTTTTTGCGGAGTGAACTGGGAGTGCAATTGCACACCAAAAAGGGAAGATAGATTTTGTAAGAAACATAAATATTTAGAAACAAAAAGGTTGCAAGAGAGGCTAGATGATTGTGCTGAAAGATTTAATTTTTTTTGTCATCCTTGTGAACTTTGCAATGAATGTGGTCATTTAAATCTCCAATGCAAATTCTTTCATGATCACATAGTATCCAAAAATTGTGATAACTTGATCCCTTGAGCATCATAAAGAGCTTAGTCTTCTTTTGGGGTATGAAGAAATGAAATGCATAACTAAGGGTATTCCAAAATTTAATCTTGAGAGATTTCTTGATTTTGATCTAGAGGAAATTCATATGGTTTGTATGGTAAATTGCATTGAGAATACTTATATTGCCAACTATCTAAAGTCAAGGAAACAAATGGAATATGAAGAGAGTACTAATGAAAGGGAAAATATTTCCCAATACCCTCCTAGTGTTTATTATGATGAAACAGATAATGAGGTGGAGATTCCTATCCAATCAATCTCTTTAACAAGAAGCTTGAAAGAATTAACTAAACCCACACATGTTGTGGTGAAGAAGAAGAAAAGAAGAAAGAATAGAGGTAAAAGGTATCTCTCCCAAATAATGTTTCTCCCATCACCATTGTGCCTCATGAAAATGAATCAAATGTGTTGATGGAGGATGACAATATTGATGATGATTTTGTTATGCCTATTTGCTTGTTGTAATGATTACGATTGGGAACATAACGATACTTCTTATAGTCTTGGAAATATTTTTGGCACCAACTTGGGAAATTATGATGATAGCAATTGTTATACCGTTGGTGCTATTCATATTATTAATGGTGAGAGTGAATATGATATGCCAAGCCACAAGCTTGGGGATGCTATGTTTGATGAGTATGAAATGTTTGAAGATTTATTTGATAGAAATAATGCTTGTCCTAAGCTTGGGGATGCTTTGCTTAATGAATATGGTCCTTTGATTCATTCTACTTTCGATAAGAAAATTTATTATGATGATAGCATGCCTCCTATTTATGAGGATTACATTGATGAAAGTGGGTTTGGAAGAGTGTCAACTTTAGGTAGTACTGATCCCACTATTTTTGAGGGTGTTGAATCTTATTACAATATTGAATAAAGTGGATTTGGAGAGGTCGTGACTTTATTTAGTGATACATCCACTATTTTGGAAGAGGTTTCAATTGACTATGACAATGAAGTTGCTATCTATGATGATTATTATGATGGCATGTATGCCATAAAGAGTAATAAATCTTCTATGCTTGTGCATCATGAAACGAGTGATGTATGTGATAGCTATATTGTTGAATTCATTCATGATTCTACAAAATTATTATGACATAGGAACTTATGCTCTTACATATCTCAATAATATCAAGTTTCTTCTCTATGTGTTGATTGTTTTAAAGTTGCACTTGTGTTGCCTTCCTACGCTAGTTGATTCTTGTTCCCATAAGTTGTTTGCTCAAAAAATCCCTATGCATAGGAAGTGGGTTAGACCTAAGTGTGCTAGTCATATGCTTCATGATGCTCTCTTTGTGTTTCAATTCTTATCTTTTATGCGGGCATTATTGAAATCATCATGCCTAGCTTAAAAGGCATAAAAGAAAAGCTTGTTGGGAGAAAACCCAACACATTTACCTACTGTTTTTGTGTGTTCACATGATTATGCTAATGTAGTAATCGTGTTTTATTGCTTTCGTTTCAACAAAGTGCCAAGTAAAACCTTTAAGATCTTGTTGGGTGATAGTTGCTTTGATCTTGCTGAAAAACAAAAATTTATGCACTCACGAAAATCGTTCTTATTTTTAACAAAAGAGTGCTATTGAGTTGATTATTTTGGCAGAAGATTAATATACAAATTTCTCACGTGGTCCTAAATTTTCATAATTTTTGGAGTAGCAGAAGTATGGTTTGAGTGTAGATTACTACAGACTGTTCTGTTTTTGACAGATTCTGTTTTCAATGCATTGTTTGCTTGTTTTCTAGTTTCTATGGCTTATATTGCTCAGTATAAATTGTAGAAATGATATGCTACAGTAGGCGTTGTGTGGAAACAATTATTAATAATTTCTTTGAGAATACTAAAAGTGAAATGGTTTGCTCTTTATCATACTAACTTATCTCACAAAGTTCCGTTAAGTTTTGTGTGATTGAAGTTTTCAAGTTTTGGGTGAGATATCAATATGAGGAGAATAAGGAGTGACAAGACCCTAAGCTTGGGGATGCACAAGGCACCCCAAGGAAATATTCAAGGAAGGTCGAAGCAACTAAGCTTGGGGATGTCCCTCAAGGCATCCCCTCTTTCGGCTCCAACATTATCAGTAACCTCACTTTGAGCTATGTTTTCATTCATCACATGATATGTGTTTTTCTTGGAGCATCAATTTATTTTGTTAGGATTTTCTTGCTGTCATTTATAATAATTTTTCATCTTTTATTTCAATAAAAGTGGCAATGATAGCCTTTGCCATTCTTATTTTGCAAGTATACATGTTGCTGTTTGAAAACATAAAGTTTACCGCTGTTGCAAAAATTCCCTAGAAAAGTCAGAATGTGAAAAAATGTTGAAACTTTTTGAAAATTGAGCTCTGATGAATTTTCTTCAGTGTGGTAAATTTTCATAACTTTTGGAGTTACGGAAGTATTTTTACTCTTGCATTCTTTACAGACTGTACCGTTTTGGTAGATTGCTGTTATGTCTGCATTGTTTGCATATGTTTGCTTGTTTAATGTCTCTATGTGAGGATATGAGTATTAAATATGCATAGGCATTTAGTATAAAATGTTGAATAATAATTTTAGTGATTTTCTACAGTAGAGAATGATAAGGTTTTTGCATTGGTTTATACTAACTTATCTCACGAGTTCTTGTTGAGTTTTGTGTGGATGAAGCTTTTGAGATTTAGGAAAACCGTGATATGAGAGGAATTAAGGAGACACAAAAGCTCAAGATTGGAGATGCCCAATGCATCCCAAGATAATATTTCAAGAACTCTCACGCATCTAAGCTTGGGGATGCCCCGGTAGGCATCCCACCTTTTTCATCAACAATTATCGGTTAGTATAGGTTGAGCCTAAGTTTTTGCTTCTTCACATGATGTGTGCTATCCTTGGATTTTCATTTTGTTTTGTTTTGCTTGCTGTTTTATAAAGTACTTAGATCTGAAAGTTTTTAAATAAAATAGAGTCCTCAAATAGTTACCAGGGAGGCTAAGTAAGTGGCATTCACATCCCGTCAATGAAGCTCTTTTCTATGTCATTTACTCTTGGCTTCACTTATATCCTATGAGTAAATTGTTGAATAAATTGAATGTCATGAAGTTGAAATCATATCATGCCTAGTGGTAGCTTCACATTGGGTTTAGAAAGTGAAATCTTTTGAGGCTTGACAATCACAATATTGGTCATTCAAGCAATTCACTAATAATTAGTATAAGGAAGAGAACTTCCACATGCAAATACACTGTCACGAAAATCTTTTGTGATTGTGAGCCCCCATCAAAATATTATATGCCAAATTTTTTGACATTGTACAAGGAAGACAACGTAATGTTTTATGTTTGTTCATATTCACATATCAGCTATATTTTCATAAATCCTTCAACATGTGGTGCTTGCCCTCCATCTTTGCTAGCCAAAAATTCCGCACCAAGTAGAGATACTACTTGTGCATCCAAAAACCCTTAAACCCAAAACTTATTTTCATGAGTCCACCATACCTACCTAAGGGTTGAGCAAGATCCCTCAAGTAAGTTATCATCGGTGCAAAAAAGGCAATAAAAATTGCTTCTAAAAGTGTGAGATCATTTAGTGTAAAAGAACATTGAGCGTTGTACGAACTTGTGATGGTAAAGCAATAAAAGCGATAGACTGCATAATAAAGGTTGCTATCACGAGGGGCAATATAACGTGACGTTCTTTTGCACTAAGGGATTGAGCATACAAACAAATAAGTGCATGGCAACCTCTGCTTCCCACTGCGAAGGGCTTATCTTTTACATTTATGTACTTACTTTTATGCAAAGATTCAAAGTTCTTCTCTCTATTCCTTTTTATTTTTCTCTTTTGGAAAGCATCATGTGGTGACACTAGTAGAAAAAGGGCCTTTAGTCCCGGTTCATAAGGGCCTTTAGTCCCGGTTCTGGAACCGGGACTAAAGGGTCGGTACTAAAGCCTCCTGTAACGCCCTCGATGCGGCTACATCTCCCACGTGTCGAAGCACGACTTAGAGGCATAACCGCATTGAAAGCAATGTCGCAAGTGAGGTAATCTTCACACAACCCATGTAATACATAAGGGAAAGAGATACATAGTTGGCTTACAATCGCCACTTCACACAATACATGAATAAAGCATTACAACATCCAAATGCAATCAAGGTCCGACTACGGAACCAAAATAAAGAAGAACCCCAAATGCGACAAAGGTCCCCGATCGACCCCAACTGGACTCCACTACTGATCAACTAGAATGAAGCAACGCAAAGGACAAGATCTTCATCGAGCTCCTCCTGAGCTGGGTTGCGTCATCTGCATGGACTCATCGGCACCTGCAAACTGGTTTTGGAAGTATCTGTGAGCCACGGAGACTCAGCAATCTCGCACCCTCGCGATCAAGACTATTTAAGCTTATGGGTAAGGTAAAGGTATGAGGTGGAGCTGCAGCAAGCGACTAGCATATATGGTGGCTAACATACGCAAATGAGAGCGAGAAGAGAAAGCAAAGCACGGTCGATAAAAGTATGATCAAGAAGTGATCCTAAAACAACCTACGTCAAGCATAACTCCAACACCGTGTTCACTTCCCGGACTCCGCCGGAAAGAGACCATCATGGTTACCACACGTGATTGATTCATTTTAATTAAGTTAAGGTTCAAGTTATCTACAACCGGACATTAACAAATTCCCATCTGCCCATAACCGCGGGCACGGCTTTCGAAAGTTCAAATCCCTGCAGGGGAGTCCCAACTTAGCCCATGACAAGCTCTCGCGGTCAACGAAGGAATAGACCTCCTCCCGAGACGTTCCGATCCGACTCGGTATCTCGGTTCTTCAAGACACTTCGACAGGTTAAAACAAGTCCAACAACACCGCCCGAATGTGCCGACAAATCCCGATAGGAGCTGCACATATCTCGTTCTCAGGGCACACTCAGATGAGACATCCTACGAGTAAAACCAACCCTCAAGTTGCCCCGAGGTGGCCCCGCAGTCTACTTTGTCAGACCAACACTCAGAGGAGCACTGGCCTGGGGGGGTTAAAATAATGATGACCCTTGGGCGTGCGACCCCCAAGGGAAAAGAAAAGGCTAGGCGGCGAATGGTAAAACCAATGTTGCACATTGCTGGAAAAGCTTTAATCAAGGCGAACTATCAAGGGGTTCCCATTATTACCCAACCGCGTAAGGGACGCAAAATCCGGGAAAACATAACACCGATATGATGGAAACTAGGGCGGCAAGAGTGGAACAAAACACCAGGCATAAGGCCGAGCCTTCCACCCTTTACCAAGTATATAGATGCGTTAATTAAATAAGATATAATGTGATATCCCAACAAGTAAACATGATCCAACAAGGAACAACATCTCCATGTTCCAACAAGGAACAAACTTCAATCTTCACCTGCAACTAACAACGCTATAAGAGGGGCTGAGCAAAGCGGTAACATAGCCAATCAATGGTTTGCTAGGACAAGGTGGGTTAGAGGCTTGGTTCAACAATATGGGAGGCATGATAAGAAAGTGGTAGGTATCGCAGCATAGGCATAGCAAAAGGGCGAGCAACTAAGCAAGCAAAGATAGAAGTGATTTCGAGGGTATGATCATCTTGCTTGAGATCCCGCAAGGAAGAAGAACGAGTCCATGAAGAAGACAAACGGACGTAGAGCAACGGGTCCTCACAAACGCGATGTTACCGGAACCAACCCGAAGAAGCAAACACCGGAAAGAGGCACACAACATAGTAAACAACCAACACATGAACATGGTATGATATGCGCGATGCGGTATGCGATGCATATGCATGATTTGACAAGGAATGAAAGAACCTGGCCTCAAATTGGAAATCCAAGTGTGCCACTGGAAATATGAGATGAAATCGCTTGAAAACGATATAAAGATCACCGGAAACGGAGTTACGGTTTGGAAATGGCAAGCAATTCAAATATGACCACGTTCTGCGATTTACAGCAAGTAGCCATCTAAATGCAACAAGATGAACATGCTACGGCACCCAAACATGGCATAAAAATACATGGCAGGGATCCACTCATGATGCTTAACAAAAGATTAACACTGAGCTTGTAAGTGCATCTAGTGCCACCCCTAGTTGGTTTTGGAGTATTGACGACAAACCTAGTTGAGGGACTAATGTGTTTGTGAGAATTGCAGGAAAACACAGGTAGAAGTCCCTCATTGATTCGGTTTTGCTACCAGAGATGACCCCTAAAAATGTATGAAGACATTGAAGACAATGGTGGTTTATGAAGATATTCATATTGAAGACAATGACAGGAGAAGACTCCCTATGAAGTTTTTGGAACTCGAAGACCTAGATCCTTCGTAGTTTTATTTCATTCATGTTGTGTCATAGGAACCACCGTACTGTTAAGTGGGGTCAAAGAGAACCAGTCAGAATGACTGAAGTGATGCCTAATTCAAATCCTATGTCTTCGAGCGAAGACTTTGAGAGAAAATCTTGTCCAGAGTCAGACAAGTCAGCTTTACTTGTAGCCCAAGTAAAGTTGTCGTGTGAGTTCAAAATTCGACCGTTGGTACACGTGTCAGTTCCTTAGTGACCCAGGGTCATTTCGGACAGATCAGGTCGGGTTGCCAAGTGGCTATAAATAGTTCACCCCCCACAACCATAAACGGTTGGCTGCTCAGATTTCAGTGCACGGCTTTTGTCGTTTAAGAGCAACCCACCTCGAAGCCTTTGAAAGAAAAATTCCCAGTGAGGAGAAAAGCCCTAACCACCCAGAGCCAGAGCAAATTGGGCATCACTTAAGTCTTCGTGTCTGTGTGATCTGAATACTTATTACACGTGAGGACTATGCATCCTCCAGACGGTTAGGCGTCGCGTTCAGAGCATCCAAGAGAAATTGTGGATTGCCAGTGAACGAAGTCTGTGAAGGTTTGGGAGTCTACCTTGAAGACTTACCTGAGTGATTGGGCGAGGTCTGTGTGACCTTAGCTCAAGGAGAAAACGGTGAGGACTGGGTGTCTTGGACTAAGTGTCCTTGACTGGGTGTCCGGGACTGTGTGTCCTTTGGTTTAAATACCTAGCCGCTCCAACCAGACGTACATTTGTCACAACAACTGGAACTGGTCAAACAAATCATTGTCTTCAACGCATCGCTGGTTTCATCTTCACTTCCTCTCACTTACAGTTATTCATTGTGAAGCCATTGCATGCTTGCTTTATCTTTTGTCTTCACAACATGAATGTATGATTTGTTTGGCTTCATAACTTCTTCCTACCTGATCCTTATTACACTGAAGCTTTTGTCACTGCGCTTTCACTTTATTGAATACTTGACCATGGCTTGCCTAGTGTAATCTAACTTCCGCTGTATAGTAATAGGCATAATCTTCACTGTTTGCCTTCATAACTCTCACTTTTGAAGACTTTCATAAAAATCGCCTATTCACCCCCCCTCTAGTCGATATAACGCACTTTCAATTGGTATCAGAGCGAGGTGCTCCCTTGTTCTGTGTGATTCGGTTTAACCACCTGGAGTTTTAGCTATGTCGACTGCAGGGATAATCAAAGTCTCCGCTGCTTGCCCCGTCTTCGATGGAACTGAATATCCCTACTGGAAGAATAAGATGCGCATGCATCTTGAAGCCATTGACATCGACCTATGGTATGTCATCGAGAACGGCGTTCCCAAGGCTGGAGAAGGTGTCACTGCTGCTGATGTAAAGAAGTTCGCTCAACTGGACTCCACTGCCAAGAGTATAATATGTGGTCATCTGACCAAAGGACAGTATGGCCGTGTGAGTGCTTTGAAGACATCCAAGCTAGTCTGGGACTGGCTCTCAAAGGTCAATGAAGGCATCTCAACCCAGAGAGATCAAAGAATTAGTGTTCTTCGCAACCTCTTCAACCGCTTCAAGCGAAATGACAATGAGAATGTCCAGCACACATTTGACCGGCTCACTGACATCACAAATGAGCTTCAAGCCCTCGGCGCCACTGAGATCACCAAACATGAAATCGTCAAGACGCTGCTGAGATCACTTGATAGTTCGTTTGACATCCTGGCCCTGATGATTCAAGAACGTCCTGATTTCAAGACACTTGATCCGTCTGACATACTTGAGAGGCTCAACACACATGAGTTTCAGCTTTCTGAGAAAAGAGATATCTACGGCCCAAACTATGGGCGAACTCGTGCCTTGAAGGCAAAAGCTGTATCCTCATCTGAAGAAGAATCTGACTGCAGTTCTGATGATCCTGAAGACATTGGAAGAGAACTTGCAATGCTAGTGAAGAAGTTCCAAAAATTCACTAAGAAGAAAGGCTTCAGGAAATCTTCACGATCAAGCTCAAGGAATGATGAAGCTTCTGCTCATGACTACAAGAAGAAAACATGTCACAAGTGCAAGAAAACTGGACACTTCATCTCTGAGTGTCCACAGTGGGACAATGAGAACAGAAGGAAGAAGAAGAGCAAGGAATATGATTCTGACGACAAGAAGAAGAAGAAATACTCAAAGTCTTCTTCTAAAACTTCATCAGGGTCTTCATCACACAAGAAGAGCTCATCTGGCAAGGCACGTGCGTTTGTTGGAAAGGAGATGGATTCAGAGGAGGAGTCCGCATCTGAGGAGGCAGAGGTGGAGTCTGAGGAGGAGTCTGATTCTGGCATTGCGAGTCTGGCTACAGCATACGTCGCCAAGTCCATCTTCAATACTGAAGACAATGACTGCATCACCGACACCGACGCAAATGATAAGAACGACTCCACTCCTACCTACTGCTTCATGGCACGCGGTGCCAAGGTAAACACACGCACAACTCGCTATGAAACATCTAGTGACGATGACTCTGAATGTGATTCAAAACCTAGCTACAAAACACTTGCTAAAATTGCAACTGAACAACAGAAAGCTATGAAACATATTCAAAAATTGTTAGACAGAAGCGATGATCTGTTGGGTGCTGAAATGACTCGATCTGAATCCTTAATTGAAGACATAAAAAACCTTCATGTTAAGTATCAGGAACTTGAAGATCGTCATGATACTCTCTCAACAACTCATGAAAAGCTTTCCTATGATTATCTTCAAAGGAAGCAAGAACTTGAGAAATTGAGGGCGGCTCATGAAGATCTTCAAAAGGAAAACGAGTCACTTCGCGCTGAACACATCAGTCCCGCTCAGGAAGGATTTGAACCACCATGTCTTAAATGCATTGAGCGTGATAATGCTGCTTCTGTTGCTGAATGTTCCACTGCTACTACTGTTTCAATATCTTCAACTGTTGATGTGGTAACTAACCCCTCTGCTGAGGATACCACTGCTATTGCTGATGAGAATGCTAGGTTGAAGACATTGCTTGAAACAGTGGATGTGCGATTTGATGAAACCAATGGATCACAAAGAGAGCAATTGCCAAATGTGCTAGATGAAGTTCCAGCAAATGAATCAATCAAGCTTATGGGAACTGGAGAAATTGTACCTTCTGAAGCTCAACCTGAAGAAGAACTTATCATCTCAGCACCTGATCCACATGAAGACAATGCTCAGCCTGAAGATATACCTTTAAATGACCACATAGATCAGCAAGAGCAAAGTCTTCGCCCCACACACCCTCGTGTTGCAAATGAAGTACAAATTGACAAAATAATGGACAGCATCAATGCACCTGGTCCACTCACTCGTTCAAGGGCAACTCAGCTAACAAACTTCTGTGGGCATTTCGCATTCGTCTCAATATCAGAACCCAAGAAAGTTGAAGAAGCCTTCATGGAACCTGAATGGATTCAAGCTATGCAAGAAGAGCTTCAACAGTTTGAGCTGAATAATGTATGGGAACTGGTTAAGCGTCCTGATCCACGGAAGCACAACATAATAGGCACCAAATGGATATACCGCAACAAGCAAGATGAGCATGGTCAAGTTGTCAGAAACAAAGCCCGTCTAGTTGCTCAAGGATATACTCAAGTGGAGGGCATTGACTTCGATGAAACATTTGCTCCTGTGGCTAGGCTTGAAGCCATACGCATACTGCTGGCCTATGCAAATCATCATAACATACTTCTCTATCAGATGGATGTGAAAAGTGCCTTTCTCAATGGCAAGATTGAAGAAGAAGTGTATGTTGCACAACCACCTGGCTTTGAAAATCCAAAACATCCTGATATGGTATACAAGCTCAACAAGGCACTGTATGGCCTCAAACAAGCCCCTAGGGCCTGGTATGATACACTCAAGTACTTTCTGAAAAGCAAAGGCTTCATACCTAGTTCCCTGGATCCCACTCTTTTCACGAAGACATATGATGGTGAACTGTTTGTGTGCCAAATATATGTGGATGACATTATCTTCGGCTGCACCAATCAGAAGTATAGTGAAGAATTTGGATACATGATGCAAGAGCAATATCAGATGTCCATGATGGGGGAGCTGAAGTTCTTTCTCGGTCTTCAAATACGGCAACAACGCAACGGCATCTTCATATCACAAGAGAAATATCTTAAAGAATGCCTAAAGAAGTTCGGTATGCAAGACTGCAAAGGCTTCACAACACCAATGCCAGCCAAGCATCATCTGGGTCCCGACGACAACGGTAAAGAGTTCGATCAAAAGGTATACCGCTCCATGATTGGGTCTTTGCTTTATTTATGTGCATCTAGGCCAGATATCATGCTCAGTGTTTGCATGTGTGCTCGATTTCAAGCGACACCAAAGGAGTCGCATCACTTAGCTGTGAAGCGAATTCTTCGATATTTGGCTCACACCCCAACTCTAGGATTATGGTATCCAAAGGGCTCAGAGTTTGATTTAGTTGGATTTTCAGATGCTGATTATGCTGGTGACAAAGTTGATCGCAAGTCTACATCAGGCACATGTCACTTTCTGGGACGATCACTTGTATGTTGGTCTTCAAAGAAGCAGAACTGTGTATCACTCTCCACTGCTGAATCTGAATACATTGCTGCTGGATCTTGCTGCGCTCAACTTCTGTGGATGAAGCAAACACTCAAGGATTATGGCATTCATCTGAAGCAAGTGCCACTTTACTGCGACAACGAAAGTGCCATCAAGATTGCCAACAACCCAGTTCAGCATTCGAAGACAAAGCACATTGAAATTCGTCATCACTTTCTCAGAGATCATGTTGTGAAGGAAGACATTGATATCATACACGTCAACACTAAAGAGCAATTGGCAGATATCTTCACAAAGCCCTTGGATGAGAAGAGATTTTGCAAGTTACGGTGTGAGCTAAATATCTTGGAATCCTCAAATGTCCTGTGATCAGGCACACATCCTAACACTTAAGCATATTGATGACTTAGATGAGCAACACACAAAGTAGTGTATATCTTCAAACAATGAAGACATACATTCTAAGTGTGAATACATTAATGTGGAATTTGACTTCGGAGCGCCACGATAATTGTGCGCCGTGTCTGGGTCTAATACTTCCTATACGGTGGGTAACGCCACCACCAAACGTTCCATTTTGAAGCGTTTCTCACATGGCGTTACCTCTCAATGTCTTCACAATTGGTTTGGTTTAATTCTCAATATGTCTTCATGATTATCTTCACTTCGTTGATTATATGGATATATATGTACTGATGTTCTGTCCTCTACAGCATTCACTTATAGCTATGTTTTCTTGATTGAATCTTTTGAACTAAGTGAATGTGATCGGACCCTAACCTCTCTATGCTTTCTATCTCAAACTCTATCTCTCCAAGTCATATGCATTCTGTTGAAACTGTCGAATGTCTTCCCTGTGTCCTTGTCAGCCGAAGACATTAAGACAACCATAAAAGTCCGTTTTTAATGCTCATTCCTCCACATAAGATCCGGAGAAGCAGGAACGACCGTCCGACAATTTAGGCGTGCGTGGGACATGGAACAAATCCCAATCTTCCTCTAACTGGCCACGCGTGCCTCAAATGCGAACCGCCAGGGGCACCTGCGTAATAGCGCTGTGCCGCCTCTATCCCTATAAATACATGATTCACTGCGGTCATTATCTCCTTCTTCCACCCTCGCACGAACCCTAGCGCCACCGCTAGCACTCGACGACGCCGGCGACGACGCGCTTCACTGCCGCAACCTCTCTGACGCCGTTTTCACGCCGACCGCGGACATCGCTCTCTCCACCGTCGCCGTAGGTGTCTTCCGCCGCCAAGTTAGGGCACGGAGGATTGAATTGCTCGTCTCAACTCTCACTTCGTCTAGCAGTTCCAAGTGTGGTAAATAAAACCTCTTTTTACAGCTTCTTTTGATCCTACAGTTCAGTCACTTTCTGCCATAAGAAGTTTCTCTTCACACCAGTTAAATCTCTCGCTGCATCTCATAACATGCCTAGTATATTCACTTGTGCTTTATAAAGTAGTTAGATTCCTCACTTGTACTGATCTGTGGGTTCGTACAAATCTGGAACCAACTTCTTATCTATAAGTGAATGTCTTCGCATAATGAGGTCAATGTCTTCTAAACCGATTTATCTTCAAAATCTTCTGAGAATGCATATGACCTCTTCCCCTTCCCTCGCACCTTAATGCTGTCACAGGTACATGTCCGTGGGAGAATCCTTTGGTTCTCATAGTCTGCATTCATTTGCAGAGTACTTGCAGCATCACATCAACTCGCCTGAAGCCAGTTCTTGCAAAAGGAATCCTTTGAAGCCTTTGAACATCTTGAAGCCTTGCAAGTTATTCATGGCTTCAGAAACAGTAGCAAGGAAGGGAGGAAGACAGCGACGTGGTGAAACATCCAAAGATCTGCCTGATGAATTGGCAGAGATGTACAAAACTGATCCTGAAGAAAGCTATGGTCAGCGCAAAACACGAATCCAATGGATTCGAAGATATTGGGCAGAGCAATGGTTCCACTACCGCTTCGTCACTCAGGAATATGCGGAGAAGTGCGCCATCAAGAGACCGTGGGGAGATGTATTATACAAAAATCTCGTACCCAAGTCCAGAGATGAAGCCATTGCTCAAGGCTTCTATCCATGCATGGTGAGAGGACCACAGCCAGCTGAGGCACATCCGTCATCACTTCTCTGGTGCCGCGATGATAATCTCTTCAAGCGCAACTTTCAGTTTGCACAACAGTCAGCGAAGATAAACAAGAAGAAATTTGGGCTTGACTTCAACCCTGGTCCCTCCTCACCAAGGGCAGATGGCACACGCAACGCCGATCCCAATATCATTGGGCCGTATGCCAATCTTGCTGGCCTCATCACTCGCATCCTAGTCCAAGGGACTGCTGTGAATGACCCTCCAGCAGATACTGAGTCAGATGACGCCCCTGCTGCTCCGAAGCCAAAGCAGAAGAAGCCAAAAGCTTCAAAAGCTTCAAAGCCAGCCGCTTCTCCCAAGATAGCAAGAGTGAAGCCTTTAGCAACTGCACCTCCTGAATCCAGTGTGCAGTCAGAAGGCTTATCACGAGTGTCCAAGCCCCAAGAAGCCAAGAAGCCTCAGCCACTCACAGGCAAAGAGCTCACAGCTGCTGACATTCTGCGCTGCGAAGCCATTGATCTCTCAAGCGATGAAGATCTTGGAGATGATGCTCTTGAGCAGCTCATCAAAAGCAAGGAGGAGGCTGAAATCTTCAACAATCTGCCTCTGTTTGATGTCGCCATCATCCACAACTTCATCGATGAATGGTTTGACACACCAGACATAAGCTTCAATGATCTGCAGCTAACCATAGGCCTCAGTGTTGCCTTTCAAGGTGCAATCGCTTCAGAACTTGCAATAGCCCAGCGAATTGTAGAACTGAAGCAGAAAATTGATTATGAAAAGGCTCAATTCAAGAAGCACGTGGCCAAGCTCAGTGTGCAAGAAGTGAAAAGCTTCAAAACTATGTTGCATGAGCTGAAAGAGAGCTTCGTGAAGACGCGTGCTGAAGCTCAAGGCTCGCGAGAACGCATGAAGACTTTGGCTGATCACTGCATGCAGGCCTACAATGAGGCAGAAAAGCGCAAGGCACTTGGGCGTCCCGGCATTGACCCCAGGATGGCCGCGAAGAAGAAAAAGAAGGCGTCTGTGCCCGAACCTGAAGCGCCAAGGTCAGAACCTGATGCTCCGATTGTCTTCCCCGCTGCAACGACTGGCTCAAAGCCCAAGAGTCGATCAATCGCCTCACAGCACAAGAAGACACGGACTGCAGAGGCTAAAGCTATGAAGAGAAAACATTCTGAAGCCTCTCCTTCTGAACCCATTATCAAGAAGCGCAAGACCAAGAAATCTCGGGCTGCTCCCACAGAGCCCCTGATAGTTGAACCACTCTGCGTCCGCTATCCTGACGCAGATCGTCAGATGGCTGTGCATGAGCCTGGTTACATAGAGGCTCCGCACGCTGAAGACATTCCAGCAGCCAACCCTAATGCTGCTGAAGACATTGGTCCCCAAGACAATGTGCAAGGTGATGCAGCCCTTCCTCAGCTTGAGACAAGCGAACAGATCAGTATTGGTCGTCCATTGACGCCAATCACACAAGATGCGTCGTGGGCAGATCGCCCACAGGAGGAAGATGAGCTCCAACCCACTTCAACTCCACCGGCGCCTACCCTCCATAGGCTTCGCAGAGGGCCAAGGGCTCAGGGTGTTGAAGACATTCCGGCTGCATCAGCCGAAGAGCAAGCAGAAATACCACAAGCTCCAACTCCCCCGCACCAACAAGAAGCAGTTCTCAAGGAGAACGTGCCTGAAGCTGAAAATGTTGAGGCTGCCACAAACAACGCCGAAGCAAATGTGGAGCCCTCCCCAACAACAGCTTCAGAAGACATCGAAGCTACTGCTCCTGAACATTCTGTGCCTGCGTCTGCTGCCGGACCACAATTCCACTATCATATTGTGCACAGGCCCCAGGTCCAGAAGCCGATCCCACGACTACCAAGGTTCCCAGGTCCTACATCAGCTCCTGGTTCCTTCAACATCAACGGCTTCAGGGCAGATAACACATTTTTCGACCGCTCCAAGAACCCTTATTCAAGGGAACGGATTGTATCAGATAGGTTCTGGAGCCATCAACAGCGCAGCTATTATTCATGCATCCTCTACAACCAAGGCCGCATCTTTCCTCACAAGCGCCTTGAGGTTGAAGCTGTTGCAGGTCTGCCTGGTCTGGAAGAAGCACTGGATTGCTTCAAGCAAGTGGGGTTGCTGCCATTTATCACTGACGAAGAGCACTGGAACGAAGAGCTTCTGCTCCAGTTCTATGCCACTTTGCATATCAAAGGCTATAACAGAGACCCGAAGACATGGATCCTGGAGTGGATGACAGGCAATATCCATCATGAAGCCAATGCTTTCGACCTAATTGAGCTTACCGGCCTTCCCACTCCTGGCGAATTCTTTGAAGAAGGGTGCCAACTCCATGCTGAAGCCATTGAAAGCATATTTCAGCGTCCTGAGCCAGATATGAGTCAGATGCTCTCAATGATGAAGCCATTTCCTCCCAATGCACCCTATCCAACGAGGTTCTTCGTTGAAGACTTAGAGTACCTGCCCAAAACAATATATCACATCATAAGGCGGACTCTCTGGCCAGTCAAGGGACACTCTCGATATGCAACGATTGATGGTGCAATGAAGACTCTCATCTTCTGCATTCTTCACGGCAAATGCTTCAATACACAGGATCTCTTCATCCGTCAATTTGCAGCGTCTGCTTCAGAACTGTTTGGCTTAAAGTTTTATGCTCCTTGGGTTATGAGGCTGATCAAGCTTCACTCTGCAATCTCCTATCAACCCTCCGCTCGCAATCATCAGATATTTTTTCCCGACATGGACACATCTACTGAAGCAATATATCCAGAGCCGGCCAAGCAACCACTAAGTCTTCAGAATGCAGAACACCAGAGCTTCACTCAAAATATTGAAGGTGTTGAAGCTCTCTCCCGAGTGTATCCAATGGCTGGCACCACACGTGCCCCTGCATCAACTGAAGCCACCAACAGCACAGCTGCAAAGAGACCCAAGAAGCGCGCTCGTGCACTCAATGACAGAGAGCTTCTTGTGGCTCTTCACCAAAAGCAAGATAGGCATCACGACTGGCTCAAGAGGCAGATGAAAAGCATCATGCAAGAAGTCAATCGCATCAGAAATCTGGCAACCAAGAATGCATTTGTCACACACGAGACCTGTCGCCGCACTTGGAAGGGCCTCACTATGATGTGCCCTGAAGCTGAACTGCATGAGGATGGCTTCACAGAGCACTTCAAATTTGACTCCACGCCTCCAAGAAGAGCGGTGATGCGCAGCACACCATCACTTGAAGAGTCAGAGTTCTCTTCTTCTGCTGCCACCGTGTCTGCCCGGATCATTGAAGAAGAAGACGACGCGACATCATCTCCACCTGCTTCAAAGCGCGTCGAATCTGCACCAAGCTCGTCTGCACCACCGCCAAACAACTCCACCGACCCTGCTGCGCCTGGGAACGCGTAGAAACCTCTATGTCTTCAAACCTTTTTGGTCATCACTGACAAAAGGGGGAGAAGCATATGATGGTTATAGTCTTCAAGCGGGTCACTATGGGAGGGTGCCTTCATATTTTTGCTATATTTTGCTTCGTGCTTACAACTCCCGTTCTTTGGCTACATTTGCTTCATTGAGTTGTAACACTTAGCCTTGATGGTCGTCTGCTACCTGTTTGTCACTCCGTTTTGCGAAGATAAATTCCGCATGTGCGACGATAAATTCCGCACTCATCTCTTACTGCAGACGTCCATTCTCCATTATGCATGACATTATCTTCATATACTTTCACATGCATAGTGGATTGTCATCATAAGTTGAAGTGGATCTCCACAAGTACAACCTGCCATGTGCATTTGCATTCAAAAGGCAAATTACTTATATGCACATCTTCAGGGGGAGCCCTTGCAACTTATGAAGACAAATTCCTTTACTATTTCACAAATTATGTTCCCCGTTGAAAACTTCAACTAGTTTGTCATCAATCACCAAAAAGGGGGAGATTGTAAGTGCATCTAGTGCCACCCCTAGTTGGTTTTGGAGTATTGACGACAAACCTAGTTGAGGGACTAATGTGTTTGTGAGAATTGCAGGAAAACACAGGTAGAAGTCCCTCATTGATTCGGTTTTGCTACCAGAGATGACCCCTAAAAATGTACGAAGACATTGAAGACAATGGTGGTTTATGAAGATATTCATATTGAAGACAATGACAGGAGAAGACTCCCTATGAAGTTTTTGGAACTCGAAGACCTAGATCCTTCGTAGTTTTATTTCATTCATGTTGTGTCATAGGAACCACCGTATTGTTAAGTGGGGTCAAAGAGAACCAGTCAGAATGACTGAAGTGATGCCTAATTCAAATCCTATGTCTTCGAGCGAAGACTTTGAGAGAAAATCTTGTCCAGAGTCAGACAAGTCAGCTTTACTTGTAGCCCAAGTAAAGTTGTCGTGTGAGTTCAAAATTCGACCGTTGGTACACGTGTCAGTTCCTTAGTGACCCAGGGTCATTTCGGACAGATCAGGTCGGGTTGCCAAGTGGCTATAAATAGTTCACCCCCCACAACCATAAACGGTTGGCTGCTCAGATTTCAGTGCAAGGCTTTTGTCGTTTAAGAGCAACCCACCTCGAAGCCTTTGAAAGAAAAATTCCCAGTGAGGAGAAAAGCCCTAACCACCCAGAGCCAGAGCAAATTGGGCATCACTTAAGTCTTCGTGTCTGTGTGATCTGAAGACTTATTACACGTGAGGACTGTGCATCCTCCATACGGTTAGGCGTCGCGTTCAGAGCATCCAAGAGAAATTGTGGATTGCCAGTGAACGAAGTCTGTGAAGGTTTGGGAGTCTACCTTGAAGACTTACCTGAGTGATTGGGCGAGGTCTGTGTGACCTTAGCTCAAGGAGAAAACGGTGAGGACTGGGTGTCTTGGACTAAGTGTCCTTGACTGGGTGTCCGGGACTGTGTGTCCTTTGGTTTAAATACCTAGCCGCTCCAACTAGACGTACAGTTGTCACAGCAACTGGAACTGGTCAAACAAATCATTGTCTTCAACGCATCGCTGGTTTCATCTTCACTTCCTCTCACTTACAGTTATTCATTGTGAAGCCATTGCATGCTTGCTTTATCTTTTGTCTTCACAACATGAATGTATGATTTGTTTGGCTTCATAACTTCTTCCTACCTGATCCTTATTACACTGAAGCTTTTGTCACTGCGCTTTCACTTTATTGAATACTTGACCATGGCTTGCCTAGTGTAATCTAACTTCCGCTGTATAGTAATAGGCATAATCTTCACTGTTTGTCTTCATAACTCTCACTTTTGAAGACTTT
Source organism: Triticum urartu (assembly GCF_056163025.1). NCBI lineage: Eukaryota > Viridiplantae > Streptophyta > Magnoliopsida > Poales > Poaceae > Triticum > Triticum urartu. The sequence goes on from NC_141875.1 coordinate 249,312,599, forward strand.
CATAAAAATCGCCTATTCACCCCCCCTCTAGTCGATATAACGCACTTTCAGAGCTACAGCCAATTCATCCACTAACAGGTTCAAACAAGCATGGCAAAAATGCAAACGGTAAACAGATTTCAGACTTAGTGAAATTAACACAAGCCTGGAATTTCAGATCAGATAGCACTCTTCGGAGCCACAAAACTATATGCTATAGGATCTGAACACGGCAAAGTAAAGCATGGCATGGAGCTACTCAAAGAGCTTAACAAAAGTCACTTAGTGACCTTGAGCCAAAAGGGATCAGAAAATACAATTGAAAGCATCTGAACATGGCAAAAACATAATCAGTTCTCAGACTTGGTGAAAACTGGGACATGCTGAAACAAATATCAAGTAGGCATGTTTACGAGCTCGATGCACTCACTACAGAGCATGCCATGGCAATCCAAGCATACACCCATCAAGAATACACAAAATACAAGCTAGACATGGCAAGAACAGTAGCATAGCATGCACGGATCAACTACAACATCCTTGGCAAAATCGCTAACAAGTAGACAATCTGCCCAGATTCACGAAGTAGCAAAAGTAGAGCTCGATTGAATCAAGCTAGGTTGCTCCATAATTGCAAACAAAGACATGAATTGATAGAGCACTACAATATTAACAAAACATCCTTACTGATCATCCTCAAAAGAGGCACGGATCACTAGGAAACAACATGAACATATGGCCATATGAGATAAACAGCTCAAGGACTTAGTGGAAATGCTAAGTCCCTGAAATCAGAAATACCAAGTGCCTCACTTGGCAAGCTTGTGCAAGTCACCACACACATCACAAAAATACATGGGTTGCACCTCTGGAAAGATGACAAAACCCTTAACAAAACATATGTAGAGCTTAGGGGCATATCATGCACACATTAATCATGGCAAAAATGACAAATAGCTATATGGAGCAGCAGATCTGACAATTATCTCAAGTAGCACTCTTCCAACAGCATTTCGGGCATCAAGATGAACTCAACTGAAAATGATGCAATGAGATGAAATGATGTACTCTCTGAGACGAACAATTTGATATACTATATGCATGAATCGGAGCTACGGATGCAAATTTACGATGTGATGAACATGAGCAAATGATTAGGGTTTGGAGGGGAAAAGTCAACCGAGGGGGAGTTTCCAGATCTGAGATCCGGGGCACTGTAGCAGCTTGACTCTCACCGGAAATGGAGATGGGGCCGCCGGAGTCCGAGGTGGCCGGAGGAGAACTTTCCAGACTCGGGGATTCGCCAGAGTTGGTCATCGCCGGCGAGGGGGAATGACGAGGTGGCGCGAGAGGCGCGGTGGTTGAGGCCATGGCGCCTGGCTGCGGAGCAGCGGCGAGTCGCCGGCGAGGCTACAACACCGGCGAGGGGAGGCGGGCCGGCGTGGACGTCGGCGAAGGATGCCGGCGGGAAGGTGGTGCGATGCGGGCGCCTCGGTCGACCGCGCGGGAGGAGCGGCGCTGGCCACGGGCAGCTCGGGACGGGCGGGCCAGCCTCGGGCCCGCAGGGCCGCGACGGCGCGAGGAGAGAGAGGAGGCGGGGCGCGGTGACGTGTCGCGCGCTGAGTGGGTGAGGGCGTTGGCGGCGGTGAGGTGGCGCACTCCGATTGGTCGGAGTGAGGTGGCTGAGGGCGGCGGACATGTCCGGCCGGTGGTGGGAAGTTTGTCCGTCGGCGCGAGGAGCGGGGCTAGGGTTTCATATGCGCGAGAATTTCGGAGGGAGACACATATTTATAGGTAGAGGGAGCTAGGAGAGTCCAAATGAGGTGCGGTTTTTGGCCACGCAATCATGATCGAATGACCGAGATGATGGAACAGGTTTAGGTGGGTTTTGGGCCACTTTGGAAGGGTGTTGGGCTGCAACACACACGAGGCCTTTTCGGTCCCTCGGTTAACCGTTGGCGCATCAAACGAAGTCCAAATGGTACGAAACTTGACAGGCGGTCTACCGGTAGTAAACCAAGGCCGCTTGACAAATCTCGGTCCAATCCGGAAATGTTTAATCACCATACATGAAAGGAAAGTAGAAAGGACCACCGGAGGAGAACGGAGCGCCAGATTGCAAAACAGACAACGAAGAAAATGCTCGGATGCATGAGACGAACATGCATGCAAATGAAAAACACATGATGACATGATATGCAATGCATGACACACAAGCAATGACAAGGCAACAACAGCGAATAACTGGACGACACCTGACACATCGGTCTCGGGGCGTTACACCTCCCCCTTTAGTCCCGGTTCTAACTGGAACCGAGACTAAAGGCCCTCCACGTGGCCGTTGCCTGGAGGTCCACCTTTAGTCCCGGTTGGTAACACCAACCGGTACTAAAGGATATTTTATGATTTTTTTAATTTTTTTTGAATTTTTTTTCAATTTTTATTTGAATTTCAAATTTTTGAATTTTTTTAACCTCTAATCTCTAATCACCCCTCATCACTGCTCAATTTAACCTTTAATCTCTAATCACCCCTCATCATTCCAAATCATCTAACTTCCCGAACGGTCACCCATCCTCTCACTATTCCAGCCTGAGCACGCTTAACTTCCGGTGAAATTATTGTTGACATCACCCTTGAGGTGAATACATTGGGAGGCGAAATTATAAGCCCCTATATTTCTATGTGTCCGGCTGAAACATTTTTCTCATGTGTACACAAGGTGAGTGTTAGCAATCATAGAAGACCATATGATGGTTGCGTATGTGGAGATCTTACTTAAACTCTGTTGAATAAGTTGAATTTCAATTGCTTGGTGACTAAGAACATAGGTTCTTGAGTTTCAAGAGAATTCATTGTTTGAACCTTAACATGTGAATTGATAACAATATAACATGAGAAGTTTCATAAGAAAGAATTGATGTTATGATGATAGGAAAAGTGATTGAAATTATCATTGATCAAACATATGCACTTTGCTAGCATTCACACTTCATAAATTATTTCTTTTATCATTTACCTACTCGAGGACGAGTAGGAATTAAGCTTGGGGATGCTGATACGTCTCCAACGTATCTATAATTTATGAAGTATTCATGCTGTTATTTTATCATTATTGGGTGTTTTACAATCATTTTATAGCAACTTTATATTATTTTTTTGGGACTAACCTATTGACCCAGTGCCAGTGGCAGTTGCTTTTTTTTGCTTGTTTTTTACATCGCATGAAATCAATATCAAACTGAGTCCAAATACTGTGAAACTTTACAAAGATTTTTTTGGACCAGAAGGAACCCAATGGGCCAGAGCTGCACCTGGGGGGTGCCCCGAGGGGGCACGACCCACCAGGGCGCGCCAGGGCCCCCTGGCGTGCCCAGGTGGGTTGTGCCGACCTCGGTGGCCTCCCGTACCCCTTCTTTGCACTATAAATTCCCAAATGTCCTGAAACCCTTCGGGATTAACCTAGATCAGAAGTTCCGTCGCCGCAGGGCTCCGTAGCCACCGAAAACCAATCTAGACCCGTTCCGGCACCCTGCCGGAGGGGGGAATCATCTCCGGTGGCCATCTTCATCATCCCGGTGTCCACCACGATGAGGAGGGAGTAGTCCACCCTCGGGGCTGAGGGTTTGTACCAGTAGCTATGTGTTTTATCTCTCTCTTTCTCTCTCGTGATCTATATCATGGGCTTTGTTAATATAGTAGAATCATATGATGTTTCTCCCCTCTATACTCTTGTTGTGATGAATTGAATCATTACGCTTTGAAGTATTGTCATGTCGGATTGAATATTCAGAGATGAGAACACATGATATATGTCTTGCAGTATGAACACTTGAGGTGACAATTGGGGTATCTTATTGATTCACTTGATATATGTTATGGCATTCAACTCGCGGATTCCCGCGGTGATATTGGGGTAATCTATGCATAGGGGTTGATGCACATTTTTCTCCGACGGAAACTTTGGGGTCTCTTTATAGTTCTTTGTGCGGCTTGAGTATTATGAATATGAATATGCTTTGGTGTTACTCTAGTATGAACTCTTGAATAGATCGATCGGAAAGAATAGCTTTGAGGTGGCTTCGCACCCTACAAACAATTCCTACCTTTTGTTCTCCGCTAATAGGAACTACGGAGTGATTCTTTGCTGCACTTTGAGGGATAATCATATGATCCAACTATGTTAGCATTGTTGAGAGATTGCACTAGCGAAAGTATGGACCCTAGGCCTTGTTTTTAAGCATTGCAAATACCTTTTTGTGCCTGTTTACTATTTTCTACCTTGCTGTTTTTATTTCTTCATATTATAAAAATATATTTCTTCCATCCATATTACACTTTTATCACCATCTCTTCGTCGAACTAGTGCACCTATACAATTTGCCATTGTATTGGGTGTGTTCGGGTCACAAAAGATTCCTTGTATTTGGTTGCAGGGTCGTTTGAGAGAGACCATATTTATCCTACACCTCTCACGGATTGATAAACCTTAGGTCATCCACTTGAGGTGAAATTGCTACTGTCCTACAAAACTCTGCGCTTGGAGGCCCAACACGTGTCTACAAGAATAAAGTTGCATAGTAGACATCAGCTACCTTCAATAACTACCAGGAGCTGGTAGACAAGGCCATCATCCTGGAAGTCAAGCAACAGTAGATTGATAGACGCAAGCGAAAGTATAGCTAGGGGAAGTACAACTCGAGACCTCAGCAGAAAAAGTTGTAGCTTATACCTTCAGATAGCTACGACCTCATGAGATGAATTATGTCAGACATGATTTGGAGTTAGCAGCCGTAGTGCACACACTCAAGACCTGGAGACATTTCCTTGTCGGAAACAGTTGTGATGTTTACATGGATCATAAGAGCTTAAAGTATATTTTCACGTAGAAGGAGTTGAACCTCGGTCAGAGGAGATGGCTTGAGTTGATCAAGGACTATGACATGAGATTGCATTATCACTCAGGGAAGGAAAATGTTGTAGCAGATGCCTTGAGCCGTAAAAGCTATGTGAACACCCTCATAGCTGGAGGATTACCTCAGGAAATAGCCGACGGCCTCAGAGAGCTCCGACTGGAGATAGTACCAAGAGGATTTGTCGCCACCTTCGATATTCAATCCACGTTGACCAAAAGAATCCGAGAAGACCAGAAGATGGACAAGGAAATTGCAGAGATAAAGGAAAGGATGAGTAATGGAAAGGCTAGAGGTTTTCGTGAGGATGAGCACAGAACTTTATGGTTTGAGGATCGTATCTATGTGCCCAATGACCTAGAGGTCAGGAAGTTAATTCTTCAGGAGGCCCATGATTCACCGTACTCGATTCACCAGTAGGTCCAGAGGAAGGAGTGCTCATATCTGGACTTGAAGGAACGTTTCTGGTGGACAGGTATGAAGAAGGATATTGCCGAGTATGTAGCAATATGTGATGTTTTTCAGTGAGTAAAGGTGGAACATCAGAAGCCAGCAAGGTTACTTCAACCTTTGCCGATACCCGAGTGGAAATGGGAGAAGCTTGGAATGGATTTTATCACATGATTAACCAGGACTCGTTCAGGTTATGGCTCCATCTAGGTAGTGGTTGATCGCTTGACCAAGGTAGCTCATTTCATTCATGTGAAGACCACATATACCAGCGCTAAGTTAGCCAAGATATACATGACCAGGTTCATATGTATGCATGGAGTTCTGAGGACTATCGTGTCAGATAGAGGAACACAATTTACCTCAAAGTTTTGGAATCAGTTGCATGAAACTTTGGGTACGAGGCTGGAGTTCAGTACAACTTTTCATCTGCAGACAGATGGACAGACCGAGAGAGTCAATCAGATTCTGGAGGACATGTTGAGAGCTTGTGCGCTAGACTATGGGTCTAGCTAGGATGACAATCTACCATACACATAGTTTTCATACAACAACAGCTATCAGACCAGTCTGAAGATGGCCCCTTTCGAAGCTCTATACGGAAGGAGGTGCAGAACACCATTGTTGTGGGATGGTGTTGGAGACCGAAAACTTTTTGGTCCCGATCTTATTAGAGACTCCGAAGAGAAGGTCAAGTTGATTCGAGACAGACTTAAGATAGCCCAGTCGAGACAGAAGAGTTATGCCGACAGTAAACGCAAGGAGATAACGTACGAAGTGGGAGACCGAGCATATCTCCGTGTGTCTCCGCTTCGAGGAATCAAGAGGTATGGTGTTAAAAGGAAAGTTAGCACCCCGGTTCATCGGCCCTTACAAAATCCTCGAACACAGAGGAGAAGTTGCCTACAGTCTAGAATTGCTGGAAGGATTGTCAGGAGTTAAATATGTCTTTCACGTTTCCCAACTAAAGAAATGCCATGCTAAGATGGCCGATATTCCTTTGAGAGAGAGACAGTGCCCCTAGAGGCCATACAGCTTGATAGTGATCTGACTTATGAGGAGAAACCCATAAAAATTCTTGAGACTGCGAACAGAGTTACCCACAGTAAGATCATCAAGTTCTGCAAGGTTAGGTGGAGCCACCATTCCGAGGAGGAAGCCACCTGGGAATGAGAAGAAGATCTCCATCGAGACCACCCGTACCTATTTACTAGCCAACCCGAATCTCGATTGCGAGCTTCATCATAAGGTGGGTAGGTTTGTAACATCCCAAATTTTTAATTTGGAATGTTTTAAAATTATTATCTAAGCATCTATGCATTTTGTTTGAATTGAGTGACATTTGGAAATTTCAGAGGCATTTGAGTTGTATTTGAATTTGGATTCAACTTGGCATTGGAAAATTCATTTCAAATATCCCTAACAAATACTTGAGCAAAGGTATGAGAGGAGCTAACATGACACTCCAAAATGTCAGAAGAAATTAATGCCAGAAGTTTTGAATTCAAATTTGAGTTTTATTTGGAATTTTCAAAAAAATGTTTTTATAAAGTTTTTATTTTGCCTCCGAAAAATAGTTCATCTTATAAGTTATGTTTTTCTGAAAATTTTGATATATATATTCCCTATATAAAAGTATTTTTATTTTCTATTTATATTTTATTTCTTCTCTGTCTTATTTCAAAAAAGTAGGGAAACCCCTCAGCGCCTGGCCAGGCCAGCGGCAGCCCAATCGGCCCACCAGCGAGCCGAGTCGGCCTGCCCCAACGCGCCTGCACCTGATTCCCCTCAATCTCGGCCACCCGACCGAGCGCCCGACCCCCTCGCCCACTGACCTGCTGACCCCACCCCGTCTACCTCCTCCCTCAAGGCTCGCCCGCGCATCTCACTCGTGCCCGATGCCCTCGACGTCCGGGCCCCTCTCAAAAACGTAGCCCGACTCGACCCCCTCCTCAGGAAAGCTGCCCTATAAAACCCCCTCGCTCTCCTCCTTCGACCCCCCTTAAACCGCAACGCCAAAACCCTCTACAGTCCACACCCACGACAAACGCATCTCATCGCTGCCGCCGCCATCAGGCTCCAACGCCGGTGAGCCATCTCCGCGCCTCCGTTTTCAATCATTGGCTCCACCTCCTCGTGTTGATCTCGTTTGACATCTCTCCCTCCCCTAGATGGCACCGGAGACGTCACCCCGAGCTCATCCGCCGACCACCGGAGCTGCAGCTCACCAGGCCACAGCACCGCCTCGCCCTCGTCATCTCCAGTCACTCCCGAGCTCCACCAACACCACCACCGAGTCGCCCTCGCCGAGACGCACCTCCCCGATCACCGGAGCCGCCTCACCGTCGTCCCGCCATTGTCGAACCATTGTGAGACCGCCCCCTCTCCATCGTTAGATCTTCAATCTACAACATATATTAGATCATAGCGAAAGGTTAGGTTTATTGTTGTAGATCGGTTTATTTATGGGTTAGTTCGGTTTATTCTCGGTTTAGTTGGGTTAGATCAAACTGGTAGGTTTTCTTTTATTAAACGTGCATGTTTAGTTACTTAACGCCCGAGCGTTGTTTATTTATAGATCGCCCACCTTCGGCCCAGTAGCGCCTGTGTATTTTATTTTTACCTTTATTTTCGTTCTGTTTTAAAAACAGGAAAGTTCCAATCTTGTAAAATATTTTTCTCTTAGCTTATTTAATATTTTAATATGATTCTTTTTGCTCTAGTCTGCAAATTTCCTAAAGATTCGGTAAAAAATAGTTTCGGCCATGTTTTAGATTTTTAAAATTGTTTTGCATGAGTTTTAGTCAGATCAGTATTTCTGCTATAAAATGAGCTAGGATTCTTTTTGCCACTGCTTTGTTTTGACCTTGCCTAGCAGTAGGATTAATTTTGGTATTTAGATTTTATTAAAATTAGTTTTACACGAAACCAACCCTATTTTAGTTTATTTCACCTTGTTGCTGGTTTCTGTTGTTTTAATTACTTTAAAATTTATTTCCATTTCAGAATGGTTTCTGAAGTTTTAGAAGGTGAAATTTTATTTACAAAAAATAAAATGTTCTATTTCATTTTCTTGCTAGTTGTTGCCTTGGAGTAAAGGAATCCTATTTTGAGTTCAATTCGTTTTCTTTGGTTTTGGTTGATTGTCTATGTGTGAAGTATGATAGCTTGCTGTTATGTTACTATGTTGGTATATTTGTATGCTTATGTGTTTATTGTTTGCTTCTAACAGAATTCCCAGAGTGCGAAGCTTGCTATCATGAGTCACTAGCGTTCGAAGCCTGTTAGCCAAGCAAGTCTTGATCATGAAAGTATTTACCTATTTTTAGTGCATTAGTAGTATTTCCTCCCCACCATGCATGCAGTAGGAGAAAATTGAATCAAGTCTTGAGTAGTATCATGTGGTAGGTTCACCCAAAATCCCTATGTTACCATTGCCCAAGACGATGTAGTTTATTTTGCTATGCTCATGGACGTGGTTGGTTGAGTGATACATATGGGAGATGTGAGAGTCAAGATGATGAAAACCCCATGACTTCAAGCTCAAGATGGACTTCAAACTTACTACTGGCTGGAGGAAGGATTTGATGGGCACCCTAGCGCAACCAGTGGATGGCCGGGATGCATGGAGAAGCGCCATGACATCTTGCGGAAAGCTTCACCCAGCCACGGAGAGATGAATGGATACCCCTTGACTGGAAGCTTACCTGTACAGCCGCAAGCCATCATGGGCTCTGGCTGGGTCGACCCTAGGCGTGACTTTGGACGGACGGTGCCAGCTTATGTAGAAGAACGGTAGGATATGGATGGGCACCGGCAGTGGCCCAGAGGATCCCTATGGAAGACCCTGTTTCATTCGTCCCGTCTTCAAACACCAGGCAATGCAAGGACATAAAGGAGGGAACAATTCTTGCGGGTAAAGTGCACAAGACTCCGCAGAGTGGAAACCTAATCGATTTGTCGTGTCCCCGGTTATTGACAACTGAGCCTCTGGAATTGGAGTATTTCGGAAATCTCAACACCGAACATAATTAATTAATTTATGGGTTATTAACGATTTTTGGGTATGAGACACTGGTTGGCGGAACCATCTCAATAACAACCAACATTTTGTAGTAATTGCAAGCAAGTCCTTTTGTTGTAGGGAAAAATTGGATTTTTCGCAAAAACTTACACTTAGAGCCCCACAGCCAAATTGCATATAGTGTTAGCATTTTTAATATTGTCTGTCTCTCTATGACTTGCCAGCATATTCAAAATGTTGACCTACACGGCTGCAATGTCTCATGTTGCAGAGGAGTTTTCCGACCAGGACTAAGGCTACAATCTATGCTCAGTGATTGCCCTATGGAGTCGGATGGACTCGCTTATGGTATACGCTTTCGCGACATTTAGTTTTTCTCATGAGTTGGCCTTCGGCCGAATTTACTCTACTGTAATAAAGACTCTATATGAGAATCGTGTAATAAATCAGGTGTGATTATACTTTGAATTTTTCATCAATGTACTATGTGCGCCAGCATGATCTTGAGATGGTACTGATACACATAAACTTGACCGAGTTCGGGTCGGTCACTACAACGAACCCATGAACACTTCGATAGTGGTATGCACCCCTGCGGGCCAGTGTCGGACCACCATGATTGGTCGCGACGTCCCCGTTGAAATTGAAGGGCTAGAATTCCATGTTTCTCCCATTATTCGAGAGTCTTCTAGTATTGGCCTCATTCTGGGAATGGAATGGTTGAAAGCACATATTGCCTCTATCTTTTGCGCCACCAAAGTCGTTCATCTCCTACATCCTTCCAATGAGATAGTAAGCTACCATGCTCAGATTGTTCAAAACGCTGAAGCACGGCTTTATGTCTTGAATGCATTGAACGCAACACCTCTTGAGGGGATTGAAAAGATTCCTGATAGAGGCGAGGGTCCCGATCTTTCGATGAGATGATAATTATCGATTTGGTGGAGATGACTTTGACGATCCGACTACGAATGTGCACGATGTTGTGCCTTAGCAAACGCTAAACCAACTCCGAGAGGTTATTGACCACGCCGGAGCATGATCAACCTGACCATGAAGGTCTATTCCTGCAAGCAATTAAAGAACAAGGAAGAATATGATAAAAGCAATCTATATATTGCGAATATGTATGAAGTATTGATGAAGGTGGGAATCCGAAAGCGGTCTTGGTCTGGTCGTTGGACACAAACGAAGTACACAAAGTTGCAATGGCTAACTTTTAACTAAACAAATCCCAAGGAAAAAGCTACTAGATGGATCTACTTATATAGGAGCAAGGGGTGGCGGCCAAGGAGGTGGGAGGACGTCCCAAGGCAGCCTAAAACTAACCCTAGGTCGTACAAGGCTCATGGGCCCAAGTGGAGGTGATGCAACACCTTTGGGCTTGTAGTTTGACTCGGATTCTGCTGCAACGTCAGATTGTTTCGTCCATAACTCAACGCTCCAGATGAATTTGAAGGTGAATCCAACTGTCTTAGAAAGAGCACGAAATCTACTTTAAAACAAAAAATAATCACCCAATTCGGATTCCGTATGAAAAAGTTGTTGGTGTTTTGAGTCAGGTATGTATGGGCAGTCCGAATCTGAATCCAGAACGTGAGAGACTTGAACTCTATCTTCTCTTGGCCCAAAAGTGACGTGAGAGGACTTTTTGAACAGCACCTAAACTTCTCTTTTTCCCTTATCTTCATATGTGGATTGTACAAATGCCCCATACACCTGCAATTAGAGATGGCACAAAAGTCTCTGAAGTATTTTTGTCCTGGATGACATAAATAAATCATTGCATAGTTTGCATTAGAAATGATCTCACAAATATACATGTATGCAATATTTTTGGTTGTATCCAAGGTAGTCATGTCCTCATCATCCTCGCCTTCTTGGAAACAAAGCCGTCCTCGGCGTTGCTTAATCTGAAATGTGGCTAACAAAAGAGACAAGGTGTACATGTTGTATATGTATATGTCATCCATTTTTACTTCCCTTGATTTTTGCACATATGACACATGTATACAAGAGTAACTTTCATAGTTCATAAAAACTAAAGCCAAAAAATAATCACAAGAAGTAGAAGGCTTGAAAATATTGCAACTCAGTTTGCACATATAAGTGAAGCTCTTATTCATTTCAAAAGATTGACAATGTTCATCATTAAACCATCCCAACATTGGTGAATAAACCTTAATTACATCAAATTTACATGCTACAACATGCTTAAATATGTAAACATGCAATAAGTCATTGGACATAGAATCATCACTAAGATTAGAGGTCTTATCAAAATGATTAAAGATTGGTTCTTTTGCATCAACAGTTAACTCAATGGGTGCACTCAAAATTGTTGGTATTTTAGTTGTTTGATCACATGACGCATTCATGACAGTAACAAGATTCTCTAAAATAGGTGGTGTGCTCAAATCAATAGGTAATTCAACACATGCTGCATTCAAGTTAACCAGGCATGCATCATTCTCATGTGAACTTATATCATCAATAACTTTATTGTTACCTTGTCGCAAAGACGTAGATGATGTAGGTACAGACGTTCACAATGTACCATACTCTTGAGATGATGTTGCGCTCACAATCCAAGGTGGGGCTGCTATAGCAGGTGCAACGGTGGAGGAACCAACCGGCGGTGGTGAGCATGAACCGGAATAGTAGTTGTTGTAGTCACCCAATGCATCCTCCTGTATATGTCTCTCAAAGGTACAAGCGCAAACATACATACTAGTAATGCAACAAGGAATATACTGAAATCTTGCATGGATATCATGGTTCAAACCACCAAAAAATCTATTCATTTATCATCCTTAGATTCTTCTATGTCACGATGATTCATATAAGATTTGAACTCTTGGTAGTAAGTATGAACAGTGTTACTGCCTTGTTTTAATTGTTCCAATTTGCGAAGCAATTCATGATGATAGTAAGGAGGAAAAAATTGTTGTCTCATTACAGCTTTCAAAACTTTCCAAGTTGTGGGTTGGTTATCAATGTTCTTCTTACAATGTACACTCCACCAAACAGAAGCAAAACCAGTAAATGCTCTAGTGGTAGCTCATACTCTCTCAAGTTCAGAAAAATCATGGTGACTATGTTTGGACCCTGTCATGATTAGTAGAAAAAAGAAGGAGGTGGGAGGACGTCCCAAGGAAGCCTAAAACTAACCCTAGGTCGTACAAGGCTCATGGGCCCAAGTGGAGGTGATGCAACACCTTTGGGATTGTAGTTTGACTCGGATTCTGCTGCAACGTCAGATTGTTTCGTCCATAACTCAACATTACAGATGAATTTGAAGGTGAATCCAACTGTCTTAGAAAGAGCATGAAATCTACTTTCAAACAAAAAAAGAATCACCAATTAGGATTCCGTAAGAAAAAGTTGTTGGCATTTTGAGTCAGGTATGTATGTGCAGCCCGAATCTGAATCCAGAACGTGAGAGACTTGAACTCTATCTTCTCTTGGCCCAAAAGTGATGTGAGAGGACTTTTTGAACAGCACCTAAACTTCTCTTTTTCCCTTATCTTCATATGTGGATTGTACAAATGTCTCATACACCTGCAATTAGACATGGCACAAAAGTCTTTGAGGTATTTTTGTCCTGGATGACATAAATAAATTATTGCATAGTTTGCATTAGAAATCACCTCACAAATATACATGTATGCAATATTTTTGGTTGTATCCAAGGTAGTCATGTACTCATCAAAACCAGTCGTTCGCGACTTCCAAGATGTCTTTCCAAAAGAAATCCCAGGGATACCTCCTACTCGGGCTATCGAATTCATCATCGACTTGAAACCAAGCATCATTCCTATCGCCAAACGACCCTACAAGATGCCGTCTCATGAGCTCCTTGAACATAAGGAGGAAATCAACAAATCTCTTCGCATGGGTTTCATTCGTCCAAGTTCCTTTGCTTGGGGAGCACCTTCTGTCTTCGTCAAGAAGAAGGACGAAATGAACCGTTTGCTACAAGACTACCGTCCTATCAACCAAGCTACAATTCAGAACAAATATCCCCTTGATCAGATCAATGATCTGTATGATCAACTGGCCGGTTCATCGATATTCTCTAAACTCTACTTGAGGTTGGGTTACCACCAGATCCGTGTTTTTGAAGAGGATATTCCCAAGACCGCCTCCGTTACTCGATATGGTTCATATGAGTACACCGTCATATCATTCGGTTTAACCAATGCTCCAGCTACATTCTCTCGTATGATGAACTATATATTCATGGAATACCTCGACAAGTTCGTCGTGGTTTATCTCGATGATATCCTTGTGTAAAGATGCTATAGTAATCCGGGAGATCAAGCTAATCATTTTGCTAAAATAGTACTTAGTCACTTTGATCAATATCTCATTTCAAATTCCAGTTGAATTCAATTTCAAAATTATGAGTGAAGTTCAATTTGCTCAAACATGAAATCTAAAATGTGCATCATGTGGCCAATAATCCTCTTTGATATTGGTGGTGAACCAACATTTTTGCAAAATGTCTAAATGGCATAAACCAATTAAAGCAGTGGTTAAAACAATATTTCAAATGCTATTTAAAATTATAAAAATGATAACATGTTTTATTTTAATGCTAAACTAATTTTGGCAGTAGCTTAAAACATGATGATATTTTAGATGTAAGTTTTATAATTTATGAAATTGTTTTGGTTTTGAAAAGTTTTGGAAAACAGAAAATTTTGAAAGAAAAGGAAAAGCAGAGGAGAGAGAGAGAGAGAGAAAGCCCGCGTGCCCCTGGGCCTCGGCCCATCCCAGCAAGTCGGCCCACCTTCCCCGCTGGGTCGCCCCTTCCCCCTCCCTGTTCCTCCGACTATGCCTACGGTCGCCACCGATCCACCTCGCCGGCGACGACGGCGGATAAGACCCCCGCGCCTCCCCTCCTCCTCGATCCCCTCTCCCACTCACCTGCCCTCCTTGTTCTCTCTCTCTTGCCTGTGCTCTCTCCCCTACAAATCCGCCTTGGCCGCACCTCTCCGTCGTCGCTCACCGCACTCCACCGTGGCCACCGGCCAGCCTTCGCCTCGCCGACGTGCCCCCAGGCTCTGCATCAACCTCCCCATCCTCCCCACCGAGCCATGCGGACCGGGACGACCCTGCAACACCGCCACGACCTCGCCTTCGCCCTCGGCTCCGACGAACGCCGCCGCCTCGAATCCACGCTAGTGCTGCTCCTAGTCACCCACCGGGCCACCGTGTGCCCCCAAGGCAAGCTCCGGCCCCTTCTCCCTCTCCTCGTGCGTCTCCGCCTCCACCGTAGCTAACTCGTAGTGTAGCCGAGATCCACCGTTCGCTATGGCCGTCGGGCTCGCACACCCAGTGCTTCTTTGACCGCACCGGCGATCCCCACGTGCTCCTGGCCCTTCCAGGAGGCCAGTGAGCTCCTTAGCCAGCCAGCTAGCACCCCGCGGCCCTGATCCCGTGCTTGCACGAAGTAGCCGCTGCTATTGCTCGTCGTCGACGCCTCTGCCGGCCACCTCTGCCTGTTTCGATGCCGCATATCGATGCGCGGAGGAGTACCCATTCGAACGCAACAAAAATCGCACAAAATGATGCTCTACCACGGTTTTCCGCCGCTTGTCGTGGTTCGGCCGCCGCGTTTGAGGTTGCCGGGGCCAACTCCGATGACGCTGCTGACGTGGCTGGCCCTGGGGCCCACCCTGGGTCACTGCAGGTGTGTCCCCTGAGCCCTATTGACCATGTTGACTTGGTCAACATGCTGAATGGGCCGCCCAGTGCCATGGTCAAATGGGTCCCACCCTTTAAATTACCAAACCACGTTTTTAAATAATTAATTTAATTTGTTTAACATAATTACCCCATGACAGGTGGGCCAAGTAGGTTAGTTGGCTAATTTAGATTAGTTCTTGACACTGTTAACCCCCCACTATCCTTGACAGGTGGGTCCCAGGCGTCAACTTCACCAGTCAAACTGGCTGGTTGACTGCTTATGTCAGGGTGACGTCATGCTGACACGATAATTCTTTTCGAATTAAAGATATTTCCAGAATTTTATTAAAACTTGGATGAAAATTTTTTGTACATGAAAGTTGCTCAGAAAAATCCAACAAATCCGAATACGCGGTCCGTTCATCTCTCACATGCCCCTAGGATGCTAAACATGGAACCGTCCCCTCTCTTTCACGTGTCCAGAATCTGCCTAACGTAGGAATTCATCCTTGGATGTTTTTCCCTCCGTCTACAACGTGTAGTACTACGTTACGTCAACCCTAGCTCTGCATATTCTCATGTCATGCTTAGTGATGCATATGTTGGCACTGTATTTACTGTTTATTCGCCCTCTTCTCTCCGGTAGACCCCGAGCCCGATGATGCCCCTATGATAGAGCTGCTACTGTTTTTTGTATGATCCTACTCTGATGCATAGTTTGTTTTTGTTACCTGCTTTCATACCTAACCTGCTAATTCTAAATTGTTTAGTATAGGTTGGTTAGAGATCCATTAGTGACCCCCACCTTGTCCTAGCTGGCCCGCTTTATGTTTGATGACTCGATCAACGTGATCGACGTCCAGGCCCAACACCGCACGTCACCCCCCCAAGTTGTATGACTCTACAGAGTTATTATCAAGTGTCGAGGGTGATACCTCATCAGCACTTCTGATGTTAACCCTGTAGTGTAGCTATTCGGTCGTGGTCATCGAGGGTGATTCCTCCTTCACCACTTCCTATAACGACACTGTCGTGCAACCCCTCAAGTGTGGACCAATGAGGGTGATTCCTCCAAGTCCACCATGATGGTTACGTCGAGTGGGAATCAGTCGAGGGTGATTCCTCAGGTTTCCCCCTTGCTGTTTCAGACACACGGTTACTTCGACTTACCACAGAACCATGATGACATCGGTTCGGCCCCGAGGGGTACCCTTGAGTGATGTGAAGTCGGGTTGATCTGGAGGATACCCGCAAGTTTTCCATGCGGCGCAGCCGGGCATTCTTAGCCCTTGCCATAAGTCTGTGAGACGGGGCGACAGGACCACATATCATGGATCATTGATCGTTACCGCGCGCTACCAAGTCACTAACGATTTGGATATTTTATCCGAGTAGGCCTCTGGCCATTTGGCATTGACCACCATGCGGGAATAAGTATGGGCACTCTGCATCATATGTATCAGCCGAAAGCTCTTCGGACGTCAGCAATGGAGCGGTGCGCGCTGGGTTGGACTGCGTAAGCACCTGCCTTTCTAAGAGGATAGCTAGGTCTGCTCACCGGCCGCCCACTTAACGTGCATGAGTGCAAAGGGCGATGGGCCCAAGACCCCTGCGCGCTTAGGACGTAGACCAGCGTGCTGGCCTCTCTGTTGAGCCTAGGTAGGACTACGGTGTGTTGATCAGCCGAGGGCAGACATGACCTGATGGTGTGTCCGACCGGAGTTGATCGAGCATGTTGGTTAAGTTTGTGCACCCTTGTAGGGAAGTATTCTATTTATTTGAATAGCCTTGTCCATGGTAACGGACGCTCGGAGTTGTATCCCAGTCGATACAACTAGAACTTGATGTTGAGGCATGTAATGGAAATGATGGCTCCAGGATTTTTTCTCGTAGGGGGTCGAGGAAGTGATCTCTAGGCGATGTTACAACATACTTGCTAATAATATAATATGCTACTCTTATCTCTTCTGATGCTGCAAGATGCTTGAAGATGCTAGTCTTTGATAGGCTAGGCCTTCCCCTTCTCTTTTGGCATTCTGCAGTTCAGTCCACAGATACAGCACGTTCCTTTGATTCAGATGCATACTTAGTCTAGATCTAATGTAAGTCTTGCGAGTACTTTGGATGAGTACTCACGGTTGCTTTGCTACCTCTTTTCCCCCTGATACGTCCATTTTGCATCATGTTTTCTTACTGTTATTTATAATGTTTTTATCCATAATAATGCTTTTTGGAGTAATTCTAATGCCTTTTCTCTCATAATATGCAAGGTATACACAAAGAGGGAGAATTCCGGCAGCTGGAAATCTAGACCTGGAAAAGCTACGTCAGGCCACCTATTCTGCACAACTCCAAACACGCTGAAACTTCACGGAGATTTTTTATGGACTATTTGAGGAATATTGGAGCAAATAAGTACCAGAGGGGGCCCACCAGGTGGGCACAACCCACCTGGGCGCGCTAGGGAGCCCAGGCGCACCCTGGTGGGTTATGCTCACCCAGGCCCACCTCCGGTGCCCATCTTCTAGTATATAAGTCATTTTGACCTAGAAAAATAAATAAGGAGAGGACTTTCGGGATGGAGCGCCGCCGTCTCGAGGCGGAACTTGGGCAGGAGCCTTTTGCCCTCCGGCGAAGCGATTACGCCGGGGGAACTTCCCTCCCGGAGGGGGAAATCATCGTCATCATCATCACCAATAACTCTCCCATCTTGGGGAGGGCAATTCCATCAACATCTTCAACAGCACCATCTCCTCTCAAACCCTAGTTCATCTCTTGTGTTCAGTTTTGTTACCGGAACTATAGATTGGTTCTTGTGGGTGACTAGTAGTGTTGATTGCATCTTGTAGTTGATTACTATATGGTTTATTTGGTGGAAGATTATATGTTCAAATCCAATATGCTATTTAATACCCCCCCTGATCTTGAGCATGATTATCATTTGTGAGTAGTTACTTTTGTTCTTGAGGTCACGGGAGAAATCATGTTGCAAGTAATGATGTGAACTTGATATGTGTTCGATATTTTGATCGTATGTATGTTTTGATTCCCTTAGTGGTGTCATGTGAACGTCGACTACATGACACTTCACCATATTTGGGCCTAAGGGAATGCATTGTGGAGTAACAATTAGATGATGGGTTGCGAGAGTGACAGAAGCTTAAACCCTAGTTTATGCGCTATTCCGTAAGGGACTGATTGGATACAAAAGTTCAATGCTATGGTTAGAATTTATTCTTAATACTTTTCTCGCAGTTGCGGATGCTTGCGGGAGGGTTAATCATAAGTAGGAGGTTTGTTAAAGTAAGAACATCACATAAGCACCGGTCCACCCACATGTCAAATTATCAAAGTACCGAACACGAATTAAGCCAACATGATGAAAGTGACTAGATGAAATTCCCGTGCACCCTCAAGTATGCTTTGCTTATCATAAGAGATCATTTTGGCTTGTACTTTGCCTCAGAAGGATTGGGCTACCTTGCTGCACATTTTTTTCTACTATTGTTACTTGCTCGTTACAAATTATCTTACTATCAAACTACTCTGCTACTTACAATTTTAGCACTTGCAGACATTACCTTCCTGAAAACCACTTGTCATTTCCTTCTGCTCCTTGTTGGGTTCGACACTCTTACTTATCGAAAAGAGCTACAATTGATCCCCTATACTTGTGGGGCATCAAGGCTATTTTCTGGCACCGTTTCTGGGGAGTGAAGCACCTTTGGTAAGGGGAATTTGGTAAGGAAACATTTATATAGTGTGCTGAAATTTATTGTCCCTTGTTACTATGGAAAACAATCCTTTGAGGGGTTTGTTCGGGGTATCTGCACCTCGACCAGAACCACAATTAGCTACACCTCAACCTACTGCACCTACTAAAAATATTGAATATGAAATTCCTTTGGGTATGATGGAACAACTGCTAGCTAATCCTTATGCAGGAGATGGAACTGAACATCCTGATATGCACTAAATATATGTAGAACAAATTTGTGGATTGTTCAAGCTTGCAGGTTTACCCGGAGATCAAGTTATGAAGAAGGTTTTCCCTTTATCTTTGAAGGGAAAACCATTGGCATGGTATAGGCTATGCGATGCTATTGGATCTTGGAATTGGAACCATTTGAAATTGGAGTTCCATCAAAAAAATATCCTATGCATCTAGTTCATCGTGATCGGAATTATATATATATAATTTTTTGCCTTGTGAAGGAGAAAGTATCACTCTAGCTTGGGGGAGGCTTAAGTTAATGTTATATTCATGCCCCAATCATGAGCTCTCAAGAGAAATTATTATCCAGAACTTTTATGCTCGGCTTTCTCGTAATGATCAAACCATACTTGATACTTACTATGCTGGTTCTTTTATGAAGAAGACTATTGAATTCCGGTGGGATCTTTTGGAAAGAATTAAACACAACTCTGAAGATTGAGAAGTCGACAAAGGTAAAGAGTCAGGTATTAAACTTAAGTATGATTGTGTTAAATCTTTTATGGATACCGATGTTTTTCAAAAGTTTAGCACTAAATATGGACTTGACTCTGAGATAGTAGCCTCTTTTTGTGAATCATTTTCTACTCATGTTGATCTCCCTAAGGAGAAGTGGTTTAAATATCACCCACCTATTAAAGAAGAAATCAATGAACTAGTACCAGTTAAAGAAGAAACTATACTTTACAATGTTGATCCAGTTGTTCCTTCTGCTTATATGGAGAAACCACCCTTCCCTGTTAGGATAAAGGAACATGCTAATGTTTCAACTCTGGTCAACAAAAGCTATATTAGAACACCTAAACCCGATGAACAAATTAAAGTAGAACTCAATATTGCTATGGTTAAAGATCTCTTGGAAGAAGATATGCATGGGCATGTTATTTACTTTTGTGAAGAAGCTGCTAGAATTGACAAACCTGATAAAAAGGATAAACATAGACCTGTTGTTGGCATGATTGTCATCTCAGTTAAAATAGGAGATCACTGTTATCATGGTTTATGTGACATAGGTGCTAGTGTGAGTGCTAGCCCTTACACCTTATATCAAGAAATTATGAATCACATAGCACCCGCAGAGATAGAAGACATAGATGTTACTATTAAACTTGCTAATAGAGACACTATATCACCAATTGGGATTGTTAGAGATGTTGAAGATTTGTGTGGGAAAATAACATACCCTACTGATTTTCTTGTTCTTGGTTCCCCACAAGATGAGTTTTGTCCCATTATATTTGGTAGACCTTTCTTTAACACTGTTAATGCTAAGATGGATTGTGAGAAACAAACTGTCAGTGTTAGCTTTGGTGATGAGTCTCATGAGTTTAATTTTTCCAAGTTTAGTAGAAAGCTTCATGAAAAAGAATTGCCTAGTAAGGATGAAATAATTGGTCTTGCTTCTATTGTTGTACCACCTACTGATCCTTTAAAACAATATTTGCTAGACCATGAAAATGATTTTCATATGCATGAAATAAATGAAATAGATAAGATTTTCTTTGAACAACGTCCTCTACTTAAACACAATTTGCCTATTGAAACTCTAGGAGGTCCTCCTCCACCTAAAGGTGATCCTGTGTTTGAATTAAAACAATTGCCTGACACTTTGAAATATGCTTATCTTGATTAAAAGAAGATATATCTTTTTATTATTAGTGCTAACCTTTCAGAACATGAAGAAGAAAGATTATTGAAAGTTCTAAGGAAGCACCAAGCTGCTATTGGATATACTCTTGATGATTTAAAGGGCATTAGTCCCACTCTATGTCAGCACAAAATTTATATGGAACCTGGTGCTAAACCCGTTGTTGATCACCAACATCTGTTAAACCCGAAGATGAAAGAAGTGGTAAGAACGGAAATATTAAAACTTCTGGAGACAGGTATAATCTATCCCATAGCTGATAGTAGATGGGTAAGTCATGTTCATTGTGTCACTAAGAAAGGAGGTATGACTGTTGTTCCTAATGATAAGAATGAACTTATTCCACAAAGAATCGTTACAATTTATAGAATGGTAATTGATTTTAGAAAATTAAACAACACAACTAGAAAAGATCATTACCCTCTGCCTTTTATTGATCAAATGCTTGAAAGATTGTCTAATCACACACACTTTTGCTTCCTTGATGGATATTCTGGTTTTTCACAAATACCTATTTCTCAACCTGATCAAGAAATGACCACTTTTACTTGTCCCTTTGGAACCTATGCTTATAGACGTATGCCTTTCAGTTTATGTAATGCACCTGCAGATGACTTCTCTGTTTATGGGAAGTCCTTTGATGACTGTTTAAGAAATCTTGATCGAGTTTTGTAGAGATGTGAACAAACAAATCTTGTCTTGAATTGGGAGAAGTGCCACTTTATGGTTAATAAAGGCATTGTCTTGGGTCATAAAATTTCTGAAAGAGGTATTGAAGTGGACAAAGCTAAGGTTGATGCAATTGAGAAAATGCCATGTCGTAAAGATATAAAAGGTATTCGTAGTTTCTTAGGTCATGCTGGTTTCTATGGGAGATTTATCAAAGACTTTTCTAAAATTTCTAGGCCTCTTACGAATCTTTTGCAAAAGGATATTCCTTTTGTGTTTTATGATGATAGTTTAGAAGCCTTTGGAACACTCAAGAAATCCTTAATTTCTGCACCTATTGTTCAACCACCTGATTGGAACTTGCCTTTTGAAATTATGTGTGATGCTAGTAATTATGTTGTTGGTGCTGTTCTAGGACAAAGAGTTGATAAGAAACCGAATGTTGAGCATAATTGGTTTGCTACCAATATTTGGCTTGCCAAATGTTGGCACTACCAACTATTGGCAATACCGAGACTTGCAAACTATTGGCAACTTTATGTGAGAGAGGCAAAACAACTCGTAGCCAATCAAGTAGTTGCCAATATTTGGCACAATGCCAAACATTGGCATGCCAATTTTTGGCAGCAAACCAATTATGCTCGTTATTCATTATGCTAGTAAAACTCTAGACAATGCTCAAAGAAATTATGCTACTACTGAAAAAGAATTCTTAGAATTTGTGTTTGCTTGTGATAAATTTAGACCTTATATTGTTGATTCCAAAGTAACTGTTCACACAGACCATGTTGCTATTAAATATCTTATGGAAAAGAAAGATGCTAAACCTAGACTTATTCAATGGCTTGTCTTGTTACAAGAATTTGATTTACATATCATTGCTAGAAAAGGAGCTGAGAACCTCGTAGCTGATAATTTATCTAGGCTTGAAAATGTACCTAATGACCCACTAACTATTGATGATAGTTTTCCTCATGAGCAGTTATCTGCAATAAATGTTGCTCATAGTACTCCTTGGTATGTTGATTATGCTAATTACATTGTTGCTAAATATTTACCACCTAGCTTTACATACCAACAAAAGAAAAAATTCTTCTATGATTTAAGACATTACTTTTGGGATGACCCACATCTTTATAAAGAAGGAGTAGATGGTATTATTAGACGTTGTGTACCTGAGCATGAACAGGGACAAATCCTATGAAAATGTCACTCCGAAGCTTATGGAGGGCATCATGCTAGAGATAGAACTACTCACAAGGTATTGCAATCTGGATTTTATTTGCCTACTCTCTTCAAGGATGCCCGTAAGTTCGTCTTATCTTGTGATGAATGTCAAAGAATAGGTAATATCGGTAAGCGTCAAGAAATGCCTGTGAATTATTCACTTGCTGTTGAACCATTTGATGTTTGTGGATTTGATTACATGTGACCTTTTCCTTCCTCTAATGGGTATACACATATTTTGGTTGTTGTTGATTATGTTACTAATGGGTAGAAGCTATTCCAACCAGTAGTGTTGAACACAACACCTCTATTAAAATGCTTAAGGAAGTTATTTTCCCAAGGTTTGGAGTCCCTAGATATTTAATTACTGATGGTGTTTCACACTTTATTCATGGTGCTTTCCGTAAAATGCTTGCCAAGTATGATGTTAACCATAGAATTGCATCACCGTATCATCCCCTGTCTGGTGGTCAAGTTGAACTCAGCAATAGAGAAATAAACTTAATTTTGCAAAAGACTGTCAATAGGTCCAGGAATAATTGGTCTAAGAAATCAGATGATGCACTTTGGGCTTATAGAACAGCATATAAAAATCCTATGGCTATGTCTCCATATAAAATGGTTTATGGAAAAGCTTGTCATTTGCCTCTTGAGTTAGAGAATAAAGCATATTGGGCCATCAAAGAGCTCAATTATGATTTCAAACTTGCTGGTGAAAAGAGATTATTTTATATTAGCTCTTTAGATGAATGGAGAACCCAAGCTTATGAAAATGCAAAATTATTCAAAGAAAAAGTTAAAAGATGGCATGACAAAAGAATCCAAAAGCGTGAGTTTAACATCGGAGAATATGTTCTTTTGTACAACTCTCGTTTCAGATTCTTTGCAGGAAAACTCCTCTCAAAATGGGAATGCCCCTATGTCATCGAGGAGGTTTATCGGTCTGGAGCCATCAAAATAAATAATTCTGAAGGTACTAACCTGAAGGTTGTCAATGGGCAACGAATAAAGCATTATATCTCAGGTACGCCCATTAATGTTGAAAGTAATATTATCCAAACTTTGACACCAGAGGAACACATAAAAGAGTCCTTCTAGAACACTCCAGAATCATGAAAATAAGGAGGTACGTGAAACAGTAAGTAAACGGACTCCGAAAAATCCACAAAAATATTTTTGTCTATTTTGGAATATTTAGAAAATTAGGAAATAACGAAACTTCCAGGAAGCGTACCCTGGTGGGCACAAGACACCAGGGCACGCCAGGCTTGCCTGGCGCGCCCGCGCCCTGGTGTCTTGTGCCCACCTAGGACACCTTTCGGACTCCGTTTTTCTACAGCTTGCTTGTTTCCCAAGATAAAAAAATCTTTATATACTTCCCGAACCTGTTGATCACCGTATCGCGGAGAAATCCTCTGTTCTCTTTTCTTGCTGTTTTTGGCAAGATCTGTCGAGCCAGGCATCATGTCTTCCTCACCCTCCAACAATTGAGAAGAAGACATAGTGGTATTTCTCGAGGTTTCAAGGAGAGAGGAAGCTAAAGAAGTTGCTATGGAGGAAGAGGAGGAAAATCCTTTTGGAGTTCACTCTCCGGCCTCCGAGAGAGGGACATTGGCTAGTATATCCACTCTTCTGAATCCTCATCAAGCTATGGCACTGTCAGATAATCAAGAGAGTCTCGAAGTGCAAGAAGAAACCCCACCAAGAAGGCCTTCACACAAGTTACATCGTAACAATTTTTGCAATTTGATTCATAACTATGGGTTCGAGAATACTCCTCATAGGCACATACCGTCCAATTGGGACATATCTCGGCCAAGAGAAAATAGTGCAAGAGTAAACCCTTGGGGCCCAGAAAATAAACACATAATGGAAGAAGTGAAGAAATACGGAGAATTAATTCATCAAGCCCTTCGAGAGATTCAGGGCTTGAAGGATCTACTCATGGTTATATTAGAAAATATGGCTTCACCACCACCACCATCTTCACCGCCAAAAGAGAATTGAGTATCGGGTATGGGCACTCCCCTTGGCTTCCGCCAAGCTTGGGGGAGGTGCCCCGGTATAGTATCATCCCACTATCTTCTTGCCTTTACTTATTTTAGTTCAATCTTTTTCTTTAGATGAATAAAAGTTTAGTTTGATCCTTTCTTCTTTGAGAGTTTGCTTAGCGATCTATCCTTGTAATCGTGTGCAAGTTATATAATAAAGTTTATTTTGAATTTTTGCTTTCTTTACTTTCTTGTTGAAAATAAAATAAAAGAAATAAGGAAAAGAGAAAGAGAAAGGAAATAAATAAAAGAAAGGAAATAAATCAAAAAGATCATATACTAATCTTATGGTAGGTGATGACACCACATAAGGAAAAGTATAAGTAGAAAATTTTATTAGCGATTGACAAACATAGCATTAGTCAATGATGCAACTCATGAAAGATTTAGTAAGGGAAGAGAAGATTCACATATAAATATACTATCCTAGAAATCTTTTGTGATTGTGAGCCCTCACCTAAATATTATATGCCAAAATTGTTGACGTTGGACAAGGAAGACAACTTAATGGTTTATGTTCGTTTATATTCACACAGAAATCATATTGTCATGGATCCTTTAACATGTGGTGCTTGCCCCCTATCTTTGCTAGCCAAAAATTCCGCACTAAGTAGAGATACTACTTGTGCATCCAAAAACCATTAAACCCAAATCTTATTTTCAAGTGTCCACCATACCAACCTAGGGATTGAGCAAGATCCCTCAAGTAAGTTTTCATCGATGCAAAAAGGCAATAAAAATTGCTTCTAAAAGTGTGAGATCATTTAGTGTAAGAGAAAATTGAGCGTTGCACGAACTTGTGATGGTGAAGAATAAAAGCGACAGACTGCATAATAAGGGTCGCTATCAAAAGGGGCAATGTAATGTGACGTTCTTTTGAGCATACAAACAAATAAGTGCATGGCATCCTTTGCTTCCCTCTGCGAAGGGCCCATATTTTACATTTATGTATTTACTTTTATGCAAAGAGTCAAGGTTTTCCTTCTATCCTTTTTATTTTTCTCCTTTGGCAAGCATCATGTGGTGAGGAAAGATCTAGGCACATATGTCCATTTGAATATAGATAGCATGAGTTATTGTTGTTGAGATCACCCTTAAGGTGAATACGTTGGGAGGCGAAACTACAATCCCCTATCTTTCTATGTGTCTGGTTGAAACGTTTTGCCCATGTGTACGTGGTGAGTGTTAGCAATCATAGAAGACTATATGATGGTTGAGTGTGTGGACTTGCCTAAAGGCCCCGATATGTGACCCTTCCCGAAAAGATGATGAATTGTAGTTGCAAAGTTGACTGAGAACATAGTTTGTTGGTTTCTAATAGAGTTTTTGCTTTATACCTCAATAGTGTGATGAATTGTTACTTATTCATGAGAAGTCTATGATAAAAATTTTATGTTTAATTTTGTTGTTGTTATAATAATCTACATGATGCTTCTATGTCCGTATTTTGTTTTTTATCGACACCTCTCTCTCCAAGCATGTGGACTTGTTTTTCGATTTCGGTTTTCGCTTGAGGACAAGCGAAGTCTAAGCTTGGGGGAGTTGATACGTCCATTTTGCATCATGTTCTCTTACTGTTATTTATAATGTTTTTATCCATAATAATGCTTTTTGGAGTAATTCTAATGCCTTTTCTCGCATAATATGCAAGGTATACACAAAGAGGGAGAATTTCGGCAGATGGAAATCTGGATCTAGAAAAGCTACATCAGGCCACCTATTCTGCACAACTCCAAACAAGCTGAAACTTCACGGAGATTTTTTATGGTTATTTGAGGAATATCGGAGCAAATAGCTACCAGAGGGGGCCCACCAGGTGGGCACAACCCACCTGGGCGCGCCAGGGACCCCAGGAGCGCCCTGGTGGGTTGTGCTCACCCAGGCCCACCTATGGTGCCCGTCTTCTAGTATATAAGTCATTTTGACCTAGAAAAATAAGGAGAGGACTTTCGAGACGGAGCACCGCCGTCTCGAGGCGGAACTTGGGTAGGAGCACTTTTGCCCTCCGGCGGAGCGATTCTGTCGAGGGAACTTCCCTCGCAGAGGGGGAAATCATCGTCATCATCATCACCAACAACTCTCCCATCTAGGGGAGGGCAATCTCCATCAACATCTTCAAGAGCACCATCTCCTCTCAAACCCTAGTTCATCTCTTGTGTTCAATCTTGTTACCGGAACTATAGATTGGTGCTTGTGGGTGACTAGTAGTGTTGATTGCATCTTGTAGTTGATTACTATATGGTTTATTTGGTGGAAGATTATTTGTTCAGATCCAATATGCTATTTAATACCCCTCTGATCTTGAGCATGATTATCGTTTGTGAGCAGTTACTTTTGTTCTTGAGGTCACGGGAGAAATCATGTTGCAAGTAATCATGTGAACTTGATATGTGTTTGATATTTTGATAGTATGTATGTTGTGATTCCCTTAGTGGTGTCATGTGAACTTCGAATACATGACACTTCACCATATTTGGGCCTAAGGGAATGCATTGTGGAGTAGCAATTAGATGATGGGTTGCGAGAGTGGCAGAAGCTTAAACCCCAGTTTATGCGCCATTCCGTAAGGGACCGATTGGATCCAAAAGTTTAATGCTATGGTTAGAATTTATTCTTAATACTTTTCTCGTAGTTGCGGATGCTTCCAGGAGGGTTAATCATAAGTAGGAGGTTTGTTCAAATAAGAACAACACCTAAGCACCGGTCCACCCACATATCAAATTATCGAAGTACCGAACACGAATTAAGCCAACATGATGAAAGTGACTAGATGAAATTCCCGTGTACCCTCAAGAACGCATTGCTTATCATAAGAGACTGTTTTGGCATGTCCTTTTCCTCAAAGGGATTGGGCTACCTTGCTGCACTTTTGTTACTACTATCGTTACTTGCTTGTTACAAATTATCTTGCTATCAAACTACTATGCTACTTACAATTTCAGCACTTGCAGACATTACCTTGCTGAAAACCACTTGTCATTTCCTTCTGCTCCTCGTTGGGTTTGACACTCTTACTTATTGAAAAGAGCTACAATTGATCCCCTATACTTGTGGGTCATCACCCCCATACCCGATTGTTGCCACCAGATGATGGATCCCAGGAGCCAGATGACGCCACTGACGACTACTACTACCCCAAGGGTGCCTACTACTACATGACGGCCGCCGATGACCAGGAGTAGTTAGGAGGCTCCCAGGCAGGAGGCCTTGCCATTTCGATCATGTTACTTTTGTGCTAGCCTTCTTAAGACAAACTTGTTAACTTATGTCTGTACTTAGATATTGTTGCTTCCGCTCACTCTTGTGTATTCGAGCCCTCGAGGACCCTAGCTTCACTACAGGAATCAGCTACTTTGCCGTCCACCACGGCGGACGGCAAAGGCATGAACGGCGGACGGCAAAGGCCTTTGCTGTCAGCCGCGGACGGCAAAAGGCTCCGGCAATGTAGGCTTCGTTAAACAGCTACTTTGCCGTCTGCTGCTGATGGCAAAGTCTTTGCCGTCCGCCGCAGACGGCAAAAAGAGCTCGGCAGACGGCAAAGAAGGCGGACGGCAATAATTGCGCTGTCAGTCCGTTAAGTGGCTAACGGCAGGCCTTTGCCGTCCGCCGCTGACGGCAAACTTTCTAGTGTCTTTGCCGTCCGCCGTGTGATGTCATCTACACGTCACTACATGGCATGTTCTTTGTCGTTTGCCACTGATGGCAAAGTCTTTGCCGTCTGCCACTGTAGGCAAACTGGCCAAATGGGTCAGCTCCCAGGAAGCACAGCTGGATGCCACGTGTCTTCTTTGCCGTCCGCGGCAGACGGCAAAGAGCTCGTTGCCGTCGGTGGCAGACGGCAAAGAGCCTGCATATTGGCTCTTTTATCTGTTTTTTATTAAATCCAACAATTTTCATCACAAATATAGATGACATATATAGATATATTTCAAAAGGCCATTACAGAGCAAACATATAAGATATCCAACCATATATATTACATGCATCCAACACATAACTTCATCATAGTTCCATCATACATAACAAGTTCAACATAGAGGCATCCAACCATATATATTACAATAGTTTCATCCAACGATACATGCATAGTTCAACGATACAAAAAGAAACAGAGAAAGGGATAAGGAGCACTCCATCTATGCAAGCTTTCGTCAAGTGAATGAACTCTGCAAAATGAAAAATAAGAAAGTTAGAACAAGAAGAGTAGAACAAGAAGAAGACTAGAACAAGAAGAAGACTAGAACAAGAAGAGTAGAACAAGAAGAAGACTAGAACAAGAAGAGTATGTCATTTATGAGCTAACTTACGTGAAATGGATCATATATGAGCTAACTAAGTTGAAATGGGTCGTTTATGAGCTAGCTAAGGTGAAATGGATCATTTATGAGCTAACTTAGTTGAAATGGGTCGTTTATGAGATAGCTAAGGTGAAATGGATCATTTTTGAGGTAACTAAGGTGAAATGGATCGTTTTTTAGCTAACTTAGGTGAAATGGATCATTTATGAGCTAACTTAGTTGAAATGGATCGTTTTTGAGCTAACTTAGGTGAAATGGATCATTTATGAGCTAATTTAGTTGAAATGGATCTTTTTGAGCTAACTTAGGTGAAATGGATCATTTAAGAGCTAATTTAGGTGAAATGGATCGTTTTTTAGGTAACCTAGGTGAAATGGATCGTTTATGAGCTAAATTAGTTGAAATGGATCGTTTATGAGATAACCTAGGTAAGATTGGTCATTTTGGAGTTAACCTAGGTGAAATGGGTCATTTTAAAGCTAACGTAGGTAAAATGGATCATTTAGGAGCTAATCTAGGTAAAATGGGTCATTTTTGAGCTAACTTGGATGAACTGGATCATTTATAAGCTAACCTAGGTAAAATGGGTCATTTTAGAGCTAACTTAGGTAAAATGGATCGTCTATAAGCTAACTAAGCTAATTATGCAATTTTTGACATAAGTAAGCTAAGTACAGATCGTTTTAGAGCTAACTTAGGTAAAATGGATGGTTTTGGAGGTCAGTAAGCTTATTAAGTCATTTTGGAGGTGAAGAAGCTAAGTCTAGGTCATTATGGTAAGCATTGGAGGAAATAAAGCTAAGTCTAGGTCTTTATGCATGTGTTAAGCAAAACACTAGATAAACTTACCAAGATGTAGGAGGTGTAGGAGCGGGGTGGCTCGTGTCGGTAGCTGGAGAAGGATCATGCGATGCTTGTCTGGAGTTACGCTGCACCAAAGATCATTTCCAATGTCTTGTTAGCATGATGACACTCAAATGTTAAGACTAGCAAGTAATGTCCATTCAATAAAACTCACCGTGGTCCCAGGAGCAATCACTGGCATCGGCGGAGCGGTCTGACCTGTCTTCTCGCACACAGACTGCACATTTGGTTTTGACGACTCAGTCATACTAGTTAGTAATGAGACAAACACTACATGAATGTTTTGGCTAATCTGCAGAAGAAACTTACCACAAGGAGCTCGTACATGGCCCTTGCCTGCATGTCATTCCGTGCCCTCTCCTCCTCCATCATCTTTGTCGTCCTCTCCTCCAACTCCCGCTTCCTCTCCGCCGCCTCCGCCAGAAGTTTCTCCGTTCTATCTCTCTCACTCTGTATAGCAGCCTGCAACACCACTCACATGACCATTTGTAATCATTGATGGAAGCGCACAGAATGTAATGGAGAAAGATAACTGAGTACGTATCACTAACCTTGATGGCGAGTTGCACTGGCCGTTCACGAGGCCTTATCTCAGGAGCGGAGCTCGACTGGCGCGCCTTGATCTCCGGGAGAGTGCTAGGACAACGGATAAGTCCATCTCCAATGGCTATGGAGCCATGGGACCTCCCGCCATCAGATATCATCAACAGCTCTGGATCAATGGGACCCTGGCTCGGGTTAAAGTCCTCCCCTTTCCTCGCCTTCCCCTCATCTCTATATCTCACGAGCTTGTTGTGGGAGGAGATGTTGGTGAAGTTGTTTGCATCATCGAGGTCAGACCGAGAGAAAGCCTTGACTTTCTTGAAAGAGGCAGTGTGGGCCATGGCATACAGGTCGTACACCTCTGGCACCTTATCCGCCTTATTGTAGCGTGCCTGAAAGAGAGAAACAATGAAAATTAGTAATTAAAGGGCTCAAGCTAGCATGATGAATGAATTGCATGAATCATGAAGCAAACCACATACCTAGTTGCGCCCGAACTGATATAAGTTGGAGCTGCCTTGATGGTGTGGCACACCTTCCATTTGGGCATGTTTGTCCTTGGCCTCGTTGTGGAGGGCTAGCCATTGTGGAGAGCACCACTCATCGACCAACACCTCCCAACAATCCATCCGATCCGCACACCATCTCGGAGGCGCCTAAGTTAGCAAATAGAAACTTGAGCGCTACGGCTAAGAATTACTAAATGAAGGAACTAAAGTAGAGAAGGCCTTAAGAATTACCTTCATGTACTGCTCCTTACTCAGGAACTTATCGCGGCACGCCGGCTTGGTCTTCTTGATACCACGCAAGGCGTAGTAGTCTCGAACAGCCTGCACCCGAGCCTCGTGCCGTAAGTTCTGGAGTAGGCGCTTGCAGACATTCTCGATAACATGTGCCGCGTCCTCCTCGTATCCCTCCTCACACCTGTAGAATGTCTGCAATCAAATGAGACAATATTGATTAGTACAATTAATAACTAGCTAGTTGAAGATTTTTAAATGTGTAAAGGAGAAATTACCCAAAACTTTCTGATCACCATGTCTGCCCTCGTGTCGCACACGACACCGTCGATAATCTCATCCGGCGGGGCCGGGGCAGCCACGTAGTGCTCCCAGCTCAATCCAAGCTCTGGAAGCCGACCCTCACCAGGCAACGTGACAAACCCCGGGAAGTTTTGCAGGCAAAGAACTCCAAGGACGGAGTTGGGCCGGCGGACACTATGATGGTGGTCCCAACCCCTACAGCATGACAAGGCCAACGCATTAGTTATTTGAAAAAACGTGAATGCACAAGGTACAAAAATATTAAATGCACTTACGTACCTCTCCCTATCAGGGAAAATCAACCACCTCTGCTCGCAGGTCACCGACACGGACGGGAGCCGTGTAGCCTCGGGCTGATCCGGCCAGGTACCCCATCCGGACGTGTGCTCCTCCGGGGTCACGTGGGCCGAACTCTCGTGGGCCGAAGGCCAGTCGACCCGAGGCTCGTGGGCCCAAGACCCGTGGACCGGAGTCCGTGTAGCCTCCTCCTCGGATGAGTCCACCCTAGCAGTCACGTGCTCGGGTGAAACAGCCGGGGGTGGCGGCGAGGAAGGCGCCGTAGCCCTACCTCCTCTCCCACGACCACGTGCCCCACCTCCTCTCTTCCTACCTCGAGCTCGTCCGCTGCTGGGCACCGCGGTCGACGAAGAAGGGCCCGGCGGTGTGGCCATACTGTCCAGCAACACTCGGCGGAGAGGTGCGTCTGGAATGGAAGACCTCAGACCACGCTCGCGACCAGCGCCCACCATCTTTCAACACCTGCCATGACAAACAGTAAACGAAATTAGTACAACATAAAAAAAGACCGACATGAATAATAATATGTGTATCACTTAAGTGTATCATCATCAAGTACAACATAAAAAAATGTAATACCTGACACTACTAATAATCTCGATCAATATCATCAATAAATGCATAATCATCATCATCACTATAAGCAATGACGGGCTCATAGGGTTCATTGGCATCAACATGTGCAAGGCCACCTTGACGTAATCGGTCAAGCATTGACAGGTCATCCGCAGAAGTAACCTCTTCTTGTTCCGGCTCTTCTTGTTCCTCCTCTGGGGTGATGTCGGATTCATTGTCGCTGTCTACTTCAATGTTTTGGGGTGAAGTATAGCGGTTCTTGAAACGCTTTTTGGAAAGACGTGTCTCTTGGAAGAATTCTCCTTCATATGTGTCTGGGTTAATGTGAGGTTCATAATCCTCTTCCTTTGGGGGAGAAAGTCTAGCACGTGGCGGCACTTCATAAACGACATCCCAACCTTTCAGATTTGGATTAGTTTGGCAGGCCCACGGTAGATAGAATACTTGGGTCGCCTGTTGAGCCATAATATAGACATCAGGAACATCTAAATGAGTGCTTTGGTTGATTTCAACTAGCCCTACATGCTCATGAGTCCTTCTAGTCTCCTTCGGCTGAAACCAATAACATTTGAAGACTACGACATTCGGTGGATTTTCACCATAGAACAGAAGTTCATAAATTGCTTCAACTCTCCCATAATACTCGGTACCTCCTTCGCCGATAGCAGATACACAACAATTTGTTGACTTTCGGTCGGCCATAGATAGCTCTTTGCCATAGGTACGAAAGCGATACCCGTTGATGTCGTACTTGTCAAATGAACGGACCTTATAGTCAAAACCATTAGCGACTTGTCTCAATTCGGCGTCCATAGACTCTGAATTAGCCTACAAGTTTAATATGAAAGGATTGTTGCATTATGCACAAATTAGCGAATGATATGAAATTGTCTAATAGAAATTACCGTTTGTTTGAACCAAGAGATGAAACCGGGATAGCCACCTCCTTGCTTTGCGAGAAGCTCATACTCTTCGACGGAATCCTTTTGGATCTCCGCTCCATACGAGAATATGGTGACGTATCGACTGTATGACATATCCACGAATAAGAGTAGTTCAAAGGAAATAGAAGTTGTGAAACAATGTACCGAGAACTTACTCGATGTACGGCCGCACTTCTATCAGGTTGTTGAAGATATACAACGAAATGGTCCGCCATTCTTCGTTATCCAAAGATACTGGATGTGAAACACTAGCTGGTGCGAGATTCCGTTTGAATAGGCTGAGGTTGGATCCACCCTTTTTAGGCTCGTCAGCATTGTACTGAGGCTTCGGATTATGCAAATGACGATTTTTGGCTTCGTAGTGCGCTGTTACGAAGTTTGCCGCCTCCTCTGTGATGAATGCCTCAGCCATCGATGCTTCAATTCTACGTTTATTTTTACATTTTTCTCGAAGCGTCTTCTGCATCCTCTCAGTTGGGTAGCACCAACGATTTTGCACGGGCCCCCCAATCTTGCCTCGGTCGGGAGATGCAAAATCAAATGCTGCATTGGATTAAAGAAGCCCGGTGGAAAGATCTTCTCTAACTTGCAGATCAACTCCGGCGCCAACTCTTCCATTTCTTCTAGCACGCCAGGCGATAGTTCTTTCGCACAAAGAACACGGAAGAAATAGCTGAGTTCTGCCAGTACTAGCCATTCATCCTCAGGGATGAAGCCACGCAACATCACCGGCATTACCCGCTCAATCCATATGTGCCAATCATGACTCTTGAGACCAAATATCTTCAGTTTATCAAGATTCGCTCCCCTCTTTAGATTCGCTGCATACCCATCGGGGAACATCAACTGCTGTTGCACCCACAAGAGAATTTCCCTCATAGCTAGCCTTCCAAGATTGAACCATGCCTTTGGCTTCGTCCAGTTCTGCTTTCCTTTCGGTTCTTTCATGTTTTGTAACGGCCTATCACATAGCGCCTCCAGATCGACTCTAGCCTTAGTATTATCCTTTGACTTCCCATCTATGCCGAACAATGTACCAAAAAGTGCCTCGGCGATATTCTTCTCAGTGTGCATCACGTCGATGTTGTGTGGGAAAAGGAGGTCTTTGAAGTAAGGCAGATCCCATAAGCATGTTTTGTGAGTCCACGCATGCTTAGTATTATACCCCTTGAAGTACCCTGGACGTTGTGGATCTGGCTCGAGAGCGTTTAACTGATCCAGGGTCTGTTGGCCTGTCAATGCAGGTGGTGCAGAGTTTTTGACAACTCTACCCCTGATGAAGTTCTTCTTGTCTTTCCTGAACTTATGGTGAGGATCCAAGAACTGTCTATGCATGTCGAAGCAAGAAAACTTGCGACCGGCCTGAAGCCAACGAAACTCAAGAGCTCCCTTGCATGTGGGGCACGGGAACCTTCCATGCACACACCAGCCAACGAATAGCGCATACGCCGGCAAGTCATGCGTCGAGTACATGTACCAGACACGCATTATGAAGTTCCGTTTGCTAAAGGCGTCGTATGTCTTGAACCCATTATCCCAGGCTTCTTGCAATTCGTCCTTAAGCGGCTGCATGTACACATTCATATTTTTGCCCGGATAGTTGGGTCCTGGAATTATCAATGTTAGGAAAATGTTCTTTCTTTGCATAATCTGTCCGGGGGGGAGATTGAGTGGAAATACAAATACGGGCCAACAACTGTATTGGGCTGCCGTCATACCAAACACACTGAACCCATCCGTGCTGATGCCGACTCGAGGATGCCTCGGATCTGCCGCTTTGTCAGCATGTAATTCATCAAACTTTTTCCACGCAACACCATCCGATGTGTGTACCATCATCAGATTCCCATCTGCATCTAGTTCGGTTCTTTTGCCTGTTTTGTGCCATGTCATCTGTCTGGCCGTCTCTTCGACCATGAAAAGACGTTGAAGTCTTGGTACGATTGGCATATACCGAAGAACAGTAACGGGGATTTTGGTCTGTGTCTTCTCACCCATACCGTTGTCTACCACAATATACCTGGAAGACTTGCAAATGGGACAATAGTTCAAGTCCGCATAGTCAAGCCTAAATAAGGCACATCCTTTCTCACAGGCATGTATCTTCTCATAGGGCATCTTCAGTGCAGGGAGGATTTTGTCCGACTGGTACAGGTTTGCAGGCATTACATGGCCTTTGGGTAGAAAGCGTCCAAATACTGTCATAATTCCGTCATAGCATTCTCTGCCCAAATTGAACTGAGCCTTCAGAGCCATTACTTGTGAGATGGCATCCAACTGACAAAGCTCAGTGTGCTCGTGGAGCGGACGTTTCGGAGACTCCAACATTTCATTGAAGGCCTTTGCAGATTCCTCCATCTCCTCGTCCGAATCCCGAGCATCATCATAGCCTTGCACCATGTTTTCCATCCCGGTACCATGCTCGTCGGTGCGACGACGATCCACCTCAGCTCGGTCACGTTGGGCAGACTCACCATGAAATGTCCACACCGTATAATCGGGCGTAAAACCACTCTTCTGCAGGTGTTTGCCCATTTCAGCCTCTGTCTTCTTTTCCCAATTGCCGCACCGGAAACAGGGGCACCAGGTTTTCTTTTGGCCATTTGCAAATGCGGCTTGCACAAACCCCTTAGTTTTTGTGAACCATTCAGCGCTCCATTTGTTCTGACCAGTGTGACCGGTATACATCCAAGCACGGTCACTCATCTTGACTTTCAGAGCTACTGGACACACAACAATTATATATGTAATTCACCATGTATATATTCATCAGTTGATCTACTTTGTCAATTTTATTACGTCCATGCAACCTACACTCTAATAGGTAATGATAGGTCCTAATCCCACCCGTGTATGTGTAGATTGGGTCTATTTTCCCATGCTATGCTCCGGATCCGACGCAAAATTTCGGCAGCACCTCCCCGCTGTTCTCCTGATACACGTCTCTGCAATAAACAGAGAGGATGTGTACCCGGAGAACAACAGGGGAGGCACTGACGAAATATATGCGTCGGATCCGGAGCAAAGCATATGGGAAAACGAACCCAATCTACACATACTCGGGCTGTCCATGGATAGCGTTGGACAATTCGAAAGAATCAAGGTTATATATATGCAAATGCATGCATATTTATAACTATGATGTTTTCGAACGGGAGACACATATTGGTTACGCATACTGATGATTCAAGACACATACATAGCTAGCTATCAAGTTTTATCGGAATAGATCAAATAATTAATGGGGGAGGAGGACTTGTCATTTGTGCTCACCCACGAACGAAGGGGCAGAGCTCGTCAAACGCACGGCGAGGTCGTCGAACACCAAACCTCACAGCGATGAAACAACTGCACATTTAAAACTAGACGATCAACACAATTATATATGATGTTTTTCATAACAAAATCGAAAAATATATGACCTAACTAATAATTCACAAATATATGACCCCGTCGGCCTCTGGAAGGCCAAAGAACACCTTTACGGGAGGTGTCGGCGGTCGGGGTGTCCTGTCGGTGTCGGGGTGCCGTGTCGGGGTCGGGGTGCTGTTTCGGGGTCGGGGGGTCGGGGTGTCGTGTCGATGTCGGGGTAGTGCCGTGTCGGTGTCAGGGTGTTGTTTCGGGGTCGGGGTGTGGTGTCGGGGTCAGGGTGTCGGGTCAGGCTCAGGGTCGGGGTGTCGGGTCAGGCTCGGGGGATCGGGGTGTCGGGGTCGGGGTGTCGGGTCAGGCTTGGGGTGTCGGGGTCAGGGTCGGGGTGTCGGGGTCGGGGTCGGGGTCGGGGTCGGGGTGTCAGGGTCGGGGTCTCGGGGTCGGGGTCGGGGTCTCGGGGTCGGGGTGTCGTGTCGGGGTGCCGGGTCGGGGTCTGGGTACCGTGTCGGGTCGGGGTCGGGGTGTCGGGGTCGGGGTCGGGGTGTTGGGTCAGGCTTGGGGGGTCGGGGTGTCGGGGTCGGGGTCTTCTTCTTCTTCTTCTTCCTCCTTTCCTTTTTCCTCTTCTTCTTCTCCTCCTCTCCTCTTTTTTCTTCTTCTTCTTCCTCCTTTCCTTTTTCCTCTTCCTCTTCTCCTCCTCTCCTCTTTTTTCTTCTTCTTCTTCCTCCTTTCCTTTTTCCTCTTCTTCTTCTCCTCCTCTCCTCTTTTTTCTTCTTCTTCTTCCTCTTCTTCTTTTTTCTTCTCCTCCTCCTCTTCTTCTTCTTCTCCTGATCTCCTCTTTTGCTCTTTTTCTTCTTTCGTAAAACTAAACTAAACCTAAAACTAAAACTAAAAAAACAGAAAAAGAAAAAAACTAAACCTAAAACTAAACTAAAACTAAAACTATAAACCTAAAACTAATCCTAAAACTAAAACTAAATCTAAACTAAACATAAACCTAAAACTAAAAAAACAGAAAAAAGGAAAAAGAAAAAAAGGAAGAAGGAGGCCTCACCTGCAGGGTGGAGGAGGGGGGCGGTGCGGCCTGGGGCGACGGAGGAGCGGGGCGGGGCGGCCTGGGGCGGCGGCGGGGGGCGCTGGGGCGGGGGGGGGGGGCGCCGGGGCGGCGGCGGGGGGCGGCGGGGCGGCGGCGGGGCAGGGGGGGAGGGGGGGCGCCGGGGCGGCGGCGGGGGGCGCTGGGGCGGCGGCGGGGCGTGGTGCGACGGGGCGGTGGAGGTGGGAGAGAGAGAGGAGGGTGTGGGGCGCGGCCCCGATAACGTTACGTGGGGCCTCCCTCTTTGCCGTCCGCCAACCTTTGCCGTCCGCCTCCTTGCTCTTTGCCGTCCGCTAGTGGACGGCAAAGAGGGGGGCCCGTCAGGTTTTTTTTTGCAGCTCGTCAGTGGGGCCCCTCCCTCTTTGCCGTCCGCTAGCCGACGGCAAAGAATCTTTGCCGTCCGCTAGCAGACGGCAAAGAACTGGCTGATGGCAAACTTTGTCTTTGCCATCAGCTAGTTCTTTGCCGTCTGCTTTTTGGAAGCTGATGGCAAAGAGCTTCTTTGCCGTCCGCTAGCGGACGGCAAAGAACTGGCAGATGGCAAACTAGCTGATTCCAGTAGTGCTTGCAACATAAAGCTTGTATTATTTCACTTTGTGTCTTGTAACATCCCAAATTTTCAATTTGGAATGTTATACATAGATCATTCATGCATATCATATTTTACTGCATTTCGTTTCGCGATCCTCGAAATCCTAAGCAACTCAAGGACCCTCTGAGAGAGTTGGGGATTTCCCTGTTTTCGTATTTGAGTTTTATCAAATATTGAAACGAGGATTTTTGGTTTTAATTATTTTTCTCTACGAAAATATTTTCATATTAAAATATATGAGAGGAGATAATACGACTTCTCCAAAATAAATGAAATATTGGAGGAAAATATTAAAATCAAATATTTGATTTTATTCGGATTTTATTGCTATTTATTTGAATTAGAAAAATTGCACGTTTTTCAAAGTTGCATTTTAGGGCCAAGAAAATATTCATCTCGTTCTAAATATTTTATTTAGATGGTGAAAATTTGTTTTGGAATTTTTAGTTTTTTATTTTATTTTATAGGATTTTTTTTAGTTTCGACAAAATTATTTAAAAGAAGTTTCCTCTGCCGACTGGGCCGAAGCCCAAGTCATCCGGCCCACCTCCCCGCGCCGTCTCCTTCCACGAGAACGGGAGCGCGCCACCGCCCGCGAGGCCGAGTCCGTCCGGGACTCTCCCTCCCCGCGCCGCTTGCCCCCTCGCCCAAGCAAGCACCTTGTCGGTGTCAAAACCGGCGGATCTCGAGTAGGGGGTCCCGAACTGTGTGTCTAGGCTGGATGGTAACAGGAGGCAGGGGACACAATGTTTTACCCAGGTTCGGGCCCTCTTGATGGAGGTAAAACCCTACGTCCTGCTTGATTAATATTGATGATATGGGTAGTACAAGAGTAGATCTACCACGAGATCAGAGAGGCTAAACCCTAGAAGCTAGCATATGGTATGATTGTATGTTGTGGTTGTTGTCCTACGGACTAAAACCCTTCGGTTTATATAGACACCAGAGAGGGTTAGGGTTACACAAGGTCGGTTACAAAGGAGGAGATATCCATATCCGCATTGCCTAGCTTGCCTTCCACGCCAAGTAGAGTCCTATCTGGACACGAGACGAAGTCTTCAATCTTGTATCTTCATAGTCTAACAGTCCAGCCAATGGAGATAGTCCAGCTGTCTGGAGACCCCCTAATCCAGGACACCCTCAGTAACCCCTGAACCAGGCTTCAATGATGATGAGTTCGGTGCGCGGTATTGTCTTTGGAATTGCAAGGCGGGTTCCTTCTCCGAATACATCACAGAAGAATTTGAATACGAGGATAGTGTCCGACCCTACAAAATAAGTTCCACATACCACCGTAGAGATAATAATATTTTTGCAAATCTAATTTGCTGACTTGTTTTGACAGTATGACGTTATGTCATGGCCCGGTGATTATTCGAACGATTTCCTTTAACCAGCCCCGCACATAATGCGAGGCAGTTTTTCGACACGTCTTGTCAAAGCAGAGATCGTTTCCCCTTATTACGGGATTCTCATCAATACGGGCATGGGTAACCCAACCGCACCATCAATTACGGCCCTTGGGGGATAAGCGAGTTTTACCAGGCAAGTGGGGACGCTTAGGTTCGTCGGCCCATATAAAGGGATAAGGATTCACCTTTCTATCCATGCCTTCTTCCTCCTTTGCTCATCTGTTTTCGCACACTCGAGCTCTAGCGCCCAAGTCCGCACTTCCCACCTCAACCTTCTCCAACCACATCCGGAGCGGGAGGCAGGTGGATGGTCTCCTCTGTCATGGAGGGAGACATCAAGAAGCTGCGTGGAGCCAGATACTTAGCCGCGAATATCGCGCATCGGCTGCCCGCTGCGGGGCAGATCGTCCCTACCCCGGAACCTCACGAGAGGGTAGTTTTCCTCCACCACTTCCTCCGCGGACTGGGGTTTCCCCTCCATCCATCCGTCCATAGTCTCATGTTTTACTATGGGCTGGACTTTCATGATCTAGCCCCGAACTTCGTCCTCAACATTTCGCCGTTCATCGTCGTGTGTGAGGCTTTCCTCCGCATCCGGCCCCACTTCGGCCTGTCGTTAAAGACCTTCAATATCAAGCCGAAGGTGGTACGAGGCCAACAAGCAGAATGCGGCGAAGCCATGGTGGGCAAGATGCCCAATGTTATATGGCTCGAAGTCTCCTTCGTGGAGACAATAAAGGGATGGCAATCGGCATGGTTCTACATCACTGAGCCGCG
The DNA here is from genome assembly GCF_056163025.1 of Triticum urartu. Classification (NCBI taxonomy): domain Eukaryota; kingdom Viridiplantae; phylum Streptophyta; class Magnoliopsida; order Poales; family Poaceae; genus Triticum; species Triticum urartu. Next base: position 249,353,053 of record NC_141875.1, read on the forward strand.
CGACGCCAAATGGGCGGCAGCCCTCGAGTTTCGATCTGGATTCCCTACACGGCTCACTTTCTGGAAAGAGAAGGGCTTGTCGTGGGGTTCATCGGTGGAGCTAGATGGACTCCAGAAATGTATCCGGAGTATGGCGAGCAAGAAGCTCAGGCTTGTCAACATAGTCCAAGTTATGCTCATCCGCCGGATCCTCCCGTGTCAACAACGGGATTTTACCTTGTGGGAGTTCGACCCGGCCCGGCACTAGACTCTGAGCGAGCTCTTTGATACGACACACAAGGACGTCTAGAAGGTGTTGTTCAAGGGCGCCGAGGTCCCTCCTTCTCTTGCCGAGGACCGGGGACTAAGCGCAAAGCGCATAGCGCGTTCGGTGAGTTCAATACATCCTGTAGGACATTTATTTTCCCTAGCTTAATTATGTGCAGGGTCTAATCTCCATGCCTTTGACAGGACTGGGTGGAGATGTCGGGGCAGATTAACTGCCCGGCCCCTTTGCCCGAAGATACTGCGGGCGCTCTCTTGACGGAGATGCTGACTCCGGCTCCTTACAAGGTGTCGGAGAAGACTAAGAAGGCCAAGGGAACCCGAAAGAGTTCCCGGCGCCAGGTGTTATTGGACTCATCGTCCGATAACTCTGCGGCACACTCCTCCCCCAAAGACGAGGAGGAAGAAGAAGATGCTCCCCCTCCAGGCGAGGGAGACAAGAAAAGGAAGGCCGCCCCAACTGGGGAGGCCGAAGGGTCCAAGAAGGGAAGGACTCTCCTTCCGGACAGTTCCACCGCCGCCGACGAGGGCGAAGACGAGTGGTTGCCCAGGGCCAAGCCCCCGGGGAGATCGTAAGTATTCGGATACTAGAGTAACTCATAGAATTCCTTTGTTGCACTGTTTTCCCTAACGCTGAACATAATTATGCAGGCCGCCATGAGCCAGTATCGATGTATCATCGGATGGCTCCCTGGGCTCGTCGGACATGGACAACGATCCAGTCCCCACCGCCACCTCCCCTCATCCTGCCGACGACGCCGAGGTGCTGTCTCAAGAGGCACCGGACCGAGGGGAGACAGTCCCGGAGGTGCCTCAAGGCGACCTTTCGGACTCCAGGAGCCGAGGGGACGGGGCCCCTGAGAACTCTGAGTTCGGCCCTCAGCCGAACACCGCGTTGGAACCTCCAGCGGTTCCAGGCTCGGGCAGGCGGCCTCCTTCTAAGAGGGGCAAGACGCCTGTGCCAGTGACCTCTATCCATCCAGATGCCCCGGACAATCTGTTGGAAGCGCTTCGCAGCGCTTCCATTGACGAGGAGCATCGTACTGTTATGAGTGCGGTGGTCCAGAAGGTTCAGTCCGCCAAGAGCGGGTTGACTGAAGCCTGTGCCAGCCTTCTAATAGGCTTCGAGGTAAGTTCTTTAAAATGTAGTAGAAATATTACCGCATAGACAGTAGCCCCTGATGCTTTGTTCGGTGTTCACAAAGAAAAGCCGAATAGAGGATCAAATAATATCGCAGGAGTCTAATATAAGTATGTCAATATGCATATGCAGGCTTCGCTACTGGCGTCCGCCGCACTGACTGCAGAGGTCGCCGTACTGAAGCAGGACCTCAAGGGGTCCAGGAAAGAGCTCGGCCTTGCCAAAAGGCATCTCAAGGAGAACAAGGGTAAGTAATACCCTGTCTATAGATATGTATATATAAAAGAAGACGCAATTGCAAAATGACAGGATCATCGTATATTTGCCAGGGGCCACGACCGAGGTGGCGACCCTGAAGCAAGCGCTAACCAAGGCCGAGGATATAGCGGCCAAGGAGCGCACCGAGCGAGAGAAGCACGAGGCTCGGGTGGGCGAGGTGCAGCAAGATCTCCAGGCTCTCGTGGCGAAGCACAAGGCGTTGGAGCTTGACTCAAAGACGCAGGAGTCTGAGCTTGCCGCGGCCCTCGAGAGCGCAAAAAGTGCCAAGGCCGAAACCCAAAAGTCCCTCCAGGAGATCGATGCGATGAAGAAGATAGCAGCGGGTAAGGCTTTCTATATGCAAAGAAAGCATGTAAAAGTAAATTACCGATTAGTTACCCGAATCCGGAGCTCTCCAGGAGCATTCGCAGATTTGCCCCGCAGCTTGTCCGATGCCGCACAATTTTACCAGGCTGAGGATGGAAGCTCAATGGAGAAGCTATTCTAGTCTCAGTATGCTGAGGCCGAACACCCGGTGCCAATGAGCGACTAGCTGAAGCAGATGGTAAGTGTACGACTGAATCGAGGGTGTCACATGGACTGCGACATCAGAATCATCAAGGACGTCCACCGGCTACTGCACAACCCTAACATATTAGCAAGCACATTGCAAATAATCAAAAACCACAATTATGGTAATCCATTTTTTTACCTTGTGCAGCTCACTGGGGGATCCCATCCCTCCGGGGGCCATCGCCTTGCCAGGGAAATACTGCTTCTCAACGGCGACTATCTCCTCATACTCGGCCTTGAGCTTCTAATAGGTGGCCATTTGAGTTTCTGGGGTAGGCATGTGTAGGATCGAAAGTATGTCTAGAGGGGGGTGATTAGACTACTTGACCAAATAAATGTCTAGCCTTTTCCCAATTTTATGTCTTGGCAGATTTTTGCAACTTAGCACTAGTCAGGCAATCAACCTACACATGTAAGTCTAAGAGTATAGCAGCAGAATGTAAAACATTGCAAATGAAGGTAAAGGGAGGAGTTTGGAGGGAGTAAACACAATGTAGACACGGAGATTTTTGGCGTGGTTCCAATAGGTGGTGCTATCGTACATCCACGTTGGTGGAGACTTCAACCCAGGAAGGTTAATGGTTGCGCGAGTCCACGGAGGCTCCACCCACAAAGGGTCCACGAAGAAGCAACCTTGTCTATCCCACCATGGTCATCGCCCACGAAGGACTTGCCTCACCGGGTAGATCTTCACGAAGTAGGCGATCTCCTTGCCTGTACAAACTCCTTGGTTCAACTCCACAATCTTGACAGAGGCTTCCAAGTGACACCTAACCAATCTAGGAGACACCACTCTCCAAAAGGTAATAAATGGTGTGTTGATGATGACCTCCTTGCTCTTGTGCTTCAAATGATAGTCTGCCCAACACTCAACTCTCTCTCATTGATTTACATTTGGTGAAAACATGATTTGAGCGGAAAGCAACTTGGAGAAGGCTAGAGATCAAGATTCATATGGTTGGAATGGAATATCTTGGTCTCAACACATGAGTAGGTGGTTTTCTCTCAGAAAATGAATATTGGAAGTGTAGGCATGTTCTGATGTCTCTCTCCATGAATGAAGAGTGGATGGAGGGGTATATATAGCCTCCACACAAAATATGACCGTTACGCACAAATCACCAAACTCGTGGGACCGAATCAGAAAACTCGGTCAGGCCGATTTAGTTCAAAATGTGAACGTTAGGATTTTCGGTGGGACCGATTTCATTAGGGTTAGGGCATAACGTAATGTCGGTGACACCAATTACACAAACTCGGTGGGACTGATTTTGGTAAACGCTAAGCAGAGAGTTGGTCAAGCGAACTCGATGGGACCGATTCGCTCATCTTGGTGAGGCCGAAACGTTACGAAGGGGAAACAAAGATTTGCATTGCGAACACGGTGGGACCGATCGCTCATCTTGGTTGGACCGAAATGTTACGAAGGGAAACAGAGTTTGCAATCCCATCTCGGTGAGACCGAGATCCCTATCGGTGAGACCAAAATGACAAGGGTTTGTGGCAATGGCTATGTCAAGAGAACTCGGTGGTGTCGGATGGAATGTTTCGGTGGGGCCGAGTTTGACTTTTGTTTTGGGACATATGTGGATATGAGAAAGTGGTTGAGGGTTTTTGGAGCATATCGCTAAGCATTTTGAGCAAGCAACCCATTAAGCAACACCTCATCCCCTTTTAATAGTATTGGCTTTTCCTATGGACTCAATGTGATATTGGATCACTAAAAGTAAAATGTAGAGTCTTGAGCTTTAGATCTTGAGCCAATCTTTTTTCCATAGCATTTTGAGGGGTCCACATTCCTAATCCATGCCATGCCAATCATTGAGCTTTCGTGAAATATTTATCTTGAAATAGCATTAGCTCAATGAGCTATATGTTGTTAATAATTACCAAAACCACCCAGGGATAGTTGCACTTTCAATCTCCCCTTTTTTCGTAATTGATGACAACATATAGATCAAAGCTTCGACAAATGATCATAAGATTAAAATACATCATCGCTTTGAGAAGTATGTGATAAGCAAGAGCTCCCCCTAAATTTGTGCATTATTTAAAAATTGCTTTTGAATGCAAATGCACAATAGATTAGGATCATGGGTTACTCTTCCATGTCACATACATCTTGGTGGAGCGCTCAAAATGATAGATATTAAAAGCATGCACTCATCACCAAGCAAAGTGAATGATCATATATGGGATATAAGAGATAATATCATCCAAGAAAGCATTAAGGTAGCATATGATCAAACACATGATCAACCAAGTATCTCACACAAACATAAAGTATCAACCAAGCACACAATAACATTCAACCAAAAGCAAGTGAGAAAAAGAAGCAAAACGCTCTCTCTCGAAGCCTATGATCTATACATTTCTCCCCCTTTGGCAATAAGTTACCAAAAAGATTAAAAATGCATAGTGCTATGCGTCTCTCAGGCTCGGTCTTCGAGAGGTGGTGTAGAGAGAACTCCAAGGATGAGGGCATCTGTTGATGTAGTTGGAGCTGGTGGAGTGGGTGCTCAAGGTGGCACTAAAGCTGCAGCTGCCGGTGCTGATGATGTAGCTCTAGAATTTGTTACTGGCACTGCAGAAGACCTCTGACCTCGTGGCACACGCTGAAAAGCATCCGTAGTTGCCTTTCCTCTCCTCTCCTGAGCTTCCTCCTGGAGCTACTCAACAGTTGTATGTATCTCAGTAACCTTCAGATCAAGATCATAGAATTTTGTCTTAACAATCCTCTCCAAGCTCTCCTGATTCTGAGTCAGGGTGGACAAGCCCTTCTCAATCCTCAAAGCAGACTGGATCAGATATGCTAGCTGATCTTGCTTGCTCTTTAGGAACACCTGAGATGCTTCCTCTACACTTGGCATCCTTGCAGCTTTCTCTGCCTTAGCCTTAGCTCTCTTCTCTTGTGCTTGAGCTGATGAAGGTTCATTCTCATTCATCACAACTGTGTTGTCTTCAAATTCAGGGTACAGAGGTAAGTGCTCCTTATCCAACAAGTAGGTGACTGTGCCCATCTTTGAGTTGATGAGCTCCTGAATGTGTGGAGCATACCCACATGATCTTTTCTGATCTTTTGCTATCCTATTGATTGTCTCTATAATCAGACTCATGACCTTGAATTTTTGAGGTACATCAAATATTTGAAGCAAGTTGATGGAATGTCCTCTAATCATCTTGTGATCTCCAGACTTGGGTAGCAAAGTATGCCTTAAGATGGTGTTAATGGTCGGCAGACCAAACAACAGATAGTGGACAGGTCCAAGCTTGTGTGTCTCCAAAGCTTTACCAGGAATCTCTTTGTACATGTTTGCCATAGAGTTGTGGTATTTCTTCTTCTTGGCACACACATCCAAGTCATCCTCATGTTCTTCTGGGGCATTTATCAGCTTGGCCCATTTTTCAATTGTTGATTGGTACCTCGTACCTTTAGACATCCATACTATCCTTCCATAAGGATAGAAGTGAGTAGTGGAGTAAAACTGCATGATTAGCTCATCATTCCATTTTGTGAGCTTCTGTTCAACAAACTTGTCAACTCCATAATCTTTGAAGCTATCTTGTGCACCTGGGAAGTGATCTTCATTTTCTTTGATGTATTCCCAATCAACCCATCTCATGTCGCAGCCAATTGGCTTCTTGTCAAGCAAAATAGTCGCATAGAAGTCTTGTTGTTCTTTGGTATGAAACATGTAATCAACTGCAGTCCTCCTCCTAACAGCATAGGGATCAGACTGTCTCCACAATCTCAGTCCTGCATATTTCCTGATATGCATGTCCTCGGCCACAGGATGAGCATCATTGTGGTCTGGAATCTTGGGTTTCAGTTTTCTTAGCACAAGGGCTTCATCATCCTCTTCTTCAACATCAGGCACTGGGGCCTTGTTCTTTTCTTCTGCAGGAATGTTTCTGGTGCTTCTCTTGGGCTTAGACTTCTGAGCTTGAGCTGTTACTTTGGAAGCAGTTTTGGGCTTTGATGTGGCAGCCCCTGACTTGATAGCATCTCCCATAATCTTTTGTGACTTGGGAGCTGGTGCAGCATCCTCTTCCTCTTCCTCTGGATCTCTTGTGATGGAGGATCTACCAAGCACTCTAGCAGTGGTCTTCTTGACCCTCTCCTTCCTCTTCTTGCCATCTCCATCCTCTTTGGGTTCAAGAGTGAACTCCATAGTTTCTTGAGTGGAGGCTCTGGCCTTAGACATAGGGATCCTTTTTGCTGGTGCCTTCTTGTTCAGGCCTGGCTTTGTTGCAGCAGCTGTTCCATACTCCTTCTTCAAGACTTTCTTCTTTGAGCTGACTTCTTCTTCTACAGCCACATAATCCTCATCCTCGGAATCTGAGGTTCTCTTCTTCCTTGACCTGGTGGCTGCCTTGGCAAGTTACTATGTGTGCTCCTACTACCCTCATTGTAGCTGCTTGAGGGATCAGAACCCTCACTCAATTGCACTTGTTCTTTAGGTCTGTTCTGACTATCACTCTGGTCAGACATCTTGGCAAACACACTGACAGCAAACCCTGTGAATAGATGTAGATGAGGTAGAGTGGATGAGCATCACAAAGTGCAGAGTTTCTGAAAAACAGATGGCTCAAAAACTTAGTTTTAGTTCTGCACAGAAAGCATTTCGGAGCTACCGATTTGTTAGACTCGGTGATATCGAAGCAATTTTGGAACCTAAACTAGTGAACTCGGTCAGACCGAGTCACAGTTCGGTGGCACCGAGACTGCTAGGGTTTCATAGAGAATTGATCTCGGTCACACCGATTTGCAATTTTTGGGCAGACCGAAAACGCATGTGCAATGGCCTAAGCCAAACCGGTGAGACCGATTTCTACAATTCGGTCAGTCCGAGATGAGTTCGGCGGAGACCTAACCCTAAATTTTCGAGTCAAATCTAACCTAAAGGATGTTTTCACTTAATAGAGTGTTCTCATACGTGGTAAAGATCATGGCAAAGCAATGTGCTATGAATCGGAGTAAGGAAATAGCACAAAGAGTCGAACCCATACCCTACTTCGGCGGGAGTTCGCTACGGCGGCAACGGCGGAGCAGATTTCCATTGGCGGCGATGGAAACCAACGGCGGGCATCGCTAGTGGCGAGGAGACAATCCGGAGACCCGAGGAGGCAGAGTAGGACACACGCGGGCTGAGAGGTTTTGAAGAAATTTCGAAAATCTCACCCGTGGGTTTATATATCCCGACCCTGTCGGTGTGACCGAGTGGAACGACTCGGTGGCACTGAGATGCAGAATCGCAAGCAGTTACTACAACTCGGTGTGATCGAAAATTTCAAATCAGTTGCACCGAGATTCAAAACCTAGATCAACTTAGTGAACTCGGTGTGACCAAACTGGATGAATCGGTCATACCGAAATGCACAAAGAGGTTTTGGAAGTTTAAGTCTATGACAAATTGGGGACTCCGAGTGCTCCTCACACAGAGTGGTTCGAATCTGACTTGATCAAACTTTGTGATGTAGCATGAATAGAGTTTGAGACGAGAAAAGCATAGATAGCTAGAGGGGGTTCTTAGGCATTCTTGTCCATCCACTTGGCAAAGGAGAAAACGTCAAACAATCAAAACAACAAGTGGATGTCCTTGAATGAGTAAAATATGCAATCAACATGCTCACACAATAAAATGGCAAATTGAAATATGTGACAAAACATGCACAAACACTCTAGCATCTATCAAGCAATTGGCGATGACTAGGTCATCTATATATGAGTATATTGACTGAGGAGTCAAATGAAGACATTTGATCGTAGGTCATACTCATCGTTTAAGCACAAGTGGGGTTACCACTTTTACATAATGCATTGTTGTGTTCACACTATTAGAGTTGCTTTAGCTCAATTGGTTAGAGTAAAGCTTCCCCTAGATGTGATATCCCCCCTAAGCGAGATGAACTAACCTTGGGTTATGTCGATGATGACTTCATGTAGGTGTTGAAGATGTAGATGCTAATTGTTGATGTAGATCATTCGGAGCAATCCAGTGGAGTGAGTTGCACTTCAATACCTACACGGGTTAGTCCCACAAGGAACAAACAAGGATATCCATAGACATAGAGTGATGTTCACACAAGATGATGTCCATGAAAGCATTAGGTTACCTTGTCCCTTGTATTACCAACAAGAGGGTTTGTGACTCCTAGAACTAATGCAAGATGTGGAAGTTGTCTGCACATGTCCTTCTTCATTTGAGTGAAATATGTTGGCGGAGTCACCATCAACAACTCTCTAGTTCTTCTTCTTTAGGATCCACATCATCTTGATGGGAATCCTTGGAGTTGTAGTCGTACTTGATGTAGTCTTGGGAACCCACTTGACCAAGGCCTTGGGAGCTTCTTCAAATGCATCAATCTCCTCTTGAAGCTTGTCCTTGCCTTTTAGCTTGTGGTCTTGTGGTGGAAGATCATCTTGAGCTTGTGTCCCTGGAAAGAAGTAGGATCATACTTCTCTTGTTGAGGAACAAACTTCGTCTTGGGGCATTGATCTTCTTCCCACTCAACTCCATTGGCATTGAACTTTCGTTCAAAAGCAACACTTTGATTCTTCCGGTGTCTTCCTTGATTGCGTACAATTTCCTCAAATTGCTTACTTCCGGCAAGGCTCTTGTAAACACCTTTCTCTATAATTCCCTTCAATAAGCTATTTTCTTGCTCAAGTGCAACTTGGGTAAGAGAATCATTAGTGGAATCAAGAGAACTACTAGAAGCAACAACATTGGATTTATCATGATTATTGTTACTACTAGATGAAGAATCTTTCTTACTTTTGTTACTAGAATTAACTTGTGGCATGTAAGTAGACAAGAGTAAACGCTTGGCAATGTAAGAAGAACTTTTCTTGCGAAGATCATCATTGATTGCCTTTAAGAACCCATGCTCTTTCTCAAGGTTGAACTTTCAAAGCGTAACTTTTCATGAGTGTTTAAAAGCTCTCGATGATTTTCCAAGGTAGTTTCATGAGCTAACTTAAGAGTGTTTAGTTCTTTAGTTAGACGCTCAATCTACTTCTTATCATCATCATCCGTTTTATCTTGATTAGCATGATTAATAGCAAGTTCATCATAGTTTTCATCACTAGAATTTTCAACAAGTAAATCATCATCACCTAGCAAATCATCTTCATCACTATTGAAATCAACATACTCGGGGTGTGATACCTTTGGGCCTTTAGCCATGAAGCATCTTCCAATTCCTTCATTTGGTGACTCAAATATGTCGTAGGAGTTGGTTGACACAAGTGCTAGACCGGCAACACCTTCATCTTGAGTATATTCGGAGTCAGAGTGATAACTTCTCTCGGAGTGATTGTCGGAGTCGGAGCTGGATACCCATTCACCAACATGAGCTTGATGTCTCCATTTTGTGTAGCTCCTTGATGATTTGTCCCTCCTCCGAATCCTTGCTTCTCCGTGATGTTCTTCGTTCATAATGGTCATCTCTACTCCTTCTCTCTCTTGGTGGTGATTCTTCTCTTCTTCTTCTCCTTTTGGGTGAATCTTCTCTTCTTTTGTAGGGAGCCGTACACTCATTGGAATAGTGTATGGGTCTTCCACAATTGTAGAAATTACGTTCACAACTCAAAGATCTTTTGTCATTGTAAGACCTTGACTTGGAACTTCTTTCCTTGCTTCTACTCTTGTAGAACTTGTTGAAGTTCTTCACCATTAGGCTCAATTCTTCATGAAAGCTTGTTTCTCTCTTGATGATGTAGGAGCATCACATGAGGCTTTGTAAGCACCACTTGACTTGTTGTGAAGCTCTTCCTTATCCTTGAGTGACATCTCATGAGCAACAATTCTTCCAATGACTTCCGTTGGCTTGAGATCTTTGTAATTGGGCATCATTTGGATCAATGTGCACACGGTATCATATTTTCCATCCAAGGCTCTTAGGATCTTCTTGATGATGAATCTATCGGTCATCTCTTCACTTCCTAAGCCGGCCATCTCATTTGTGATGAGAGCAAGCCTAGAGTACATTTCAGCGACACCTTCACCATCCTTCATTTTGAACTTGTCAAGTTGACTTTGAAGCACATCCAATTTGGATTCCTTGATGGAGTCGATACCCTCGTGCATATCAACCAAACTATCCCAAATTTCATTTGCATTCTCAAGACATCTGATTTTGTTGAATTCTTCGGGGCACAATCCATAGAAGAGGATATCGCAAGCTTGAGCGTTGTATTGCAACATCTTCAACTCTTCCGCGGTAGCTTCACGGTTTGGTTCTCTCCCATCAAAGAATTCACCTTGCAAGCCAATACACACAATAGCCCAAATAGCGGGGTTATGTCCAAGAATATGCATTTTCATATTATGCTTCCAACTAGCAAAATTAGTACCATCAAAGTAAGGACCTCTATGGTAGTAATTTCCCTCGCTAGACGCCATACTCTCCTAGGTTGTGAAACCAAGGCTATGATCACTGAAGCTATGGAAATCAAGGCAAATGGAGAACAAATCTCTGATACCACTTGTAGGATCGAAAGTATGTCTAGAGGGGGGTGATTAGACTACTTGACCAAATAAAAGTCTAGCCTTTTCCCAATTTTAAGTCTTGGTAGATTTAGCAACTTAGCACTAGTCAAGCAATCAACCTACACACGCAAGTCTAAGAGTATATCAGCGGAATGTAAAACATTGCACATGAAGGTAAAGGGAGGAGTTTGGAGGGAGCAAACACAATGTAGACATGGAGATTTTTGAAGTGGTTCCGATAGGTGGTGCGATCGTACATCCACGTTGGTGGAGACTTCAACCCATGAAGGGTAACGGTTGTGCGAGTCCACGGAGTGCTCCACCCACGAAGGGTCCACGAAGAAGCAACCTTGTCTATCCCACCATGGCCATCGCCCACGAAGGACTTGCCTCACTAGGGTAGATCTTCATGAAGTAGGCAATCTCCTTTCCCGTACAAACTCCTTGGTTCAACTCCACAATCTTGACCGAGGCTCCCAAGTGACACCTAACCAATCTAGGAGACACCACTCTCCAAAAGGTAATAAATGGTGTGTTGATGATGAACTCCTTGCTCTTGTGCTTCAAATGATTGTCTCCCCAACACTTAGCTCTCTCTGACTGATTTGGATTTGGTGGAAAGATGATTTGAGTGGAAAGCAACTTGGAGAAGGCTAGAGATCAAGATTCATATGGTTGGAATGGAATATCTTGGTCTCAACACATGAGTAGGTGCATTTCTCTCATAAAATGAATATTGGAAGTGTAGGCATGTTCTGATGGCTCTCTCCACGAATGAAGAGTGGGTGGAGGGGTATATATAGCCTCCACACGAAATCTAACCGTTACACACAAATCACCAAACTCGGTGGGACCGAATCAGAAAAATCGGTGAGGCCGATTTAGTTCAAAATGTGAACGTTAGGATTTTCGGTGGGACCGATTTCATTAGGGTTAGGGCATAATGTAATCTCGGTGAGACTGATTACACAAACTCGGTGGGACCGATTTTGGTAACAGGCTAACCAGAGAGTTGGTCAGGCAAACTTGGTGGGACCGATTCACTCATCTCGATGAGACCAAAATATTACGAAGGGGAAACAGAGAGTTTGCATTGCGAACTTGGTGGGACCGAAACGTTACGAAGGGAAACAGAGAGTTTGCGATCCCATCTCGGTGAGACCGAGATCCCTATCGGTGAGACCGAAGTGACTAGGGTTTGTGGCAGTGGCTATGTCAAGAGAACTCAGTGGCGCCGGATGGAATGTTTCGGTGGGGCCGAGTTTGACTTTTGGTTTGGGACATATGTGGATATGAGAAAGTGGTTGAGGGTGTTTGGAGCATATCACTAAGCATTTTGAGCAAGAAACCCATTAAGCAACACCTCAATCCCTTTTAATAGTATTGGCTTTTCCTATGGACTCAATGTGATCTTGGATCACTAAAAGTAAAATGTAGAGTCTTTAGCTTTAGAGCTTGAGCCAATCTTTTGTCCTTAGCATTTTGAGGGGTCCACATTCCTAATCCATGCCATGCCAATCATTGAGCTTTCCTGAAATATTTATCTTGAAATAGCATTAGCTCAATGAGCTATATGTTGTTAATAATTACCAAAACCACCCAGGGATAGTTGCACTTTCAGCACGGTGGGGCCCTTGTTGTTCTTCCAGCTTTCTTTGAGGAGTTCGTCCGCCAACGTTGTCAACTCTTTGGCCAGTGCTTGTTTCTTGGAGTTCTTCGTCTCCATGGGTTGGCCCACCAACATGGCCAACTCATTGGTCGGTGCTCGCTTCCTGGAGATCTCTGTCTCAAGTGGGTTGTCCGTTGGCAACTCTTTGCCTAGTGCTCGACGATCCATCAATAAACTGTAAACAAAAAGCAATCGAACAAAAACAACAATCGCAATGAAAACAGGAAAAGAATAGGCTGTCAGAATCGGTTGGTGCTTCACAAAAAGAAGATTCTTGGAATGAAAATATAGTAGCATCACTGATTCACCCACCTTTCCTTCGTCGATACAGAAGAAAAATGGTAGAAGTGGGTAGCCTGGAGTGATGTTTTCTTCAAGGGCAGAAAGGGCTTCAACGAGCGTTCCCGTGAAATGATGGTTGCTTCGTCCAGTCCAACTTCAAGGCCACTTTACCACTGCTGGTAAAGGTGTGAGTTTTGTGATATGCCGGGTCATGACGGCCACACCGGGGTGACCGGTGAGTCTCAACTATAGAACCTCGCTGTGATTTGGTGGATGGCACGCGGGCCCGGATGCTTTGATATCCCGCATGTAGATAGAGCGGCTAGTCACATACATTAGTAGTAGTTTGGATGACAGACGAGGAGCTTTGTCCTAGTTTATTGGTCCCTATGATAATCTGTGCCAAATTTGTACTATAAATTTATCTAACCAAATGTTCATGCATGTCACAAAAATTTACATCACTAAAAACTATGTTCAAATACAAATCAAAGGATATAATTTTTGTTAACATGCACTAACACTTTGTCAGTTAAATTTTTGGTCAAAATTTAGCACAAATTACAAAGGGGCCCAATAAAGATTGTACTCTCACATTTTGTTTTGAGGATACTCCCACATAGAAAATATAAATAATAATGCATGTTGGGGCAGCCCACGTTTCTAATAATTTTAGCCGTGGGCTTGTTCACAAATTTTACGAGGCGGTGGTTGTTCACGTAATGGAGGGTCTAGTACCAGACTTGAACGATACAAAGTGTGACCTGGCACACCGTAACACCACTTGGAATAAGCGGCTAGCTCTCTCAAAAAAATAATCAATAACTCAAAAAAAGGCGACCTGACACGTACACAATTTTAAACAATGGTTCTGATGGAGTGAAACAAGAAAACTACCCCACTACATGTATATATATAGGTCGGAGCCTCCGCACTTGCTTGCTAGGGTTGCTCTATTCACACACTCTCATCCTCTCCAGATCTAAACAAGATAGCGGTGGTAACACTGTCTTTCTATCCTCACCGTTGGCTATAGATCCAGACGTATCCCCCTTTGCTGGTGAAGGGGAGGAGGGGTAGCGTTTAGGCCATCGTCGACGGCGAGGGAGGAGACCCACTGACAGCTGCACCATTATCTCTGGCCGAGCGCCGGCACGGGAGGTCCTCCGATCCCTTTGTCGCTGCCCTAGTGTGGGCGGATCTGGCCTCCCGCCGCCCACCTATCCACATCCCGACGACCTTCGGGTATATCTTCCTTCGAAACCGGCCTAGCTCTACTTCCCCAGCTCGCTACGTCGCTACATGTGCATCATTTTCTACCTCTCAGCCCCTCTCGATCGAATGGTCCAACGTCACCTAATTTTTTCTATTGTTAGAGGTAAAGCTACTTCATGGAATCGAATCTTGTACTTGGTTCAAAGAAGAAATAGAGGGGGAAATTTAGTATGTACATTGGACTTGGTACAAACAGGAAGGAAAGTGGGTGAAAGTAGTACATACTGGTCATCCAACCGGTCTCTTGGTCGAAAAGGGAAATATAGGGGAAATTTTGTACACAGTGGTATGACCAGGACTAGATTTGCTATCCACACATAGGTGTAGGTGGCTAGAGTGAACAAAAATGGGACCAACCCAGATATGTTTCTTGGATATTTGTTTCTCGGGACAACAAACTCGGAATCACCACTTTACGCCTCGGTTTAGGTACATGGTGTTGCACTGCTGGTACACCCACTGTCCCATGCCCTTATAGCAAATATTTAGTTGTTCTTAATCTAATGCCCCTGGTAAAATGAAGCCATGCCACTATTATAATCCATGAAAAGTTTAGCCAATTGTTTTTGCCAGTAATTGTTTGAGACTCTGACTATTTCCTTTGTAGCTTTTTGTGCAAATGGGGATATCCATTTCACCTCGTTGATATTGCGACCTTTTGGTGCACTGCACAAAACACTTCTTAGAAAGTGACTTTTGTGTTGTTTAACTGGAATGTTAGAATGGAACCGTTGGTTCATTTAGGTGGAACTGCACAAAGGGAGATTTGTGTTCCAATCTTCATCATCCATATTGGCACCATAACCTTCCTTTAGGTAAGAATGATATTTAATGCATGTGTTCATCTCTATTTTGCGATTGGCATGAGAAAATAATGCTATTGTTTACTAGTACACTTGTACTCCCTCATTGACAAAACCAATTCTGAAATAGAAGGCCAATCATGTACTTGGTTTCACCAACTGGTGAGGATAAAGAGAAGCAGAGCATGAAGAGGAAGACGAACAAGAAGGAGGAAATGAAGAAAATCACACGATGGTACCATCCTATGTTATCCTGACATCTTGCTAGTGGTATTGTATTGTTGTGTTGCTACTAGTCTTAATTTACTTGGAAGACTAGCAAGATGCCTGTGCATTGCACGTAACACCAAGATGCATTTGTATGAGTAGTTTATCTTGTGAGAGAAAAGGATGAACGAGGGAAGATTTTATTTGCAAATGTGAAGAGGGGTGTGGGTATCTTTTTGGAAATTGCCATAGTTTCCTTCTTATCCATCAGATATACATCTGACAGCCTATATTGCAGGATGGCAAGCACACCATCATCACCAACTCTGTTTTTTATAAGAGTAGATAGAAAAATGCAGCAGAGTAGTACTTGGCTTGATGACACATCATACTAATTAACTGGATTTTGGATGCATGTGTGACCCAGCTCTACATGATCAACAGTGCCAAGGTGATCTTGCTGAAGCCGAGGTCTCAGTAGAGGCCATTCAAGGGCTCCGGCAACGTCTCCCTTACATGTGAGACGATCCTCTAGGAGCCCTTCCACTTGTGCTGTCTCTCCTGCAAGGTGACTTAATTAATTAGGAGTACTTAAGTAGCACAAATTAATTCCTGCCTAATTTTCTTGTCGGAGTTAAACAAATCTTTAGTAGCACCCTATGCTGAATCATGTACGTGTGTATGTGTGTCTGTGGAGGTGAACCATGTGGTGGAGCAGGGAGGGAATCTTGGTAGTATCATGACATAATAATGCTATTGTTCTGCATGTCAATTTATTGCCACTGGTTCAATGAGGCAATGTTTTGTGTATTGTCCATCATGAATTTGATGCTACTGTTAAAGTAATATGCTAATGTCTTTCTATCCTTTCTCACTAAGATAATGAAGGTTTCACCTTGTTCCTACAAACAGGGATCATGTTGTGCCAATCGTACATTTCAGTGGAACTGAACAAGAGAATACAATGAATTGTATCCTAGCCAGCGTGCTTTAATTCTGCTGGAAGTTCTTGATAATCTTTCGATATAATATCACCACTGGTAAACAAGAGTGATTTCAACCATACATTTGAAGTGCACAGAAATATATACTATTGAGTGATTCCAGTGAGTGCTTTATCATCTCTTCTGGGACTACTTGAATAATCTTTTCTGCTGAGGTTGGTACCGGCCTAAGGCCTTCATCCATATTAGTTTGCTATCATCTCTATTTGTATCGTGCTACTGTGTTGCTACTGTCATGAGAAACCCCTTTATCTTTGCACGTTAAAGTTTTGCAACCTATGATACATGGCAATCCTTTGAGTGTTGAGCTAATTGGCACCGGTTAAATATACTAATACCTCTCTTTAAGAAAGACTACTATGTTGCTAAATTTACACATTAAGATAATGAGGGTGCTTCTATTTGTTAGTGTATGTTTCATCAACTAGTCCCACTATTACAGTAATCTCACTCTACCAATATATGTGCCAACAGGGATGCTCGATTTTGGTGGAACTGCACAAAAACTTTGGGTGCTTCATTGCCTCGACTGCTTCCTTCCTTTCCTGTCAGTTGCTTATCTCGGCTTCCAGTCAAAGGCAATAGTAATTGATATGCTACCTCTCACAGGTTGGTACCGGTCTATCCTTATTATTGTGCTTGTCATATGTATTGGTAATTTGGTATTGTGCTACTGTTTGTCGATTTCATAAAGGAGTAACTTGGAGCCTGAACTCACAGGCAAATCATTACATTGGGCGATTTCAGCAGAATTGCACAAAAAGATCAAATGGACAGATACTTATGTTGCTGCTATGTACTCCAAAGTTCACTCAGGCAAGCATCGATGTTGACAAGAAGAAGTGCCTATATTCATTCGAGTATCAACCAACGTCAACTAGTTGTCAAACTCCAAGTATTAGGAGAGTGAACACCAAAAATATTGCTGGGCGCATAGCCCAGAAAAACGCAGTCCAGTCTTTGATCCCCCCTTGTGCCTTTTGGTTATCAACACATATGGTAGCGAACTGTATGGCATGGAGTCTAAAGATTCCAAAAAAGTTGGTTGACGCGTATATTCATCTGGCACTTAATTAGTCTGCACGCCAGGTGAGGGAGTCCTGGATTAGGAAGTCTCCGGACAGCCGGACTATATCCTTTGGCCGGACTGTTGGACTATGAAGATACAAGATCGAAGACTTTGTCTCGTGTCTGCATGGGACTCTACTTGGCGTGGAAGGCAAGCTAGGCAATACGGATATGTATATCTCCTCCTTTGTAACCGACCTTGTGTAACCCTAACCCCCTCCAGTGTCTATATAAACCGGAGGGTTTTAGTCCGTAGGACAACAGACAATCATACCATAGGCTAGCTTCTAGGGTTTAGTCTCTCCGATCTCGTGGTAGATCAACTCTTGTAATACTCACATCATCAAGAATAAATCAAGCAGGACGTAGGGTTTTACCTCCATCAAGAGGGCCCGAACCTAGGTAAAACATCGTGTTCCCTGCCTCCTGTTACCATTCGCCTTAGACGCACAGTTCGGGACACCCTACCCGAGATCCACTGGTTTTGACACCGACATTGGTGCTTTCATTGAGAGTTCCTCTGTGTCATCGCCTTTAGGCTTGATGGCTCCTATGATCATCGGTAGCGATGTAGTCCAGGGTGAGACTTTTCTCCTCGGACAGATCTTTGTGTTCGGTGGCTTCGCACTACGGGCCAACTCGCTTGGCCATCTGGAGCAGATCAAAAGTTACGCCCCTGGCCACCAGGTCAGGTTTGGAGGCTTAAACTACATGGACGATATCCGTGGAGACTTGATCTTCGACGGATTCGAGCCCCTGCCTTGTGCGCCACGCGGTCACGATGAGTACGATTTAGCTCTACCATCGGACCGTATTCAGGAGATCGCACCGGCAGCCCTCCGAGCCTCAATTCGGAGCCAGTTGCGCCATCCATGGACGGGTGGATAGACCCTGTCACGGAGGCCGTATCCTCAGCGGCGATCGAGCCGAATATCGACCTTACCCTTCACGAGAGCCGGGTTGCCAAACTGTCAGATCCTTCTCCAGCCACGGACTCCGAACCGCCTGCGCCCGTTCCTATCGAATCCGATTGGGCGCCGATCATGGAGTGTACCTCCGTGGATATTTTTCAGCGCTCGCCCTTTGGCGATATACTGAACTCATTAAGGTCTCTCTCCTTGTCAGGAGAGTCCTGGCCGAACTACGTCCGGAAGGATTGGGATGCGGATGACGAAGAAATTCGCCGCCCACCCACCACCCAATTAGTAGCCACTGTCGATGACTTAACTGACATGCTCGACTTCGACTCCGAAGACATCGACGGTATGGACGACGGTGCTGGAGGCGAAGAGGAACCACTGCCCACAGGGCACTGGACGCCCACTTCATCACATGACGTATACATAGTGGACACACCCAAAGAAAATAATGACAAGGAACGGAAGGACGCAGTGAAGGGTGGTTCCCTCGAGGAGCAGTCAAAGCGGCGGCGTAAACGCCGCTCCAAATCCTGCCTCGGCAGAAATAACGATCATATAGACCCAGCGTTAGAGCAGGGTGAACCATTGCCCGACCACGGCAACACGGAAAATCAAGCCGAACAACCCAACCCCGTCGAAGATAACAGTCCGGACGACATCACACTGGACAGACACCTAGAGCAACAGAATGCCCATCAAAGGCTTGTCGCCACCGTGAGGAGTCTAAAAAAGCAGAAGCAAAGGCTCAAGGTTGCGCAAGACACACTCAGAATCAGATGGAGTAAAGTAGTCAACACAACAGCGAAGTACGGCGGTAATCGCCACACCAAGAGCTACCCGAAGCGGAAGTTGCTACCTGAATTCGATGAGGAGGCCTTAGATCCCCCGCAACCAAAAATTCAAATGGCCATCTGGCCGGATAGACGACCTCACGGCCAACATAGAGCGGCAAACAACGCCGCACATAAGCCAATACGCGATCCACGCGAGGGCTCACATCAAAAGGACGGCGCAACCAGATCCATCTATGGACCACGCAAGTGCGCTCCAGCATACGATGCAACACAACAAACATCCGAACACCACGGTACACCCAGATACAGGGGTGCCGCACACCCCCTATGTTTCACCGACGAGGTGCTGGACCATGAATTTCCAGAGGGATTCAAAGCCGTAAACATAGAGGCATACGACGGAACAACAGACCCTGGGGTCTGGATTGAGGACTATATCCTCCATATCCATATGGCTCGAGGAGATGATCTCCACGCCATCAAGTACTTACCCCTCAAGCTCAAAGGGCCAGCTCGGCACTGGCTTAAAAGCCTCCCCGAAAGCTCCATTGGAAGCTGGGAAGAGCTCGAAGATGCTTTTCAGGCAAATTTTCAAGGGACTTATGTCCGACCTCCAGATGCGGACAATTTGAGTCATATAACTCAACAGCCCGGAGAGTCAGCCCGAAAGCTTTGGAACATGTTTCTTACTAAAAAGAACCAAATAGTCGACTGTCCGGACGCCGAAGCCTGGGCAGCTTTTAAGCACAGCGTCCGAGATGAATGGCTTGCCAGACACCTCGGCCAAGAAAAGCCGAGAACAATGGCAGCATTAACAAGCCTCATGACCCGCTTTTGCGCGGGCGAGGACAACTGGCTAGCCCGATGCAGCACCAGCGACCCAAGTACATCCCAAGTTAGAGATGGAAACAGGAAATCACGACACAGCAAAAACAATAAGCACCGGAATAAAGAAGACATCCCGAAGAGAACGGCGGTAAACGCCGGATTCAGAAGCTCTCGGCTAGGTCAGCAAAAGCCGCCCTCTAAAGGCGCCAAAGATGAACTTTCCAGCCTAAACAAAATTCTAGACCAAATATGTCAGATCCATAGCACCCCTGATAAACCTGCAAATCATACCCACAGAGAATGTTGGGTCTTCAAGCAGTCCGGCAAGCTCAACGCCGAACATAAGGGGAAGGATACACCAAGCAAAGATGAGGATGAGCCTCGCAAGCAAAGCACTAGGGAACAGAAGAAATTTCCACCAGAAGTCAAAACAGTAAACGTGTTACACGTGATAAAGGGGAGAAACAAAGCGGCACTCCCAGATAAATATGCCCAAGAGCCTATCACCGCGGAGTTCTGCCACTGGCCGTCTCAACCGATCACCTTCGAGCAGCAGGATTACTCGGCAAGTATCCGGCGCGCAGGATGGGCTGCCTTGGTATTAAATCCAATAGTTGACGGATACCACTTCACACGAGTCCTGATGGACGGTGGCAGCAGTCTAAACCTGATATATCAGGACACAGTCCGCAAAATGGGGATAGACTCAACGAAAATTTGCCACAACAATACTACCTTTAAAGGAGTAATGCCAGGCCGAGGGGCTGATTGCACGGGCTCCCTGCTACTAGAGGTTATATTCGGCTTCCCCGATAACTTCCATAGCGAAAATTTAACCTTCCACATTGCTTCGTTCCAAAGTGGCTATCAAGCACTACTTGGACGTGAATCTTTCGCTCGCTTTAATGCAATACCGCATTACGCTTCCCTCATGCTTAAGATGCCCGGTCCACGTAGCATCCTTACAGTAAATGGAAATATTGAGCGATCCCTACACGCCGAAGAGAGTGCGGCTGCTTTGGCAGCCGCACACTAAAATGGCCTCACCAACTAAAACATTCGATAGGTCGTCAAGACCACGGACACGGTTAGACGAGTCCGGCTCATCTATATGTAATTCATACAGGTTTGAGGGCCACACCCCTATTAAAAATACAAGGGGCTCAACGCGCGCATACAGGTGGCAATTTTTACTCATCTTGAATTGTACATGGTTTCTTTAAACCTACCTTTTTGCACGACAACTTTTCACCTAAGTTCCTCTCTTTTACAGATGACCATCGTGCTACACCCATCCAGGATACGGCACAATGGAGACACAGGCGCAGACGTGCAGCAGGGACCCGTTTCAAGGATTCTTTTTAGATTAAGACCCTGCGTCAACCTTTTTTAGTGTCTCTTGTTGATACACATCCCTCAGATTCTTAGTACAATTGAGAAGGATGCTGACGTCTTGGCATGTGGCCACGTCAGAATAATACATGTACCTGGACACCAGGGGCTTCTTACAAAGGGCACTGTTTAGGCCCGGTTTACACCATAAAGACCGAATACCTTAGGGAGTGTTCGGCGTCGCGAGTTTGGCCTTATATGCATCAGCTCCGAATCATGTCTTTGGTCAAATGTTGGGTTTGCCCGGCTCCCGTGTTTTGCTGCCTTACGTTCCGCTCTATTGGCTAAGGCGGCACCAGGAGAACTACTGCGATTGTGCCCTGGTTCATCCGGACGAGCACCTCAGTAGAGAAAGCCGAAAACTGACTGTCATGATATAGCGTGAGACTGGTCAACCACTCGATGACCTATCGGAATCTTAGAATTCCTCCGCCTTAACGAAGGACCGTTTCCCGGCCAGGCATGCACGCACCCCAAATTCGGGTGAGTGCGGAGCCACCAGGGCCTATATAATAGCCCCACCGTCAACCTCCTCTGGCTAAGTGAAAGTGCTAAAGCATTATAGTCTGGTTGCCTAGTTCGCTACACTATCGCCTCCTTAATAGGACCAAGACGTTGGATTATGTGTGAACACGCATCTTCTGTGAACACCCCGCATTATATGCGTGGGGGCTGAAGCCGACGACTGCAATCTTTCAGGTTATATACATGTATACATAAACGGCCGCACAGGAGGCATCACAATACTTTCGGGCGAAAGTATAAATGTAGCCTTGATAAATTTAATAAAACGTTGTTTTTACAATGGGAATACATGTCACTCAAACATAACATTCTTCGAGCACTGGGCCTCTATCGAACGAGCGCCCTCAAGAACTTCTTCAAAATAGTGCTCGGCAGCCACTCGGCCTATGGCCGAACCCTGCGCCGCGACAGTGGTGGCATCCATCTCCGCCCAGTATGTTTTGACACGGGCAAGGGCCATCCGCGAGCCTTCTATGCACGCCGACCTCTTCATCGCATTAATGCATGGCACCGCACCAAGGAACTGCTGCACCAAGCTAAAATAGATGTTCGGCTTTGGCCCTTCCGGCCACAGATGATCCACGACAGACCTCATGGCGAGTCCGGACAATCTATTGAGTTCGGCCCATTCGGCAAGCTGATCAGTCAATGGAAGTGGACGCTCTGGAACGTTGAATTGCGACCAGAACAGCTTGTCCACTTCACGATCTGTTTGATCTTGGAAGTATTCGGTCGCATCGACAGCGCTCGCCGCCAAGTCCAGATATGCGTCGGCCGAACTCCACAACCGATCCAGAGGGGCATACCGTGGATCGCCGAACTTCCTCCGCAGCATAAAGGGCTTCCCGGCCACAATGTCCCCGGCTTCACGCAGTTCCTCCTTCTTTGCTCTCATTGCAGAGTGGGTGTCTTTGGTCGCCATTATGGACTCTTTGAGGTCCGTAGCCTTCGCCCGGTTTTCTTCTTCAAGAAACTGGCAGCGGTCGGCAGTGTCTTTTAACTTCACAGCCATTTTGGCCATTTTCTCTTTTCTCTCGCTATGCGCGGCCTTATCGGCTCTCAACTCTTCGGTCGCCTTCAAAGCGGCCGCATTACTACTTCTTGCTTGCTCCTTGGCTCGGGCAAGCTCCGCCCGCAGGGCCTCCACGGTGGCAGCTCCATCTACAGTCACAACATATTAAAGATACTGGCATCACGCTGCTCTTACTATGTGACATTCACTATAAATATCACCTACCCTGTGCCTCGTCAAGCCGCTTGTTAACAAGCTCGATGTCGGCATCCGCCGCATCCGGTCGCCGTTTTAGTTCGGCAACCCCATCAGTCCGGCTAGCCACCGGAGCTTCAGACACTTGCACATAACGGCAGTCTGGTTATTACCTGGGACTACGATCCTCTGTTCGCCGCCATTCTCGACGACAACCAGAGTCTCAGGGGCTACTATCTACACAGGGCGCACCTAAAAATGTGTGGTACTACCACAAATGCATATCATTCCACGTACCTCAAAGCCCGTTAGTAGACTCATAAAGGCTTCATGCAACCCATTTTCGGCGGACGAAATCCTTTCAATCACCATACACATTAATGTATGGTTCTCTTCTGAGATGGTCGCTTGCTCTAGCAGACCCTTCAGTACGTCCGACCGCACACCAGGTGGTGCCGGACTCTTTTGATTGCTCTCTTCAAGAGCCAGATACTGAGGGCTTCGGGTGACCATGGGATTACCTTCTAGCCTTGCTGGATCCGGAGAAACTCTCCGTGATGACACTTTAAGGTCACTCGCTTTTGGAGCCAGGGAATCCAGGGGAGGCGTTTCGCTCTCCATCATCTCCGGAAGAAGATCCCCCGAAGACGAGCTCTGCTGAGAAGGGCTCAGATCTGAACTGCAAGATAAATGCTTTGTTTATCTTCCTCAGAAGTAAGGTAGTATATCTTCACTATTAAGTACTTTTTGATTACTCACAGCTTGTTAGAGGGCTGATCCCCGCATGGACTTTGTGCGGCAAGAGCACCCTCCGAGGCAGGACCCTCTGGTGGAGTTTTCTTCTCCCCTTTGGAAACCTTGGTTTC
The DNA here is from genome assembly GCF_056163025.1 of Triticum urartu. Lineage (NCBI taxonomy): Eukaryota > Viridiplantae > Streptophyta > Magnoliopsida > Poales > Poaceae > Triticum > Triticum urartu. The sequence goes on from NC_141875.1 coordinate 249,376,624, forward strand.
CGGATCATCAGAGGTAGTCCTCTTCCTCCCCCGGGGCGAGGGAATGTCACATTCCTTCCCTTGGTTATCCTCCCTCACGGAGGCGCTCGTTCCCTCGGTTGGAATAGGTAGCGGTGGGGGCCCGCTTTCGCCCTCTTTATTCCCCCATTCATCTTCCTTTGAGGGCACCAGGCAAGGTGCTGGCTCGAGCATCTTTTCCAGCACCGGATTGTCCAAGCCTTCGGGAAGGGGGGCCGAACACCGGATCATCTTCGCCTTTGTTATCCAGTCTTGGTCAAAAAGCGATTCTTCAGAATGACGTCATGATAAATGAAAGACAGTGTGTTCGGCTAGAGAATTACTTACTTGGGCCGCAGTGCGGTTGCTGCTCAGGCCCACGTCCTCGGAGGTGTCTGGACACTCTATTTGGGGTCCGAAGAACGACTTGTACATCTCCTCGTGCGTCAGGCCGAGGAAATTCTAAATAGCGCCCGGTCCTTCTAGGTTGAATTCCCACAAGCGGAGGGGCCGGTGTTTGCAAGGTTGGACTTGACGAACCAGCATGACTTGCACTACCATAACCAAACTAAAATCTCCCTCGAAGAGATCTCAGATGCGGCTCTGCAGTATGGGCACATCCTTGGCTGGACCCCAGCTCAGCCCCTTGCTGATCCATGACATCAGTTGTGGAGGAGGGCCCGAGCGAAAGGCGGGGGAAGCTACCCACTTTGCACTTCTGGGAATGGTGACATAGAACCACTCCCGTTGCCATAATCCGGACACCTCTGGAAAGGAACCTTTTGGCCACGAAGCTCCAGCAATGTTTCTTATTAATGCACCTCCGCACGCTGCATGCTGCCACTCAACCGTCTTCGGCTTCACATCAAAGGTCTTGAGCCACAGGCCGAAGTGAGGGGTAATGCGGAGGAAGGCCTCACACAAGACAATAAATGCCGAGATGTGGAGAAAGGAATCCAGGGCTAGATCGTGGAAATCAAGCCCGTAATAGAACATCAAACCCCTAACAAAGGGATCCAGAGTGAGGCCTAATCCTCGGAGGAAGTGGGAGATGAACACAACGTCTTCATTGGGTTCAGGAGTAGGGATGACCTGCCCTCAGGCGGGCAGCCGATGTGAGACTAAGGCGGTCAGGTATCTTGTCTCCCTCAACTTCTTGATATCCTCTTCCATGACGGAGGAGGCCATCCACCGGCCCTGGAGGCTGGATCCGGACATGATTGAAGGTCTGAAGCACCTGACCTGGGCTTTGAGTGTTAGAACTCGAGGCAAGGGAAGGATTCGATTGAGCACGGGAGGAAAAAAGTAAAAGCCTTGACCCTTTATAAACAGGGTGAATATCAAGCGTCCTCCTCGTGGCCGTTTGGGACTTCCCTAAAATCTAGGAGTCCTAGGCGCGGTTGGGCTACGCACGACCGTATTGATGAGAATTCTGTAATAAGGGGGACACGATCTCTGCTTTGACAAGACGTGTCAAGAAACTGCCTCGCGTTATGTGTGGGGTTGGTTAAAGAAAAACGGTTCGAATAATCACCGAGCCATGGCATGATGTCATGTTGCCAAAACGTGTCAGCAAATTAGATTTGTGGAAATACTATTCTCTCTATGGTGGTATGTGGAACTTATTTTGCAGGGTCGGACACTATCCTTTTATTCGAACTCTTCTGTGGTGTATCCGGAGGAGGAACCCGCCTTGCAATGCCGAAGACAACACTGCGCGCCGGACTCATCGTCACTGAAGCCTGGTTCAGGGGCTACTGAGGGAGTCCTGGATTATGGGGTCTCCGGACAGCCGGACTATATCCTTTGGTCGGACTATTGGACTATCAAGATACAAGATTGAAGACATCGTCTCGTGTCCGGATGGGACTCTACTTGGCGTGGAAGGCAAGCTAGGCAATACGGATATGTATATCTCCTCCTTTGTTACCGACCTTGTGTAACCCTAACCCCCTTCGGTATCTATATAAACCGAAGGGTTTTAGTCCGTAGGACAACAGACAATCATACCATAGGCTAGCTTCTAGGGTTTAGCCTCTCCGATCTCGTGGTAGATCAACTCTTGTAATACTCATATCATCAAGAATAAATCAAGCAGGACGTAGGGTTTTACCTCCATCAAGAGGGCCCGAACCTGGGTAAAACATCGTGTTCCCTGCCTCCTATTACCATCCTCCTTAGACGCACAGTTCGGGACCCCCTACCCGAGATCCGCCGGTTTTGACACCGACACCAGGTATGGTCCATTTCAGTTGAACTGCACACAAAATTTTGGTGGTTCATTTTATCGACCGCCGCCTTTCTTGTCTGCAATGTAGAATTTTGGCGAGCTACAAGACCAAGATGAGCCAGTAAACTAGTTGGATGAAAGTAGTGGCCAAGTTGCTCAAACCTCCCTCGGCATGGCCACTATCTCGAGGATAAACCTACAAGCAAAGTTCAGATTGTCTATGCCTCCTCTTATGTACTTGAAAGTTTACTCGTACAAGCATTAATTTTGGCAAGAAGTACCTCTGACAGAACACCATTTACCAGTCTGTACCCTAGGTAATTAAAGTTTGTCCATGGATGATATTAGCTATGATCTCAATCATTTGGATGCATAAACATACGGAACATGTGTATATCTGAATCTTTTTGTGAATTATGTATGAATATTGTCTTGTGATCTATCTATCATTTGGATGCATAGACATGTTGAACTTGTGTATATATGAATCTATTGAGTTGTTGATTGTGAATGTTGGCTATGAATATGAACGTGTCCTCTGAACCTGAGTTTGATATGAATGTTTACCTTTTCTGTTGTAGTTGTGTGTGAACTTTTTAGTATGTCTACTGTGGGATTTGTGACGTGTGGGTGTCAATGGCACACCTTCTTCCTGAGAAGAATTGCACCTGCTTGTTAGGGTAGCAAAGTCACATCAGCTCTTTTTATCTTTTTGCTCTGTCTTCCCCCTCCCCTGCTCAACTCCTGCCATAATGTTTTCGGCCTCAAAACAAACTTAGTACTGCATTGTTTTGGGGGCTTGATGAAAAATCGAGTGCTGCTTTCTGTAGGTTGGCCCACCCAGCAAATGGGCTACTGGTCCACCATGGACTGGGAGGCTAAAAATACAAGTTGTATGGTGCAGAGGCAAGTAAAAAACGCCATCGAGAGTCATCCACTGGAAAAAAATCACGTCTGATGTGCTTCTTCAGTCATGCCGTCGGCCCCCTCTTTAATCCAGTTCGCTTCATTCCCCAACCGGCAGGACGGGAAGGAAGTTTATTTCCCCCTCGCGCTGACGGGGGATTGAAGAAGCGCGGCATCGAATCCAATGTAACACCCAGGTGTCATGCTATAGCAAACTCCTACTAATGGTGCCACATCATCATAATTAAATTTTGTCTAATCATCACTTTGTCCCAAACCAACCTCAAATTCAAATTTAAAAGACAAGTCAAAATTATTTCTCCTCAAGCTATAAAACTAAAATGTTCAAATAGTTCTATACAATTTCCCTAATCAATGTCATGTTAAAACCAACTTGGTTTGACTCACAACTAAATTCCTAGAAAATTAATAAGTGGTCCAAAAGCATTTAAATCAAAATAAGCAAATATTTATAATTTTCCAAATGATGTGAAACATTGTGTGTGATCTCAAAATATTGCAATACTAATTATGTGGCCATCTACACTTTTTACAAAACTCTTTTGCTAACAAATTAATATGCAAAACAGAAATAGAAAAAATAGAAAACAGAAAAGGGAGAGAGGTGCTACTGGGCACTTTGGCCCAGCTAGCTACACAAAAGGCCCAGCCCACACCCCCACTTGCCTCCTACCTCAGGTACAGTAACAGGGGGGTCGTGGTAGCCATCCCACGGCGCCCGGTCTCGTGGCGGCCATCCCCGTCCCCCCCCTGGTCGGATAAGAGCATCACTGGGACCCCCTCTCGATCCCCTCCCAACCCAAGTTCCATTCCCCTCTCTCTCCCACTCGCTCTCTTCTCTCGAAGACGTCGCCCGAAATCATCCGCCTCCGCGCCGTTGACGTGCTCTGGAGCCATCCCGGGGCCTCGCGGAGATGTCCAGGCGTCGCGCCTTCATCGTCTACATCGACTACAATGATCGGATCAAGCAACCCCTCATTGAGCCGACCGGATCGAGACACTCCATCGCCTTTGGTCACTGTCGTCCGCCGCCTCAATTCATCGTGTGCCTGCCTTCTAAGCCTCCGAAGAGCCTTCATGTGCTCCTTCGGTGAGCCCTGCCCCCTTTGCCTCTCTTCCCGAGCTCCGGCTCCTCCCCTAGGAAGAAAGCCGCAAGCTCCGGCACCACCCTCCACCATGGTCATCGAATACGATGAGGTCGTGCTCACCTGCTCCTTTTGATTGTGTGCGTGCACGAGGCACCCAGTATATGCCGCCTAACCCGCAGCCTTGCTCGTTTCCGATCTCATGTTTCGTTCTGGCCGAACACCGCGGCCATGCACTTCTCGTCTGCTGCTTATTGTTCCTTGTCGTGACATGCTTTTCTGCTGCTAGCGCCACTGCCCGCGCCCTCATGCATGTGCGCGTGTGGCCTCGCCTACACCTGTTGCTTGCTGTTGCATGATGCGGCTGCCTTCCCTTGCTGCCGCTTGTTCTCCTGTTGCTGCCTACCCCTACTGCTACTCTGCTGCGTAGCCGCCGCCGATGCACTAGCTGCTCGTGGAAGCTTGCTATTGCTGCTCCTAGATGCTGCTACTAGCTGCTGATGGAGCCGCTACTAATGGCCATGGCTGTGGCCATGGCCGAGCATGTATTCTTTGTGTATGTGTGTACAGCCACCAGTGGCCGGCCCATGCAAATTAGATTAGGGTATAATTTCTACTACTTAGTTTAACTGCTAGCCAATGACAGTGGCCCCCACTTTTAGTTAATATAATTTAATTAAAGTCTAGTTAATCATAACAATGACATGTGGGACCTGCCTACACTACGTCCTTTGACCGGTCAAGCTTTGACTAAGTCAACCCAGTCCCCTGGCCCCACATATCAGCCTCTCTGGCTATGTACACTGTGGCAGTGGGTACACATAGCAGTTTTCCTATTTAATTCGAATTAATAGTAATTTCATAAAATACTAAAATCTTTGAAAAATCATAGAAAAATAACCATAACTCAGATGAAAATATTTTATATATGAAAGTTGCTCAGAAAAATCCAATGAATCTGAATATGCCCTCCGTTCATCTGTCACGTGCCTCTAGCATGATAAACACGGAACCTTTTCCCCTCTTTCATCTGTCCGGAAAATGCCAAACTCCGAGAAAACATGCTCGGATGTTTTTCCCCTTCTCCTGTATCGAGTAGTACCGCGTTAGGTCACCTCTAGCACATCGTTTTACCATGTTATGCTTTATGATGGTTTGTTTATTTTATATTTATTGTTTCTTCCCCGTCTTCTCTCTGGTAGACCCCGAGACCGATGCTGCCCCTGTGATCGACTACGTCTCCGATGACCCTTCTTCCTTTGCAGCAAAGCTTCCAGGCAAGCCCCCCCCCTTTGATCATTTCAATATCGCCCATTATATTCTCTTATGCTTGCATTAGATTTTGCTACTGTAATTGATTGCTCCTATTCTGATGCATAGCCTGCTTTTGTACCTGCTATCGTACCTTACCTACTTATTCTAAACTGCTTAGTATAGGTTGGGTGATCCATCAGTGACCCCCATCTTGTCCCAGTTGCCCCGTTTTATGTTCGATGACTCGATTAACGTGATCGATGTCCAGGTCCTGACACCGCACATCACCCCCCTTAGTTATATGACTCTGTAGAGTTGCTATTGAGTGCCGAGGGTGATACCTCATCAGCACTTCTGATGTCAACCTTGTAGTGTAGCTATTCGGTCATGGTCGTCGAGGGTGATTCCTCCTTGACCACTCCCGGTAATGACCCTGTCGTGCAACCCCTCAAGTGTGGACCAATGAGGGTGATTCCTCCAAGTCCACCTTGATGGTTACATCGAGTGGAATCCATCGAGGGTGATTCCTCAGGTAAACCCCTTGGTGTTAGACACACGGTTACTATGGTTACTATGACTTTACACTGAACCATGTTACTAAAGATGGGTCGGCCCCGAGGGGTACCCGCGCGAGCTTAATTGCGAGTGATGTGGAGTCGGGTTGACCTGGAAGGTGCCCACGAGATAATTACGAGGTGTGGCCGGGCATTCTTAGCCCTTGCCACGAGTCCTCGAGATGAGGCAACGGGGTCACATCGATCGTGAGTCTCTGCTTGTTACCGCGCATTCCTAATCCACTACGATTTGGATATTTGATCCGAGGGGCCTCTGGCGTGATAGCACTAACCATCACGCAGGAATAAGTATGGGCACTCTACTTCGTGTGTATCAGCCGAAAGCTCAATGGACGTCAGCGATGGAGCGGCGTGCGCCGGCTTGGACTGTAAGGGGGGCAAGGTGTAACATCCCAAATTTGCAATTTGGAATGTTATACATAGATCATCATGCATATCATATTTTCATGCATTTTGGTTGATCCTAGAAATTTCACGCAACTCAAGGACCTTCGGAGAGAGTTGGAGATTTCGTTATTTTCATATTTGAGAGTTTTCTCGAATTTGAAAAGAGGATCATTTGATTTATTTATTTGATCTTCAATAATTTTTCCGATATCAAAAAAATAAGAGAGGGAATAAAATGAATTTCCCAAAATTTAGGAAAAATGAAGATTTAATAAATAGATCAAATTTTGGTTTTGCCGGAGTTTATTTGCATTTTATTTGGATAGGGAAAAATGCGCGTTTTAAAAAATTGCATTTTAGGTCCGTAGAAAAGTTCATTTTGTTCGGCTCACTTTTAGGAGTCGGGGAAAATTTACTTTAGTTTTTTCGGAGTTCGTTTAGATCTCTTTTTTTCTGCACGCTGAACCGTTTATAAAAAAAACAGGAAACTTACCGCAGGCCAGCCGGGCCAAGGCCCAAGCCAGCCGGCCGGCCACCCCAGCCTCCCAGCCGCGCGCAGCGCCAGGCAAGGCCGCCGCCGCCGCCTCTTGTTTCCCTGGCCGAATCCTAGTAGGTTAGCCCCTCCCCTTTCCTTATTCTGTTTTCTTTTCTTTTTTCTTCTAGGACTCTTTTTCCTAATCCTAGTCCATTTCTTGTCCCCTACCCCAAGTAAACCCCCCCTCACCAATATAAATACCCCAACACCCCCCCTCTAAACACATCAAATCCCAAGCCTCTCTCAACCCCAAGCACTCCACCGCACCCCGCGCCCTACACCGCCGCCGCCGTCGCACCTAGCCGCCGCCTTAGCCGCCGCCGCACCTAGTCGCTGCACCTTGCCCACGCCGCCGCCCTATGCCGCCGCCGGAGGTTGCCCCGCGTCTCTTTTTCTCGGATCATTTTCTTCTAATCGTTCCGATTCCTTTCTTCTCTAAACCGTTCCGGTTTTCTAGATTGGTTTTTCGTTTGGTTTTCTTGTCTGAAACCCTAGATCGGATTCGTTTTCTTCTCCGATTTAGTTGCCTTTGGACCGTTCGCCGGACCGTTCGTCCTAACGAACGTGATCACCGGATTCTTCTAGGTTAACGACGTCCGTTCGTTTAACCGTTCTTCTTTTTCTTTTCGTCGGATTTATTCGCGATCGCGATCTCAGATCCGATCTTCTTTCTAGTCTTTCTTTTCGCTCGTTTATCGGAATCAGGTGATTCAAGCGCCGGGAGTTTCATTTCGAAACCGCCGTTCCGTCTAATCAACTTAAACAAGTTTTTGCCCCGGTAAAATTTGACCTAGTTTCAACTTGCTAGAACCGAGTTGTTTTTCTTCCGCCGTTTGTTCGGTTCGTTCTTTCTTTGCAACCGGAGTTCTTAAGTTGAACTATCTGGTTCGATCTCTTGTTCGATTTTTACCTGTGCATTAGATGAGTACTTATTGTATGCTTGTTGTTTGTCTGCGATAGATTACCCGGATTGCGCCGCCTGTTACTTCGAAACCCTAGGACTCGCGGATCATCAGCAAGGCAAGTAACACTTTGATCATACCTTTTCTACAACCCAGTTTTATTGCATTAGATCAATCCTCACACATTGCATGATTAGGATCTAATTAAATTGTGGGATGGGAAGTAGATGAGGTAGTACCTATTACCTGTATTATTATGAAACCCTTGGGAGTTACTTCTACGTTTGCTTATTATGCCATGCTATGCTAGTAGACGTGGATTGGGTGAGTGATATCCATGACAGATGTGAGTTGATAATTTTAATGGTTTATCTAAGGTGGCAACTTAAACACACATCTGGGTAGATTGAGGCACCTGATGTCTATCAGGACTTGCCTGTTTTTTTTGGACCGCCACCCAGGCTCAAAGGGATCATAAGATAATTCATGCTAGAAACTTCCGTGTGCAGCCACATGCTACTATGGGCTCTGGCATAGTTGACTAAGTCGTGGGAACTCTTATGGGGTGGACTAGCAGATGTAGGGGATGTAGGTGTACCGGTCTACCCCACATGTAAGGTGCTAGTGCTTCTGAAAGACTATGTCTCGGTCATCCGTTTCTCAAACACCATGTAGTGCGAGAAAACAAACGGAGGCGATCGAGTCATGTGGGGAAAAGTGCGCAAACCTCTGCAGAGTGTACAAACTAATCATGATTAGCCGTGTCCCCGGTTATGGACAACTTGAGTATCTAGTACTTGAATATCATGTGAATCTCGACATGTTACTTCTAATTAATGCTGTTGGGTTTTAATTGTACTTTTAATTGGGATTGAGAATGCTGTCAACCATTCTCAATGTTTCACAACCACCATGATAGTTAAATAAACTTATTCCTTTGCAGTAGGGAAAAACTGGCTTTACGCAAAACTGTAACCATAGAGCTTTCCACCAGCCATATATGCATATAGTATAGCTGTTTCATTCCATTACTCTCTATGTGTTACATTGCCAGCATATTCCATGTGCTGACCCGTTTTCGGGCTGCAACTTCTCATGTTGCAGACTTTTCAGACGATGATTGAGGTGTTTTTTTAGGTCATGGTTCTATACTCAGTGATGCCGTTGGAGTTGATCGACCCATTTATCTTCCGAGTCTTCCGCTGTTATCGATATTAGATGGCCTTCAGCCATATTTATTGTAATAAGTTCTTTTTGAGCCAATGATGTAATAAGTGTGTGATTGCAACTCTGCTATAAATCCTCGATGTACTGTGTGGTGTCAGCATTACTGATCCAGGGATGACACCGTAGCACAGTAGACGTGATCCATTCGGGTCAGGTCGCTACAGAGATGGTATCAGAGCACACGCCGACTGTAGGACACGACCACTAAGTTAAAGCCATAGATCACCCTTCTCTTCTCATTTTCTAACTCCTCATCTTTTCTACTCTTTTAGGATGACGCACGCGAAGATTAAGTACGCTCAACCGGATGAAGGCACACCATTTGGATTTCACCTGAAGGAAGTCACCAAGTACCTGAACATTGGATTACCAAGCTTCACGGGAACCTTCAATGCCACTCTGCCTGAAGAGGAGCGCTGGAAGATTCAAGCTCATGTTCCGGGAAGGACATTCGCGCCAATCACGAAACCCATAGATAGTGTTTTCAATGCACCAACCTGGAGTCTGGGAAAGAGCATGGCCGCTCATATCACCATAGGATGCATTGGAGAAGTTTATCAAGAAGATCTCAAGGACACTATCTACCAAATTTGCGGACGCCGAGATGAACAATGGGAGTTAGTCAGCACCAAGAAGGATAGATTCATTGCATCTTTCATCCAGGAGTTAAACCAGCACATTCGACGCCACGAGAACCAGATGTGCAATGATATGATAGAGTTGAAGAATGCGAAGGCAAGGATGATCGAGCTAGACGGAGAACTGAAGTCTACACGCAGGGACTACATGGACGAGATCGTAGCTCTAGCAAGACACAATGGCGATCTTAAGCAGGAGATTGAAGAACTCAAGAGGAAGTTAGCATCCAAGGAAGAAGACGAGTACGTCGCATGTCCGGACAACTACATCATCATCGACGACACCGATTCGGATCCAAGTGAACCCGACTTTGAAGACGAGGCTGGAGCAGATATCATGGAGTCTTCCACCGGTTCAAATTTCTAGATGACCACCAGATAGTAGTAGTATTCCCCCATGTAAACATTATAGTTCAAGCACTTTTGCGATAGTTTTAGACCGTTTGTAAGCCCTTGTTTGATTGATTGAAGTGATTTTGTGTGCATTTTGCTCATGTGCATATGGGTAGTGTTTTCCCTTTAGACCTCACTCTATTCTCAATTCTCGTCTTTTCTAAACCCTCAGATGCCTCCGAGACGTGACAATGGATTTCCACCGGAGCTCACTCAGTTGATCCAGCAGCAGAATCAATTGATGCAGATGTTAGTCCAGAACCAGCAGAACAACAACAACAACCCACCACCACCACCACCTGTTGACCACTTAGCCCGTTTCCTTAGGCTGAATCCGCCGGTGTTTTCCAGTAGCACCGAGCCAATAGTAGCAGACGATTGGCTCCGCAAGATAGGAAGGGAGTTGACCACGGCAGGATGCACAGATGGTGAGAAAGTGAAGTTTGCCGCTCATCAGCTAGACGGACCCGTGGCAGCATGGTGGGAGAATTTCACAGCCACTTACCCAGTTGACACTGTCACATGGGATCAGTTTCAGCAAGCTTTCCGCACTGCCCATGTTTCAGCAGGAGCTATGGCCCTGAAGAAGCGTGAGTTTCGCAACTTACGCCAAGGAGGAAGGACTGTTGGCCAGTATGTGGAGGAGTTTAGTAAGCTAGCCCGTTATGCCCCAGATGACGTTGCTACGGATGTAGCTAAGCAGGAGAAGTTTCTGGAAGGACTGAATGATGAACTAAGCATGAAGTTGATGGTAGCGAGTTTCAACAACTACCAGGAGTTGGTAGATCGTGCCATCATGATAGAAGGGAAGCAACAGCAGATTGAGAACCGTAAGAGGAAGTATGGACAAGGGAAGTATAACTCTGGAGCCCAGCAGAAGCCCCGTTTTACCCCTAAACCGGGATTTCAGTTTCAGCATACCCATGGAGGAGGTAGCTCGCACAACCATAATGGCCACAAGAATGGTAATGGGAATGGAGGAAGCAACGGCCAGAACCGGACCACCCCATCGACCCTAACCAAGAGGGACCTGAGTCAAGTCACCTGTTTCAAGTGTTCGAAGACCGGACATTATGCCAATGAATGTCCCGAAGGCCAGAATGGGAATGGCAATGGAAACTCTGGGAAGAAGCCGAACCCTTTCAATAGGGGACAGGTGAACCACGTTAATGTGGAGGAGATTGAAGATCAGCCCGATGCAGTAATAGGTAAGTTTTTGGTTAAGTCATTTACTGCACTCGTTCTTTTTGATACTGGTGCATCGCATTCATACATATCAAGGGGATTTGTGGAAAAGTATAGCCTGCCCACTAGGATTCTTAAAACACCTATGCTAGTAAGCTCGCCAGGAGCAGAATACATGGCCAGACAAGGATGTTTCCAAGTACCATTGAGTATAGGAAGGCATGTATTCCCAACGGATTTAATTATTCTGGAATCCCAAGGGTTGGATGTGATTCTTGGTATGGATTGGCTGTCGATGTATGGAGGAAACATCGATTGCGCCAGTAAGACAATTTTTCTTACCACACCAGAAGGAAGAAGGATCAAGTATGTATCCCGGCATGTGCCAAACAGGACCCAAGTAAATTCCTTAACAGGAGTTGTGCAGGAGGAAGTACCAGTGGTAAAGGATTTTCCTGATGTATTTCCTGAGGTATTACCAGGCATGCCACCGGATAGAGACATTGAGTTTTTGATTGAGTTATTGCCAGGTACAGGCCCAATATCGAAGCGACCGTACTGGATGCCAGCAAAGGATTTGGTGGAAATTAAGAGTCAGATTAAGGAGTTATTGGATAAAGGTTACATTCGCCCAAGTTCTTCACCTTGGGGATCACCCGTACTTCTAGTGGAAAAGAAGGATGGATCATTAAGGATGGTTGTAGATTATCGTGGATTGAATGAAGTAACCATCAAGAATAAGTACCCACTGCCAATGATCAACGATCTGTTTGATCGATTGCAAGGAGCTAAAGTGTTTTCCAAGATCGATTTGCGATCAGGGTACCACCAATTGAAGATTCGGGAGCAGGACATACCTAAGACAGCATTCACCACGAGATATGGACTGTATGAGTATACCGTTATGTCATTTGGATTGACTAACGCACCTGCCTATTTTATGAACCTGATGAACAAAGTGTTTATGGAGTTTTTGGATAAGTTCGTCATAGTGTTCATTGATGACATTCTGGTTTATTCAAAGAATGAAGAGGAGCATAAGGAACAATTGCGTTTGGTTTTGGAGAAACTAAGGGAACATCAGTTATACGCCAAATTCAGCAAATGTGAGTTTTGGTTGAAGGAAGTTGGATTCCTCGGACACGTTATATCCGGAGAAGGTATAGCAGTTGACCCCATAAAGGTTGAGACCGTAACCGAATGGGAAGCACCCACAACAGTTGGAGAGATCCGGAGTTTTCTTGGACTCGCAGGATACTATCGGAGATTCATTGAGAACTTTTCAAAGATTGCAAAGCCTATGACTGAATTGTTGAAGAAGGATACTAAGTTCAAATGGACTGAGGAGTGTGAGGCTAGTTTCCAGGAGTTGAAGAAACGCTTGGTTACCTCACCAGTATTAATTTTGCCAGATCAGACCAAGCATTATGAGGTGTATTGCGACGCTTCACGTCGAGGACTTGGAGCAGTGCTTATGCAGGAAGGAAGAGTTGTTTCGTATGCTTCACGGCAACTGAAGCCTCATGAGTTGAATTATGCCACGCATGATTTGGAGTTAGCAACCGTAGTGCATGCATTGAAGACGTGGAGACATTTCCTCATTGGAAATCATTGTGAGGTGTACACGGATCATAGGAGTTTGAAGTACATTTTCACGCAGAAGGAGTTGAACCTCAGACAAAGGAGATGGTTGGAGCTCATCAAGGATTATGACATGATATTGCATTACCATCCCGGAAAAGCTAACGTAGTAGCTGACGCATTGAGCCGTAAGAGCCATGTCAATACCCTAGTGACGGGGAAAATACCAAAGGAGTTAGCAGAAAACCTTCGTGAGCTATGTTTGGAAATAGTTCCGAGAGGCTATATAGTAGCATTGGAGATTCAGTCAACATTGATGGATAAGATCAAAGAAGCTCAGAAATCTGACAAGGAGATTGCCGCTATAAAAGAGAGAATGAGTAAAGGAAAAGCAAGGGGATTTCGTGAGGATGAGCACGATACCTTATGGTTTGAGGACCGTGTTTATGTGCCCAATGACCCGGAGATCAGGAAGTTGATTTTGCAAGAGGCACATGATTCACCGTATTCGATTCACCCAAGGAATACCAAGATGTATTTGGATTTGAAGGAAACATTCTGGTGGACCGGAATGAAGAAGGATATTGCAGCATATGTAGCAGTTTGTGACGTATGTCAGAGAGTAAAGGCAGAGCATCAGAAGCCAGCAGGATTGTTACAACCATTGCCGATACCCGAATGGAAGTGGGAAAAGATAGGCATGGACTTTATCACAGGACTACCCAGGACAAAATCAGGATATGACTCGATATGGGTAGTAGTTGATCGTTTGACGAAGGTAGCACATTTCATTCCAGTTAAGACCACTTACACCAGTGCTAAATTGGCGAAGATATACATGACTAGGATCATTTGTTTGCATGGAGTTCCGAGGAGTATCGTATCAGATAGAGGAACCCAATTTACCTCAAGGTTTTGGAATCAGTTGCATGAAACATTAGGAACGAGACTGGAGTTCAGCACGGCTTTTCATCCACAGACGGATGGACAGACCGAGAGAGTCAATCAGATTTTGGAAGATATGCTGAGAGCTTGTGCACTAGATTATGGATCTAGTTGGGACGATAATTTGCCATATGCGGAGTTTTCTTATAACAACAGTTACCAAACCAGTTCGAAGATGGCACCTTTCGAAGCTTTATACGGAAGGAGGTGCAGGACACCGTTGTCATGGGACGAAGTTGGAGACCGTCAATTCTTTGGACCAGATTTGATTAAGGAGTCTGAATGGAAAGTTAAGTTGATTCGCGATAGGCTCAAGGTAGCCCAGTCCAGGCAGAAGAGCTACGCAGATTCTAAACGCAAGGAGACAGTTTACGAAATCGGACACAGAGTTTATCTTCGAGTATCCCCACTTCGAGGAGTTAAGCGCTTTGGAGTTAAGGGAAAGTTAGCACCGCGTTTCGTTGGACCATATAAGATTTTGCAACGTATGGGAGAAGTCGCTTATAAGTTGGAATTACCAGAGGGACTGTCAGGAGTTCATGATGTATTCCATGTTTCTCAGTTGAAGAGATGCCATGCCGAGATGGCGGAAGTATCGCTAAGAGATACCGTGCCGCTTGAAGCGATTCAGTTGAAGGATGACCTAACATATGAGGAGAAGCCAGTTAAGATTCTCGATTTTGCCAGCAGAGTTACTCGCAGCAAGGTTATCAAGTTTTGCAAAGTTCAGTGGAACCACCACTCAGAGGATGAAGCCACCTGGGAGAGAGAAGAAGATTTGCTCAAGGACCACCCTCACCTATTTTCTAGCCAACCCGAATCTCGAGGGCGAGATTCATATTAAGGGGGGTAGGTTTGTAACATCCCAAATTTGCAATTTGGAATGTTATACATAGATCATCATGCATGTCATATTTTCATGCATTTTGGTTGATCCTAGAAATTTCACGCAACTCAAGGACCTTCGGAGAGAGTTGGAGATTTCGTTATTTTCGTATTTGAGAGTTTTCTCGAATTTGAAAAGAGGATCATTTGATTTATTTATTTGATCTTCAATAATTTTTCCGATATCAAAAAAATAAGAGAGGGAATAAAATGACTTTCCCAAAATTTAGGAAAAATGAAGATTTAATAAATAGATCAAATTTTGGTTTTGCCGGAGTTTATTTGCATTTTATTTGGATAGGGAAAAATGCGCGTTTTCAAAAATTGCATTTTAGGTCCGGAGAAAAGTTCATTTTGTTCGGCTCACTTTTAGGAGTCGGGGAAAATTTACTTTAGTTTTTTCGGAGTTCGTTTAGATCTCTTTTTTTCTGCACGCTGAACCGTTTATAAAAAAACAGGAAACTTACCGCAGGCCAGCCGGGCCAAGGCCCAAGCCAGCCGGCCGGCCGCCCCAGCCTCCCAGCCGCGTGCAGCGCCAGGCAAGGCCGCCGCCGCCGCCTCTTGTTTCCCTGGCCGAATCCTAGTAGGTTAGCCCCTCCCCTTTCCTTATTCTATTTTCTTTTCTTTTTTTCTTCTAGGACTCTTTTTCCTAATCCTAGTCTATTTCTTGTCCCCTACCCCAAGTAAACCCCCCCTCACCAATATAAATACCCCAACACCCCCCCCCCTCTAAACACATCAAATCCCAAGCCTCTCTCAACCCCAAGCACTCCACCGCACCCCGCGCCCTACACCGCCGCCGCCGCTGCACCTAGCCGCCGCCTTAGCCACCGCCGCACCTAGCCGCGCACCTTGCCCACGCCGCCGCCCTACGCCGCCGCCGGAGGTTGCCCCACGTCTCTTTTTCTCGGATCGTTTTCTTCTAATGGTTCTGATTCCTTTCTTCTCTAAACCGTTCCGGTTTTCTAGATCGGTTTTTCGTTCGGTTTTCTTCTCTGAAACCCTAGATCGGATTCGTTTTCTTCTCCGATTTAGTTGCCTTTGGACCGTTCGCCGGACTGTTCGTCCTAACGAACGTGATCACCGGATTCTTCTAGGTTAACGACGTCCGTTCGTTTAACCGTTCTTCTTTTTTTTCGTCGGATTTATTCCGCGATCGCGATCTCAGATCCAATCTTCTTTCCAGTCTTTCTTTTCGCTCGTTTATCGGAATCAGGTGATTCAAGCGCCGGGAGTTTCGTTTCGAAACCGCCGTTCCGTCTAATCAACTTAAACAAGTTTTTTCCCCGGTAAAATTTGACCTAGTTTCAACTTGCTAGAACCGAGTTGTTTTTCTTCCGCCGTTTGTTTTCCGCCGTTTGTTCGGTTCGTTCTTTCTTTGCAACCGGGGTTCTTAAGTTGAACTATCTGGTTCGATCTCTTGTTCGAGTTTTACCTGTGCATTAGATGAGTACTTATTGTATGCTTGTTGTTTGTCTGCGATAGATTACCCGGATTGTGCCGCCTGTTACTTCGAAACCCTAGGACTCGCGGATCATCAGCAAGGCAAGTAACACTTTGATCATACCTTTTCTACAACCCAGTTTTATTGCATTAGATCAATCCTCACACATTGCATGATTAGGATCTAATTAAATTGTGGGATGGGAAGTAGATGAGGTAGTACCTATTACCTGTATTATTATGAAACCCTTGGGAGTTACTTCTACGTTTGCTTATTATGCCATGCTATGCTAGTAGACGTGGATTGGGTGAGTGATATCCATGACAGATGTGAGTTGATAATTTTAATGGTTTATCTAAGGTGGCAACTTAAACACACATCTGGGGGGATTGAGGCACCTGATGTCTATCAGGACTTGCCTGTTTTTTTTGGACCACCACCCAGGCTCAAAGGGATCATAAGATAATTCATGCTAGAAACTTCCGTGTGCAGCCACATGCTACTATGGGCTCTGGCATAGTTGACTAAGTCATGCGAACTCTTACGAGGTGGACTAGCAGATGTAGGGGATGTAGGTGTACCGGTCTACCCCACATGTAAGGTGCTAGTGCTTCTGAAAGACTATGTCTCGGTCATCCGTTTCTCAAACACCATGTAGTGCGAGAAAACAAACGGAGGCGATCGAGTCATGTGGGGAAAAGTGCGCAAACCTCTGCGGAGTGTACAAACTAATCATGATTAGCCGTGTCCCCGGTTATGGACAACTTGAGTATCTAGTACTTGAATATCATGTGAATCTCGACATGTTACTTCTAATTAATGCTGTTGGGTTTTAATTGTACTTTTAATTGGGATTGAGAATGCTGTCAACCATTCTCAATGTTTCACAACCACCATGATAGTTAAATAAACTTATTCCTTTGCAGTAGGGAAAAACTGGCTTTACGCAAAACTGTAACCATAGAGCTTTCCACCAGCCATATATGCATATAGTATAGCTGTTTCATTCCATTACTCTCTATGTGTTACATTGCCAGCATATTCCATGTGCTGGCCCGTTTTCAGGCTGCAACTTCTCATGTTGCAGACTTTTCAGACGACGATTGAGGTGTTTTTTAGGTCGTGGTTCTATACTCAGTGATGCCGTTGGAGTTGATGGACCCATTTATCTTCCGAGTCTTCCGCTGTTATCGATATTAGATGGCCTTCAGCCATATTTATTGTAATAAGTTCTTTTTGAGCCATCGATGTAATAAGTGTGTGATTGTAACTCTGCTATAAATCCTCGATGTACTGTGTGGTGTCCGCATTACTGATCCAGGGATGACACTGTAGCACAGTAGACGTGATCCATTCGGGTCAGGTCGCTACACAAGGTCTGCTCACCGGCCGCGTACGCAAGATGCAGGAGTGCAAAGGGCGATGGGCCCATGACCCCTACGCGCTTAGGATGTAGACCGGCGTGCTGGCCTCTCTGACGAGCCTAGGTAGGACTAAAGTGTGTTGATCAGCCGAGGGCGGTCATGACTTGATGGTGTGTCCGACTCTAGTTGATCGAGCGTGTTGGGTAAGTTGGTGCACCCCTGCAGGGAAGAAAACATCTATCGATAGCCTGTCCTATGGTTGTTAAGGCATATCTCTCTCGATGTAATTTTGGTGATTGATGACAACATATTTGCGGACTAACCATGTGCTTTGAGCATTTCAGAGATTCATCCTTTGGCTCGAGACGATTTCTTTCCCCTCGGAGTGTTTTTCAAGACGGTGTAGCTCTTTCGTTTCTTGTTGGTGGACTAGTTTCGTAGGAGTCACCGTCTTGTCAAGAGGGGGTCCGCTTTGGTATGGCTAGGGTGGAATCATCACATACACTTCCGTTTCACACCCTCTGGGCCTTCCCGCGTCGTTGGAGGTTTGATTCCCTGTTGTTTGGGCAGTCTTTGGCCCCAGCGGTAGTACCGCGGTGCCTAGTGATAGTACCGCTTGAGGGTCCTTAGAGGCAGTACCGCTGCGGTACCGGGCCACTGCCGCCTCGACTCGAGGGGGGCGCTTCTCGTGTCGGGTTGAGCGGCACTTGCAGCGGTAGTAGGTGCGGTAGTACCGCTCGAGAGCGGTAGTACCGCCCTACCACCATGGTAGTACCGTGCTGGGCCGGTCCCTCCTCTATCTTCAAGCCCTCCCAGGCTGGGCGGTAGTACCGCAAGGGGGAGCGGTAGTACCGCTGGGTCCAGCGGTAGTACCGCTGCCCCCTGTGGTAGTACCGCCCTCTGTGGGGCTGCTTTTGGGGTAACGGTTGGATGGGGTCCTTTTGTAAGGGGACCCCCTTCTTCCTCGTTGACTTACCTCTTCCCCCACAAGCTCCATTAATGCTCCAAGCTCCATTTGTGCCTGATCTCTCTCCCTAGCCAATCATACTTGTTGATTTGCTCGGGAGTGGTTGAGAAGGCCCCGATCTACACTTCCACCAAGAGAAATTTGATTCCACCACCAATTCCTAGCGGATCTTGTTACTCTGGGGTGTTTGAGCACCCTAGACGGTTGAGGTCACCACGGAGCCATGGTCCATTGTGGTGAAGCTTCATGGTGTTATTGGGAGCCTCCGATTGAGTTGTGGAGATTGCTCCAACCTTGTTTGTAAAGGTCCGGTCGCCGCCTCCAAGGGCACCAATAGTGGAATCACGGCATCTCGCATTGTGTGAGGGTGTGAGGAGAATACGGTGGCCCTAGTGGCTTCTTGGGGAGCATTGTGCCTCCACACCGCTCTAACGGAGACGTACTTCCCCTCAAAAGGAAGGAACTTCGGTAACATATACTCGTCTTCACCGGGTCCACTCTTGGTTATCTCTTACCTTTACTTGTGCAATCTTATTAGTGTTACTTCTCTTGCTTGCTTGTATGTTCGTTGTTGTTCCATCATATAGGTTGCTCACCTAGTTGCACATCTAGACAACCTACTTTGATGCAAAGTTTAATTTGGTAAAGAAAAGCTAAAAATTGTTAGTTGCCTATTCACCCCCCCCCCTCTAGTCAACCCTTTCGATGCTTTCAATTGGTATCAGAGCCTCGTCTCTTTTCTAAGGACTTTGTCATCCGAAGAGTATGGTTGACACCATAGACGGTGTGGAGGAGCACTCCGGTGTGAATCCGATCTCGTCTACGGGTAATGGGGGAACCTCGATCTCCGTGAGGAATTAAATGTAGCCTTGGAGACATTGAAAACCTCAATGACAACCGAGGTTGAAAGCATGTTCACTAAATTCATTGAAGGGCTTAAGCTATCCACCGCACTGTTGAAAGTGGGTGATCCCACTGACAAGGTGACGGATTCTAACTCCGACAAGGGGAAACTAGTAGTGAAAATGCTCCTTCTTCTAGTGGTAAAAATGGCACCGACATCTTTGCCCATGTGGAACCACCACTTGTTTATGGCGGACCGATTCCTTCCACTCATTTGAATCATGTCGGTCCTCCCCCAAAGATTGTGAAAAATGAGGACTTTTATTCTTGGGTTTATCACTTTAAGCGTCATTTAAATCATGTGAATATTAATCTTTGGAGAATCATTGAAGAAGGTGTCTATCCGCATGACCCAAGCAACTTCACTCCTCGAGAAGCCGCGGATAATCAATTCAATGAGAATGCTCTCTTCATCATCCAAGATGCAATTCCACCCGAAGATCTACCTCATCTTCGGCCATTTGCCTTAGCCAAAGATGCATGGCTTTGTGTTGTCTCTCTCTACCGGGGAAGCGCCAGCATTCAACGCTCCAACTATGAAGTAGTGCAAGATGAAGCCGATGAGTTTGCTATGAAAGAAGATGATGAACCTCGTGAGCTTTATCGGAGAGTAACCAAACTCGCGGTCTCACTTCGAGATCATGGGATCAAGGACATGGATGACAATTGGATCAAGCGCAAATTCCTCAAGGCAATGATGCCTTACCACAAGGCCATGTCCTCCGTCATTCGTCAAAGACCCGACTTCCACACCTTGACCTCAAGTGAAGTGTTGGATGAGTTTGTGGCTATGAACATCTTCGACAAGACCGCCGACAATGCGGTACTTCGCTCTCAAAGGGCAAAGAAGCCCAACCTTGCATTGAAGGCCAAGGTTTGTGTTGAAGAAGTAGAAGAAGAGGAAGAAGAGGAAAGCAACCCCGAAGATACAAAGTATGCCTATCATGAACACATGGCACTTGCTTCAAGGCAATTTTGGAGCAAGAAGAACTCAAGGCCAAACTTCAACAAGAACAACTCAAGTGGCACGAAGAGCAAGCAACGTGTGACGACTTGCTACAATTGTGGCAATGTGAGCCATTTCATTGCGGAATGTCCGTATGAGAAGAGGGAAGACAATGGTGGAAAGCTCATCCGAAAGGACAAAGCCAAGTCTTTCCCTAACAAGAGCAACTTCACCAAGAAGACCCCTCACAAGGCGTTGGTGGTTCAAGAAGAGTACCATGAGGATGATGATGATGATGATGTAGATGGTGATTTGGTTGCCATGGCCTCTGTTGCCATTGCAAAAGCTCCACGAGTGTCTCTCTTCGACTCACCCAATGAGAACATCACCGCCAAGTGTCTCATGGCTAAGGCCACCAACAATGTAACCCCCAACATCAAAACTTCCATCATTAATAATCCTTCCTTGATGGATTGCATTGATGAATATGAGGGATCCAATGTGGAGGAAAATGAGTTTGAGTCCTTTATGGGTAAACTCAAGGGTAAATCCAAGAAGCATTTTGTTGCTCTCTTGGAACAACTTGGTGAAGCCAATGACATGATCGAGGCTCACGAAGATACTATCTCCAAGATGGAGGGGCATAGTCGTGACTATGCCGATGAGACTTTAGATCTTTCCAATGCTCTTGAGGAAGAGCGTGGTCTTCGTTTGGCTCTTGAGGAGTCACACAATGTTGATCACGCTAAGTTAAAGAAAGATTTTAATCATGCTCTTGTTGTCTCTCGTGTGCTAAACTCCGAGAAGGCCAAGCTTGGGGTTGATCTTGCTAGACTCAAAGAGGAGTTTGACCTACTTAACAAGGCTCACAAGGTATTGAAGGGTGCTCATGCTAGCCTCAAAGAGTCTCATGATCAACTTCAAGTAAAGCTAACCAAGGAGAAAGCCACTTTTCCCCGTATGATGTTAATTGATAATGCAAATGCTACTAACCCATGTTGTGAGCATGTGCACCTTGTTGAGGAGAACGCTAAGCTAAAGGTGCAACTTGAGAAAGGTCTTGTGTCTTGCATACAAGGCAAGAAGAATCTCAGCGACCTTTTGACCAACCAAAAGGGAGTTGTGGCCAATGAAGGGATTGGGTACGTGCCCAAGTCCAAGAACAAGAAGAAGAATGACAAGGCCAAACGACCTCCTCCTCTCAAGCAAACTTTTGTGAAGGAGGGAGAGCGTGCTACTAAGGAGAAGGAGGAGAACTCCGTGAGGGGTAGTGATGCCAAGAAGGGCAACGCTTCCATTTCCAACAAAGCCGGCGACTTTAACCCTTCTTATGTATTGTGCCATGCTAGAGATGGGCATGTTTATGCCAAATTTGTTGGTTCTCCTTATGAGTACATTGAATGGTATATTTGGGTTCCTAAGACCCTTGTTACTAACATCAAAGGACCCATTACAAAATGGGTACCTAAAACCAAGCATTGATCTCTTGTAGGTGTTTGCTTCCGGTGGGGGATCATGGTTGCTCGATAGTGGAGCTACTAATCATATGACTGGAAGCAAGGACTTGGTGGTGGACGTGCAAAAGATTCCATCCATGCCCACCAATGTCGAGTGGGGTGACGCCTCGTCCTCTAAGGTATTGGGACTCGGCAAAGTTGTCATTTCTCATGATCTTACGATCGAGAAGGTCATGCTTGTTGAGTCCCTTGCATACAATTTACTTTCCGTTCATCAACTAGCACTCATGGGCTTTTCCACTTTTTTTGATATTGATACCGTGTCCCTCTTGTGGAGAAAGACTCTTAAAGTAGCCTTTTGTTGGGCATGTCGATAATGGTCTCTATGTGATTAACTTTTCGGAGCGACCCACTAAGACCGCGACATGCCTAATGGCTAAAGTTGACGTTGGATGGCTTTGGCATCACCGTCTAGCCCACGTCAATATGAGATCTTTGCAAAGTCTTCTCAAGGGGGACCATGTCCGTGGACTAACAAATGTTAGTTTTGCCAAAGATCGTGCTTGCAGTGCTTACATCGAAGGAAAGCTACATGAGAAGGCTCACCCTCCCACGACTATCATCTACTCAAAGAGGCCTTTGGAGCTCCTTCATTTGGATCTCTTTGGACCTCCATCCTTTGATACTCTTGGGGGAAGGAAGTATTGCTTGGTGATTGTAGATGACTATTCAAGATACACTTGGGTATATTTCTTCAAGAGGAAGAGCGAGACCCAACAAACCGTCATCGACTTTGCAAATGAAGCTCAACGACAACACATTGCAAAGATCTTGACAATAAGAAGTGACAACGGCTCCGAGTTCAAGAACTACACCTTGGATGAGTTTTTGAGTGATGAGGGAATCAAGCATCAATATTCCGCACCTTATACCCCTCAACAAAATGGTGTAGCGGAGATGAAGAACCGTACGTTGATGGATGCGGCAAGGACCATGATGGCAGAGTTCAAGTCTCCCTACAACTTTTGGGCCGAAGCCATCAACACCGCGTGCCATGCATCTAATCGGCTCTACCTCCGCAAAGGCTTGAACAAGCCTCCATATGAGATACTCACCCGTAACAAGCCCAACCTCAAGTACTTCCGGGTGTTCGGGTGTAAGTGTTTCATTCTCAAGAAAGGTGTCCGTTTGTCTAAATTTGAGGCTAGAGCTTATGAGGGCATATTTATTGGTTATGCTACAAACTCTCATGCTTACCGTGTTCTCAATAAGTCCTCAAGTACTTCCGGGTGTTCGGGTGTAAGTGTTTCATTCTCAAGAAAGGTGTCCGTTTGTCTAAATTTGAGGATAGAGCTTATGAGGGCATATTTATTGGTTATGCTACAAACTCTCATGCTTACCGTGTTCTCAATAAGTCCACGGGACTTATTGAGGAAACGTGTAACGTGGAGTTTGATGAGAATAACGGCTCCCAAGTGGAGCAAAGTGGTACTTGTGATGTAGGTGATGAAATTCCTCCCCAAGCCATTAGAAGAATGGGTGTTGGTCATATCCTACCCATTAAGGAACCCCTTGTGGCCAAAGGAGAAGGACAATGTTCTACTCAAGTGGAACCTTCACCAACCCAAGACCCACACGCTTCCGAAGAACAAAGTGAGGGCCCTCAACCTCAAGAACAAGACCAAGGGCAAGATCAATCTCAAGATGGTGTTGTAACATCAAGTGATGCCCAAGGTCAAGCTCCCTCCTCTGAGCAAGTTCAAGATCAAGAGCTTCCACGAGATCAAGAACAAGCTCAAGACGACGCTCAAGATGATCAAGTGACCACTCCTCGTCTCACCCCCGGGGAGGAATTGGAGCGTCGTGCCGCCAAGGTTGCTTCCAAGCTCTCCACCAAGGATCGTCTCATGACAAATGTGCTTGGAAGCTTAAGAAAGGGGGTAAGCACTCGTAGACAATTAGCAAACTATTGTGAACATCACGCGTTTGTCTCTTGTGTTGAACCCCAAAAGGTCTATGAGGCGCTCGAAGATCCGGATTGGCTCAATACCATGCATGAAGAACTCAACAACTTCGAGCACAACAAATTGTGGAGATAGGTTCCAAGGCCAATGGTGAACCACAATGTCATTGGAACCAAGTGGATATTGAAGAACAAGCAAGATGCTCATGGGATTATCATCCGCAACAAGGCTCGTTTGGTAGCACAAGGCTACTCCCAAGTTGAGGGTATCGACTATGGTGAAACCTTTGCCCCTGTTGCTCGTCTTGAATCCATTCGCATGTTGATTGCATATGCTTCTCATCATAACTTTAAGTTACAACAAATGGATGTGAAGAGTGCTTTCCTTAATGGTCCGATTAATGAATTGATATATGTCAAGCAACCCCCCGGGTTCGAGGATCCCTACTTCCCGATCATGTGTATCAACTCGATAAGGCACTCTATGGCCTTAAACAAGCCCCATGTGCGTGGTATGACCACCTTACCGAGTTGTTACAAGACCGTGGTATTGAAGTTGGGCTAATCGACCCCACTCTTTTTACTAAGAAGGTCAAAGGGGAGTTGTTTGTGTGCCAATTATATGTTGATGATATTATCTTTGGTTCCCCTAACAAAGCTTTCAATGAGGAATTTGCCACTCTCATGACCTCAAAGTTCAAGATGTCTTCCATGGGAGAGTTGAAGTTCTTTCTCGGGTTCGAAGTGAAGAAAAGGAGAGAAGGAACCTTCATCAATCAAGCCAAATACACGCAAGATATGCTAAAGAGATTCAAGCTAAGTGATGTCAAGCCGGCTTCCACTCCCATGCCCACCAAGTGCCAACTTGACATTGATCCCAATGGTAAAGCAGTGGATCAAAAGGTATATCACTCCATGATTGGCTCCTTGATTTACCTTTGTGCATCTAGACCGGATATCATGTTGAGTGTGGGAATTTGTGCACGGTTTCAAGACGCACCTAAGGAAAGTCACTTTGTGGCGGTCAAGTGAATCTTTCGATATTTGGCTCATACCCCAAACTTTGGCTTATGGTACCCAAGAGGAGAAAACTTCAAGCTTGTAGGTTATTCGGTCTCAGATTGGGCGGGAGACAAAGTGGATAGGAAGTCCACTTCCATAGGGTGCCAATTTCTTGGTTTCTCTTTAGTGAGTTGGTATTCCAAGAAGCAGAGTTGTGTGTCTCTCTCGTCCATGGAAGAGGAGTATGTGGCTGCCGGTAGTTGTTGTGCACAACTTTTATGGATGAGGCAAACTTTAAAGGATTACAGTGTCACTTGTGACAAAGTGCCTCTTTGGTGTGACAATGAAAGTGCCATCAAGATTTCTCTCAACCCAGTACAACACTTCAAGACAAAGCATATTGAGATTAGGTATCACTTCATCCGGGATCACATTAGGCGAGGGGAGATCGAGCTCAACTATGTCAACACTCATGATAACCTGGCAGGTATTTTCACGAAGCCTTTGGATGAGGAAAGATTTCGCGAGTTAAGGCATGAGCTAAATATCATTGATTCGAGCAATGTGACTTGAACCCTTGCACACCCCACCACACTCAACCTGTCCTCTAGTTTAGGTGTAGGCATGGACAGAGGGGGAGTGTTGTTCTCTCAATGAACTTTCCCTCCCCCCATAATGCAAAAACTAACCAAAATCTTTCACATTAACCATTTTTTATGGTACTTGTGCTTCAAAGATGAGTGTTGGTCATGGGCCCAAGGTTAAAATCTTCACGGTGCCATACCTCTGAACTCAAACATAGGTGGCCTCGGCCACCGCCCTCTCTTGGAGAGGTGTGTGTCGTTGTTCCTTTTGTCGGTTCTGTGTGTGTTCCCGTGTTTGTCTCATTTTTTTATTTTCCTTGAGCATAGCCCTTTTTGGTCAGTCCTTTTTGCGGCAGAGTGGTACTACCGCTGCGTGCGCGGTACTACCGCTGACAAGGGTCAAGCGGTACTACCGCCCACCCCAGCGATACTACCGCTGCGGGGCAGGCGATGGGGGGTTTATGTTGGGGCAGGGGGAGTTATTTCTCCCCCATACCCATTCGCCCCCACTCGTCTTTCTCGTCACTCCAGCGACCTCTCACCGCAGGAGGGGCCCGACCGGCCACCATTTTCGTGCCGTCCCTCTCCATTTCCTCCGGTGGAGTCGATCCCCACCACGTCCTCTAGCCATGGATGTCGGTATTGCCCCCGTTCCCGTTCTCTCTTTGCCTAGATCTTGCATCTAGTTTTTGGGGGCAATAGGCATTGTTCTTCTCATCTTTTGGATAAGGCGAGGCTTGAGTAGGATGGAGATGGATGGAGATGGCTTCTAGGCCCTGTGGATTGAAGTTTGGTAGGTTTATTTTTGAATTTGGCATCTCCGGTAGTGTTGGATCCGTCCACAGCAGTAGGGAACCGCCGATCCCCATCTGGCATGGTACTACCGCCCTCCTCGAGCAGTACTACCGCGCAAGCGGTACTACCGCTTATGGGTCGTGGTACTACCATTCCCCATCTGGCGCGGTACTACCACGCAAGCTAGATGCCTAATTCCATCTTTTCTTACCAAGCTTTGATCCGTTTTGTGTTCTTTGGTGGCTTATGCTCTTTTCTTTCGTGTGTTTCTTCTGCTCGTGTGTTTGGTTCCAAGTGGTGATCATCCTGAGTAGCAGGCCCGCCATGTCAACCCCAGTCGTGCCACATCAAAGTGCTACCGCACTTCTGAGTCAGCTGGTGGTTCATCTAGTGCTCAACCGCCGCCAGCAGGCGCAACCTCAAGTGCTCCACCGCCACCTCAGCACACGAAGAGATCTGCAAGCAAGCCAAAGGGAAAGACTGTGACTAAGATGAATGCCAAGGAATTTTGGGCAAAGCGTCGCCGCAACCCCTATGAGGAAGACCAAGATCCCACTTTGGTCAACCGCCTATTCTGGAACCGCTTTCAGTTCGCCATCTTCTTTGATGTGATCAAGGCTAAGAAGAATCACTTTGTTGATGTCCGTTCCATCAACACCGATCCAATGGAAAAGGACCCTGAGTACTTTGGCGAAGCCCGTCAGATGTGCACTCAGTTGAACATTCTCAGAATCATGCAGTTCAACAAGGACTTTGATGCTGACATCATATGCCAATTCTATGCCACTATCCATCTTGGAACTGATGCAGACAGGACTTTGACTTGGATGACAAATGGCAAGTTGCTCTCTGTCACGTGGAAGGCCATTATGGAGTTACTTGGGGTGGAAGATCACGGGCTTGAGCATCCAGTCAGCTTCCGTCCTCACCGTGATGTCACCTCCACTCACAAGCAAGCTCTTTGGCCCTACTACTCTCAGAAGGTTAACCCCAAGACAAAGAAGGTAACCTATGAGTTGTCTACCTATCTCGACATCCTTCACCGTGTCTTCCGCGAGACTCTTTTCCTGCGCATTGGGAATCTGGATATGGTCCACTCCTATCTTGTGGACATGCTTCTCTTTTGCCAGCATGAGAAGGAAGAAACCACTGGAGAGACCCTGGACATTTCTCATGTTATGTGGTCTGAACTTCTGTCTGCCATTTCTGAGCGCAAGTGCTCGATCTATGGTCCTCTCATCATGCTGCTCATTGAGAAGGCCTGGGCACATCACTATCCCAGGGCTGCGCTGGAAACTGGAGAGTTGATTTCTCATGATATCAAACGTCTGAGGAAGAAGGACAACTGGGGCACCCAGGCCCCTCGATCTGATGCTCCACCTTCTGAGGCTGACATGGAGTCCGAGGACGATGCTGAGGCCGACAAGGATGAGGACTATGAGCCCTCCGGTGTGGAGCCCTCATGGGCTAAGAGGATTAAGCGCAAGATGAAGAAACTTTTATGCATGGAGTCTCATGGCCAGTACATGTCTCATGTCTCTGAGAAGAAGGCCTGCAGACGTCACAAGGAGCTCATGCGCCAGTTGGGTGCCACTGTTAACAGAGGATCTGAGGAGAGGATCACTGACGAGGAGGAGTGGGTTCAGCAGCATTGCCCATGGACCAATTCAGACGCCGAGCAGTTTCCGACCGACGGCGGTGATGCAGACGATCCCGCTGAGATGTGATGTTCGAGATCCTTAGCTTGCTATCACCTGGAGCCGTAGCAACTCTCTTTGCCCTTTTGGTGTCTCACTGCCAAAGGGGGAGAGAGTTTAGGGATTTGTGTTGTTGCCGTGTTGCGAGTGTGTCTTTGTGGTTTGTGGTGTCTTGTGTTGTTGCCATGTTGCGAGTGTGTCTTTGTAGTTTGTGGTGTCTTGTGTTTCTCGTCATTTTGCTTGGTTTGGTTTTGTGCCAGTGAGACCTAAGTTGTAGACATATGGTGTGAGACATATGCTACCTTATCTTTACCTTTATTATCTATGTCTATCCAGTACTGTAGTATCTTATGAGTTGCATGCTTATCCTGTTTTATACCCTGGTCCCTGCTCTCATGTATCCTATGCTTAGAATTGTTGGACTATAAAATATAGGGGGAGTGTTGATCCTAATGTGTGTGTCTTGCATTCCAAAGGCACTAGTAACTAGGTGCACACATTCAGGGGGAGCCCATCTATATTTTGTAGTTCTAAGTATCTTTACTTTCATGTCTTTTCCCTGTGCAAATCCCTGGTTGTCATCAATCCACCAAAAAGGGGGAGATTGTTAAGGCATATCTCTCTCGATGTAGTTTTGGTGATTGATGACAACATATTTGCGGACTAACCATGTGCTTTGAGTATTTCATAGATTCATCCTTTGGCTCAAGACGATTTTTTCCCCTCGGAGTGTTTTTCAAGACAGTGTAGCTCTTTCGTTTCTTGTTGGTGGACTAGTTTCATAGGAGTCATAGTACTATTAAGAGGGGGTCCGCTTTGGTAAGGCTAGGGTGGAATCATCATGTACACTTCCGTTTCACACCCTCTGGGCCTTCCCGCGTCGTTGGAGGTTTGATTCCCTGCTGTTTGGGCAGTCTTTGGCCCCAGCGGTAGTACCGCGGTGCCCAGCGGTAGTACCGCTTGAGGGTCCTCAGCGGCAGTACCGCTGCGGTACCGGGCCACTACCGCCTCGACTCAAGGGGGGCGCTTATCGTGTCGGGTTGAGCGGCACTTGCAGCGGTAGTAGGTGCGGTAGTACCGCTCGAGAGCGGTAGTACCGCCCTAGCTACCACCGCAGTAGTACTGCGCTGGGCCGGTCCCTCCTCTATCTTCAAGCCCTCCCAGGCTGGGCGGTAGTACTGCAGCCCCCTGCGGTAGTACCGCCCTTTGCGGGGCTGTTTTGGGGGTAACGGTTGGGTGGGCTCCTTTTGTATAAAAGGGGGTCCCCTTCTTCCTCGTTGACTTACCTCTTCCCCCACAAGCTCCATTAATGCTCCAAGCTCCATTTTTTGCCCGATCTCTCTCCCTAACCAATCATACTTGTTGATTTGCTCGGGAGTGGTTGAGAAGGCCCCGATCTACACTTCCACCAAGAGAAATTTGATTCCACCACCAATCCCTACCGGATCTTGTTACTCTTGGGTGTTTGAGCACCCTAGACGGTTAAGGTCACCACGGAGCCATAGTCCATTGTGGTGAAGCTTCATGGTGTTGTTGGGTGCCTCCGATTGAGTTGTGGAGATTGCCCCAACCTTGTTTGTAAAGGTCCGGTCACCGCCTCCAAGGGCACCAATAGTGGAATCACGGCATCTCGCATTGTGTGAGGGTGTGAGGAGAATACGGTGGCCCTAGTGGCTTCTTGGGGAGCACTGTGCCTCCACACCGCTCTAACGGAGACGTACTTCCCCTCAAAAGGAAGGAACTTCGGTAACACATCCTCGTCTTCACCGGGTCCACTCTTGGTTATCTCTTACCTTTACTTGTGCAAGCTTATTAGTGTTACTTCTCTTGCTTGCTTGTATGTTCGTTGGTGTTCCATCATATAGGTTGCTCGCCTAGTTGCACATCTAGACAACCTACTTTGATGCAAAGTTTAATTTGGTAAAGAAAAGCTAAAAAAATTTAGTTGCCTATTCACCCCACCCCCCTCTAGTCAACCCTTTTGATCCTTTCAACAGTAACGGAAACTCGGAGTTATATCCCGATCGATACAACTAGAACTGGATACTGGAGATGAGAAGTGGATAGTATGGCTCTGGGATTGCTTTCTCGCGGGGAGTCGAGGAAGGGTCTCTGGGCGAGGTTGATGACACTACTACTACTACTACTTTACTTTATGCTAGTCTGCACTCTTCTAATGCTGCAAGACCGCTGAAGATGCTAAAGATGATAGTCTTCGATAGGACTAGGCTCTCCCTTCTATTCTGGCATTTCTGCAGTCCAGTCCACATATACAGCCTTCCTTTAATAATGTTGCATATGTAGTGTAGATCCTTGCTTGCTGAGTACTTTGGATGAGTACTCACATTTGTTTTGCTTTCTTTTCCCCCCATTTCCGTTCGATGCAACCAGATGACGGAGCCCCTGAGACCGCTGCCCCCGCTGATGACTACTACTACCCCGAGGGTACCTACTACTACGTGACGGACATCGGTGACCAGGAGTAGTTAGGAGGCTCCCTGGCAGGAGGCCTTGCCTTTTCAATCGTAGATGCTTTTGTGCTGGCCTTCTTGAGGCAAACTTGTTTAACATATGTCTATACTGAGATATTGTTGCTTCCGCTGATTCTTGTGTATTCGAGCTTATGAATTCAAGCCCTCGAGGCCCCTGGCTTGTAATATAAAGCTTGTTTTCTTTTGATTTGTGTCTAGAGTTGTGTTGTGATATATTCCCGTGAGTCCCTGGTCTTGATCGTACACATTTGCGTGTATGATTAGTGTATGATTGAATAGGGGGCGTCACAAGTTTGTATCACAGCCGACTGCCTATAGGTAGCCCCCTTTCCAACTCCTTAGCCAAAGTCGAGTCTAGTCACTACAATACTTTTACTAACATGGTTGTGTGTCTTACGGGCCCACGTCGCCATTGGGTGGTATTATGATATTTTATTCCTCGTATTTACTATGGGATTCTGATCTCTCTTCTATTCGGGTTAAATATTTTGCTAACTCTAAATCTAGGTTCTCATAACTGCTTCCTCCCAGAAATCCCCTCAATCCAGATGATCGCCTGCTTCACTAGAAGATTCCGAAGATACTTTTCACTGTTTTTCCGAGACCCTTGTGCCCATCGCTTTTGCAATTTTTTCCATCGATAAACCCCTATGGATAACTACATAAACTTGTTGTTCATACAATCATTCCCAGTTGCTCTTGTTATTACAAGATACGTCGAATTATTCTCTGACTTTTTAAGAATCCTTTGAGCTACTGCCTTCCAGTTCATTTCCACATGAATACACCTACGAGTAATTCCTCACACTTATCGAGGATTTGATCATCCCTAGTTGTTCTTGTGTTTCACAAAATTCTGCAAAATACTATTCGATCTCTCGAAATCCTCAGTAGCTTATTGCTCTTGTTTGTCACTTCCTGCTTGCATTATGGTTAATTCCATATGTCTAGCAATATCCATTTGAAAGTGCAACTATCCCTGGGTGGTTTTGGTAATTCCCAACAAGATATAACTCATTGAGCTAATGCTACTAAAAGATAAACATTTCAGGAAAGCTCAGTGATTGGCATGGCATGCATGAGAAAAGTGGATCCCTCAAAATTCTAAGGACAAAGGATTGGCTCAAGCACAAAGCTCAGGACTCTACATCTTTTCATTTTAAGTGATCCAAGATCACATTGTGTCCATAGGAAAAGACAATACTATTAAGAGGGGATGAGGTGTTGCCTAATGACTTACTTGCTCAAAATGCTTAGTGATATGCTCCAAAAGCCCTCAACTACTTTCTCACATCCACATATGTCCCAAACCAAAAGTCAAACTCGGCCCCACCAAAACTTTCTATCCGGCGCCATCGAGTTCAGTTGACATAGCCACTGCCAGAAACCCTAGTCTTTTTGGTCTCACCGATACGGATCTCGGTCTCACCGAGATGGGATTGTAATCTCTCTGTTTCCCTTCGTAACATTTTGGTCCAACCGAGATGAGCGATCGGTCCCACCGAGATTGCAATGTAAACTCTCTGTTTCCCTTTCGTAAAGTTCCGGTCCAACCGAGATGAGCGAATCGGTCCCACCGAGTTTACCTGATCAACTCCTTGTTAGTCCATACCAAAATCGGTCTCAGCGAGTTTGTGTAATCGGTCCCACCAAGATTACATTATGCCCTAACCCTAATCAACTCGGTCTCACCGAGTTGACATGACGGTCCCACCGAGAAACCTAATGTTCACATTTTGAACTAAATGGGTTTGACCGAGTTTCATGATTCGGTCCCACCGAGTTTGGTGATTTGTTTGTAATGGTTAGATTTTGTGTGGAGGCTATTTATACCCCTCCACCCACTCTTCATTATGGAGAGAGAGCCATCAGAACATGCCTACACTTCCAACATATATTTTCTGAGAGAGAACCACCTACAGTTGTGTTGAGGTCAAGATACTCCACTCCAACCACATAAATCTTGATCTCTAGCCTTCCCCAAGTTGCTTTCCACTCAAATCATCTTTCCACCAAATCCAAATCCTATGAGAGAGAGTTTACTGTTGGGGAGACTATCATTTGAAGCACAAGAGAAAGGAGTTCATCATCAACACACCATTTGTTACCTCTTGGAGAGTGGTGTCTCCTAGATTGGTTAGGTGTCACTTGGGAGCCTCCTTCAAGATTGTGGAGTTGAACCAAGGAGTTTGTAAGGCCAAGGAGATTGCCTACTTCGTGAAGATCTACCCGAGTGAGGCAAGTCCTTCATGGGCGATGGCCATGGTGGGATAGACAAGGTTGCTTCTTCGTGGACCCTTCGTGGGTGGAGCCCTCCGTGGACTCGCACAACCATTACCCTTCGTGGGTTGAACTCTCCATCAACGTGGATGTACAATAGCACCACCTATCGGAACCACACCAAAAATCTCCGTGTCTACATTGTGTTTGCTCCCTCCAAACTCCTCCCTTTACCTTCATATGCAATTGTTTTACATTCCGCTGCTATACTCTTAGAATTGCATGTGTAGGTTGATTACTTGTTTGTGCTAAGTTGCTAAAATCTGCCAAGACTTAAAATTGGGAAAATGCTAGATTTTTATTTGGTCAAGTAGTCTAATCACCCCCCACCTCTAGACATACTTTCGATCCTACAAGTGGTATCAGAGCTTTGGTCTCCATTTTCTTTGATTTCCATAGCTTTTGGTGGTCATAGCCTTGGCTTCACAACCTAGAGGAGTATGGCGTCTAGCGAGGGAAATTACCACCATAGAGGTCCTTACTTTGATGGAACAAATTTTGCTAGTTGGAAGCATAAGATGAAAATGCATATTCTTGGACATAACCCCACCGTTTGGGCTATTGTGTGTATTGGCTTGCAAGGTGAATTATTCGATGGGAGAGAACCAAACCGTGAAGCTACCGCGGAAGAGTTGAAGATGCTATAGTACAATGCTCAAGCTTGTGATATTCTCTTCAACGGATTATGCGCCGAAGAATTAAACAAAATCAGCCGTCTTGAGAATGCAAAGGAAATTTGGGATACTTTGATTGATATGCAAGAAGGTACCGAACCTGTCAAGGAATCCAAATTGGATGTGCTTCAAAGTCATCTTGACAAGTTCAAAATGAAGGATGGTGAAGGCGTCGCTGAAATGTACTCTAGGCTTGCTCTCATCACAAATGAGATTGCCGGCTTAGGAAGTGAAGAGATGACTGATAGATTCATCATCAAGAAGATCCTAAGAGACTTGGATGGAAAATATGATACCGTGTGCACATTGATCCAAATGATGCCCAATTACAAAGATCTCAAGCCAACAGAAGTTATTGGAAGAATTGTTGCTCATGAGATGTCACTCAAGGATAAGGAAGAGCTTCACAACAAGTCAAGTGGTGCTTACAAAGCCTCGTGTGATGCTCCCACATCATCAAGTGAGAAGCAAACCTTCAATGAAGAATTGAGTCTAATGGTGAAGGACTTCAACAAGTTCTACAAGAGTAGAAGCAAGGAAAGAAGTTCCAAGTCAAGGTCCTACAATGACAAAAGATCTTCTAGTCGTGAGCGTAATTTCTACAATTGTGGAAGACCCAGACACTATTCCAATGAGTGTACGGCTCCCTACAAAAGAAGAGAAGATTCTCCCTACAAAAGAAGAAGTAGAAGAGAAGAATCACCATCAAGAGAAAGAAGGAGTAGAGATGATCGTTATGAACGAAGACCCTCTTGGAGAAGCAAGGACTCGGAAAGGAAGGACAAATCATCAAGGAGCTACACAAAAAGAAGACATCAAGCTCATGTTGGTGAATGGGTATCCGGTTCTGACTCCGATGATCACACCGAAAGAAGTTATCACTCTGACTCTGAATATACTCAAGATGAAGGTGTTGCCAGACTAGCACTTGTGACAACCATCTCCTTTCACATATTTGACTCACCAAATGAAGGAATTGGGAGATGCCTCATGG
Source organism: Triticum urartu (assembly GCF_056163025.1). Lineage (NCBI taxonomy): Eukaryota > Viridiplantae > Streptophyta > Magnoliopsida > Poales > Poaceae > Triticum > Triticum urartu. The sequence goes on from NC_141875.1 coordinate 249,410,932, forward strand.
CTAAAGGTCCAAACGTAACACACCCCGAGTATGTTGATTTCAATAGTGATGAAGATGATTAGCTAGGAGATGATGATTTAATTGTTGACAACTCTAGTTATGAAAACTATGATGAACTTGCTATTTATCATGATAATCAAGATAAAACGAATGACGATGATAAGAAGGAGATTGAGCATCTAACTAAAGAACTAAACACTCTTAAGTTAGCTCATGAAACTACCTTGGAAGATCATCGAGAACTTTTAAAGACTCATGAGAAGCTACGCTTTGAAAATCTTAACCTTGAGCAAGAGCATGAGTTTTTAAAGGCAATCAATGATGATCTTCGCAAGAAAAGTTCTTCTTACATTGCCAAGCGTTTACTCTTGTCTACTTACATGCCACAAGTTAAATCTAGCAACAAGAACAAGAAAGACTCTTCATCTAGTAGTAACAACAATCATGCTAAATCCAATGTTGTTGCTCCTAGTAGCTCTCTTGATTCCACTAATGATACTCTTAGCCAAGTTACACTTGAGCAAGAAAATAGCTTATTGAAGGGAATTATAGAGAAAGGTGTTTACAAGAGCATTGCCAGAAGCAATTTGAGGAAATTGTACGCAAGCAAGGAAGACACCGGAAGAATCAAGGTGTTGGTTTTGAACGAAAGTTCAATGCCAATGGAGTTGAGTGGGAAGAAGATCAATACCCCAAGACTAAGTTTGTCCCTCAACAAGAGAAGTATGATCCTACTTCTTTCAAAGGAACACAATCTCAAGATGATCTTCCACCACAAGACCACAAGCTAAAAGGCAAGGACAAGCTTCAAGAGGAGATTGATGCATTTCAAGAAGCTCCTAAGGCCTTGGTCAAGTGGGTTCCCAGGACTACATCAAGTTCTACTTCGTCAAGTATGACTACAACTCCAAGGATTCCCATCAAGATGGTGTGGATCTCGAAGAAGAAGAACTAGAGAGTTCTTGAGGGTGACTCCGCCAACATACTTCACTCATATCATCTTGGCAAGGACAAGTGCAAACAACTTTCATATCTTGCACTAGTTCAAGGAGTCACAAACCCTCTTGTTGGTAAGGCAAGGGACAAGGTAACCTAATGCTTCCATCGGCATCATCTTGTGTACACATCACTCTATGTCTATGGATATCCTTGTTTGTTCCTTGTGGGACTAACCCATGTAGGTATTGAAAGTGCAACTCATTCCAAAGGATTGCTCCGAATGATCTACAGCAACATTGAGCATCCACATCTTCAACACCTACATGAAGTCATCATCGACAAATCCCAAGGTTAGTTGATCCCTCTTAGGGGGGATATCACATCTAGGGGAGCTTTACTCTAATCAATTGAGCTAAAGCAACTCTAATGGTGTGAACACAACAATGCTTTATGTAAAAGTGGCATCCCCACTTGTGCTTAAACGATGAGTATGATCTACGATCAAATGTTCTCATTGGACTCCTAAGTCAATATACTCATATATAGATGACCTGGTCATCGCCAAATTGCTTGATAGATGCTAGAGTGTTTGTGCATGCTTTGTCACATATTTCATTTGCCATCTTATTGTGTGAGCATGTTGGTTGTATATTTTACTCATTCGAGGACATCCATTTGTTGCTTTGATTGTTTGGCCTTTTCTCTCTTGCCAAATGGATGGACAAGAATGCCTAAGAACTCCCTCTAGCTATCTATGCTTTTCTTGTCTCAAACTCTATTCATGCTACATCACAAAGTTTGACCAAGTCAGATTCGAACCACTCTATGTGAGGAGCACTCGGAGTTCCCGATTCGTCATAGACTTAAACTTCCAAAATCTCTTTGTGCATTTCGGTCTAACCGATTCATCCTTTTCGGTCCTACCGAGATCACTCAGTTGATCTAGGTTTTCAATATCGGTGCAACCGATTAGAACCTTTCGATCACACCGAATTGCAGTAACTGCTTGCAGTTTTTCATCTCGGTGCCACGGAGTTGTTCCACTCGGTCACACCGACAGGGTCAGGTTATATATACCGACGGGTCAAATTTTGGAAATTTTTCCGAAACCTCTTCGCCTGCGCATAACCTACTCTGCCTCTTCGGGTCTCCGGATCATCCTCTCGTTGCTAGCGACCCCCTGCCACTAGTCTCCGCCGCCGTCAATGGCAATCTGCCCCGCCGTTACCGCCGTAGCAAGTTCGCCGCCGAACTAGGGTATGAACTTGATCTTTGTGCTAATCCATAACTCTGATTCTTAGCACATTGCGTTGCCATGATTCTTGCCACGTATGAAATCATCCTGTCCAGCGAAAACGTCCCGTAGATTAGTTTTGATTTGAAAATTTAGGGTTAGGTCTCCACCGAATTCATCTCGGACCGACCGAGTTGTAGAAATCAGTCTCACCGATTTGGCTTAGGCCATTGCACACGTGTTTTCGGTCTGACCGAAAATTGCAAATTAGTGTGACCGAGTTCAATTCTCTATGAAACCCTAGTAGTCTCGGTGCCACCGAACTATGACTCGGTCTGGCCGAGTTCACTAGTTTAGGTTCCAAAAGCTGCTTCGGTATCACCGAGTTTACAGATTGGTAGATCCGAAATGCTTTCTGTGAAGAACCAAAACTAAGTTTTTGAGTCAATTGTTTTGCAAAAATCATGTACTTTGTGATGCTCATCTTCTCTACCTCATATATAACCTATTCACAGGGTCTGTTGATAGTTTGCTTGCAAGATGTCTGACCAAAGTGACAGACAGAACAAATCTGAAGAACAGGTCCAGATGAGTGAGGGCACTAGTCCCTCCAGCTCTTCTGATGATGGAAGCAGGAGCACTCCAAGTAATTTGCCAAAGGTAGCTACCAAGACAAGGAAGAAGAGAACTTCTGATTCAGAAGATGAAGATTATGTGGCTGTTGAGGATGAGGCCACTTCAAAGAAAAGGGTGCTGAAAAAGGAGTATGGCTCAGCTTCCATAGTTAAGCCAGGGATGCACAAGAAGGCCCCTGCCAAGAGGGTGCCAACCTTGAAGGTTAGAGCCTCAACTGTTGAAACCTCCAAGCAAACTGAAGAGGCTGCTGGAGAAGGAAAGAAAAGGAAGGAAATGGTCAAGAAGACCACTGCCAGAGTGCTTGGCAAATCATCAATTATGAGAGATGATGATGAAGAAGAAGAGGATGCTGCACCAGCTCCTAAGGCTCAAAAGCTCATGGGAGATGCAATCAGATCAGGGGATGCTCCATCTAAGCCCAAAGTTGCTCCCAAGGCTACTGCTCCAGCTCAGAAGCCCAAGAGAAGCACTAGAAACATTTCTGCTGAGGAAAAGAACAAGGCCCCAGTGCTTGAAGCTGTTGAAGAAGAAGATGACTCAGTTGTGTTGAGGAAGCTGAAGCCCAAGATCCCTGACCATAATGATGATCATCCAGTTGCAGAAAACATGAAAATCAGGAAGGATGCGGTATTGAGACTATGGAGACAGCCTGATCCATATGCTATCAGGAGGAGAACTGCTGTGGACTATAGGTTTCACACTAAGGAACAGCAGGACTTCTATGAGACAGTGTTGCTTGACAAGAATCCCATTGTATGTGACATGAAATGGGTGGACTGGGAATACATCTAGAAGAATGAAGATCACTATCCTGGAGTGTGTGCAAGCTTTAAGGCATGTGGAGTTGATGAATTCGTTGCACAAAAGCTCACCAAGTGGAATGATGAGCTGATCATGCAGTTCTACTCCACTTCCCATTTCTATCCAGATGGGAAGATCATTTGGATGTCTGAGGGTACCAGGTACCAGTCGACTGTTGATGAATGGGCTCAGTTGATCAATGCCCCTACTAAGCATGAGGATGACTTGGATGTATATGCTGAGAAGAAGAAAGACCACAACACTATGGCCAACATGTACAAAGAGATCCCAGATGCTGCTTTGGATACACATAAGTTTGGATCTGTCCACCACTTGTTGTCTGGTATGCCTACCATAAACTGGATCCTCAGACACACACTGCTACCCAAGTCAGGTGATCACAAGATGATCAGAGGACATGTTATAAACTTGTTGCACATATTTGATGTCCCGCAGAAGTTCAAGGTCATGAGCTTGATTGTTGAGACAATCAAGAGGACTGTTGTTGACCAGAAGAGAAGTTGTGGGTATGCCCCATAAATTCAGGAGCTCGTCAACTCAAAGATGGGCACAGGCACATACCTTTTGGATAAGGAGCACCTACCCATCTACCCTGATTTTGAAGACAATGTTGTTGTAATGACTGAGGAAGATCCATCATCTGTGCAAGCACATGAGAAGAGAGAGAAGGCAAGGGCAGAGAAAGCTACAAGAATGCCAACTGCTGAAGTGGCATCTCAGGTTTTCTTGAAGACCAAGCAAGATCAGCTTGGATATCTAATCCAATCCACCCTGAGGATTGAGAAGTGCTTGACACCCTGACTAAGAACCAGGAGAGCTTAGAGAGGATTGTTGAGCAGAAGTTCTATGATCTTGATGTCAAGGTAACTGAGATCCAAACTGCAGTTGAGCAGCTATAGGAGGAAGCAGAGGAGAAGAAGGGTAAGTCTACCACTGATGCTTTCAAGAGAGTGCCACGAGGTCCAAGGTCTGTTGCAGTGCCAGTGTCAGATACTAGAGCTTCAGTGTCAGCACCCGCAGCCACAGCTCTAGTGCCACCTCCAGCACCCACTCCATCAGCTCCAACTACTTCATCATAAGCCTTTGTCCTTGGAGTTCTCTCTACACCACCTCCCGAAGATCAAGCCTGAGAGTCATTTAGCACTATGCATTTTTGAACTTTTTGGTAACTTGTTGCCAAAGGGGAGAAAAATGTATAGATCATAGGCTTCGAGAGAGAGTGTTGCCCTTTTTTATCTCTCTTGCTATTTTGGTTGAACTTCTTTATTGTGTGCTTGTGTGAGATACTTTATGTCCTTGTGAGATACTTATTGATCATGTGTTTGATCATATGCTACCCTTAATGTTTGGTTGAATGATGCTATCCTTTATATTCCTTATATGATCATTCACTTTCTTGGTGATGAGTGCATGCTTTTAATCTCTATCATTTTGAGTGCTCCACCAAGATGTATGTGACATGGAAGAGTAACCCATGATACTAATCGATTGTGCATTTGCATTCAAAAGCAAATTTTAAATAATGCACAAATTTAGGGGGAGCTCTTGCTTAGCACATATTTCTCAAAGCGACGATGCTTTTTAATCTTATTTAACATTTGTCAAAGCTTTGATCTATATGTTGTCATCAATTACCAAAAAGGGGGAGATTGAAAGTGCAACTATCCCTGGGTGGTTTTGGTAATTCCTAACAACATATAACTCATTGAGCTAATGCTACTTAAAGATAAACATTTCAGGAAAGCTCAGTGATTGGCATGGCATGGATGAGAAAAGTGGATCCCTCAAAATTATAAGGACAAAGGATTGGCTCAAGCACAAAGCTCAGGACTCTACATCTTTTCATTTTAAGTGATCCAAGATCACATTGAGTCCATAGGAAAAGCCAATACTATTAAGAGGGGATGAGGTGTTGCCTAATGACTTACTTGCTCAAAATGCTTAGTGATATGTTCCAAAAGCCCTCAACTACTATCTCACATCCACATATGTCCCAAACCAAAAGTCAAACTCGGCCCCACCGAAACTTTCTATCTGGCGCCACGGAGTTCAGTTGACATAGCCACTGCCAGAAACCCTAGTCTTTTCGGTCTCACCGAGATGGGATTGTAATCTCTCTGTTTCCCTTCGTAACGTTTCGGTCAAACCGAGATGAGCGATCGGTCCCACCAAGATTGCAATGTAAACTCTCTATTTCCTTTTTGTAACGTTTCGGTCCAACCGAGATGAGTGAATCGGTCCCACCGAGTTTGCCTGACCAACTCTCTGTTAGTCCATTACCAAAATCGGTCTCAACGAGTTTGTTCAATCGATCTCACCGAGATTACATTATGCCCTAACCCTAATAAAATTGGTCTCATCGAGTTGACATGTCGGTCCCGCCGAGAATCCTAACATTCACATTTTGAACTAAATGGGTCTGACCGAGTTTCATGATTCGGTCCCACCGAGTTTGGTGATCTGTGTGTAATGGTTAGATTTTGTGTGGAGGCTATTTATACCCCTCCACCCACTCTTCATTATGGAGAGAGCCATCAGAACATGCCTACACTTCCAACATATATTTTCTGAGAGAGAACCACCTACACTTGTGTTGAGGTCAAGATACTCCTCTCCAACCACATAAATCTTGATCTCTAGCCTTCCCCAAGTTGCTTTCCACTCAAATCATCTTTCCACCAAATCCAAATCCTATGAGAGAGAGTTGAGTGTTGGGGAGACTATCATTTGAAGCACAAGAGCAAGGAGTTCATCATCAACACACCATTTGTTACCTCTTGGAGAGTGGTGTCTTCTGGATTGGTTAGGTGTCACTTGGGAGCCTCCGTCAAGATTGTGAAGTTGAACCAAGGACTTTGTAAGGGCAAGGAGATCACCTACTTCGTGAAGATCTACCCGAGTGAGGCAAGTCCTTCGTGGGCGACGGCCATGGTGGGATAGACAAGGTTGCTTCTTCGTGGACCCTTCGTGGGTGGAGCCCTCCGTGGACTCGCGCAACCGTTACCCTTCGTGGGTTGAAGTCTCCATGAACGTGGATGTATGATAGCACCACCTATCGGAACCACGCCAAAAATCTCCGTGTCTACATTGCGTTTGCTCCCTCCAAACTCCTCCCTTTACCTTCATATGCAATTGTTTTACATTCCCCTGCTATACTCTTGGAATTGCATGTGTAGGTTGATTACTTGTTTGTGCTAAGTTGCTAAAATCTGCCAAGACTTAAAATTGGGAAAAGGCTAGATTTTTATTTGGTCAAGTAGTCTAATCACCCGCCTCTAGACATACTTTCGATCCTACACCATTGAAATCCGTTGTGGTTGACTTTCTCATCCTATTGATTCAACATGTGTGTGAATGCATGCACTCATAAGTTCATCCTTATAAAATTCATCCTTTTGGCTCAGACGTTAGTTCAAACATAAGCTGGTTCTCGGCAAATCAAACCTTGATTGATTGTCGATCTATGTCGATTCAACTCAATTATCTTTTGACCAGAGCCTCTGCTTCTGATCCCCCGATTTTGAAATCATAATTCATTTGTATTTAAGTTTTGAAATTATCCAGATATTTCTATAATCTGATGCCTTTGCACTATTTTCTCTTCTGGTTGAGCATCGATACTCACATTAGATTCTTTGTGGTCCGCCATATCCTTTGGTGGATTATTATCTGACCGTTCCTACCTATTCTCAAATCCTTGAGTTCTTCCCCCGATACATAATGCCTTTGGTAAATTGTATCCCCTGCTTTTTGATAGTCATGTTCTACTTCCGAGCTTGAGTTAATTACTTCTGCAGATTGTGGTATATGTTCCTAAGATGCCCCGATGGGTTGAACCTATGCCTTCCCTAATCTGTGTGAACCCAAAATATTTCAAGGGTCATACTTATCTGGTATTGCACTAGGTAAAACTTCAACTAATGTCATTTTCGAAAGAGAAGTGAATGGGAGGTTATACTTTGGAGAAGTGGGAGTCGACCTTGAACTTTGTGTTCATGCCCATGGACCCAATGTGGAACTTATCATGGCAGCTTCTTGTAATAATAATAATAATCCCCTTGTTATAAGTTCATCTGGTATCTATGTTTGGTTCTTTGCAACCGTGGTTCCGACCATGATTGTTCCCCTTTGATTCCATTTCTCGGACAAGTTACTGTACTTGTCTTCTGCAGATCCCTTCACCTGCCCAACCTTTATTCTAATCTACCTTCGAGTATTACCCTCTAGTATCTCAAGAATAACGCGGAACTACATAACTTCTTATGAGTTCTTCATCAACTATTATTTGTCACTGATTTCATATTTCCCCTGGGTTCTGAGTTATTAAGTCACTCGAGAACACTGATAAGTGAATCGATTCCGCACTTCGATTCAATAACTCTAAGTAACTTTCATTTCTTACGAGTTTAATAATCCTTCATGTCATTCCTATCTTGAACGGTTATATCATTATCATGCTAAATTTTAGCTGTGCTACCTGGTCCTTCTCCCGGAGCATAATTTTCAAGGATGAGCTAAGATTACGTCGATCTTCCTCGTCATATCACTTCGCCTTGAACAGCAAGCTTGATTTTGAGTTTGCGTAGTACCCGTGGTTCCAATAACCTTTCACTTCATCATTCCTTTGACTTTATGTCATCGCTGATCGATTACATCTTCATGAAATCTCTCGACAAATGTGTCGTGATCATCATCAACATTCTGAGTTGTTCCAGGATTTCAATCGAATTCGTGATGAGAAATACCATCCTTACCCCTTGATGATTTGTGTTCTCATCGACAACATTCTTGCCTCCCCGCCAACACAAACTTGTTCATATAAATTTTGGAAATACATCCTTTGCAACATGTCAATGGATTGCTGCTGAACCCATCAGCCACCTCCTCATATTTTTCCTGATAAAATTGCATGAGGTGTTCTAGTAATTCCCGATGGATCCTCTGTGTTCCCAAGGTCCGGCCTTTACCTGATGACCATGTCAATGCTATCCCGAAGCAAGACTGTGATACTCCGAACATCATTAAGAACCTTGCAGGCGCAATGCTAAATGTTTCTTGATCACTTATCCAAACACTATTGTATGGGTAACGTCATGAACTTTCCTCTCCCCTTTACCTAAATGGAAATCTACTTACTATCCTCTCATGGATGTCATCCTCTGCTTGTCCTTTGGAAGGATATACTCTTAATATTTGTGTTTAAACATATTTTCCTTTCCATTGATCTGATTAAATTAATAATCACATTTTACTTTCCATTGTTCTGTTTAACCTTTCTCATGATCTATATGGTATAAGCAGTAATATTTCCCTATTTATGTAAACACCTTGGTGTACAACTCTGTCAGTAAAACCCTGTTACTATTGTTGATGATATTCCGGTAACCACCGATGGACGAGAAGTTTGCCTATTGGTCCGCCTCGTTCCAACAAGCAGGAAAATGGTTCTCTTTGTTCCTCGCCTTTGGTACCAACGTTGATGCCAACATAACTGAGAGGCTACCTATGACATGCCTTGCTATCATATCCGTGCAACATGTCGCAGCTCTTCCTACTCTGAACACACGAGGTGGGCCCATAACCCACAGTTCCACAGGATCGAAACCTAACTCTCCTGTACAACCTTGATTCCGAAATATTCTTTGCACTTGGCTTCGTTTGTAATTCACGAGCTAACTTCCTCACCATGATTCATTCCGGTATCAGAGGCAACATTATTCATCATTGCTCTGAACCCCTACATCACCTGTTATAGGCATCAGCTTGATGCCTACCTAGTTGAAACTTGTTGAACCTCCTTATAGCACACTCGATTTGTTTCTTGGTGCTTCAAAATCTCCTTCCTTGAGATAATTGCTGGATGCTAATCCTTTCAGACACCCGTCCTTATAGTTTTCCGCTTATACCCTATTCGTAAGTACGATGGAGTTTCTAAAGAAAGGACGAGGACTTCATCATGATGCCCTGATGCAGCGACATGAAGACATCAACGTAAGGGATCAACTTATTTGAGAAGGCCAACCAAGAACGAGAAGATTCGTTAGAATTTCGTAACCAAAACTTTCCCCTTACTCCACCTCTTAAATCTCGGGACGAGATTTCTTGTAGTGGAGGAGATTTGTAGTGGAGCAAACTCCTATTAATGGTGCCACATCATCATAATTAAATTTTGCTAATCATCACTTTGTCCCAAACCAACCTCAAATTCAAATTTAAAAGACAAGTCAAAATTATTTCTCCTCAAGCTATAAAACTAAAATGTTCAAATAGTTCTATACAGTTTCTGTGATCAATGTCATGTTGAAACCAACTTGGTTTGACTCACAAATAAATTCCTAGAAAATTAATAAGTGGTCCAAAAGCATTTAAATTAGCCTTTTCAAAATAAGCAAATATTTATAATTTTCCAAATGATGTGAAACATTGTGTGTGGTCTCAAAATATTGCAATACTAATTATGTGGCCATCTACACTTTTTACAAAACTCTTTTGCTAACAAATTAATTTGCAAAACAGAGTTATAAAAATTAGAAAACGGAAAAGGGAGAGAGGTGCTACTGGGCACTTTGGACCAGCTAGCTACACAAAAGGCCCAGCCCACAGCACTACTTGCCTCCTACTCCAGGTACAGTTACAGGGGGAGCCGTGGCGGCCATCCCCCCCCCCCCCAGTCAGATAAGAGCATCGTCGAGACCCCCTCTTGATCCCCTATGAACCCTAGTTCCATTCCCCTCTCCCTCCCACTTGCTCTCTTCGCTCGAAGCCATCTCCCGAACTCATCCGCCTCCGCGCCGTTGACGTGCTCTAGAGCCACCCCGGGCCTCGCGGACATGTCCATGAGTCGCGCGTTTGTTGTCTACGTCGACTACAATGATCAGATCAAGCAATACCGCATTGAGCCAACCTAATCGAGACACTCCATCGCCTTTGGTCACCGTCGTCCGCTAATTCGATTCATCGCCTGCCTGCCTTCTAAGCCTCCGAAGAGCCTTCATGTGCTCCAACGGTGAGCCCTGTCCCCTTAGCCTCTCTTCCCGAGGTCCGGCTCCTCCCCTAGCAAGAAAGATGCAAGCTCCGACACCACCGTCTACCATGGCCATCGAATACGACGAGGCCGTGCTCACCTGCTCCTTTTGATTGTGTGTGCGTGCATGAGGCACCCAGTATATGCCGCCTAACCCGTTGCCTTGCTCGTTTCTGAGCTCATGTGCTATTCTGGCCGAACACCGCGGCCACGCACTGCTCATTCGCTGCTTGTTGTTCCTTGCCGCGACATGCTCTGCTGCTGCTAGCGCCCCTGCCCATGCCCTCATGCATGTGCGCGCGCGGCCTCGCCTCCACATGCTGCTTGTTGTTGCGTGTTGCGGTTGTCTCCCCTTGCTGCCACTTGTTCTCCTATTGCTGCCTACCCCTACTACTACTCTGCTGCGTAGCTGCCGCCGTTGCACTAGCTGCTCGTGGACGCTTGCTATTGCTGCTCCTAGATGCTGCTACTAGCTGCTGCTGGAGCCGCTACTAATGGCCATGGTCATGGCCATGGACGAGCATATATTCTTTGTGTATGTGTGTACAGCCACCAGTGGTCGGCCCATGCAAATTAGATTAGGGTATAATTTATACTAGTTAGTTTAGCTGCTAGCCAATGACAGTGGCCCCCACTTTTAGTTAATCTAATTTAATTAAAGTCTAGTTAATCATAACAATGACATGTGGGACCTGCCTACACTATGTCCTTTGACCGGTCAATCTTTGACTGAGTCAACCTAGTCCCCTGGCCCCACATATCAGCCTCTCTGGCTATGTACTGTAGCTATGGGTACACATAGCAGTTTTCCTATTTAATTCGAATTAATAGTAATTTCATAAAATACTAAAATCTTTGAAAATCATAGAAAAATAACCATAACCAAGATGAAAATAATTTATATATGAAAGTTGCTCAGAAAAATCAAGTGAATCCGAATATGCCCTCTGTTCATCTGTCACGTGCCTATGGCATGACGAACATGGAACCTTTTCCCCTCTTTCATCTGTCCAGAAAATGCCAAACTCCGGGAAAACAATCCTGGGTATTTTTCCCCTTCGCCTGTATCGAGTACTACCGCGTTAGGTCACCCCTAGCACATCGTTTTACCATGTTATGCTTTATGATGGTTCGTTTATTTTATATTTATTGTTTGCTCGCCCTCTTCTCTTTGGTAGACCCCAAGACCGATGCTGCCCCTATGATCGACTACGTCTCCGATGACCCTTCTTCCTTTGCAGCAAAGCTTCCAGGCAAGCCCCCCCCCCCTTGATCATTTCGATATCGCCATTCTATTCTCTTATGCTTGCATTAGATTTTGCTACTGTAATTGATTGCTCTTATTTTGATCCATAGCCTGCTTTTGTACCTACTGTCGCACCTTACCTACTTATTCTAAACTGCTTAGTATAGGCTGCTTAGAGATCCATCAGTGACCCCCATCTTGGCCCAGTTGCCCTGCTTTATGTTTGGTGACTCGATCAACGTGATCGACGTCCAGGCCCCGACACCACACATCACCCCCCCCCTTAGTTGTACGACTCTGCAGAGTTGTGATACGTCTCCAACGTATCTATAATTTTTTATTGTTCCATGCTCTTATATTATCTGTTTTGGATGTTTAATGGGCTTTAATATGCTCTTTTATATTATTTTTGGGACTAACCTATTAATCGGAGGCCCAGTGCAAGTTTCTGTTTTTTTTGCCTATTTCAGTGTTTCGCGGAAAAGGAATATCAAACGGAATCCAAACGGAACGAAACCTTCGCGAGGATCTTTCTTGGAACAAACGCAATCCAAGAGACTTGGAATGGGAGTCAGAGATGCAATGAGGCAGGAGGGCGCGCCCAGTGGGGTAGGCGTGCCCCCACCCTCGTGGGCCCCTCGTAGCTCCACCGACGTACTTCTTTCGCCTATATATACTCTTATACCCTAAAAACATCCAAGAGAGCCACGAAACCACTTTTCCACCGTCGCAACCTTCTGTACCCGTGAGATCCCATCTTGGGGCCTTTTCCGGAGCTCCGCCGGAGGGGGCATTGATCACGGAGGGCTTCTACATCAACACCATAGCCCTTCCGATGAAGTGTGAGTAGTTTACCTCAGACCTTCAGGTCCATAGTTATTAGCGAGATGGCTTCTTCCCTCTCTTTGGTCCTCAATACAAAGTTCTCCTCGATGTTCTTGGAGATCTATTCGATGTAATATTCTTTTGTGGTGTGTTTGCCGAGATCTGATGAATTGTGGATTTTTGATCAAGTTTATCTATGAACAATATTTGGTTCTTCTCTGAATTCTTATATGCATGATTTGATATCTTTGCAAGTCTCTTCGAATTATCGGTTTATTTTGTCCTACTAGATTGATCTTTCTTGCAATGGGAGAAGTGCTTAGCTTTGGGTTCAATCTTGCGGTGTCCTTTCCCAGTGACAGTAGGGGCAGCAAGGCACATATTGTATTGTTGCAATCGAGGATAAAAAGATGGGGTTTATATCATATTGCTTGAGTTTATCCCTCTACATCATGTGATCTTGCCTAATGCGTTACTCTGTTCTTATGAACTTAATACTCTAGATGCATGCTGGATAGCAGTCGATGTGTTGAGTAATAGTAGTAGATGCAAAATCATTTCGGTCTACTTGACACGGACGTGATGCTTATATTCATGATCATGCCTAGATATTCTCATAACTATGCGCTTTTCTATCAATTGCTCGGTAGTAATTTGTTTGCCCACCGTAATACATGCTATCATGAGAAGCCACTAGTGAAACATATGGCCCGCGGGTCTATTTTATATCATATAAGTTCTCGATCTACAATTCTAGCTTACTATTTATTTTATTTTGCAATCTTTACTTTTCAATCTATACAACAAAAATATCAAAAATATTTATCTTATTATCTTTATCAGATCTCACTTTTGCAAGTGGCCATGAAGGGATTGACAACCCATATATCGTGTTGGTTGCACGGTTCTTGATTGTTTGTGCAGGTATTAGGTGACTTGCGTGTAATATCCTACTGGGTTGATACCTCGGTTCTCAAAAATTGAGGGAAATACTTATGCTACTTTGCTGCATCACCATTTCCTCTTCAAGGGAAAACCAATGCATGCTCAAGAGGTAGCAAGTTGCTACCAAGTGCCGAGGGTGATGAAGGAAATATGCCCTAGAGGCAATAATAAAGTTGTTATTTATATTTCCTTATATCATGATAAATGTTTATTATTCATGCTAGAACTATATTAACCGGAAACTTAGTACATGTGTGACTACATAGACAAAATAGAGTGTCCCTAGTATGCCTCTACTTGACTAGCTCGTTAATCAAAGATGGTTAAGTTTCCTAGCCATGGACATGTGTTGTTATTCGATAAACGGGATCACATCATTAGAGAATGATGTGATGGACAAGACCCATCTGTTAGCTTAGCATAATGATCGTTCGGTACTATTGCTACTGCTTTCTTCATGACTTATACATGTTCCTCTGACAATGAGATTATGCAACTCCCGAATACCGGAGGAACACCTTGTGTGCTATGAAACGTCACAACGTAACTGGGTGGTTATAAAGATGCTCTATAGGTGTCTCCGATGGTGTTTGCTGAGTTGGCATAGATCGAGATTAGGATTTGTCACTTCGTCTATCGGAGAGGTATCTCTAGGCCCTCTCAGTAATGCACATCACTGTGATCCTTGCAAGCAATGTGAATAATGAGTTAGCTGCGGTATGATGCATTACGGAACGAGTAAAGAGACTTGCCGGTAACAAGATTGAACTAGGTATTGAGATACCGATGATCGAATCTCGGGCAAGTAACATACCGATAACAAAGGGAACAACGTATGTTGTTATGCGGTTCGACCGATAAAGATCTTCGTAGAATATGTAGGAGCCAATATGGGCATCTAGGTTCCGCTATTGGTTATTGACCAGAGAGATGTCTCAGTCATGTCTACATAGTTCTCGAACCCATAGGGTCGCACGCTTAATGTTCGTTGACGATATAGTATTATATGAGTTATGTATGTTGGTGACCGAATGTTGTTCGGAGTCCCGGATGAGATTACGGACATGACGAGGAGCTCCGGAATGGTCCGGAGGTAAACATTGATATATAGGATGATATGGTTCGGCCAAGGGGTGAAGTCCACGAGGCTTTAGATTGGTGCAAAAGGAGTTTTGTGGAGGCCAGGGGGCAAACGCCGAAGACCCTGGTGTCTGGCCCTGGGCCAGATGTCGAGGCCCATGGCGTCTGGGCCAGACGCCAAGGATTGTGGTGTTTGGTCCTGGAGTCCGAGTGGGACTCTTGCCTTTCGGGCAAAACCGACTTTGAGGAGGCTTTTGCTCCAAGTTTCGACCCTAGGGCTCAACATATAAATAGAGGAGCAGGGCTAGCACCAAAGACACATCAAGAAACACCAAGCCGTGTGCCGGCAACCCCGTCCCCTCTAGTGTATCCTCCGTCCTAGTTTTCGTAGTGCTTAGGCGAAGCCCTGCGAAGATTGTTCTTCACCAACACCGTCACCACGCCGTCGTGCTGCCGGAACTCATCTACTACTTCGCCCGTCTTGCTGGATCAAGAAGGCGAGGACGTCATTGAGCTGAACGTGTGCTGAACGCGGAGGTGCCGTACGTTCGGTACTTGATCGGGATGGATCGTGAAGGTTTACGACTACATCAACCGCGTTGATAAACGCTTCCGCTTTCGGTCTACGAGGGTACATAGACACACTCTCCCCTCTCGTTGCTATGCATCACCGTGATAGATCTTGCTTGTGCATAGGAATTGTTGAAATTACTGCATTCCCCAACAGTGGTATTAGAGCCAGGTCTATGCGTAGATGTTATATGCACGAGTAGAACACAAAGGAGTTGTGGGCGTGGGTATATACATATTGCTTGCCGTCACTAGTTGATTCTTGATTCAGCGGTATTATTGGATGAAGCGGCTCAGACTGACATTACGTGTACGCTTACGCGAGACTGGTTCTACCGATGTGCTTCGCACATAGGTGGCTGGTGGGTGTTAGTTTCTCCAACTTTAGTTGAATCGGATTCAATGGACAGGGTTCTGTCTGAAGATCAAAAAGCAATCACTATATCGCGTTGTGGTTTTTGATGCGTAGGTAAGAACGGTTCTTGCTCAGCCCGTAGCAGCCACGTAAAACTTGCAACAACAAAGTAGAGGATGCCTAACTTATTTTTGCAGGGCATGTTGTGATGTGATATGGTCAAGGCATGATGCTAAATTTTATTGTATGAGATGATCATGTTTTGTAACAGAGTTATCGGCAACTGGCAGGAGCCATATGGTTGTCGCTTTATTGTATGAAATGCAATCACCATGTAATTGCTTTACTTTATCACTAAGCGGTAGTGATAGTCGTAGAAGCAATAGTTGGTGAGACGACAAAGATGCTTCGATGGAGATCAAGGTGTCAAGCCGGTGATGATGGTGATCATGATGGTACTTTGGAGATGGAGATCAAAGGCACAAGATGATGATGGCCATATCATATCACTTATATTGATTGCATGTGATGTTTATCCTTTATGCATCTTATTTTGCTTAGTTCGGCGGTAGCATTATAAGATGATCTATCACTAAATTTCAAGGTACAAGTGTTCTCCCTGAGTATGCACCGTTGCGACAGTTCTTCGTGCTGAGACACCACGTGATGATCGGGTGTGATAAGCTCTACGTTCACATACAATGGGTGTAAGCCAGTTTTGCACATGTAGAATACTCGGGTTAAACTTGACGAGCCTAGCATATTCAGATATGGCCTCGGAACACTGAGACCGAAAGGTCGAGCGTGAATAATATAGTAGATATGCTCAACATAGTGATGTTCACCATTGAAAACTACTCCATCTCACGTGATGATCGGACATGGTTTAGTTGATATGGATCATGTGATCACTTAGATGATTAGAGGGATTTCTATCTAAGTGGGAGTTCTTAAGTAATTTGATTAATTGAACTTTAATTTATCATGAACTTAGTCCTGGTAGTTTTTGCATATCTATGTTCTAGATCAATAGCTCGCGTATAGCTCCCCTGTTTTATTTTTTATGTGTTCCTAGAGAAAACTATGTTGAAAGATGATGGTAGCAATGATGCGGACTAGGTCCGTGATCTGAGGATTATCCTCATTGCTGCACAGAAGAATTATGTCCTTGATGCATCGCTAGGTGACGGACCTATTGCAGGAGCAGATGCAGACGTTATGAACGTTTGGCAAAGCTTGATATGATGACTACTTGATAGTTTAGTGCACCATGCTTTACGGCTTAGAACTGGGACTTCAAAATGTTTTGAAATGTCACGGAACATATAAGATGTTCTAAGAATTGAAATTGGTATTTCGTACTCATGCCCGTGTTGAGAGGTATGAGACCTCTGACAGTACTTTGCCTACAAGATGGAGGAAAATAGCTCAACCAGTGAGCATGTGCTCAGATTGTCTGGGTACTATAATTGCTTGAATCAAGTGGGAGTTAATCTTCCAGATAAGATAGCAATTGAAAAAAGTTTTCTAGTCACTATCACCAAGTTACTAGAACTTAGTGATTGTCGGCATTCTGGGAACGGGGGTCCCCAGACTTGCCTGCTTGCGGCCCATGGCGTGGCTCTGCGAGCGGGCCCGTACGGCCCATCTTCACCAACAAGCATTCAAGACCCTCGCGAGGGGCTAAGCCTCACGAGGCGGACGACACAAGACCTCCTCAGGAGCGGCCTCACCAGGCTAGCTCGCGAGGGGCGAAGAGATCAAGGCCAGGAAAACCTCGCGAGGTTCCAATGACGTGAGCCATGACGATCGAGACCAGGCGGGCACCAGCGTGCACAGTGTCCTTGTTTCCTCTTTGGTGCTAAGGAGGCAAGCGCAGACGAAGAGTACTGAGGCGTCAAGCAAAGGTTTCCATATCGGTGGAACGAGACCAAGACCATCAGGCCGGCAAGATGGAGGTGACCATAGAGCCCAAGGCGGCATCACCACCAGAGCCTTTGGCAGGCGAAAACTGCTTTTGTCAGGATAACTTGTACTAGCTGTCCCCTTTCAAATTGGTTGTTGTTGGCTCCCTTCCCGCTCAATTTTTTGGGAGAGGACCAGGGCCTCAATAAATAGGATTAGCCACCACAGTAGGTGGGATGAATAAAGGAACGAGGGGGCGAACAAACAGAGCCTCAGCCATCTCATCTTGGATTAGATCCAACCCATCCTCACACCCACCAAGCACAAGAACACCTCTCCTCAGGAGGCTGTTCTTCCCCTTGTATTGTTCATCCTCAGCCCAAGAGGCACTCCACCACACCACACTGGAGTAGGGTATTACACCACAACGGTGGCCCGAACTAGTATAAATCTTGTGTCTCTTGTGCTGCAAGTTTGTCGAGCTTGCCTTTGAGATTGTGGCAAGGTTGAGGGCGTGAGTTGGTAGGGGAGATCTTCGTGCGCACCCCAGTGTTTGAACCTTGAGGTTTTTGCCGGAACCCGAAATCCGACATTTGGCACGCCCGGTAGGGGTGCGTCGAAGCTTTCCTTCCGTCGCTCCGCGTCCTGTCGCTTCGTCACCTCCATGGCGAACGCTCGCCGAGCTCGCGCGGAGCGCTGGGCCGCTGTCGCCGCCCGTGTCACTCAGACGGCCCCAATAGGCGGGCCTCCCCATCGTTCTCCGTCACCGGTCCGGCAGCAAACGAGCAGCAAGCCTCTTTGCTGCATCCCTCTGTGCGCCGTGACGGCCACACCGCCACCCCGTCGCTGACTCCGGCCGGCTCGTCATCTCACGCTCGCCGCGCACCCATGGATGTGCAAGCCGCGCTGCTCATGGCACGCGAGCTCCTACACTACCGTCAAGTCGACGACCTCTACGAGGACTGGCTGGACCGCATCACCGAGCTTGTCAGCGCCGCGGGAGGCTCTCATGCGCCGTCCCTCTTGCTGCCTCGCCCGCCCCCAGCTGCGGGTGGCGTGGCTCACGGAGCGCCTCCGCCTCCTCCGCAACAAGATAGCACCCTTGTGCCGAGGCGTGTGGCTCAGGGAGCACCTCAGCCTCCCCCACGTCAAGACGGCATCCTCGCTCCAAGATGCGCGCCCTAGCGGCGCGACCCACCGTGCCACGTGCGAGTGCACAAAGAAAGAAGCTGCCAACAGATTCCCCGTCCACAAGGAAACGCTCCGCCACTCCCAGCTCCGCTACGCCAGTATTACTTGCTGCGACAGGGCCATGCGTCGCATGCTGCAGTGACGCAGGGGCACCACGACCAAGCTCTGCCTCCACGACGACCCGCAGTAGCCATGGCGGGCTGCCGCGCTTACACCCCCGAACTGCGTAGTGTCGCCTGGCCAGGAAAGTTCAAGCCAGACCTGTCTCCGCGCTACGATGGCACCCCCGACCCCGTGGAGTTCCTGCAGCTCTACGAGCTGAGCATCGAGGCGGCCAACGGCGACGAGAAAGTCATGGAAAACTGGTTCCCCATGGCTCTCAAGGATGGCGCACGCTCGTGGCTCCTGAACCTGCCTCCAGGCTCCATCTCTTCCTGGAATGAGATGCGCGACCGTCTCGTGGACAACTTCCAGGGCACTCGCGACCGCCCTCCGGCTGCAGGTGACCTGCGTCGCGTCAAGCAACAACCAGGGAAACCCTCCAGAAGTACATCTAGCGCTTCAACAACATTCGTCTCAAGATCCCCAAGGTGACGGACGAGGCCATCATCTCTGTGTTCTCCGATGGCGTCCGCGACGTCAAGATGAAGGAGGAGCTCGCCATCCACGACGAGTTGTGCACATCCCTGGAGTTGTTCAACCTGGCAACCAAGTGCGCAAGGGCTGAGGAAGGGCGCCTTTCCCTTCTCGAGCCCCCAGCTACCGACCTAGAGGAGAAGAAAGCTAAGGCCAAGGACGTGAAGCGCAAGGGAGCAGCCATACTCGCGGCAGAGCCGGACACAAAGCGCGGCAGGGACCAGCCTGAGTCATCCAAGGGCAGCTGACCGTTCTTCGCCTTCCACAACTGCACTGCCACAACATCAACGATTGTCAAGAGCTCAGAACCATGCGCGATGGATGCTTCGGTCGACGCCCTGAGCGCAACGACCGAGGCTACGGCCCAGGGGGAGGACGCGGCGGAGGACGCTGGGATGACCGGGGCCTACGCCAGGAGTGGCGCGACCGGCCTCGTGAGGACCACTGGCAAGATCAGCCTCGCGAAGGTGCCTGGAGGGATCAGCCTCGCGAGGACCGTCCTCAGGGCAATGTTGGGCTTCCTCCACTGCCGCCACTGCCAAGAAGGAACGACGACCACCACCAAGACGAGGGGGCTGGGGGCTTCCAGGAGCCGCGTGCTATCGCCTGCATCTTGGGCAGAGCTCAAGCGCCAGCCTCACAGCGTATCTTCAAGCAGTTTGCCCGCGAGGTGAATGCAGTCCTCCCTAAGGTCGAAGCTACACGCCCGCTCAGGTGGTCCAAGTGTGCTATTACCTTCAGCTCAGCAGACTAGCTCAAGTGTGCGGCCACCGCTGGCGCTCTCCTGATGCTCTGCTCACCCGTCATCAGCAACGTGCAAGTAACCAAGACTCTCATCGATGGCGGCGCAGGGCTTAACATCCTGACCGTCGAGATGTTCGACAACCTTCAAGTGCCCTATGACCAGCTTCAGCCTACCAAGCCTTTCTCAGGAGTGACCGATGGCTCCACCACCCCGATAGGTCAGGTCCGCCTCCCAGTCACCTTCGGACAGCGCGACAACTACCGCACCGAGCTCATCGACTTCGACGTCGCCCACATCCGTTTGTCGTACAATGCCATCCTCAGGTATCCAGCCCTGGCTAAGTTCATGGTGGTGACCCACCATGGCTACAACGTCCTCAAGATGCTAGGAAGCGGCGGAATCATCATGGTCCCCTACGAAGAAAGAGACGCGGTGTGCTCCCTCAAGCGTGCCTTCCAAGCTGCAGCAATCGGCGACCCCGACAGCAAGGGCGAGTACCCTCCTGAGGCCATCCCAAGAAGAAGAAGCAGCTACTTCGTCCTGGGCCTCAGGAGAACGGCGCCGCAAGTGGCGCCATGTCAGGATCAGCGCCCACACCTGGGGCGCCTCCCTCTGTCGCATAGGAAGGTGCGCCCGATGCCCTCCTCAGGCAGGGCTCGGGGGCTCTCTTCTGGAGGGCCTCATACCTTGCCAACATTACGAGGGAGGCACTCATGCACCACGTGGAGGCATGCTTCGCGGCACGTTTCCCTCAGGAGGGCGCCAGGCGAAGAGCACCTGGCGCTCAGGAGTTTGTCGACGAAGCCACTCAGGAGCTTCAGGAGGCGAGAGCAATTCGTGGCAACCACCGCCCACCTAGCGCTGCTCCCCACCCCGGTGAGGGTGGTGAGATGCGCGCCTGCGTCGACATCCCATGGCTCAACCGGGCCACATCTCATGAGCGCTTCTGGCCTTCGCATGCTGGACGCTGCGAGGGTCCACCGCACAACTACATTTGCATGCCATTCGGCTTGCCGAGCGTGGCTGCTGCCTTCCAGCGCAACCTGCGGAGCGTCATGGCGGGTCAGGAGGTTAGGCATCACGCAGTCCTGGCGGAGATGGCAATGGTCCTCAAGGAACCGCCTGGACCCCCAGAGCCTCCCAGGGCTTGGGGCCCCAGTGGCTCGTGAGGAGCAACCCCTTCGTCGCGTACCTTCAGCTGCCTCAACACTCCTTCGGCAACCAAACTAGGTGACATTTTCCAAGTTTATTCAGCTGGGGGTGCCCTCAGGGCTGCATCATTCCTAGGCCGTGTGGGTCCGTCCCTGTGGCATGTATCCCTTCTTGTTTATGTCTTTATCTTACCTTGCTGGGGGCGCCCCTCGGGCTACATCATCCCCAAGCCGCACGGGCCTGACCCAGTGGCATGTTGCTTTTCATGCGTAATCTATCTATGGTTATCACTTGCTTGATTGTAACCCACCACGGGAGCCGCGCGCCGACCGTATTTCTTCAGGACCCTTCGCGTGAGAAGGTTAGGCACGACGTCTGTGCTCGGGCCCGTCCCAGCAGCGTTGATAAATCCAACGGATGAGCTTTGTCTGGCGGGCCGGTCCCGTTCACGTCACCTCCTGGGGCTGTTGGTGCTAGGCCTCCTCACGCGATAACCTCAGGAGATTCGTCCGGCGCAGGTTGTCTAACCACCTCGCAGGACCACCATAGCAAACAAGAATCAAGACCAGGCGCAACCCGCCTTGAGGTAGGGCCTCGTGAGTCCCACGTTGGCTCAGGAGTGCCCAGACACACCTCGTCTAGCCCTGTCGTGGAAGCCACATGTCAGGGCGGGGCTGTACACGCCCGGGGGGCTCTCCGCAGTAGGGAGTCCCCTCCCACGTACAAGTGGAAGCACCATGCTCCGCGTTGGCAGTCGACACTGCCGAGGAGCGGCTATGCCCGTGCAAGTGCGGAAGCGCCATGGTCCGTCCTGGTGATAAACAACTGAGGGCGGCCTCATGGCTGTATCAACCTCGGGGAGCCTCCGGGCTCGGTGTCTGGCCTCATCGCAACGCCTCCCCTTGGGAGAGCCGCACAAGAGGGCTGGGCACGGGGGTTGCGCTCGGGTCACGCCCAAGCATACGCCACCCTGCCAGGTCCCGCGAACCTGGTTGTCGCACGCCCTCCCAAGCGGAGCCAAGGTATGAAGGTCGTTTGAACGTCAAGGGGAACTCCTGAGCATCGCGACTCAGGAGCCTAACTGACCACATAGCCCCTCACTCCTTGGCTCGTCCTGGTGATCCGGTCAGACCAATGGCGGCTGAGGTATGCGCGGGGTCGGGCCCTGCCGACGTAGAACACTAGACCTACCATTGCATCTCCTTTCCACAAGCTGTTTGCGCGTCAAGGGGGACTCCTGAGAATCGAGACTCAGGAGCCTAACTCACCATGTAGCCCCTCACTCCTTGGTCTGTCCTGGTGATCCAGTCAGCCCAACGACGGCTGAGGTATGCGCAGGGTCGGGCTCTGCCGACGTAGAACGTAAAGCAAATGGGAAGGAAATCGCAAAATCTCAAAGCAAATATTACAAGACATATTGTTCTCCGAATATCAAACACAAGTTTAAACGCCTCCACAAGGCACGCTACATGCTACAGGAGTTTCAACAGGGAAGGAGCCACAAGCCAGTCATCCCTGGATACTGCCGGCACCCGCAAGAGGCGCCCCCTCCTGGGTGGCATCGCCTTCACCTGCACCACCGGTCGAAGGCGCAGGGGCGAAGGCATCAAACTTCTTCAGCAGGGCTTCCACCTGACCTTGTACAGCTGCGGCGGCAGCTGCACAGTGTTCATCAGCCATGGGCTCCAGCAGCTCGTCAAGGGGGGCGGCAGGATCACGAAGATGGAGGCGGCTGAAGACGCGCATCAGCGCGGCTGAAGAAAGGACGCGAGCCTCTTCCTCTGCCATGGGACCGATGCCGCTCACGACATCCTCAAGCGCCTCGACCAAGTAGGGAAGCAACTGGGCGGGGCCGTCCTCATTGGTGGCCAGCGGCTTCTCCAAGCCCTTCTCATAGAGTGTCTTCAGAGCCTTGCAAGACCTCTTTTCACGAAGCGCGAAGGCCGCGTGGTCCTCGGCCAGAACCTTTGTCTTAGCATCAAGTTCGGCTTTCTCCGCCTGCATCTTCTGCTCCAACTCCTCTAGCCGGCCACGCTCAGCGGCCTGCGCCTGCGCCAGCTGCTCCAGCTCGGCGTTGTGACCCTTGACGGCGTCCTCCCGGGCCTTTATCCTCTCTTCCTCCGCCTTATGGCCACGGGCATCTTCGGCACACTCATCACGCAGGATATTCAGCTCGGCCACCGGCACCTGGCAGCGACCTTGGGTGGCCTCGGCGTCCTTCAGCGCCGCCTCGCGAGCAACTGTTGCCTGAGTTGCGGCTCGCTTCTCCCCCTCAGAGGTTGCTGCGACCTGGCTTAGCGCCGCCCGAACGGACACGTCAGAATGAAGCCAACCAGAGACCAGCTCCAGGCGCCCAGCCGCCAGGAGGGGTTCGGTGCTTTGGAGATCTTCTCGCAGCCGGGCCATCTCAGAAAGGGCCCGCTCCAGGACGTCAGGAGAAGCAGAGGAACCTGGGGCCAACAACACGGCAGAAGGAGGAGCTAGAGGCGTCGTCTTCACCATGGCCTGGGAGGTTGGAGGCTACTGAGCCTCTTGGACCTCAGCACCCAAGCCGGACCCTGGCACCTCCCGAGTCAGTGGGGCCTCGGGGGCTGACTTCTCCCGAGGATGCTCCACCCAGCCTCACGAGGATGATCGGGCTAGAGAAGCACGAGCACCTTCCCCACCTTTGCTCATGGAGAGCGGCGCAGCCGCAAGAGGCGACCTGCGCTCAAGCAGCACCACCTCGCCCTCCCTTCTCCTCTTCGCCGCAGGTGTCGGCCCAGTTACACAACAAGGAAGAAGAGTCAGAAACAAGCATCAGCAGCAAGAACAAAGCAGGATGAGAACACTTACTGATCCACTGTGACGTAGTCCCTCCGCGTCAGGAGCTTGAAGCTGGAGAGCTTCGCGACCCGAGGCGTGGGCGCGCCAGCTCCGGAAGCAGAAGCAGGAGCAGTAGCTGGGCCGGGAGCGGCTCCAGGCGGCGCCAGAGCAGAAGCAGCATCCCAGGAGATCAGCGCCGATCGGTCCCTCGTCGGGATTACGGGCGGCTCTCCCTTCTCCTGGCGAGTGTCAGCCTCATTGTCGTCAGGAAGGGTGCAGAGGAGGTCAGCTTTTCTCAAGGGGGAGGTCTCCCCCACCCCTTCAGGGGTCACCTCCGATTCTTCCTCCTCCTCCTCCTCATCCTCCTCTTCCTCCCTGTAGGACTCACCAGAAGATAGCTCCACCGGCGTTGACGCCGCAGGGCCCCCGGTGGGCGCCAGTGGCACCAGCCCATGCCCGTCAAAGGTTGGCCTGGAAGCCATGAACTGCGCCCCGTCCTTGCGGAGGAACAAGGGAGTGAAGACACTCGGCGGGTACTCCTAGTCATCCCCGACCAGGAGGCGGAGAGCCGCAACCAGCTCACCGTCGGACAAGGCTTCCAGGCTCAGGCGAACCTTGTCCTCTTCGTCCCCAAGCTCCCACAAGGGGCGCGTACGCGCCTGAAGCGGGGTTATGCGCAGCATCAGGAATTCCCTCAGGAGCATGGCCCATGTCACCTTTGCCGCCTTCGCATTGCCCGGCTTCAGGTTGGTGTTCATCTGCTCCAGCACCAATGTCGCCCGCTCATCAGTGAGCTTCGCACAGGACCACCCCTTGTCGGACTGGGGAATCTCCGTTGGCAGCATCAAGTGTGGGTGGACGCACTTGGCGTCCATCATGGCCCACTTGCTCCTGAAGCCGTCGGCCTTCTTCCCAGTCTTCGAGATTGAGTTGGCCTTGCTGGCCGCGCAGAAATTGGCACACCCGGAGGTATGACCCTTGCTACCTCTTGAGCACTTGTGTTGGTTTCCCTTGAAGAGGAAAGGGTGATGCAGCAAAGTAGCGTAAGTATTTCCCTCAGTTTTTGAGAACCAAGGTATCAATCCAGTAGGAGGCCACGCACGAGTCCCTCGCACCTACACAAATAAATAAATCCTTGCAACCAACGTGATAAGGGGTTGTCAATCCCTACACGGACACTTACGAGAGTGAGATCTGATAGATATGATAAGATAATATTTTTGGTATTTTTATGATAAAGAGAAATAAAAGATGCAAAGTAAAATAAATGGCAAAGGAAATAACTAAGTATTGGAAGATTAATATGATGGAAGATAGACCAGGGGGCCATAGGTTTCACTAGTGGCTTCTCTCAAGACCATAAGTATTCACGGTGGGTAAACAAATTACTGTTGAGCAATTGACAGAATTGAGCATAGTTATCAGAATATCTAGGTATGATCATGTATATAGGCATCATGTCTGAGACAAGTGGACCGACTCCTGCCTGCATCTACTACTATTACTCCACACATCGACCCCTATCCAGCATGCATCTAGAGTATTAAGTTCAAGAGAACAGAGTAACGCTTTAAGCAAGATGACATGATGTAGAGGGATAAACTCATGCAATATGATATAAACCCCATCTTGTTATCCTCGATGGCAACAATATAATACGTGCCTTGCTGCCCCTACTGTCATTGGGAAAGGACACCAGAAGATTGAACCCAAAGCTAAGAACTTCTCCCATTGCAAGAAAGATCAATCTAGTAGGCCAAACCAAACTGATAATTCGAAGAGACTTGCAAAGATAACCAATCATACATAAAAGAATTCAGAGAAGATTCAAATATTGTTCATAGATAAACTTGATCATAAACCCACAATTCATCGGTCTCAACAAACACACCGCAAAAGAAGATTACATCGAATAGATCTCCACAAGAGAGGGGGAGAACTTTGTATTGAGATCCAAAAAGAGGGATGAAGCCATCTAGCTAATAACTATGGACCCGAAGGTCTGAGGTAAACTACTCACACTTCATCGGAAGGGCTATGGTGTTGATGTAGAAGCCCTCTGTGATCGATGCCCCCTCCGGCGGAGCTCCGGAAAAGGCCCCAAGATGGGATCTCGTGGATACAGAAAGTTACGGCGGTGGAATTAGGGTTTTGGCTCTGTATCTGGTAGTTTGTGGGTACGTAGGTATATATAGGAGGAAGGAGTACATCAGTGGAGCAACATGGGGCCCATGAGGGTGGAGGGCGCGCCCAGGGGGGAAGGCGCGCCCCATACCTCGTGGCCTCCTCGTTGATGTCTTGACGTAGGGTCCAAGTCCTCTGGATCATGTTCGTTCTGAAAATCACGTTCCTGAAGGTTTCATTCCGTTTGGACTCCGTTTGATATTCTTTTTCTGCGAAACCCTAAAATAGGCAAAAAAAACAGCAATTTTGGGCTGGGCCTCCGGTTAATATGCCAGTCCCAAAAATAATATAAAAGTGCATAATAAAGCCCAATAATGTCTAAAACAGAATATAATATAGCATGGAACAATCAAAAATGATAGATACGTTGGAGACATATCAAGAATTCCGAAGCTTAATTCCTGCTCGTCCTCGAGTAGGTAAATGATAAAAACAGAATTTTTGATGTGGAATGCTACTTGGCATAATTTCAAGTTAATTCTTCATAATTGTGGTATGAATATTCAGATCCGAAAGATTCAAGACAAAAGTTCAATATTGACATAGAAATAATAATGCTTCAAGCATACTAACTAAGCAATTATGTCTCTTCAAAATAACATGGCCAAAGGAAGTTATCCCTACAAAATCATATAGTCTGGCTATGCTCTATCTTCACCACACAAAGTATTTAAATCATGCACAACCCCAATGACAAGCCAAGCAATTGTTTCATACTTTTGGTGTTTTCAAACTTTTTCAATCTTCACGCAATACATGAGCGTGAGCAATGGACATAGCACTTTAGGTGGAATAGAATGGTGGTTGTGGAGGAGACAAAAAAGGGGAAGATAGTCTCACATCAACTAGGCGTATCAACGGGCTATGGAGATGCCCATCAATAGATATCAATGTGAGTGAGTAGGGATTCCAATGCAACGGATGCACTAGAGCTATAAGTATATGAAAGCTCAATAAAAGGAACTAAGTGGGTGTGCATCCAACTCGCTTGCTCACGAAGACCTAGGGCATTTTGAGGAAGCCTACCATTGGAATATACAAGCCAAGTTATAGAATGAAAAATTCCCACTAGTATATGAAAGTGAGAACATAGGAGACTCTCTATTATGAAGATCATGGTTCTACTTTGAAGCACAAGTGTGGTAAAAGGATAGTAGCATTGTCCCTTCTCTCTTTTTCTCTCATTTTTTTATTTGGGCCTTTTCCTCTTTTTTATGGCCTCTTTTTTCGTCCGGAGTCTCATCCCGACTTGTGGGGGAATCATAGTCTCCATCATCCTTTCCTCACTAGGACAATGCTCTAAAAATGATGATCATCACACTTTTATTTACTTACAACTCAACAATTACAACTCAATACTTAGAACAAAATATGACTTTATGTGAATGCCTCCGGTGGTGTACCGGGATATGCAATGAATCAAGAGTGACATGTATGAAAGAATTATGAACGGTGGCTTTGCCACAAATACAATGTCAACTACATGATCATGCAAAGCAATATGACAATGATGGAGCGTGTCATAGTAAACAGAATGGTGGAAAGTTGCATGGCAATATATCTTGGAATGGCTATGGAAATGCCATGATAGGTAGGTATGGTGGCTGTTTTGAGGAAGGTATATGGTGGGTGTATGATACCGGCGAAAGGTGCGCGGTATTAGAGAGGCTAGCAATGGTGGAAGGAAGAAAAGTGCGTATGATCCATGGACTCAACCTTAGTCATAAAGAACTCATATACTTATTGCAAAAATCTACAAGTTATCAAAGCAAAGTATTACATGCATGCTCGTAGGGGGATAGATTGGTAGGAAAAGGCCATCGCTCATCCCCGACCGCCACTCATAAGGAAGACAATCAATAAATAAATCATGCTCCGACTTCATCACATAACGGTTCACCATACATGCATGCTACGGGAATCACAAACTTTAACACAAGTATTTCTCAAATTCACAACTACTCGACTAGCATGACTCTAATATTACCATCTCCATATCTCAAAACAATTATCAAGTATCAAACTTCTCATAGTATTCAACACACTCATAAGAAGAAGAAAATTAATCTTGAATGCCTACCATAATTAAAACAAATTACCATGCTATTTTGTACGACTCTCAAAATAATCTAAGTGAAGCATGAGAGAACAATAGTTTCTATAAAACAAATCCACCGACGTGCTCTAAAAGATATAAGTGAAGAACTAGATCAAAAACTATATAACTCAAAATATATAAGTGAAGCACATAGAGTATTCTAACAATTTCCGAATCATGTATGTCTCTCTCAAAAGGTGTGTACAGCAAGGATGATCGTGGAAAACTAAAAAATAAAGACTCAAATAATACAAGACGCTCCAAGCAAAACACATATCATGTGGTGAATAAAAATATAGCTCCAAGTAAAGTTACCGATGGAAGTAGACGAAAGAGAGGATGCCTTCTGGGGCATCCCCAAGCTTTGGCTTTTAGGTGTCCTTAGATTATCTTGGGGTGCCATAGGAATCCCCAAGCTTAGGCTCTTTCCACTCCTTGTTCCATCATCCATCAAATCTTTTACCCAAAACTTGAAAACTTCACAACACAAAACTTAAAGTAGAAAATCTCGTGAGCTCCGTTAGCGAAAGAAAACAAAACACCACTTCAAGGTACTATAATGAACTCAATCTTTATTTATATTGGTGTTAAACCTACTGTATTCCAACTTCTCTATGGTTTATAAACTATTTTACTAGCCATAGATTCATCAAAATAAGCAAACAACACACGAAAAACAGAATCTGTCAAAAAACAGAACAGTCTGTAGTAATCTGTAGCTAACGCAAGATCTGGAACCCCAAAAATTCTAAAATAAATTTCTGGACGTGAGGAATTTATCTATTAATCATATGAAAAAAATAATTAACTAAATATCACTTTCCAAATAAAAGTGGCAGCAATTCTCATGAGCACTAAAGTTTCTGTTTTTACAGCAAGAATAAAAAGACTTTCCCCAAGTCTTCCCAACGGTTCTACTTGGCACAAACACTAATTAAACACAAAAAACACAACCAAAACAGAGGCTAGATAAATTATTTATTACTAAACAGGAGCAAAAAGCAAGGAATAAAAATAAAATTGGGTTGCCTCCAAACAAGCGTTATCATTTAACGCCCCTAGCTAGGCATAAAAAGCAAGGATAGATCTAGGTATCTTTAGTTGGTAATTCTTTAATGAGACATCTATCACCTTTAGGAGTTTCTTTACTTTTATCAATAATCAAAGGCACAAGATCGAAAAAATCATTAGTGGCAAATGGTTCCTTAATGATAGCAAAAAGATTAGGATGAATACTTATAGAATTGAGATCCGCAGTTTCTTTGCTAGAGGATTCACCCTTATTTCTAGGAACATACATAAGCTTGGCAATTTTAGTTGGCGGACTTGGAGTATTCTTTACGGAAGAAAAGGCGGTTCCCAAGTTGGTAATGATACCCTCAAGTTTATCGATTCTAGTGGAATCATGATTTATTCTTTCATTAACTATAGGTTCCTTCTCTTTAATATTTTTCAAAGTTACTCCTACTTTAGATCCATATTGGGTAATTTGGTTGTGGATCTTTTTATCAAAATTTTCAATTAACTCAAAGGTAGCAACTTTATTTTCAATAATTTCAAGTTTTTGCATTACATGCTCCAAAGTTAACATAGTTCCATTAACCAAGAGAGGGGGTGAGCCAAATAAATCTATCATAGCATTATAGGAATCAAAAGTGTGGCTACCCAAGAAGTTCCCTCCGGTAATGGTATCAAGGACATATATGTGCCAAGGAATAGCACCTACATAAAAATTGCGAAGAAGAATAGAAGTAGATTGCTTCCTGGTAGATCAATTTTGAGCATTGCAAATTCTATACCAAGCATCTTTTATGTTTTCTCCTTCCCTTTGCTTCAAATTAAAAACTTCATTTTCAGGAGACAACGGAGAAGATAGGGGATTAGCCATAATGACAAGCAAGCAATCCAACACACAAGCAAACAAGAAACGGGGAAAAGGAGGCAAATAGAGAAAGAGAGGGAGGATGGAGAGAGAGAGTGAATAAAACGGCAAGGGTGAAGTGGGGGAGAGGAAAACGAGAGGCAAATGGCAAATAATGTAATGAGGGAGATAAGGGTTTGTGATGGGTACTTGGTGTGTTGACTTTTGCGCGAACCTCCCCAGCAACGGCGCCAGAAATCCTTCTTGCTACCTCTTGAGCACATGCGTTGGTTTTCCCTTGAAGAGGAAAGGGTGATGCAGCAAAGTAGCGTAAGTATTTCCCTCAGTTTTTGAGAACCAAGGTATCAATCCAGTAGGAGGCCACGCACGAGTCACTCGCACCTACACAAATAAATAAATCATCGCAACCAACGCGATAAGGGGTTGTCAATCCCTACACAGTCACTTACGAGAGTGAGATCTGATAGATATGATAAGATAATATTTTTGGTATTTTTATGATAAAGAGACATAAAATATGCAAAGTAAAATAAATGGCAAAGGAAATAACTAAGTATTGGAAGATTAATATGATGGAAGATAGACCCGGGGCCATAGGTTTCACTAGTGGCTTCTCTCAAGAGCATAAGTATTCATGGTGGGTAAACAAATTACTGTTGAGCAATTGACAGAATTGAGCATAGTTATGAGAATATCTAGGTATGATCATGTATATAGGCATCACGTCCCAGATAAGTGGACCAACTCCTGCCTGCATCTACTACTATTACTCCACACATCGACCGCTATCCAGCATGCATCTAGAGTATTAAGTTCAAGAGAACAGAGTAACGCTTTAAGCAAGATGACATGATGCAGAGGGATAAACTCATGCAATATGATATAAACCCCATCTTGTTATCCTCGATGGCAACAATACAATACGTGCCTTGCTGCCCCTACTGTCACTGGTAAAGGACACCGCAAGATTGAACCCAAAGCTAAGAACCTCTCCCATTGCAAGAAAGATCAATCCAGTAGGCCAAACCAAATTGATAATTCGAGGAGACTTGCAAAGATAACCAATCATACATAAAAGAATTCAGAGAAGATTCAAATATTGTTCATAGATAAACTTGATCATAAACCCACAATTCATCGGTCTCAACAAACACACCGCAAAAGAAGATTACATCGAATAGATCTCCACAAGAGAGGGGGAGAACTTTGTATTGAGATCCAAAAAGAGAGAGGAAGCCATCTAGCTAATAACTATGGACCCGAAGGTCTGAGGTAAACTACTCGCACTTCATCGAAAGGGCTATGGTGTTGATGTAGAAGCCCTCCGTGATCGATGCCCCCTCCGGTGGAGCTCCGGAAAAGGCCCCAAGATGGGATCTCATGGATACAGAAAGTTACGGCAGTGGAATTAGGGTTTTGGCTCCGTATCTGGTAGTTTGGGGGTACGTACATATATATAGGAGGAAGGAGTACGTTGGTGGAGCAACAGGGGGCCCACGAGGGTGGAGGGCGCGCCCAGGGGGGTAGGCGCGCCCCCCTACCTCGTGGCCTCCTGGTTGATGTCTTGATGTAGGGTCCAAGTCCTCTGGATCATGTTCGTTCCGAAAATCACGTTCCCGAAGGTTTCATTCCGTTTGGACTCCGTTTGATATTATTTTTCTGCGAAACCCTAAAATAGGGAAAAAAAATAGCAATTCTAGGCTGGGCCTCCGGTTAATAGGTTAGTCCCAAAAATAATATAAAAGTGTATAATAAAGCACAATAATGTCCAAAACAGTATATAATATAGCATGGAACAATCAAAAATTATAGTTACGTTGGAGACGTATCAAGAATCCCCAAGCTTAATTCCTGCTCGTCCTCGAGTAGGTAAATGATAAAAACAGAATTTTTGATGTGGAATGCTACTTGGCATAATTTCAATGTAATTCTTCTTAATTGTGGTATGAATATTCAGATCCGAAAGATTCAAGACAAAAGTTCAATATTGACATAGAAATAATAATACTTCAAGCATACTAACTAAGCAATTATGTCTCTTCAAAATAACATGGCCAAAGAAAGGTATCCCTACAAAATCATATAGTCTGGCTATGTTCTATCTACACCACACAAAGTATTAAAATCATGCACAACCCCGATGACAAGCCAAGCAATTGTTTCATATTTTTGGTGTTTTCAAGCTTTTTCAATCTTCACGCAATACATGAGCGTGAGCCATGGACATAACACTTTAGGTGGAATAGAATGGTGGTTGTGGAGGAGACAAAAAAGGGGAAGATAGTCTCACATCAACTAGGCATATCAACGGGCTATGGAGATGCCCATCAATAGATATCAATGTGAGTGAGTAGGGATTTCCATGCAACAGATGCACTAGAGCTATAAGTATATGAAAGCTCAACAAAAGAAACTAAGTGGGTGTGCATCCAACTCGATTGCTCATGAAGACCTAGGGCATTTTGAGGAAGCCCATTATTGGAATATACAAGCCAAGTTATATAATGAAAAATTCCCACTAGTATATGAAAGTGATAACATAGGAGACTCTCTATTATGAAGATCACGGTGCTACTTTGAAGCACAAGTGTGGTAAAAGGATAGTAGCATTGTCCCTTATCTCTTTTTCTCTCATTTTTTTATTTGGGCCTTTTCCTATACTTTTATGGCCTCTTTTTTCGTCCGGAGTCTCATCCCGACTTGTGGGGGAATCATAGTCTCCATCATCCTTTCCTCACTGGGACAATGCTCTAAAAATGATGATCATCACACTTTTATTTACTTACGACTCAACAATTACAACTCAATACTTAGAACAAAATATGACTCTATGTGAATGCCTCCGGCGGTGTACCGGGATATGCAATGAATCAAGAGTGACATGTACGAAAGAATTAAGAACGGTGGCTTTGCCACAAATACAATGTCAACTACATGATCATGCAAAGCAACATGACAATGATGGAGCGTGTCATAGTAAACGGAACAGTAGAAAGTTGCCTGGAAATGCCATGATAGGTAGGTATGGTGGCCGTTTTGAGGAAGGTATATGGTCGGTGTATGATACCGGCGAAAGGTGCGCGGTATTAGAGAGGCTAGCAATGGTGGAAGGAAGAAAAGTGCGTATGATCCATGGACTCAACCTTAGTCATAAAGAACTCATATACTTATTGCAAAAATCTACAAGTTATCAAAGCAAAGTATTACGCGCATGCTCCTAGGGGGATAGATTGGTAGGAAAAGGCCATCGCTCGTCCCCGACCGCCACTCATAAGGAAGACAATCCATAAATAAATCATGCTCCGACTTCATCACATAACGGTTCACCATACGTGCATGCTACGGGAATCACAAACTTTAACACAAGTATTTCTCAAATTCACAACTACTCGACTAGCATGACTTTAATATTACCATCTCCATATCTCAAAACAATTATCAAGTATCAAACTTCTCATAGTATTCAACACACTCATAAGAAAAAAAATATTAATCTTGAATGCCTAGCATAATTAAAACAAATTACCATGATGTTTTGTATGACTCTCAAAATAATCTAAGTGAAGCATGAGAGAACAATAGTTTCTATAAAACAAATCCACCGACGTGCTCTAAAAGATATAAGTGAAGCACTAGATCAATAACTATATAACTCAAAAGATATAAGTGAAGCACATAGAGTATTCTAACAATTTCCGAATCATGTGTGTCTTCTCAAAAGGTGTGTACAGGAAGGATGATTGTCTAAAACTAACAAATAAAGACTCAAATAATACAAGACGCTCCAAAAAAACACATATCATGTGGTGAATAAAAATATAGCTCCAAGTAAAGTTACCGATGGAAGTAGACGAAAGAGGGGATGCCTTCTGGGGCATCCCCAAGCTTTGGCTTTTAGGTGTCCTTAGATTATCTTCGAGTGCCATGGGCATCCCCAAGCTTAGGCTCTTTCCACTCCTTGTTCCATCATCCATCAAATCTTTTACCCAAAACATGAAAACTTCACAACACAAAACTTAAAGTAGAAAATCTCGTGAGCTCCGTTAGCGAAAGAAAACAAAACACCACTTCAAGGTACTGTAATGAACTCATTCTTTATTTATATTTTTTTTAAACCTACTGTATTCCAACTTCTCTATGGTTTATAAACTATTTTACTAGCCATAGATTCATCAAAATAAGCAAACAACACACGAAAAACAGAATCTGTCAAAAACAGAACAGTCTGTAGTAATCTGTAGCTAACGCAAGATCTGGAACCCCAAAAATTCTAAAATAAATTTATGGACGTGAGGAATTTATATATTAATCATCTGAAAAAAGAATTAACTAAATAACACTTTCCAAATAAAAGTGGCAGCAATTATCGTGAGCGCTCAAGTTTCTGTTTTTTACAGCAAGAATAAAAAGACTTTCCCCAAGTCTTCCCAACGGTTCTACTTGGCACAAACACTAATTAAACACAAAAAAAACAACCAAAACAGAGGCTAGATAAATTATTTATTACTAAACAGGAGCAAAAAGCAAGGATTAAAAATAAAATTGTGTTGCCTCCCAACAAGCGTTATCGTTTAACTCCCCTAGCTAGCCATAAAAAGCAAGGATAGATCTAGGTATCTTTAGTTGGTAATTCTTTAATGAGACATATATCACCTTTAGGAGTTTCTTTCCTTTTATCAATAATCAAACTCTAGGCACAAGATCGAAAAAATCATTAGTAGCAAATGGTTCCTTAATGATAGCAAAAAGATTAGGATGAATACTTATAGAATTGAGATCTGCAGTTTCTTTGCTAGAGGATTCACCCTTATTTTTAGGAACATACATAAGCTTGGAAATTTTAGTTGGAGGACTTGGAGTATTCTTTATGGAAGAAAAAGTGGTTCCCAAGTTGGTAATGATACCCTCAAGTTTATCGATTCTAGTGGAATCATGATTTATTCTTTCATTAACTATAGGTTCCTTCTCTTTAATATTTTTCAAAGTTACTCCTACTTTAGATCCAT
Source organism: Triticum urartu (assembly GCF_056163025.1). NCBI lineage: Eukaryota > Viridiplantae > Streptophyta > Magnoliopsida > Poales > Poaceae > Triticum > Triticum urartu. The sequence continues at coordinate 249,446,212 of NC_141875.1, forward strand.
ATTGTGTAATTTGGTTGTGGATCTTTTTATCAAAATTTTCAATTAACTCAATGGTAGCAACTTTATTTTCAATAATTTCAAGTTTTTGCATTACATGCTCCAAAGTTAACATAGTTCCATTAACCAAGAGAGGGGTGAGCCAAATAAATCTATCATGGCATTATAGGAATCAAAAGTGTGGCTACCCAAGAAGTTCCCTCCGGTAATGGTATCAAGGACATATCTGTGCCAAGTAATAGCACCTACATAAAACTTGCAAAGAAGAATAGAAGTAGATTGCTTCCTGGTAGATCTATTTTGAGCATTGCAAATTCTAAACCAAGCGTCTTTTAGGTTTTCTCCTTCCCTTTGCTTAAAATTAAGAAGTTCATTTTCAGGAGATAACGGAGAAGATAGGGGACTAGTCATAATGACAAGTAAGCAATCCAACACACAAGCAAACAAGAAACGGGCAAAAAGAGGCAAATAGAGAAAGTGAGGGAGGATGGAGAGAGAGGGCGAATAAAACAGCAAGGGTGAAGTGGGGGAGAGGAAAACGAGAGGCAAATGGCAAATAATGTAATGCGGGAGATAAGGGTTTGTGATGGGTACTTGGTGTGTTGACTTTTGCGCGAACCTCCCCAGCAACGGCGCCAAAAATCCTTCTTGCTAACTCTTGAGCACTTGCGTTGGTTTTCCCTTGAAGAGGAAAGGGTGATGCAGCAAAGTAGCGCAAGTATTTCCCCTCAGTTTTTGAGAACCAAGGTATCAATCCAGTAGGAGGCCATGCACGAGTCACTCGCACCTACACAAACAAATAAATCCTCACAACCAACGCGATAAGGGGTTGTCAATCCCTACACAATCACTTATGAGAGTGAGATCTGATAGATATGATAAGTTAATATTTTTGGTATTTTTATAATAAAGAGAAATAAAATATGCAAAGTAAAATAAATGGCAAAGGAAATAACTAAGTACTTGAAGATTAATATGATGGAAGATAGACCCGGGGGCCATAGGTTTCACTAGTGGCTTCTCTCAAGAGCATAAGTATTCATGGTTGGTAAACAAATTACTGTTGAGCAATTGACAGAATTGAGCATAGTTATGAGAATATCTAGGTATGATCATGTATATAGGCATCACGCCCGAGACAAGTGGACTGACTCCTACTTGCATCTACTACTATTACTCCACACATCGACCGCTATCCAGCATGCATCTAGAGTATTAAGTTCAAGAGAACAGAGTAACGCTTTAAGCAAGATGACATGATGTAGAGGGATAAACTCATGCAATATGATATAAACCCCATCTTGTTATCCTCGATGCCAACAATACAATATGTGCCTTGCTGCCCCTACTGTCACTGGGAAAGGACACCGCAAGATTGAACCCAAAGCTATGCACTTCTCCCATTGCAAGAAAGATCAATCTAGTAGGCCAAACCAAACTGATAATTCAAAGAGACTTGCAAAGATAACCAATCATACATAAAAGAATTCAGAGAAGATTCAAATATGTTCATAGATAAACTTGATCATAAACCCACAATTCATTGGTCTCAACAAACACACCGCAAAAGAAGATTACATCGAATAGATCTCCACAAGAGAGGGGGAGAACTTTGTATTGGGATCCAAAAAGAGAGAAGAAGCCATCTAGCTAATAACTATGGACCCGAAGGTCTGAGGTAAAATACTCACACTTCATCGGAAGGGCTATGGTGTTGATGTAGAAGCCCTCCGTGATCGATGCCCCCTCCGGCGGAGCTCCGGAAAAGGCCCCAAGATGGGATCTCGTGGATACAGAAAGTTACGGCGGTGGAATTAGGGTTTTGGCTCCGTAGCTGGTAGTTTGGGGGTACGTCGATATATATAGGAGGAAGGAGTACGTCGGTGGAGCAACAAGGGGCCCACGAGGGTGGAGGGCGCACCCCCCCTACCTCGTGGCCTCCTGGTTGATGTCTTGACATAGGGTCCAAGTCCTTTGGATCATGTTCGTTCCGAAAATCATGTTCCCGAAGGTTTCATTCCGTTTGGACTCCGTTTGATATTCTTTTTCTGCGAAACCCTAAAATAGGCAAAACAGCAATTCTGGGCTGGGCCTCCGGTTAATAGGTTAGTCCCAAAAATAATGTAAAAGTGTATATTAAAGCCCAATAATATCCAAAAGAGAATATAATATAGCATGGAACAATCAAAAAATATAGATACGTTGGAGACGTATCAACCCTCGTTGATGCGGAGGAAGAAGAAGTGGCACAGCAGAGCCACGGACAGCATCACGCCGAGGTACGCCTGATAGTAGTAGGCGAAGATCGACAAGAGAATGATAGAGTTGGGATGAAGATGCAGCACCTGCAGCCTGTAGTGGCCAAGGACCTCATAGAAGAAGTCAGAGAAGAGGGGAACCTGCCCTGCGACGATGCTGCTCGTGAAGAAGGGGAAGAAGGTGCTTCCCTAGGGCTCCGGCACGTGAGCCATGACGATCGAGACCAGGCGGGCGCCAGCATGCACAGTGTCCTTGTTTCCTCTTTGGTGCTAAGGAGGCAAGCGCAGACGAAGAGTACCGAGGCGTCAAGCAAAGGTTTCCATATCGGTGCAACAAGACCAAGACCAGCAGGACGGCAAGACGGGGGTCACCATGGAGCCCAAGGCGGCATCACCACCAGAGCCTTTGGCAGGCGAAGACTGCTTTTGTCAGGATAACTTGTACAAGCTGTCCCCTTTCAAATTGGCCGTTGTTGGCTCCCTTCCGGCTTAATTTTTGGGGAGAGGAACAGGGCCTCTATAAATAGGATCAGCCACCACAGTAGGGGGGACGAAGAAAGGAACAAGGGGGCGAACAAACAGAGCCTCAGCCATCTCATCTTGGATTAGATCCAACCCATCCTCACACCCACCAAGCACAAGAACACCTCTCCTCAGGAGGCTGTTCTTCCCCTTGTATTGTTCATCCTCAGCCCAAGAGGCAATCCACCAAATCAACTGGAGTAGGGTATTACACCACAACGGTGGCCCGAACCAGTATAAATCTTGTGTCTCTTCTGCTGCGAGTTCATCGAGCTTGCCTTTGAGATCATGGCGAGGTTGAGGGCATGAGTTGGTCGGGGGAGATCTTCGTGCGCACCCCAGTGTTCGAACCTTGAGGGTTTTGCCGGAACCCGAAATCCGAAAGTGATGAACTATAATATGCAAGGGATGACGAAAGTAATTCCCAAACTCTTCGCGATGCTGAAATTGGCGAAGGTAGAAATCAAGAAATAGCATCAAGTGTTGATGGTTAACAAGACCACTAGTTTCAAGAAAAGGGAAAAGGGAAAGAAAGGTAACTTCAAGAAGAATGGCAAACAAGTTGCCACTCCCATGAAGAAGCCCAAAGGTAGACCCAAGCCTGAAACTGAGTGCTTCTACTGCAAAGGAAATGGTCACTGGAAGTGGAACTACCCTAGATACTTGGCGGATAAGAAGGATGGCAAAGTGAACAAAGGTATATTTGATATAGATGTTATTGATGTGTACTTTACTAGTGTTTATAGCAAACCCCTTGGTATTTGATACTAGTTCAATTGCTAAGAGTAGTAACTGGAAATGGGAGTTGCAAAATAAACAGATACTAGTTAAGGGCGAGGTGATGATGTGAGTTGGAAGTGATTCCAAGGTTGATAAGATCACCATCACACACTCCCTTGACCTTCGGGATTAGTGTTGAACCTAAAATAAATGTTATTTGGTGTTTGCATTGAGCATAAATATGATTGGATCATGTTTAAGGCAATATTGTTATTCATTTAAGTCAAAGAATAATTGTTATTCTGTTTACATGAATAAAACCTTCTGTGATCATACACCCAAGGTGAATGGTTTATTGAATCTCAATCGTCGTGATACACATATTCATAATATTGAAGCCAAAAGATGCAAAGTTAATAATGATAGTGCAACCTATTTGTGGCACTGCCATTTAGGTCATATTGGTGTAAAGCGCATGAAGAAACTCCATATTGATGGACTTTTGGAATCACTTGATTATCAATCACTTGATGCTTGCGAACCATGCCTCATGGGCAAGATGACTAAGACTCCGTTCTCTGGAACAATGGAGCGAGCAACTGACTTATTGGAAATAATACATAGTGATGTATGCGATCCGATAAGTGTTGAGGCTCGCGGCGGGTATCATTATTTTCTGACCTTCACAGACGATTTGAGCAGATATGGGTATATCTACTTAATGAAACATAAGTCTGAAACATTTGAAAAGTTCAAAGAATTTCAGAGTGAAGTGGAAAATCATCGTAACAAGAAAATAAAGTTTCTACGATCTGATCGCGGAGGCGAATATTTGAGTTATGAGTTTGGTCTTCATTTGAAACAATGTGGAATAGTTTCGCAACTCACGCCACCTGGAACACCACAGCATAATGGTGTCTCTGAACATTGTAATCATACTTTATTGGATATGGTGCGATCTATGATGTCTCTTACCGATTTACCACTATCGTTTTGGGGTTATGCATTAGAGACAGTTGCATTCACGTTAAATAGGGCACCATCTAAATCCGTCGATATGACACCATATGAACTATGGTTTGGCAAGAAACCAAAGCTGTCGTTTCTTAAAGTTTGGGGTTGCAATGCTTATGTGAAAAGGTTTCAGCCTGATAAGCTCAAACCCAAATCGGAGAAGTGCATCTTCATAGGATACCCAAAAGAAACTGTTGGGTACACCTTCTATCACAGATTCAAAGGCAAGATTTTTGTTGCTAAGAGTGGATCCTTTCTAGAGAAGGAGTTTCTCTCAAAAGAAGTGAGTGGGAGGAAAGTAGAACTTGATGAGGTATTTGTACCGTCTCCCGAATTGCAAAGTAGTTCATCACAGCAATCAGTTCTAGTGATTCCTACACCAATTAGTGAGGAAGCTAATGATGATGATCATGAAACTTCAGATCAAGTTACTACCGAACCTCGTAGGTCAACCAGCGTACATTCCGCACCAGAGTAGTACGGTAATCCTGTTTTGGAAGTCATGTTACTAGACCATGACGAACCTACGAACTATGAGGAAGCGATGATGATACCAGATTCCGCAAAATGGCTTAAGGCCATGAAATCTGAGATGGGATCCATGTATGAGAACAAAGTATGGACTTTGATTGACTTGCCCGATGATCTGTGAGCCATTCAGAATAAATGGATCTTCAAGAGGAAGACGGACGCTGATAGTAGTGTTACTATCTACAAAGCTTGAATTGTCGCAAAATGTTTTCGACAAGTTCAAGGTGTTGACTACGATGAGATTTTCTCACTCATATCAATGCTTAAAAGTCTGTCCGAATCATGTTAGCAGTTGCCGCATTTTATGAAATCTGGCAAATGGATGTCAAAACAGCATTCCTTAATGGATTTCCTAAAGAAGAGTTGTATATGATGCAACTAGAAGGTTTTGTCAATCCTAAAGATGCTAACAAAGTGTGCAAGCTCCAGCGATCCATCTATGGACTGGTGCAAGCATCTCGGAGTTCGAATATACGCTTTGATGAGTTGATCAAAGCATATAGTTTTATACAGACTTGCGGTAAAGCCTGTATTTATAAGAAAGTGGGTGGGAGCACTACAGCCTTTCTGATAAGTATATGTGAATGACATATTGTTGATCAGAAATGATGTAGAATTTTCTAGAGAGCATAAAGAAGTGTTTGAAAGGAGTTTTTCAAAGAAAGACCTCGGTGAAGCTGCTTACATATTGGGAATCAAGATCTATAGAGATAGATCAAGACACTAGATAAATTTTTTAATGAGTACATACCTTGACATGTTTTTGAAGTAGTTCAAAATGGAACAATGAAAGAAGGAGTTATTGCCTATGTTGCAAGGTGTGCAGTTGAGTAAAGACTCAAAACCCGACCACGGCAAAAAATACAAAGAGAATGAAGAAGTCATTCCCTATGCCTCAGTCATAGATTCTATAAAGTATGCTATGCTGTGTACCGGACCTATTGTATACCTTAGCATGATTTTGTCAAGGGAGTACAATAGTGATCTAGGAGTAGATCATTGGACAGCAGTCAAAATTATCCTTAGAGGACTAAGGAAATATTTCTCAGTTATGGAGGTGATAAAATAGTTCATCGTAAAGAGTTACATCGATGCAAGCTTTTGACACCGATCTACATGACTCTAAGTCTCGATCTAGATACATATTGAAAGTGGGAGCAATTAGCTAGAGTAGTGCAGAGTATTGTAGACATAGAAATTTGCAAAATACATACGGATCTGAATGTTGCAGACCCGTAGACTAAACTTCTCTCACAAGCAAAACATGATCACTCTTTGGGTGTTAATCACATAGCGATGTGAACTGGATTATTGACTCTAGTAATCCCTTTGGGTATTAGTCACATGGAGATGTGAACTAATCACATAAAGATGTGAACTATTGGTGTTAAATCACATGACGATGTGAACTAGATTATTGACTCTAGTGCAAGTGGGAGACTGAAGGAAATATGCCCTAGAGGCAATAATAAAGTTGTTATTTATATTTCCTTATATCATGATAAATGTGTATTATTCATGCTAGAATTGTATTAACCGGAAACTTAGTACATGTGTGAATATATAGACAAAACAGAGTGTCCCTAGTATGCCTCTACTTGACTAGCTCGTTAATCAAATATGGTTAAGTTTCCTAGCCGTGGACATGTGTTGTCATTTGATGAACGGGATCACATCATTAGAGAATGATGTGATGGACAAGACCCATCCGTTAGCTTAGCATAATGGTCGTTCAGTTTTATTGCTACTGCTTTCTTCATGACTTATACATGTTCCTCTGACTATGAGATTATGCAACTCCCAAATACCGGAGGAACACCTTGTGTGCTATCAAACGTCACAACGTAACTGGGTGATTATAAAGATACTCTATAGGTGCTCCGATGGTGTTTGTTGAGTTGGCATAGATCGAGATTAGGATTTGTCACTCCGTCTATCGGAGAGGTATCTCTAGGCCCTCTCGGTAATGCACATCACTGTGAGCCTTGCAAGCAACATGAATAATGAGTTAGTTGTGGGATGATGCATTACGGAACAAGTAAAGAGACTTGCCGGTAATGAGATTGAACTAGGTATTGAGATACCGACGATCGAATCTCGGGCAAGTAACATATCGATGACAAAGGGAACAACGTATGTTGTTATGTGGTTCGACCGATAAAGATCTTCGTAGAATATGTAGGAGCCAATATGGGCATCCAGGTTCAGCTATTGGTTATTGACCAGAGAGATGTCTCAGTCATGTCTACATAGTTCTCGAACCCGTAGGGTCCGCACGCTTAATGTTCGTTGATGATATAGTATTATATGAGTTATGTATGTTGGTGACTGAATGTTGTTCGGAGTCCCAGATGAGATCACGGACATGACAAGGAGCTCCGGAATGGTTCGGAGGTAAAGATTGATATATACGATGATATGGTTCGGCCAAGGGGTGAAGCCCATGAGGCTTTAGGTTAGTGCAAAAGGAGTTGTGCGGAGGCCAGGGGGCCAAACGCCGGAGACCCTGGCGTCTGGCCCTGGGCCAGACGCCGAGGCCAATGGCGTCTGGGCCAGACGCCAAGGACTGTGGCATTTGGTCCTGGAGTCCGAGTGGGACTCTTGCCTTTCGGGCAAAACCGACTTTGAGGAGGCTTTTGCTCCAAGTTTCGACCCCACGGCTCAACATATAAATAGAGGGGCAGGGCTAGCACCAAAGACACATCAATAAACACCAAGCTGTGTGCTGGCAACCCCGTCCCCTCTAGTTTATCCTCCTTCATAGTTTTCATAGTGCTTAGGCGAAGCCATGCGAAGATTGTTCTTCACCAATACCGTCACCACGCCGTCGTGCTGCTGGAACTCATCTACTACTTCGCCCATCTTGTTGGATCAAGAACGCGAGGACGTCATCGAGTTGAACGTGTGCTGAACGCGGAGGTGTTGTGCGTTCGGTACTTGATCGGGACAGATCGTGAAGGTGTACAACTACATCAACCGCGTTGATAAACGCTTCTGCTTTCGATCTATGAGGGTAAGTAGACACACTCTCCCCTCTCGTTGCTATGCATCACAATGATAAATCTTGCTTGTGCGTAGGAAATTTTTGAAATTACTATGTTCCCCAACAGGTGATACCTCATTAGCACTTCTGATGTTAACCCTGTAGTGTAGCTATTCGGTCGTGGTCGCCGAGGCTGATTCCTCCTTGACCACTCCTGGTAATGACTCTGTCGTGCAACCTCTCAAGTGTGGACCAACGAGGGTGATTCCTCCAAGTCCACCTTGATGGTTACATCGAGTGGAATCCGTCAAGGGTGATTCCTCAGGTTTCCCCCTTGGTGTTAGACACACGGTTACTATGGTTACTATGACTTTACACTGAATCATGTTACTAAAGATAGGTCGACCCCGAGGGGTACCCGCGCGAGCTTAATTGCGAGTGATGTGGAGCCGGGTTGACCTGGAAGGTGCCCACGAGATAATTACGAGGCGTGGCCGGGCATTCTTAGCCCTTGCTGTGAGTCCTCGAGATGGGGCGACGGGGTCGCCTCGATTGTGAGTCTCTGCTCGTTACCGCGCGTTCCTAATCCACTACGATTTGGTTATTTGATCCAAGGGGCCTCTGGCCTGATAGCACTAACCATCACGCAGGAATAAGTATGGGCACTCTGCATCATATGTATCAGCCGAAAGCTCAAGGACGTCAGTAATGGAGCGGAGTGCGCCGGGTTGGACAGGAACGCCTCGCCTTGTATAAGGGGGACTAGGTCTGCTCACCGGCCGCGTACGCAACGTGCAGGAGTGCAAAGGGCGATGGGCCCAAGACCCATGTGCGCTTAGGATGTAGACCGGCATGTTGGCCTCTCTGACGAGCCTAGGTAAGACTGCGGTGTGTTGATCAGCCAAGGGCGGTCATGATCTGATGGTGTGTCCGGCCGGAGTTGATCGAGCGTGGTGGGTAAGTTGGTGCACCCCTGCAAGGAAGAAAACATCTATTGATAGCCTATCCTACGGTAACGGACACTCGGAGTTGTATCCCGATCGATACAACTAGAAGTGGATACTTGAGATGAGAAGTGGATAGTATGGCTATGGGATTGCTTTCTCGCTGGGAGTCGAGGAAGGATCTATGGGCGAGGTTGATGACACTACTACTACTTTACTTTATGCTAGTTTGCACTCTTCTATGCTGCAAGACCGCTGAAGATGCTGAAGATGATAGTCTTCGATAGGACTAGGCTCTCCCTTCTATTCTGGCATTTCTGCAGTCCAGTCCACATATACGGCCTTCCTTTGATAATGTTGCATCTGTAGTGTAGATCCTTGCTTGCTGAGTACTTCGGATGAGTACTCACGTTTGCTTTGCTTTCTTTTCCCCCCATTTCTGTTTGATGCAACTAGATGACGGAGCCCCTGAGACCGTTGCCCCCACCGACGACTACTACTACTACCCCGAGGGTACCTACTACTACGTGACGGACACCGGCGACCTGGAGTAGTTAGGAGTTTCCCAGGAAGGAGGCCTTGCCTTTTCGACCGTAAATGCTTTTGTGCTGGCCTTCTTAAGGCAAACTTGTTTAACATATGTCTGTACTCAGATATTGTTGCTTCCTCTGACTCTTGTGTATTCGAGCTTATGTATTCGAGCCCTCGAGGCCCCTATCTTGTAATATAAAGCTTGTTTTATTTTGATTTGTATCTAGAGTTGTGTTGTGATATATTCCCATGAGTCCCTTGTCTTGATCGTACACAGTTGCGTGTATGATTAGTGTACGATTGAATCGGGGGCGTCACAAGTTGGTATCAGAGCCGACTGCCCGTAGGTTAGCCCCCTTTCCAACTCCTTGGCCGAAGTCGAGTCTAGTCACTACAAAACTTTTACTAACATGGTTGTGTGTCTTACAGGCCCACATCGCCATTGGGTGGTATTATGATCTTTTATTCCTCATCTTTACTCTGGAATTCTGATCTCTCTTCTATTCGGGTTAAAGATTTTGCTAACTCTAAATCTACGTTCTCGTAACTGCTTCCTCCCGGAGAGCCCCTCAATCCAGATGATCGCTTGCTTCACCAGAAGATTCTGAAGATACTTTTCGTTGTTTTTTCGAGACCCTTGTGCCCATCACTTTTGCAATTCCCTTCCATCTATAAACCCCTATGGATAACTACATACACTTGATGTTCATACAATCATTCCCAGTTGCTCTTGTTATTACAAGATACATCAAATTATTCTCCAAATTTTTAAGAATCCTTTGAGCTATTGCCTTGCAGCTCCTTTCCACATGAATACACCTACGAGTAATTCCTCACACTTATCGAGGATTCGATCATCCCTAGTTGTTCTTGTGTTTCACAAAATTCTTCAAAATACTATTCGATCTCCCGAAATCCTCGGTAGCTTATTGCTCTTGTTTTTCACTTCTTGCTTGCATTATGGTTAATTCCATATGTCTAGCAATATCCATTGAAATCCATTGTGGTTGACTTTCTGATCCTATTGATTCAACATGTGTGTGAATGCACGCACTCATCAGTTCATCCTTATAAAATTTGTCCTTTTGGCTCAGACATCACTTCAAACATGAGCTGGTTCTTGGCAAATCAAACCTTGATTGATAGCCGATCTATGTCGATTCAACTCAACTATGTTTTGACCAGAGCCTCTGCTTCTGATCCCCCGATTTGGAAATCATAATTCATTTGTATTTAAGTTTTAAAATTATCCAGATATTTCTATAATCCGATGCCTTTGCACTATTTTCTCTTCTGGTTGAGCATCGATACTCACATCAGATTCTTTGTGGTCCTCCATATCCTTTGGTGGATTATTATCTGACCGTTCCTGCCTATTCTCAAATCCTTGAGTTCTTCCCCCGATACATAATGCCTTTGGTAAATTGTATCCCCTGCTTTTGGATAGCCATGCTCTACTTCTGAGCTTGAGTTAATTACTTCTGCAGATTGTGGTATATGTTCCTAAGATGCCCCGATGGGTTGAACCTATGCCTTCTCTAATCTGTGTGAACCCAAAATATTTCATGGGTCATACTTATCTGGTATTGCACCAAGTAAAACTTTCAACAACTAATGTCATTTTCAAAACAAGAGAAGAGAATGGGAGGTTATACATTGGAGAAGTGGGAGTCGACCTTGAACTTTGTGTTCATGCCCATGGACCCGACGTGGAACTTATCATGGCAGCTTCTTGTAATAATAATAATCCCCTTGTTATAAGTTCATCAGGTATCTATGTTTGGTTCTTTGCAACCGTGGTTCCGACCATGATTGTTCTCCTTTGATTCCATTTCTCGGACAAGTTATAGTAGTTGTCTTCAGCAGATCCCTTCACCTGCCCAACCTTTATTCTAATCTACCTTTGAGTATTACCCTCTGGTATCTCAAGAATAACGCGGAACTACATAACTTCTGATGAGTTCTTCATCAACTATTATTTCTCACAGATTTCAAATTTCCCTTGGGTTCTGAGTTATTCAGTCACTCGAGAACACCGATAAGTCAATCGATTCTGCACTTCAATTCAATAACTATAAGTAACTTTTATTGCTTACGAGTTTAATAATCCTTCATGTCATTCCTAGCTTGAATGGTTATATCATTATCGTGCTAAATTTTAGCTGTTCTACCTGGTCCTTCTCTCGGAGCATAATTTTCGAGGATGATCTAAGCTTACATCAATCTTCCTCGTCATATCACTTCGCCTTGAACAGCAAGCTTGATTTTGAGTTTGTGTTGTACCCGTGGTTCCAATAGCCTTTCGCTTCATCATTCCTTTGACTTGATGTCATCGCTGATCGATTACATCTTCATGAAATCTCTCGACAAATGTTTCATGATCATCATCAATATTCTGAGTTGTTCCAGGATATCAATCGAATTCATGATGAGAAATATCATCCTTGCCCCCTCGATGATTTGTGTTATCATCGACAACATTCTTTCCTCCCCGCCAACACAAACTTTTTCATATAAATTTTGGAAATACATCCTTTGTGACATGTCGCTGGATTGCTGCTGAACCCATTGGCCACCTCCTCATCTTTTTCCTAATAAAATTGTTGTAGTGACCCGACCTCAAATGGTCAAGTCTCTGTGCTCCAGTGTCATCCCTGGATCGGTAATGCTTACACATATAGTACCCGAAGGATTTATAACAGAGTAGCAATCACACACTTATTACATCGAAAGTCTCAAAAGAGAACTTATTACAATAATATGGCTTAAGGACAAATAACACGATAACAGCGGAAGGCTTGGAAGATAAAGTGAGTCCATCAACTCCAACAGCATGGCTGAGCTGCACGGCAACGACCTAACGAACCTTACTCCTCGTCTAAAAAGTCTGCAACATAATACGTTGTAGCCCGAAAACGGGTCAGCACATGGAATATGCTGATAAAGTAACACAGTAGAGCAAGAACAGAATAATGCTATCACTACATGCATATTTGGCTGGTGGAAAGCTCTATGGTTACAGTTTTGCGAAAAGCCAATTTTTCCCTACAACAAAGGAATAGATTTTAATTTAACTATCATGGTAGCTGAAACATCATTGTGAAGGTTCCTCCAACTCAATGCCAATTATGGTAATTATCAACCCAACAATATTAATTTAGAGTGATGAGATACTTAAGATATCCAAGTACTAGATACTCAAGATTGTCCATAACCGGGGACACGCCTAACCGTGATTAGTTTATACACTCTGCAGAGGTTTGCGCACTTTTCCCCACAAGACTCGATCGACTCCGTTAGATTTCTCGCACTGCATGATGTTTGAGAAACGGATGACCGAGACACAGTCTTTCAGAAACATTAACTCTCTACTCCGGGTAGACCATACCAAACCTACAAACCCACTACCTGCTGATCTACCTCTTCAAGAGCTTCACGTAACTTACTCAACTATGCTAGAGCCCATAATAGCTTGTGGCTGCACACGGAAGTTTATAGCATGAATAATCTCAGTTCCCTTTGAGCCTGGGTGGCGGTCCAAAGGAAGATCACACGGGTACTCCGGGATTTCCAAAAATACAAGCAACACTGGGTACTCCATGTGCCTCAATCCACCCAGATGTAAATTTAAGTTGCCACCTTAAGCTGAACCATTAATTAACAATCTCACATCTGTCATGGATTTCACTCACCCAAACCACGTCTACGAGCATAGCATAGCAATATAAGCAACGCGTAGAAGTAACTCCCAAAGGTTTGAATGTAATAGGGCAATAGGTTCTACCTCATCAACTACTTCCCAACCCACAATTTAATGTCATCCTAATCATGCAATGTTTGAGAATTGGAACTAATGCATAAAAACTGGGTGATAAAGGGGCATGATCAAAGTGTTACTTGCCTTGCTGACGATCCCCATAACCTAGAGACTCCACATAACACGCTTCGCACTTCGGGAATTCTATCGCAAACAAACAATAACATACATAAGCAACTAACAAAGAAGCATGGGTAAAACTCAAATAAGAAGATCTAACCAGAAACTTCAACTTAAGAACTCCGGTTTGCAAGAAGAATCAAACCAAACGGAGCAACGAAACTCAAACGGCGAAAGAAACAAGATCCGTTTACTAATCTGAACTAGGGTCAAATTTTACAGTACCAAAATCTTGTTCAAGTTGGTTAAGCGAAAAGAGGGTCTTGAGACGAAGATCTAGGCACTTGAATCACCTGATTCCGACTAACAAGCGAAAATAAAAACTAAAACGAAAATTGGATCAGAAATCGCGATCAAGAATAATCGCGGAAAATCCGAAAAAGAAAACTGATGAACAGGCTAATGAATGAGCGTTCGTTATCTATAACTAACGAGCGAAAAACGTTCGTTGAAACAAACGTTCGGACGAACGTCCGCTAAAAAGAACCGAAAATAAAACTAGCGAACCGAAAAAAACGACTAGGGTTTTGTAACGAAAACCGAACCGGTTTTCTAAAAAAAACCGAACGGCGCTAACCTCGGCGAGGTCTGGTACGGTAGGGCTCCGGTGAGGGGCGGTGTGGCGCGGGGCGGCGGCGGCGCGGGCAGCAGGCGGCGGCAGCTCGCGGCGAGGGCAGCGCGGCAAGGCGGCGGCGGTGCGGCGGCTCGGCAGCGGCGTCAGGCGGCGGGGCGGCGGCTCGCGTCGGGGTGGGGCTCCAGGGCGGCGGGGTGGCTGCGGCTTTAAAGGGGGGGCGGGGTGGTGCCTTAGGGGAGGGGGCACGGCGGGGACGAGGAGTCCGAGCCGGACTCCTGTCGGCGGCGGCGGCGGCGCGTCTCCTGCCAGGAGACGGCGCCGCGGGGCGAGGTGGGCCGGCGGCTGGGCTTTGGCCCAGTCGGCCTAGGTGCGCTCCTTTTTTTTAAACAATTCCGCCGAACTCAGAAAAATCCTAGGAAATAAAATAAAATTTTAAAAATGCCAAAACAAATTTTCGTCGTCTAAATAAAATATTTAGAACAAGATGAGCATTTTCTTGGCCCTAAAATGCAATTTTGAAAAACGAGCAATTTTTCTAATTGCAAATAAAATCCAAATAAAATCAAATAAATGATTTTAATATTTTTCCTCCAATATTTCAATTATTTTGGAGAAGTCATATTATCTCCTCTCATATATTTTATTATGAAATATTTTTTGGAGAGAGAAATAATCAAAATCAAAAGTCCTCGTTTCATTATTTGATAAAAATCAAATTTGAACATCGGGAAATCCCCAACTCTCTCCGAGGGTCCTTGAGTTGCTTAGGATTTTGAGGATTGCGGAACGAAAATGCAATAGAATGTGATATGCATGAATGATCTATGTATAACATTCCAAATTGAAAATTTGGGATGTTACAAACCTACCCCCCTTAAGATGAATCTCGCCCTCGAGATTCGGGTTGGCTAGAAAATAGGTGTGGGTGGTCTTTGCGAAGATCATCCTCTCGTTCCCAGGTGGCTTCATCCTCGGTACGGTGGCTCCACTGAACTTTGCAAAACTTGATGACCTTGCTGCTGGTGACTCGGCTAGCAAACTCAAGAATCTTAACTGGCTTCTCCTCATAAGTCAAATCACTGTCCAACTAAATCGCCTCCAAGGATACTATATCTCTTAACGGTATATCAGCCATCTCAGCATGACACTTCTTCAACTGTGAAACGTGGAACACGTCATGAACTCCTGACAGTCCTTCAGGTAACTCCAACTTGTAGGCAACTTCTCCCATCCGTTCCAAAACATGATACGGTCCTACAAATCTCGGGGCTAACTTTCCTTTAACTCCAAAACGTTTCACTCCTCGCAAGGGGGATACTCGCATATATGCTCTATCTCCAATTTCATAGGTTACCTCCTTGCGTTTCGAATCTGCATAACTCTTTTGCCTGGACTGTGCAATCTTCAGTCTATCACGAATCAGTTTAACCTTCTTCTCAAACTCTTTGATCAAGTCTGGTCCAAACAACTGTCGGTCTCCAACTTCATCCCACATCAACGGTGTTCTGCACCTTCGTCCATACAGGGCTTCAAACGGTGCCATCTTCAAACTGGCTTGGTAGCTATTGTTGTATGAGAACTCTGCGTAAGGCAAATTGTCATCCCAACTAGTTCCATAATCTAGCGCACATGCTCTCAACATGTCCTCTAGAATCTGATTGACTCTCTTAGTCTGTCCATCCGTATGTGGGTGAAATGTTGTACTTAACTCCAATCTCGTACCCAAAGTCTGGTGTAACTGATGCCAAAATTTTGAGGTAAACTGTGTCCCTCTATCCGATACGATGGTCCTTGGAACTCCATGCAGACATACGATCCTATATATATCTTGGCCAACTTCGCACTTGTATAAGTGGTTTTCACTGGGATAAAGCGATCCACTTTGGTCAAGCGATCAACTACTACCCATATGGAATCATATCCTGATTTGGTCCTGGGCAATCCGGTGATAAAGTCCATGCCAAGTTTATCCCACTTCCATTTGGGTATCGGCATAGGCTGTAACAATCCTGCCGGCTTTTGATGCTCTGCCTTCACCCTCTGACATACATCACATACGGCTACATACTCGGCAATATCCTTCTTCATACCTATCCACTAGAAACGTTCCTTCAAATCCAAATACATCTTGGTGTTTCCGTGGTGTATCGAGTATGGTGAGTCATGAGCCTCCTATAGTATTAACTTCCTGATCTCTGTGTTATTGGGCACGTATATCCGGTCCTCAAACCATAAGGTATCGTGCTCATCCTCACAAAAACCTTTGGCCTTTCCTTTGCTCATCTTCTCCTTTATCTCGGCAATCTCTTTGTCATCCTTCTGAGCTTCTCGAATCTTCCCCAACAATGTAGACTGAACCTCCATTGTTGCAACAAAACCTCTAGGAATAATCTCTAATCGAAGTTCCACGATATCCTCTTCAAACTCCTTTGGCACTCCCTTACTCGCAAGGATATTAGCATAACTCTTCCGGCTCAAAGCGTCAGCTACGACATTGGCCTTTCCTGGATGATAGTGCAGCTTCATGTCATAATCCTTTATAAGCTCCAACCATCTCCTTTGCCTAAGGTTCAGTTCCTTCTGTGTGAAGATGTATTTCAAGCTTTTATGATCCGTGTACACATCACAACGGTTTCCAATAAGGTAATGTCTCCAAGTCTTCAATGCATGCACTACTGCTGCTAGCTCCAAATCATGAGTGGCATAGTTCAACTCATGAGGTTTTAGTTGTCGTGAGGCATACGAAACAACTCTTCCATCCTGCATAAGCACACTTCCAAGTCCTAAGCGAGAGGCGTCGCAATACACTTGGAAATCTTTATGTATATCTGGCAGTGTCAGCACTGGGGCTGTAGTCAAACGTTTCTTCAACTCCTGAAAACTTGCCTCGCAATCTTCCGTCCATTTAAACTTAGTATCCTTCTTCAATAGCTCCGACATTGGTTTCGCAATTTTGGAAAAATTCTCAATGAATCTCCGATAGTATCCTACGAGTCCAAGAAAACTGCGGATCTTGCTAACTGAAGTGGGTGCTAACCATTCAGTGACTGATTGAACCTTGGTGGGGTCTACTGCTATACCTTCTCATGATATAACATGTCCAAGGAATCCGACTTCCTTCAACCAAAACTCGCATTTGCTGAACTTGGCATACAACTGGTGTTCCCTGAGTTTCTCGAGAACTAATCGCAAATGCTCCTTGTGCTCCTCTTCATTCTTCGAGCATACCATAATATCATCAATGAACACCACAAAAAACTTGTCCAAATATTCCATGAATACCTTGTTCATCATGCTCATGAAATAGGCAGGGGCATTGGTCAATCCAAACGACATGACCGTATACTCATATAATCTGTAACGCGTGGTGAATGCTGTCTTTGGTATATCTTTCTCTCGAATATTCAACTGATGGTATCCAGATCACAAATCGATCTTTGAAAACACCTTAGCTCCTTGCAGCTGATCAAACAGATCATTGATCATCGGCAGTGGGTACTTGTTCTTGATCGTTACTTCATTCAAGGCCCGATAATCAACAACCATTCTTAGGGATTTATCCTTCTTCTCAACCAAAAGTATTGGGGCTCCCCAAGGTGATGAACTCCTTCAAATGTATCCTTTCTCCAACAACTCCTTGATCTATTTCTTAATTTCCTCCAGATCATTCGCGGGCATCCGATAGGGTCTCTTGGATATTGGCCCGGTCCCTGGCAATAGCTCTATCAAAAACTCGATGTCTCGATCCGATGGCATGCCTGGTAACTCCTCTAGGAAAACATCCGGGTAATCCTTTACTACAGGCACTTCCTCCTGAACAACTCCCGTGAGGGCATTTACTTGGCTACTTCTTGGCGCATGCCTAGATACATACTTAATCCTTTTTCCCTCCGGGGTGGTGAGATAAATCGACTTACTAGCACAGTCAATACTTCCTCCATACTTTGACATCCAGTCCATGCCTAATATCACATCCAATCCTTGTGACTCCAAGATAATTAGGTCGGACGGAAAAACATGGGTGCCAATGGTTAGGGGTATCTGGTCGCACCATCGACTAGCCATATACTCTGCTCCAGGTGAACTCACTAAGAGAGGGGTCCTAAGGGTTTGGGTTGGTAGTTTAAACTTATCCACAAATCCCCTTGATATGTATGAATGCGATGCACCAGTATCAAATAGAACAAGAGTGGTAAATGACTTAACCAAAAACTTGCCTATTATCGCGTCCGGCTGCTCTTCAACCTCCTCCACGTTAACGTGGTTCACTTGTCCTTTGTTGAATGGATTGGGCTTCTTCCAGGCGCTCCCATTTCCGTTTCCATTCTTTCCTTCCGGGCACTCCGTGGCATAGTGTCCAGTCTTCCCGCACTTGAAACAAGTAACGTGACTTAGATCTCTTTTGGCGGGTGTGGCTGGATTGGGGCAGTTCTGATTGTTATTGGCTCTATTCCCATTCCCATTCTTAGAACCATTGTGATTATGTGATCCTCCTCTAGTGTGGTTATGACCTCCATGGTTATGAACAAGTCCTCTTGAGTTCGGGGTTATGCGAGGCTTCTGCTGAGATCCTGAGCTATACCTCCCTTGTCCATACTTCCTCTTACGGCTCTCAATCTGGTGTTGCTTCCCTTCAATCATAAGAGCCTTATCTACCAACTCCTGGTAGTTGTTGAAGGTGGCTACCATCAACTGCATATATACTCATCTCATCATTCAGCCCTTCCATAAACTTCTCCTGCTTCGCGGCATCTGTGGCCACATCGTCAGGGGCATAGCGAGATAGCTTGCTAAACTCATCCACGTACTGAGCCACAGTACGGTTCCCCTGGCATAAGTTGCGAAACTCACGCTTCTTCATACTCTTAGCTCCAGTGGAGACATGGGCTGTGTGGAAAGCTTGCTGAAATTGGTCCCATGTCACCGTGGCTATGGGGTAGGTGACAGTGTAATTCTCCCACCATGATATTGCTGGTCCATCCAACTGATGTGTGGCAAAATGCACCTTCTCAGCATCAGTGCATCCTGTAGTGGTTAACTCCCTTCCAATCCTGCGGAGCCAATCATCTGCAACTATAGGCTCAGTGCTACTGGAAAACACCGGTGGTTGTAACCTTAGAAAACAGGCTAGGTTGTCCACTGGCGGCGGGTTGTTGTTGTTGTTGTTGTTGTTGCCCTGGTTCTGAACTAGCAATTGCATCAAGGTGTTTTGTTGCTGGATCAACTGAGTGAGCTCCGGTGGAAAGGCAAATCCGAGGTCACGTCTCGGAGGCATCTGATGGGTTTAGAGGGAAGAGGTTAGAATAGAATGAGGTCTAATGAGAAGGCACTACCCATATGCACATGAGACAAACACAATCATTTCACTCAATCAATCAAGCAAGGCATACAACCGGTCTAGAACTATCGCAAAAGTGCTCAGCTACTACTGAATACATGGGGGAATACTACTAATCATTGGGTGGTCATCTAGAAATTTTGATCGGTGGAAGATTCCATGATATCTGCTCCAGCTTCGTCTTCATAGTCATCATCACTTGGGTCGGAGTCGGTGTCGTCGATGATGATGTAGTCCTCCGGACAAATCAACTTGGGTTCTTCATCTTCTTCTACTGGAGTGGGGTCTCCCATAAATATTCTAATCTTCTTAATCAGGTTGTCATTCTTCTCCAGTAGTGTCGCAATTTCCTTCTAATATCCATCGCGTGTAGACTTAAGTTCTTCTTCCAGCTCGAGGATCCTTGTCTTTGCCTTCTTCAGATCTATCATGTCTGCGCACATCTGATTCTCCTGACGTCGAATGTGCTGGTTTAACTCCTGGACAAAAACTGCAATTGATCTATTCTTCCTAGTGCTGATCGTCTCCCATTGCTCGTCTCGATGCCCACATATTTGGTAGATAGTGTCCTTAAGATCCTTTTGATATACTTCTCCAATGCGTCCCATGGTGATGTGAGCTGCCATACTCTTTCCTAAACTTCAGGTTGGTGCATCGAAGGAAAACTCTATGGGTTTAGTGACTGGC
Organism: Triticum urartu; assembly: GCF_056163025.1. Taxonomy (NCBI): domain Eukaryota; kingdom Viridiplantae; phylum Streptophyta; class Magnoliopsida; order Poales; family Poaceae; genus Triticum; species Triticum urartu. The sequence continues at coordinate 249,466,248 of NC_141875.1, forward strand.
GTGAATGTCCTTCCTGGAACTTGAACTTGAATCATCCATCGCTCCTCTTCTGGTAAAGTGGCGTTGTATGTCCCGGTGAAGCTTGGTATTCCTATGTTCAGGTACCTAGTGACTTCCTTCAAGTGTCGTCCAAAAGGTGCATCTTCATCCGGTTGTGCAAACTTGTTCTTCATCTCCGCCATCCTAAAGAGTAGAAAATGGAGATGAGTCAGAAATGAGAAGAGAATAGTGATCTAGGGCTTTAGCTTAGTGGTCGTGTCCTACACTCAGTGTGTGCTCTGATACCATCTTTGTAGCGACCCGACCTCAAACGGTCAAGTCTCTGTGCTTCAGTGTCATCCCTGGATCGGTAATGCTAACACACACAGTACTCGAAGGATTTATAATAGAGTAGCAATCACACACTTATTACATCGAAAGTCTCAAAAGAGAACTTATTACAATAATATGGCTCAAGGCCATCTAACACGATAACAAAGGAAGGCTTGGAAGATAAAGTGAGTCCATCAACTACAACGGCATGGCTGAGCTGCACGGCGACGACCTAACGAACCTTACTCCTTGTCTGAAAAGTCTGCAACATAATACGTTGCAGCCCGAAAATGGGTCAGCACATGGAATATGATGGCAAAGTAACACAGTAGATCAAGAACAGAATAATGCTATCACTACATTCATATTTGGCTGGTGGAAAGCTGGTTACAGTTTTGCGAAAAGCCAATTTTTCCCTACAACAAAGGAATAGATTTTAATTTAACTATCATGGTAGTTGAAACATCATTGAGGAGGTTCCTCCAACTCAATCCCAATTAAGGTAATTATCAACCCAACAATATTAATTTAGAGTCATGAGATACTTAAGATACTCCAAGTACTAGATACTCAAGATTGCCATAACCGGGGACATGGCTAACCATGATTAGTTTATACACTCTGCAAAGGTTTGCGCACTTTTCCCCACAAGACTCGATCGCCTCTGTTAGATTTCTCGCACTGCATGATGTTTGAGAAACGGATGACCGAGACACAGTCTTTCAGAAACATTAACTCTCTACTCCGGATGACTGAGGAAAAGTATGTCACATCCCTAGTTTTGGCAATGCTTAGTGCTAGCATCTGGTGTTGCATCATGTCTAAATTTCAGTTAAACTTGAAATGGGGACTGATAAACCCTAGCAGCAATGAAATTGAACTAGGGTCAAATTAAATCCTTTCCATCTACCCAAAATGGCCTCTAGAAAAGTTCATCAATTTTGGAATGGGTGAAAACTTCTTCCAAAAATGATGCACACATTTCTAGGACATTTCTGGATTTTGGAGTTAATTCATACGTATTTGAATTTGGACAATTAAATGTTATATAATCTTTTAAATGTCCAAATAATTCTGAACTTAAGTGAGGGCAGTTGGAAATATTCCAAGCAGAGCCCACAATTATTTTCAGGGTTTCAGAAAATGCTTTAGCATTTTAATTAAGTTAAAACAATTACAGAAAAATAGAAAACAGAAACTAAAATATAAGAGAGAGAGAGAGAGAAGGACTAACCTGGCGCTCACCAACCGGCCCAGCTCCTGTGCTGGTCCAGGACTGTGCGGCCCAGCCCACCTGGCCCCTCCCCTGTCGTCTTCCTCCCCGCGCCAATAGGCAGCGCGCGTGGCCGAGGCACGCCGGCACACGCCCGGCCACCTCCTGCTTGCCGACGAGCCCCTAGACGCGTGGACGACTCTCCCGTGTCGTCCCGATTCCGCTGACCCCCTCTCACTCTCTCTCGAGCTCTTTCCCTCCTCTGCTTTCTCTCCTTCTCATGCCCGAGCGCAGCCGTCGCCACCGACGCTGTTCGCCGCGGCCACAACCACCGCCTCACCTCCCTGACGCATCCCAAGGCTCCGCCTCGACCCATTCTTCCCCCCCCCCACCGCGCCAAGCGACGCCAGGAGCCCTGCAGTGACGCCCTCGCCGTCGTCTTATTCCTCCGGACGCCGGAGATCGGCTTCGCCGTTTCGCCGCACCAGACCACCCCCGAGCCCACTGACCGTCCCTGCGTGTTTTCTGTGAGCCCCCACATCTTTTCCCCCTCCTCCCCTGCTCACGACCATGCGGTAGCCGCCGCCTCCATGAGCTCCGAAGCTCGCCACCGCCATACCTCATCGCCGCCATGGGCTGAGCTCGAACCGCTCGCGGCCGTGCACCTAAACATGCTCATGGTGCCTTCAGGAGGCCAAAGCAACCACCAGATGGCCCACTAGCGCCTCGTAGCCCCTTGCCTGCATGCGCCCGTACTCCGGCCGCTGCCCGGCTCACTGCTACCGCCGCTAAACGCCACCCCAGCACCTACCGCTGCTACCACTTGATGCGCGCCGCTGCGTACGTTCGAATGCAACAGACCGCGGCCAAAATGATGCCATGTGGCTCATTTCCGAGCCCCTCCGCCGCGCCTGTCATCGCTGGTGTCGAGCCACCGGCGAGTTTGGACCCCGCTGACCGTTGACCCCGGGGGAGCCAGTTTGACCCTTTGGGTCACTGACGTGTGGGCCCCAGGCCATTAACTAAACTAGGTTAGTATTAGTTTAACGCTAACTAAACTTAGTTAGTTAATTGACACTGACAGACGGGACCCACAGGTCAGGGTTGACCTAGACCATCTCAGTTGACCGCTGAAGTCACACTAACGCCAGGCTGATGTCGTAAATCTTTTCTGGATTTATTCTTATATAGGAAATTCCAGGAAATGTTGCAAACTTCAAAAATTCATAGTAATTCAACCATAACTCCAAATCAAACAAATTATATATGAAAAATGATCAGAAAAATCCAATCTATCCATCTGTACTGGTTTCATGCATGTTTAAGCAACTTAACATTGATGTTTAGCTCAAAACATGTTAATGCACTTTATAAACCCATAACTTGAGTTGTATTTGAATCTTTGATTCAAATGAGCTCAAACCACCCTGGTTGTAGATGCATTAGCCCAACACAACATATTGACATGTCATGATCATGCATCATATTGTGCATTGCATTGATTGTGTTTTCCTTCTTTGTTGACGGTATTTGTCCCCTCTTGGTAGACGTGCTCCCGACGATGAGTTTGATGACACCGATGAAGAGCTATAATATCTTCAGAAGTGCCAGGCAAGCAAAACCCCCTTGTTCATTCCGATACAATCCCACTCTCTCGCTCCTGCTCTCTTTTACTGCATTAGGACAACAATGATTCATCTGTTACATGCTGCGGTAGTTGAACCCCTTTCCTGTGCATGACCTATCATTGCCACAGTAAATAGATGAAACCCACTAGCATGAGTAGGAGTTGTTTGAGCCCTGATGTGCCTACTCATTCATGCTTGTTTGTCATGCCTTCTATTGCATAGAGTTGTGTCGGGTCTAATTCATCGGGAATGAATTGGAATGGTGATGAACATGTCCTACTGTGTGTGAGCTAAGTGTGTGAACACGATTTGGTAAAGGTAGCGGTGAGAGGCCATGTAGGAGTACATGGTGGGTTGTCTCATTGAAACCGTTCTTAGGAACTGAGTTCTGTGTCTGTGATCCATGAACAGCTACTACCACTCATTGCGATCCTTAATTGACCCTCTCGGCTTCTTAACCACCCTAGTACTCTGTCCAGTAGTTGCAACTAGTTTCTGGTGTTTGTAGGTTATGTGTTGGCAGCCGTGCGTAGCGCTGACCCTAGGGGTGGGCTATGATGCGGTAGATACACCGTGGCACGGTGTACCGGGCACCCGTTTGGTGTCTCGGGAACACTGTTCACATCATTCAGGGCCGTATGTGGAAACCTCGGCCAGACTTCCTGCGGATGGAACCTGGATAGGCGATAAACCTGGACTAGAGACTTGAGTGTTTAGGTAGGCCGTGGCCGACACCCTCATTGGGCTTCCGCTTGAAGGTTGCCAAGTACATGTCGTGTAAACGACGGTAAGTGGTGGGAGCGTGTGTGAAGAAGTACACCCCTGCAAGGTTTTCTTTATCTATTCGAATAGCCGGATTCCTCGAATATGGAAACTTGGACCCCTTGCATAGTTCATAGACAAGTGAAAGTGGATACTCTAAAATGTGCAAGATAAGCATGAGTGCTATGGATGGCGTTCTCGTAGGGAGACGGGAGTGGATCCATAGTGGTGTATTGATATGGTGAATATGTGGACTCGTGTGCGCCACCTCAAAAGAGTTGCTTGCAGTCGTAGTTCAGGTTAGCCACTGAGTCAAAGCTGGCTTGCTGCAGTTAAACTCCACCACCCCCTTCGTTGATACTGATGCATATGTAGCTAGTTCTGATTTAAGTCGTGCTGGGTACATTTGTACTCACGTTTGCCTATTTTATGTTTTGCAGAGAGACGTCAGTCTCGCTAGTAGTTCTGTGTGGGCTTCGATGTTTAGCTTGATACCATGATCTTGTGCCCTCGGCAGGATCTGGTAGATAGTCAGGCTTCTCAGCCTTTTTCATTTGTAGATGTCTGTACTCCGACATGTTAAGCTTCCGCATGTGCTTTGACTTGTATGCTCTGAATGTTGGGTCATGAGACCCATGTTTGTAATATCTCGCTCCTCGGAGCCTAATGAATAAATACTTGAGTCGTAGAGTTATGTTGTGATGCCATGTTGTATTTACACATATCGAGCATATTGTGTGTATGATTGAAATGCTTGGTATGTGTGGGATCCGACAACCTAGTTGTTTATCCTTGGTAGCTTCTCTTATGGGGAAATGTAGTCTTGTGCTTCCATGAGCCATAGTAGTCCGCTACAGCCCGGTTCACCGGAGTCCTGCTAGCCCAGCACTACTGCTCCGAAACACTTGACTGGCCGGCATGTGATTCACTTTGTTCCTGTGTCTGTCCCTTCGGGGAAATGTCACGCGGTGACATCCGGAGTCCTTCCTAGCCTGCTACAGCCCGGTTCACCGGAGTCCTGTTAGCCAGTGCTACAGCCCAGATTCGCACGCTGCTGACCGGCATGCTCGATGTTGATTCATGTATGCATGTCCCCGTAAGTTAGTGCCACTTTGGGTTCATGACTAGTCATGTCGGCCCGGGTTCTCTGTCATATGGATGCTAGCGAAACTATCATATACGTGAGCCAAAAGGCGCAAATGGTCCCGGGCCATGGTAAGGCGACACCCGTGGGAATACCGTGCGTGAGGCCGCAAAGTGATATGAGGTGTTACCGGCTAGATCGATGTGACTTGGAATCGGGGTCCTGACAGCTTTGGTATCAGAGCCTGACTGCCTGTAGGATTACCAAGCCAACCGGTCGAAGTTGTGTCTAGAAATGCTTTAGTTATGTAAGGGAATTGATTGTGGAAGGGAACGTAAGGCTCTTTTTACTCCTTATCCTCATGACCTTCTGATCTGAGTCATATTATCTTTTCTACGGGGTTAAGAACTAGGCTTCTCTTCTATCTCTCAGGATGACGTGTTACTAAACCGTAGTTGCCTAGGATTGTTGAGTTCAGGCCTCAGTTCAGTTCCTACTACTTCCATATGTCATAGCTGGCCTCAGAACTTTGATATTGTGATGTTGAGTGGTTATGCCACAATTTTTGCAGGATGTCTCAAATCTTTTTGAGCATTTATAGCCGTTATGCTATCCGAGTCATCCCAGGTCTCTAACTAGTCTGATGCATTTGCAAATCCCTTCTTTCTGTTTCCGATGTCCTTTCGGGCCAGATTAAGCACACTAACGGTCTGTTGAGGTACTCTACTCCTCGACATATATGTTGGAGCTATTATTATGACCCTAGGTGTTTTAGGGAGTCATCTAGTAATCTAGCCATGTTTTGTGTTCCCGGTGTGATGATTCTGGCCATCATTCTCGAAAGCATCCCGTGATGTTATTAGTTAGTAGGTATTCTATTCCTGGGTTCTTGAACCCGAGATTCACCTTACTTAATTCATGTTGATAGTGCTTGCTAGTTCCTTTAGGATAATTAGTAACCCTTGTGATAGTCCTCGAGGTCCGTGGTATATCCTTCTTCCAATACCATGAACCAATATGGAAAAAGCCTTTGAACCAAAAGATCACAATAAGAGTGCTCTTAATGGGTTCTCCATTCAAGAATTGTGAATCTGCCAGTCCCTTTTTCTTCTGCATGGGTTATCCGGAAGAGATATGTTGAACTTGTTCGACATACTAATCTATGCATCCCCAACTCAGAGAAATATATGTTCCCTGAGTTGTTACTCTTCACTTGTTTTCTGACCTTCATCTATCAATTAATAGTCAAGAGTATGTGAGCATTCGTGTTCATCGATGACTTCTATTATTGTGGTCCGTCAAGCCATTCTATTCCGGAATGACTAGGAGAAACAAACTCCAGCACCTCATCCATATCCAGGATTGGGTCAAAGTAGTTGTATTCCGTGGATCAAAATGCTAATCCAGCTTTTGATCTGTTCTACCTTGGAGTGTTACCATCTTTGTGTCAGGAATGTCATGAGAATTGCACTTTCTCTTATGAATTCTTGACGTAGTGATACTTCCCGCCATCATTATTCATTCCTCGATGTCGTGTTGTCACAACCGGAATGCCGACAAGTGAATCGTGATGTGTGAAATCAATACTCCTAGCAACTGTGTTGCTTGGTAGTTAATGGACAATATTATCATTCTTAGCGTGTTGGTTATTGAGTTATCATTCTAAGATTGATCGTGCTACCTAGTCCATTTTCCTGGTGCACTCTTCGATCAAGAGTTGGGACTGTGTCTATCCTTGCTTATTTGATCATATCACCTTGCCCTGAAAAGCAAGATTGTTCTTGAACTTAGTGGCATATCGGTGGTTCATAGTTTTCCGAAGATCTTCTCGGAAGTATTACCTGGTTGTCACCTGACCGCTATGTTGAGTTCGTGATCAAGTTGGTTTTCTTATAAACCACCCCTTCTCCAAGAATCTGTGTTGGGTATCCCTGAGCTAGTTGGTTAAGCTAAACAACAACTTGGAGAGTTGGAAGATAAAAGCTTGCCTAACTTAGTTCATTAAAGGGATGTCTTGTGTTGTGTGTGTGTTGGAGAAAGATGATATCTTCATCGATTGGTCCTCCGGATCAATTGTTGGATCTATTGCCTTGTCAAAACCTTGACTTGAGTATGGGCTATCGTCAAGTCAAATCAGAACCAACGATGTTTGTAATGTTGTCTTACTCGTGGTTGATCCCTCGAGCATACACCATTACATCTTTTGGTCTGACCAATGCTATCACCGTGTTCACATGATGGTGGAAGTCCAGTGATATGGAAATTCCGATGAGTTGTTGTTGAGTCCATCAGCAGCATTTTGTCTCCCCCATGATTCATGTTGAACATCAACCTAGTGTTGAAAACTTTGTAAGCAATGCCTTCGTGTTCCGTTCATGAAGCATATGCTTGGATGGAAGAAGTGACCTTCTCCAAGTTCACGTGCATTAGGTGTAAGTTGCCGTCATGAATTTGAGAAAGTTTGCTTTGCTTCCTTTGGAATCATCCCAAGTCAGTCATGTATGCGCGAAGTATTCTATGGTTTGATAGGTTTGGCCACCTCCATTCCATGTGTAATTCCTACCACACCAAGCCACTGATTGATTTGTTCAAGATAAAGGAGTCTGTTCTAAGGTTATTAATTTAGACTTCCGCGCAGAGACTTCGATATCATTAATGATGGTTCCCTACCAGAACTCGGTAGTATTTTGTTGTAAGACTACCATGTGATCATGCTTGTCTGGGACAACGTGTTCACAGGTTTGTAGCAGAACCAGCTCATGTTTTGGAGCTTGCTACTGTAGCTCATCTCCTGAGATTCTTGCAATATCATCTCGTCGATTTGTGTTGCAAACTTTCTTTTCAGACATGCCGATGTCTGAAGTATCCTGTTACCAACCAGATCTGAATCTCAGGCAGATATGATGGTTGAAAAAATTCCCAACATTTGCATTTTTTTCCCAGCTTGCACTGCCATCGTGCCAATTTTCCATGGGCTGTCCTCCTCAGCAGTTGTTGTCCAGGATCATCTTCAAAAGTGGTCCTGTCATGGGTCCCATCCATTTCCAGTGATAAGAAAAAGTCATCCATCGCGTTGTCTTCAACAAGGTAGTCCACATCATCAATTCTATTCTGAGTATGCCATTTCTCTGAACACCTTCGACCGATTATTTGTAATTTTCCTTAGGCTGGTTTAGAGAGTTTCAATGATCTATGTATCAAAAGTAATTCTTTTTGCCACTTGAGGGAATATCTCTATGAGTCACCTCCTCTAAGATGTCTCGTTGTGGTATCATGGCAACCCAACTCCTGACTACATTGACACCGTTTACCACCCTCCTAAGTGTGGAAATCCCGCTACTTATTTAAACCTTGTCATGTGCTCATTTCCATCATTCTTGATGTGTGTATTGTGTCTTAGCTCAAGAGATGGTATGTCTCATTTCATGAGCTGATCGTCAGTTGCTCGATCTTTGAGGAGATCAGTTCCGTAGAATTTCTTTCTGCCATCGTCGTGTTGGATGAAGTTCTCAGAGCATGACATCGAGACAAAGATCGTGATTGAATCAACGTTCTTATGAAGTGCAACCTGGATCGTGAAGATTGTGTTAGTTTGCGTTCCCCCTTCCATCTTACCCTTCGCTTGAATCTCGGGACGAGATTCTTGTTTAGTGGGGGTGAGTTGTCACATCCCTAGTTTTGGCAATGCTTAGTGCTAGCATCTGGTGTTGCATCATGTCTAAATTTTAGTTAAACTTGAAATGGTGACTGATAAACCCTAGCAGCAATGAAATTGAACTAGGGTCAAATTAAATCCTTTCCATCTACCCAAAATGGCCTCTAGAAAAGTTCATCAATTTTGGAATGGGTGAAAACTTCTTCCAAAAATGATGCAAACATTTCTAGGACATTTCTGGATTTTGGAGTTAATTCATACGTATTTGAATTTGGATAATTAAATGATATATAATATTTTAAATGTCCAAATAATTCTGAACTTAAGTGAGGGCTGCTGGAAATATTCCAAGCAGAGCCCACAATTATTTTCAGGGTTTTTGAAAATGCTTTAGCATTTTAATTAAGTTAAAACAATTACAGAAAAATAGAAAACAGAAACTAAAGTATAAGAGAGAGAGAGAAGGACTAACCTGGCGCTCACCAACCGGCCCAACTCCTGTGCTGGTCCAGGACTGTGCGGCCCAGCCCACCTGGCCCCTCCCCTGTCGTCTTCCTCCCCGCGCCAATAGGCAGCGCGCGTGGCCGAGGCACGCCGGCACGCGCCCGGCCACCTCCTACTTGCCGACGAGCCCCTGGACGCGTGGATGACTCTCCCGTGTCGTCCCGATTCCGCTGACCCCCTCTCACTCTCTCTCGAGCTCTTTCCCTCCTCTGCTTTCTCTCCCTCTCATGCCCGAGCGCAGCCATCGCCACCGACGCCGTTCGCCACGGCCACGACCACCACCTCACCTCTGCGACGCATCCCAAGGCTCCGCCTCGACCCATTCTCCCCCCCCACCGCGCCAAGCGACGTTGGGAGCCCTGCAGTGATGCCCTCGCCGTCTTCTTCTTCCTCCGGACGCCAGAGATCGGCTTAGCCGTTTCGCCGCACCGGACCGCCCCCGAGCCCACTGACCATCCCTGCGTGTTTTCTGTGAGCCCTCGCATCTTTTCCCCCTCCTCCCCTGCTCACGTCCGTGCGGTAGCCACCGCCTCCATGAGCTCCGAAGCTCGCCACCGCCATACCTCATCGCCGTCGTGGGCCGAGCTCGAACCGCTCGCGGCCGTGCACCTAAACATGCTCCTGGTACCTTCAGGAGGCCAAAGCAGCCACCAGATGGCCCCCTAGCGCCTCGTAGCGCCTTGCCCGCATGCGCCCATACTCCGTGTGACACCCCAAAAATTTGGCCTTGTTTTATTGAATTAAAATTTTGCCAGGAATTAAAACTTTGAATTTCTGAGCTCCATTTTGATTTTTTAAATAATTTCTTTCCCTGTTATGGTGAGTTTTTTCCCAAAGAGAAATTTTTTCAAATATGTCATTGGACTTATTTAATCTCTCAAGAGAAATTTTCCCTTATTTAATATAACTAATTAAATAATTAAGTTGCTTGATCTTTACTTTCTTGAAAATGGTTTTTCAAGGTTAAATGGCCATATTTGAACTACAACCATTTGATAAATTCACTTAAAATTCCCACAAAAATTTGGAGATGTCATGTGATGTTTTTAAATCACTTTTATACAAAAATATCTTCTATTCATGTAATATTTTGAGCTCTACACTCAATTTTTCTTCTCTGGTCCAGAGTGCAATTTGCACTACAACCCTTTTAAATAATTCTTTCTAGCCTCCACCAAAATTATGGGATATTGGTAGTAGCATATGATTCAACTTTATGCAAAAACCCAGTAATGTTATTTGCAAATTTTGAGTGAATCAACCTCATTTTCATTTTGGACCAACTTGATGGTTTGTACAGCAACCATATTTTTGCTTGCTCTTTAACCCTTGATTATTTCTCCTACTTGTAGTCCTCCATGTTAAACCCTTAAGTCCAGGAGCATGCACCTTTTGGATCATTTTTGGTTCATGAAATAATGCTATTTATTTCCTGTCCAGAATTGAAGTTTTGTAAAACTTGCACTAACAAGTTGCTGCATTTGACCAACTAACCCCACCACCCTCTTGTACATCTGAAGAGACCCCAATCTGGAAGTTTTGGCCACCCCAAGAGTTGCCTAGGTGCATGTGGCATTCTATCGAGCACCCTGTAGGCATGACCAGTTTTGACATGAGTTTTGGCATTTCACTGTGAGCTTGCACCTCTGATCAAACTAGCATGTCCACTAGACTCCCAGTTGCTCCTAACCTCGATCTGGTAAACCCCAACCTCACCTGCGACCTGTAGCATGCCGCGGCATTGTGTCGAACATCTCCCGTGCGTGCACTGGACGCGCCCAGAGCGCGCGTATTGCATGATGCCGTGCCCGAGCCGACACGCTGGCCCCCCTGGCTTTGGCCCACACGGCAGCACCTCGCCACGCACTCCCTGCCTCGCAGCATCGCGCCAAGCCACCCTGGCACGCTACAGCGCTGCCGCCAGGGCATTCTTGGCGGCACACCGGCGTCCGCAGTGGCTCCAGCCACGGGCAGCGCCGCCCAAGCCCCTCCCGCTCGCCACCTGGCCCCTGGAGCAGCGCGAGCTCATCCGCAGCCATGTCCACTAGCGCTCGTCGCCGCCACGATACCCTGCAGCTACAGAAAGACGGTCGCCGACGAGCTCATCCGCGGCCGCCGCTGAACCGCCTCGACTCGCCTATATAAGGAGCCTCGAGCTCATCTCCGCACGCAGGCAGTCCCAAGCCACCTCCCGAGGACCCCCTTTGGCAGCCAATCGACCCGGGGAGGCCTCCTTCCTCATCTCCGGCGACTGCAGCTGCCGCCACTGCCCAGGGCCTGCCGGTGCCTCCAGAGCCTCCCCCTCTCCGTTCTCTTCGCCAGAAACCTCCTCATCCTCCCGTGAACCCTTCCCCCTACTCGATTTTGATCGGGAACCACCGCCGCCTCAAAACCACTTTACCACCGAAGCTTCCCTCCGCCGCGGAGCTCGCCGCCGGCGATTTCCTCCACCTCCGATGACTCTACGACTACCGGAGTGACCACCTCAGCCCCCTGAATCCGCTGGTGGCCTCAGCTTTCCGAACGGAGCCACCGTTCGCCGGCGATGATCGCCGGAGCCCCGCTCCACTCGGGCAGAGGAGGGAGACGATGCGGGCGACTGGTCAAACCTGACCAGTGGACCAGGCGGGCCCACCGTCAGAGACCCAGCGCCGGTCCACATGGTTAAGTGGAGGCGTAAAGGGCGCAAATACGTTTTCTCTGCACCGAAAGCGTAATCTCGTTTGAAACATTTTCCTTTTCCTGATTTTATTAAAAACAGATTTTGACCACAGCTTTGACTGTCTATAACTTTTTAAATATAACTCCAAATGAGTTGATTCTTTTTCCTACCTTCCTCAAATTTGGTCTAGTTTATTTTACGATTTATTTGAAAATTTTCCAAACAACTTTTTTGTACTGTTTTTGAAATGTGTGTTAATTCAAATATATTTTAAATAGGATTTTTGGAGAGAGAGAAGAAACTTTCAAAAAATTTGGAGAGCACCCCCACCCCTCCACAACTTAAAGGCAAGCATTCTGAACCCTGGCATAATGTTTTTGGTGTGTTATTTGACACGTTTATAACACCACCTTATTTCGAAGGACTTGTTATTTCATGTGACATGATCATTTGCATGGAAGCATGTTAGTAATTTCCTCGCTGTTGGGAATGAATATTATTGTGATGGAATCATCCTCATGTGCCTTGCATGCATGCCGGAAAGGGATCCGGGAAAGCCTCGGCCTTGGGTAGGCGTGAGCTTGTCGCCGGTCCCCGTCAGGACGGTTATGTCCGGTATGGCATGGTAAGGTATATTGAGTGGTGATTTTGTTGATTGAAATATATTTGTTACAGGTCATGCAAGGAATTTATAAACCTCCTGAGTCGACCGTAGACCGAGTCTTGTTCCAGTAACCCCCATACTTGCTATGTACTACCACTTGTCCCTGCCGCAGGTAGGGTATGGTTCAGTAAGTCGTCAACCCCTTTCAAGCACACACCGTACAGAGAGGCCATGGTGGAAGATATCGGTTGTAGCCGGTAGGCATGCCGCCTGGTCCGGGGGCATGGGTGTTTCCGGTTGGGACCGAGAGGGGAGGCCACCACTTAGAGCGCGCGATATAAATTTGATCCCATGCTACGCGAGGTTGTAGCCTCCCCACTTAGAGTTTTTCTTAACAAGTGTCGTGGGTGATTCTAGACACCGATGAGTTAAGCTGGTGTGTGCAAGTTAGGCGTGTTTTCAACTAAAAGACCGTAGACGGAATTAGTCTCGATGGACTAAAGGAATCCGTTACTCGTGGGTAAAGAGTACACCCTCTGCAGAGATTAAAACCTATTCGAATAGTCGTGTCCATGATTAAGGATTATAGTCTGGGATGGGTCAAGTGTTGGTCTTACTGTTGGTCTTCGGAGGAGAGATTGTTACACCAGAACTTGGACCGTGACTTGTGACTTGTGAGAACCATGATTATTATTTTATGATGGACTAACCCGTTGCATTATTGTATTGTCGAGTATCCCTGGGACGGTTCTACCTCCTGGATATTCATTGTGATTATTTATTCTCAAGCCCTTTATGTGGTGTCGCTCAGACGCCCGACTGTGGCATTTCTTTTAAAGCCCTTTATGTGGTGTCGCTCAGACGCCCGACTGTGGCATTTCTTTTAAAGCCCTTTATGTGGTATCGCTCAGACGCCCGACTGTGGTATTTCTTTTAGAGCCCTCTATGTGGTGTCGCTCAGACACCCGACTGTGGCATTTCTTTTAAAGCCCTTTACGTGGTGTCGCTCAGACGCCCGACTGCGGTATTTTATTCCCACTCTTTTATTGCTTATTCATGTTGCATGAAAATAACCTGCTTGCATGCATAAGAGATATTTTATTTATGACTGACGATGTGATCATAGAATTTTTCCGTGCATGATTATCAATTATATTATACCTGTGTTCCTAATGTTTGCGAGTACATTCAAAGTACTCACTGGCTTGTCCCTGGCTATTGTCTTGGCCAGATTTCTTGCTTGGAGAGGAGCGTGGCAATTGACAGCCTCGAGAACTAAGCAACTGTGATAGCAGCCTCGCGAAGATAGGAGTTAACCTGGTCAGCTGTTCCCGTGGGAAATGGAGTCCCATACACTGATGATTCACAAACCGCTTCCGCCATAGACCACTAGAAAACCATTTGTTGTACTCACAGGCCAGAATGGTCTTGTGCTACATATGTTGTACTTTTGCTTGGAATTTCTGTATCCAGTTTGAGCCTCATCAGCTAACAGTAATCCTGGGGCTGATGAGCACGACGGTCTTTTCTGGAAATTTATGTCCGGAAAACCGGTCGTGACAGACTTGGTATCAGAGCCAGGCTGACCATTGGCTAATCCTATCTTAGCTAGGTCAATAAACCTAAGTAAACCAACCCACCAGATCTTAACCAAACCCCAGTCAAGCTTCCCATGCAAGATAGCCACACAGTGACCCAACACCTTTTGGCAGTTGGTGCCCAACCTATCAACCTAACCTGTCACTCGTGCGCCAGTGACCAAGTCCTAAATAGTCTTTTTGCAAGCGTGCGAAGGAAGACTCCGTCCCCTTTTTCCTATAAAAAGGGGCACGCTAGCCCCAACACAGCACAGCACAGCCTCTACCCCAAACCGAGCCACAATGCCTGGACCCATCGTGCACAATGAGACCACAGCAACCAACCTTGGAGGCTTTGTGACCATACTCGCAAACCTCACCCGTCGTGCCTATGCGTTAGAAGAGCCCCAGAATATGTTGTGTACCAAGGACCCATGAGCGGTGAGAACCGTCAATTCTGGGCCACTGTACACATCTACGGTAGGGGTCTAGAGCCCGAGCGCCCCTACAGGTTCACCGGAAGGACAACTTCCTTTGAGCTTCAAGCCATCCAACTAGCTGCTCGAGAGGCTATAGTTCATCTCCGGCACTTGTCGCCCAGAGTTAACTGTCGCTCGTTCCACTACTACCCCAGACGTGAAGGGTATGGTAGACCACCCCAAGTTGTCAACGGAGATCACGAGACGGATCCTGCATTGTTGCACCTAGTGCGCTATGTAAGTGCACTAGAGGAACTGTGCGATCAAATCACTATTGATCTAATCGCAGCTCGTGGAGAGCTGGTTCGTCAAGCCCCGGCGAGAGGAGAGAACAAGCCCAACGCCGACAACCCAGTCGTGCTGTTTGGACACCCGATCGAGTCCCTGAGGACTGCCCCAGCCATCGGCCAAGGTGCTGCGATAACCCCAGAGGTGCTTCGACGCATATTGGGAGCACACTCCAACGGGGTTGTGGCCAACAATCCCCGAGATGGTCATCATCGCTACCCCGAGCCTGCAGCCCCTCGACCCACTCCAGCTAATTCCGATGACGAGACCCGTGGAGGAGCCTCAAGGCACGCCCGCTTGGATGTAAACGAGGTAGACTAAGTCACCCGAGTCGTATCGAGTTCTAGTGTACCCTCGCTTTGTAATCGTGTGGCCTTGTAATTTTAATGCCGCCTGTTGTCGTGCCTCTATTTTAATAGTAGCCTTGCCTGGATGCGCCAGTATGCAGTATAAGATTTCTATCCCAGGCACAGTTACCAAAAATAACCCCGTCAACCCCACAGTAACACATCACTATAGTGAAATGTGTGAATCTGTGGCTTGACCCCGACCCTTGGAACAGAGCTGAAAAATTTTCTTTACCATTCACCTCGGTAAAAAAATTACCCAGCTCCGGTGCTATAAAAAGGCCACCGCGTGACCTTACCAAGCATCTCTCACCTTGTGCACCATCCTCACAACCATTTCCTAGCCATGCCGAGCCCTAGCATTTATCTGAGAACCCCAAATGCAACTCCAGGTAGTTTTGTCAAGATATTGCGGGATTTTACCTGCAGTACCATGGGCGCTACCCAGCCACCCCAGTACGAGCTGTTCAAATCGAGGATTACCCCTTCCACCTCAAGATATTGGGCAGCAGTACACATCCCTCCCGTAAACTCAAACCAAGATCCAACGGAAGTCTCCTTCGTGGGGAAATCTATGCCAACCTCACAGATGGCCATAGAAGCTGTAGCATACGAAGCGCTTGCTCGCCTTCGATTTGCGGTACCCTATGCCAGCGAACGAGGGTATTATTACTTCCCAAGCCGTGCAGCACCCGGAGGAGTGACATCTTTTCCCGGTGGACGAATTGAGAGAGACCCAGTCCTGGCCAACCTTGTCCAGTACGTCATCGCTCAAGAGCATTTATCCCAACGTGTGATGGGTTATCTTCAGAGCCTCGCAGACTTAAATCCTCAAATCGCCATCGGCAGAACACTAAGGCCCGACCAGGAGAGACACGTGCATCGACTGGTCAATCCACTTTCCCCGATAGAAGAGGAGTGTATCCCAGTACCCGATACGTTTTCTAGGGACCCCATCCAGTTACCGTTTCCATTTTAAACGTTGCCGCGGTGTTCATTATTGCAACATTTATTTGTGTGTGTGACTTATGCGTGATGCCCTGAGTTTGTACGACAAGTCAATTAATTGGCTTCTACTAATGTGTGTAGTTTTTGTTGTGGTTTATGCTCTTTTAAATTAACCGTTTTTTTCCCTCGCAAAATCCTGGAGTGAGATTTCCTTTCCCTGAGTTGCTACGTCTGCACTTTCTCACGACGTGGATTATTTAATTTCTCGCAACACCATGGCAGCAGCCTCACAACCACAATCATTCGAACGCATACACTGTTTGCAAAACTTTGCAACGGTGTTACATCTAACTAATCACCCCCTAACAACGGTTAGCACCCGGCACACCCCATCTACTCCTCATGATCACCACCACCGCGGAGAGCCAACACCCGAGCAGCAGCGTCGCAACGATCGTCGAGGATCATCGCGCACAGGAGCATAGAGAGCCCCAGTAGTGTCGCCAGCCCTCCAAATATCAGGATCGCAAACCAGTCCGGCATCGCCTCCGCCATTAGAGCCTCACCCGAGCTTCTGTAAGTAGTAATGGAGGAAGAAGGAGGAGGAGAAGTGAGGCCAGGTGTGAGGAAGAAGAGGAGAACACCCCGGCCGTTTTATAGCTCGAGCTCGGTGTACGGTGGGCGAAGTCCACCAACGCCGCTCGTCGCCGATCGCCGGTGTTTGGAGACGAATCCACAAGCAGTGCCGACAGCACGCTGGCCCGCGAGGTGAGTGCACACTGCACCGGCAGCTAGCACGCCGCGCACTACCATGGTACGGCCTAGATGCCCTACGCGCTAAAACGTCGCCGGTGGAGAAAGCGCGGGGAAGCGCGCGAGAGAGAGGAAGAAGAGAGAACCAGAGGGAGAAGAAGAGACTGACAGTGGACCCCGGGTCCACCTGTCAGCCAGAGAGAGCACTGCACTCTCGGGTACGACCAGCGTATTTTTTTTAAATTTAGGAGTTATTCTAAATTTATATCCAGCATAGAATCTCACGTTTTTGTCCCGAACCGTAGACTTTTCCATGCAGCACCAGTTTTCACACTGTGGTTTTTCACCACTTATTGCCCTCTCACTATAGCCACATCTTCATTGCATAAAATTTTCTTGAAAACAGCTTTTGACAAATCTCGAGGACGAGATTTTTCTTAAGGGGGGTAGTGTTGTGACACCCCAAAAATTTGGCCTTGTTTTATTGAATTAAAATTTTGCCAGGAATTAAAACTTTGAATTTCTGAGCTCCATTTTGATTTTTTAAATAATTTCTTTCCCTGTTATGGTGAGTTTTTTTCCCAAAGAGAAAATTTTTCAAATATGTCATTGGACTTATTTAATCTCTCAAGAGAAATTTTCCCTTATTTAATATAACTAATTAAATAATTAAGTTGCTTGATCTTTACTTTCTTGAAAATGGTTTTTCAAGGTTAAATGGCCATATTTGAACTACAACCATTTGATAAATTCACTTAAAATTCCCACAAAAATTTGGAGATGTCATGTGATGTTTTTAAATCACTTTTATACAAAAATATCTTCTATTCATGTAATATTTTGAGCTCTACACTCAATTTTTCTTCTCTGGTCCAGAGTGCAATTTGCACTACAACCCTTTTAAATAATTCTTTCTAGCCTCCACCAAAATTATGGGATATTGGTAGTAGCATATGATTCAACTTTATGCAAAAACCCAGTAATGTTATTTGCAAATTTTGAGTGAATCAACCTCATTTTCATTTTGGACCACCTTGATGGTTTGTACAGCAACCATATTTTTGCTTGCTCTTTAACCCTTGATTATTTCTCCTACTTGTAGTCCTCCATGTTAAACCCTTAAGTCCAGGAGCATGCACCTTTTGGATCATTTTTGGTTCATGAAATAATGCTATTTATTTCCTGTCCAGAATTGAAGTTTTGTAAAACTTGCACTAACAAGTTGCTGCATTTGACCAACTAACCCCACCACCCTCTTGTACATCTGAAGAGACCCCAATCTGGAAGTTTTGGCCACCCCAAGAGTTGCCTAGGTGCATGTGGCATTCTATCGAGCACCCTGTAGGCATGACCAGTTTTGACATGAGTTTTGGCATTTCACTGTGAGCTTGCACCTCTGATCAAACTAGCATGTCCACTAGACTCCCAGTTGCTCCTAACCTCGATCTGGTAAACCCCAACCTCACCTGCGACCTGTAGCATGCCGCGGCATTGTGTCGAACATCTCCCGTGCGTGCACTGGACGCGCCTAGAGCGCGCGTATTGCACGATGCCGCGCCCGAGCCGACACGCTGGCCCCCCTGGCTTTGGCCCACACGGCAGCACCTCGCCACGCACTCCCCGCCTCGCAGCATCGCGCCAAGCCACCCTGCACGCTACAGCGCCGCCGCCAGGGCATTCTTGGCGGCACACCGGCGTCCGCAGTGGCTCCAGCCACGGGCAGCGCCGCCCAAGCCCCTCCCGCTCGCCACCTGGCCCCTGGAGCAGCGCGAGCTCATCCGCAGCCATGTCCACTAGCGCTCGTCGCCGCCACGATGCCCTGCAGCTACAGAAACACGGTCGCCGACGAGCTCATCCGCGGCCGCCGCTGAACCGCCTCGACTCGCCTATATAAGGAGCCCCGAGCTCATCTCCGCACGCAGGCAGTCCCAAGCCACCTCCCGAGGACCCCCTTTGGCAGCCAATCGACCCGGGGAGGCCTCCTTCCTCATCTCCGGCGACTGCAGCTGCCGCCACTGCCCAGGGCCTGCCGGTGCCTCCAGAGCCTCCCCCTCTCCGTTCTCTTCGCCAGAAACCTCCTCATCCTCCCGTGAACCCTTCCCCCTACTCGATTTTGATCGGGAACCACCGCCGCCTCAAAACCACTTTACCACCGAAGCTTCCCTCCGCCGCGGAGCTCGCCGCGGCGATTTCCTCCACCTCCGATGACTCTACGACTACCGGAGTGACCACCTCAGCCCCCTGAATCCGCTGGTGGCCTCAGCTTTCCGAACGGAGCCACCGTTCGCCGGCGATGATCGCCGGAGCCCCGCTCCACTCGGGCAGAGGAGGGAGACGATGCGGGCGACTGGTCAAACCTGACCAGTGGACCAGGCGGGCCCACCGTCAGAGACCCAGCGCCGGTCCACATGGTTAAGTGGAGGCGTAAAGGGCGCAAATACGTTTTCTCTGCACCGAAAGCGTAATCTCGTTTGAAACATTTTCCTTTTCCTGATTTTATTAAAAACAGATTTTGACCACAGCTTTGACTGTCTATAACTTTTTAAATATAACTCCAAATGAGTTGATTCTTTTTCCTACCTTCCTCAAATTTGGTCTAGTTTATTTTACGATTTATTTGAAAATTTTCCAAACAACTTTTTTGTACTGTTTTTGAAATGTGTGTTAATTCAAATATATTTTAAATAGGATTTTTGGAGAGAGAGAAGAAACTTTCAAAAAATTTGGAGAGCACCCCCACCCCTCCACAACTTAAAGGCAAGCATTCTGAACCCTGGCATAATGTTTTTGGTGTGTTATTTGACACGTTTATAACACCACCTTATTTCGAAGGACTTGTTATTTCATGTGACATGATCATTTGCATGGAAGCATGTTAGTAATTTCCTCGCTGTTGGGAATGAATATTATTGTGATGGAATCATCCTCATGTGCCTTGCATGCATGCCGGAAAGGAATCCGGGAAAGCCTCGGCCTTGGGTAGGCGTGAGCTTGTCGCCGGTCCCCGTCAGGACGGTTATGTCCGGTATGGCATGGTAAGGTATATTGAGTGGTGATTTTGTTGATTGAAATATATTTGTTACAGGTCATGCAAGGAATTTATAAACCTCCTGAGTCGACCGTAGACCGAGTCTTGTTCCAGTAACCCCCATACTTGCTATGTACTACCACTTGTCCCTGCCGCAGGTAGGGTATGGTTCAGTAAGTCGTCAACCCCTTTCAAGCACACACCGTACAGAGAGGCCATGGTGGAAGATATCGGTTGTAGCCGGTAGGCATGCCGCCTGGTCCGGGGGCATGGGTGTTTCCGGTTGGGACCGAGAGGGGAGGCCACCCCTTAGAGCGCGCGATATAAATTTGATCCCATGCTACGCGAGGTTGTAGCCTCCCCACTTAGAGTTTTGCTTAACAAGTGTCGTGGGTGATTCTAGACACCGATGAGTTAAGCTGGTGTGTGCAAGTTAGGCGTGTTTTCAACTAAAAGACCGTAGACGGAATTAGTCTCGATGGACTAAAGGAATCCGTTGCTCGTGGGTAAAGAGTACACCCTCTGCAGAGATTAAAACCTATTCGAATAGTCGTGTCCATGATTAAGGATTACAGTCTGGGATGGGTCAAGTGTTGGTCTTACTGTTGGTCTTCGGAGGAGAGATTGTTACACCAGAACTTGGACCGTGACTTGTGACTTGTGAGAACCATGATTATTATTTTATGATGGACTAACCCGTTGCATTATTGTATTGTCGAGTATCCCTGGGACGGTTCTACCTCCTGGATATTCATTGTGATTATTTATTCTCAAGCCCTTTATGTGGTGTCGCTCAGACGCCCGACTGTGGCA
This sequence comes from Triticum urartu, assembly GCF_056163025.1. Classification (NCBI taxonomy): domain Eukaryota; kingdom Viridiplantae; phylum Streptophyta; class Magnoliopsida; order Poales; family Poaceae; genus Triticum; species Triticum urartu. The sequence goes on from NC_141875.1 coordinate 249,486,905, forward strand.
TTTCTTTTAAAGCCCTTTATGTGGTGTTGCTCAGACGCCCGACTGTGGCATTTCTTTTAAAGCCCTTTATGTGGTATCGCTTAGACGCCCGACTGTGGTATTTCTTTTAAAGCCCTCTATGTGGTGTCGCTCAGACGCCCGACTGTGGCATTTCTTTTAAAGCCCTTTACGTGGTGTCACTCAGACGCCCGACTGCGGTATTTTATTCCCACTCTATTATTGCTTATTCATGTTGCATGAAAATAACCTGCTTGCATGCATAAGAGATATTTTATTTATGACTGACGATGTGATCATAGAATTTTTCCGTGCATGATTATCAATTATATTATACCTGTGTTCCTAATGTTTGCGAGTACATTCAAAGTACTCACTGGCTTGTCCCTGGCTATTGTCTTGGCCAGATTTCTTGCTTGGAGAGGAGCGTGGCGATTGACAGCCTCGAGAACTAAGCAACTGTGATAGCAGCCTCGCGAAGATAGGAGTTAACCTGGTCAGCTGTTCCCGTGGGAAATGGAGTCCCATACACTGATGATTCACAAACCGCTTCCGCCATAGACCACTAGAAAACCATTTGTTGTACTCACAGGCCAGAATGGTCTTGTGCTACATATGTTGTACTTTTGCTTGGAATTTCTGTATCCAGTTTGAGCCTCATCAGCTAACAGTAATCCTGGGGCTGATGAGCACGACGGTCTTTTCTGGAAATTTATGTCCAGAAAACCGGTCGTGACACTCCGGCCGCCGCCCGGCTCACCGCTACCGCCGCTACACGCCACCCCAGCACCTACCACTGCCACCACCTGATGCGCGCCGCTGCGTATGTTCGAACACAACAGACCGCGACCAAAATGATGCCCTGTGGCTCATTTCCGAGCCCCTCCGCCGCGCCTGTCGTCGCCGGCGTCGAGCCGCCGGCGAGTTTGGACCCCGCTGACCGTTGACCCCGGGGGGGCAGTTTGACCCTCTGGGTCACTGGCGTGTGGGCCCCAGGCCATTAACAAAACTTGGTTAGTATTAGTTTAACGCTAACTAAACTTAGTTAGTTAATTGACACTGACAGACAGGACCCATAGGTCAGGGTTGACCTAGACCGTCTCATTTGACCGCTGACGTCACACTGATGCCAGGCTGACGTCGTAAATCTTTTCTGGATTTATTCTTATATAGGAAATTCCAGGAAATTTTGCAAACTTCAAAAATTCATAGTAATTCAACGATAACTCCAAATCAAACAAATTATATATGAAAAATGATCAGAAAAATCCAATCTATCCATCTGTACTGGTTTCACGGATGTTTAAGCAACTTAACATTGATGTTTAGCTCAAAACATGTTAATGCACTTTATAAACCCATAACTTGAGTTGTATTTGAATCTTTGATTCAAATGAGCTCAAACCACCCTGGTTGTAGATGCATTAGCCCAACACAACATATTGACATGTCATGATCATGCATCATATTGTGCATTGCATTGATTGTGTTTTCCTTCTCTGTTGATGGTATTTGTCCCCTCTCGATAGACGTGCTCCCGACGATGAGTTCGATGACACCGATGAAGAGCTATAATATCTTCAGAAGTGCCAGGCAAGCAAAACCCCCTTGTTCATTCTGATACAATCCCACTCTCTCGCTCCTGCTCTCTTTTACTGCATTAGGACAACAATGATTCAACTGTTACATGCTGCGGTAGTTGAACCCCTTTCCTGTGCATGACCTATCATTGCCACAGTAAATAGATGAAACCCACTAGCATGAGTAGGAGTTGTTTGAGCCCTGATGTGCCTACTCATTCATGCTTGTTTGTCATGCCTTCTATTGCATAGAGTTGTGTCGGGTCTAATTCATCAGGAATGAATTGGAATGGTGATGAACATGTCCTACTGTGTGTGAGCTAAGTGTGTGAACATGATTTGGTAAAGGTAACGGTGAGAGGCCATGTAGGAGTACATGGTGGGTTGTCTCATTGAAACCGTTCTTAGGAACTGAGTTCTGTGTCTGTGATCCATGAATAGCTACTACCACTCATTGGGATCCTTAATTGACCCTCTCGGCTTCTTAACCACCCTAGTACTCTGTCCAGTAGTTGCAACTAGTTTCTGGTGTTTGTAGGTTATGTGTTGGCGGCCGTGCGTAGCGCTGACCCTAGGGGTGGGCTATGATGCGGTAGATACACCATGGCACGGCGTACCGGGCGCCCGTTTGGTGTCTCGGGAACCCTGTTCACGTCATTCAGGGCCGTATGTGGAAACCTCGGCCGGACTTCCTGCGGATGGAACCTGGATAGGCGATAAACCTGCAAGGTGAAGAAGTACACCCCTGCAAGGTTTTCTTTATCTATTCGAATAGCCGGATTCCTCGAATATGGAAACTTGGACCCCTTGCATAGTTCATAGACAAGTGAAAGTGGATACTCTAAAATGTGCAAGATAAGCATGAGTGCTATGGATGGCGTTCTCGTAGGGAGACGGGAGTGGATCCATAGTGGTGTATTGATATGGTGAATATGTGGACTCGTGTGCGCCACCTCAAAAGAGTTGCTTGCAGTCGTAGTTCAGGTTAGCCACTGAGTCAAAGCTGGCTTGCTGCAGTTAAACTCCACCACCCCCTTCGTTGATACTGATGCATATGTAGCTAGTTCTGATTTAAGTCTTGCTGGGTACATTTGTACTCACGTTTGCCTATTTTATGTTTTGCAGAGAGACGTTAGTCTCGCTAGTAGTTCCGTGTGGGCTTCGACGTTTAGCTTGATACCTCATCTATGATCTTGTGCCCTCGGCAGGATCTGGTAGATAGTCAGGCTTCTCAGCCTTTTTCATTTGTAGATGTCTGTACTCAGACATGTTAAGCTTCTGCATGTGCTTTGACTTGTATGCTCTGAATGTTGGGTCATGAGACCCATGTTTGTAATATCTCGCTCCTCGGAGCCTAATGAATAAATACTTGAGTCGTAGAGTTATGTTGTGATGCCATGTTGTATTTACACATATCGAGCATATTGTGTGTATGATTGAAATGCTTGGTATGTGTGGGATCCGACAACCTAGTTGTTTATCCTTGGTAGCCTCTCTTATGGGGAAATGTAGTCTTGTGCTTCCATGAGCCATAGTAGTCCGCTACAGCCCGGTTCACCGGAGTCCTGCTAGCCCAGCACTACTGCTCCGAAACACTTGACTGGTCGGCATGTGATTCACTTCGTTCCTATGTCTGTCCCTTCGGGGAAATGTCACGCGGTGACATCCGGAGTCCTTCCTAGCCTGCTACAGCCCGGTTCACCGGAGTCCTGTTAGCCAGTGCTACAGCCCGGATTCGCACGCTGCTGACCGACATGCTCGATGTTGATTCATGTATGTCTGTCCCCGTAAGTTAGTGCCACTTTGGGTTCACGACTAGTCATGTCGGCCCGGGTTCTCTGTCATATGGATGCTAGCGACACTATCATATACGTGAACCAAAAGGCGCAAACGGTCCCGGGCCATGGTAAGGCGACACCCGTGGGAATACCGTGTGTGAGGCTGCAAAGTGATATGAGGTGTTACCGGCTAGATCGATGTGACTTGGAATCGGGGTCCTGACAAAGTAATCCACTACCTGCTGATCTACCTCTTCAAGAGCTTCACATAACTTACTCAACTATGCTAGAACCCATAATAGCTTGTGGCTGCACACGGAAGTTTCCAGCATGAATAATCTCAGTTCCCTTTGAGCCTGGGTGGTGGTCCATAGGAAGATCACACGGGTACTCCGGGATTTCCAAAAATACAGGAAACACTGGGTACTCCAGGTTCCTCAATCCACCTAGATGTAAATTTAAGTTGCCACCTTAAGTTGAACCATTAATTAACAATCTCACATCTGTCATGGATTTCACTCACCCAAACCACGTCTACAAGCATAGCATAGCAATATAAGCAACGCGTAGAAGTAACTCCCAAAGGTTTGAATGTAATAAGGCAATAGGTTCTACCTCATCAACTACTTCCCAACCCACAATTTAATGTCATCCTAATCATGCAATGTTTGAGGATTGGAACTAATGCATAAAAACTGGGTGATGAAGGGGCATGATCAAAGTGTTACTTGCCTTGCTGACGATCCGCGTAACCTAGAGACTCCAAATAACACGCTTCGCACTCTGGGAATTCTATCGCAAACAAACAATAACATACATAAGAAACTAACAAAGAAGCACGGGTAAAACTCAAATAAGAAGATCTAACCGGAAAGTTCAACTTAAGAACTCCGGTTTGCAAGAAGAATCAAACCAAACGGAGTAACAAAACTGAAACGGCGAAAGAAACAAGATCCGTTTACTAATCTAAACTAGGGTCAAATTTTACAGTACCAAAATCTTGTTCAAGTTGGTTAAGAGGAAAGAGGGTCTCGAGACGAGGATCTAGGCGCTTGAATCGCCTGATTCCGACTAACGAGTGAAAAGAAAAACTAAAACGAAAATCGGATCAGAAATCGCGATCAAGAATAATCGCGGAAAAATCCAATAAAAGAAAATTGATGAACAGGCTAACGAACGAGCGTTCATTATTTGTAACTAACGAGCGAAAACCGTTCGTACGAACGTCCGCTAAAAAGAAAAACCGAAAAGAAAACCGGCGAACCGAAAAAACGACTAGGGTTTTCTAACGAAAACCGAATCGGTTTTCTAAAAAAACCGAACGACGCTAACCTCGTCGAGGTCTGGCACGGTGGGGCTCCGGCGAGGGGCGTTGGCGGCGGCTCGCGGCGAGGGCGGCGCGGCAGCGTGGCAAGGCGGCGGCGGCGCAGCGGCTCAGCAACGGTGTCGGGCGGCGGCTCGCGGCGGGGTGGGGCTCCAGGGCGGCGGGGTGGCTACGGCTTTAAAGGGGGGCGGGGTGGTGCCTTGGGGGAGGGGGTGATACGTCTCCAACGTATCTATAATTTTTGATTGCTCCATGCTCTATTATTTACTGTTTTGAATGTTTATGGGCTTTATTATACACTTCTATATCAACCTATTAACCTATTAACCCAGAGCCCAGTGCCAGTTTCTGTTTTTACCCTGTTTTAGGGTTTCGAAGAAAAGGAAAACCAAACGGAGTCCAATTGACCTGAAACTTCACGAAACTCATTTTTGGAAGGAAAGAAGCCCAGAAGACTTGGAGTGCACGTCGGGGGATCTGCGAGGAGGTCACGAGGCAGGGGGGCGCGCCCACCCCCCCCCCTGGGCGCGCCCTCCACCCTCGTGAGCCCCTCGTGGCCCCCCTGACGTACTTCTTCCGCCTATATATCTCCATATACCCTAAAAACATCCGTGAGCACAACAGATCGGGAGTTCCGCTGCCAGAAGCCTCTGTAGCCACCGAAAACCAATCTAGACCCATTCTGGCACCCTGCCGGAGGGGGAATCCCTCTCCGGTGGCCATCTTCATCATCCCGGTGCTCTCCATGACGAGGAGGGAGTAGTTCTCCCTCGGGGCTGAGGGTATGTACCAGTAGCTATGTGTTTGATCTCTCTCTCTCTCTCGTGTTCTTGATTTGGCACGATCTTGATGTATCGCGAGCTTTGCTATTATAGTTGGATCTTATGTTTCTCCTCCCCCTCTTCTCTCTTGTAATGGATTGAGTTTCCCCTTTGAAGTTATCTTATCGGATTGAGCCTTTAAAGATTTGAGAACACTTGATGTATGTCTTGCCGTGCGAATCTGTGGTGACAATGGGATATCACGTGATTCACTTGATGTATGTTTTGGTGATCAACTTGAGGGTTCCGCCCATGAACCTATGCATAGGGGTTGGCACACGTTTTCGTCTTGATTCTCTGTTAGGAACTTTGGGGCACTCTTTGAGGTCCTATGTGTTGGTTGAATAGATGAATCTGAGATTGTGTGATGCAAATCGTATAATCATACCCACGGATACTTGAGATGACACTGGAGTATCTAGGTGACATTAGGGTTTTGGTTGATTTGTGTCTTAAGGTGTTATTCTAGTACGAACTCTAGGGATGTTTGTGAAACTTATAGGAATAGCCCAACGAATTGATTGGAAAGAATAACTTTGAGGTGGTTTCGTACCCTACCATAATCTCTTCGTTTGTTCTCCGCTATTAGTGACTTTGGAGTGACTCTTTGTTGCATGTTGAGGGATAGTTATGTGATCCAGTTATGTTATTAATGTTGAGGGAACTTGCACTAGCGAAAGTATGAACCCTAGGCCTTGTTTCAAACATTGCAATACCGTTTACGCTCACTTTTATCATTAGTTACCTTGCTGTTTTTATACTTTCAGATTACAAAAACTATTATCTACCATCCATATACCACTTGTATTACCATCTCTTCGCCTAACTAGTGCACCTATACAATTTACCATTGTATTGGGTGTGTTGGGGACACAAGAGACTCTTTGTTATTTGGTTGCAGGGTTGCTTGAGAGAGACCATCTTCATCCTACGCCTCCTACGGATCGATAAACCTTAGGTCATCCACTTGAGGGAAATTTGCTACTTTCCTACAAACCTCTGCACTTGGAGGCCCAACAACGTCTACAAGAAGAAGGTTGTGTAGTAGACATCAAGCTCTTTTCTGGCACCGTGGCCGGGGAGGTTAGCGCTTGAAGGTATATCTTTAGATCTTGCAATCGAGTCTTTTAGTTTCTTGTTTTATCACTAGTTTAGTTTATAAAAGAAAACTATAAAAAAATGGAATTGAGTTTGTCTCATACGCTTCACCTTTTTAATATCTTTCGTGAGTATGATGGAAAGGATAATTGTGCTCAAGTGCTAGAAGAAGAAATCTATAAAATGTTTGGCACTAAATATTTGAATGATGAGCATGATTGCAATGTTGTTAGTATGAATTCCTTGAATATCCATGATGCTAATGATATGCAATGCCACAAGCTTGGGGAAGCTATGTTTGATGAAGATGATATTTTTTGTCCCCCAAGCTTTGATGAGCAAATTTATTATGATGAAAGCATGCCTCCTATCTATGATGATTATTGTGATGACACGTATGCTTTAAAGAATAATGATAACCATGAAACTTGTCATCTTGATCTTAATTTTCAATCACATGATAGTTATTTTGTTGAGTTTGCTCCCACTATTATTCATGAGAAGAATTTTGCTTATGTGGAGAGTAATAAAATTTGCATGCTTGTAGATCATGAAAAGAATGATTTAGGTGCTGGTTATATTGTTTAATTCATTCATGATGCTACTGAAAATTATTATGAGGGAGGAATATATGCTTGTAGGAATTGCAATAATATCAAGTTTCCTCTCTATGTGCTTAAAGTTTTGAAGTTATGCTTGTTTTGCCCTCCTATGCTAGTTGATTATTGTTCCCACAAGTTGTTTACTCACAAAATCCCTATGCATAGGAAGTGGTTTAGGCTTAAATGTGCTAGTCATATTCTTCATGATGCTCTCTTTATGTTACAATTCTTATCTTTTATGTGAGCATCATTGAAATCATCATGCCTAGCTAGGGGCGTTAAACGATAGCGCTTGTTGGGAGGCAACCCAATTTTATTTTTGTTCCTTGATTTTTGCTCCTGTTTAGTAAAAAATAATTCATCTAGACTCTGTTTAGATGTGGTTTTATGCTTTTAATTAGTGTTTGTGCCAAGTAGAACCTTTGGGAAGACTTGGGGAAAGTCTTGCTGATCATGCTGTAAAAAACAGAAACTTTAGGGCTCACGAGAATTGCTGCCATTTTTATTTGGAGAGTGCTATTTAGTTAATTATTTTTGCATATTATTAATAGATAAATTCCTCAGGTCCACCAATTTATTTTATAATTTTATGAGTTCCATAAGTATACGTTTGATTCAGATTACTACATACTGTTCTGTTTTTGACAGATTCTGTTTTCATTGTGTTGTTTACTTATTTTGATGAATCTATGGCTAGTAAAATAGTTTATAAACCATAGAGAAGTTGGAATACAGTAGGTTTAACACCAATATAAATAAAGAATGAGTTCATTACAGTACCTTGAAGTGGTGTTTTGTTTTCTTTCGCTAACGGAGCTTACGAATTTTCTGTTAAGTTTTGTGTTGTGAAGTTCTCAAGTTTTGGGTAAGGATTCGATGGACTACGGAATAGGGAGTGGCAAGAGACTAAGCTTGGGGATGCCCAAGGCACTCCAAGGTAATATTCAAGGACAACCAAGAGCCTAAGCTTGGGGATGCCCCGGAAGGCATCCCCTCTTTCGTCTTTGTTCATCGGTAACTTTACTTGGAGCTATATTTTTATTCACCACATGATATGTGTTTTGCTTGGAGCGTCAATTTATTTTGTTAGGATTTGCTTGCTTTTATTTAGAACAATGTTTTGCATCTTTTATTTCAATAAAAGTGGCATTGATAGCCTTTACTATGCCTATTTTAGAAGTCCACATGTTGCTGTTTGAAAACAGAAAGTTTACCGCTGTTGCAATAATTACCTAGAAAAGTAAGAATGTGATAAAATGTTAAAACCTTTTGCATATTAAGCTCTGATAAATTTAATACAGTGGGAATTTTCTTTCATAATTTTTGGAGCTAGGGAAGTATGGATGTTGCTGCATTCTTTACAGACTATCCTGTTTAGGCAGATTGCTGTTATGTTTGCATTGTTTGCATATGTTTGCTTCTTTAATGATTCTATTTGAGGATAGGACTATTAAATATGCAGAGGCATTTAGTATGCAATGTTGAATAATAATTTTAGTGATTTGCTACAGTAGAGTGTGATAAGATTTTGGCAGTGGTTTATACTAACTTATCTCACGAGTCCTTGTTGAGTTTTGTGTGGATGAAGCTTTTGAGATTTAGGGAGACCGTGATATGAGAGGAATTAAGGACACAAAATCTCAAGATTGGGGATGCCCCGGTTGGCATCCCACCTTTCTTCTTCAACAACTATCGGTTAGTATCGGTTGATCCTAAGTTTTTGCTTCTTCACATGATGTTTGCTATTCTTAGATGTCATTTTATTTTGCTTTGCTTGCTGTTTGAGTAAAATACCAAGATCTGAAATTATTAAATGTTAGAGAGTCTTCACATAGTTGCATAATTATTCGACTACTGATTGATCTTCACTTATATCTTTCGGAGTAGTTTGTCATTTGCTCTAGTGCTTCACTTATATCTTTTTAGAGCACGGTGGTGGTTTTATTATATAGAAATAGATGAACTCTCATGCGTCACTTAAATTATTTTGAGAGTCTTAATAGCATGGTAATTTTCTTAAATAATCCTAATATGCTAGGTATACAAAAAGAATAATAAAATTCTCTTATGAGTGTGTTGAATACTATGAGAAGTTTGATACTTTATAATTGTTTTGAGATATGGAGATGGTGATATTAGAGTCATGCTAGTTGAGTAGTTGTGAATTTTAGAAATACTTGTGTTGAAGGTTGTGATTCCCGTAGCATGCACGTATGGTGAACCGTTATGTGATGAAGTCGGAGCATGATTTATTTATTGATTATCTTCCTTATGAGTGGCAGTCGGGGACGAGCGATGGTCTTTTCATACCAATCTATCCCCCTAGGAGCATGCGCGTAGTACTTTGTTTCGATAACTAATAGATTTTTTCAATAAGTATGTGAGTTCTTTATGACTAATGTTGAGACCATGGATTATACGCACTCTCACCCTTCCACCATTGCTAGCCTCTCTAGTACCGCACAACTTTCGCCGGTACCATAAACCCACCATATACCTTCCTCAAAACAGCCACCATACCTACCTATTATGGCATTTCCATAGCCATTCCGAGATATAATGCCATGCAACTTTCCACCATTCCGTTTATTATGACACACTCCATCATTGTCACATTGCTTAGCATGATCATGTAGTTGGCATAGTATTTGTGGCAAAGCCACTGTTCATAATTCTTTCATACTTGTCACTCATGAGTCATTGCATATCCCGGTACACCACCGGAGGCATTCATATAGAGTCATATCTTGTTCTAAGTATCGAGTTGTAATTCTTGAGTTGTAAGTAAATAAAAGTGTGATGATTATCATTATTAGAGAATTGTCCCGGTGAGGAAAGGATGATGGAGACTATGATTCCCCCATAAGTCGGGATGAGACTCCGGACGAAAATAAATAAATAAAAGAGGCCAAATAAGCCCAAACAAAAAAAGAAAAGAGGCCATAAAAAGAGAAGGCCCAAATAAAAAATGAAAAAAAATAAAATAAATGAGAGAAAAAGAGAGAATGGGCAATGCTACTATCCTTTTACCACACTTGTGCTTCAGAGTAGCACCATGATCTTCATAATAGAGAGTCTCCTACGTTGTCACTTTCATATACTAGTGGGAATCTTTCATTATAGAACTTGGCTTGTATATTCCAATGATCGGCTTCCTCAAAATGCCCTAGGTCTTCGTGAGCAAGCAAGTTGGATGCACACCCACTTAGTTTCTTTTTGAGCTTTCATATACTTATAGCTCTAATGCATCCGTTGCATGGCAATCCCTACTCACTCACATTGATATCTATTGATGGGCATCTCCATAGCCCGTTGATACGCCTAGTTGATGTGAGACTATCTTCTCCCTTTTTGTCTTCTCCACAACCACCATTCTATTCCACCTATAGTGCTATGTCCATGGCTCACGCTCATGTATTGCGTGAAGATTGAAAAAGTTTGAGAACATCAAAAGTATGAAACAATTGCTTGGCTTGTCATCAGGGTTGTGCATGATTTAAATATTTTGTGTGGTGAAGATAGAGCATAGCCAGACTATATGATTTTGTAGGGATGAACTTTCTTTGGCCATGTTATTTTGAGAAGACATGATTGCTTAGTTAGTATGCTTGAAGTATTATTATTTTTATGTCAATATGAACCTTTGTCTTGAATCTTATGGATCTGAATATTCATACCACAATTAAGAAGAATCACATTGAAATTATGCCAAGTAGCACTCCGCATCAAAAATTTTGTTTTTATCATTTACCTACTCGAGGACGAGCAGGAATTAAGCTTGGGGATGCTGATACGTCTCCAACGTATCTATAATTTTTGATTGCTCCATGCTCTATTATTTACTGTTTTGAATGTTTATGGGCTTTATTATACACTTTTATATCATTTTTGGGACTAACCTATTAACCCAGAGCCCAGTGCCAGTTTCTGTTTTTACCCTATTTTAGGGTTTCGAAGAGAAGGAAAACCAAATGGAGTCCAATTGACCTGAAACTTCACGGAGCTCATTTTTGGAAGGAAAGAAGCCCAAAAGACTTGGAGTGCACGTCGGGGGATCTGCGAGGAGGTCACGAGGCAGGGGGCGTGCCCACCCCCCCTGGGTGCGCCCTCCACCCTCGTGAGCCCCGCGTGGCCCCCCTGACGTACTTCTTCCGCCTATATATCTCCATATACCCTAAAAAATCCATGAGCACAATAGATCGGGAGTTCCGCCGCCAAAAGCCTCCGTAGCCACCGAAAACCAATCTAGACCCGTTCTGGCACCCTGCCGGAGGGGGAATCCCTCTCCGGTGGCCATCTTCATCATCCCGGTGCTCTCCATGACGAGGAGGGAGTAGTTCTCCCTCAGGGCTGAGGGTATGTACCAGTAGCTATGTGTTTGATCTCTCTCTCTCTCTCGTGTTCTTGATTTGGCACGATCTTGATGTATCGCGAGCTTTGCTATTATAGTTGGATCTTATGTTTCTCCTCCCCCTCTTCTCTCTTGTAATGGATTGAGTTTCCCCTTTGAAGTTATCTTATCGGATTGAGCCTTTAAAGATTTGAGAACACTTGATGTATGTCTTGCCGTGCGAATCTGTGGTGACAATGGGATATCACGTGATTCACTTGATGTATGTTTTGGTGATCAACTTGAGGGTTCCGCCCATGAACCTATGCATAGGGGTTGGCACACGTTTTCGTCTTGATTCTCTGTTAGGAACTTTGGGGCACTCTTTGAGGTCCTATGTGTTGGTTGAATAGATGAATCTGAGATTGTGTGATGCAAATCGTATAATCATACCCACGGATACTTGAGATGACACTGGAGTATCTAGGTGACATTAGGGTTTTGGTTGATTTGTGTCTTAAGGTGTTATTCTAGTACGAACTCTAGGGCTGTTTGTGACTCTTTGTTGCATGTTAAGGGATAGTTATGTGATCCAATTATGTTATTATTGTTGAGGGAACTTGCACTAGCGAAAGTATGAACCCTAGGCCTTGTTTCAAAGCATTGCAATACCGTTTATACTCACTTTTATCATTAGTTACCTTGCTGTTTTTATACTTTCAGATTACAAAAACTATTATCTACCATCCATATACCACTTGTATTACCATCTCTTCGCCGAACTAGTGCACCTATACAATTTACCATTGTATTGGGTGTGTTGGGGACACAAGAGACTCTTTGTTATTTGGTTGCAGGGTTGCTTGAGAGAGACCATGTTCATCCTACGCCTCCTACGGATTGATAAACCTTAGGTCATCCACTTGAGGGAAATTTGCTACTGTCCTACAAACCTCTGCACTTGGAGGCCCAACAACGTCTACAAGAAGAAGGTTTTGTAGTAGACATCAGGGGGCACGGCGGGGACGAGGAGTCCGAGCCGGAATCCTGTCGGCGACGGCGGCGGCGCGGTCTCCTGCCAGGAGACGGCGGCGCGGGGCGAGGTGGGCCGGCGGCTGGGCTTCGGCCCAGTCGGCCTAGGCGCGCTCCTTTTTTTAAAACAATTCTGCCGAACTCAGAAAAATCCTAGGAAATAAAATAAAATACGAAAAATGCCAAAACAAATTTTCACTGTCTAAATAAAATATTTAGAACAAGATGAACATTTTCTTGACCCTAAAATGCAATTTTGAAAAACGTGCAATTTTTCTAATTGCAAATAAAATCCATAAAATCAAATAAATGATTTTAATATTTTTCCTCCAATATTTCAATTATTTTGGAGAAGTCATGTTATCTCCTCTCATATATTTTATTATGAAATATTTTTCAGAGAGAGAAATAATCAAAATCAAAAGTCCTCGTTTCATTATTTGATAAAAATCAAATATGAACACTGGGAAATCCCCAACTCTCTCCGAGGGTCCTTGAGTTTCTTAGGACTTTGAGGATTGCGGAACGAAAATGCAATAAAATATGATATGCATGAATGATCTATGTATAACATTCCAAATTGAAAATTTGGGATGTTACAATTGTATGAGGTGGTCTAGTAATTCCTGATGGATCCTTTGTGTTCCCAAGGTCCGGCCTTTACCTGATGACCTTGTCAATGCTATCCCGAAGCATGACTGTGGTACTCCGAACATCATTAAGAACCTTGGAGGCGCAATGCTAATTGTTTCTTGATCACTTATCCAAACAATGTTGTATGGGTAACGTCATGAATTTTCCTCTCCCCTTTACCTAAATGGAAATCTACTTACTATCCTGTCATGGATGTCATCCTCTGCTTGTCCTTGGGAAGGATATACTCTTAATATTTGTGTTTAAACACAATTTCCTTTCCATTGTTCTAATTAAATTAATAATCACATTTTCCTTTCCATTGTGTTGTTTAACCTTTCTCGTGATCTATATGGTATAAGCAGTAACATTTCCCTACTTATGTAAACACCTCGGTGTACAACTCCAGTAAGACCCTGTTACTATTGTTGATGACATTCTCGTAACCACGGATGGACAAGAACTTTGCCTATTGGTTTGCCTCGTTCCAACGAGCAGGAAAGTGGTTGTCTTTGTCCCTCGCCCTTGGTACCAACGTTGATGCCAACATAACTGACAGGCTATCCTATGACATGCCTTGCTATCATGTCCATGCAACATGTCGCCGCTCTTCCTACTCTAAACACACAAGGTGGGCCCATAACCCATAGTTCCACAGGATCGAAACCTGACTCTCCTGTACAACCTTGATTCTGAAATATTCTTTACACTTGGCTTCGTATGTAATTCACGAGCTAACTTCCTCACCATGATTGATTCCGGTATCAGAGGCAACATTATTCCTCATTGCTCTGAACCCCTACATCACTTGTTATAGGCATCAGCTTGATGCCTACCTGGTTGAAACTTGTTGAACTTCCTTAAAGCACTCTCGATTTCTTTCTTGGTGCTTCAAAATCTCCTTCCTTGAGATAATTACCGGATACTAATCCTTTCAGACACCCGTCCTTATAGTTTTCCCCTTATACCCTATCTGTAAGTATGATGGAGTTTCTTAAGAAAGGATGAGGACTTCATCATGATGCCCTGATGTAGCGACATGAAGACATCAATGTAAGGGATCAACTTCTTCGAGAAGAGCAACCAAGAACGAGAAGACCCGTTAGAATTCCGTAACCAGAACTTTCCCCTTACTCCACCTCTTAAATCTCGGGACGAGATTTCTTGTAGTGGAGGAGATTTGTAACACCCCGGGTGTCATCCTACAGCAAACTCCTATTAATGGTGCCACATCATTATAATTAAATTATGCTAATAATCACTTTGTCCCAAACCGCCCTCAAATTCAAATTTAAAAGACAAGTCAAAATTATTTCTCCTCAAGCTATAAAACTAAAATGTTCAAATAGTTCTATACAATTTCCCTGATCAATGTCATGTTGAAACCAACTTGGTTTAACTCACAAATAAATTCCTAGAAAATTAATAAGTGGTCCAAAAGCATTTAAATTAGCCTTTCCAAAATAAGCAAATATTTATAATTTTCCAAATAATGTGAAACATTGTGTGTGGTCTCAAAATATTGCAATACTAATTATGTGGCCATCTACACTTTTTACAAAACTCTTTCGCTACAAATTAATATGCAAAATAGAGTTATAAAAAATAGAAAACAGAAAAGGGAGAGGTGCTACTGGGCACTTTGGCCCAGCTAGCTACACAAAAGGCCCAGCCCACGCCCCCACTTGCCTCCTACCTCAGGTACAGTAACAGGGGGAGCTATGGCGGCCATCCCATGGTGCACCTAACCCTAGTTCCATTTCCCTCTCACTCCCACTCGCTCTCTTTGCTCGAAGCCATCGCCCGAACTCATCCGCCTCCGCGCTGTTGACGTGCTCCGGACCCACCCTGGGCCTCGCGGAGATGTGCAGGAGTTGCGCCTTCGTCGTCTACATCGACTACAATGATCGAATCAAGCAACCCCGCATTGAGCCGACCGGATCGAGACACTCCATCGCCTTCGGTCACCGCCGTCCGCCGCCTCGATTTATCGCATGCCTGCCTTCTAAGCCTCTGAAGAGCCTTCATGTGCTCCGTCGGTGAGCCCTGCCCCCTATGCCTCTCTTCCCGAGCTCCAGCTCCTCCCCTAGCAAGAAAGCCGCAAGCTCCGGCACCACCGTCCACCATGGTCGTCGAATACGACGAGGCCGTGCTCACCTACTCCTTTTGATTGTGTGTGCGTGCATGAGGCACCCAGTATATGCCGCCTAACCCGTTGCCTTGCTCGTTTCCGAGCTCATGTGTCGTTCTGGCCGAACATCATGGCCACGCACTACTCGTCCGCTGCTTGTTGTTCCTTGTCGCGACATGCTCTGCTGCTGCTAGCGCCCCTACCCGCGCCCTCATGCATGTGCGCGCGCGGCCTCGCCTCCACCTGCTGCTTGCTGTTGCGTGATGCGGCTGCCTCCCCTTGCTGTCGCTTGTTCTCCTGTTGTTTCCTACCCCTACTACTACTCTGCTGGGTAGCCGCCGCCGCTGTACTAGCTGCTCATGGACGCTTGCTATTGCTGCTCCTAGATGCTGCTAATAGCTGCTGCTGGAGCCGCTACTAATGGCCATGGCCGAGCATGTATTCTTTGTGTATGTGTGTACAGCCACCAGTGGCCGGCCCATGCAAATTAGATTAGGGTATAATTTCTACTAGTTAGTTTAACTGCTAGCCAATGACAGTGGCCCCCACTTTTAGTTAATTTAATTTAATTAAAGTCTAATTAATCATAACAATGACATGTGGGACCTGCCTACACTATGTCCTTTGACCGGTCAAGCTTTGACTGAGTCAATCCAGTCCCCTGGCCCCACATATTAGCCTCTCTAGCTATGTACACTGTGGTTGTGGGTACACATAGCAGTTTTCCTATTTAATTCGAATTAACAGTAATTTCATAAAATACTTAAATCTATGAAAATCATAGAAAAATAACCATAACTCAAATGAAAATAATTTATATATGAAAGTTGCTCAGAAAAATCCAATGAATCTGAATATGCCCTCCGTTCATCTGTCATGTGCCTCTAGCATGACGAACATGGAACCTTTTCCCCTCTTTCATCTGTCCGAAAAATGCCAAACTCCGGGAAAACATTTCCGGATGTTTTTCCCCTTCGCCTGTATCGTGTACTACCGCGTTAGGTCACCCCTAGCACATCGTTTTACCATGTTATGCTTTATGATGGTTTGTTTATTTTATATTTATTTTTTCTTCCCCCTCTTCTCATTGGTAGACCCTAGACCGATGCTGCCCCTGTGATCGACTACATCTCCGACGACCCTTGTTGCTTTGCAGCAAAGCTTCCAGGCAAGCACCCCCCCTTTGATCATTCTGATATCGCCCATTCTATTCTCTTATGCTTGCATTAGATTTTGTTGTTGTAATTGATTGCTCCTATTCTGATGCATAGCCTGCTTTTGTACCTGCTATCGTAACTTACCTACTTATTCTAAACTGCTTAGTATAGGATGGTTAGAGATCCATCAGTGACCCCCATCTTCTCCCAGTTACCCCGCTTTATGTTCGATGACTCGATCAACGTGATCGACGTCCAGGCCCGACACCGCACTTCACTCCCCTTAGTTGTACGACTCTGCAGAGTTGCTATCGAGTGCCGAGGGTGATACCTCATCAGCACTTCTGATGTTAACCCTATAGTGTAGCTATTCGGTTGTGGTCGTCGAGGGTGATTCCTCCTTGACCACTCTCGGTAATGACTCTGTCATGCAATCCCTCAAGTGTGGACCAACGAGGGTGATTCCTCCAAGTCCACCTTGATGGTTACATCGAGTGGAATACGTCGAGGGTGATTCCTCAGGTTTCCCCCTTGGTGTTAGACACACAGTTACTATGGTTACTATGACTTTACACTGAACCATGTTACTAAAGATGGGTCGGCCCCAAGGGGTACCTGCGCGAGCTTAATTGTGAGTGATATGGAGTCGGGTTGACCTGGAAGGTGCCCGCGAGATAATTACGAGGCGTGGCCGGTCATTCTTAGCCCTTGCCGCGAGTCCTCGAGACGGGGCGACGGGGTCACATCGATCGTGAGTCTCTGCTCGTTACCGCGCGTTCCTAATCCACTACGATTTGGATATTTGATCCGAGGGGCCTCTGGCCTGATAGCACTAACCATCACGTGGGAATAAGTATGGGCACTCTGCGTCGTATGTATCAGCTGAAAGCTCAATGGACGTCAGCGATGGAGTGGCGCGCGCCGGGTTGGACTGGAACGCCTCGCCTTGTATAAGGTGGGCTAGGTCTGCTCACCGGCCGCGTACGCAACATGCAGGAGTGCAAAGGGCGATGGGCCCAAGACCCATGTGTGCTTGGGATGTAGACCGGCGTGCTGGCCTGTCTGGCGAGCCTAGGTAGGACTGCGGTGTGTTGATCAGCCGAGGGCGGTCATGACCTAATGATGTGTCTAGCCGGAGTTGATCCAGCGTGTTGGGTAAGTTGGTGCACCCCTGCAGGGAAGAAAACATCTATCGATAGCCTGTCCTACAGTAACGGGCACTTGGAGTTGTATCTCGATCGATACAACTATAACTGGATACTTGAGATGAGAAGTGGATAGTATGATTCTGGGATTGCTTTCTCGCAGGGAGTCAAGGAAGGATCTCTGGGCGAGGTTGATGACACTACTACTACTTTACTTTATGCTAGTCTGCACTCTTCTAATGCTGCAAGACCGCTGAAGATGCTGAAGATGATAGTCTTCGATAGGACTAGGCTCTCCCTTCTATTCTGGCATTTCTGCAGTTCAGTCCACATATACAGCCTTCCTTTGATAATGTTGCATATGTAGTGTAGATCCTTGCTTGCTGAGTACTTCGGACGAGTACTCACGTTTGCTTTGCTTTCTTTCCCCCCCATTTCTGTTT
The DNA here is from genome assembly GCF_056163025.1 of Triticum urartu. Classification (NCBI taxonomy): domain Eukaryota; kingdom Viridiplantae; phylum Streptophyta; class Magnoliopsida; order Poales; family Poaceae; genus Triticum; species Triticum urartu. The sequence continues at coordinate 249,504,976 of NC_141875.1, forward strand.
GATGCAACCAGATGATGGAGCCCCTGACACCGCTGCCCCCGCCGACGAATACTACTACTACCCCAAGGGTACCTACTACTACGTGACGGACGCCGGCGGCTAGGAGTAGTTAGGAGGCTCCCAGGCAGGAGGCCTTGCCTTTTTGATCATTGATGCTTTTGTGCTGGCCTTCTTAAGGCAAACTTGTTTAACATATGTCTGTACTCAGATATTGTTGCTTCCACTGACTCTTGTGTATTCGAGCTTATGTATTCGAACCCTCAAGGCCCCTGGCTTGTAATATAAAGCTTGTTTTTATTTTGATTTGTGTCTAGAGTTGTGTTGTGATATCTTCCCGTGAGTCCCTGGTCTTGATTGTACACGTTTACGTGTATGATTAGTGTACGGTTGAATCGGGGGCGTCACATCCAACACCGGTGATGGTTGCTTGTCCAAGTGATTTTCAGATAAGAAACTTCATGTTTCAGAGGCAGAGCATTTAAATCAATAGGCACTTTTCAAACATGGATAACAGAATGTTGGAAATTTTATTCATGGTAAAAAATCAAACTAACAACAAGTTAACATCATGCTGATCAACATTCATGTATAGCACATCTTCATATGATGCAAAGTCAAAATGATATGCTATTTTCAAAATAGCAAGACAATGTTGAGTGTGAGAAAAACTGGGTAAACTAGGGACGAAATTTTGGCAAGTGTTAGATATTTTTCAACTGCACCAGTTGGAATCGAACCCGGGCAGTACAGCTTTTGGGTGAGAGGGCTGCAGCCATCGGGCTAGTGCGGTATGTTCGAAAAAATGAAGGCTTCTTCCCCGTCTTCGGTTCTTTCCCGTCCGTGTGCGCTCACCGTGGCACCGCCATATGCCGTTGTCAACATGCTCAACAAACGAGAGGAATCCGGAGAGGATTGTACTGTAACACCCAGGATATGACTTTCCCAATTTGTAATCCAACTCTTGCCGTTTCCGGCGTTAAGTTATTTTATTTTCTCGGGTTAGGGTTTTTGTCTCCGTGTGTTGTTGTCGTTGTCATGCATCTCATATCATGTCATCTTGTGCATTGCATTTGCATACGTGTTCGTCTCATGCATTCGAGCATTTTCCCCGTTGACCGTTTTGCATTCCGGCGCTTCGTTCTCCTCCAGTGGTCATTTCTACCTTTCTTTCATGTGTGGGGATTAAACATTTCCGTATTGGACCGAGACTTGCCAAGCGGCCTTGGTTTACTACCAGTAGACCGCCTGTCAAGTTTCGTACCATTTGGACTTCGTCTGATGCTCCAACGGTTAACCGAGGGACCGAAAAGGCCTCGTGTGTGTTGCAGCCCAACACCTCTCCAATTTGGCCCAAAACCCACCAAAACCTTCTCCATCATCTAGACCGTTCGATCACGATCGCGTGGCCAAAAACCGCACCTCATTTGGACTCTCCTAGCTCCCTCTACCTCTATAAATAGACCCCCTCCGAAATCCGGATCTCCCTCGTCCGAAACCCTAAAAAAATCGTCTCCGCGCCGGCCGGACACGTCCGCCCTGACCGGACTTCCCGCCGCCGCCAACCACGCTCCGCCACGTGGCGCGGAGCCGCTCGTCCTGCCGCCGGCCCGGGGAGCCCGCATCAGGCCCCCGAGGCCCATCCGGATCCGCCGCCGCCCGCCTTCGCCCTCCTCCACTCCGGCTCGCCGGCGCCGCCGCGCGCCTCGCCGGGTCTTCGCGCCACCATCGACGCCCGCCGCCGCCGCCTCGCTCCGGCGCCGCCCCGCCGCGCTGCTCCCACCGGCCGACGCCGCCGCCTCGCTCCGGCGCCCGTCCGCGACTCCGACCGGCCCCCTCGTCCTCCGCGGCAAGTCCGACGCCGCCCCGACGACTCTGGCGAGCTCGAGCTCCGAGTCCGGCGAACCTCGTTTTCCGTGTCAACCGGATCCGATCCAGATCTAGATCCCCTCCTCGGTTGACTTTTTCTCCCGAAACCCTAATCCATATGCCCATGTTCATCATGCCGTAACTTTGCATCCGTAGCTCCGATTTGGGCATATAGCATATCAAATTGTTCGCCTCAGAGAGTACATCATTTCATTCCATTGCATCATTTTCATTTGAGTTCATCTTGATGCCCGAAATGCTGTTAGAAGAGTGCTACTTGAGATAATTGTCAGATCTGCTACTCCATTTAGATATTTGTCATTTTTTCCATGATTAATGTGTGCATGATATGCCCATGAGTTCTACATATGTTTTGTTAAGGGTTTTGCCATCTTTCTAGAGGTTCAATCCATGTATTTTTGTGATGTGTGTGATGGCTAGCACAAGCTTGCAAAGTGAGGCACTTGTTAGTGCTGATTTCAAGGACTTAGCAATTCCACAAAGTCCTTGATCTGTTTTTCTCATGATGCCATATGTTCATATTGTTTCCTAGTGATCCTTGCCTCTTTTGAGGATGATCAGTAAGGATGTTTTATTAATATTGTAGTGATCTATCCATCCATGTCTTTGTTTGGAATTATGGAGCACCCTAGCTTGAGTCAATCGAGCTCTACTTTTGCTACTTCGTGAATCTGGGCAGATTGTCTACTTGTTAGCAATTTTGCCGATGATGTTGTAGTTGATCCGTGCATGCTATGCTATTGTTCTTGCCATGTCTAGCTTGCATTTTAAGTATTCTTGATGTATGTATGCTTAGATTTTCATGACTTGCTCCGTAGTGAGTGCATCGACCTCGTAAACATGCCTACTTGATATCTGTTTTCAGCAGGTGCCAGTTTTCACTAAGTCTGAAAACTGATTATGCTTTTTCTATGTTCACATGCTTGCAAATGTGTTTTCTGATCCCTTTTGGCTCAAGGTCACTAAGGGACTTTTGTTAAGCTTTTTGAGTAGCTCCATGCCATGTTTTACTTTTCCATGTTCAGATCTTGTAGCATGTAGTTTTGTTGCTCCAAAGAGTGCTACCTGATCTGAAATTCCAGACAAGTGTTGATTTCACTAAGTCTAAAATCTATTTACCATATGCATTTTTGCCATGCTTGTTTGAACCTGTTAATGGATGAATTGGCCGTAGCTCAGTGCTAGACTTTTGTTAAGCATCTTGAATGCATCCCTGCCATGTATTTTTATGCCATGATTGAGTGCTGTAGCATGTTCATCTCGTTGCATTTAGATGGCTACTTGCTGTAAATCGCAGAACGTGGTCATATTTGAATCGCTTGCCATTTCCAAACCGTAACTCCGATTCTGGCGTTCTTTATATCGTTTTCAAGCGATTTCATCTCATATTTCCAGTGGCACACTTGGATTCCCAAGTTGAGGCCAGGTTCATGCATCCCTCGTCAAATCTTGCATATGCATCCCGCATAGCATACCATCCTTGCATCATACTGTTTGATCCTTGCACGTGGTTGATTGTGTCCTTGTTGCTTGTTTGTCTTGTTTGGGTAGAGCCAGGAGACGAGTTCGCTAACGAGGAGCCCTTTGAGTTTGCTTTCGAGGATCCAGTCAACTCTGACAACTTTGCAGGCAAGATGATCATACCCTCGAAATCACTACTATCTTTGCTTTGCTAGATGCTCGCTCTTTTGCTATGCCAATGCTACGATGCCTACCACTTGCTTTCAAGCCTCCCAATTTGCCATGTCAAACCTCTAACCCACCATGTCCTAGCAAACCATTGATTGGCTATGTTACCGCTTTGCTCAGCCCCTCTTATAGCGTTGCTAGTTGCAGGTGAAGATTGGAGACTGTTCCTTGTTGGAACATTATTTTACTTGTTGGGATATCATTATATTGCCATGTTATCTTAATGCATCTATATACTTGGTAAAGGGTGGAAGGCTCGGCCTCTCGCCTAGTGTTTTGTTCCACTCTTGCCGCCCTAGTTTCCGTCATATCGGTGTTATGTTCCCGGATTTTGCGTTCCTTACGCGGTTGGGTTATAATGGGAACCCCTTGATAGTTCACCTTGATTAAAGCTTTTCTAGCAATGCCCAACCTTGGTTTTACCATTTGCCACCTAGCCTCTTTTTCCCTTGGGTTTCCGGAGCCCGAGGGTCATCTTGTTTAAACCCCCCCCCCCCCCGGGGCCAGTGCTCCTCTGAGTGTTGGTCCGAACCAGGCAGCCTGCGGGGCCACCTCAGGGGAACTCGAGGGTTGGTTTTACTCGTAGCTTGACCTATCTGAGTGTGCCCTGAGAACGAGATATGTGCAGCTCCTATCGGGATTTGTCAGCACATTCGGGCGGTGTTGCTGGACTTGTTTTAACCCGTCAAAGTGTCTTGAAGAACCAAGATACCGAGTCTGATCGGAACGTCTCGGGAGGAGGTCTATTCCTTCGTTGACCGTGAGAGCTTGTCATGGGCAAGTTGGGACTCCCCTGCAGGGATTTGAACTTTCGAAAGCCATGCCCGCGGTTATGGGCAGATGGGAATTTGTTAATGTCTGGTTGTAGATAACTTGAACCTTAACTTAATTAAAACGAATCAACTGAGTGTGTTACCGTGATGGCCTCTTCTCGGCGGAGTCCGGGAAGTGGACACGGTGTTGGAGTAATGTTTGCGTAGGTTGTCCTCTAGTTTCTCGCTCGCGCTTTGCCTTCTCTTCTCGCTCTTTTTTGCGAACAGGATAGCCACCATATATGCTAGTCGCTTGCTGCAGCTCCACATATATTTTTACCTTGCCTTACCTATAAGCTTAAATAGTCTTGATCGCGAGATTGCTGAGTCCCTGTGGCTCATAGATTACTATTACACCAGATGCAGGGCCTGACGATTCCGCTCCAGGTGACGCGCTCGAGCTCAAGTGGGAGTTCGACGAGGACTCTCAACGTTACTATGTTTCCTTTCCTGATGATCAGTAGTGGTGCCCTGTTGGGGGTGATCGGGACCGTGTCGCATGTTGGGTTATCTTTTATTTTGGCGTCGTAGTCGGGCCATGAGTGTTTGGATGATGTAATGTTATTTATGTACCTGATTGACGTGGCGAGTGTAAGCCAACTATGTTATCTCCCCTTTATTATTTATATTACATGGGATGTTGTGAAGATTGCCTAACGTGCGACATATGCCTTCAATGCGATTATGTCTCTAAGTCATGCCTCGACACGTGGGAGCTATAGTCGCATCGAGGGTGTTACAAGTTGGTAATCAGAGCCTTCCCCGACCTTAGGAGCCCCATTGCTTGATCGTTTTTAGCAGCCGAGTTGTGTCTAGAAAAATGTTTTGAGTCATTTAGGAATTATATATCGGAGAGTTTAGGAATTCTTTTTATTTCCCAGTCTCCTCATCGCTCTGGTAAGGCATCCTGACGTAGAGTTTTGACTCTTCTCTTCTCAAATTTCACTAAAAAAAATTTAGGATCACGTGGGTATCTTGGAATCGTTCTGATGGTTTTATGATGAGAACATTGTCTTGGTGCCTCCTGTCAGGGGTTTTGTGGAAGTGTCCCGGGGAGTTGAGCTCTGAGGTGTTGTCGTCATAATTTTATTGTTGCAGTTCTGGAATACCTGAGTTTAGTACGCCGACATCGAAAATCTCTTTTATGCAGTTCGTTGGTGAGATAGCCTCGACGCCACCCAGTACTGGGGCGGGAGTTCGGGAGTATCGCCATAACTTGTATAACGGATGCTTTTCGAAGGTTGAGGTAGATGGTTTCCGAAGTTTTTTCTCGGTTATGTGTTGAAGGATGGATACGGCTGGATGTAGGATTTGCTAGATTTGGGTGAGATATTATGCTTCCCCTGTATCCCCAACACCTGATTGCATAACCGGAAAGGTTCGGGAGTTTCATAGGTGGGAATTCTAGTAGCTCTAGTTCTTCTTCCACGGATATTGGTTTGAGATTGGGATTTCTTACCGAGTATTCATTCTTGATTCGTACCTTGTTGATTTATTTCTCTACCTAAATTCTAAGTGACTTCTCAATTTATGGATATGTGACCATTTCAAGAGGAATGCATTCGTTCATTTTGTTCGGATGTGAAGACTTTATGTTGCAATTTTCATTCCGTTGGATTCAGCTTCAATATTTTGTCTATCCCTGTGCTAATGGATGTCAACCTCTTCAGGATGGCTCCTCCAACGCGCACGACTCCGAATCCTGATCCGCCACCACCTCCACCTCCTCCGGAGGCATGGCAAGCTGTGATGGCCGCAACCAATGCAAACGCACAGTTGATCATGCAAATTCTTCAAGAGCGCAATCAAGGCAACCAAGGGAACCAAGGCAACAATCAGAATCACTTTGCTACACTCAACCAGTTCCTTGCTAACGGGCCAAAGACTTTCAGCAATTGTGTTGAGGCAACCGATGCTGACGATTGGCTCGTGGATCTGTGCAAGCATTTCGAGTGCAGTAACGTCAGGCCTGAGGACTTTGTCAAGTTCGCTTCTTTCCAACTCAAAGATCAAGCTGCAGAATGGTTCCAGCAGTACAAGGATTCCAGAGGTGGACGTGTGATCACTTGGGATGAATTCCGTCAAGATTTCCAAGCTCACCATATCCCTCAGAGCGTGGTTGAAAGCAAGCGTGACGAATTCTGCAACCTGAAGCAAGGCTCTTTGTCTGTCTATGACTACAATAAGTTGTTTCAGAAGCTCACCCACTTTGCCAAGCAGGACGTCCCTGACGAGAAGAGCATGATATACCAGTTCAGGGGTGGTCTCAGAGAAGAAATTCAGCTCACTCTTATTCTCTTTGAGCCCTTGAGGTACGATGAGTTCTACAATATGGCATTGAAGCAAGAGGCTGCTCAACTGAGGTGTGATGCTTCCAAGAAGCAAGTCAGAGATGCTACTTCTTCTTCCTCTACTCAAGTGGCCAAGCAGCAGAAGTATTGGCTTCCTCCTCCTCCATTTCGTCAGCCGTATCAGCAGAAGAGCAAAGGTGGCAGTGGATCTTCCCACCCACCCAACCCTGGCTTTCAGAACAAGACTTCGTCTCAAGCTCCAAGATTGAGTGCTCTGTACCACCGTCCGCTTTCAGAGGTCACGTGTAACAAGTGCCAACAGAAGGGTCACTATGCCAACAAGTGTTTCAACCAGAGGCGTCTTCCTCCTCCTCCTGTGAGATTGGCAAGTACAGCTGTGGTCAAGCATAACCCCAAGCACGCCAAGGTCAACTTGATGAATGCAGCTCAGGCAGAGGACTCGTCAGATGTCATCATGGGTAACCTTCCTGTTAACGATATTCCCGTAAGAGTTCTTTTTGACACTGGTGCATCGCATTGTTTCATGTCAAAGCCATTTTTTACCAAGCATGAGTTCGTTTCTTCTCATTTGGGTAAACAAATGGATATCGTTTCTCCTGGCAAACGTTTGAGTGCAAGTCTGGAGGTGCCAGATGTTACTATCACGTTGGGCGACTACAAGTTCCTTTCTTCCCCAATTGTTCTTGGTAACTCGGATATTGATCTTATTCTCGGGATGGATTGGCTTTCTAAGCACAAGGCACATCTTGACTGTGCAGCCAGGCAGATTCAATTGACTCATTCGTCTGAGGATGTAATTGTCTTTGCCGCTCGTGATGATACCATCCGTCTGTTTTCTTTCAATGAGAAGGGTGAACTGGATGCTATCTCGCAAATTCCAGTCGTTTGCGAATATCAAGACGTCTTTCCAGAAGAGCTTCCAGGAATGCCTCCGCACCGGCCAGTTGAATTCGTAATTGATCTTGAGCCTGGTATGGAACCTGTGTGCAAGCGTCCTTACAAGCTCGGACCTGAAGAGTTGAAGGAGCTGAAGAAGCAACTCGATATTCAAGAGAGAATGGGTCTCATCCGGCCTAGTTCTTCTCCGTGGGGTTGTGGTGTTCTTTTTGTGAAGAAGAAGGATGGAACGGACCGACTTTGTGTTGATTACCGTCCATTGAACAAGAAGACCATCAAGAACAAATATCCACTTCCCAACATCAACGAGTTGTTCGAACAACTCAAAGGTGCCCAAGTATTCTCCAAGCTTGATCTCCGTATGGGTTATCATCAGATTCGAATTCGTGAGCAAGATATTCCCAAGACGGCTTTCAGGACAAGCTATGGTTCATATGAATACACTGTCATGTCTTTTGGCCTCGTCAACGCTCCTCCGACGTTCTCTCGCATGATGAACTTCATCTTCAACGCCTACACTAATGACTTCGTTTTGGTCTATCTCGACGACATTCTGATTTTCTCGAAGAACAAGGAAGATCATGCCAAGCACTTGCGTTTGGTACTTGATAAGCTGAGGGAACACAAGTTCTACGCCAAGTTCTCCAAGTGCGAATTTTGGCTCGATGAGGTTCTTTATCTTGGTCATATCATCTCTGCCAAGGGCATTGCGGTGAATCCTGAGAAGGTGTCTGCAATTGTGAATTGGGAACCTCCTCAGAACGTGAAGCAACTTCGTAGCTTCCTCGGTCTCGCAAGCTACTGTCGAAGATTCGTTGAAAACTTTTCTAAGATCGTGAAGCCTCTCTCAAATCTTCTCCAGAAGCACGTCAAGTACGTTTGGTCTCCGGAGTGTGACATTGCTTTCAACACTTTGAAAGAGAAATTGATCACTGCTCCAGTTCTGACTCCGCCTAATGAATCCAAGCCGTACGAGGTCTTTTGTGATGCCTCTCTCCAAGGTCTTGGCGCAGTGTTGATGCAAGAGAAGAAAGTTGTTGCTTATACCTCTCGCTAGTTGAAGCCCAATGAGAAGAACTACCCCACTCATGATCTCGAGTTGGCGGCAGTTGTGCATGCTCTTTTAACTTGGAGACATCTCTTATTGGGAAGAAAAGTGGACATTTTCACTGATCACAAGAGTCTCAAGTACATCTTCACTCAGCCTAATCTCAACCTCAGGCAAACTCGATGGGTCGAAATGATTCAAGAGTATAATCCGAGTATCGAGTATACTCCAGGCAAGGCCAATGTGATTGCTGACGCATTGAGCAGGAAGGCTTATTGCAACAGTCTGATTCTCAAGCCTTATCAACCCGAGCTCTGTGAAGCTTTCCACAAACTTAATTTGCAAGTTGTTCCTCAAGGTTTCCTCGCCAACCTTCAAGTCTCCCCTACCTTGGAAGACCAGATTCGCCAAGCTCAGCTTCTTGATGCTATGGTGAAAAAGGTGAAGATTGGGATTGTCAAGAGTCAACCCAAGTACAAGTGCTACCGACTTGATGACAAGGATACTCTCTTCTTCGAGGATCGTATTGTTGTGCCCAAAGGTGACCTCTGTAAAGTGATCATGAACGAGGCTCATAATTCTCTCCTCTCCATCCACCCTGGGAGCACGAAGATGTATCAGGACCTCAAGCAGGCTTATTGGTGGACTCGAATGAAGCGCGAGATTGCTCAATTCGTGAATGAATGTGATGTCTGCAGAAGAGTGAAGGCAGAACACCAAAGGCCAGCTGGTCTCCTCCAACCTCTTGCCATTCCAGAATGGAAGTTTGACCACATTGAGATGGACTTCGTGACTGGGTTTCCAAAGTCCAAGCGTGGCAATGATGCTATATTCATTGTCATCGACAAACTCACCAAAGTGGCTCACTTTCTGCCTATCAAAGAGTCAATCACTTCAGCTCAATTGGCGGAACTCTATACCTCTCGAATTGTCTCTCTGCACGGTATTCCACAAGTGATCTCTTCAGACAGTGGCAGCATCTTTACCTCCAAGTTTTGGGATTCCTTTCAGAAGGCCATGGGCACCAACATCCGCTTCAGCACAGCTTTCCATCCTCAAACTAGCGGTCAAGTCGAGCATGTCAACCAGATTCTTGAAGATATGCTCAGGGCTTGTGTGATCTCCTTCGGCATGAAGCGGCAGGATTGTCTTCCATATGCTGAATTCTCCTACAACAACAGTTTTCAAGCAAGTTCGGGCAAGGCCCCATTTGAAATCCTGTATGGCAGGAAGTGTCGTACCCCTCTCAACTGGTCCGAAACCGGTGAACGTCAGCTGCTGGGTAATGACTTAATCACAGAGGCAGAGGAAATGTGCAAAGTAATTCGAGATAACCTCAAAGCAGCCCAATCCCCCCAGAAGAGCTACTATGACAGTAAGCACCGTGATTTGGCTTTCGAGATCGGAGATCATGTTTACCTCCGGGTCTCTCCTATGAAAGGTACTCGTCGCTTCGGTATCAAAGGGAAGCTTGCCCCTAGATACGTGGGACCTTTCAAGATCGTCAGCAAGAGAGGCGATCTCGCCTATCAACTCGAGCTTCCTTCAAACTTTGCAAATGTTCATGATGTGTTCCATGTCTCTCAGCTCCGAAAGTGCTTCAAGACTCCTGACCGCATCGTCAACTTCGAGGACATTGAGCTCCAAGAAGATCTCTCTTATTGTGAGCACCCAGTTGCTATTCTTGAAGAGACTGAACGCAAGACTCGCAACAAGTCAATCAAATTCCTCAAACTCAAGTGGTCACACCATTCCGACCGTGAAGCTACCTGGGAACGCGAGGATCACCTCCGTTCTGGGAACGCGAGGATCACCTCCGTTCTGAATACCCGGCGTTCTTTCAGTCCTAGATCTCGGGACGTGATTCTTTCGTAGTGGTGGAGTGTTGTAACACCCCGGATATGACTTTCCCAATTTGTAATCCAACTCTTTCCGTTTCCGGCATTAAGTTATTTTATTTTCTTGGGTTAGGGTTTTTGTCTCCGTGTGTTGTTGCCATTGTCATGCATCTCATATCATGCCATCTTGTGCATTGCATTTGCATACGTGTTCGTCTCATGCATTCGAGCATTTTCCCCGTTGTCCGTTTTGCATTCCGGCGCTTCGTTCTCCTCCGGTGGTCATTTCTACCTTTCTTTCGTGTGTGGGGATTAAACATTTCCGGATTGGACCGAGACTTGCCAAGCGGCCTTGGTTTACTACCGGTAGACTGCCTGTCAAGTTTCGTACCATTTGGACTTCGTCTGATGCTCCAACGGTTAACCGAGGGACCGAAAAGGCCTCATGTGTGTTGCAGCCCAACACCTCTCCAATTTGGCCCAAAACCCACCAAAACCTTCTCCATCATCTAGAGCGTTCGAAAACCGCACCTCATTTGGACTCTCCTAGCTCCCTCTACCTCTATAAATAGACCCCCTCCGAAATCCGGATCTCCCTCGTCCGAAACCCTAAAAAATCGTCTCTGTGCCGGCCGGACACGTCCGCCCTGACCGGACGTCCCGCCGCCGCCAACCACGCTCCGCCACGTGGCGCGGAGCCGCTCGTCCTGCCGCCGGCCCGGGGAGCCCGCATCAGGCCCCCGAGGCCCATCCGGATCCGCCGCCGCCCGCCTTCGCCCTCCTCCACTCCGGCTCGCCGGCGCCGCCGCGCGCCTCGCGGGTCTTCGCGCCGCCATCGACGCCCGCCGCCGCCGCCTCGCTCCGGCGCCGCCCCGCCGCGCTGCTCCCGCCGGCCGACACCGCCGCCTCGCTCCGGCGCCCGTCCGCGACTCCGACCGGCCCCCTCGTCCTCCGCGGCAAGTCCGACACCGCCCCGATGACTCCGGCGAGCTCCAGCTCCGAGTCCGGAGAACCTCGTTTTCCGTGCCAGCCGGATCCGATCCAGATCTAGATCCCCTCCTCAGTTGACTTTTTCTCCCGAAACCCTAATCCATATGCCCATGTTCATCATGTTGTAACTTTGCATCCGTAGCTCCGATTTGGGCATATAGCATATCAAATTGTTCGCCTCAGAGAGTACATCATTTCATTCCATTGCATCATTTTCATTTGAGTTCATCTTGATGCCCGAAATGCTGTTAGAAGAGTGCTACTTGAGATAATTGTCAGATCTGCTACTCCATTTAGATATTTGTCATTTTTGCCATGATTAATGTGTGCATGATATGCCCATGAGTTCTACATATGTTTTGTTAAGGGTTTTGCCATCTTTCCAGAGGTGCAAACCATGTATATTTGTGATGTGTGTGGTGGCTAGCATAAGCTTGCAAAGTGAGGCACTTGTTAGTGCTGATTTCAGAGACTTAGCAATTCCACTAAGTCCTTGATCTGTTTTTCTCATGATGCCATATGTTCATGTTGTTTCCTAGTGATCCGTGCCTCTTTTGAGGATGATCAGTAAGGATGTTTTATTAATATTGTAGTGATCTATCCATCCATGTCTTTGTTTGCAATTATGGAGCACCCTAGCTTGAGTCAATCGAGCTCTACTTTTGCTACTTCGTGAATCTGGGCAGATTGTCTACTTGTTAGCAATTTTGCCGATGATGTTGTAGTTGATCCGTGCATGCTATGCTATTGTTCTTGCCATGTCTAGCTTGCATTTTAAGTATTCTTGATGGATGTATGCTTAGATTTTCATGACTTGATCCGTAGTGAGTGCATTGAGCTCGTAAACATGCCTACTTGATATCTGTTTTCAGCATGTGCCAGTTTTCACTAAGTCTGAAAACTGATTATGCTTTTGCTATGTTCACATACTTGCAAATGTGTTTTCTGATCCCTTTTGGCTCAAGGTCACTAAGGGACTTTTGTTAAGCTTTTTGAGTAGCTCCATGCCATGTTTTACTTTGCCATGTTCAGATCTTGTAGCATGTAGTTTTGTTGCTCCAAAGAGTGCTACCTGATCTGAAATTCCAGACAAGTGTTGATTTCACTAAGTCTGAAATCTGTTTACCATATGCATTTTTGCCATGCTTGTTTGAACCTGTTAATGGATGAATTGGCCGTAGCTCAGTGCTAGACTTTTGTTAAGCATCTTGAATGCATCCCTGCCATGTATTTTTATGCCATGATTGAGTGATGTAGCATGTTCATCTCGTTGCATTTAGATGGCTACTTGCTGTAAATCGTAGAACGTGGTCATATTTGAATCGCTTGCCATTTCCAAACCGTAACTTCGATTCCGGCATTCTTTATATCGTTTTCAAGCAATTTCATCTCATCTTTCCAGTGGCACACTTGGATTCCCAAGTTGAGGCCAGGTTCATGCATCCCTCATCAAATCTTGCATATGCATCCCGCATCGCATCCCGCATAGCATACCATCCTTGCATCATACTGTTTGATCCTTGCACGTGGTTGATTGTGTCTTTGTTGCTTGTTTGTCTTGTTTGGGTAGATCCGGGAGACGAGTTCGCTAACGAGGAGCCCGTTGAGTTTGCTTTCGAGGATCCAGTCAACTCGGACAACTTTGCAGGCAAGATGATCATACCCTCGAAATCACTACTATCTTTGCTTTGCTAGATGCTCGCTCTTTTGCTATGCCAATGCTACGATGCCTACCACTTGCTTTCAAGCCTCCCAATTTGCCATGTCAAACCTCTAACCCACCATGTCCTAGCAAACCGTTGATTGGCTATGTTATCGCTTTGCTCAGCCCCTCTTATAGCGTTGTTAGTTGCAGGTGAAGATTGGAGACCGTTCCTTGTTGGAACATTATTTTACTTGTTGGGATATCATTATATTGCCATGTTATCTTAATGCATCTATATACTTGGTAAAGGGTGGAAGGCTCGGCCTCTCGCCTAGTGTTTTGTTCCACTCTTGCCGCCCTAGTTTTCGTCATATCGGTGTTATGTTCCCGGATTTTGCGTTCCTTACGCAGTTGGGTTATAATGGGAACCCCTTGATAGTTCGCCTTGATTAAAGCTTTTCCAGCAATGCCCAACCTTGGTTTTACCATTTGCCACCTAGCCTCTTTTTCCCTTGGGTTTCCGGAGCCCGAGGGTCATCTTGTTTAAACCCCCCCCCCCCCCGGGGCCAGTGCTCCTCTGAGTGTTGGTCCGAACCAGGCAGCCTGCGGGGCCACCTCGGGGAAACTCGAGGGTTGTTTTTACTCGTAGCTTGACCTATCTGAGTGTGCCATGAGAACGAGATATGTGCAGTTCCTATCGGGATTTGTCGGCACATTCGGGCGGTGTTGCTGGACTTGTTTTTAACCCGTCGAAGTGTCTTGAAGAACCGAGATACCGAGTCTGATCGGAACGTCTCGGGAGGAGGTCTATTCCTTCGTTGACCATGAGAGCTTGTCATGGGCTAAGTTGGGACTCCCCTGCAGGGATTTGAACTTTCGAAAGCCGTGCCCGCGGTTATGGGCAGATGAGAATTTGTTAATGTCCGGTTGTAGATAACTTGAACCTTAACTTAATTAAGATGAATCAACTGAGTGTGTTACCGTGATGGCCTCTTCTCGGCGGAGTCCGGGAAGTGGACACGGTGTTGGAGTAATGTTTGCGCAGGTTGTCCTCTAGTTTCTCGCTCGCGCTTTGCCTTCTCTTCTCGCTCTCTTTTGCGAACAGGATAGCCACCATATATGCTAGTCGCTTGCTGCAGCTCCACATATATTTTTACCTTGCCTTACCTATAAGCTTAAATAGTCTTGATCGCGAGGGTGCGAGATTGCTGAGTCCCTGTGGCTCACGGATTACTATTACACCAGATGCAGGGCCTGACGATTCCGCTCCAGGTGACGCGCTCGAGCTCAAGTGGGAGTTCGACGAGGACTCTCAACGTTACTATGTTTTCTTTCCTGATGATCAGTAGTGGTGCCCTGTTGGGGGTGATCGGGACCGTGTCGCATGTTGGGTTATCTTTTATTTTGGCGCCGTAGTCGGGCCATGAGTGTTTGGATGATGTAATGTTATTTATGTACCTTGATTGACGTGGCGAGTGTAAGCCAACTATGTTATCTCCCCTTTATTATTTATATTACATGGGATGTTGTGAAGATTGCCTAACTTGCGACATATGCCTTCAATGCGATTATGTCTCTAAGTCGTGCCTCGACACATGGGAGCTATAGTCGCATCGAGGGTGTTACATGTACACCGAGAGATTGATAGTGAGGACCCACCAGATCCAAGCCGTACGCAAGCAAGTGCCTCATTGAAAAAAAAAAGCTTCCTCCTAATTGTATACTGAAGTTGGCGCCCATGGGTTTGTCAACCTAGTCAATAAACGAAATAAATTTCCAACAATGACTGTCATCAGGGAGCTTTTTTAAGGGGTATCGAGGATCTTTTTTTCGTTTTTGCGGGAAAGGGTATCGGGGATCTAGCCGGTATCATTTTTTTCTAGAGGGCAAACAAATATCAGCTAGGCTTAGGTTTTGTTTTTTAACATGTGCAGCCCACGACATACCGAGACAGTGGTTTCAACTATTTTTTGAGGTCCATCATGTACGTACCGGCCTATGGGCCTCCCAGTGTAGGTTTTACTTTTTCTTAAAGATCGGCAGCCCGATGTATTTTTTTTAATAAAATACAGATCTCTGTTCTATTTATCTATATATAAGAACTAGTTGACCCGTTGCGCCAAATGGCGCAGAGACCCGCTAAAGCCATGTTGTCGATGAAAATAGTTTCATTTTGGAAGGACATGGCGCAAAGACCCACTTAATCCATGTACTAAAAAAATACCATGTTTTAGCTGGTTTATATGTGGGCAAGGACATATGATAACAAAATTTACCCTTTTTTAATAAAAAAAATAGAGATTGTTGTCTACAATGAGATGTACACACACTTTTTAATTTACCTTAGCCAAATGGCGTAGAGTCCGATTTGATACCATGGTCGCGTTGAAAATATTTGCATTTTTTCAATAACTTTATGCTTAAGCAAGCACAAAGACCATGTCAAACCCATCGGTCTGTCAAATAGCGCATAGACCAGCTAAATCCATGTGCAAATTGAAAAGAAAATCCATGATTTTTTGGTTTAGTTGTGGACAAGCATATATAGTAACAAATCTAACACCCCCCTATAATAATAAAAAAGAATAGAGGCTTGCCATCTACAATAAGACTCATTTTTAACCAAGAGTTGTTTGAAAATAAATGCATGGAAATTTAGCTATAATAAGGATCTTTTTAATAATGCTGAAAATTGAAAGGAACATAGCCTCAAATTATGTAATGGAGTTTTCAAAATGCGGGCATTCTCTCTATACAATTTTGCTACGTTGGGTATAACTTAGGAATCCAGGTCACACTTTGTCCTTGAAACATTCTTCGTAAACTCTCCCCTCCCACTCCTGTGGATTCATTGCACTTTGTCCGTCACAATCCTTTACAGGTCAGATGCATTGTAATTCCTTCATTTGTGAAAGGAGCTGCACAAAAATGCCTTGCACAATGTTTGTCCTCTCTTCAGTGATGGAGCCACTCTCTACATCTCTGTCTTGAAGGGATCTGGAGAAACAATGCTCAGCTCCATGTTTATGACATGTTGTTCTGTTGTAGTAGAAGCGCAAACATGAAATGAGAAGTCAATTAAAGAAACAAGGACATGTTGGTCTGCTACAATGGAAGGGCAAACTTTAAATGATAAATCATAGTGGTGGTTTCATCCAGAGGGCATTGTGAGGCAAGACATGTGTACGTATTTTTGCATATGCCACAAATTCTGTAGAAGTAAGCACATTCATGCCACTGATTTCTCGTAGGGTATAGGGCTCAATCTTAAAAAAAGGTCATAGGGCTCGAAGACTCGTCAGTCCTTGAACTGGTTACATTATAAACAAACTAAGGCAACACAAATCAATAGGTGGAAGCATAATTTTCAAGATGGTCCCAACACCAATGAGCTTTGGGATTAGAGCAAGCCCATTAGTATTATATGATCTTATTACCTCCATTTATCCTACAACAAAATAACCTATCTGTAAGAAATTGCAACCAGTATGAAACTGAACCTCAGACATGTGAATTATTATTTTTCACTTTCTCTAATACAATTTGGCTTCTCCATGGGCGCGCTCATGTGCAGGCAACATCTATAATTGTTTAATATGTTTCTACACAAACTATTGGTCTCATTGATTGAACTGTAGAACACAAATTTTCAAAATATGCATTAAAGTACTTAATATACATGAGTATTTTTTTACTTTCTTTAATAGAAATAACGAGAACTAAAGGACATTCACATCATGAAAAGTGAGGAAACAGTACTCAGGCCCTTTTCACCTTTATTTTTTCTATATCTTTCTCGTGCACTCATCTTGACACGGATGATTATCATCCTTTGGATATATTTAAAACATAAAATTGTTCTGACTTCAAGCCACAAGAATTATTCAAAACACAAGATTGTAAGAATATAATAATATAAGAGCGCATAATTAGAATGTTATGACATGCTAAAAGTTATTACGAAAACAGATAAATTATAAGGACAGGAAGGAAAAATCAGTGAGGTCTGACCTCTTTCTAGAAGTGCTGAGAAGATAGGATATAGAAGGAAAAAACTCAATAGAGACGTTCTGAAAATTTATGATTGATTTGTTCTTGCTCATAAAGACATTCTGAAGAATATAACACACTGGAGTAGACACAAGCGGTAAATCCAGGTTTGACTTTTAAGTTTTAAACAAAAAATTTCTTATTGATGATAAGTGAGAAAACGAAAACTATGAGTGAATGTTTAGTTTGGCCGGTCAGGTCCTATGAGGACATTACACATCAGTCAGAGTTCCATGGAGATGGTCTCATTTCCTATACCTAACCTATATGTATGTGTGTGTGTGTGTGTGTGTGTGTGTGTGTGTGTATACCTCCATGGAGATGGACGAAGACGACACGACCCACATCACGACAACGTGGTTCTAGTTTCCTTGCTCCGTCCCTTTGCTTCTCTTCAGGTCTCTACCTTGGTGCTGTCATGCCACTCCTGCATTCCAATCTAACATTTAGCTAATATAAACCCACTGCTCTCTGTACAACCGAGCACTAATAGGGGAAAGAAGAAAAACTTGAACCTCACTTACCCACTGAAGTGTGTAAAGCCCAGCTCTGAATTTTCGGTTGCACCGCTCATCATCATCCATCTCAGAGAATAGGAAAAATCTGCAATGATATGAATGGACTTAGAATTAACTGTTGCGAGAATAAAGGATTTACATCTACAACTACAGTATGAAAATAGTGGCTTCATAGTTTGTATTCTCAGCAAAAAAAAGAATTAATAATGTAGCAACAACATACATGCAACAAGCCAACAACTACTCGGCATGCATTTCCCAGAGCTGGCAACACTAACAAATAAGACGCTCAGACATACCTGTGCGAAGCTTCAGGCTGGGGATTCCTTTCTTCACTCAAGGAAGTATGTTGCTGCCATCGCCAAAAAAAACAACGACCTGCACCTTTTTCCTCCTTAGTGAACGTCACCCAACATCATCCCATTTGTCGACCTCCTTGATCTGCACCTCTACCAGGGACACAACTCGCCTTATACCTGATGATGAGAGGAGGTTAGAAGACGATGGGTGCACAGAGGAGACAAAGACAAATCTTGGCAACATATATCAAGCAGAACCAAACAAGCAAGCTCACATTACTTCCAACTTATGTTGTGTAACTGTGTTGTGAGATTTAATTATTCAGATTCAGGCCAAACACCGGTAGAGTGGTACTGGAATGATCTGCCGGCAGATGACCTTTAACAGTAATAGAATACAGAATTTCAGCAAGTAGTTTAACAGGATACCCTTACAATTGCTAAGTAAGGTAAATAAACACTGCTCTCAAAGTTTTAAAGAGTTTCAAGTGAACAGTTCACTGATTCTTTTACTATAATACAGATATCTCTGAAGTTTACGCAAAGAAGAATGGACAAACATGATACTAACAGTACGCTAACATGATACATGGTTCAAAATGATAAAGCCGCATCTTCATATTAGTGTAAATATGACCTTCCAAGTATCAGTAGCAATTTCTATAGGTGTCGTATCACACCGTTATGTACACTAGTTTAATGCCCGTGCGTTGCCACGGAACAATAAATTTTCATGTCATTCATCATTATTGTTGGTGTTCCCACCTTGCCAGTTTTATCGCCGTCATCAGCAAACACAGTCAACTCATTGCTCTCCGTCAACGTTGGTTGAGGAGAAGGTCCAGAACCGTCCTCTCATTGCCCTAACAAGCCCTCTGCTAAAAGCACTCGGCCATAAAATAGTTGACATACATACTTATCATCACGAGTAAGACAAAATGTATCTCCATGTTCTCAATCAAACCTCGTATAGCTTAAGCGATATTGGTCACAATGGCACCAAACAATAAATTTAGGCATAGAGATCATGAGTTGTAGACATGGTTATAAAAATATCTTGTACTTCAAGAGGATGTGTTCGACAAAATAGAAGAATTTGTGTCGTATGTGGCTTATTACCACACTGACAAATATTGAATCACCAAACAAGCGTACATAGTGCACCATCGAAAGCTTGACATATTAGCCCATAGAATTCACACCACATCCAAAAGTCAAACAAGGTCCACGAGAAACAAAAAATTATCAACAATCAAAGAGCATACAGCGTCTCTGACACATGTATGTCGATGCATTTGCTCAGTGGCTACAGAATAACACATGACTATAGAAACATTTGTCAAAGTGTGATTTCCCGTTTCCCCTGCATAGCCATGTTTCTCTATGTCACATCTACTTCTCCACTCCGGCCTCCTTAAAAAATTGAATCCTTATAGAACCAAAATATATGAAACTCACAGTATATATCTTTCAACAAGCATCTGACTTATTTTTCACGGTTGTGCCATTCCTTCTCCATCTGATTTCTCAATTTTTTTCTATCTATGTAACAAAGCATCAATCATCATGAGAGAAATCAACACAGAACTGACCCACTATAAATTATCAACCAGGGGTTCCGAGCATTAAAGTGACGGTAATAGTTAGCATTTGATGAATTATAAGAGTAGAAGAGTATAATAAAAAAGTAAGAGAAGAAAACATACTATATTTAGATTCTTTCATGATGGTGAAATTTGAAGAGTTGATTGTCTATAATAATTTTCTACAATTAGGACCATCCAAAGGGTGTAGCTAACAAGTCAAAATTATCCCAGTTAGTAATGCAATGGATGTCTTTGCCTTGCTGCTTCTAGATAGTCTTATTCGAAGACAAGTTTGTCTCTAAAATCGACCAACATAGCTTGATTGACAAGCAAGCAGCAAGCAAGCCTGGTCAATCAAAATCAAACAAAAGCTTGGTAATTCAAAATTTGACCCTACCCACAACAAAGAAAATAAATGATTCATCGTCTCTTGTTATGATCTAATTTTCCTAGAAAATGATGTTGTAATAGGTAGTTCCTCAAATATTCTCATTGCTAAAAGCACAAAGATACTACTTCTTACTTGAGAAACATAACTTCAAATCTGAAAGTGCTACAACAACAGAGCAAAATCCGAGGAATGAGATTCACCTTCAAAGCAATACAACACAAAAGAACTCCTCAAGATCCTGCGAAGTATTAACTGAGGCATATAACTGAAATAACTTGAGCAGAAAAACCCACATGAAGTTAGTGCTAAGCCATACATTCAACCTTTGTGTTTGACACAGAAAGATATAGCTGAAATTACATGGTTGTCTAGTATCCCACCCTTCAGAACTTCTTTCCGGAAGGTATTTGGGTCCAACACAGTGGGGTATATAATTGTTGCTTTGCACATCTGTACCATCAATGATCAATCAACCAATGGCTACATTTCATTATTGATCAACACTGACTAATTTAACCTGAGATTGAACTGACCCATGGTATAAACCAGTAAACAAAATATTTTGTGTCTAGAAACACCAACTCTCCGTAACAGACAATAAGTGGCAAAAAATACCCCGGCTAAATATTTCTGGCTGGAGTTCACACAAAAAGAACAGGGAACACTGAATCGTCAGATGAATCAATTATGTCGTAGTATGTGTTTTCATCTGTACATATCACAAATTTGCAGCCTTAATAAAGTAATAGTGAAGAACAAAAGACCATATACACTCAAGTTTTTGTAGAGTGGGTGAGGCAATTGTAGTACCAAAGAGCACCCAATAGCACTGATATATTCTGTATCGAGCCGAAAGAAGATGCCTCTTTTTATTAGATGTCTATCCAGTAACTCACGCCCTACAAAAGATTATCTAGATCTGCTGCTTGCGCAAACTATAACATTTTACCCGCAAATGAGGCTAGGGGTGAAACTGTAATTTAGAAATTTGAAAAAAGCAAAGTATATGATCTGCTACCATACACATGGATTAAGCTAGATCCTCTTAATCCTTATTCACGTTGCACTGGTTAAGCTAGGCGATGAATTCTCTGCTTAACAGTTCTTCAACTTCTTCTACATGTTAATTTCCTTTCTTTTTAGCCACTTCACATTTAGTGGACAATTGACCAAGCGGATGAATTATCAAAGACATATGCAGCAGTATAGCTAATGTCTTCCGGAATGGCGAGCATGTTACATACCTCACATTCATCACCTGGTAAGGAGCAACGCTGACCGCCAGCATTGTTGACTGCGGAAGCTCTAGGTCACCTTAAACAGACAAGACACATGTGCATAAGTAACATATATCTCTTATTGGAATCTCTCAAAAGACTTATATTTAGGAACGGAGGGAGTATGTCGCAGAATGAAATAAACTACATGGAGAATAGCAAGAGCCGAGTTTTTGAAGAATTATCACTTTCAGTTACACAAGATTGCCCGTCCTCAAGATAGCAATTACAATTTGGAGTCATGGCCTGAACAGCCCCAGTAACTCATCCAAGATCTGAAGCAAGATTACCACCTTGGTGTTGACAAGTTAGTGTCGTAACATGAATGCGCTAATAACTTATGATGGATCAGAAGCATAAAGTAGATACACTACAGTTCCGCGGCAAGCTAAGCAAGTCACCAAGTGGACGGAACCTGAGCATCATGATACGAAAAGAGTACCATTCTGTAAGTTATGTTTAACAGACTGATGATGTAACATGACTTGAATTTATACCTTGAGTAAATTTCTGCATTTGAATTATACGACATTCAAATTTTTAATACAAAAACCATGCATTGCAGTTTCCTGTGATAAAGAGTGACGCCACTGAACACAAGGTGTCATGTTAATGTGTAAACAGACTGAATATCTGGCAGTATTCGTTATCGCAGCATATGGTACTACAAGTACACTGTCTATCTAGTTCTTGTGAAGTGTGTTAATGTTGCTCCTACTCCCTCCGTCCGGAAAAAGTTGTCCACAGCTTAGTGTACTGTGAATTTTGCAAAAACGCCCTCGTAGCTTAAAATCTATTACAAACAGGTCGCCGTTTCCTTCCTTCTTCCTCTGTCTATCGCCCGCGCGCGTCGCCAGGGCAAGTCGCCGTCGGGGACCTACGCCGGCGCCGCCCAGGGCTTGCTCCTCCGCCTCCCAGGACCTGCGCCGCCCAATTGCTTGCTCCGTCGCCGCCCAGGACGTGCTCCTCCGACGCCCAGGTCCTGTGCCGCCCAATTGCTTGCTCCGCCGCCGCCAAGTACGTGGTCCTCCGCCGCCCAGGACCTGGGCCACCCAATTGCTTGCTCCGCCGCTGCGTGGGACGTGCTCCTCCGCCACCCAGGACCTGGGCCGCCGCCAGGCCTGCGCGGCCGATATCCCCTCCCTCCACCAGGATCTGCGCCACCGCCGGCCAGGACCTGCGCGCGCCTGGGTGTCGAGCGCCTCGACCGCGAGTTCCGGCCGCGCCTGGACCTCAAGCTCGAGCTCTTTCCCCTGCTCCTCTGCAAGTTGCTACTGGTCCCCTGCTCGTGTTGCCGCCCGGAGGTCACCTGCTCGTGTGCTGTCGCCGGAGGTCCCCTGCTCGTGCTGTTGTCGGTGAGAAGAAAGAAGTACAAGGCTCCTTGCTTTTTCATCTCCAGTGCCGGACCTTGCTTGCTCTGTAATTTGAAACACAATTGATCATGTCCTCTGAATAAATGTTACAAATAAAGAAGTTCAGTTAACTTTTGCTATCTGAATTCTAATCAGATCAAATTGCTGTCAATTGCTCTGTAATACTCAACCAGGTTTATGAAAATGAAGATCAACCAGGTTTATCTTCAGTAAATAATGGTTTATTTCAGTAAATAGTGCGAGCACAAACCATGTTTATGCAAATGAAGGTCAACCAGGTTTATCTTCAGTAAATAATGGTCTATTTTCAGGAAATAGTGCGAGCACCAACCAGGTTTATGCAAATGAAGATCAAATTGATAACCAGGAGTAGCTGTCAATTGATTCGGTAATTTGCAGTAGATCAAACTGCAGTAGATTATATGCTTCATTGTTGCACAGCTGTAGTTTGAATGAAATAGATTATTTGCAAAGTTAAAAAAATAACAGATCAGGAATATGTCTTGTAACTAGTCAAAGATTCTTCTAACAACAAATAAACATATCTAAATTTGCTAAAACAATCAATCAATTTTCAGTGCACAATCAATCAATTTATTTTGGAAACAAGTAATATGATTCCACCAGATTCCTCAAGACTAACTTTTATTAAATTTTTCTTTACTTGCTCTGAATCTAAATAACACTAAAGTTTTCTTTATCAATCATAACAGTAAAGTTTATCTTGCTCAAATCTAGTCTGAATTTACAAAACACTAACACTATATAACTTGCAATTTTCAATACACCATTGTGAGCAAACGTACAAATATACTCGCAAGTTCAAGATAGCTCCCAAGCTCAAGCTCAAGATAGGCTAAAGAAGCTCCAGCAGAGTACACTGCATTCTGGGTATTCCTTGGAATTATTTGAATTAGCTAGATTTATTTGAATCCATCTAGTCATCTTGCCACCATACAAAAAGACCCATACTTTCACCACAAAAGACCCCAAAGTAGACAATGATACTGTAGTTAACATAACTAGGCATAGCAAGGCAGGGAGCAATGCTCTTCAACTCACCACACGAACTGAATTTTACTCAAACTGAATACTGTACTGAGCACTGAATGAGCAATAAAGGCACACAATTTAGAGAGCAAAAAATTGAACATTTCAGGATAAAAAACTGAAGATTTCTGAACACTTCTGAATGAGCATTTGTTATGATAAGATTTACTATTTCTCTTTAGCAAAGACTTAATATACAAATTCAGTTTTTAGGAAAGACAAGATTTACTATTTCAGTGAACATTCAAAGTCTGAACATTTTTAAATCTATTGAAGAATTAAGGAGGAGTATAAATTATTCAGGTGTGGTTCTGTTCCTTTTTTCAGTTTCAGCAGAACATTTATGTTTCTGTTCCTTTTTTCAGTTTCAGCAGTACATTGTTTCTGCAAAATGTTTCAGTAGAGCCTGACTGAATGAAAGAAGTAGAACATCTATCTCAACTATACAAAATTCAAGAAGACCAAAAATCAGTAGAACTTGACTGAATGAAAAGTTTCTCATAGCTGCTTTTGCTTGTACAGAGAGAGGGTACTCCGGGAAGAACATGGGCCGGTCGGGGATCCCCGTGCGCTACAGCATCTGCTCGCCCCCAACATAACAAGACCAGAATCAACAGAAGCAAACCACGGAGTTGCTGGCCAAAATAATTTCAAACAAAATGAAAGCTGACAAGGGAGGAGAGGACCTGTGTCATGTTGTTCTGCTTCTTGATGAGGGGGGTGAGGAGGGGCCTGAAGAGCGGGGACTCGAAGAGCATACCCAGTACGCCTTGGCGGCGAATGGAATCCCCTTCCTCCTCCTTTGCGGACTGGCGCACGGCCGAGGCGGCGACCGGCGCGTAGGCCCACGCACACCCGAGGTGGCGCAAGCGCAGCGCGAGACACTGCTGCTTTCCCCGTGCCTCCTCCGGCGTCGGGTGCAACGAGGAGGAGGTGTCGCCGCAGCGCGCAAGCAGGAGACGCAGCGGGAGGAAGAAGAAACAACTTTGGGGGTGAAAGAGGGGAGATTTGGGAGGCAGGCAAGGGGGCCAGGGGAGCTGCGCGAGGCAGGAGGGAGCGGTGGCGTAGGCATCCCCAGCGGCGGAGGAGGACGTGCGGGAGAGCAGGGGAGCAGCACGGCGAAGCTGAGCAGAGGAGCACCGGCGTCGATGCGCCCGTGTCGGAGCGGTGGGGGGTGTCGATTGGAGAAGACGAGGAGTGCGATAACATGCTCTCGGTCCGGTCACGGGCGGGTCCATCGACGCAGGCGAGGGCAAGGGATTCCATGGTCGTGGTAAGGCCTCAAGGGACTCCCAATCAACAGCTTGGTAGAGGATGGACCACGACCATGGGAGGGCGGGTGCTTGGTGGAGGAGGACCGAGGGGAGCCCATCGACGCAGGCGCCGCAGCGGGGATGGCGTGGCGATTTTTTCAGCAGATAGATGGGATGGGGAGGAGCGAGGAGGTGAGACGTGTGTGCCTGGTCGTTGCTTTTCGCATGCCATGTTGTGCGGGTTACCGGATCGTGGGGTAGAGGTTCATTGAACCGGTTCGTTTGTTCTCTGGGTTTTTTCCGCGTGTATCGCACGAGATGGAGGAGTAGCTAGCGAACAAGGCGTGCGGGTGGATTGTTTTCCTAGCGATTTCCGGATGGAGGCCGAACCGAGGTCGAACCATCACGACGTTCGATCCTTCTTTAATAATAGAGATAAATGACCAAGGGGGGAATATTTATGAAGCTGAGCTTCAAACTCATGGGTTTATCCAATGCATTGTACGCAAGTTCGTAAATAATGAAATGACCTTCTGGACCAACAATCTTCTCCTTCAGCAACACATGAGATCTAACCAGGTACTAAAGAATCAATCCACAAGCTAATTGTCACTGAGCACTTGACTGGCTTTAGCAAGCTTGCTGTTTAATCCAAATATCATCCCAGCCCCCTTATTGGTTTAGATTTACATTTTCCCTCAAAATTATTTCCCTTTTATTTTTCAAGATTAAGTAGTTGTGAACCAAGATGTGCGTTCCACATTTAAAAAATAAGAACATGGCAAATAACTTTGTAGCACAAGGAAATTGGATCAACTATCCTCTCATCTTTGCATGCATGATACATCCTATTTTCCATTGGAACTGAAGATTCCTAAAGCACTGAAAGAACATGAACCCAAAGAATCCATGAGGAAGAGTACATTACCAGCAACAAACATATGTAAACTAAGTGAAAAACAAATGCCGCAGAATGAAAAGGGGGAGATGAACCTCTGCACACAAATACTTAATCAACAGAAAAGGGCAACCATTCATAAATTCATCCTATCTAAAAAAGCATAATTCAAACTAATCAAGATGCCCTTGAGCGATACAACAATGAATTAAACAAAAGAGAAAACACCAAGATAGCATAAAACCACGTTTGGAGGTGAGGCACAATTATACCTGATGGACCTGAAGGCACACGCAACAAAAAAATAGAGTAGAGGACCGTCGAAATAACGCACTCCATCCATAACCCTGAAGAGCCATGTAGGAGCAGTAAGCATATCAGGGACAAAACCGAGCGATGAACCCAAAGGAACTGTGTATTCTCCCAAAAATTGCAAGCGGACTTGTATCTGATAAAATGAGTCCCAGAAAGCAATTGAGAACAGCATGTTAGTTGTCACAGTCAGCAGTAAGGGTAATAAGGATATAACAGAGAATAGTAAGAAAACTAATCATATCTTTCATAAATCATTAGAATATGGTGGCATGAAATGACCTGCTACTTTGTTGGTTTCCTGAAGTTGGGTACCAAATAGGTAATTTACAGTGCTCTTAAGCTTCTTGCTATAACTGTCATTACAAATGCAAAATATAAGAATCTTGCAATAAGATCAGCAGCTCCACCACTATCACCAGCAGATATACTATCAACCTCAACCATGATGACTTTAGGCTTAGACTTCTTTATCCTGTGAAATTGATCCACACTTTATACAATGAAAACAAATCAAAGTGCAAAGTTCGTGACATTGTAGTGCTGACTGGTTGTCATTGTAATTCAAGGCAGACTGCTAATAAGCTATCGGACATAATCTGATGTGTTCTCCGCAACATATTTCTTATCACCTGCATTAACCTTCTATGCATATATTAATCATTTGAATTTATGCCGCAAAGATAAATAAAGACTGAGAAGGAAGAGCAAAGTAGAAAACAAAACCAATTAGTAAAAAGCAAGAAATTCTAATCCTCGTCCCAGTTAACAATATAAACACTTCTACCATAAATTTTCAATGCATTGCAGACTGAGATGCCAATCCCAAATTCACATTAAACTTTCTCTAGAGCCATATTTCCCCCAATATTTTTTGGCAACCTGTCATTAATCCAGGTCAAAGTGAAATTACCTAAAGGGCGATGTCATATTCCACAGATGGTGTAATCAACTCCCTGGCAATCTTCGATACATTTTGGAACCTGTAGAAATAGTATCTTGCTTTAAAAAATCAACAAAACATGCAAAAAAAGGACCAAAATTTGTATACCGTGCAAGAACATGGATGTACAAATAAAGGACAACGTCTCACATTTGTTAAGCAATTCCTTTACATGGTTTATAAAATGACGGGGTCTTAATAAAATATAATCAGATAGAGCAGCTCAGATGCATCAATAACTTCCCTGCATTTATGAATCAAATTCCCAGGACCCTTGGTATATTGCTATCTCTGGCCGGTATAAATTTACGCTCGCAACATTATTTTGTGAAGTAAAAAATGATTTAATGCATCCTGGCTGCATAACATGATATATGAAAACAATTTTATTCAAAGCATATGAACCAAGTTCAACCACTAACCAACAGTTGCCGCCATTTTCTGAACTTAATCAAGAAAGTGGCTGCATAGAGCTAAAATTCCAAAATAATCACGTAGACAAAGAAAACTATGAGGCTGCAGAAGATGGATGGCATATCTCATCGACGAATCTGGGGTCGAGGGGAGGAGGCCGCATGGAGAGAGGTAGAGAGAGAGATTGGGTGAATCTCACCTCGTTGTTGGTGGCGGATGTGGTCATCGTCGCTCGACGTGCCCTTGGCCTTGACCGCCGCGCCCGCTGCCTCCAAGCCTGCTACACCATGCGTGGCGCTCACCTGCGCTAGCCATCATCATGGATCAGTCAAGGCACCGCCAGGATGCTCGATTTCACATGGGGTTGAAGGAGAGGGTGCGCCCGAGGCTGCGGCGGCAGCGAGGACGCATGGAGGAGATGGAGGTCCTGGGGCTGCGGGGGGAGGGGCACGACGGCTGCGGTGAGGAGCGAGGGAGGAGGGAGGAGGGCTCAGGGGTGTGGCGGCTGGGGGCTATGGTTTCTGCCAGTGTGAGCTTTGGCGGAGCGAGGCGTGGATTGGCGAATCCCTTCTCACGTGCCCGACAACTTACCCAGCCAATACCCGCGAGCGATGAGCCCACCGGTCAGGTGAATCTAGATTTACTCCCTGATGAAGATCGGACGGAGGAGAGAAAGCGTTGACCAAGATCCAACGACCATGAATGCATTTCACGAGGGATCGCCGGGGAGCCGAGTTGGCTAACAACCTTATAGGTTTAAATAATAATGTTGTGTCCAATTTATATTTTTCCTTCTAACCACATTATATATATTTATATTATACTATTATCGTATATTTAATAGAGACTTATATGTACATTATAGAAACATCCCACATCTTATTAACTTATAAAGTAAATGCTTAACAGAAATTGGAAAGAAAAATCCTGGTTGTTTTTGACTCACGGGCAAAGAAAATCCTGATGATTGCATACAAAAGCTTGTGAAGATTCTAAGGACCAATGTAATAATAACGCGCTCATTTTTCTTTTAACAATAACTTGCTAATTTGTTAATTTTATATATAAAAATGTGTCGCTCCGGTTTATGTTTTGATATTAATTGCTTCTTCTAACCTAACATTATATACAGAACAAGTCCAGCTAATTCGTGTATTTCAAGAAAGTGCAAATGGACTGGGATTTTTTAGAAAATATTAAATGGGACGCATTGACGTGAAATTATTTGTTAACCCAACCCAGCAAATGGATTGTAGATTCTAGAAAACATGGGTTAAATATATGCCACATTTTTGCAGTCTGACATGTGGACTAATAGGTCGAAGCCTACGCAAGTCGTTGTCTACTTAGTCAACAAATGATTCTGACATCCACGGCCATTGGATTTATATCCAACGGCCGGCATGCACCTTCAATCTCTCATCTTCTTCCTCCAGCGTAGCCTGGACCGCCTGCTCCGGCCTCCGGCGGCTAGCGGCTCTGTTTAGCAGGATCCCTCCACACCTCCACACCTCCAGTTATTCTCGACCGACTACAGCCCCACGCCGCACCAGAACCAATTATAACCCTTGTACTTCTCTCAATCTGCGACTCCACTGCCGCGTCTTCCCATCTCTGGATCGTTCCCGTCCGGGGCCTCGCCGTCGTCCATCGCCTCGCTACGCTCGGCACGGCGTGGTCAACAAACGAGAGTCATTGAAAGAGGAATGTAAGTGGAGAGCCTGACGGCTGGGACCCACGAGGCCCATGGTCGCACGCAAGGAAAGTTCTTCCTTCTTAAGCTAAAAAAAATGTTTTCTCCCCCTGACAGCTGGGACCCACTGGCTGTATCTTCACACGGAAGGAAGTGCCTCCTTGTTATGCAAAAAAAACTATTCCTCCCGATGATAGCTGGGACCCGGAAGATTTGGTGGCTAACTTGTGGGCCTACTAAGCTGACGTGTACGCAGGGCTTTGTCAACTTAATCAACAAATGATTCTAGCAGTTGGACCATTGGATGTTAATCCAACAGGCGTGCTGCTTCTTCAACCTCTGTTCTTGCTCTTGTCTCCCATGGGCGGCAGTGCTGCCGCGCATCCGAACCAGTCAAGTTTCCCACTCCTCTCCATTTGCGACTCCACTGTCGCGTCTTCCCCATCTCCGGGTCATTCCAGTCTGGGGCCTCGCCGTCGTCCATCGGCCTTGCTGCGCTCGGCATGACGTGGTCAACGTGGTCAACAAATGAGAGTCATCGAAAGATGACTGTACGTGAGAGGCTGACAGTGGGGACGCACCACGCCCATGGAAGCATGCATGCAACTGCATCCTTTTTACCCTGAAAATAATGTTTTCTCTCCTGATAGTTGGGACCCACCAGCTACATCTTCGCACGCAAGGAAGTGCGTCCTTATTACAGGCAAAACAAATGATTCCCCCATGACAGCTAGGACCCAACAGCTATATCTTCGCACACAAGGAAGTGCGTCCTTATTCTCCCTGACAGCTGGGACCCACCCGGTCGAAGCGTATTGATACGTCTCCAACGTATCTATAATTTTTTATTGTTCCATGCTATTATATATTCTGTTTTGGATGTTTAATGGGTTTTATTATACACTTTTATATTATTTTTGGGACTAACCTATTAATCCAAGGCCCAGTGCAAATTGCTGTTTTTTTGTCTATTTCAGTGTTTCGCAGAAAAGGAATATCAAACGGAGTCCAAACGGAATGAAACCTTCGGGAGCGTGATTTTTGGAACAAACATGATCCAGAGGACTTGGAGTGGACATCAAGAAACAACCGAGGAGGCCACGAGGCAGGGGGCACGCCTACCCCCCTGGGCGCGCCCTCCCCCCTCGTGGGCCCCTCGTGGCTCCACCGACCTACTTCTTCCTCCTATATATGTTCATATACCCCGAAAACATCCAGGAGCACCACGAAACCCTATTTCCACTGCCTCAACCTTCTGTACCCAAGAGATCCCATCTTGGGGCCTTTTCCGGAGCTCCGCCGGAGGGGTCATCAATCATGGAGGGCCTCTACATCAACTCCATGGCCCCTCCGATGATGTGTGAGTAGTTTACTTCAGACCTTCGGGTTCATAGTTATTAGCTAGATGGCTTCTTATCTCTCTTTGGATCTCAATACAAAGTTCTCCTTAATCTTCTTGGAGACATATTCGATGTAACTCTTTTTGCGGTGTGTTTGTCGAGATCCGATGAATTGTGGGTTTATGATCAAGTCTATCTATGAACAATATTTGATTCTTCTCTAAAATCTTTTATGTATGATTGGTTATCTTTGCAAGTCTCTTCGAATTATCAGTTTGGTTTGGCCTACTAGATTGATCTTTCTTGCAATGGGAGAAGTGCTTAGCTTTGGGTTCAATCTTGCGGTGCTCGATCCCAGTGACAGAAAGGGAAATGACACGTATTGTAGTGTTGCCATCGAGGATAAAAAGATGGGGTTTATATCATATTGCTTGAGTTTATCTCTCTGCATCATGTCATCTTACCTAATGCGTTAGTCTGTTCTTATGAACTTAATACTCTGGATGCATGCTGGATAGCGGTCGATGTGTGGAGTAATAGTACTAGATGCAGGCAGGAGTCGGTCTACTTGTCACAGACGTGATGCCTATATACATGATCATGCCTAGATATTCTCATAATTATTCGCTTTTCTATCAATTGCTCGACAGTAATTTGTTCACCCACCGTAATACTTATGTTATCTTGAGAGAAGCCACTAGTGAAACCTATGGCCCCCGGGTCTATTCTCCATTATATTAATCTCCCGTCAACAAGTTATTTCTATTAGCGTTTATTTTGCAATCTTTACTTTTAATCTTTATCATAAAAAAACCAAAAAAAAGTATCTTATCATCTCTATCATATCTCACTCTCGTAAGTGACCGTGAAGGGATTGACAATCCCTTAATCGTGTTGGTTGCGAGGTTCTTATTTGTTTGTGTAGGTACGAGAGACTTGCGTGTGGCCTCCTACTGGATTGATACTTTGGTTCTTAAAAACTGAGGGAAATACTTACGCTACTTTGCTGCATCACCCTTTCCTCTTCAAGGGAAAACCAACGCAGTGCTCAAGAGGTAGCAAGAAGGATTTCTGGCGCCGTTGTCGGGGAGTCTACGCACAAGTCAAGACATACCAAGTACCCATCACAAACTCTTATCCCTCGCATTACATTATTTGCCATTTGCCTCTCGTTTTCCTCTCCCCCACTTCACCCTTGCCTTTTTATTCGCTCTCTTTTCCCGGTCGCTTTTTCTTTCGCTTGCCTCTTGTATCTTGTGTGTCCTCATGGCTAGTCTTTTATCCACTCCTTTATCTCCCGAGAATGAAGTCCTTAATTTTAAACAAAGGCAGGGGGAAATCTAAAAGATGCTTGGTACAGAATTTGCAATGCGCAAAATAAATCTACTATGAAGCAATCTACTTCCGTTCTTCTTCGCAATTTTTATATAGGCATCACTCCTTGGAATAGATATATTCTTGATACCATTACCAGAGGAAATTTCTTGGGTAGCCATACTTTTGATTCTTATAATGCTATGATAGATTTGTTTGGCACACCACCTCTCTTGGTTAATGGAACTATGTTAACTTTGGGACATGTTATGCAAAGGCTCGAAATTATTGAAAATAAAGTTGCCACTATGGAATTGATTGAGAATTTGGATAAAAAGATCCACAACCAGATTACCCAATATGGATCTAAGGTAGGAGTCACTCTGAAAAGTTTCAAAGAAAAAGAACTCGTAGTTAATGAAAGAATAGACCAAGATTCCACTAGAATTGATAAACTTGAGGGTATTATTACCAACTTGGGGTCCGCTTTTTCTGCCATAAGGAATACTCCAAATCCTCCTACCACCAAAGTTGCCAAATTAATGTATGTTCCTAAAAATAAAGGTGAAACTTCTAGTAAGGAAAATGCGGATCTCAAATCCATAGGTGTTCACCCCAACTTTCTCGCTATCATTAAGGAACCTTTTGCTACAAATGATTTTCTTGATTTCTTGCCTAGGATTTTAATCATTAATAGAAAGAAGGAAACTCCTGAAGGTTATGAGTGTTCTGTTGAAGAATTGAATGCCAAAGATGGTAATACCTAGATCTATCCTTGCCTTTATGCCTAGCTAGGGGCGTTAAACGATAGCGCTTGTTGGGAGGCAACCCAATTTTATTTTTGTTTTTTGCTTTTTGATTCTGTTTAGTAATAAATAATCCATCTAGCCTCTGTTTATATGTGGTTTTATGCTTTTAATTAGTGTTTGTGCCAAGTAGAACCTTTGGGAAGACTTGGGGAAAGTCTTTGCGATCTTGCTGTAAAAAACAGAAACTTTAGCGCTCACGAGATTTGCTGCCATTTTTTACTGAAGAGTGCTATTTAGTTAATTCTTTTTGAAGATGATTAATAGATAAATTCCTCACGTACAGCAATTTATTTTAGAATTTTTGGGGTTCCAGAAGTATTCGAAACCTACAGATTACTACAGGCTATTCTATTTTTGATAGATTCTGTTTTTCGTGTGTTGTTTGCTTATTTTCATGAATCTATGGCTAGTAATGGAGTTTATGAACCATAAAAAAGTTGGAATACAGTAGGTTTAACACCAATATAAATAAAGAATGAGTTCATTATAGTACCTTGAAGTGGTGTTTTGTTTTCTTTCGCTAACGGAGCTCACGAGATTTTCTGTTAAGTTTTGTGTTGTGAAGTTTTCAAGTTTTGGGTAAAGATTTGATGGATTATGGAACAAGGAGAGGCAAGAGCCTAAGCTTGGGGATGCCCAAGTCACGCCAAGGTAAAATACAAGGACAACCAAAAGCCTAAGCTTGGGGATGCCCCGTAAGGCATCCCCTCTTTCGTCTTCGTCCATCGGTAACTTTACTTGGAGCTATATTTTTATTCACCACATGATATGTGTTTTGCTTGGAGCGTCTTGTATGATTTGAGTCTTTGTTTTTTTGTTTACCACAATCATCCTTGCTGTACACACATTTTGAGAGAGAGACACATGAATCGGAATTCATTAGAATACTCTTTGTGCTTCACTTATATCTTTTAAGTTCGATAATTTTGCTCTAGTGCTTCGCTTATATCTTTTAGAGCACGGTGGTAGTTTTATTTTATAGAAATAATTGATCTCTCATGCTTCACTTATATTATTTTGAGAGTCCTTTAGAACAGCATGGTAATTTGCTTTGGTTATAAAATTAGTCCTAATATGATAGGCATCCAAGATAAAAACCTGAAAGTGCATTAAATACTAAGAGAAGTTGGATACTTGATAGTTGTTTTGAGATATAAAGGTGGTAATATTAGAGGTGTTCTACTTGAGTAATTGTGAAATTGAGAAATACTTGTGTTGAAGTTTGCAAGTCCCATAGCATGCACGTATGGTAAATGTTGTGTGAGAAATTTGAAGCATGAGGTGTTTTTTGATTGCTTTCCTTATGAGTGGCGGTCGGGGACGAGCGATGGTCCTTTCCTACCAATCTATCCCCCTAGGAGCATGTGCATAGTGCTTGGTTTTGATGACTTGTAGATTTTTGCAATAAGTATGTGAGTTCTTTATGACTAATGTTGAGTCCATGGATTATACGCACTCTCACCCTTCCATCATTGCTAGCCTCTTCGGTACCGTGCATTGCCCTTTCTCACCAGAGTTGGTGCAAACTTCGCCGGTGCATCCAAACCCCGTGATATGATACGCTCTATCACATATAAGCCTCCTTATATCTTCCTTGAAACAGCCACCATACCTACCTATTATGGCATTTCCATAGCCATTCTGAGATATATTGCCATGCAACTTTCCACCGTTTCGTTTATCATGACACGCATCATCATTGTCATATTGCCTTGCATGATCATGTAGTTGACATCGTATTTGTGGCAAAGCCACCATGCTTAATTTTTCATACATGTCACTCTTGATTCATCGCATATCCTGGTACACCACCAGAGGCATTCACACAGAGTCATATTTTATTCTAAGTATCGAGTTGTAAGTAAATAAAAGTGTGATGATCATCATTAGAGCATTGTCCCAAGTGAGGAAAGGATGATGGAGACTATGATTCCCCCACAATTTGGGATGAGACTCCGGACGAAAAAAAAGAGTCCATAAAAGAAAAAAAGAGAGAAGAAGGCCCAAATAAAAAATGAGAGAAAAAGAGAGAAGGGACAATGTTACTATCCTTTTTCCACACTTGCGCTTCAAAGTAGCACCATGATATTCATGATAGAGAGTCTCTTATTTTGTCACTTTCATATACTAGTGGGAATTTTTCATTATAGAACTTGTCTTGTATATTCCAATGATGGGCTTCCTCAAATGCCCTAAGTCTGCGTGAGCAAGCAAGTTGGATGCACACCCACTTAGTTTCTTTGATGAGCTTTCATTTATTTATAGCTCTAGTGTATTCGTTGCATGGCAATCCCTACTCCTTGCATTGACATCAATCGGTGGGCATATCCATAGCCCATTGATTAGCTGCGTAAATGTGAGACTTTCTCCTTTTTTTTGTCTTCTCACACAACCTGAATCATTATATTCTATTCCACCCATAGTGCTATGTCCATGGCTCGCGCTCATATATTGCATAAAAGTTGAAACTTGAAAGAGTTTGAAAAGGCTAAGTATGAAACAATTGCTTGGCTTGTCATCGGGGTTGTGCATGATGAGAGCATTTTGTGTGAGAAAATGAAGCATGGCCAAACTATATGATTTTATATGGATAAGCTTTCTTTTGCTATGTGATTTTGATAGGACATAATTGCTTGGTTAGCATGCTTGAAGTATTATTATTTTAATGTCAACATTAAACTTTTATCTTGAATCTTCGGATCTGAACATTCATGCCACAATAAATAAAATTACATTGAAGAATATGCTAGAAAGCATTCCACATCAAAAATTCTGTTTTGATCATTTACCTACTCGAGGACGAGCGGGAATTAAGCTTGGGGATGCTTGATACGTCTCCAACGTATCTATAATTTTTGATTGTTCCATGCTATTATATATTCTGTTTTGGATGTTTAATGGGCTTTATTATACACTTTTATATTATTTTTGGGACTAACCTATTAACCCAAGGCCCAGTGCAAATTGCTGTTTTTTTGCCTATTTCAGTGTTTCGCAGAAAAGGAATATCAAACGGAGTCCAAACGGAATGAAACCTTTGGGAGCGTGATTTTTCGAACAAACATGATCCAGAGGACTTGGAGTGGACATCAAGAAACAACCAAGGAGGCCACGAGGCAGGGGGCACGCCTACCCCCCTGGGCGCGCCCTCCCCCCTCGTGGCTCCACCGACCTACTTCTTCCTCCTATATATGTTCATATACCCCGAAAACATCCAGGAGCACCACAAAACCCTATTTCCACTGCCTCAACCTTCTGTACCCAAGAGATCCCATCTTGGGGCCTTTTCCGGAGCTTCGCCGGAGGGGTCATCAATCATGGAGGGCCTCTACATCAACTCCATGGCCCCTCCGATGATGTGTGAGTAGTTTACTTCAGACCTTCAGGTCCATAGTTATTAGCTAGATGGCTTCTTATCTCTCTTTGGATCTCAATACAAAGTTCTCCTTAATCTTCTTGGAGAACTATTCGATGTAACTCTTTTTGCGGTGTGTTTGTCGAGATCCGATGAATTGTGGGTTTATGATCAAGTCTATCTATGAACAATATTTGATTCTTCTCTAAAATCTTTTATGTATGATTGGTTATATTTGCAAGTCTCTTTGAATTATCAGTTTGGTTTGGCCTACTAGATTGATCTTTCTTGCAATGGGAGAAGTGCTTAGCTTTGGGTTCAATCTTGCGGTGCTCGATCCCAGTGACAGAAAGGGAAATGACATGTATTGTAGTGTTGCCATCGAGGATAAAAAGATGGGGTTTATATCATATTGCTTGAGTTTATCCCTCTGCATCATGTCATCTTACCTAATGTGTTACTCTATTCTTTTGAACTTAATACTCTAGATGCATGCTGGATAGCGGTCGATGTGTGGAGTAATAGTACTAGATGCAGGCAGGAGTCGGTCTACTTGTCACGGACGTGATGCCTATATACATGATCATGCCTAGATATTCTCATAATTATTCGATTTTCTATCAATTGCTCGACAGTAATTTGTTCACCCACCGTAATACTTATGCTATCTTGAGAGAAGCCACTAGTGAAACCTATGGCCCCCGGGTCTATTCTCCATTATATTAATCTCCCGTCAACTAGTTATTTCTATTACCGCTTGAGGGAGTCCTGGATTAGGGGGTGTTCGGGTAGCCGGACTATACCTTCAGCCGGACTCCAGGACTATGAAGATACAAGATTGAAGACTTCGTCCCGTGTCCGGATGGGACTTTCCTTGGCGTGGAAGGCAAGCTTGGCGATGCGGATATTCAAGATCTCCTACCATTGTAACCGACTCTATGTAACCCTAACCCTATCTGGTGTATATATAAACCGGAGGGCTGTAGTCCGTAGGCAATCAACTCCATATACGACAATCATACCATAGGCTAGCTTCTAGGGTTTAGCCTCCTTGATCTCGTGGTAGATCTACTCTTGTACTACCCATATCATCAATATTAATCAAGCAGGACGTAGGGTTTTACCTCCATCAAGAGGGCCCGAACCTGGGTAAAACATCGTGTTCCCTGCCTCCTGTTACCATCCGGCCTAGACGCACAGTTCGGGACCCCCTACCCGAGATCCGCCAGTTTTGACACCGACATTGGTGCTTTCATTGAGAGTTCCTCTGTGCCGTCACAATCAGGAAGAATGCCTCCTCCCATCTTTAAAGACGGCGCCGTTGCTAAGGGAGCCTTGGCTGTCGGCCAAACCCTCCGGCTAGGTGGTTTCCTCATGACCGCCTGTTCGGCTGTTGCGCCGACGGTGACCTCTCGGGTCATCAAAAGCAACCTACACGTCAGCTCGGTGCTCGTCAAGCAGCTAGACCCAATGAAGCTCTCTTCCGTAAACAAGCTCTTGGATCGCATCGCCGCCCTGGGGTTCGCTACGGATTACGACCAGGTTGGGCTTAAACCCGATCTAAGAGAAATTAACTCTCCCCAAGTCACCCACCACGTTGACGTGGTAGAGACGCAGTGCGGCGAACCTTCATCTATTTTAAGGACTAGCTACGTCCGAATTCCCGACCCCTCGAAGCCGAATACCTGCGGAGGGGGAGATGTAACTCAAGACTTGAGCTTGGGATGAGGCAACGGGCCAGATTCACTGGACAACATCCAAGAATCCGAACTTCAGAGTTCGGAAACTCTTCGGCCTCCGAATCTTGGATTGGGTGAGGTTTCAGATTCAACGACACCCACCCACCCGATCATAAGCGATCTCTCCCAAATCAGGCAGAGGCCCGAGGAAACAGTACATCATTACCGGGCCAGATTCCTCCTGGTTATGAACAGGATAAAGGATTGCCGCGAGGAAGACGCAATCTCAATTTTCTGCAGTAATTGCATGGACAAGGGAATCCTTAACGCCGTAAGTCGTCGTGATATCACACGCTTCGCTGACTTGGCGTCCATAGTACAAAAATACTGTGCGATGGAAAGCGCCTGGAAAACCGAAATAAATTTTTGGGATAATCCGGCCTTGAATAGTAATCCCGTCCGAACTAAGAGGGTGCATTATCACAGGATACCCGGGATAAACACCAAAAAGCCAAAACCCTCTACAGGGCATGGAACCGTACTGGAAAGATGGCTTGATGGACCCTGTAGAATTCACAGTACAGAGGACGCCACACCAACTCACAGCCTTAGAGCATGTTGGATACTCCGGCAGGTGGCCAAAATCGGCGAGGACCTCTTAATTCCGGAAGCCGCAGAAAGCCAGCCCAAGGACACCAGTACCGTTCTCACAGTCTTCGAGACTTTCGCATCAAACAATGTGCAAAAAAGAACACCCCGCAGCCTCGCCGAAGTCTATCAAGTTGCAACAATAAATCCATGGAGCGACACTGCCATTACCTTCAACGCAAGTGATGAACCTAGATTCCGAACAGCCCGAGCACCAGCCGCATTGGTCCTCAGTCCCATAGTGGACGGCTTTCGCCTCACCAAGGTGCTCATGGATGGAGGCAGCAGACTGAACCTCATTTATGAGGAAACCCTTCAAAAAATGGAAATAGACTGGAACCGCGTCGAGCGAAGCAGCACAACCTTTAGAGGAATAATCCCTAGTCGGGAAGCGCGCTGCACAGGAAAAATCACACTAGATGTGGTGTTCGGCACGCCAGATAATTACAGGTCCGAAGAAGTCACGTTTTAGGTGGCCCCGTTCAAAAGCGGATATCATGCTTTACTAGGGCGGGAAGCATTCACAATCTTCCAAGCAATACCCCATTACGGGTACATGAAGCTTAAGATGCCCGGGTCGAACGAAATTATGACTCTAGCTAGTGATCCGGACATAGCACTCCGCGCCGAAAACAAGACGGCCGCATTAGCCCTTGAGGCACTATCCGAAGCCTTAGCGGCCGAGGAACTGACTGCGCCGCGCTCCACGGTTAACAGGGATGATGTGATACTCGACAAGAGATCCAAATCCACATCCTTCAAGCCAGCTGACGAAATAGTCAAATTCCAGGTCCATCCAACGGACCCCAATAAAACAGCTTCCATCGGGGCAGGACTGAACCCTAATGTAGACGCCGCACTGCAAGAGTTCCTACGAGAGAACTGGGACATTTTCGCCTGGCACCCTTCAGACATGCTAGGGATCCCACGCAGGCTGGCCAAACACAGCTTAAATATCCTAAAAGGATTCAAACATGTCAAACAAGCCCTTCGGCATTTTTCCGAACCCAAGAGACAGGCTATGGGAGAGGAGCTAGCCAAGCTATTGGAGGCCGGATTCATTAGAGACATAAAACATCCGGACTGGCTAGCAAACCTGGTGATGGTACCAAAGAAGGACAAATCCTGGCGCCTGTGTGTCGATTTTAAAGACCTTAACAAGGCTTGCCCAAAGGATCCCTTCCCCCTCCCCCGTATCGATCAAATTATCGATGCCACCACAGGACACGACTCGTTGTGTTTCCTCGACGCATACTTCGGTTACCATCAAATCAAGATGGCAGAATCAGACCAAGCCGCAACAGCATTCATCACACCATACGGCCCATTCTGCTTCAACACAATGCCCTTCGGGCTGAAAAACGCCGGCGCAACATATCAGCGCATGATCCAGACATGTCTGGCAAACCAGATCGGCAAAACAGTGGAGGCGTATGTGGATGATGTGGTCGTCAAATCAAGACATGTCGAATCTCTAGTAGACGACTTGAGGCTTGCATTCGATAACCTCCGAAAATATGACATCAAGCTCAACCCGGAAAAATGCGTCTTCGGCGTTCCAGCCGGAAAGCTCTTGGGCTTCATTGTATCCGGTAGAGGAATTGAAGCAAATCCAGCCAAGATCCGAGCTTTGTCACAATTGGATATCCCAAAGGACCTCAAAAAATACAAAAATTAACCGGATGCGTGGCAGCTTTAAGCCGCTTCATCTCCCGCTTGGGAGAAAAGGCACTACCCCTCTATCGCCTCCTTCGGCGCACCGAACACTTCGAGTGGACGGATGCCGCCACGGCCGGACTTGATGAAATAAAAGCCATATTGGCAACAAACCCAGTCCTGGCCGCGCCAAACACCGGCGAACCAATGTTATTGTACATTGCATCAACACATCAAGTTGTCAGCGCAGTGCTCGTTGTCGAGCGGGAAACGGATGGACACAAATTCCCCCTTCAAAGGCCGGTCTACTACGTATCCACTGTCCTCACTCCATGCAAATCACGGTACCCGCATTATCAAAAGATTGCATACGCGGTATTCATGGCATCCTGGAAGCTACGACACTACTTTCAAGAGTGTTCCATAACAGTAGCCTCGGAAGTACCACTCAACGATATTATCAACAACCGCGATGCAATGGGCCGGATTGCAAAATGGGCCATCGAGCTTCTCCCGTTCGATATAACCTATAAGCCACGACGAGCTATTAAATCGCAAGTTTTGGCCAACTTCGTCGCAGAATGGATGGAGGCCGAGCTCCCTAAAGAGTACGGCACATATTCAAACTGGATTATGCATTTCGACGGCTCCAAAATGTTGGCCGGACTGGGGGCTGGCATCGTCCTGACGTCCCCCATAGGAGACACAGTCCAATATGTGCTCCAGATCATGTACACGGATTCCAACATGCAGCCGAATATGAGGCCCTCCTACATGGTCTCCGGATAGCAGTATCCATGGGTATCCAGCGCCTAGAGGTACGCGGGGATTCAAACCTCGTGATATCACAAATAAATGGAGACTTTGACGCCAAGGACCCAAAAATGGCAGCTTACCGCAACGCCGTCCTAAAAATGTCAGCTCGGTTCGAAGGGCTGGAGTTTCACCATATAGCCTGAGAAAACAATCAAGCAACGGACGTCCTGGCATGCATTGGAGCAAAACGCGATGCAGTCCCCCCAACATCTTTTTGGAAAGATTGTTCAAGCCATCCGTAGCATGGGAGGGGGAACCCACAAATAACAGCCCGGACCCAGCCGCACCACTCGACGCCGAACAATCTGACACAATTGGAGGCTCTGCCAATGAAATTACACCTTCAGCCCACGTAATAATGGCGGTTATCGCCCCGTGGACAGAACCATTCCTAGCCTACCTTACTAGGCAGGAACTCCCGGAGGACCAAAACGAGGCCCGCTGCATAGTGCGGCGATCTAAAGCCTATAGAGTCCATGAGGGAGAGCTTTATAAGAAAAGCACTACCGGAGTCCTTCAAAGGTGCATCTCCGAAGAGGAAGGGCGGAACCTTCTGGCTGAAATTCATGCCGGACTCAGTGGTCACCACGCCACTGCTCGGTCCCTTGTTAGCAAGGCTTTCCGTACAGGCTTTTATTGGCCGACGACCCGGGCAGACGCTCAGGACCTAGTCCAACGGTGCGCTGGTTGCCAACTTTTTGCCAACCAAAGCCATATGCCACCCACCGCACTCCAAAATATACCCATCACCTGGCCTTTTGCGGTCTGGGGGCTTGACATGGTCGGACCCCTTAAAGGTGGGACCGATAGGAAAAAATACTTACTGGTCATGGTGGATAAATTCACCAAATGGATAGAAGCCAAGCCTGTTAAAACGGCCGAATCCGGACCTATGATAGACTTCATATCCGGGGTTGTACACTGTTATGGCGTCCCCCACAGCATCATAACCGATAACGGTACAAACTTTACCGCTGACGAGGTAAAACTCTGGTGCAAAAACATGGGCATCAAGCTCGATTATGCTTTCGTCTATCACCCACAAACCAACGGCCAGGTCGAACGTGCAAATGGTCTTATCATGAGCGGCATTAAACCCAGACTGGTGCGGTCCCTCAAGGAATCTAACACGCACTGGGTAGAGGAGCTCGACTCTGTGCTATGGGGGCTGCGGACCACGCCAAATCGCACCACCGGATACACACCATTTTTTATGGTGTACGGCGCAGAGGCAGTTCTGCCCTACGACATAATTCATGACTCACCTAGAGTGCGCATGTACGAAGAAAGAGAAGCCGAGCTCGATCGGCAGGACAACTTGGATGCCTTGGAGGAGGAGCGTGACGTGGCAAAAGCCCGTTCCGCATTTTATCAACAGCAGGCCCGAAGATATCAAAGCAGAGAAGTACGGGCCAAAAATTACAATGTTGGCGAACTAGTTCTACGCCTGCCGGATAATACAAAGGACAAACTCAAGCCCAAGTGGGAAGGTCCATTCATAATCGACCAAGTCCTGACTGGTGGGGCGTACCGCCAGCGAGATGCGTCGGATAACCGACTCGAGCCGAACCCGTGGAACGCCACCCGTCTCCGAAGATTCTATGCCTAGCGCCGGACTCTGTGTTCGTCTCCTTCCTCTGTCCATTTTTTGCATTTTTTTCTGTCTTACATTTCTCTCCTTCCCCTCTTTTCTTTTATAGCCCTTAAAGGCTCATCTAGTGACACGCCACTCGCGCTCATTAAACCTGGGGGCTTCTTTAGCAGAAGCTTATTTATACGGGCTTCACGCCCAACGCATGCGTCAAACTTCCGCATGTACCATTTTTCTTCACCATTATATGCATCGATATGACTTAAGTTTTGGCCAAGCTGGGTTGCCTGGCTCCTGTGCTTACCCCTACGTTCCCGATTGTTCGGCTAGGCGGTAAAGGGAGCACCTCTGCGATTGTTACTGCCGGGTCAACCGGATGTGTACCTCAGACTGGGTGAAGCCGAAAGCTAGCATTCTTAAGGGAATATTCGGTCGGTGAAATAAAAGATGATCTTTTTACTCATTTTATGCGCCCCCAGATGCTTTTTTTTTCTGCGTCTCTTCACGCAGTCCGGACATGCACCTTAGGGCATGCCTCCCAGCGAAAGGAACCCTTAATGGAACTATTCTCTCTGGAAGATGTTTCTTACTAACCATGTAATATAACATAACTAGTTGGGCACTTGTCTGATAAAGCATTGATGACCCCTACGCCTGGTCTCCACGCATACCCCGGTTCTTATATAACCGCTAGGGTATTCGGACACACTCCGGACCGTCAGGTCCCGAGGTTGAAGCGAAAAGGTCGGCAACAACAAACGATCTACAATCCGGCTAGAAGGCATTACACATGTCAATTCAAAATTACACAGTCATTCTGACTGATTGTATTCCTCTTCTATACCATCCAACAGGTTGTCTAATTTACAGTCCTGCTAGGAATACTTCGCGGCCAACTCTACTTGGCCGTATACTAAGCTTACAGGGATCTCCTTCTCGTCAGGCCCCACTGGTCCGACCTCGGCCATGTGGTTTGGGTCAGACTTCGTAAAACGGGTCTTCACCATGGCCCAGGCCTCCCTAGCGCCTTGTCGGCAGGCCGATATCTTCCATAACCGGAAGCGCCGCCGAGCTCCCTTCAGCTTCTCCGCAAGCTCTCCAAGGCCCTCGGGCACGGAGTGGGCAGGCCATAAGGCTTGGGCAATACCCCGCATCGCCTGCCGAATTCGCTCGTGCAGTTCCAAGAGTTCGGGAAGAAGGTCACCCGTAGAACCAGGCATCTCCTCTGCAGGACGACCTGTGAGCATACCTACAGACATTACTCTGTTAGTCGACTTCCTCGCCGAACTCTTTTTTCAAAGTTCATTCAAGCACTTACTAAAAATGCCACGTCGAAGCCGCTCCTTCGTGGAATCCGACAGCTGGCCACGAACATCTTTAAGTTCGACGTCCAGCTTGGTGTTGGCATCCTGAAGATCGTTCTTCTCTCGCCTCACCTTTGTCAACGTACTCTCACCGGCCTTTAGCCGGCGTAAGAGTTGTTGCTTGTCCGGATCGAGCCCGGCGCCATCTGCAAAATGATT
Organism: Triticum urartu; assembly: GCF_056163025.1. Taxonomy (NCBI): domain Eukaryota; kingdom Viridiplantae; phylum Streptophyta; class Magnoliopsida; order Poales; family Poaceae; genus Triticum; species Triticum urartu. The sequence goes on from NC_141875.1 coordinate 249,548,882, forward strand.
TGTCAGATTTGCACCCACACCGCACAATACTAATCTTTCAAAGTGTATCTTACCTGAGGGGGTCTCTTTGGGCTCCCCTGCTGCGGCTAGTGCGGCCTCTAGTTGGGTCTTGCACTTTTCCAGCTCCTGGGACAGTACGGTATTCTTCTCTGTAAGAAGCTGCATATTAGATGATCCTTAAATCAGTTGCTCTAACTGCTTCAAGTCTCGGGGGCTACTGGCATATATATGTTTAACCAAATTTTTCTTACCCGTATGTCTTTTACATACTGCTCCTTGGCTCTGGCTAAACCATTTTGAGCGGCACGAAGGTACGCATCTCCCGAATTAAAGGCATCTAAAGCCTCTTGGGAGAAACAAGCATCGCGTAGAACTGTCCGGCGACGCCTGTGGTTCATGGCACTCTCCACTTCAGAATTTGTGGCAGACAGCCTGTCCGCATCCTCTGTCGGAGGAGCGTCCGGTGGCGCATTGTGCTCGCCTCCGCTTCCTGGCCAGACGTTGGAGCCTGGCTGGTGGAGACGCGATTGGCAACCTCTCCGGATGTAGCCCTGCGAGGTCTCTTCGTTCTGAAGATAGCACGAACGTTAATATGCCCTGACAGAATAACACCAGGGAAACAGAGGGTGCGCTATACCTTTGCGCCGGCATCTCAGTCCGGACTGCATTCCTTTTTGTCCCACGGGGCCCTGCGGCCCCTCGTTGGCTAGCCGCCGCAGGTTCGGCCTCCTGCCTCGGAAATCTCCCCTGCAAAACACGGTTGTCGTCAGAAACACCGGAATATGTGAGAGTGGAATCTCTCTCAAGGGAATGAGACTCTGGTTTCTGTCACCTGGGAGGCCGGGATTAACCCTGGGTAATCAACCGTGATGGCTACCAAGGTATTGTCCTTGCTTAGCTGATGGAACACCCCGTCGATAAGCTCCACCGATATGTCCGGATCCTCTTCGGAGTCCGGATCGAGGGACCATTCTGGGTCCTCGGGCTATGGAGGGCGGCTGTTTATATCCTTTACCTCCTGTCGCAGTTCCTGCACTGAAGTCGTTAGACTACATATCTAACCGTGGGAGTATAAAACAAACGGGCAAGCGCAATTGTTCACTTACCCAACTTGGAGGATCGTACATAGTAAATCCGGCCTGCGGGTTGACGCGGAGGAATTCCTCCTTTTCTCCCTTGTACAAAGAGGATAAGATCTTTACTAGAGCGGCAGCTGAGGCCGGCCCCTTACGACCGTAACGTGTGGCGTCATCCTCCCCGTTGAAATCCCACATGGGGTGGCCTCTATATTGAAGCGGCTGCACCCCCGCATAATGCATGCGGCCATGACTCCAATCATGGTTAGTCCGGAATGAGCCAACAGTCTTATTCGGCCCATCAGGTAAAGGACGTCTCTGTCGCTTTCTCTCTGAGAGCTCCGCGGACGCCAGCTCAAGCGTTTCTTCAATGGAGCACTACTGAACTCAGGGAGACCGACCCGGATAGGGTCCGGTAGCGGTACATCATCTATGTAAAACCATTCCGAAGGCCGATCCTCGGACGCCTTCTTTGGGGTTCCGGATAGGTATTCGGTCCCGGCGATGCGCCATACTTCGGCTCTGCCCACTTGGTATATAGACCCCTCTTGAGAACGGGGCACCAGGCAGAATAACCTCTTCCACAGCGTGAAATGAGCCTCAACGCCTAAAAATAGCTCGCAAAGGGCGACGAAACCCGCAATATGCAATACGGAGGCGGGCGTGAGATTGTGCAGCTGGAGGCCGTAGAACTCCAGAAGCCCGCGGAGAAATGGATGAATTGGAAATCCTAGTCCCCTTATTAGATAGGGGACGAGGCACACCCGCTCTCCTTTAGAAGGATTGGGGGTGCTCTCCGCTTGTTTTCCGCCATTGTAGGTGGCGAGACCGGCTCGGACCGGGACCATGTATGCCTGAGGGAGAAATCCCTTGGCCTGAAGCGACACTAACTCGCTATGCGGGATGGTGCAACTCTCCCAGTCCCCGGGTTTGGGACCGGAGGGGCGAGGGGAGGAGCTGCGATGGCTGGTCATGTTGGAATGGACCTTTGCTGGAAGCACTCTGATGATAACTCGTGGAAAGGAGAAGATGTGGTTTGGACCTAAATCCCCATCCCGTTAAATAGGCGGCTCGTTTATACGGCTAGGGGTGTGGATGTAAAAACGCCTCGGCTTTTCGCATTCGTTTGACACATGGAAGACGGCCATTATTGGGCGTGGAAGCCGAGGATCACTACATTACAAAAATCAGACATTATTCCTACAGGTACACAAGATTTGGAGAAGAACCCGCCTTGCAATGCCGAACAATCTGCGCGCCGGACTCGTCGTCATTGAAGCCTGGTTCGGGGGGCTACTGAGGGAGTCCTGGATTAGGGGGTGTTCGGGTAGCCGGACTATACCTTCAGCCGGACTCCAGGACTATGAAGATACAAGATTGAAGACTTCGTCCCGTGTCCGGATGGGACTTTCCTTGGCGTGGAAGGCAAGCTTGGCGATGCGGATATTCAAGATCTCCTACCATTGTAACCGACTCTATGTAACCCTAACCCTATCTGGTGTATATATAAACCGGAGGGCTGTAGTCCGTAGGCAATCAACTCCATATACGACAATCATACCATAGGCTAGCTTCTAGGGTTTAGCCTCCTTGATCTCGTGGTAGATCTACTCTTGTACTACCCATATCATCAATATTAATCAAGCAGGACGTAGGGTTTTACCTCCATCAAGAGGGCCCGAACCTGGGTAAAACATCGTGTTCCCTGCCTCCTGTTACCATCCGGCCTAGACGCACAGTTTGGGACCCCCTACCCGAGATCCGCCGGTTTTGACACCGACACCGCTTATTTTGCAATCTTTACTTTTAATCTTTATCATAAAAATAGCAAAAATAGTATCTTATCATCTCTATCAGATCTCACTCTCGTAAGTGACCGTGAAGGGATTGACAGCCCCTTTATCGCGTTGGTTGCGAGGTTCATATTTGTTTGTGTAGGTACGAGGGACTTGCGTGTGGCCTCCTACTGGATTGATACCTTGGTTCTCAAAAACTGAGGGAAATACTTATGCTACTTTGCTGCATCACCCTTTCCTCTTCAAGGGAAAACCAACACAGTGCTCAAGAGGTAGCACGTATGTAGCATTGTCTATCTTGTCGCGAACGTGTACGTACATACTGGTCGATTGGTCGCTCTGCAACGATGAACCGTGGCTGAGTAAGTAGCGGCACATGTCATAGTAGAGCCCCCCACGTAGCAGTTCAGGCTGTCCCGTCTAAACCGTGTACACGTACATATAGCCACACGCCAAAAAATATGGCCACGTATGTACATAAGAGCGGGGTCTCGAAACGCATACTCGCGCATACAGATGGCCAGGGCTCGTGTACATGGAGAGGCAACGGAAAACAATGATGTTGTCTTGTTCATCTTCAGCTAAGCAGCTGGGTCAAAATGGAGGAAACAGCGCCGTGTTCATCGGGAGCCAAGTGACTGGGTTGGAACGCGTCCTGTTCATCGGGGGGCTACAGACTGGGTCAGAATGGGTCGTGTTCAATGGGAGCCAACTGGCTTGGACGAAACAACTGCAAATGGGGTCTGGCGTACCACAAAATGGAGGAAAACGGCCTTGTGTTAGACCGTGTACAGTCGAAACGGGGTCCTGTTCAACGGGAAGGGTCTGGTGTACCACAAAACGGAGAAAACGGACTTGTATTCGAGCTCCTACGGTCGAAACGGGGTGCTGTTGATCGGGAGGGGTGTGGCGTACCGCAAAACGAAGGAAACAGACTTGTGTTGGAGCGCCTACGGTCGAAACGGGGGTCCTGTTCATCAAGAGGGGTGTGGCGTACCGCAAAACGGGACTCCATGGGCTACTGTTCATCCACCATCTACTGCCTCGCTCCAGCCTCCATAGGCTACTGTTCATCCACCGTCGACCTCCTCCAGCCTCCACCTGCGACTGTTCATCCACGGCGTCTCCCTCCTGCCTCCACCAGCTACTGTTCATCCACGAGCTCCTCTTCATCCAGCCCTCTCCACGGGGTCCTATTCAACCACGCCTGCACGGGCTACTGTTCATCCAGCCCTCCACCGGCTACTGTTCAACCAACCCTCCACCGGCTGCTGTTCATCCAGCCCTCCACGGGGTCCTGTTCATCCAGCCCCCAATCGGCTCGATCAGGGTCCTGTTCATCCAGCAGCAACCGCCTCTACTACTACGGGGCCCTGTTCATCCAACCCCCACCGGGATCTATTCATCCAACCCCCACCGGGATCTATTCATCCAACCCCCAACAACTCTCATCGTTCATCAAGAGGCAGCAGGTTTGATCGGCTTTAGTTAGCAGCAGTAGTGAAGGAATTGCTCGATCAGGTTTAGTTAACAGCCAGATCGATCGATCGCTCGGGTTCAGTAATGTGTAGCCTGCAGTGCAAGCGCTCGGGTTTAGTTAGAGCCCAACGCCTCGCACCCACGCGCGTACGTGTATGAGAGAAACGTGCAGTCCCTCCATGCATCGCTCGGCCCCGACCACCCGCCATAACCGGAAACTCCTCGATATTTTCCTCGCCCTCGCTTCTACCACGGTTTTTTCCATCATGGACGGCCCAAAGAATGTCATGCAGCTGCATCTTCGGCCCGCCCAGGATGAAAAGCCCATTTTCTGTCATGATTTTTTGTCATAGAAGTAGGAGCCCACCACATCTATGATGATACCGGGTTTTGTCACAATTACCGTCATAGAAGTGTCATAAGCATGACAGGAAAAAAATTCGTTCGGCCCAAAATGTCATGGATGTGTCCTTTTTTGTAGTGTTGGGAAGAAGCTAACTTCATGGAATGATGAGATGATCATGCAATTCTACTTGACAGCTCACTTCTATCCCAATGGAAGGATAGTTTGGATGACCGAAGGAGTCAAATGCCAGTCTAGCGTGCTTGAGTGGACCACTCTACTTAGTGTGCTTAAGGCTCACGAGTAAGACATTGATATGTATGCTAAGCCGAAGATGGACCACAACATCATGGCTAACATGTACAGGAAGATTCCTAAGAAGTACAAGGACTCTCACAAGCTTGGTTCTACTTATCATCTGTTGGCAGGACTTGGTACCTCCAACACCCTCATGAGGCATACTTTGATGCCCAAGTCAGGCAATGAGAGGATGATTCATGGTCACTCCATCAACATGTTGCATCACATTGACCAACAGGAAAAATTCAGTGTCATGGATCTCATAGTGGAAACCATCAAGAGGACAACTGCTGACCAGAAGAGATCTTGCAGTTTTGCCCCTCACATTCACACGCTTATCAACTCGAAGGGTGCACACAAGTCTTTTCTGCTGGATCGTGAGCATTTGCCGCTTTGACCTGAGTTTGAGGATAACACTGTGATGATGGATCCTTCCCATCCTACCTTGGCCACAGCACAGGCAAGTGCGGAGGCTGCAAGGACTTAAGGACCTAGTGCTCCCTTGATACGTCTCCATCGTATCTACTTTTCCAAACTCGTTTGCTCTTGTTTTGGACTCTAACTTCAGGACTTAAGGACCTCGGGAGGGTAGATCTAGAGTCTGTTTTGGGCTCCAGAGAGGGGAAATTGCCGCCATCGTCATCATCAACCATCCCCCTTCGCCAATTTCATGATGCTCACCGCCATGCGTGAGTAATCCCATCGTAGGCTTGCTGGACGGTGATGGGTTGGATGAGATTTACCATGTAATCGAGTTAGTTTTGTTAGGGTTTGATCCCTAGTATCTACTATGTTCTAAGACTGATGTTGCTATGACTTTGTTGTGCTTAATGCTTGTCACTAGGGCCCGAGTGCCATGATTTCAGATCTGAACCTATTATGTTTGCATGAATATATTCGTGTTCTTAATCCATTCTTGCAAGTTATAGTCACCTACTACGTGTAATGATCCGGCAACCCTGGAGTGACAATAGTCAAGACACTTCCAGGTGATGACCGTAGTTTGAGGAGTTCATGTTTTCAGTAAGTGCTAATGCTTTGGTCCGGTACTCTATTAAAAGGAGGCCTTAATATCCCTTAGTTTCCAACAGGACCCCGCTGCCACGGGAGGGTAGGACAAAAGATGTCATGCAAGTTCTTTTCCATAAGCATGTATGAGTATATTCCGAATACATGCCTACATTATATTGATGAATTGGAGCTAGTTTTGTGTCACCCTATGTTCTAACTATTGCATGATGAATGTCATCCGACATAATTATCCATCATTGATCCATTTCCTATGAGTTCATTTCATATTGATCTTTGCTTCATTACTTTTTCGTTGCCACTGTTACGATTGCTACAAAACTGCTATTGTTACTTTTGCCACTGTTACCGTTACTTCCATACTACTTTGCTACTAAATATTTTGCTGTAGATATTAATTCTTTTAGGTGTGGTTGAATTGACAACTCAGCTACTAATACTTGAGAATATCTTTGGCTCCCCTTGTGTCGAATCGATAAATTTTGTTTGAATACTCTACCCTCGAAAACTGTTGCGATCCCCTATACTTGTGGGTTATCAAGAGCTTTTTCTGGCACCGTTGCCGGGGAGTATAGCTCTATTCTCTGAGTTACTTGGGATTTATATCTATAAGCTATTCTTTCCGTTCGATCTATTCAAGAGTTCGCACTAAAATAACACAAAGCTATTCTTTCCATTCGATCTATCCTAGAGTTCGTACTAAAATAACACCAAAGCAAATTCTGATTCATAATACTCAATCCAACACAAAGAACTTCAAAGAGTGCCCCAAGATTTCTACCGGAGAAACAAAGACAAGAACATGCATCAACCCCTATGCATAGATTACCCCAATATCACCTCGGGAATCCGTGAGTTGAGTGCCAAAACATATACCAAGTGAATCAATACGATACCCCATTGCACGAGTATTCAATTGCAAGACATATATCAAGTGTTCTCAAATCCATAAAAGTATTCAATCCGATAACAACGAAATCTCAAAGGGAAAAACTCAATTCATCACAACAAGATAGAGAGGGGAAAACACCATATGATCCGACTATATTAACAAAGCCCGTGATACATCAACATCATGACATCTCAAGAACGTGGGAGAGAGAGAGAGATACATTAAACACATAGCTACCGGTACAAACCCTTAGCCCCGAGGGTGGACTACTCCCTCCTCATCGTGGTGGCCGCAGGGATGATGAAGATGGCCATCGGAGATGATTCCCCCCTCCGACAGGGTGCCGAAAAGGGTCTAGATTGGTTTTCGGTGGCTACAGAGCCTTGCGGCGGCGTAACTTCTGATCTAGGTTAACCCTGAGGGGTTCGGAATATTTGGGAATTTATAGTGCAAAGAAGGGGTGCGGGAGGCCAACGATGTGGGAACAACCCACCTGGGGGTTGCCTGGGCCCCCAGGCACACCCTGGTGGGTTGTGCACCCCTTGGGGCACCCCCGGGGTGCTTCTTTGTCCCATTGGTATTCTTCTGGTCCATAAAAAATCCACAAAAAGTTTCGCGGTGTTTGGACTCCGTTTGATATTGATTTCCTGCGATGTAAAAAACAAGCAAAAAACAGCAACTAGCACTGGGCACTGGGTCAATAGGTTAGTCCCAAAAATTGATATAAAGTTGCTATAAAATGATTGTAAAACATCCAAGAATGATAATAAAACAGCATGAATACTTCATAAATTATAGATAAGTTGGAGACGTATCAGCATCCCCAAGCTTAATTCCTACTCGTCCTCGAGTAGGTAAATGATAGAAGAAATAATTTATGAAGTGTGAATGCTAGCAAAGTGCATAAGTTTGATCAATGACAGTTTCAATCACTTTTCCTAGCATCATAACAACAATTCTTTCTTATGAACTTCTCATGTTAAAGTAGCAACCAATTCACATGTTAAGGTTCAAACAATGAACTATCTTGAAACTCAACAACCTATGTTCTCAGTCACCAAGCAATTGCAATTCAACTTATTCAACAGAGTTTAAGTAAGAGCTCCACATACTCAACCATCATATAGTCTTCTATGATTGCTTACACTCACCGCATACACATGAGCAAAACGTTTCAACCGAACACATAGAAAGATAGGGGCTTATTGTTTTGCCTCCCAACGTATTCACCTCAAGGGTGATGTCAACAATAATAACTCATGCTAGCCATATTCAACTGGACATATGTGCCTAGATTTTTCCTCACCACATGATGCTTGCCAAAGAGGAAAATAAAAAGGAATAGAGAGAAAAACTTTGACTCTTGCATGAAAGTAAATACATAAAAGTAAAAGATAGGCCCTTCGCAGAGGGAAGTAGAGGTTGCCATGCGCTTATTTGTTTGTATGCTCAACCCCTTAGTGCAAAAGAACGTCACGTTATATTTCCCCTTATGATAGCAACCTTCATTATGTAGTCTGTCGCTTTTATTACTTTGCCATCACAAGTTTGTACAATGCTCAATTTTCTCTTACACTAAACGATCTAACATTTTTAGAAGCAATTTTTATTGCCTTATTGCACCGATGACAACTTACTTGAAGGATCTTGCTCAATCCTTAGGTAGGTATGGTGGACTCTTGAAAATAAGATTTGGGTTTAAGGGTTTTTGGATGCACAAGTAGTATCTCTACTTGGTGTGGAATTTTTGGCTAGCAAAGATGGGGGAAGCACCACATGTTGAAGGATCTATGACAATATAACTTCTATGTGAATATGAACAAACATAAATCATTACGTTGTCTTCCTTGTCCAACGTCAACAATTTTGGCATATAATATTTTGATGGGGGCTCACAATCACAAAAGATTTCCATGATAGTGTATTTGCATGTGAAAGTTCTCTTCCTTATACTAATTATTCGTGAATTGCTTGTATGACCAATATTGTGATTGTCGAGCCTCAAAAGATTTCACTTTATAAACCCAATGTGAAGCTACCACTAGGCATGATATTATTTCAACTTCATGACATTCAATTTATTCAACAATTTACTCATTGGATATAAGTGAAGCACAAGAGTAAATGACATGGAAAAGAGCTTCGTTGACGGGATGTGAATGTCGCTTACCTAGCCTCCCTGGTAACTATTTGAGGACTCTATTTTATTTAAAAACTTTCAGATATAAGTATTTTATTAAAACAGCAAGCAAAATGAAAATAAAATGACATTCTAAGAATAGCACAACTCATGTGAAGAAGCAAAAACTTAGGCTCAACCGATACTAACCGATAATTGTTGATGAAGAAAGGTGGGATGCCTACCGGGGCATCCCCAATCTTAGATGCTTGAGACTTCTTGAAATATTATCTTGGGATGCCTTGGGCATCCCCAAGCTTGAGCTTTTGTGTCTCCTTAATTCTTCTCATATCACGGTTTTCCTAAATCTCAAAAGCTTCATCCACACAGAACTCAACAAGAACTCGTGAGATAAGTTAGTATAAACCAATGCAAAACCCTTATCATTCTCTACTGTAGCAAATCACTAAAATTATTATTAAACATTGCATACTAAATGCCTCTTCATATTTAATACTCCTATCCTTAGATAGAATCATTAAACAAGCAAACATATGCAAACGATGCAAACATAACAGCAATCTGCCAAAACAGTACAATCTATAAAGAATGCAAGAGTATCAATACTTCCCTAACTCCAAAAATTCTGAAAATCTATCATACTGTAGAAAATTTATCAGACCTCATTTTGCAAAAAGTTTCAACATTTTATCACATTTTTAATTTTCTAGGGAATTTTTGCAACAGCGGTAGACTTTTTGTTTTCAAACAGCAACATGTATACTTGCAAAATAAGCATGGCAAAGGCTATCATTGCCACTTTTATTGAAATAAAAGATGCAAAACACTATTCTAAATAACAGAAAACAAATCCTAACAAAATAAATTGACGCTCCAAGCAAAACACTTATCGTGTGACGAATGAAAACATAGCTCCAAGTGAGGTTACCGATAATGTTGGAGACGAAAGAGGGGATGCCTTCCGGGGCATCCCCAAGCTTAGTTTCTTGGATCTTCCTTGAATATGTCCTTGGGGGTGCCTTGGGCATCCCCAAGCTTAGGGTATTGTCACTCCTTATTCTCCTCATATCGACATCTCACCCAAAACTTGAAAACTTCAATCACACAAAACTTAACGGAACTTCGTGAGATAGGTTAGTATGATAAAGAGCAAACCGTTTCACTTTTGGTATTGTCAAAGATAAGATTCATAATTGTTCTCATACAACGCCTACTTTAGCATATCATTTCCACAATTTATATTATGCAATATAAGCCATGGAAATTAGAAAACAAGCAAACTATGCATTGAAAACAGAATCTGTCAAAAACAGAACAGTTTGTAGTAATCTGTACTCCAACCATACTTCTGCTACTCCAAAGATTCTAACAAAATAGGAAAACCTAGGTAATTTGTCTATTAGTCTTCTGCAAAAATAATCAGCATTTTATCACGCTTATGTTAAAAATGATAATTGTTTTCCTGAGCGCAAAAGTTTCTGTTTTTCAGCAAGATCAAATCAACTATTACTGTAAGCCATCCCAAAGGTCTTACTTGGCACTTTATTGAAACAAAAGCAATAAAACATGACTAATACAGCAGCCTAATCATGTGAACACATAAAAATAGTAGGGTTAAATGTTGGGTTGTCTCCCAACAAGCGCTTTTCTTTAATGCCTTTTAGCTAGGCATGATGATTTCAATGATGCTCGCATAAAAGATAAGAATTGAAACATAACAAGAGCATCATGAAACACATGGCAAGCACATTTAAGCATAACCCACTTCCTATGCATAGGGATTTTGGTATTACTGAGATATGTAAAAGCATAAGTTCCCCTCTCATAATAATTTTCAGTAGCATCATGAATGAATTCAACAAAATAGCTATCACATAAAGCATTCTTTTCATGATACATAAGCATAGAAATTTTCTCACTCTCCACATAAGCAAATTTATTCTCGTGAATAGTAGTGGGAGCAAACTCAACAAAATAACTATCATGGGATTGAAAATTAAAATCATGATGACAAGTTTCATGGTTATCATTACTCAATATAGCATACATGTCATCACCATAATCATCATAGATAGCAACTTTGTTGTCATAATCAATTGCAACCTCTTCCAAAATAGTGGATTCATCATTAAATAAGGTCATGGCCTCTCTGAATCCACTTTCATCAATATAATCATCATAAATAGGAGGTGTGCAATCATAATAATAAATTTGCACATCAAAACTTGGGGGACTAAAAATATCATATTCATCAAATATAGCATCCCAAGCTTATGGCTTTGCATATCATTAGCATCATGCATATTCAAAGAATTCATACTAACAACATTGCAATCATGCTCATCATTCAAATATTTTGTGCCAAACATTTTATTGACTTCTTCTTCTAACAATTGAGCACAATTTTCCGAACCATCATTTTCAAGAAAGATGTTATAAAGATGATCAATAATATGATGCAACCTCAGTTCCATTTTTTATGTAGTTTTCTTTTATAAACCAAACTAGTGATAAAACAAGAAACTAAAAGATTAAATTGAAAGATCTAAAGATATACCTTGAAGCACTCACCTCCCCGGCAACGGCGCCAAAAAGAGCTTGATGTCTACTACGCAACTTTATTCTTGTAGACACGTGTTGGGCCTCCAAGCGCAAAGTTTTGTAGGACAGTAGCAATTTTTCCTCAAGTGGATGACCTAAGGTTTATTAATCCGTGAGAGGTGTAGGATGAATATGGTCTCTCTCAAACGAACCTGCAATCAAATACAAGAAATCTATTGTGTCCCCGACACACCTAATACAATGGCAAATTGTATAGGTGCACTAGTTCGGCGAAGAGATGGTGATAAAAGTGTAATATGGATGGTAGAAATATATTTTTATAATCTGAATAAATAAAAACAGTAAGGTAGCAAATAGTAAACGGGCACAAAAACGGTATTGCAATGCTTAAAAAATGAGGCCTAGGGTCCGTACTTTCACTAGTGCAACCTCTCAACAATGCTAATATAATTGGATCATATAACCATCCCTCAAAGTGCGATGAAGAATCACTCCAAAGTTCCTATCTAGCGGAGAGCATAAGAATAAATTGTTTGTAGGGTACGAAACCACCTCAAAGCTATTCTTTCCATTCGATCTATTCAAGAGTTCGTATTAAAATAACACAAAGCTATTCTTTCCATTTGATCTATCCTAGAGTTCGTACTAAAATAAAACCAAAGCAAATTCATATTCATAATACTCAATCCAACACAAATAACTTCAAAGAGTGCCCCAAGATTTCTGCCGGACAAACAAAGACAAGATCATGCATCAACCCCTATGCATAGATTACCCCAATGTCACATCGGGAATCCGCGAGTTGAGTGCCAAAACATATATCAAGTGAATCAATGCGATACCCCATTGTCACCACGAGTATTCAACTGCAAGACATATATCAAGTGTTCTCACATCCATAAAAGTATTCAATCCGATAACAATGAAATCTCAAAGGGAAAAACTCAATTCATCACAACAAGATAGAGAGGGGAAAACACCATATGATCCGACTATATTAACAAAGCCCGCGATACATCAAGATCATGACATCTCAAGAACACGAGAGAGAGAGAGAGATTAAACACATAGCTACTGGTACAAACCCTCAGCCCCGAGGGTGGACTACTCCCTTCTCATCGTGGTGGCCGCCGGGATGATGAAGATGGCCACCGGAGATGATTCCCCCCTCCGACAGGGTGCCGGAAAGGGTCTAGATTGGTTTTCGGTGGCTACAGAGCCTTGCGGCGGCGGAACTTCTGATCTAGGTTAACCCTGAGGGGTTTCAAAATATTTGGGAATTTATAGTGCAAAGAAGGGATGCGGGAGGCCACCGAGGTGGGCACAACCCACCTGGGCGCGCATGGGTCCCCAGGCGCGCCCTGGTTGGTTGTGCCCCCCTCGGGGCACCCCCAAGGTACTTCTTTGGCCCACTGGTATTCTTCTGGTCAATAAAAATCCACAAAAAGTTTCGTGGTGTTTGGACTCGTTTGATATTGATTTCCTACAATGTAAAAAACAAGCAAAACACAGCAACTAGCACTGGGCACTGGGTCAGTAGGTTAGTCCCAAAAATAGATATAAAGTTGCTATAAAATGATTATAAAACATCCAAGAATGATAATAAAACAACATGAATACTTCATAAATTATAGATACCTTGGAGACGTATGAATAGATCGAACGCCAAATAAAATAAATAAGAATAAAATGCAGTAAGGTATTTTTGTATTTTTGGTTTAACAGATCTAAAAATAAAAGCAAAGGAAAATATATCGCAAAGTCAAATAATATGAGAAAGAGACCCGGGGGCCGTAGGTTTCACTAGTGGCTTCTCTCGAGAAAAATAGCAAACGGTGGGTAAACAAATTACAGTTGAGCAATCGATAGAACTTCAAATAATCTTGACGATATCCAGGCAATGATCATTATATAGGCATCACGTACAATATTAGTAGACCGACTCCTGAGTGCATCTACTACTATTACTCCACACATCGACCACTATCCAGCATGCATCTAGTGTATTAAGTTCATGGAGAAACGAAGTAATGCAATAAGAACGGTGACTTGATGTAGACAAGATCTATATATGTAGAGATAGACCCCATCGTTTTATCCTTAGTAGCAATGATACATACGTGTTCGTTCCCCTTCTGTCACTGGGATCAAGCACCGTAAGATCGAACCTACTACAAAGCACCTCTTCCCATTGCAAGATAAATAGATCAAGTTGGCCAAACAAAACCCAAATATCAGAGAAGAAATACAAGGCTATAAGCAATCATGCATAAAAGAGATCAAAGAAACTCAAATACTTTCATGGATATAAAAAGATAGATCTGATCATAAACTCAAAGTTCATCTGATCCCAACAAACACACCGCAAAAAGAATTACATCATATGGATCTCCATGACACCATTGTATTGAGAATCAAACGAGAGAGAGAGAGGAAGCCATCTAGCTACTAACTACGGGCCCGAAGGTCTACAAAGAACTACCCAGGCATCATCGGAGAGGCACCAATGGAGGTGGCGAACCCCATCCGTCATGGTGTCTAGATTGGATCTAGTGGTTCTGGACTCTGCGGCGGCTGGAATTGATTTTCATCGACTCCCTTAGGGTTTCTGGAATATTGGGGTATTTATAAAGCAAAGAGGTGGTCCGGGGGGTGCTACCTCTTGAGCACTGCGTTGGTTTTCCCCGAAGAGGAAGGGATGATGCAGCAAAGTAGCGTAAGTATTTCCCTCAGTTTTTGAGAACCAAGGTATCAATCCAGTAGGAGGCTACGCGCGAGTCCCTCACACCTGCACAAAACAAATAAATCCTCGCAACCAATGCAAATAGGGGTTGTCAATCCCTATAGGGCCACTTACGAGAGTGAGATCTGATAGATATGATAAGATAAGATTTTTGGTATTTTTATGATAAAGATGCAAAGTAAAATAAAGGCAAAGTAAATAGCAAAGGAAATAACTAAGTAGTAGGAGATTAATATGATAAAGATAGACCCGGGGCCATAGGTTTCACTAGTGGCTTCTCTCAAGAGCATAAGTATTCTACGGTGGGTGAACAAATTACTGTTGAGCAATTGACAGAATTGAGCATAGTTATGAGAATATCTGGGTATGATCATGTATATAGGCATCACGTCCGAGACAAGTAGACCGACTCCTGCCTGCATCTACTACTATTACTCCACTCATCGACCGCTATCCAGCATGCATCTAGAGTATTAAGTTAAAAACAGAGCAATGCCTTAAGCAAGATGACATGATGTAGAGGGATAGACTCATGCAGTATGAAGAAAACCCCATCTTGTTATCCTCGATGGCAACAATACAATACGTGCCTTGCTGCCCTTACTGTCACCGGGAAAGGACACCGCTAGATTGAACCCAAAGCTAAGAACTTCTCCCATTGCAAGAAAGATCAATCCAGTAGGCCAAACCAAACTGATAATTCGAAGAGACTTGCAAAGATAACCAATCATATATAAAAGAATTCAGATAAGATTCAAATATTGTTCATAGATACTCTTGATCATAAACCCACAATTCATCGGTCTCAACAAACACACCGCAAAAGATTACATCGAATAGATCTCCACAAGAGAGGGGGAGAACTTAGTATTGAGATCCAAAGAGAGAAAAAACCATCTAGCTAATAACTATGGACCCGAAGGTCTGAGGTAAACTACTCACACTTCATCGGAAGGGCTATGGTGTTGATGTAGAAGCCCTCCGTGATCGATGCCCCCTCCGGCGGAGCTCCGGAAAAGGCCCCAAGATGGGATCTCGTGGATACAGAAAGTTACGGCGGTGGAATTAGGGTTTTGGCTCCGTATCTGGTAGTTTGGGGGTACATAGGTATATATAGGAGGAAGGAGTACATCGGTGGAGCAACAGGGGGCCCACGAGGGTGGAGGGTGCGCCTGGTGGGGGTGGGCGCGCCCCCCTACCTTGTGGCCTCCTGTTTTATTTCTTGACGTAGGGTCCAAGTCTCTCGAGTCTTGTTCGTTGAGAAAATCACGTTCCCGAAGGTTTCATTCCATTTGGACTCCGTTTGATATTCCTTTTCTTCGAAACCCTAAAACAGGCAAAAAACAGCAATTCTGGGCTGGGCCTCCGGTTAATAGGTTAGTCCCAAAAATAATATAAAAGTGGATAATAAAGCCCAATAATGTCCAAAACAGTAGATAATATAGCATGGAGCAATCAAAAATTATAGATACGTTGGAGACGTATCAAGCCTCCCCAAGCATAATTCCTGCTTGTCCTCGAGTAGGTAAATGATAAAAACATAATTTTTGATGCACAGTGCTAATTGGCATAATTTTAATGTAATTCTTCTTAATTGTGGTATGAATATTCAGATCCGAAAGATTCAAGACAAAAGTTCATATTGGCATAAAAATAATAATACTTCAAGCATACTAACAAAGCAATTATGTCTTCTCAAAATAACATGGCTAAAGAAAGCTATCCCTACAAAATAATATAGTCTGGCTATGCTCTATCTTCACCACACAAAATATTTAAATCATGCACAACCCCTATGACAAGCCAAGCAATTGTTTCATACTTTTGACATTCTCAAAACCTTTTCAATCTTCACGCAATACATGAGCGTGAGCCATGGATATAGCACTATCGGTGGAATAGAGTGGTGGTTGTGGAGAAGACAAAAAGGGAGAAGATAGTCTCACATCAACTAGGCGTATCAACGGGCTATGGAGATGCCCATCAATAGATATCAATGTGAGTGAGTAGGGATTGCCATGCAACGGATGCACTAGAGCTATAAGTATATGAAAGCTCAAAAAGAAACTAAGTGGGTGTGCATCCAACTTGCTTGCTCATGAAGACCTAGGGCGTTTTGAGGAAGCCCATCATTGGAATATACAAGCCAAGTTCTATAAAGAAAGATTCCCACTAGTATATGAAAGTGATAACATGAGAGACTCTACTATGAAGATCATGGTGCTACTTTGAAGCACAAGTGTGGTAAAAGGATAGTAACATTGTCCCTTCTCTCTTTTTCTCTCATTTTTTTCTTTTCCTTTTTTGTTTTGGTCCTTTTCTCTTTTTTATGGCCTCTTTTCTTTCTTTTTTTGTCCGGAGTCTCATCCCGACTTGTGGGGGAATCATAGTCTCCATCATCCTTTCCTCACTGGGACAATGCTCTAATAATGATGATCATCACACTTTTATCTTACAACTCAACAATTACAACTTGATATTTAGAACAAAATATGACTCTATATGAATGCCTCCGACGGTGTACCGGGATATGCAATGACTCATGAGTGACATGTATGAAAGAATTATGAATGGTGGCTTTACCACAAATACGATGTCAACTACATGATCATGCTAAGCAATATGACAATGATGGAGTGTGTTGAGGGAGTCCTGGATTAGGGGGTGTCCGGATGGCCGGACTATACCTTTAGCCGGACTCCTGGACTATGAAGATACAAGATTGAAGACTTCGTCCCGTGTCCGGAAGGGACTTTTCTTGGCGTGGAAGGCAAGCTTGGCGATACGGATATGTAGATCTCCTACCATTGTAACCGACTTTGTGTAACCCTAACCCTCTCCGGTGTCTATATAAACCGGAGGGTTTTAGTCCGTAGGACAACATACAGAACAACAATCATACCACAGGCTAGCTTCTAGGGTTTAGCCTCTCCGATCTCATGGTAGATCTACTCTTGTACTACCCATATCATTAATATTAATCAAGCAGGACGTAGGGTCTTACCTCCATCAAGAGGGCCCGAACCTGGGTAAAACTTCGTGTCCCTTGCCTCCTGTTACCATCCGGCCTAGAAGCGCAGTTCGGGACCCCCTACCCGAGATCCGCCGGTTTTGACACCGACATTGGTGCCTTCATTGAGAGTTCCTCTGTGTTGTCGCCATCAGGAAGGATGCTTCGCCCCATCTTTAAAGACGACATCGTTGCTAAGGGAGCTTTGGCTGTCGGCCAAACCCTCCGGCTAGGTGGTTTTCTTATGACCGCCTGTTCGGCTTCTGCGCCGACGATGACCTCTCGAGCCATCGAAAACAATCTTCATGTCAGCTCGGAACTCGCCGAGCAGTTAGATCCAATGGAGCTCTCCTCCATAAATGATCTCTTGGATCGCATCGCCGCCCTGGGAGTCGCTACGGATTACGACTAGATTGGGCCTAAACCCGATCTGAGAGAGATTAACTCTCCCCAAGTCACCTATCACGTTGTCGTGGTAGAGGGACAGTGCGGCGACCCTTCATCTATCTTAAGGACTAGCTACGTCCAGATTCCCGATCCCTCCAAGCCGGATACCCGTGGAGTTGAGGATATCACTCAAGACCTGAACTTAGAGTCAGGCGACGGGCTGGATTCATTGGACAACATCCAGGAATCCAAATTTTCGAGTTCGGAAATTCCTCGGCCTCTGAGCCTCAGATGGGGTGAGGCTTCGGATTTAATTCCACCCACCCACCCGAACATAAGCGATCTATCCCAAATCAGGCAAGAGCCCGAAGAAACAGCACATCATTATTGGGCCAGATTCCTCCTGGTTAGGAACAGGATAAGGGACTGCCGCGAGGAAGACGCAATCTCAATCTTATGCAATAATTGCATGGACAAGGGAATCCTCAACGCCATAAGTCGCCGTGATATTACACGCTTCGCTGACTTGGCGTCCATTATACGAAAGTACTCTGCGATGGAAAGCGCCTGGAAAACCAAAATAAAATTTTGGGACGATCCGGCCCTGAATACAAACCCAGTCCAAAATAAAAGGGTGCATCATCGCCAGACACCCGGGTCAAACACCAAAAAGCAAAAACCCTCTACAGGGCATGGAACCGTATTGGAAGGATGGCTTAATGGACCCTGTAAAATTCACAGTACAGAGGACGCCACACCAACTCACAGCCTCAGAGCATGTTGGATACTCCGGCAGGTGGCCAAAATTGGCGAAGATCTCCTAATTCCGAAGGCCACAGAAAGCCACCCCAGAGACACCAATACGGTATTAACAGTCTTCGAGACTTCCGCATCAAATAATATGCGAAAAAGGACACTCCGTAGCCTTGCCGAAGTCTACCAAGTAGCAACAATAAACCCATGGAGTGACACGGCTATTACCTTTAACGCCAGTGATGAACCTAAATTCCGAACAGCCCGAGCACCAGCCGCATTGGTCCTCAGTCCAATAGTGGACGGCTTTTGTCTTACCAAGGTACTCATGGACGACGGCAGCGGATTGAACCTCATTTATGAGGAAACCCTTCAAAAAATGGAAATAGACTGGAACCGCATTGAGCGAAGCAGCACAACCTTTAGAGGAATAATCCCTAGTCGGGAAGCGCGCTATACAGGAAAAATCACACTAGATGTGGTGTTCGGCA
Organism: Triticum urartu; assembly: GCF_056163025.1. Classification (NCBI taxonomy): domain Eukaryota; kingdom Viridiplantae; phylum Streptophyta; class Magnoliopsida; order Poales; family Poaceae; genus Triticum; species Triticum urartu. Next base: position 249,567,883 of record NC_141875.1, read on the forward strand.
CGCCGGATAATTACAGGTCCGAAGAGGTCACGTTCCATGTGGCTCCATTCAGCAGCGGTTATCACACTCTGCTAGGGCAGGAAGCGTTTACAATGTTCCAAGCAATACCCCATTACGGGTACATGAAGCTCAAGATGCCCGGGCCTAACGGGATCATCACTCTCGCTAGTGATCCGGACATAGCACTCCGCGCCGAAAACAAGACAGCCGCACTGGCCCTTGAGGCACTATCCGAAGCCCTAGCGGCTGAGGAACTGACTGTGCTGCGCTCTACGGTGAATAGGGATGATGTGGTACTCGACAAAAGATCCAAGTCCACCTCCTTTAAACCGGCAGACGAAATAGTCAAATTCCTGGTCCATCCAACGGACCCTAATAAAACAGCTTCCATCGGGGCACAGTTAAACCCTGATGTAGACGTCGGACTGTGAGAGTTCCTACGAGAGAACTGGGACATTTTTGCCTGGCACCCTTCAGACATGCCAGGAATCCCACGCAGGCTGGCCGAGCACAGCTTAAATATCCTAAAAGGATTCAAACCTGTCAAACAAGCTCTTCGACGTTTTTCCGAACCTAAGAGACAGGCCATGGGAGAGGAGCTAGTAAAGCTATTGGAGGCCGGATTCATCAGAGATATAAAACATCCGGACTGGCTAGCAAACCTGGTGATGGTACCAAAGAAGGACAAATCATGGCGCCTGTGCGTTGATTTTAAAGACCTTAACAAGGCTTGCCCAAAGGATCCCTTCCCCCTCCCCCGCACCGATCAAATTATCAACGCTACCGCAGGACACGATTCGTTGTGTTTCCTCGACGCATATTCCGGCTACCATCAAATCAAGATGGCAGAATCAGACCAAGCCGCAACGGCATTTATCACACCATACGACCCATTCTGCTTCAACACAATGCCCTTCGGGCTCAAAAATGCCGGCGCAACATATCAGCGCATGATTCAGACATGTCTGGCAAACCAGATCGACAAAACAGTGGAGGCATATGTAGATGATGTGGTCGTCAAAACAAGACATGTCGAATCTCTAGTAGACGACTTGAGGCTCACATTTGATAACCTCCGAACATACGACATCAAGCTCAACCCGGAAAAATGAGTTTTCGGCATCCCAGCCGAAAAGCTCTTGGGCTTCATTGTATCCGGTAGAGGAATTGAAGCAAATCCAGCCAAGATCCGGGCTCTGTCACAATTGGATATCCCAAAGGACCTCAAACAAATACAAAAGTTAACCGGATGTGTGGCGGCTCTAAGCCGCTTTATCTCCCGCTTGGGAGAAAAGGCCCTACCCCTTTACCGCCTCCTTCGGCGCACCGAACACTTCGAATGGATGGATGCAGCCACGGACGGACTCGACGAAATAAAAGCCATATTGGAAAAAAAACCCAGTCCTGGCCGCGCCAAACATTGGCGAACCAATGCTATTGTACATTGCAGCAACACATCAAGTTGTAAGCGCAGTGCTCGTCGTCGAACGAGAAACGGACGGACACAAATTCCCCCTTCAAAAGCCGGTCTATTATGTGTCCACTGTCCTCACTCCATGCAAATCACGGTACCCGCATTATCAAAAGATTGCGTACGCGGTATTCATGGCATCCCGGAAGCTACGACACTACTTTCAAGAGTGTTCAATAACAGTAGCCTCGGAAGTACCACTTAACGATATTATAAACAACCGTGACGCAACGGGCCGGATTGCAAAATGGGCCATTGAGCTCCTCCCGTTCGACATAACTTATAAGCCACGACGAGCCATCAAGTTGCAAGTTTTGGCCGACTTCATCGCAGAATGGACGGAGGCCGAACTCCCTAAAGAGTACGGCACATATTCAAATTGGATCATGCATTTCGATGGCTCCAAGATGTTGGCCGGACTAGGGGCTGGCGTCATTTTGACGTCCCCCACAGGAGACACAGTTCAATACGTACTCCAGATTATGTACACAGACTCCAACAATGCAGCCGAATATGAGGCCCTTTTACATGGTCTCCGGATGGCAGTATCCATGGGCATTCAACACCTAGAGGTGCGCGGGGACTCGAACCTCGCAATATCCCAAATAAATGGAGACTTCGATGCCAAGGGTCCAAAAATGGCAGCTTACCGCAACGCCGTCCTAAAAATGTCATCTCGGTTCGAAGGGCTTGAATTTCACCATATAGCCCGGGAAAATAATTAGGCGGCAGATGTCCTGGCACGCATCGGCGCAAAACGCGATGTAGTCCCCCCCAACATCTTCTTGGAAAGGATGTTCAAGCCATCCATAGTATGGGAAGGGGAGCCAAACAATAACGGCCCGGACCCAACCGCACTGCCCGACACCGAACATTCTGACACAATCGGAGGCTCTGCCAATGAAATAACACCTTCAGCCCACGTAATAATGACCGTCATCGCCCCGTGGACAGAACCATTCCTCGCCTACCTTACTAGGCAGGAACTCCCCGAGGACCAAAATGAGGCACGCTACATAGTGCGGCGATCCAAAGCCTACAAAGTCCACGAGGGAGAGCTTTATAAGAAAAGCACTACCGGAGTCCTTCAAAGGTGCATCTCCGAAGAGGAAGGGCAGAACCTTCTAGCTGAAATTCATGCCGGACTTGGCGGTCATCATGCTGCAGCTCGGTCCCTTGTAAGCAAGGCCTTCCGCACAGGCTTTTATTGGCCGACGGCCCAGGCAGACGCCCAGGACTTAGTCCAACGATGCGTCGGTTGCCAGCTCTTTGCAAACCAAAGCCATATGCCACCCACCGCCCTCCGAACTATCCCCATCACTTGGCCCTTCGCGGTCTGGGGGTTTGACATGGTTGGACCCCTTAAAGGCGGAACCCACAAGCAAAAATACTTACTGGTCATGGTGGATAAGTTCACCAAATGGATAGAAGCCAAGCCTGTTAAGACGGCCGAATCCGGACCGGTGATAGAATTTATATCCGGGGTTGTACACCGTTACGGCGTCCCCCACAGCATCATCACTGATAACGGCACGAACTTTATGGCCAGCGAGGTAAAACTCTGGTGCAAAAACATGGGCATCAAGCTCGATTATGCTTCCGTCTATCACCCACAAACTAACGGCCAGGTCGAACGTGCAAATGGTCTTATCATGAGCGGCATCAAACCTAGATTAGTGCGGTCCCTCAAGGAATCTAACACGCACTGGGTAGAGGAGCTCGACTCCATACTCTGGGGGCTGCGGACCATGCCGAATCGCACCACCGGATACACACCATTCTTTATGGTGTACGGTGCAGAGGCAGTTTTGCCTTGTGACATAATACACGACTCACCTCGAGTGCGCATATACGAAGAAAGAGAAGCCGAGCTCGATCGGCAGGACAGTTTGGACGCATTGGAGGAGGAGCGTGACGTGGCAAAAGCCCGTTCCGCATTCTATCAACAGCAGGCTCGAAGATACCAAAGCAGAGAAGTACGGGCCAAAAATTACAACGTTGGCGAATTAGTTCTACGCCTGCCGGACAAGAAAAAGGACAAACTCAAGCCCAAGTGGGAAGGTCCCTTCATAATTGACCAAGTCCTAACTGGTGGAGCGTACCGCCTGCGAGATGCATCGAATAACCGACTCGAGCCGAACCCATGGAACGCAGCCCGTCTCGGAAGATTCTATGCCTAGCGCCGGACTCTGTGTTCGTCTCCTTCCTCTGTCCATTTTTTATATACTGTCTGTCTTACATTTCTCTCCTTCTCTCCTTCCTTTCTCTTATAGCCCTTAAAGGCTCATCAAATGACGTGCTATTCGCACTCATTAAACCTGGGGGCTTCTTTTAACAGAAGCTTATTTATACGGGCTTCATGCCCAACACATGTGTTACGCTTCCGCATGTACCTTTTATTTCACCATTATATGCATTGATATGACTTAAGTTTTGGCCAAGCTGGGTTGCCTGGCTCCTGTTCTTACCCCTACGTTCCGATTATTCGGCTAGGCGGTATAGGGAGCACCTCTGCGATTGTTACTGCCGGATCAGCCGGATGTGTACCTCAGACTGGGTGAAGCCGAAAGCTAGCGTTCTTAAGGGAATATTCGGTCGGTGACCTAAAAGATGATCTTTTCACTTATTTATTTATGCGCCCCTAGATGCTTTTTCCCGCGTCTTTTTCGTAGAATGGGCATGCACTTTAGGGCATGCCTCCCAGGGAAAGGAACCCTTAACGGAACTATTCTCCCTGGAAGATGTTTCTTACTAACCATGTAATATAACATAACTAGTCGGGCACTTGTCTGTTCACGCACTAATGACCCCTACACCTGGTCTCCATGCATTCCCCGGTTCTTGTATAACCGCATGGGAATTCGGACACACTCCAGACCGTCAGGTCCCGAGGCTGAAGCGAAAAGGTCGGCCATGACAAACGATCTACAATCCGGCTAGAAGGCATTATAAATGTCAATTAAATTACATAGTCATTCTGACTGATTGTATTCCTCTTCAATACCATCTAGCAGGCTGTCTAATTTACAGTCCTGCTGGGAATACTTTGTGGCCAATTCTACTTGGCCGTATACTAAGCTTACAGGGATCTCCTTCCCATCGGGCCCCACAGGACCGACCTCGGCCATGTGGTTGGGGTCAGCCTTGGTGTACCGCATCTTCACCATGGCCCAGACCTCCCTAGCGCCTTGACGGCAGGCCGATATCTTCCACAATCGGAAGCGCCGCCGTGCTCCCTTTAGCTTCTCCGCAAGCTCTCCAAGACCTTCGGGCATGGAGATGGATGGCCACAAGGCCTGGGCGACGCCTTGCATCGCCTGCTGAACTCGCTCGAGCAGTTGCAAGAGCTTGGGAAGAAGGTCACCCATAGAACTGGGCATCTCCTCTCCAGGACGACCTGTTAGCACACCTACAGACATTACTCTGTTAGTCGACTTCCCCGCTGAACTTTTTTTCAAAGGTTCGTTCAAGCACTTACTATATATGCCGCGCCAAAGCCGCTGATTCTCCTTAACGGAGTCTGACAGCTGGGCACAAACATCTTTCAGGTCGACGCCCAGCTTGGTGTTGGCATCTTGGAGATCGTTCTTCTCCCGCCTCACCTTTGTTAGCACCTTCTCACTAGCCTTCAGCGGGCATAGGAGGTGTTGCCTTTCCGGATTCAATCCGGCGCCATCTGTAATTTCATTTGTCAGATTCGCATCCATGCCGTGCCTCGCAAAATACTTATCTTTTGAAGTGTATATTACCAGAGGGGGTCTCCTTGGGCTCCCCTGCCGCGGCTAGTGCGGCCTCAAGTTGGGCTTTGCACTCTTCCAGCTCCTGGGACAGTAGGGAATTCTTTTCTTTAAGAACCTACATAACAAATGATCCTTAAATCAGTTATTCTTACTGTTTCAAGTCTCGGGGGCTACTGGTATATATATATAATTACCAAAATTTTCTTACCCGTATGTCTTTTACATATTGCTCCGTGGCTCTGGCTAGACCATTTTGAGCAGCACGGAGGTACGCATCTCCCGAATTGAAGGCATCTAATGCCTCTTGGGAGAAACAAGCATCGCGAAGAATTGTCCGGCGACGCCTGTGGTTCATGGCACTCTCCACCTCAGAATGGGTGGCAGACAACCTGTCCATATCCTCCGTCGGAGGAGCGTCCGGTGCGCGCCTTGTGTTCGCCTCCGCCTCCGGACCAGGCTTTGGAGCCTGGCTGGTGGAAGCGTGATTGGCAGCCTCTCCGGATATAGTCCGGCGAGGTCTCTTTGTCCTGCAGAGAGCACGAGTGTTAATATGCCTTGAAGGTATAACACCTGGGATAAGGGGGCGCGCCATACCTTTGCGCTGACGCCTTGGTCCAGACTGCACCTCTTTTCTGCCCACGGCGCCCTGCAGCCCCTCGTTGGCTTGTCACCGCAGGTTCGGCCTCCCGTCTCAAAAACCTCCCCTGCAAAGCTTGGTTGTAATCAGGAAACTGAAAACACGAGAGGGCGGACCCCTATTCGGGGAACTGGGACTTTGATCTCAGTTACCTGGGAGGCCGGGATTAGCCCTGGGTAATCGGCCGTAATGGCCACCAAGGCGTTCTCCTTGCTCAATTGATGGAACACTCCATCAATCAGCTCCACAGATAAGTCCGGATCCTCTTGAGAGGCCGGGTCGAGGGACCGTCCTGGGTCCTTGGGTTGTGGAGGAGGGCTGTTTATTTCTTTAACAGCCTCGCGCAGTTCCTGCGTTGAAGTCGTTGGACTGAATGTTTAACAATGGGAATATAAAACGGATGGGCAAGTAAATGCGACCACTTACCCAGCTCGGGGGATTGTACATAGAGAATCCACCCTGTGGGTCGACGCGGAGAAATTCCTCCTCTTCTCCCTTGTACAAAGCGGACAAGGTCTTTGTTAGAGCCGCAGCCGAATCCGGCCCCTTACGGCCGTAGCGGGTGGCGTCGTCCTCCCCATTGAAGTCCCACATGGGGTGGCCTCTATACTGTAGCGGCTGCACCCCTCGCATGATGCATGTGGCCATGACCCCGATCATGGTCAGTCCGGAATGAGCTAACAATCTTATCCGGCCCATCAGGTAACGAACGTCCTTGTCACTTTCCCTTTGAGGGCTCCGTGGACGCCAACTTAGGCGCTTCTTTAGTGGAGCACTGTCGAACTCAGGGAGGTCGATCCGGACAGGATCCGGCAGCGGGACGTCCTCTATGTAAAACCATTCCAAAGGCCAGTCCTTGGACGCCTTCTTTGGGGTTCCGGATAGATATCCGGTCCCGGCGATGCGCCACACTTCGGCTCCGCCCACTTGATATATCGACCCCTTCTGAGAACGGGGCACAAGGTAGAATAGCTCTTTCCACAGCCCGAAATGAGCCTCAACACCCAAAAATAGCTCGCAGAGGGCTACGAAGCCCGCGATATGCAATACGGAGGCAGGCGTGAGATTGTGTAGCTGGAGGCCATATAACTCCAGGAGCCCCCGGAGAAACGGATGGATTGGAATCCGAGCCCTCTTATTAAATAAGGGACGAGGCATACCCGCTCTCCTTTGGAGGGATTAGGGGCACTCTCCACTTGCTCTCCGCCATTATAGATGGCAAGACCGGCTCGAACCGGGACCATATAGGACGGGGGGAGAAATCCCTTGGTCTGGAGCGTCACTAGCTCGCTATGCGGGATGGAGCATCTCTCCCAATATCCAGGCTGAGGGCTGGAAGGGCGAAAGGAGGAGTTGCGACGGCTGGCCATGGTGGTATGGACCTTTGTCGGATGCGCTCTGATGAACACTCGTGAAGGGGAGAAGGTGTGGTTTGGATCTAAATCCTCATCCCCTTAAATGGGCGGCTCATTTACGCGGCTAGGGGTGTGGATGTAAAAACACTCAGACTTTTCATATTCGTTTGACATGTGGGAGACGGCCATTATTGGGCGTAGAAGCCAAGGAGCGCAACATTTACAAGAAACCGGACTTTATTCAACAGGTACACGGAATTTGGAGGAGAACCCGCCTTGAAATGCCGAAGACAATCTGTGCGCCGGACTCATCGTCATTGAAGCCTGGTTCGGGGGCTACTGAGGGAGTCCTAGATTAGGGGGTGTCCGGATGGCCGGACTATACCTTCAGCCGGACTCCTGGACTATGAAGATACAAGATTGAAGACTTCGTCCCGTGTCCGGAAGGGACTTTTCTTGGCGTGGAAGGCAAGCTTGGCGATACGGATATGTAGATCTCCTACCATTGTAACCGACTTTGTGTAACCCTAACCCTCTCCGGTGTCTATATAAACCAGAGGGTTTTAGTCCGTAGGACAACATACAGAACAACAATCATACCATAGGCTAGCTTCTAGGGTTTAGCCTCTCCGATCTCATGGTAGATCTACTCTTGTACTACCCATATCATCAATATTAATCAAGCAGGACGTAGGGTTTTACCTCCATCAAGAGGGCCGGAACCTGGGTAAAACTTCGTGTCCCTTGCCTCCTGTTACCATCCGGCCTAGACGCACTGTTCGGGACCCCCTACCCGAGATCCGCCGATTTTGACACCGACATGTGTCATAATAAACGAAACAGTGGAAGGTTGCATGGCAATATATCTCGGAATGGCTATGGAAATGCCATAATAGGTAGGTATGGTGGCTGTTTTGAGGAAGGTATATGGTGGGTGTATGATACCGGCGAAAGGTGCGCGGTATTAGAGAGGCTAGCAAAGGTGGAAGGGTGAGAGTGCGTATAATCCATGGACTCAACATTACTCATAAAGAACTCATATACTTATTGCAAAAATCTACAAGTTATCAAAGAAAAGTATTACGCGCATGTTCCTAGGGGGATAGATTGGTAGGAAAAGACCATCGCTCGTCCCCGACCGCCACTCATAAGGAAGGCAATCAAAAAATAAATCATGCTCTGACTTCATCACATAACGGTTCACCATACGTGCATGCTACAGGAATCACAAGCTTCAACACAAGTATTTCTCAAATTCACAACTACTCAACTAGCATGACTTTAATATCACCATCTTTATATCTCAAAGCAATTATCAAGTATCAAACTTATCATAGTATTCAACACACTCATAAGAGAATTTCTTTATTCTTGAATACCTAGCATATTAGGATTTAAAGAAAATTACCATGCTATTAAGACTCTCAAAATAATCTAATTGAAGCATGAGAGATCAATAGTTTCTATAAAACAAATCCACCACCGTGCTCTAAATGATATAAGTGAAGTACCAGAGCAAAATTATATAACTCAAAAGATATAAGCGAAACACATAGAGTATTCTAACAAATTCTAAATCATGTATGGCTCTCTCAAAAGGTGTGCACAGCAAGGATGCTTGGGGTGAACTAACCAGCAAAGACTCAAATAATACAATACGCTCCAAGCAAAACACATATCATGTGGTAAATAAAAATATAGCTCCAAGTAAAGTTACCGATAGAAGTAGATGAAAGAGGGGATGCCTTCCGGGGCATCCCCAAGATTTGGCTTTTAGGTGTCCTTAGATTATCTTGGGGGTGCCATGGGCATCCCCAAGTTTAGGCTCTTGCCACTCCTTGTTCCATAATCCATCAAATCTTTACCCAAAACTTGAAAACTTCACAACACAAAACTTAAAGTAGAAAATCTCGTGAGCTCCGTTAGCGAAAGAAAACAAAAGACCACCTCAAGGTACTGTAATGAACTCATTATTTATTTATATTGGTGTTATACCTACTGTATTCCAACTTCTCTATGGTTTATAAACTATTTTACTAGCCATAGATTCATCAAAATAAGCAAACAACACATGAAAAACAGAATCTGTCAAAAACAGAACAGTCTGTAGTAATCTGTAGCTAGCGCAAGATCTGAACCCCAAAAATTCTAAAATAAATTGCTGGAAGTCAGGAATTTATCTATTAATCATCTTCAAAAATAATTAAATAAATAGCACTCTCCAAATAAAAATACAGCAGTTCTCATGAGCGCTAAAGTTTCTGTTTTTTACAGCAAGTTCAACAAGAATTTCCCCAAGTCTTCCCAACAGTTCTACTTGGCACAAACACTAATTAAACACAAAAAACACAACCAAAACAGAGGCTAGAAAAATTATTTATTACTAAACAGGAGCAAAAATCAAGTAATAAAAATAAAGTTGGGTTGCCTCCCAACAAGCGCTATCGTTTAACGCCCCTAGCTAGGCATAACAAGCAAGAATAGATCTAGGTATTGCCATCTTTGGTAGGCAATCCATAAGTGTCTCTCATAATAGATTCATAAGGTAATTTAATTTTATTTCTAGGAAAGTGTTCCATGCCTTTCCTTAATGTAAATTGGAATCTAATATTTCCTTCCTTCATATCAATAATTGCACTAATCGTTCTAAGGAATGGTCTACCAAGAATAATAGGACATGAAGGATTGCAATCTATGTCAAGAACAATAAAATCTATAGGCACATAATTCCTATTTGCAACAATAAGAACATCATTAATTCTTCCATTAGTTTTCTTAGTAGTGGAATCCGCAAGGTGCAAGTTTAGAGAGCAATCGTCAAAATCACGGAAACCTAGCAAATCACACAAAGTCTTTGGAATCGTGGAAACACTAGCACCCAAATCACATAAAGCATAGCATTCATGATCTTTAATTTTAATTTTAATAGTTGGTTCCCACTCATAATAAAGTTTTCTAGGGATAGAAACTTCCAATTCAAGTTTTTCTTCATAAGATTTCATCAAGGCATCAACGATATGTTTAGTAAACGCTTTATTTTGACTATAAGCATGAAGAGAATTTAGCACGGATTGCAACAAGGAAATAAAATCAATCAAAGAGCAATTTTCATAGTTAAATTGAAACTGCAACTATCCCTAGGTGGTTTTGGTAATTCCTAACAACATATAGCTCATTGAGCTAATGCTATTCCAAGATCAATATTTCAGGAAAAGCTCAATGAATGGCATGGCATGGATGAGGAAAGTGGACCCCTCAAAATACTAAGGACAAAAAGATTGGCTCAAGCTCAAAGCTCAAGACTCTACATTTTATATTTTAGTGATCCGAGATCACATTGAGTCTATAGGAAAAGCCAATACTATCAAGGAGGGATGAGGTGTTGTTTAATGAGGTTCTTGCTTCATAGTGCTTAGTGATATGCTCCAAAACCCTCAACTACCTTCCCACGTCCACATATAACCTAAATCAAAAGTCAAACTCGGCCCCACCGATTCTTTCTATCTGGTGCCACCGAGTTCAGATGTCATAGCCACTGCTACAAACCCTAGGAAAATCGGTCTCACCGATAGGGATTTCGGTCACACCGAGATGGGGTTGTAATCTCTCTGTTTCCCTTTGTAACGTTTCGGTCCTACCGAGATGAGCGATCGGTCCCACCGAGATTGCAATGTAAACTCTTTGTTCCCCTTTTGTAACATTTTGGTCCCACCGAAATGAGCGATCGGTCCCACCAAGTTTACCTGACCAACTCTTTGGTTAGCTTATTACCAAAATCGGTCTCACCGAGTTTGTGTAATCGGTCACACCGAGATTACGTTATGCCCTAACCCTAACCATATCGGTCCTACCGAGTTGCATCTCAGTCCCACCAAAAAACCTAATGGTCACTAGGTTTGCTAAATCGGTCCGACCGAGTTTCTCCATTCGGTCTCACCGAGATTGGTAAATTTTGTGTAATGTTAGTTTTTGTGTGGAGGCTATATATACCCCTCCACCCACTCTTCATTCGTGGAGAGAGCCATCAGAACATACCTACACTTCCAATACATATTTTCTGAGAGAGAACCACCTACTCATGTGTTGAGGCCAAGATATTCCATTCCTACCATATGAATCTAGATCTCTAGCCTTCCCCAAGTTGCTTTCCACTCAAATCTTCTTTCCACCAAATCCATATCCTGTGAGAGAGAGTTGAGTGTTGGGGAGACTGTCATTTGAAGCACAAGAGCAAGGAGTTCATCATCAACACACCATTTGTTACTTCTTGGAGAGTGGTGTCTCCTAGATTGGCTAGGTGTCACTTGGGAGCCTCCAACAAAGATTGTGGAGTTGAACCAAGGAGTTTGTAAGGGCAAGGAGATCGCCTACTTCATGAAGATCTACCGCTAGTGAGGCAAGTCCTTCGTGGGCGATGGCCATGATGGGATAGACAAGGTTGCTTCTTCGTGGACCCTTCGTGGGTGGAGCCCTCCATGGACTCACGCAATCGTTACCCTCCATGGGTTGAAGTCTCCATCAACGTGGATGTACGATAGCACCACCTATCAGAACCACGACAAAAACATCCGTGTCTCCAATTGCGTTTGAATTCTCCAAACCCTTCCGTTTACATTCTTGCAAGTTGCATGCTTTATTTTCCGCTGCTCATAAAGTCTTTGCATGCTTGCTTGAATTGTGTTAAGATTGCTTGACTTGTGCTAAGATAGCTAAAATCTGCCAAAGACTAAAATTGGGAAAAGGATAGATTTTTATTTGGTCAAGTAGTCTAATCACCCACCCATCTAGACATACTTTCGATCCTACAAGTGGTATCCGAGCTTTGGTCTCCATTTGCTTTGATTTCCATAGCTCTTGGTGGTCATAGCCTTGGTTTCACAACCTAGGAGAGTATGGCGTCTAGCGAGGGAAATTATCACCGTAGGGGTCCTTACTTTGATGGCACTAATTTTGCTAGTTGGAAGCATAAGATGAAAATGCATATTCTTGGACATAACCCCGCGTTTGGGCTATTGTGTGTGTTGGCTTGCAAGGTGAATTCTTTGATGGGAGAGAACCGAATCGTGAAGCTATCGCGGACGAGTTGAAGATGCTACAATACAATGCTCAAGCTTGTGATATCCTCTTCAACGGATTGTGCCCCGAAGAATTCAACAAAATCAGCCGTCTTGAGAATGCAAAGGAAATTTGGAATACTTTGACTGACATGCATGAAGGTACCGACTCCGTCAAGGAACCCAAGTTGGATGTGCTTCAAAGTCAACTTGACAAGTTCAAAATGAAGGATGGTGAAGGTGTCGCTGAAATGTACTCTAGGCTTGCTCTTATCACAAATGAGATTGCCGGCTTAGGAAGTGAGGAGATGACCGACAAATTCATCATCAAGAAGATCCTAAGAGCCTTGGATGGAAAATACGATACCGTATGCACATTGATCCAAATGATGCCAAATTACAAAGATCTCAAGCCAACGGAAGTCATTGGAAGAATTATTGCTCATGATATGTCACTCAAGGATAAGGAGGAGCTCCATAACAAGTCAAGTGGTGCTTACAAAGCCTCATGTGAAGCCCCCACATCATCAAGTGAGAAACAAACCTTCAATGAAGAATTGAGCCTAATGGTGAAGAACTTCAACAAGTTCTACAAGAGTAGAAGCAAGGAGAGAATTTCCAAGTCAAGGTCCTACAATGACAAAATATATTCTAGTCGAGAGCGAAACTGCTACAATTGTGGAAGACCCGGACACTACTCAAATGAGTGTACGGCTCCTCACAAGAGAAGAGAAGATTCTCCCAAAAGAAGAAGTAGAAGAGAAGAATCACCATCAAGGGAGAGAAGGAGTAGGGATGATCGATATGAACGAAGACCCTCTCGGAGAAGCAAGGATTCAGAAAGGAAGGACAAGTCATCACGGAGCTACACAAAACGAAGATATCAAGCTCATGTTGGTGAATGGGTATCCGGCTCCGACTCCGACAATGACTCCAAGAGAAACTATCACTCCGACTCTAAATATACTCAAGATGAAGGTGTTGCCGGACTAGCACTTGTGTCAACCAACTCCTACGACATATTTGATTCACCAAATGAAGGAATTGGAAGATGCTTCATGGCCAAAGGTCCAAAGGTATCACACCCCGAGTATGTTGATTTCAATAGTGATGAAGATGACTTGTTAGGTGATGATGAGTTACTTGTTGACAACTATAGTGATGAATACTATGATGAAACGAATGACAATGATAAGGAGAAGATTGAGTCTCTAACTAAAGAACTAAACACTCTTAAGTTAGCTCATGAAACTATCTTAGGAGATCATCGAGAACTTTTAAGGACTCATGAGAAATTACGTTTTGAAAAGCTCAACCTTGAGCAAGAGCATGAGTTCTTAAAGGCAATCAATGATGATCTTCGCAAGAAAAGTTCTTCTTACATTGCCAAGTGTTTACTCTTATCCACTTACATGCCTCAAGTCAAGTCTAGTAACAAGAACAAGAAAGATTCTTCTTCTAGTAGTAACAATAATCATGCTAAATCCAATGTCGTTGCTTCTAGTAGTTCTCTTGATTCCACTAACGATTCTCTTAGCCAAGTTACACTTGAGCAAGAAAATAGCTTATTGAAGGGAATTATAGAGAAAGGTGTTTACAAGAGCCTTGCCGGGAGTAAGAAATTCGAGGAAACTGTACGCAAGCAAGGAAGGCACCGGAAGAATCAAGGTATTGGTTTTGAACGAAAGTTCAATGCCAATGGAGTTGAGTGGGAAGAAGATCAATACCCCAAGACGAAGTTTGTTCCTCAACGAGAGAAGTATGATCCTACTTCATCCAAAGGGACACAAGCTCAAGATGATCTTCCACCACAAGACCACAAGAAAAAAGGCAAGGACAAGCTTTAAGAGGAAATTGATGCATTTGAAGAAGCTCCTAAGGCCTTGGTCAAGTGGGTTCCCTAGACTACATCAAGTTCCACTTCACCGAGTACAACTACAACTCGGAGGATTCCCATCAAGATGGTGTGGATCCCGAAGAAGAAGAACTAGAGAGTTCTTGAGGGTGACTCCGCCAACATACTTCACTCTTATCATTTTGGCAAGAACAAGTGAAATCAACTTCCACATCTTGCACAAGTTCAAGGAGTCACAAACCCTCTTGTTGGTAAGACAAAGGACAAGGTAACCTAAAGCTTTCATAGACATCATCTCGTGTGTGCATCACTCTATGTCTATGGATATCCTTGTTTGTTCCTTGTGGGACTAACCCGTGTAGGTATTGAAAGTGCAACTCACTCCAAAGGATACCAAATGATCTACATCAACATAGAGCATCCACATCTTCAACACCTACATGAAGTCATCATCGACAAAACCCAAGGTTAGTTTATCCCTCTTAGGGGGGATCTCACATCTAGGGGGAGCTTTACTCTAACAATTGAGTTAAAGCAACTCTAATGGTGTGAACACAACAATGCTTTATGTAAAAGTGGTAACCCCACTTGTGCTTAAACGATGAGTATGACCTATGATCAAATGTTCTCATTTGACTCCTAAGTCTATATACTCATATATAGATGACCTAGTCATCGCCAATTGCTTGATAGATGCTAGAATTGTTTGTGCATGCTTTTCCACATATTTCATTTGTCATTTTATTGTGTGAGCATGTTGGTTGCATAATTTACTCATTCGAGGACATCCACTTATTGTTTTGATTGTTTGGTTTCCTTTTCTTTTGGCCAAGTGGATGGACAAGAATGCCTAAGAACCTTCTCTAGCTATCTATGCTTTTCTCGTCTCAAACTCTGTTCATGCTGCATCACAAAATTTGATCAAGTCAGATTCGAACCACTCTGTGTGAGGAGCACTCGGAGTCCCCGATTCGTCATAGACTTAAACTTCCAAAACTTCTTTGTGCGTTTCGGTCTGACCGATTCACCCATTTCGGTCATATCGAGATCACTAAGTCAATCTAGGTTTTCAATCTCGGTGCAACCGATTTGAATTTTTCGGTCACACCGAGTTTCAGTAACTGCTTGCAGTTATGAATCTCGGTGCCACTGAGTTGTTCCACTCGGTCACACCGACAGGGTCAGGCTATATATATCCACGGGTCAAATTTTGGAAAACTCCCCGAACCTCCTCGACCCGCGCTTAGCCTGCTCTGCCTCCAGGGTCTCCGAATTGTCCTCCTCATCGCCAGCCGCCTCCTACCACTGGTCTCCGCCGCCGTCAACGGGAATCAACCCCGCCGTTGCCGCCATAGCGAGTTCATCGCCGAACTAGGGTATGAACTCGATCACTGTGCTATCCCTATCTGATTCCTAGCACATTGTGTTCGCCATGTATCTTGCCATGATTGAGATCATTCTATCCAGTCAAAACACTTCGTAGATTAGAGATGATTTGAAAATTTAGGGTTAGGTTTCCGCCAAAACCATCTCGGATCCACCGAGTTGTGGAACTCGGTACCACCGATTCGGCTCAGGCCATTGCACATGTGATTCTCGGTCTGACCGAGAATTGCAAATCAGTGTGACCGAGTTCAGGACTCTGTGAAACCCTAGCAGTCTCGGTGCCACCGAACTGTGACTCGGTCTGACTGAGTTCACTAGTTTAGGTTCCAACAGCTGCTTCGGTATCACCGAGTTTACAAATCGGTTGATCTGAAATGCTTTCTATGAAAACTAAAACTAAGTTTTTGACTCATTCTTTTGCAAAAACCTCTGCATTTTGTGATGCTTATCCACTCTATCTCATCTATATCTATTCACAGGGTCTGCTGTCAGTGTTTGCAATATGTCTAATCAGAGTGACAGCCAGAACAAGTGAGAGGAGCAGGTTCACTTGGGTGAGGGAACTAGTCCCTCGAGCAGCTTAGATGATGGTAGCAGGAGCACCCCAAGCAAATAAAAGAACTTCAGAGCCAGAGGATGAGGACTATGTGGCTGAGGAAGAAGAAACCACCTCAAAGAGAAAAGTCCTGAAGAAGGAATATGGCACAGCTGCTGCCACCAAGCCAGGCATGAAGCAAAAGGTTCCTGCCAAGAGAATTCCAATGTCTAAGGCCAGAGCATCTACTCAAGAGACTTTGGGATCTGCACCCAAAGATCAGGTTATGGCAGAGAAGAAGAGGAAAGAGAGGGTCAAAAAGACCACTGCTAGAGTGCTTGGGAGATCCTCAATCATGAGAGATTCTGAAGAGGAAGAGGAAGAAGATGTTGCACCAGCACCCAAAGCTCAGAAGCTTATGGGTGATGCCATCAGGGCAGGGGCTGTTCCATCTAAGCCTAAGACTGCTGCTCTAGCTCCAAAGCCAAAACCAAAGAGGAGCACCAGGAACATCCCTGCCGAGGAGAAGAACAAGGCCTCAGTGCCTGAAGCTGAAATGGAAGAAGATGATGATGAGTCACATGTCTTGAGGAAGCTAAAACCAAAAATCCCAGATCACAATGATGCTCATCCAGTTGCTGAGAACATGAAGATCAGGAAGGACTCAGGTCTGAGGCTATGGAGAGAGTCTGATCCATATGCCACCAGGAGAAGGATTGTTGTGGACTACAGGTTCCATACAAAGGAACAGCAGGACTTCTATGAGACCATCTTGCTTGACAAGAAGCCCATAGTGTGTGACATGAGATGGGTCGACTGGGAGTACATCAGGGAGAATGATGAACATTATCCAGGTGTGTATGACAGTTTCAAGGCTTTTGGAGTCAATGAGTTTGTGTCTCAGAAGCTCATAAAATGGAATGACGAGCTCATCATGCAGTTCTACTCCACAGCTCACTTCTACCCAGATGGAAGGATTGTCTGGATGTCTGAAGGTACGAGGTACCAGTCCACGGTTGCTGAATGGGAGAAGTTGATCAATGCTCCAAAAGAGAGTGAAGATGACTTGGATGTCTATGCCAAGAAGAAGAAGGATCACAACTCCATGGCACACATGTACAAGGAGATCCCAGATGCTGCTCTTGAGACACACAAGTTTGGATCTGTACATTACCTTCTGTCAGGCTTGCCTACTATCAACTGGATCATCAGGCACACTCTCTTGCCAAAGTCAGGTGATCACAAGATGATCAGAGGCCATGCAATAAACTTGCTTCATATCTTTGATGTCCCACAAAAGTTCAAAGTCATGAGCCTTATAGTTGAAACTATCAAGAGGACAGCTGCAGATCAGAAGAGGAGTTGTGGGTATGCCCCACGGATCCAGGAGCTGATTAACTCCAAGATGGGCACTGGTACATATCTGCTGGATAAGGAGCACACGCCTATCTACCCAGAATTTGAGGATAACACTGTGGTGATGGATGAAAATGAACCATCTTCTGTGCACGCACAAGCCAAGAAGGAGAAGGCAAAGGCTGAAAAGGCTGCAAGGATGCCAACTACTGAGGAAGCATCTCAGTATCTTCTGAAGAGCAAGCAAGATCAGCTTGGCTACTTGATTGCCTCCACTCTGAGGATTGAGAAGGGACTGGCCACCCTGACTCAAAACAAGGAGAGCTTGGAGAGGATCGTGGAGCAAAAGTTCTATGACTTGGATGTGAAGGTAACTGAGATCCAGTCTGTTGTGGAGCAACTTCAGGATGATATGCAGGAGAGGAAGGGCAAGACTACCACAGATGCATTTGCCTTAGTGCCTAGAGCTCAGAGGTCTGCTGCAGTGCCTATTCCAGACACCAGAGCCACTTCATCTGCACCAGCTACAGCTTCAGTGCCACCAGCTCCAGCACCTACTCCATCAGCTCCATCTACTTCGACTGAAGCCTTCGTTCTTGGAGTTATCCGGACACCACCACTTGAAGACCAAGCCTGAGAGACGACTTAGTGCCATGCATTTTCTAGGAACTTTTTGGTAACTTGTTGCCAAAGGGGGAGAAAACTGTATAGATCATAGGCTTCGAGAGAGAGCGTTGCTTTTTATTCTCTCTTGCTTTGGTGGTTGAACTTTATTTGCTTGTTTGAGATACTTTTTGTCTGTGTGATACTTGAATGATCATGTGTTTGATCATATGCTACCTTAATGCTCGTTGGATGACATTATCATTTTATCCCTATATGATCATTC
Source organism: Triticum urartu (assembly GCF_056163025.1). Taxonomy (NCBI): domain Eukaryota; kingdom Viridiplantae; phylum Streptophyta; class Magnoliopsida; order Poales; family Poaceae; genus Triticum; species Triticum urartu. The sequence goes on from NC_141875.1 coordinate 249,586,161, forward strand.
ACTTTGCTTGGTGATGAGTGCATGTATTTAATTATTATCATTTTGAGCGCTCCACCAAGATGTATGTGACATGGAAGAGTAACCCATGAGCCTAACTCTTTGTGCATTTGCAGTCCAAAGCAAATCATAAACTATGCACAAATTTAGGGGGAGCTCTTGCTTTTCACATACTTCTCAAAGCGACAATGTTTTTCACTCTTATTATCATTTGTCGAAGCTTTGATCTATATGTTGTCATCAATTACCAAAAAGGGGGAGATTGGAAGTGCAACTATCCCTAGGTGGTTTTGGTAATTCCTAACAACATATAGCTCATTGAGCTAATGCTATTCCAAGATCAATATTTCAGGAAAAGCTCAATGAATGGCATGGCATGGATGAGGAAAGTGGACCCCTCAAAATACTAAGGACAAAAAGATTGGCTCAAGCTCAAAGCTCAAGACTCTACATTTTATTTTAGTGATCCAAGATCACATTGAGTCTATAGGAAAAGCCAATACTATCAAGGAGGGATGAGGTGTTGTTTAATGAGGTCATTGCTTCATAGTGCTTAGTGATATGCTCCAAAACCCTCAACTACCTTCCCACATCCACATATGACCTAAATCAAAAGTCAAACTCGGCCCCACCGATTCTTTCTATCCGGCGCCACCGAGTTCAGATGTCATAGCCACTGCTACAAACCCTAGGCAAATCGGTCTCACCGATAGGGATTTCGGTCACATAGAGATGGGGTTGTAATCTCTCTGTTTCCCTTCGTAACGTTTCGGCCCTACCGAGATGAGCGATCAGTCCCACCGAGATTGCAATGTAAACTCTCTGTTCCCCTTTTGTAACATTTCGGTCCCACCGAAATGAGCGATCGGTCCCACCGAGTTTACCTGACCAACTCTCTGGTTAGCTTATTACCAAAATCGGTCTCACCGAGTTTGTGTAATCGGTCACACCGAGATTACGTTATGCCCTAACCCTAACCATATCGGTCCTACCAAGTTGCATCTCAATCCCACCGAAAAACCTAATGGTCACTAGGTTTGCTAAATCGGTCCGACCGAGTTTCTCCATTCGGTCTCACCGAGATTGGTAAATTGTGTGTAACGGTTAGTTTTTGTGTGGAGGCTATATATACCCCTCCACCCACTCTTCATTCGTGGAGAGAGCCATCAGAACATACCTACACTTCCAATACACATTTTCTGAGAGAGAACCACCTACTCATGTGTTGAGGCCAAGCTATTCCATTCCTACCATATGAATCTTGATCTCTAGCCTTCCCCAAGTTGCTTTCCACTCAAATCTTCTTTCCACCAAATCCATATCCTGTGAGAGAGAGTTGAGTGTTGGGGAGACTATCATTTGAAGCACAAGAGCAAGGATTTCATCATCAACACACCATTTGTTACTTCTTGGAGAGTGGTGTGTCCTAGATTGGCTAGGTGTCACTTGGGAGCCTCCGACAAAGATTGTGGAGTTGAACCAAGGAGTTTGTAAGGGCAAGGAGATCGCCTACTTCGTGAAGATCTACCGCTAGTGAGGCAAGTCCTTCGTGGGCGATGGCCATGATGGGCTAGACAAGGTTGCTTCTTCGTGGACCCTTCGTGGGTGGAGCCCTCCGTGGACTCACGCAACCGTTACCCTCCGTGGGTTGAAGTCTCCATCAACGTGGATGTACGATAGCACCACCTATCGGAACCACGACAAAAACATCTGTGTCTCCAATTGCGTTTGAATTCTCCAAACCCTTCCCTTTACATTCTTGCGAGTTGCATGCTTTATTTTCCGATGCTCATAAACTCTTTGCATGCTTGCTTGAATTGTGTTAAGATTGCTTGACTTGTGCTAAGATAGCTAAAATCTGCCAGAGACTAAAATTGGGAAAAGGATAGATTTTTATTTGGTCAAGTAGTCTAATCACCCCCCTCTAGACATACTTTCGATCCTACATAAATTCCTTGAAATCCATAATAGTGGGTTTAGCAACATCTAGGGTTTTAATTTCTTCAATCCTACTTTTATCAAATTTAGCGTCAAGATCAACAAATTCCGAATTCTTGGAATGCCTTCTAGGTAAAGGTGGATCATATTCAATCCCATCACTACCAAGATTCATATTGCAAAACAAAGATTTAATAGGGGACACATCAATAACTTTTAGATCTTCATCTTTATTTTCATAGCAACTAGAAGAACGCGCTCTTATAAAGGCATCTTTCTTAGCACGCATCCTAGCGGTTCTTTCTTTGCACTCATCAATGGAAATTCTCATGGCTTCGAGAGACTCATTGATATCATGCTTAGGTGGAATAGATCTAAGTTTCAAAGAATCAACATCAAGAGCAATTCTATCAACATTCCTAGCCAAATCATCAATCTTAAGCAATTTTTCTTCAATCATAGCATTAAAATTCTTTTGCAAAGTAATAAATTCTTTAATATTAGATTCAAAATCAGAGGGCATCTTATTATAATTTCCATAAGAATTGTTGTAGGAATTACCATAATTATTAGAGGGATTACTAGGGTAAGAAGGCCTAGGATTGAAATTTCCTCTATACGCGTTGTTACCAAAATTGTTCCTACCAACAAAATTCACATCTATATATTCATTATTATTCTCAATCAAAGTGGACAAGGGCATATCATTAGGATCAGAAGGAACACTCTTATTAGCAAATAATTTCATAAGTTCATCCATCTTTCCACTCAAAACATTATTTTCTTCTATCGCTGCACCTTTTTATTAGTAGATCTTTGAGTATGCCATTGAGAATAATTAAACATAATATTATCTAGGAGTTTAGTAGCTTCTCCTAAAGTGATTTCCATAAAAGTGCCTCCCGTGGCCGAATCTAAAAGATTTCTAGAAGCAAAATTCAATCCGGCATAAAAGTTTTGAACAATCATCCATAAATTTAAACCATGAGTAGGGCAATTATGTATCATTAATTTCATTCTCTCCCAAGCTTGTGCAACATGTTCATGATCAAGTTGCTTAAAATTCATAATATCGTTTCTAAGAGAGATGATCTTAGCGGGAGGAAAATACTTAGAGATAAAAGCATCTTTGCACTTATTCCATGAATCAATACTATTTTTAGGCAAAGACGAAAACCAAGCTTTAGCACGATCTCTAAGCGAAAAAGGAAATAGCTTCAATTTAACAATATCATTATCCACATCTTTCTTATTTTGCATGTCACACAAATCAACGAAGCTATTTAGATGGGTAGCGGCATCTTCACTAGGAAGGCCAGAAAACGCATCTTTCATGACAAGATTCAGCAAAGCAGTATTAATTTCACAAGATTCGGCATCGGTAAGAGGAGCAATTGGAGTGCTAATAAAATCATTGTTGTTGGTATTGGTGAAGTCACACAATTTAGTATTATCTTGAGCCATCGTGACAGGCAAGCAAACTAACACACAAGCAAACAAAAAGCAAGCGGGCAAAAAGAGGCAACTAGAGAGGGAGGATAGAGAGAGAGAGGGCGAATAAAACGGCAAGGGTGAAGTGTGGGAGAGGAAAATGAGAGGCAAATGGCAAATAATTTAATGCGGGAGATAAGGGTATGTGATGGGTACTTGGTATGTTGACTTTTGCGTAGACCTCCCCGGCAACGGCGCCAGAAATCCTTTTGCTACCTCTTGAGCACTGCGTTGGTTGTCCCCGAAGAGGAAGGGATGATGCAGCAAAGTAGCGTAAGTATTTCCCTCAGTTTTTGAGAACCAAGGTATCAATCCAGTAGGAGGCTACGCGCGAGTCCCCCGCACCTACACAAAACAAATAAATCCTCGCAACCAACGCAAATATGGGTTGTCAATCCCTATAGGGCCACTTACGAGAGTGAGATCTGATAGATATGGTAAGATAATATTTTTGGTATTTTTCTGATAAAGATGCAAAGTAAAATAAAGGCAAAGTAAATAGCAAAGGAAATAACAAAGTAGTAGGAGATTAATATGATAAAGATAGACCCGGGGGCCATAGGTTTCACTCGTGGCTTCTCTCAAGAGCATAAGTATTCTACGGTGGGTGAACAAATTAATGTTGAGCAATTGACAGAATTGAGCATAGTTATGAGAATATCTAGGTATGATCATGTATATAGGCATCACGTCTGAGACAAGTAGACCGACTCCTGCCTGCATCTACTACTATTACTCCACTCATCGACCGCTATCCAGCATGCATCTAGAGTATTAAGTTAAAAACAGAGTAACGCCTTAAGCAAGATGACATGATGTAGAGGGATAGACTCATGCAATATGAAGAAAACCCCATCTTGTTATCCTCGATGGCAACAATACAATACGTGCCTTGCTGCCCTTACTGTCACCGGGAAAGGACACCGCAAGATTGAACCCAAAGCTAAGCACTTCTCCCATTGCAAGAAAGATCAATCTAGTAGGCCAAACCAAACTGATAATTCGAAGAGCCTTGCAAATATAACCAATCATACATAAAAGAATTCAGAGAAGATTCAAATATTATTCATAGATAGACTTGATCATAAACCCACAATTCATCGATCTCAACAAACACACCACAAAAAGAAGATTACATCGAATAGTTCTCCACAAGAGAGGGGGAGAACATTGTATTGAGATCCAAAAATAGAGAAAAAGCCATCTAGCTACTAACTATGGACCCGTAGGTCTGAGGTAAACTACTCACACTTCATCGGAGAGTCTATGGTGTTGATGTAGAAGCCCTCCGTGATCGATGCCCCCTCTGGCGGAGCTCCGGAACAGGCCCCAAGATGGGATCTCGTGGATACAAAAAGTTACGGCGGTGGAATTAGGGTTTTGGCTCCTGTTCTGATCGTTTGGGGGTACGTGGATATATATAGGAGGAAGGAGTACGTCGGTGGAGCAACAGGGGGCCCACGAGGGTGGAGGGCGCGCCTGGTGGGGGTGGGCGCACCCCCTACCTCGTGGCTTCCTGTTTTATTTCTTGACGTAGGGTCCAAGTCCCCCGAGTCTTGTTCGTTGAGAAAATCACGTTCCCGAAGGTTTCATTCCGTTTGGACTCCATTTGATATTCCTTTTCTTCGAAACCCTAAAATAGGCAAAAAACAGCAATTCTGGGCTGGGCCTCCGGTTAATAGGTTAGTCCCAAAAATAATATAAAAGTGGATAATAAAGCCCAATAATGTCCAAAAAAGTAGATAATATAGCATGGAGCAATCAAAAAATATAGATACGTTGGAGACGTATCAGGGGGCACTCGAGGTTGGCACAACCACCAGGGCGCGCCTGGGCCCCCTGGCGCGCCCTGGTGGGTTGTGCTCTCCTCGGAGCACCCCCCAGGCGCAACATTGGCCCATTAGGTGTCTTCTGGTCCAAAAAAATCTCTGTAAAGTTTCGTTGCATTTGGACTCCATTTGGTATTGATTTTCTGCGATGTAAAAACATGCAAAAAAACAGCAACAGGCACTTGGCACTATGTCAATAGGTTAGTACCAAAAAATGATATAAAATGATTATTAAACATCCAAGATTGATAATATAACAGCATGGAACAATCAAAAATTATAGATACATTGGAGACGTATTAGCATCTCCAAGCATAACTCCTACTCGTCCTCGAGTAGGTAAGTGATAAAAACATAATTTTTGATGTGGAATGCTGCCTAACATGTCATATCATAATTCTTTTCTTTATAGCATGGACATTTGGACTTTTATATTGTTCAAAGCAATAGTCTAGTTTTGAAATGATAGCTTAAATACTCAAGCATATCAACAAGCAACCATGTCTTTCAAAATATCGACGCTAAAATAAGCTATCCCTAGCCCATCATGCTCAATCATTGATCAATTCATGAAACACACTCACATATTAACTACACCCAATGCTAAAGTACGAACATAGTGCCTCCTAGTTGGTGCTTTTATAAGAGAAGATGGAGACTCAATTTCAAAATAGAAATTGCATAAAGTAAAAGAAAGGCCCTTCGCAGAGGGAAGTAGGGATTTGTAGAGGTGCCAGAGCTCAAAGCGAAAAACTTAGAGATAAAAACATTTTGGGAGGTGTGTCCTTCCCACCAACGAAAACGACTTAGAGTTCCCAACACTTTCCATTCTAGATATATCATAGGCGGTTCACAAACAGAAAATAAAGTTTATTCCTTTTTCCACCATACGTTCACTTTCCATGGCTAGCCGTATCAACGGTTGCCGTCCATACCAACACTTTCCAAGGAATTTACTATTTGACAACATAAAGTAAATTCATTTTTCATTTCGGGACTGGGCATCCATAATACCTTTGCCTTACTCTCGTGTAATGACAAGTGAATAAACACTCATTGTGAGAATAACACATCTACCATGGAAAATATTAGCCACCCCTCACCGCTCCGCGAGTGAAACGAACACACAAAAGAGAAGTTTATTTTGAAAATTAGAGATAGCACATACAAATTTGCTTAGAACGGCAAAAAATACCACATATAGGTAGATATAGTGAACTCATGTGGCAAAACTGGTTTAAAGGTTTTTGGATGCACAAGTAGTGATCATACTTGGTGCAAAATGAAGGCTAGCAAAAGACTGAGAAGCGATCAACCAAGAAACGAATAATCTCATAAGCGAGCATTAAGCATAATTAACATTGAATAATGCACCACAAGTAGGATATAATTTCATTGCATAATTATTGACTTTCGTGCTTGCATAGGGAATCACAAACCTTAACACCAATATTCTTACTAAAGCATAATTACTCATCAACATAACTCACATATCACATCATCATATCTCAAAACTATTACTAATAATCAAGTTTATTTTGTCCAATGATCTTCATGAAAGTTTTTATTATATCGTTCTTGGATATTTATCACTTTGGGACTAGTTTTCATATGTTGCTTTTGATAATCTCAAACAAATATAAGTGAAGATCATGGGCATAATATTTCTTTCTCTCAAATTAATTTAAGTGAAGCAAGAGAGACTTTCTTGAAAATTTTACTAACTCTCAAATAAATCTAAGTGAAGCAAGAGAGCATTTCTTCAAAAATACTAAAGCACACCATGCTCAAAAAGATATAAGTGAAGCACTAGAGCAAGTCCATAACTCATAAAAAATTTAAGTGAAGCATAGAGAGCAATTCTAACAAGTCATGACATAATTTTGGCTCTCTCAAATAGGTGTGTCCAGCAAGGAATCAAGACATAAAACACAAAATAAAACAAGCAAACACTCATATCATACAAGATGATCCAAGCAAAACACATAGTATGTGACGAATAAAAATATAGCTTCGAGTAAAATACCGATGGTTGTTAGAAGAAAGAGGGGATGCCACTCGGGGCATCCCCAAGCTTAGTTGCTTGCCCTCATTTGGATAATAGCTTGGGATGCCAGGGCATCCCCAAGCTTAGGATCTTCTTACTCCTTATTCCTTCATCCATCATAAGATAACCCAAAACTTGAAAACTTTAATCACACAAAACTCAACAAAACCTTTGTGAGATCCGTTAGTAAACGAAAGCAAATCACTACTATAAGTAATGTATCAAACCAATTCATATTTTGTTTTTGCATTATATCTACTGTATTGCAACTTTTCTATGGCAAAAACTCATCAAAGAAAACCATAGAGCCATCAAAACAAGAACACAACACAAAGAAAACAGAATCTGTCAAAACAGAACAGTCTGTAGCAATCTGACTATTTCGAATACTTCTGTAACTCCACAAAATCTGAAAAATTAGTAAGACCTGAGCAATTTTTATATTGATTTAATGCAAAAGTAATGGGTATTTTATCGCTCTCTTAATAAAAATGAGAATTATTTTCGTGAGCGAAAAAGTTTCTATTTTTTCAGCAAGATCAAACAACTATCACCCAGGAAGATCCTATCGGATTTACTTGGCACATACACTAATTAAAACATAAAAATCACAATCATAATAGTAGAATAATTGTGCAAACAACGGGAAGCAAAAAGCAAAAATAAATTTTATTTATTGGGTTGCCTCCCAACAAGCACTATAGTTTTACGCCCTTAGCTAGGCATAAAGCAAGGACCTAAGTTTTGTCACCCTTCTTCTTAATTCCCTTATAGGTGTTTTCATCTTGGGGTTTTGTAAAAACAACATAAAACATATTATCCATAGAAACCTTAGCATTATTAAGTTGCCCATTATCATAACCACATTGATTTCTGACAACAATCGAAGAACAATGTTGGTTAACATTATTAAAAACTTGTTGAATTACATCTAGGATCGGGACTTCCTTTTTAAGATCTCATCAAAGATCTTATTGTCCCCAAGCAAATGTCTTAACGCATAATTGCTATTGTAAATAATTTCATCTATCATGGGCTTTTCATGATTCATACCATAAAAATCAAAGATTTCCCTAGCTTCCCGTATTATGTAGTCAAATTCATTCATAAGAACGAGAGTGGATAACTTTTTAGCTTTAGGATTCTTTATAACAAGAAGCTCAAAAAACAATCTTTGCAAAGTAGGATGAGTACGGATAAATTTACTCTCAAGTTTTAGAACTAGTGCTGAAATAGCATTTGCATAAGATCTAGTAGTTCTAAGTATAGGAGCATCATCAAGACTTAGATTTCCCACACAATTGAAAAATTATTGGATACGTTCCTTTCCCATAATGTTCCCTTGTCCTAAGATAAAAGTTTTAGCATCCAGACTGCCCGTACGTCCAATCTTAGGAGTCAGGCCATCATCTGTTGGTGCCATACTGAAATCACTCATGATTGCAAGCAAAGGAAAGATCCGACAGGAAGACGGCGAACGGAAAAGAGGGCCAATAAAAACGACAGATTTTTGTGAAGTGGGGGTGAGGAAAACGAGAGGCAAATGGCAAATAATGTAAATTGCGAGGAGATGAGATTTGTGAATAGGAACCTGGTATATGTTGAAGATCCTCCTCGGCAACGGCGCCAGAAAATCCTTTTGATGTGGCATGAAGCTACGTTGGTATTTCCCCATAGAGGAAGGGATGATGCAGCACAGCGGCTGTAGGTATTCCCCTCAGTTATGAGACCAAGGTTATCGAACTAGTAGGAGAACCAAGCAACACAACGTAAACAACACCTGCACACAAATAACAACTACACGCAACCTGACGTGTAAAAGGGGTTGTCAATCCGTTTCGGGTAGCGGCGCCTCAAGATAGGCAACCAGACATGAATAAATTGTAGTAGATTGATAGATCAAATGCCAAATAAAATAAATAAGAATAAAACGCATCAAGGTATTTTTGTATTTTTGGTTTAATAGATCTAAAAATAAAAGCAAAGGAAAATAGATCGCAAAGGCAAATAATATGAGAAAGAGACCCGGGGGTCGTAGGTTTCACTAGTGGCTTCTCTCGAGAAAAATAGCAAACGGTGGGTAAACAAATTACTGTTGGGCAATTTATAGAACTTCAAATAATCATGAAGATATCCAGGCAATGATCATTATATAGGCATCACGTCCAAGATTAGTAGACCGACTCCTGCCTGCATCTACTACTATTACTCCACACATCGACCGCTATCCAGCATGCATCTAGTGTATTAAGTTCATGGAGACACGAAGTAATGCAATAAGAACGATGACATGATGTAGACAAGATCTATCTATGTAGAGATAGACCCCGTCATTTTATCCTTAGTGGCAACGATACATACGTGTCGGTTCCCCTTCTGTCACTTGGATCAAGCACCGTAAGATCGAACCCACTATAAAGCACCTCTTCCCATTGCAAGATAAATAGATCAAGTTGGCCAAACAAAACCCAAATATCGGAGAAGAAATACGAGGCTATAAGAAATCATGCATAAAAGAGATCAAAGAAACTCAAATACTTTCATGGATATAAAAAGATAGATCTGATCATAAACTCAAAGTTCATCCGATCCCAACAAACACACCGCAAAAAGAATTACATCATATGAATCTCCAAGACACCATTGTATTGAGAATCAAACGAGAGAGAGGAAGCCATCTAGCTACTAACTACGGACCCGAAGGTCTACAAAGAACTACCCAGGCATCATCGGAGAGGCACCAATGGAGGTGGTGAACCCCATCCGTGATGGTGTCTAGATTGGATCTGGTGGTTCTGGACTTTGCGGCGGATGGAATTGATTTTCGTCGACTCCCTTAGGGTTTCTGGAATATTGGGGTATTTATAAAGCAAAGAGGCGGCCCGGGGGGCACTCGAGGTTGGCACAACCCACCAGGGCGTGTCTGGGCCCCCTGGCGCGCCCTGGTGGGTTGTGCTCTCCTCGGAGCACCCCCCCATGCGCAGCCTTGGCCCATTAGGTGTCTTCTGGTCCCAAAAAAATCTCCATAAAGTTTCGTTGCATTTGTACTTCGTTTGGTATTGATTTTCTGTGATGTAAAAAACATGCAAAATAACAACAACTGACACTTGGCACTATGTCAATAGGTTAGTACCAAAAAATGGTATAAAATGACTATAAAATGATTATAAAACATCCAAGATTGATAATATAATAGCATGGAACAATCAAAAATGATAGATACGTTGGAGACGTATCATTGATCACTATGAGGAATTTGAAAGAACAAAGAACCAAGATTTTTCTCTCAATTACGAGGGGAGGTATGGAACTGCCTTCTAGCTCTGCACTTGATTCTCCTTCTGATTTGAGTAAACTTGCGACACCTACACATGCTATTGATTCTGATATGTCGCATGTTATTGATGATGCCACTTCTGCTATGCATGATGGTTATGATGAAACTACTTCTCTGCTTGATAATACGGTGACACTTGGTGAATTTTTGATGAACAACTTGCTAGGGTTAGAGAGAATGAAATTACTGAAACCGATGATATTATTGAAACTAAAGATTATGATTCTCCCCTAGATATGAATTGCCTGTTGTACCTGAGGGTTATATTATGGATGAGGAAACCGCTAGAGACTTTCTTGCTTGTAATGATAGAGATGATCTTAAGAAACTGTTAGCTAAGCTGAAAGAAAAGTCTTTGAATGCTAGAATGCAATATGACCCTATATTTGCTACTTCACCTATCTTTGTTATTGATAAGGATTATGAATTCTCTATCAATCATGAGTTAATTACTTTGGTTGAATCTGATCCTTTCTATGGTTATGAATTTGAAACTGTTGTGTCACATCTTACTAAATTGAATGATATAGCCACCCTATTTGCTCATGAGGAAAAAAATTTATTACTATATTCTCAAATTGTTTCCTTTCTCGTTAAAGGGTGATGCTAAGTTATGGTTTAATTCTCTTGCTCCTGGTTGTATGCATAGTCCCCAGGATATGATATACTACTCTCAAAAATATTTTCCTGCTCATAAGAAACAAGCTGCCCTACGGGAAATATTTAACTTTGTGCAAATTGAAGAAGAGAGTCTCCCACAAGCTTGGGGGAGGCTTCTCCAATTACTTAATGCTTTGCCTGATCATCCTCTCAAGAAAAATGAAATACTTGATATCTTTTATAATGGACTAACGGATGCTTCTAGAGACCACCTGGATAGTTGTGCTGGTTGTGTTTTCAGGGAACGAACGGTTGAGCAAGCTGAATTGCTATTGAGTAATGATAATGATTGGACACTTCCCGTACCAACTCCTAAGCCAACTCCGAAGAAAAGGGGTATTCTATTTCTCAATCCTGAAGATATGCAAGAGGCAAAGAAATCTATGAAAGAAAAAAGTATTAAAGCTGAAGATGTTAAGAATCTACCGCCTATTGAAGAAATACATGGTCTTGATAACCCGACACGGGTAGTAGAGGTAAACTCTCTCCATAGATCCGATGAAAGTGATATTCCTCAAAATAAGTCTGCTAGTCAATGCTTGGATGAGTTTGATAATTTTATTGTTAAACAAGAAAACTTCAATGCTTGTGTTAGTAGACAATTGAAATGTAATGCTTACATGCTTGACCACTTGGATGATTATATGAGTAGAACTGTTATTGATCTTAAGCTTATTAGTAAACATGCTTCCATGGTTACAACTCAAGTTCAACAAGTACTTAAAGCACAAGATGATTTGCTTAATGAGTTAAATAATAAGAACAATGATAATGATGTTAGGGTTATGACTAGAGGTGGTAAAATGACCCAGGAACCTTTGTATCCTGAGGGCCATCCTAAGAGAGTTAAGAAAGATTCTCAGAGAATTAATACTGATGCATCTAGTCCTAGTAATAAAAAGAAAAGGAAAATTGATAGGAATTTGCATGATAGTGAACCTACTATAGACACACCTGAGAATCCCAATGATATCTCTATTTCTGATGCTGAGACACAATATAGAGATGAACATGAACCTAGTGATAATGTTAATAATGATGTTCATGTTGATGCTCAACCCAATAATAATAATGATGTAGAGATTGAACCTGCTGTTGATCTTGATAACCCACAATCAAAGAATCAACGTTATGACAAGACAGACTTCATTGCTAGGAAACACGGTAAAGAAAAAGAACCATGGGTCTAGAAACCCATGCCCTTTCCTCCTAAACCATGCAAGAACAAGGATGATGAGGAATTTGAGCGTTCTGCTGAAATGATTAGACCTATCTTTTTGCATATGCGTTTGACGGATATGCTTAGAATGCCTCCTTATGCTAAGTATATGAAAGATATTTTTACTAATAAAATAAAGATACCAGAAGCTGAAATTTCCACCATGCTGTCTAATTATACTTTGAAGGGTGGAATACCAAAGAAACTAGGAGATCCAGGAGTACCAACTATACCATTCTCCATTACAAGAAACTATGTTAAAACTGCTTTATGTGATCTTGGAGCAAGTGTTAGTGTTATGTCATTTGTCGGCGTTCTGGGAACGGGGGTCCCCAGACTTGCCTGCCTGCGGCCTACGGCGTGGCTCAAAAGGGGGCCCAGCACGGCCCATCTTCATCAACACAGACCCAAGACCCTCACGAGGGGCCAAGCCTCGCGGGGCGGACGACACAGAGCTTCCTCAGGCACGGCCTCATCAGGCTGGCTCGCGAGGAGGCGGAGAGATCAAGGCGGGATACCTCACGAGGTGCCCGTGACGCAAGCCATGACGACCAAGGGTGCCAGGCGGGCGCCAGCCCGCGCAGTGTCCTCCTTTCCTCTTTGGTGCAAAGGGAGCAAGCGCAGGCGAGAGCATCAAGCAAAGGCACCCGTTTCGGTGCAACGAGACCAAGACCAGTCCAACGGCAGGGAGGAAGTCATTGTGGAGCCCAAGCCAGCGTCACCACCAGAGCCTTTGGCAGGCGAGGACCAACTTTAGTCAGGATAAGTGTACCAGATGTTCCCCTTCAAAATGGCCAATTGTTGGCGCCCTTCCCGCTCAATATTTGGGAAGAGGCCCAGGGCCTTTGCCTATAAATAGGACTAGCCACCCACAGGGTAGAGGGATCGAGATCGGAGAGAGAATCGAGAAGAGAGAGAGAGAGAAGGGTGACTGAACTCCTCCCAGCAGTTCATCCCCTCAGCCAAGAACAGACCCTCGCGAGGCTATTCTTCCTTGTATTGCTCATCATCATCAGCCCAAGAGGCAATCCACCACACCACACACTGGAGTAGGGTATTACACCACAATGGTGGCCCGAACTAGTATAAACCCTGTGTCTCTTGTGCTGTTCTTTCCATAGCTTAGATCTTAGCGAGGCAGAGGGGTGCAGGTAGGTAGAAGGCGAAATCTCCGCGCGCACCCGAGTGTTCGAACCTCAAGGATCTGCCGGAACCCGAAATCTGACATTTGGTGCGCCAGGTAGGGGTGCGCCGGAATTCGTCTTCCACCACCCCGTTCTCCTCCGACCATCACGTCCATGTCTGACGCTCGTCGGGCCCGCGGTGAGCGCCGGGCCGCTCTCGCTTCCCGCGTCACCCAGACGGCTCCTGTCGGCGGGCGTCCTCGCCGTTCCCCGTCACCTGCCGTCAACGCCGCCACTGGCCCAGCGGGGAACGAGCAGCAAGCGTCGTCTCAGCATCCGTCCGTGCGGCAAGACGGCCGCACCGCTACTCCCTCGCTCACCCTAGCTGGTTCTTCGTCCTGCGCGCTCCGCGCACCCATGGAGGCTCGAGCTGCGCTCATCGCGGCAAACGAGCTCCTGCGCTACCGTCCCGTTGACGATGTCTACGAAGAATGGCTCGACCGCGTTGCCGAGCTCGTCCGCGCCGCAGGGGGCTCTCCTGCACCGTCAGTTCCGCTGCACCGCACCCCGCCCCGCTCGGGCGACGAAGCTCCGGGGGCGCCCCAGCCGCCTCCTCCTCAAGAAGGCGCCGTGGCTCCAAGGTGCGTGGCCCCTGGGCGGAACTCGCTCCGTCAGGTGCCAGCGCGGCAAGAGGAGAGCTGCCAAGAAGTCCCTCGCCCGCAAGAAGCTGCCCGGGCGCTCCCTGCTCCAGCACGTCGCGACCATGCTCCTGCTCCCGCACGTCAAGACCCCGCGCTGCTCCCAGCTGCAGCACGTGGGGACATGCAAGACCAAGCTCTCCGTCACCCAAGGCCTCCCAGGCTGCCGTGCCTTCACCACCGAGCTACGCAGCGTCGCGTGGCCCGGCAAGTTCAAGCCAGACCTGCCTCCTCGTGAAGACGGCACGGCCGACCCTGCGGAGTTCCTCCAGCTCTATGAGCTGGGCATCGAAGCTGCCAACGGAGACGAGAAGGTCATGGCGAACTAGTTTCCCATGGCGCTCAAGGACGGGGCCCGCACCTGGCTCCAGCACGATCTCCTCCTGGGACGAGATGCGCACCCGCTTCATGCCAACTTCCAAGGTACTCGCGACCGGCCACTCGCCGTGAGCGACATGCGCCGCATCAAGCAACAACCCGGAGAGACCCTGCAGAAGTACATCCAACGCTTCAAGAACACACGCCTCAAGATTCCCAAGGTGACCGAGGAGGCCATCATCTCAGCCTTCTCCGACGGCGTGTGCGACGTCAAGATGAAGGAGGAGCTGGCGATGCATGAAGACCTGTGCACTTCCTTGGAGCTGTTCAACTTGGCAACCAAGTGCGCCAGGGCTGAGGAAGGGCGTCTCTCCCTCCTCGAGCTGCCTGCCGCAGACCCAGAAGAGAAGAAGCCCAAGGCCAAGGATGTGAAGTGCAAGGGGGCTGCCGTGCTCGCGGCAGAACCAAACACCAAGCGGGGCAGAGATCAGCCCGAATCTTCCAAGGTCAGTCGGTACTGCGTGTACCACGACCTCCACACCCACAACACCAACAAATGTCAAGAGCTCCGAGCCATGCGAGAAGGAAGGATCGGCCGTCGCCCCGACCACGGTGACTGGGGCTACGGTCGAGGAGGAGGAAGGAACGCAGGACGCTGGGAAGACCACGGCCCGCGCCAAGGGTGGCGCGATCAACCTCGCGAGGATCGCTGGCAAGACCCGCCTCGCGAGGGAGACTGGAGGGATCAGCCTCGCAAGGATCGCCCGCAAGGCAACGCAGGCCTCCCTCCGCTGCCGCCGCTGCCAAGGAGAAACGAGGACCGCCATCAGGACGAGGGGGCTGGGGGCTTCCAGGAGCCGCGTGCGGTCGCCTGCATCCTGGGCAGGGCTCAAGCCCCAGCCTCTCAACGCATCTTCAAGCAGTTCGCCCATGAAGCGAATGCAGTCCTCCCCAAGCTCGAAGCCACGTGCCCTCTCAGGTGGTCGGCGTGCACCATCATGTTCAGCTCAGCAGATCAGCTCAACTGTGTGGCCACAGCCGGAGTCCTCCCGATGCTTTGTTCCCCAATCGTCAGCAACGTGGTGGTCACCAGGACCCTCATCAATGGCGGGGCAGGGCTCAATGTCCTGACCGTGGAAACATTCAACAATCTCCAAGTGCCCTACAGCCAGCTTCAGCCAACCAAGCCTTTCTCCGGAGTCACCGACGGCTCCACGGTCCCGATTGGGCAGGTCCGCCTCCCTGTCACCTTCGGGGCACACGACAACTACCGCACCGAGCTCATCGACTTCGACGTCGCTCACATTCGCCTGCCGTACAACGCCATCCTTGGGTACCCAGCGCTGGCCAAGTTCATGGCCGTAACTCACCATGGCTACAACGTCCTCAAGATGCCAGGAAGTGGCGGAGTCATCACGGTGCCCTGTGAAGAGAAGGACGCGGTGTGTTCCCTGGAACGAGCCTTTCAGGCCGCATCACTGGAAGACCCGGATCGCGGAAGCAGGAGGCTTCCCAAGACCGCCCCCAAGAAGAAGAAGACATCGTCCGGCCCAGCCCCTCAGGAGGCAAGCCCCTCAGGGCCCGCGCCTGCCTAGGGGGAACCTCCTTCCATCGCATAGGAAAGCGCGCCCGGCGCCCTCCTCAGGCAGGGCTCGGGGGCTCTCCCCTGGAGGGCCACCGACCTGGCTAAGGTCACGAGGGAGGCGCTTGGGCACCACATGGAGGCGTGTTTCGAAGCATGTTTCCCTCAAGAAGGAGTAAGGAAAGGAGGGCCAGACCCTCAGGAGTTCGTCAGCAAGGCCATTCAGGAGCTACAGGAGTCAAGAGTCATGAAAGGCGGCCGCCGCCTACCAGCTGTGGCTCCCCATCCAGGCGAGGATGGTGGGCTGCGCGTCTGCATCGACATACCAGGGCTCAATCGAGTCGCCTCTCTGGAGCGCCTCTGGCCCTCGCGAGTGGGGCGCTGTGAAGGTCCACCCCACAGCTACGTTCGCATGCCTTACGGCTTGCCGAACGCGGCTGCCACGTACCAGCGCCTCATGAGGGGCATCATGGAGGCTCAAGAGGCCAGGCGTTCCGAAGCCCTGGCGGAGATGGAGATGGTCCACGAGGAGCCACCAGCGCCTCCGGAGCCTCCCGAGGCCCCTGGGCCTGGGGGCTCGTGAGGATCGGCTTTCGCAGCCCACCGAGTCTGCTACACCAACACTCCTTCGTCCTCAACATCATCAGGTGACATCTTTCAAGTTTCATTTCCAGCTGGGAGCGCCCCCCAGGGCTGCATTATTCCCAGGCCGCGTGAGTCCGTCCCTGCGGTATGTATCCCTTTTATTTCATGTTGTTAGCTTACTTTGTTGGGGGCGCCCCACGGGCTGCATCATCCCCAAGTCGCTCGGGCCTGACCCAGTGATGTCCGCCTTCCCAGCATCTATTTGAATGAATCCACTCCTTCGCAGCTAATGTGTTTGACCTAGTTGCCCGCTCAACTGACGCCAACTGACGGAGCTGCTCCCAAACGGCACGACGCTTGTGCATGGGTCCGTCCCTGCAACGCCGAAAAACCTGAATGGCTGAGCTCTGGCCGCGGCAGCCCCGCATGGCGCCACCTCGTCAAGCCTGCAGTGCCTCATCGCCCCACGGAAGCAACCAACGGCTGACTGTCAATTGTCATGGCAACCCCTCATTCTTTCTATGATGGGTCTACATGATCTCCTAAAGGAGCTGCGTCAGGCGAGGCCCTTGCGGTGTCTCCTTCACTCTCATCCGCGCGAACCACTTGCACGTTAAAGGGGGGGTGCCTGAGCATCGCGACTCAGGGCTCCTACTGGCTCTCTAGCCCTCACCCTCTGGCCTTGTCCACGGCATCGCGACCTGGCATACCAGCGACGGTTGAGACTCGCTCGAGGGCCGGGACCTGAGGACGTAGAGCAGAAAGGGGAGCAAAGGCGAGAGGGGAGGGACACGCGAGGACCTCGCCGAGCAACCTCACGCCTGCCGATGCACGGACCCGGCGACACACCAGAGAGCGGTCCCTGATTCTCGAGATAAGTCACCACCCGGAAGCACCAGCTACCGTGGCACCATCCCCGCACCTAATGCAATCCCGTGTTAGCGACGCCGCTCTCCTTTCTCACCGAACGACGGCTGCTTGAGCGCCAAAGGGGACCTCCTGAGCATCGCGACTCAGGGGCTCTTACCGGACCTCGGGTCGCTCACCTCCTGGCCTTGACCACGGCATCGCGACCTGGCATACCAGCGACGGCTGAAGCCGCCTTGGGACTGGGACCTGTCGGCGCAGAGCACCAAGCCCTTGTGAGGTTCGAAAGGGAGAACTGAGCTAAGACGGAATGAGCAACTCGCACAATTCTACGACAAGGGTTATATTAACAAAACAGGATCACAGGCACCTTACAAGCCCCCACGGGACGCGTCTTTGATTCCTCGCAGGGAACAGATCCTAAAAGGACGCTAACTACACGCGCCCCTGCAAAAGACTCCATCATCAATAGTGGGCCGTTAAGCACCGGCACCAACCCCATCCAGATCAGAGTCAGTGACGGCCTGACGAGCCCGTCCTGCTCCAGGAGCGGCGCCGGCTCGAGGGCTCGTAGCTGTCGTCGCTCGTCTCCAGAGTCGCGAAGAGCTCACCGGAGTCGCTGGACCCTCCGCCGCCTCCGCCGCCTGAGCAGCCGCCAAGGGAGCGGTCGGCGGGCCCAGTCCTCGCCGTAGTAGGGTCCCGACCACCTCTCCCGGGGCAGCACTCCAGCCGGCGCCCGTTCACATCGAAGACCTTGAAGAACATCACCGAAGCACCATCGTACTCCAAGTGGATCATGAAGGCGCCTCTTGTCCTACAAACCCGGGCGATTTCGCTCCAGCCTCGAGTCATGAAGACCTCGCCCGGGGCAACAACCGCGACCTCTGCCTCGGTCGCGAGGGTGCTGCAGCCGGCGTGCTGCAGCCAAAGCTCCAGGAGTTCTCCCTGCGGGATGATGGAGGCGAAGAAGGGAGGAAGGCGAATCCAAGACTGAGAAGGCATGGCGGCGTGGAGCACGAACTCTCGGGAGGAGCCCTCGGTGTGGACCCCAGGGTGGACGACCCACACCTTCGTGACCCGTCGGCGCCGACGGCGGCGCCGCCCGTGGCGATTGGCATCGACTCCTTCAGAGCCCTCGATGTGGGCGTACAAGGGAAGCGGGAACCCCGGCGGTGGCCGCTCGCACCAGGGCCACGACACCACCTGATAGGCCCCCTCGTCCCGGCCGCGGAGGGTGAGCCGTTTCTTCGGCGGGAGCGGGTCTAGTTCCTCTCGGGAAGCCTTCCCCTTCTCTGCCGCCAAGAACCGGCGGATCGGAGCCATCGCAGCAAGACGGAGCAAGGACCGGGAAGAAGGAGAAGCAAGAAGGGATGGATTGGAAGGGCGCGCGCTGTTCCGTACTTATGGCCGGAAAAGGCCAACCGCCGACCTCCACGATCGCAGGTAATCATGACCCGCTTTGCATGCAGGGACTTGTCCAATCCGTGCAGTTGCCGAGGCGCCGTGGGGAAGTGGAGACGCCCACGTCCAATCAACCGCCACGTGGAGCCCAAGGCCGCAGGCTGTTAGGGCCTGCGGCGCTTCGCTCTTGCCCTTTCGCCTCCCTGCACGGCCAAGTCTGGGCGCGCCTTGGGCCCGGGGGCTACTGTCAGCGTTCTGGGAACGGGGGTCCCCAGACTTGCCTGCCTGCGGCCTGCGGCGTGGCTCAAAAGGGGGCCCAGCATGGCCCATCTTCATCAACATAGACCCAAGACCCTCGCGAGGGGACAAGCCTCGCAGGGCGGATGACACGGAGCTTCCTCAGGCACGGCCTCATCAGGCTGGCTCGCGAGGAGGCGGAGAGATCAAGGCGGGGTACCTCACGAGGTGCCCGTGACGCAAGCCATGACGACCAAGGGTGCCAGGTGGGCGCCAGCCCGTGCAGTGTCCTCCTTTCCTCTTTGGTGCAAAGGGAGCAAGCGCAGGCGAGAGCATCAAGCAAAGGCACCCGTTTCGGTGCAACGAGACCAAGACCAGTCCAACGGCAGGGAGGAAGTCATTGTGGATCCCAAGCCAGCGTCACCACCAGAGCCTTTGGCAGGCGAGGACCAACTTTAGTCAGGATAAGTGTACCAGATGTTCCCCTTCAAAATGGCCAATTGTTGGCGCCCTTCCCGCTCAATATTTGGGAAGAGGCCCAGGGCCTTTGCCTATAAATAGGACTAGCCACCCACAGGGTAGAGGGATCGAGATTGGAGAGAGAATCGAGAAGAGAGAGAGAG
This sequence comes from Triticum urartu, assembly GCF_056163025.1. Classification (NCBI taxonomy): domain Eukaryota; kingdom Viridiplantae; phylum Streptophyta; class Magnoliopsida; order Poales; family Poaceae; genus Triticum; species Triticum urartu. The sequence continues at coordinate 249,606,114 of NC_141875.1, forward strand.
AGAAGGGTGACTGAACTCCTCCCAGCAGTTCATCCCCTCAGCCAAGAACAGACCCTCGCGAGGCTGTTCTTCCTTGTATTGCTCATCATCATCAGCCCAAGAGGCAATCCACCACACCACACACTGGAGTAGGGTATTACACCACAACGGTGGCCCGAACCAGTATAAACCCTGTGTCTCTTGTGTTGTTCTTTCCATAGCTTAGATCTTAGTGAGGCGGAGGGGTGCAGGTAGGTAGAAGGCGAAATCTCCGCGCGCACCCGAGTGTTCGAACCTCAAGGGTCTGCCGGAACCCGAAATCCGACATCGTTCTCTTTATATCATAGACTTGAATTGAATAAGTTGACACCTACTGAAATTTCTTTGCAAATGGCTGATAAATCAACTGCTATACCCATCGCTATTTGTGAGGATGTGCCTATTGTGGTTGCAAACGTTACTATCTTAACGGACTTTGTTATTCTTGATATTCCCGAGGACGACAGTATGTCGATCATCCTTGGTAGACCCTTTTTGAATACTGCAAGGGTTGTTATTGATTTCAACAAAGGCAATGTAACTTTTCATGTTAATGGTAAGGAGCATATGATACACTTTCCGAAGAAACAACCTCAAGTTCATAGTATCAATTTTATTGGAAAAATTTCAACTATTACTATTGGAGGTTTTGAATTCCCTCTTCCTACTATCAAAAAGAAATATGATATTCTTATTGTTGGGGACATTCATATCCCCGTTGAGGTAACCTAGTGTTATTCGAAAATTCTCCAGTTTCATGTTATTCGGAAGTAGTTTGTTAATAAGACTTGATCAACCTTGTTAATGGATTCCTTTTGATGGGCATGAGATGGATGAATTTAGGAGGCACAACTCTCTGTACCAATCTTTTAGTTTCTGTTATTTAGATTAAATTAAGCAAAAATAGTATTTTCTGTCTATTTTCTGAATTATCCGTGCAATAAAAAATGTCCCAAAAATAAAAATTCTCCAAATGCCCTGAAAATTTACTATGCTTTTTTATAGAATATTTGAGATTTTCTAGCACTAAGAACACACCAGGGGGACCCACCACCTGTCCACAAGGGTGGAGGGTGCGCCCTACCCCCTGGGCGCGCCCCCAACCTTGTGGGCCCCACGTGGGTCCCCTCCACTTATTACAGCACCCCTCCACTTCGTCTTCCTCCAAAAAAATCATCTCGTAGCTCAAACACGTGTTCTTGCTCATTTTGCTGCCATTTTCGATCTCCTTGCTCAAAGCTCCATTCACAAAACTGCTTTGGGGGATTGTTCTTCGGTATGTGACTCCTCCAATGGTCCAATTAGTTTTTGTTCTAGTGCTTTATTTATTGAAAACTTTTGCTGCTGTGGTGACCTTGTTTTAAGCTTGCATATCAAATTAATATGGTCCAAAGTAGTATTGATGCATGATATAGCCTCTAGGCACTTGTAGGAGTAGTTGCTATCTGTTGAGTTTGGTTCACTTTTATTTTGAGTCACTAAAAATTTCAGAATTTTTCAGAGGAAGAAAAATGTCTAGGAGAATGTACCAAGGTGGTTCTTCGAGGAAGCAAGTACCGATGCTCGCGATACGTGAGCCAGACCTTGAACCACCAAGCGAAGCTCAAGGGCGGCCTTGTGAATGGTTGTCAGATGAATTTATGGCTCGTGCAGGTTTCAAGGATGAGTTTTATGCATTCGTACAAAATGCCGGCCTTGCGTACTTCTTGTCAGACAAGTGCCGACAACACTATCACCTCACTGATTCCTTTGTGCGGTGGTTTGAGTTTTCATCTAAGCGCAATACTCATACTGTCTTGTTTGATCTCTATGATAAATCTTATACCATGGACCTAGAAGATTTTAATGATGCATGCAAATTTCCATAAGGGGGTATCCTTAGTGAGCCTCACAAATCGGAATACAATGATTTCCTTGCTAACATCATTGTGGGAGAAACTAGAAACATCACACAAGCCACCATAGGGAGCATTCACTTTCCTACCATACATTATTTTGCTCCCTTTATAGATAGGTGCATTAACGGTAAGCATGAGCATTGCCACCTTTGCGTACCAAATCCTTGTATCCTCACGTGTGCGGTGTTAGGTGATAAGCAATATAACTTGGGGGCTATTATTGCAAGGAGGTTACATCTTAATGCTAAAGAGGGAGATTTATTTTGTGGGATTTATGCAACTCGTTTAGCTAATTATCTTGGTGTACCCATAAGATGGAATGATATTGAGTTGCCGCCTGGTTTTCTAGATTATAATGCTATGGTACACCACCAGTTTCTTGAGAGGAACGTACATTTCCTCCAGTACCGATTAATCTTTGACAGACAATATGTCGTCCATATTACCCTTCCTACTCTTGCCTTCTTTAACTTTCAGGTAAATGGGAGATATTTTATAACTCGAGAGGAGGCAAACGAGTATGAGAGATCAGCAGAGGCCGCTCACCTCCAGCAGGCAGCTCGCCAAGCGATAGCTGCCGCAGCACAATACGACCTCGATTATGATTTCCGATATCATCCAGGCCAGTGGTGCCTTAGACCAACTTAGGCCAAAAGCCTAAGCTTGGGGGAGTACGTATTTCTCACCGACATTACATTCATGTTCACACACTCATTTCAGTTGTCGGTGTTCATAATTTTTCATTGTATATCCATGTTAGTTTATTTCTTTTTCCCGCTTTGTTCTTGTGTGTTTGTTAAACCTTAAGAAAAAACAAAAAAATAGTTGTAGTTTTGTTTACTTTCCATGTTTACTTAGTAGTAGTATTAAAAGAAAACCCAAAAATATTTCTCATTCTTCTTTTGCTTGTTGGGATCTTTCCAGTGTAAATAGTTTTTCTCGTTCTTGTTTTACTTTCTTCAGAAAACACAAACTCCAAAAACATTTCAGTGTGTTTCTTTGAATCTCTTTTCTTTTCTTTAGGGGTCGAGAGGAGAAGACCACGATGAAAATGTTGAATGGCTCTCATATGCATTATCGTTGATCTAACAAAGAGCCCATATTACCTTGTCTTCTCCTTTGAATAAATGTTTGCAGATTCCAGCTTAGTATAATGCATGTGCACTATTATTATTATCCACACCATTCGGTCTTGCAAGTGAAAGGCAATAATGAAGATATATGATGAAATGATTGAGATGAAGAAAAGATGGTATGAACTCGACCTATCTTGTTTTTGTAAATATGATTAGTCCATCGTTCCTGATTCAACCCATTATGAATGAAACATGTTTGCAATTACAATTAGAGATTATAGTTACTCATGCCATGCTTAATTAGCTAGGAGTTTATAATGGTTTACCTTGCATGCCAACATGCTTTTAAAATTATTGTGATGTAGTATGATAGGATGGTATCCTCCTTTGAATGATTCGAGTGGCTCATGTTCACACATGTAGTTGAAACACAATCAACATAGCCTCCATGATATTTATGTTCATGGTGATTTATATCCTACTCATGCTTGCACTCAATGTTGGTTAATCTTAATGCATGTTTATGATTGTTGTCGCTCTCTAGTTGGTCGCCCCCAGTCTTTTGCTAGCCTTCACTTGTACTAAGCGGGAATACTGCTTGTGCATCCACTTCCATAAACCCAAAGTTTTTCCATATGAGTCCACCATACCTACCTATATGCGGTATTTACCTGCCGTTCCAAGTAAATTTGCATGTGCCAAACTCTAAACCTTCAAATGATAATCTGTTTTGTATGCTCGAATCGCTCATGTAGCAACTAGGGCTGTCAATATCTTTTTTTGACTATAAACAGTAGGGTAAAACCCCACTGCAATTTTTATTAAATAAAAACACAGAGGAACAAAGCAGTCTAAAAGGCTTGAGGTAAGCCTAAGAAAGAAGAGGAGTAGAAGAACTAAAACCTAGGAAAACAAAAAGAAAGAAAAGGAAGGAAATAGAAAAAACCTAGACTACCAACTATCCTAAGAACAAAGGATTACAACAAGTTGTCAAGCCAATCTCTGTAAATTGCCTCTCATGCTTCTTCCTCATTCTATATTTGAGAAGCTTCAGTTCCTCCAGAAATATGAACTTCCACCCTTGGAATGATGGTGCAATATTTTCAAAGATCTTATTGTTCCTGGTTATCCAAATGGCCCATGCTCCTAGAATGATTATCTCCATGTGGAATGGGTACCTTAGCTTTTCTTTGAGGTCTTGGAATGCTTCTAACACAGATAGGTTTGGAGCTCCTGTTGGGAAAATGAAGTCCCAACATTGTTGAACAAATGGACAGCCCCAAAAGAGGTGGTGCAGTGTTTCTTCTTGTTGACAGCCTCCCACAGCACAGTTGTACTCCTCCAACACAAAATTCTTCCTTCTAAGTAAGTTTCTGGTGTTGACTCGATCATGAAGAAGTTTCCAGAAGAAGACTTTATGCTTTGGTTGGCATGAACTCTGCCAGATCCAATTGAAGTGTGGGGGAGTCTGTTTGTGACCAATTAAGACTTTATATGCTTTGATGGAGGAATAGTGTTCAGTCCCCCAAATGTACCTCCATGTGTCCAAAGAGTCTAAATGCTCAGATTGTCTCATGGCTATACAAATTTCTTCCATTTGTAAGAATTCCTCATAGGCCTCAGTTGTTAAGGGGAGGAAGAATAAATCCTGCAGGTATTCAGTCTGCAATACTTGTTGGATATTCAGCTGTGTGTTTCTAACAAAAGAGAACAAGTGAGGAAATTGATGTTTCAGTATAGCTTGGCTCCATAGATCATCCCAAAGAAAGCACTGACACCATCATCCAATGATGGGCAGTCAATATCTTCCATGCTAGGTGGGTTATTCTCACGATGAGTGGACTCCGCTCATCATTCATGAGAAAATGGCTGGTAACCGGGATGCCCAGTCCCATGCTCAAATCAAATTATAATTGCAAACAAAACTCCCTCAGGAATGTTGTTAGTTGGACGATACCCGTTGTTTCGGACCAGCCATGGAGTGTGCTTGTTGGTGGTGGGGGAGTATAAACTTTATCATTCTGTTTGGGAACCGCCTACAATGTATGTAGCATGGAAGATACCGAGATCTTTTGGTTGTTATGTTGACAATGAAAGAATACCGCTCAAAATATTATTTATATTTGTTTTAAAAACTTGAGCTCTAGCACCTCTACAAATCCCTGCTCCCCTCTGCGAAGGGCGTATCTATTTAATTTTATTGCTGGGTCATCATCCTCTTATAAAAAGCACCAGTTAGAGAGCACCACTGTCATTTGTATGCATTGTTATTAATTGATATTGAGTATGGCTGTGACTAGATCTCCTTTAGCATGAATTACAATGTCTAGTCAGTCCTTGATCTTCAGGGGTGCTCTGCATTTATGTTTTGCGGTCTCAGAAAGGGCTAGCGAGATACAATCTTGTTATATCATATCATGATTTTTTTGAGAAAGTGTTGTCTTCCGAGATTTATTACTATTGCTCGCCAGTTGATTATGCCATTGATATGAGTAAATGTGACACTAAAACGTTATTGTGAATGTGGTTAGTTCATAATCTTTGCTGAAAACTTGAATGTTGGCTTTGCATATTTGCAACAACAAGATCAGACAGAGTTTGTAAAAGTTTTTCTTTATCACTTTCAGTTTGTCAACTGAATTGCTTGAGGACAAGCAATGGGTTAAGATTGGGGGAGTTGATACGTCTCCATCGTATCTACTTCTCCAAACTCTTTTGCCCTTGTTTTGGACTCTAACTTGCATGATTTGAATGGAACTAACCCGGACTCCCACTATTTTTAGCAGAATTGCCATGTTGTTATTTTTGTGCAGAAATAAAAGTTCTCGAAATGATCTGAAACATCACGGAGATAATTTTTGGAATAAATAAAAAATATTGGTGAAAGAATCAACTGAAGGGGGCCCACACCCTATCCACAAGAATGGGGGCGCGTCCTCTGTCCTTGTAGGCCCCCTAGACCTCCACCGACCTCAACTCCAACTCCATATATTCACATTCGGGGAGAAAAAAATCAGGGAGAATGATTCATCGCGTTTTACGATATGGAGCCGCCGCCAAGCCCTATTCTTCCTCGGGAGGGCAGATCTGGAGTCCGTTTTGGGCTCTGGAGAGGGGAAATCGTCGCCATCATCATCAACCATCCTCCATCACCAATTTCATGATGCTCACCGTTGTGCATGTGTAATCCCATCATAGGCTTGCTGGACGGTGATGGGTTGGATGAGATTTACCATGTAATTGAGTTAGTGTTGTTAGGGTTTAATCCCTAGTATCCACTATGTTCTAAGATTGATGCTGCTATGACTTTGCTATGCTTAATGCTTGTCACTAGGGCCTCAGTGCCATGATTTCAGATCTGAACCTATTATGTTTTCATGAATATATTTGTGTTCTTGATCCTATCTTGCAAGTTATAGTCACCTAATATGTGTAATGATCCGGCAACCCCGGAGTGACAATAGTCGGGACACTTCCCGGTAATGACCTGCTACCTCTTGAGCATGTGTTGGTTTTCCCTTGAAGAGGAAAGGGTGATGCAGCAAAGTAGCGTAAGTATTTCCCTCAGTTTTGAGAACCAAGGTATCAATCCAGTAGGAGACAACGCACAAGTCACCTAGTACCTGCACAAACAATCAAGAACCTTGCAACCAACGCGATAAAGGGGTTGTCAACCCCTTCACGGTCACCAGCAAAAGTGAGATCTAATAGAGATAGTAAAGTAAATATTTTTGGTATTTTTTTTGTAAAGATTGGAAAGTAAAGATTGCAAAATAGTAAACGAGATGCGATGTAAATAAAAGAGATGTAATATAATAGGAAAGACCCGGGGGCCATAGGTTTCACTAGTGGCTTCTCTCAAGATAGCATGTATTACGGTGGGTGAACAAATTACTGCCGACCAATTGATAGAAAAGCGCATAATTATGAAGATATCTAAGGCAATGATCATGAATATAGGCATCACGTCCATGTCAAGTAGATCGAAACGATTCTGCATCTACTACTATTACTCCACACATCAACCGCTATCCAGCATGCATCTAGAGTATTAAGTTCATAAGAGCAAAGTAATGCATTAAGCAAGATGGCATGATGTAGAGGGATAAACTAAAGCAATATGGTATAAACCCCATCTTTTTATCCTCGATGGCAACAATACAATACGTGCCTTGTTGCCCCTACTGTCACTGGGAAAGGACACCGCAAGATTGAACCCAAAGCTAAGCACTTCTCCCATTGCAAGAAAGATCAATCTAGTAGGCCAAACTAAACCGATAATTCGAAGAGACTTGCAAAGATATCAAATCATGCATATAAGAATTCAGATAAGAACCAAATAATATTCATAGATGATCTTGTTCATAAATCCACAATTCATCAGATCTCGACAAACACACCGCAAAAGAGTATTACATCGAATAGATCTCCAAGAACATCGAGGAGAACTTTGTATTGAGAATCAAAGAGAGAGAAGAAGCCATACACCTAATAACTATGGACCCGAAGGTCTGTGGTAAACTACTCAAGCTTCATCGGAGAGGCAATGGTGTTGATGTAGAAGCCCTCCGTGATCGATTCCCCCTCTGGTAAATCGCCGAAAAAGGCCCCAAGATGGGATCTCACGGGTACATAAGGTTGCGACGGTGGAAAAGTGGTTTCATGGCTCTCTGTGATGTTTCTAGGGTTTAAGAGTATATATAGGCGAAATAAGTATGTCGGTGGAGCTATGAGGGGCCCATGAGGGTGGGGGTGCGCCTGTCCCCCTGGGCACGCCCTCCTGCCTCATGGCTGCCTCATGGTGTTCCAGACTTTGACTCCAAGTCTTCTGGATTGCTTTCGGTCCAAGAAAGATCATCGTGAAGGTTTCATTCCGTTTGGACTCCATTTGGTATTCCTTTTCTGCGAAACTCTAAAGTAGGCAAAAAAACAGAAACTAGTAGTGGGTCTCCGGTTAATAGGTTAGTCCCAAAAATAATATGAAAGAACATATTAAATCCCATTAAACATCCAAAACAGATAATATAATAGCATGGAGCAATCAAAAATTATAGATACGTTGGAGACGTATCAAGCATCCCCAAGCTTCATTCCTGCTCGTTCTCGAGTAGGTAAATGATAGAAAACAGAATTTTTGATGTGGAATGCTACCTATCATAATTATCAATGTAATTTTATTTATTGTGGCATGAATGTTCAGATCTGAAAGATTCAAAACAAAAATTTAATATTGACATAAAAATAATAATACTTCAAGCATACTAGTAAAGCAATCATGTCTTATCAAAATAACATGGCCAAAGAAAGCTATCCCTACAAAATCATATAGTCTGGCTATGCTCTATCTTCATCACACAAAATATTTAAATCATGCACAACCCCGATGACAAGCCAAGCAATTGTTTCATACTTTTGATGTTCTCAAACTTTTTCAGTCTTCACGCAATACATGAGCGTGAGCCATGGACATAGCACTATAGGTGGAATAGAATGGTGGTTGTGGAGAACACAAAAAAGGAGAAGATAGTCTCACATCAACTAGGCGTATCGATGGCTATGGAGATTCCCATCAATAGATATCAATGTGAGTGAGTAGGGATTGCCATGCAACGGATGCACTAGAGTTATAAGTGTATGAAATCTCAAAAAGAAACTAAGTGGGTGTGCATCCAACTCGCTTGCTCACGAAGACCTAGGGCATTTTGAGGAAGCCCATCATTGGAATATACAAGCCAAGTTCTATAATGAAAGATTCCCACTAGTATATGAAGGTGACAAGTGACAACATAGGATACTCTCTATCATGAAGATCATGGTGCTACTTTGAAGCACAAGTGTGGAAAAAGGATAGTAGCATTGCCCCTTCGCTCTTTTTCTCTCATTTTTTAATTTGGGCCTTTCTCCTTTTTTATGGCCTTTTTCCCCTTTTTTATTTGTCGTCCGGAGTCTCATCCCGAATTGTGGGGGAATCATAGTCTACATCATACTTTCCTCGCATGGGACAATGCTCTAATAATGATGACCATCACACTTTTATTTACTTACAACTCAAGAATTACAACTTAATACTTAAAACAAAATATGACTCTAAGTGAATGCCTCCGGCGGTGTACCGGGATGTGCAATGAATCAAGAGTGACATGTATGAAAGAATTATGAAGGTGGCTTTGCCACAAATACGACGTCAACTACATGATCATGCAAAGCAATATGACAATGATGAAGCGTATCATAATAAACGGAACGGTGGAAAGTTGCATGGCAATATATCTCGGAATGGCTATGGAAATGCCATAATAGGTAGACATGGTGGCTGTTTTGAGGAAGGTAAATGGTGGGTTTATGGTACCGGCGAAAGTTGCGTGGTACTAGAGAGGCTAGCAACGGTGGAAGGGCGAGAGTGTGTATAATCCATGGACTCAACATTAGTCATGAAGAACTCACATACTTATTGCAAAAATCTATTAGTTATCAAAATGAAGTACTATGCGCATGCTCCTAGGTGGATAGATTGGTAGGAAAAGACCATCGGTCGTCCCCGACCGCCACTCATAAGGAAGACAATCAAAAAATAAATCATGCTCCGACTTCATCACATAACGGTTCACCATACGTGCATGCTACGGGAATCACAAACTTTAAGACAAGTATCTCTCTAATTCACAACTACTAAACTAGCATGACTCTAATATCACCATCTTCATATCTCAAAACAATCATAAGGAATCAAACTTCTCATAGTATTCAATGCACTTTATATGAAAGTTTTTATTATACCCATCTTGGATGCCCATCATATTAGGACTATTTTTTATAGCCAAAGCAAATTACCATGTTGTTCTAAAAGACTCTCAAAATAATATAAGTGAAGCATGAGAGATCGATAATTTCTATAAAATAAAACCACCACCGTGCTCTAAAAAGATATAAGTGAAGCACTAGAGCAAAAATATCTAGCTCAAAAGATATAAGTGAAGAACATAGAGTATTCTAATAAATTCCAATTCATGCGTGTCTCTCCCAAAAGGTGTGTACAGCGAGGATGATTGTGGTAAACTAAAAAGCAAAGACTCAAGTCATACAAAACGCTCCAAGCAAAACACATATCATGTGGTGAATAAAAATATAGCCTCAAGTAAAGTTACCGTTAGACGAAGACGAAAGAGGGGATGCCCCAAGCTTAGGCTTTTGGTTGTCCTTGAATTTTACCTTGGGGTACCTTGGGCATCCCCAAGATTAGGCTCTTGCCACTCCTTATTCCAAAATCCATCAAATCTTTACCCAAACACTTGAAAACTTCACAACACAAAACTTCAACCGAAAATCTCATGAGCTCCGTTAGTATAAGAAAATAAACCACCACTTTAAGGTACTGTAATGAACTCATTATTTATTTATATTGGTGTTAAACCTACTGTATTCCAACTTCTCTATGGTTCATACCCCCTCCCCCCCCCCCCCCCCGGATACTACTTCATCAAAATAAGCAAACAACACACGAATAACAAAATTTGTCAAAAACAAAACAGTCTGTAGTAATCTGGAGATTTCGAATACTTCTATAACTCCAAAAATTCTGAGAAATTAGTAAGACCTAGATAATTGGTTTATTAATCCTATGAAAAAAGGATCAGTATTTTATCGCGCTCTGGTAAGAAACTAAAATTAATTTTGTGAGCGCAAAAGTTTTTGTTTTTCAGCAGGATCAAATCAACTATCACCGTAAGCTATCCCAAAGGTCTTACTTGGCACAAACACTAATTAAAACATAAAAACACAATCATAACATAAGATAGATGAATTATTTATTACTAAATAGGAACAAAAAGCAAAGAACAAAAATAAAATTGGGTTGCCTCCCAACAAGCGCTATCATTTAACGCCTCTAGCTAGGCATAAAAACAAGAATAGATCTAGGTATTGCCATCTTTGGTATGATCCATAAGTGGCTCTCATAATAGATTCATAAGGCAATTTAATTTTCTTCCTAGGAAAGTGTTCCATGCCTTTCCTTAACGGAAATTGGAATCTAATATTTCCTTCTTTCATGTCAATAATTGCACCAATCGTTCTAAGGAAAGGTCTACCAAGAATAATAGGACATGTAGGATTGCAATCTATATCAAGAACAATGAAATCTATGGGCACATAATTCATATTTGCAACAATAAGAACATCATTAATCCTTCCCATAGGTTCTTAATGGTGGAATCTGCAAGATGCAAATTTAAAGAACAATCATCAAACTCTCGGAAACCTAGCACATCACACAAAGTTTTTGGAATCGTGGAAACACTAGCACCCAAATCACACAAAGCATAGCATTCATAATCTTTAATCTTAATTTTAATAGTAGGTTCCCACTCATCATAAAGTTTTCTAGGGATAGAAACTTCTAGTTCAAGCTTTTCTTCATAGGATTTCATTAAAGCATCAACGATATGTTTATTAAAAGCTTTATTTTGATTATAAGCTTGAGGAGAATTTAACACGGATTGCAACAAGGAAATACAATCTATCAAAGAGCAATTATCATAATTAAATTCCTTGAAATCCAAAATAGTGAGTTCATTGCTATGTAAAGTTTTGACCTCTTCAATCCCAATTTTATTAATTTTTGCATCAAGATCTAAAAACTCTGAATCATTGGGATGCCTTTTAACTAAAGTTGACTAATCTTCAGTCCCATATTTATCAAGATTTATATTGGAAAACAAAGATTTAATAGGAGTCACATCAATCACTTTTAGATCTTCATCATTATTATCATCTAGATCTTCCGATTTAGCGGCCATCTTATTAACTAAGGTGGCTTGCTTATCCGAAATTTGGCCTACTAAGTTTTCAAGATGAGCAAACTGAGATTTCAAACCATAAAATTCCTTAGACATATCATCGAGCTCTTTATTCATGTACTCCATAAAACTTTTTTGTTCTTTAAGCTAGTTTCTGAAGAAATTATTATGCTCAAATTGCAAAGACATAAAGCTTCTAACATTGTTTTCAATTTCTTCCAACCTTCTGAGGTGAGGATCAACGCCTTTTGGCAGAGCCATCAAAGCAAACAGTCACACTAATACCCAAGAACACAAGAAGCAAGCGAAAAGAGACGAACAGAAAAGGGGCGAAGAAAAGGCAAAGGTTTTCCAAAATCATTTTAGAAGTGGGGAGAGGAAAATGAGAGGCGAATGGCAAATAATGTAATGCGAGGGAGAAGAGTTTATGATGGGTACTTGGTATGTCTTGACTTGGCGTGGATCTCCTCGGCAATGGTGCCAGAAATCCTTCTTGCTACCTCTTGAGCATGCGTTGGTTTTCCCTTTAAGAGGAAAGGGTGATGCAGCAAAGTAGCGTAAGTATTTCCCATAGTTTTGAGAACAAAGGTATCAATCCAGTAGGAGACAACGCACAAGTCACCTAGTACCTGCACAAACAATCAAGAACCTTGAAACCAACGCAATAAAGGGGTTGTCAATCCCTTCACGGTCACTCGCAAAAGTGAGATCTAATAGAGATAGTAAAGTAAATATTTTTGGTATTTTTGTTGTAAAGATTGGAAATTAAAGATAGGAAAATAGTAAACGAGATGCGATGTAAATAAAAGAGATGTAATATAATAGGAAAGAGACCCGGGGACCATAGGTTTCACTAGTGGCTTCCCTCAAGATAGCATGTATTACGATGGGTGAACAAATTTCTGCCGAGCAATTGATAGAAAAGCGCATAATTATGAAGATATCTAAGGCAATGATCATGAATATAGGCATAACGTCCGTGTCAAGTAGATCGAAATGATTCTGCATCTACTACTATTACTCCACACATCGACCGCTATCCAGCATGCATCTAGAGTATTAAGTTCATAAGAACAGAGTAACGCATTAAGCAAGATGACATGATGTAGAGGGATAAACTCAAGCAATATGATATAAACCCCATCTTTTTATCCTCGATGGCAACAATACAATACGTGCCTTGCTGCCCCTACTATCACTGGGAAAGGACACCACAAGATTAAACCCAAAGCTAAGCACTTCTCCAATTGCAAGAAAGATCAATCTAGTAGGCCAAACTAAACCGATAATTCGAAGAGACTTGCAAAGATATCTAATCATGCATATAAGAATTCAGAGAAGAACCAACTAATATTCATAGATAATCTTGTTCATAAATCCACAATTCATCGGATCTTGGCAAACACACTGCAAAAGAGTATTACATCGAATAGATCTCCAAGAATATCGAGGAGAACTTTGTATTGAGAATCAAAGAGAGAAGAAGCCATCTAGCTAATAACTATGGACCCGAAGGTCTGTGATAAACTACTCACGCTTCATCGGAGAGGCAATGGTGTTGATGTAGAAGCCCTCCATGATCGATTCCCCCTCCGGCAGATCGCCGAAAAAGGCCCAAGATGGGATCTCACGGGTACAAAAGGTTGCGACGGTAGAAAAGTGGTTTCATGGCTCTCTGCGATGTTTCTAGGGTATAAGAGTATATATAGGCGAAAGAAGTACATCGGTGGAGCCACGAGGGGCCCACGAGGGTGGGGGCGCGCCTACCCCCTAGGCGCGCCCTCCTGCCTCGTGGCCCCTCATGGAGTTCCAGACTTCGACTCCAAGTCTTCTGGATTGCTTTTGGTCCAAGAAAGATCGTCGCGAAGGTTTCATTCCGTTTGGTATTCCTTTTCTGCGAAATTCTAAAATAGGCAAAAAAACAGAAACTGGCACTGGGCCTCCGGTTAATAGGTTAGTACCAAAAATAATATAAAAGAGCATATTAAAGCACATTAAACATCCAAAACAGATAATATAATAGCATGGAGCAATCAAAAAATATAGATACGTTGGAGACGTATCATGACCGTAGTTTCAGGAGTTCATGTATTCACTAAGTGCTAATGCTTTGGCCTGGTACTCTATTAAAAGGAGGGCTTAATATCCCTTAGTTTCCAATAGGACCCCACTGCCACGGGAGGGTAGGACAAAAGATGTCATGCAAGTTCTTTTCCATAAGCACGTATGACTATATTCCGAATACATGCCTACATTATATTGATGAATTGGAGCTAGTTCTGTGTCACCCTATGTTATAACTTTTGCATGATGAATGCCATCTGACATAATTATCCATCATTGATCCATTGCCTATGAGTTTGTTTCATATTGATCTTTGCTTCGTTACTTTTTCGTTGTCACTGTTATGATTGCTACAAAACTGCTACTATTACTTTTGCCACTGTTACCGTTACTTCCATACTACTTTGCTAGTAAATATTTTGCTGCTGATATTAAGTCTTTCAGGTGTGGTTGAATAGACAACTTAGCTCTAATACTTGAGAATATTCTTTGGCTCCCATTGCGCTGAATCGATAAATTTGGGTTGAATACTCTACCCTCGAACACTGTTGCCATCCCCTATACTTGTGGGTTATCATCCCTCAGCTCCAGTGCTCAAAACCAAGACCTATCAGATGCAATATCTCATTCAAGCTACTCGGAGGATCGAGTGGAGTTTGGCTAACCTCACAAATTACCAAAATAGTCTTGAGAGGATTGTAGAGACCAAGATTCATGATCTGGATGTCAAGGTGAGAGAGGTTCAAACCACTGTTGAGAGCCTGAAGCGTGAGGTGGATGAAACCAGAGCACAAACATCTAGTGATGATGAGGAGCACCCAGGTGATGGCATTCCCATGACTAGTTAGTTCAGGACTATGCCTAGATCAGCTGCAACACCTGTCACTTCCAGAGCTATTGTTGCTCCACTTGTCAAGGGGGAGAATAGTATAGATTATTAGGCTTCGAGAGAGGGTTTTACTTTTGTTCGTTTCCTTTTCCTTGATATATTCTTGCTACTTTGAGTTACTTTTGCTTGATGCATGCACGAGACTACGTTATTGTGTGCTTGATCATACCGTACTTTAATGTTATGCTTGCTTGAATATTCTTTCATATGCTCTTTGTATGATCACGCACTTGTTTGCTTGGTGATGAGTGTTGATTACTATGCAATCATATCATTTTTTAGTGCTCCACCAAGATGTATGTGACATGGAAGAGTAACTAATGATCCTAATCGATTGTGCATTTGCATTCAAACGCAAATTTTTAATAATGCACAAATTTATGGGAGCTCTTGCTTATCACATACCTCTTAAAGCGATGATGTATTTCATTCATTACATCATTTGTCGAAGCTTTGATCTATATGTTGTCATCAATTACCAAAAAGGGGGAGATCGGAAGTGCAACTAATCCTCGGGTGGTTTGGGTAATTGATAACAACATAAATGCCATTGATCTAATGAACATTGATGATAGATTTCAGAAAAGATCATTGGTTGTCATGGCAAGGACCAATGGATGTGGACCCCTCAAAATGTTAAGGACAAGAATTGGCTACTCCAAGACTCTACATTTTTAGTTTAGTGATCCAAGATCACATTGAGTCCCTTATGAAAGCCAATACTATTAAAAGGGGATGAGGTATTGTTTATGAGGTTGTTGCTCAAGTGCTTGGTGATATTTCTCCAAAAACCCTCAATCACTTTCTCAAAACACATCTGTCCAAAACCCTAAATCTTCATTTCGGTCCCACCGATATCACCTACTTAGGAACCACCAAGATGACCCTTCCATTGCCACAACCAAAACACTAGCAATTCGGTTTGACCGAAATGGTTTTCTGTCTCACCGAGACGGCCTGACCAAGTTTCTGTGATGAAGTTTCTTCATTTTCGGAATCACCGAGATCAGTCGATCAGAATTACCAAAATGAGGTCTTGCCCTAGTCATTGCACTTCAATCCCACCGAGTTGGTATAATCGATCTTACTGAAAAGCCTAACGGTCAAGTCTTTTGCACTAGTCGGCCTCACCGAGATTTTCATGTCGGTGCCACCGAGTTGGGTCAAAGACTTGTAATGGTTGGATTTTTGGTGTTGCCTATTTATACCCCTCCACCACCACTCTCTCTCTAATAGAGCAATCAGAACGGAACACAACTTCCACCATTCATTTTCTAGAGAGAACCACTGATACATCCATTTTGCATCATGCTTTTATATTGATATTTTGCATTATGGGTTGTTATTACACATTATGGTATAATACTTATGCCTTTTCTCTCTTATTTTACAAGGTTTACACAAAGAGGGAGAATGCCGGCAGCTGGAATTTTGGACCGGAAAGGAGCAATTCTGAGAGACCTATTATGCACAACTCCAAAAGTCCTGAAAATTTACGGAGAATTATTTTGGAATATATAAAAAATATTGGGCGAAGAAAATACCAGAGGGGACCAACCAGGTGGCCACAAGCCTGGGGCGTGCCCTACCCCCCTGGGCACGCCCCTAGGGCTTGTGGGCCCCCTGGCAGGTCTTCAGTGCCCATCTTCTGCTATATGGAGGGTTTTGATCTGAAAAAAACAAAAGGAAGCTTTCGAGACGAAGCGCCGCTGTCTCGAGGCAGAACCTGGGCAAAAGCAATCTAGGGCTCCGACATAGTTGTTTTGCTGGGGAAACTTCCCTCTGGGAGGGGGAAATTGAAGCCATCGTCGTCACCAACGATCCTCTCATATAGAGGGGGTCAATATAGATCAACATCTTCACCAGCACCATCTACTCTCAAACCCTAGTTCATCTCTTGTATCCGATCTTTGTCTCGAAACCTCAGATTGGTACCCATGGGTTGCTAGTAGTGTTGATTACTCCTTGTAGTTGATGCTAGTTGGTTTATTCGGTGGAAGATCATATGTTCAGATCCTTTATGATATTTATTACCCCTCTGATTATGAACATGATATGCTTTGTGAGTATTTACGTTTGTTTCTGAGCACATGGGAGAAGTCTTGCTATAAGTAATCATATGAATTTGGTATTCGTTCGATATTTTGATGAGATGTATGTTGTCTTTCCTCTAGTGGTGTTATCTGAATGTCGACTACATTACACTTCACCATGATTTGGGCCTAGGGGAAGGCATTGAGAATTAATAAGTAGATGATGGGTTGCTAGAGTGACAGAAGCTTAAACCATAGTTTATGCATTGCTTCATAAGGAGCTGATTTGGTTCCATATGTTTCGATCTCTGGTTAGATTTATCTTAATTCTTCTTTCGTAGTTGCGGATGCTTGTGAGAGGGGTTAATCATAAATGGGAGGCCGATACGTCTCCAACGTATCTACTTTTCCTAACGCTTTTCCTCTTGTTTTGGACTCTAATGATTTCTATGAAACTAAACCCGAAATGACACTATTTTTAGCAGAACTACCGTGGTGTTGTTTTTGTGCAGAAACTTTGCGAGGAATTTTTATATAATATATAAGAATTTATGGAGCCAAGACCTACCGAAGGGGGGGCACCTGGGTGGGCACAACCCACCAGGGCGCGCCCCCCTCACCTGGCGCGCCCAGGTGGGTTGTCCCCACCTGGTGGCCCCGCAGACCCTGAAAACAACGCTATAAAATCGTATTTTCGGAGAAAAAAATCAGGGAGAAAGAATTATCGCGATCCACGAGATAGAGCCGCCGCCAAGCCCTGTTCTTCCTCGGGAGGGCGGATCCGGAGTCCGTTTGGGGCTCCGGAGAGGGGGATCTTCGTTCTTCGTCATCACCAACCCTTCTCCATCGCCAATCGTCATCACCAACCCTTCTCCACCGGGAGTGAGTAATTCCTTCGTAGGCTCCCTGGTCGGTGAGGAGTTGGATGAGATTCATCATGTAACCGAGTTATTTTTGTTAGGGCTTGATCCCTAGTATCCACTATGTTCTTAGATTGATGTTGCTATGACTTTGACATGCTTAATGCTTGTCACTTTGGGCCCGGGTGCCATGATCAGATCTGAACCGTTTATGTTATCACCATTATATCCATGTTATAGATCTGATCTTGCAAGTTATAGTCACCTACTACGTGTTATGATCTGGTAACCCCGGAGTGACAATAACCGAGACTTCTTCCGGTGATGACCGTAGTTTGAGGAGTTCATGTATTCACCGTGTGCTAATGCTTTGTTCCGGTTCTCTATTAAAAGGGGGCCTTAATATCCCTTAGTTTCCAATAGGACCCCGCTGCCACAGGAGGGTGGGAGAAAAGATGTCATGCAAGTTCTTTCCATAAGCACGCATGACTATTTACGGAATACATGCCTACATTATATCGATGAACTGGAGCTAGTGCCATATTGCCCTAGGTTATAACTGTCTCATGATGAATATCATCCAACAAGTCACTGATCCAATGCCTACGAATTCATCTTATATTGTTCTTGGTAAGTTACTACTTCTATCATCACTGTTACACTTGCTACAAAACTACTTCTATCACTGTTACCGTTACCGTTACTATTGCTACTATTATCAAAACTATCATATTACTTTGCTACTGATCACGTTGCTGCAGATAATTAATCTCCAAGTGTGTTTGAATTGACAACTCAGCTACTAATACCTTCAAATATTCTTTGGCTCCCCTTATGTTGAATCTATAAATTTGGGTTGAATACTCTACCCTCAAAAATTGTTGCGATCCCCTATACTTGTGGCTTATCAAGACCTTTTTTTGGCGCCGTTGCCGGGGAGCATAGCTATATTTTTTGAGTCACTTGGGATTATTATCATATTATCACTACGAAGAATCAGAAGGATGCTAAGACTAAGATTTTTCCCTCAAAGACGAGGGGAGGTAAGGAATTGTCATCCAGTTCTACTTTAGATTCACCTTCTGTTATAAGTAAACTTGCAACACCACCACATGCTATTAATTCTGATATGTCGCAAGTTATTAATGATGCTACTTCTGCTATGGATAATGTTTATGATGATGCTAGTACCTTGCTTAATGATGATGTGCCACTTGGTGAATTTCTTGATAAACAAATTGCTAGAGTTATACAACATGATGTTGTTGAATCTGATGATGAGGTTTAAACTGAATCTCCTGAAACACCTACTAGAACTAGCCTTCCTAGATATGAATTGCCTAAGGTACCGGAAGGTTATGTTATGAGTGAAGAAACAACTAGAGATATTCTTGCTTGCAAAGATAGAGACGATCTAGAGAAATTATTATGCAAGTATAAAGAAAAATCTCTGAATGCTAGAATGAAATGTGATCCTGAGTTTGCTACTTCACCTATCTTTATTGGTGATAAGGATTATGAATTCTCTGTCGACCCAGAGCTAATTACTTTGGTTGAATCTGATCCTTTCCATGGTTATGAGACTGAAACAGTTGTGGCACATCTTACTAAGTTCAATGACATAACCACCCTTTTTACTCATGATGAGAAAACTCGCTATTACTTTATTCTCAAATTATTTCCTTTCTCGTTAAAGGGTGATGCTAAATCTTGGTACAATACTCTTGCTCCTGGTTGTGTGTGTAGTCCCCGGGATATGATTTATTACTTCTTTGAAAAATATTTTCTTGCTCATAAGAAACAAGCTGCCTTACAGGAAATATTTAACTTTGTGCAAACCAAAGAAGAGAGTCTCCCACAAGCTTGGGGGAGGCTTTGCCAATTACTTAATGCTTTGCCTGATCATCCACTTAAGAAAAATGAAATACTTGATATCTTCTATAATGGACTAATCGATGCTTCTAGGGATTTCCTAGATACTTGTGCTGGTTGTGTTTTCAGGGAACAGACTGTTGGTCAAGCTGAAGAATTACTGAATAATATATTGAAAAATTATAATGATTGGACTCTTCCTGTACCACCGCCTAAACCCACTCCAAAGAAGAGGGGTATATTATATCTCAGTCCTGAAGATATGCAAGAGGCAAAGAAATCTATGAAGGAAAAAGGTGTTAAAGCTGAGGATGTTAAAATTTTACCTCCTATTGAAGAAATACATGGGCTTAATACACCACCGCGGCCTAAGGTGGTAGAGGTAAATTCTCTTATGAAGTTCGATGATAATGACAATCCTCACAATATGCATCCTAGCCAATGCCTTTATGAGTTTCAAAATTATATTAGAAAACAAGATCACTTCAATGCAAATGTTATGGCACAATTGAAATACAATTCTGATATGATTGCTCGCTTGAGTGACTTGTTATTTAGAATATCAAATGATGTTAGAGGTGTTGGAAAGCATGCTTCTATGGTTCAAACTCAGTTAGAACAAGTTGCTAAATCTCAAAGAGAACTGCTTGATGAAATGAATAATAATATGCATGACTTTGTTGTTAGAGTTGCAACTAGAGGAGGTAAAATGACTCAGGAACCACTTTATCCTAAGGGACACCCAAAAAGAATTGAACAAGATTCACAAAGAGCTAACACTAGTGCACCTAGTTCTTCTAAAAAGAAAAAGGAAAGGAAGAATGATAGGACTGCACATGCTCCTAGTGAACCTGAAATAGAGAAACCTCCTAACATAGATAATGAAGTTTCTATCTCTCATGTTGAAACTCGGTTTGGTAATGAACACTCACCTAGTGATAATGAAAAAGACAATGCTGATGTTCATGAAGGCACTCAACCAAATAATAAAGAACCAGACAATGATGTTGAGATAGAACCACCCGTTGATCTTGATAACCCACAACCTAAGAATAAAAGGTATGATAAAAGAGACTTCATTGCTAGAAAACACGGTAAAGAAAGAGAACCGTGGGTTCAAAAACCTATGATTTTCCACCTAAGTCAACTAAAAAGAATGATGATGAAGAATTTGAACGCTTTGCTGAAATGCCGAGGCCAGTCTTTTTGCGTACTCGCTTGACTGATATCTTGAAAATGCCTCCTTATGCAAAGTATATGAAAGACATCATCACAAATAGATAAAAATACCGGAAGCTGAAATATCCACTATGCTTGCTAATTACACTTTTAAAGATGGAGTACCTAAAAAGCTTGGAGATCCGGGAATACCAACTATACCTTTCTCTATCAAAAAGAATTATGTGAAAACTGCTTTGTGTGATTTAGGAGCTGGTGTTAGTGTTATGTCTTTCTCTTTATATAAAAGACTTGATTTGAATAATCTCACACCTACTGAAATATCTTTGCAAATGGCTGACAAATCAACTACCATACCTATCGGTATCTGTGAGGATGTGCCCGTTGTTGTTGATAATGTTACTGTTTTGACTGACTTTGTTATACTTGAGATGCCCGAGGACGACAACATGTCGATTATCCTTGGTAGACCCTTCTTGAATACTGCAGGGGCTATTATTGATTGCAATAAAAGCAAGGTCACTTTTCATATCAATGGTAATGAGCATACGGTGCACTTTTCAAAGAAACAATTCCAAGTGAATGGTATTAATGTTATTGAAAAATCTCCGGCAATCACTATTGGAAGTTTTCAAATACCTCTACCTACTGTCGAAAAGTAATATGAAATGCTTAATGTTGGGGACATTCATATCCCCATTGAGGTAACCTAGTGAATTACGAAAGTTCTTCGGTTTCATGCTAATCGAAAGTGGTTGTTAATAAGACTTGATCAACCTTATTAATGGATCATTTTTTAGCGGTATGAAGTTGATGAATTTAGTAAGCACTACTTTATGTCCCTACTTTTTATTCTCTGTTTTTATTAGTTAAATAAAATAAAATGCCATGTTTTGTCTATTTTTTGATTTTCTTGTGCAATAAAAATGACCCAAAAATAAAAGTTCTCAGAATGCCCTGAAAATTTAATACGATTTTTTCTGAATATTTAAGAATTTTTGGTGCAAATAACATCAGAGGGAGGTGCACCAGGTGGGCACAACCCACCTGGGCGCGCCAGGACCCCCAGGCGCGCCCTGGTGGGTTGTGGTCCCCACGTGGGCCCCCTCACTTATTTCTTTACACCACATCATCACCTACTCCAGAAAAAAAAATCTCCATTGCTCTCTCTCCCGTGTTCTTGCCCTCAAGCCCGCGGATTTCGATCTCTTTGCTCGAAGCTCCGTTTCTGAAACTGTTTCGGGGGATTGTTGCTTGGTATGTGACTCCACCGTTTGTCCAATTAGTTTTTGTTTTAGTGGTTTATATTTTGAATAATTAGCTACCCTCGGTGTTGTTGTAGATGAGCTTGCATGTTGAATTCTTAGTGTTCTAAGTAATTTGAATGCTTGCTTTGGCCTCTATGTATCTCCATTAGTAGTTGCTATCAATTTAATAAAGTTTTGTTAGACAAATTTTTGTCACCCAAAAATTTTCAGAAAATTGTACGCGAACATGATGAATCTCTTTGGAAGGAGTTCTTCGAGGAGGCGATCCTCGGGGGCATCTTCTAGTGACAGCTCCGCTCGCCGGTCATATGTTGAACCGAGCTAAAGTTCTACTTGAGATGCCGCCACCAAAGCATGCTTATGGCCTTGTGATGAGTATATGATGCGTGTGGGTATTAAAGAGGAATTTGAGCAATATGTCCACAATGCCGGTCTTGGTCCCTACCTTTCAAATAAGTGTGAACAACGCCACCTCCTCACTGAATCATTTGTCAAAGGATTTAAATTCTTTCCTCATGAGTCTAGGGTGTCGTTTATGCTTTATGATAACCCATTTACCATATCACTAGAGAATTTTGCTTACCACTTCAAACTCCCGTATTGGGGTTCGCTTGACGAACCGCCAAAGGCTGAGTACCAAACATTCTTGACTGGTCTTTATTACAGTGAGAACAGAGGAGTGACACAAGGTAGAATAAAGAGCATTCATTTTCCCGCAATTCAGTACTTTGCATTATTTAACGGGAAATGTATAGTAGGCAAGTGTGACGCCCAGATAATCAAGCTACAGTAACTCTCTGGTAATGATGCCATGTCACCACGATTACTGTTGCTAATATCGTGTTAGTTCAGATCCGAGCCAAATTCAAATTTCAATTAAAGTCAAACATTAAAAGTTTTCAATTATCAAATCAAAAAATGTTCAAAATGTAGCAAATAAATCATAATTAATTATGGTGGAGGAACACCATCTTTATAAAATGATTAAATACCCTAAGTGTTTAAAACAGTAACAAAAACAATTAATTATACTCCTATTGTATTTTATAAAATACTAAACTATTTTAGCTAGGTGCCAAAGTTGTTGTGGCAGTGGTATAGTTAATGTTACTAGGTTAGGTGCTAATTGAATATTTTACAAAACTAAAACAATTTGGGAAATAAAATTAAAATAGAAAAGAAAAATAAGAAAAAGGAAAGAATAAAAACAAAAAACAAAACTTACAAAAAAAGAGAAGAAGAACCCCCCCTCTAGGCCACGGCCCAGCTGGCCTCTGGGCCAATCAGGCCGACTAGGCCGGCCCACCCACTTCCTCCATAACCCCCCGAAACCCTAACCCCCAGCCCACTCGCTCACACTCACCCCCCACGTCGCTCTCTCCCCCTCCCCGATCCAGATCTGGATCTGGGGAACGAACCCACGACGCCCATCCCCATCGCCCCGCACAATCCCCACCCCCCCTTCTCTCACTCAATCCCGTCTGGATCGGGGCCCCATCGCCCGATCCCGCCCACATCGTCGCCCCCTTCCACTGGATCGGCGCCACCGCGGCACCCCGTTGCCGGAACTGCCTCCTCTTCCTCCTACCCAAACGCGCCTCGCGCCTCCGACAACCGCATCCCGCGCCCATGACACCGGCGCCCATCCCCTACGCGGCCCCGTCCGCATCGCCCGGAACCACGTCGCCCTCCGCTTCGACCACGCCGGCGCCGCCCCATCCCCGGTCTCCTCCTCAGCGGTCGACCCCGAGCCCGCTGCCTTTTCCCTACGGCCCCGCCGTAAGCACCGCACCTCCCTCCTTCTTCCCCTTCTGCCCTCCACCATCGCGCGTCGTTAGCCGCACCGCGGCCCTGCTTCGCTCCCCGCGTGTACGCGCTCACCGCGTTCGCCGCGCGCCCCAGACGAGTCATCGTGTAGCCACCGCCACGCACGGGCGGCTGCTGCTGCGCCCCACCGGCGCTCGCTAGCGTGCCCACCTTGCTGCATCCTCCGCCCGTCCTCCTCGCTCGACCGCCGTGGCCACGTTCCGGCGCGCCCTGCTGCGCCACCACCTCCCCTCACCGGCGTTCGCTGCTGCGGCTGCGCCCGCAGCTCCTACGGTGCTCATGTGCGAGCACGCGCCCCGCCCTTGGCCTGTGCCTCTGACCACAGGGCCCCCATGGAAAAGAACATAAAGAAAAGAAAATAATAAATAAAACCAATGAATTTATTAACTAGTTAATTAACTTAATTAGCTAAGTAACTTAGTTAGCTAATTAACTTCTAATTAGCCTAATGTGAGAATGACAGTAGGCCCTCACTACTTAATTAGATTAATTAAAACGTTAATAAAACTCAGATGAATAGAAATGTCACTTACAATGGGGTCCCACTGGTCCCATTGACTAGTCAAATGCTGACTGGGATTGCCCCAGTCAATGACAGGTGGGCCCCATGTTGACCAGTCAACTGGTCAACAGTTGACCTGCTGACTCAGCCTCTGGCGCCACTGTCAGCCTGGCATACACTGTGCTGTGTGCACTTAGCGATTTAACATTTAATTTTTGAATTAAAATATAATTTAGAAAATTATTTAAATATTTTAAAATTAATATAAAATAAACCATAGCTCACATGAAAATACTTTCTACATGAAAGTTGCTCAGAACGACGAGACAAATCCGGATACGCAGCCCGTTCGTCCGCCACACATCCCTAGCATAGCGAACACGCAACTTTCCCCCTCGGGTTCATTTGTCCAAAAACGCGAAACACCGGGAATACTTCCCCGGATGTTTCCCCCCTTCACCGGTACCACCTCGTACCACGTTAGGGCACCCCTAGCATCGATACTTGTCATGTCATGCATCGCTATGCATCTGTTTGCTTAATATTTATTGTTTCTTCCCCCCTCTTCTCTCGCTAGACACCGAGACCGACGCCGCTGCTACCTAGTACGACTATGGTGTTGACGACCCCTCTCTCTTGCCAGAGCAACCAGGCAAGCCCCCCCCCCTTGATCACCAGATATCGCCTACTCTCCTCTATACTGCTTGCATTCGAGTAGTGTAGCATGTTATTGCTTTCCGTTAATCGTATTCTGATGCATAGCCTGTCATTGTTGCTACAACTGTTGATACCTTACCTGCAATCCTAAATGCTTAGTATAGGATGCTAGATTATCATCAGTGGCCCTACATTCTTGTCTGTCTGCCATGCTATACTATCGAGCCGTGATCACTTGGGAGGTGGTCACGGGTATATACTTATATACATAATATATGATACTTGTGGTGACTAAAGACGGGTCGGCTCGTAGGAGTACCCGCGAGTGATTCACGGGTTGGGTCTGAAAGGACGTTTGTCCCGACGGCCCTCTGAGTGGATGTTTGTGGCGGAGCGACAGGGTAGGTTGAGACCACCTAGGAGAGAGGTGGGTCTGGCCCTGGTCGGCGTTCGCGGTTATTTCAAGACAACACATTTAATGAGATCTTGGTATTTGATCTGAGTCCGGCCACTGGCCTATACGCACTAACCATCTACGCGGGGACAGTTATGGGCACTCGACGTCATGGTATCAGGCGAAGCCTTCGTGACGTCAGCGACTGAGCGGCGCGCGCCGGGTTGGACTGGAACGCCTGCTCTTGTATAAGGGAGGCTAGGTCTGCTCGCCGGCCGCGTACGCAACGTGCAGGTGTGCAATGGGCGATGGGCCCAGACCCCTGCGCCATAGGATTTAGACCGGCGTGCTGACCTCTCTGTTGTGCCTAGGTAGGGCTGCGACGTGTTGATCTTCCGAGGCGGGCATGACCCAGGAAAGTGTGTCCGGCCAAATGGGATCGAGCGTGTTGGGTTATGTGGTGCACCCCTGCAGGGAAGTTAATCTATTCGAATAGCCGTGATCTTCGGTAACAGGACGACTTGGAGTGTTACCTTGACCTTATGACAACTAGAACCGGATACTAAATAAAACACACCCTTCCAAGTGCCAGATACAACCGGTGATCGCTCTCAGGGCGACGAGGGGAGGATCGTCGGTTAGGATTATGCTATGCGATGATACTTGGTGAACTTACCATCTACTCTCTTCTCCTGCTGCAAGATGGAGGTTACCAGAAGCGTAGTCCTCGATAGGACTAGCTATCCCCCTCTTATTCCGGCATTCTGCAGTTCAGTCCACATATGATAGCCTTTTCCATTTGATACCTGTTAGGACCCCGATTCCAAGTCACATCGATCTAGTCGGTAACACCTCATATCACTTTGCGGCCTCACGCACGGTATTCCCACGGGTGTCGCCTTACCATGGCCCAGGACCGTTTGCGCCTTTTGGCTCATGTATATGATAGTGTCGCTAGCATCCATATGACAGAGAACCCGGGCCGCCATGGCTAGTTGTGAACCCAAAGCGGCACAGACCTATGGAGACAGGCATACATGAATCACATCGAGCATGTCGGTCATCAGCGAGTGAATCTGGGCTGTAGCACTGGGCTAACAGGACTCCGGGGAACCCGGGCTGTAGCAGGCTAGGCAGGACTCTAGAAATCACCGCATGACATTTCCCCGAAGGGACAGACATAGGAACAAAGTGAATCACATGCCGGCCAGTCAAGTGTCCTGAGCAATAGTGCTGGGCTAGCAGGACTCCGGTGAACCGGGCTGTAGCGGACTACTATGGCTCAAGGAGCACTAGACTACATTTCCCCATAAGAGAGGCTGCCAAGGATAAACAACCAGATTGTTGGATCCCACACATACCAAGCATTTCAATCATACACACAATATGCTCGATATGTGCAAATACAACATGGCATCACAACAAAACTCTACAACTCAAGTACTTTATTTAAAAGGCTCCAGAGAGCCATACATAACATGTTCATACAGGTAGGGGTCACATGACCCGACACTCAAGTCATACAAGCATACAAGCACATGCGGAAGCAAATAGTCTGAGTACAGACACTAGAAAGAAAGAAGGCTTGTCGAAGCCTGTCTATCTACAAAGGGCCCTCCATGGCCAGGATCACCACCTGGGTAGCAAGTTACTCATCGACGTCGAGGTCTACATAAAACCCATCGGAGGGGGCGGTGTTGTCATCTGAAAACAGTAATTAAAGCAAACATGAGTACAAAGGTACTCAGCAAGTCTTACAACAGAACCTACTATACATGCTCATTCTCAAGAAGGTGGTGGAGTTATTGCAGCAAGCCAGCTTTGACTCTTGGCTAAGCTATCCTACGAGACACCATTAGTAAAATAGTTTTCGTACACGAGTCCACTAATCACCAACACAATACTCCACCGGGGATCCTCCCTCGTCATCCCACGAGAGGGCCATCCTCGGTACTCACACTTATCTTGAGTCTTTTAGTAGTAACCATTAACTTGTCTATGAACTGTATAGGCAACCAAGTAGTCCTTTACCGCGGACGCGGCTATTCGAATAGATGATGTTAACCTTGCAGGGGTGTACTTCTTCATACATGCTCTCACCACTTACCGTCGCTTACACGACATGTACTCGGCAACCTTCAAGCGGAAGCCCAACGAGGGTGTCGGCCACAGCCTACCTAAACACTCAAGTCTCTAGTCCAGGTTTATCGCCTATCCAGGTTCCATCCGCAGGGAGTCCGGCCGAGGTTTCCACATACGGCCCCGAACAATGTGAACAGGGTTCCCGAGACACCAAACGGGTGACTCGGTACACCGTGCCACGGTGTATCTACCGCATCATAGCCCACCCCTAGGGTCAGCGCTACGCACGGCCGCCAACACATAACCTACAAACACCAGAAACTAATTGCAACTCCTGGACAGAGTACTAGGGTGATTAACAAGCCGAGAGAGTCAATTAAGGATCCCATTGCATGGTACTAGCTGATTCTTAAATCACACATACAGATCTCAGTTCTTAGGGACGGCCTCAATGAAACAACCCACCATGTACTCCTACATGGCCTCTCATCGATACCTTTACCAAATCATGTTCAACACATCCCTCATATTACCGACATAATCATTTCACTCTAGCCCATCACCCAGATGAACCAGACCTGACAC
The DNA here is from genome assembly GCF_056163025.1 of Triticum urartu. Lineage (NCBI taxonomy): Eukaryota > Viridiplantae > Streptophyta > Magnoliopsida > Poales > Poaceae > Triticum > Triticum urartu. The sequence goes on from NC_141875.1 coordinate 249,634,113, forward strand.
AACTCTAAGCATAGCAGGCATAGCAAGGTAGGAAACACATACATGGCTCAATCAACTCCTACACATGCTAGTGGGTTTCATCTAGTTACTGTGGCAATGACATGTCATGCAGAGGATAGGGGTTCAACTACCGTAGCACACAGCAGTTTGAAACATTGTTGTCTTAATGCAGTAAATGAGAGCAGAGGCGAGAACATGGGATTGTATCGATATGATCAATGGGGCTGCTTGCCTGATGGAGTGGTAGTAGGGTACTGCCCTTCAGTTGGATACTTGGAGATATCCTCGGAGGCAGAACCTACCACGAAAGATACCACAGAATATAATCAACACATGGCAATATGCAACAATATGATGCATGCTATGACATGGCAAAATGAGGTGTCCTGCCTAATGCAATGTGAAACAAGTTGAAATGGGTCCATTTGAATCAAAGATTCAAATGGAAGCTTAAGTTCTTATGCATTATAAGTGTATTAGCTTGTTTCACCTAAACAGCAGGGTTAAAGTGTTTTTTTCATGCATGAAACCATTACAGATGGAAAGATTGAATTTTTCTGATCATTTTACATATATAATTTGTTTGATTTGGAGCTATGGTTGATTTTCTATGATTTTTAGAAGTTTAGGCTATTTTCTGGAATTTCCTATATAAGAATAAATCCAGAAAATAAATAATTGCGTCAGCACTGCATCACTGTGACGTCAGCGAGTCAAAGGCGCTAGCCCAGGTCAAACCTGACGGCTGGGACCCACATGTTAGTGAAACAACTAATTAACAGGGTTAAGTTAACACTAATTAAACTATCAGTGGGGCCTGGGCCCGCATGTCAGTGACCTATTGGGTTAACTAAAAGTTAATTAGTGCTAAACTAAAATTAGCAGGGCTCTGAGCCCACCTGTCATTGACCCAGGGGAGTTAAACCCCTGGTCAAATGAGGTCAACTCGCTGGCGGCTTGACGCCGGCGACGACAGACGTGGCGGAGGGCTTCGGAAAACGCCCACAGGCGACCATTTGTGCGGCGGAGAGGCTCTACGTGACGAGGAGACTCGTCCGCGTCTAGTGGTGGTGGTGTTTGTGCTCGGGGTGGTCGGAAAAGGCGCCAGCGACGAGTTTGGCGGTGGCCGGAGCTCGGGTGAGGATGAACCCGAGGCTACGGGGCACGGCGAGGCATGTGGGTTAGTGTGTTGAGCTCCTGGGGGTGTGGTGAGTGCGGTGACGTGCTCGGTCTTGAGCTTACGCGTCTGTGGCCACGACGGCGACATGGCCGGCGGAGCCGAGCTCTCGGCCGTGATGGCCAACGGGGTTAGGGGGCAGCTCGAGCGACGTGGCTAGGGGGAGAAGAGAGAGGAGCTCATGGCGAGTGCAGCGGTGGCCTCGGAGAGCTCGGGGAGGCAGCGAGTCGAGCGCGGGGTCGCCGGCGATCTTGGATCCCGAAGGTTGAAGAAGAGGTCGAGGAAGGCGTTGCAGGGCTTCCGGCATTGCGTAGCTCAGCGAGGAGGTCGAGGGAGAAGCGGCAGAGCTCGTGGACATGGTGGGGTGGCGCAGAGATGACGGTGGCTACGGCTACGGCGGTGAGACGGTGGTGGCTGCGTCGGCCATGGCTTCGGGGGAGCGAGGGAGAGAGCAGGGGGGAGTGTGAGGTGTCCAGGGGGTCGAGGGGAGGCCGGGGAGGCGGTTCAGGTGTCGCGGTGGCGAGGGACGCAGGCAGGCAGGGAGGTGGCGTGTCGCCATGGCGCGCGTGTGCGCTGTCTCCCTCCTCTGCCTACTGGCAGAGGTAGAGGATGACTGGCATGGGCCCTGGTGGGTTAGGTCACCAGCTGGGCCAGCCAGGTGGGCTGCCGGCTAGGTCCAGGTGAGTGGCCCAGTGGCCTTCTCTCTCTGCTTTCTGTTTTTATTTATTTTCTATTATTTCTGTAACTTTAGGGTTTTTTTAAAAATAGTTAGGCACTTACAAAAATCCTGAAAATAATCATAGGCTCTGTTTAGATTATTTCCAATAGCCCACACTTATTTCTAGAATTATTTGAGCATTTAAAATATTTTATAGCATTTAAATGCCCAAATGCAAATACTATATGGATTAAGCCAATGACCTTAAGATGTCCTAGAAAAATGTGCACCATTTTTGTCGAAGGTTTTAACCCAAAACAAAAAGGGTGGACTTTTTAGAAGGGCATTTCAGGTTCATTGAAAAAAGTTTTTAGTAAACCCTAGTTGTTCCAGGGGGTGCTGGGGGTTCTATCACCCCCATTTCATCTTTCTAGGAAATTTAAACATGATGCAATCACTCTAATGCATGAACTAGCTAGGGTGTGACAACTCACCCCCACTCAAAAGAATCTCGTCCCAAGATTTAGGATCTGTTGGGAAGAAGGTGGGGTACTCGAGTCGAAGACGATCCTCCCTTTCCCAAGTGGCTTCCTTTTCGGAATGGTGTGACCATTGAACCTTGAGAAACTTGATGTTATGGCATCGAGTGGTACGCTCGGCTTGATCAAGGATACGAACGGGATATTCCCGATATGAGAGCTTATCTTGTAGATCAAGCGTTTCGTGGTCCACTCCACGGATAGGATCCGCGAAGCAACGCCTGAGTTGAGAAATGTGGAAGACATCGTGGACTCTGGAAAGATGCGGAGGTAGTTCCAATTGGTAGGCAACTTCTCCTCGTTTGGCAAGAATGCGAAAGGGTCCAATGTAACGAGGAGCCAATTTGCCTTTGATACCGAAACGATGGGTTCCCTTTAATGGGCTAACCCGAAGGTAAGCCTTCTCGCCGACTTCATAGGTCATGAGCTTATGTTTACGATCATATTGTCTCTTATGACGAGATTGGGCTGTTTTCAATTTCTCACGAATAACACGAACCTGCTCTTCTGTTTCCTGAATCATATCCGGGCCAAAGAGTTGTCTTTCCTCGGTTTCTGACCAGTTAAGAGGCGTTCGACATTTTCGTCCATAGAGAACTTCGAAAGGAGCTTTTCCCAAGCTAGCTTGATAACTATTGTTATAAGCAAACTCCGCGAATGGAAGGCATTTCTCCTAATCCATTCCGAATGAGATGACAGAAGCTCGGAGCATATCTTCCAGAATTTGATTTACTCGCTCTACTTGACCACTGGATTGAGGGTGGAAGGCGGTGCTAAAAGAGAGACGAGTTCCCATAGCATTTTGGAAACTTTCCCAAAATCGAGAGGTGAAGAGACTCCCACGGTCTGAGTTAATTTCCAATGGGACACCATGAAGAGACACTATTCGGGAGATGTATAGGTCAGCTAGCTGGCTAGCGGTGATACTCTCATGAACAGGTAGGAAATGGGCTACTTTGGAAAGACGGTCGATCACGACGAAGATGGCATTATTCCCTCTCTTGGTCCTGGGAAACCCAGTAATGAAATCCATACTGATTTTATCCCATTTCCACTCAGGAATAGCCAAAGGTTGAAGGGTGCCAGCAGGCCGTTGATGCTCTGCTTTAACACGACGACAGACGCAACTAGCAATGTATTGAGCAATTTCTCTCTTCATCCTAGTCCACCAAAACCTCTGGCATAGGTCTTGATACATTTTAGTACTACCGGGATGAATGGTGAGAGGGGATTCATGAGCTTCCTTAAGAATCAACTAACGTAGATGTTGTTTCTTGGGAACCACCAAGTGGTTCTCGAAGAATAGAACACCTCGTTCATCCATGGAAAAACATTTAGCAACTCTGCTAGCGATGTTTTCCTTAATCCGGGATATGCCCTTATCATACCGCTGGGCGGTTATGATCTGATCCATAAGGTTAGGCTTCGCCACCAGGGTGGATAGGAATCCTCGAGGAACTATGTGAAGGTTAAGCTTACGAAATTCCTCGTGGAGAAGTGGTTGTCTTTGTTGTAACATCAGGTTGTTACAATAAGATTTATGACTTAGCGCATCAGCCATGACATTTGTCGGCGTTCTGGGAACGGGGGTCCCCAGACTTGCCTGCCTGCGGCGTGGCTCAAAGGGGGGCCCAGCGCGGCCCATCTTCACCAACACAAAAAACCCAAGACCCTCGTGAGGGGCCAAGCCTCGCGGGGCGGACGACGCGGAGCTTCCTCAGGCACGGCCTCGTCAGGCTCGCTCACGAGGAGGCGGAGAGATCAAGGCGGGGTACCTCACGAGATGCCCGTGACGCAAGCCATGACGACCGAGGGTGCCAGGCGGGTGCCAGCCCGCGCAGTGTCCTCCTTTCCTCTTTGGTGCAAAGGGGGCAGGCGCAGCCGCGGAGTACCGAGGCATCAGGCAAAGGTTGCCATTTCGGTGCAACGAGACCAAGACCATGAGGACTACAAGACGGAGGTCACCGTGGAGCCCAAGATGGCGTCATCACCAGAGCTTTGCGCAGGCGAATACTACTTTTGTCAGGATAGCTGATACTAGTTGTCCCCCTTCAAATTAGCCCGCCATTGTTGACTCCCTTCCCGCTCGATATTTGGGAAGAGGACCAGGGCCTCTATAAATAGGACCAGCCACCCACAGAGCAAGGGGGTTGGAAGAAAATAGGGGGGATCGAAGGATAAAAGAAAGGATCAGAGAGAGAGAGAGAAAGGTGACTGAACTCCTCCCAGCAGTTCATCGCCCCAGCCAAGAACAGACCCTCGCGAGGCTGTTCTTCCTTGTATTGTTCATCATCATCATCCCAAGAGGCAATCCACCACTCCACACACTGGAGTAGGGTATTACACCACAACGGTGGCCCGAACCAGTATAAACCATGTGTCTCTTGTGTTGTTCTTTCCGTAGTTTAGATCCTAGCAAGGCGGAGGGGTGCAGGTAGGTAGGAGGCAAAATCTCCGCGCGCACCCCAGTGTTCGAACCTCAAGGGTCTGCCGGAACCCGAAATCCGACATTTGGCGTGCCAGGTAGGGGTGCGCTGGGATTCGTCTTCCACCACCCCGTTCTCCTCCGACCATCACGCCCATGTCTGACGCTCGTCGGGCCCGCGCCGAGCGCCGGGCCACACTCGCTTCCCGTGTCGCCCAAACGGCCCCTGTCGGCGGGCGTCCTTGCCGTTCCCCGTCACCTGCTGTCAACGCCGCCACCGGCCTGGCGGGGGACGAGCAGCAAGCATCGTCCCAGCATCCGTCCGTGCGGCAAGACGGCCGCACCGCAACTCCCTCGCTCGCCCTAGCTGGTTCTTCGTCCTGCGCGCTCCGCGCGCCCATGGAGGCTCGGGCTGCACTCGTCGTGGCGAACGAGCTCCTGCGCTACCATCCCGTCGACGACGTCTACGAAGAATGGCTCGACCGCGTCACCGAGCTCGTCCGTGCCGCAGGGGGATCTCCTACGCCGTCCGTTCCGCTGCACCGCACCCCGCCCCGCGCGGGCGATGAAGCTCCAGCGACGCCCAGCCGCCTCCTCCTCAGGACGGCGCCATGGCTCCAAGGCGCGTGGCCCCTGGGCGGAACCTGCTCCGTCAGGCGCCAGCGCGGCAAGAGCAGAGCCGTCAAGAAGTCCCTCGCCCGCAAGAAGCTGCCCAGGCGCTCCCTGCTCCAGCACGTCGCGACCATGCTCCTGCTCCCGCGCATCAAGGCCCCGCGCTGCTCCCAGCTGCGGCGCGTGAGGACATGCAAGACCAAGCTCCCCGTCATCCAAGGCCTCCCGTGGCCACAGCAGGCTACCGCGCCTTCACCGCCGAGCTAGGCAGCGTCGCGTGGCCCGGCAAGTTCAAGCCAGACTTGCCTCCTCGCTACGACGGCACGGCTGACCCTGCGGAGTTCCTCCAGCTCTACGAGCTGGGCATCGAAGCTGCCAACGGAGACGAGAAGGTCATGGCGAACTGGTTCCCCATGGCGCTCAAGGACGGGGCCCGCACCTGGCTCCTGAACCTGGCTCCAGGCACAATCTCCTCCTGGGATGAGATGCGCACCCGCTTCATCGCCAACTTCCAGGGCACTCACGACCGGCCACCCGCCGTAAGCCACATGCGCCGCATCAAGCAACAGCCCGGGGAAACCCTACAGAAGTACATCCAGCACTTCAACAATGCGCGCCTCAAGATTCCCAAGGTGAATGAGGAGGCCATCATCTCGGCCTTCTCTGACGGCGTGCGCGACGTCAAGATGAAGGAGGAGCTGGCGATGCATGAAGACCTGTGCACTTCCTTGGAGCTGTTCAACCTGGCAACCAAGTGTGCCAGGGCCGAGGAAGGGCGTCTCTCCCTCCTCGAGCTGCCTGCCGCAGACCCAGAAGAGAAGAAGCCCAAGGCCAAGGATGTGAAGCACAAGGGGGCTGCCGTGCTCGCGGCAGAACCAGACACCAAGCGAGGCAGAGATCAGCCCGAACCTTCCAAGGGCAGCCGGTACTATGTCTACCACGACCTCCACACCCACAACACCAACGAATGTCAAGAGCTCCGAGCCGTGCGAGAAGGAAGGATCGGCCGTCGCCCTGACCGCAGTGACCGGGGCTACGGTCGAGGAGGAGGAAGGAACGCAGGACGCTGGGAAGACCGTGGCCCGCGCCAAGGGTGGCGCGATCAACCTCGCGAGGATCGCTGGCAAGACCCGCCTCGCGAGGGAGGCTGGAGAGATCAGCCTCGCAAGGGAGACTGGAGGGATCAACCTCGCGAGGATCGCCCGCAAGGCAACGCAGGCCTCCCACCGTTGTCGCCGCAGCCAAGGAGAAACGAGGACCGCCACTAGGACGAGGGGGCTGGGGGCTTCCAGGAGCCGCGCGCGATCGCCTGCATCCTGGGCGGGGCACAAGCCCCAGCCTCTCAGCGCATCTTCAAGCAGTTCGCCCGCGAAGTGAGCACAGTCCTCCCCAGGCTCGAAGCCACGCGCCCTCTCAGGTGGTCGGCATGCGCCATTACATTCAGCTCAGCAGATCAGCTCAAGTGTGCGGCTACAGCCGGAGTTCTCCCGATGCTTTGCTCCCCGATCGTCAGCAACGTGGTGGTCACCAAGACCCTCATCGATGGCGGGGCAGGGCTCAACGTCCTGTCCGTGGAGACGTTCAACAACCTCCAAGTGCCCTACAACCAGCTTCAGCCAACCAAGCCTTTCTCCGGTATCACCGACAGCTCCACGGTCCCGATTGGGCAGGTCCGCCTCCCTGTCACCTTCGGGGCACACGACAACTACTGCACCGAGCTCATCGACTTCGACGTCGCTCACATTCGCCTGCCGTACAACGCCATCCTTGGGTACCCAGCGCTGGCCAAGTTCATGGCCGTAACTCACCATGGCTACAACGTCCTCAAGATGCCAGGAAGTGGCGGAGTCATCACGGTGCCCTGTGAAGAGAAGGACGTGGTCTGTTCCCTGGAACGAGCCTTTCAGGCCGCGTCACTGGAAGGCCCGGATCGTGGAAGCAGGAGGCCTCCCGAGAACGCCCCTAAGAAGAAGAAGACATCGTCCGGCCCGACCACTCAGGAGGCAGGCCCCTCTGGGCCCGCGCCTGCCCAGGGGGAACCTCCTTCCATCGCATAGGAAAGCACGCCCGGCGCCCTCCTCAGGCAGGGCTCGGGGGCTCTCCCCTGGAGGGCCACCGACCTAGCTAGGGTCACGAGGGAGGCGCTTGGGCACCACATGGAGGCGTGCTTCGAAGCACGTTTCCCTCAAGAAGGAGCAAGGCAAGGAGATCCAGACCCTCAGGAGTTCGTCAGCAAGGCCATTCAGGAGCTACAGGAGTCAAGAGTCATGAAAGGCGGCCGCCGCCTACCAGCAGTGGCTCCCCATCCAGGCGAGGATGGTGGGCTGCGCATCTGCATCGACATACCAGGGCTCAACCGAGTCGCCTCTCTGGAGCGCCTCTGGCCCTCGTGAGTGGGGCGCTGCGGAGGCCCACCCCACAGCTACGTTCGCATGCCTTACGGCTTGCCAAACGCGGCTGACACGTACCAGCGCCTCATGAGGGGCATCACGGAGGCACGAGAGGCCAGGCGTTCCGCAGCCCTGGCAGGGACGAAGATGGCCCGCGAGGAGCCGCCAGCGCCTCCGAAGCCTCCCGAGGCCCCTGGGCCTGGGGGCTCGTGAGGATCGGCTCCCGCAGCCCACCGAGCCTGCTACACCAACGCTCCTTCGTCCTCAACATCATCAGGTGACATCTTTCGAGTTTTATTTCCAGCTGGGAGCGCCCCCCCAGTGCTGCATTATTCCCAGGCCGCGTGGGTCCGTCCCTGCGGCGTGTATCCCTTTTTTATTCCATGTTGTTAGCTTACCTTGTTGGGGGCGCCCCTCGGGCTGCATGATCCCCAAGCCGCTCGGGCTAGGCCCAGCGGCATGTATCCCATTTGCGTTTATTTCCGATTATGCGTTAGACCCACCATGCTTGATTCTTTGATGCCGGTCCACGGCACCTCTTCTTCTCCATGTCGACCACTTGCACGTTAAAGGGGGGGGGGTACCTGAGCATCGCGACTCAGGGCTCTTACTGGCTCTCCAGCCCTCACCCTCTGGCCTTGTCCATGGCATCGCAACCTGGCATACCAGCGACGGCTGAGACCAGCTTGAGGGCCGGGACCCGAGGACGTAGAGTGCCGACATCTAACCAAATTTGCAGGGACACATCACAAGATAAGGCCCAGTGCCAGGCGCAACCCGCCTAGAGGTAGGGCCCCGTGAGTCCCACGCTGGCTCACGGGTGCCCAGATACACCTCGCCAGGCCCTATCGTGCCAGCCATGTGTCAGGGCGGGGCTGTACACGCCCCGGGGGCTCCTCCCGGAGGGGGGCCCCCTCCCACCTACCAGTTGAAGCACCATGCTCCGCGCTGGCTGATGACACTGCCGAGGAGCGGCTATGCCCGTACACATACGGTAGCGCTATGCTCTACGCTGGTGATAAACAACTGAGGGTGGCCCCCGGGCCGCACCAACCTCAGGGAGCCCAGAGCTCAGTGTCTAGCCTCATCGTAATGCCTCCCCTCGGGAGTGCCGCGTGAGGGGGCTGGGCATGGGGGCTGCGCCTGGGTCACACCCAAACGCACGCCGCCCAGCCAGGTCCCCCCAGGCCTGGTTCGTCACGCGTCTCTCCCCGAGCGGAGCCAAGGTACGAAGGCCGTTTGAGCGTCAAGGGGGACTTCTGAGCATCGCAACTCAGGAGCCTAACTGGTCACGTAGCCCCTCACTCTGTGGCCCCGTCCTGGTTTCCGGTCGGGACCAACGCTGGGTGAGGCACGCGCGCGGCCGGGCTCTGCAGATGTAGAACGGTAGATCCACCCGCATCACACCTCCCTACTTGATGTTCGTGCGCCAAGGGGGACTCCTGAGCATCGCGACTCAGGAGCCTAACTTGTCACGTGGCCCCTCACTCCTTGGCCCCGTCCTGGTTTCCGGTCGGGACCAACGCTGGGTGAGGCATGCGCGGGGCCGGGCTCTGCCGGCGTAGAACATAAGCAAGTAGGAAGGAAAGGCGCAAATTTCAAGGAATTCAAAAGCAAATATTACAGTCCACACTGTTATCTCAATGCCAAACGCAAGTTTAAATGCCTCCCCGAGGCATGATACATGTGCAGGAATTAAAGGCAGGACAGGAGCCGCGACGGAGTCACTTGTGGGCGGTGGAGCAGCGCGTATTGGGTACGCCTCACGGAGCGATGGGGTCGGCAGCGCCTTGCTTCGGCTTGGGGCTGAAGGCCCGGAACTTCCCCAGCAGGGCCTCTGTGCGACCCTTCACAGCCTCGGCAGCGGCAACAGCACGCTCGCCGCTCACTGGCTCCAGCAGGCTGTCGAGGTCGACACCGGGGTCGCGAAGGTAGATGTGGGTGAGGACCCGCGTCAGTGCTGCAGAAGACAGGACACGCGCCTCGGCCTCGGCCGTGGGGCCAAGGCCAAGGGCGACATCTTCAAGAGCGTGAACCAGGAAGGGAAGCAGCTTGGCGGGGCCGTCCTCGGCGCCAGCCAGTGGGCTCTCCAGGCCGCTATCGTAAAGCGTCCTCAGTGAGGAGCGAGCCCTCGCCTCCATCTCGTGAAGGCCACGCGGTCCTCGGCAAGAACCAGGGCCTCATCGTCCAGCTTGACCTTCCTCGCCCCCAACTCCTGCTACAGCGCGCCTAGGCGGTCGCGGCGTTTCTTGAGCTTGACCTCCCTCTCCTTGAGAGCCGCCTCGCGAGCCTTCACGCCTACTTCCTGCTCTTGGCGAAGGCGGACCTTGTTCGCGAGCTGGTCCCGCAAATCTTGCAGTTCGCCCTCCAGCGCCTTGCAACGTCCACGGACGTCGACCACCTCCCCCAGGGCTGCGTCGTGAGCAGCCTTCGCCTCAAGGACGTCCTGCTTCTCCTCGTCGCATGCCGTCGAGGCCTGGACCAGCGCCGCCCGAATCGAAGCATTGGAGTGAACCCATCCTGAAGCCAGCTCCAAGCGCCCGGCCACCAAGCGGGGGTTGGCGCCAAGAAGATCCTGCCGCAGTCGGTCCAGCTCAGCAACAGCACGATCCAGAACGGCAGAAGGAGTCGGAGAGACAGCAGCCGGTGGAGTAGGAGGAGAAGGCGGCAGCGCGGCCCCAGCATCCTGAGGCGGAGCCTGCCGTGCCCCGACAGCTGTAGTGGCAGCGACAGGCGAGAGCACCTCGGGAGCCACTTGGGCCGTGGGGGCTGAGCTCGCCCCAGCCGGCTCAGCCAGGCCTCGCGAGGACGACCGGGCAGGAGAAGCCTGTGCGTCGCGGTCACCCTCCTTCGCAGGCAGAGGCGCTGCCACTGGTGGAACCTCGGGAGCTCCCTTCGGCTTCTTTGCTGCGGGCGCCAGCCTATCCAAGAAATGCGGACGTCAAGCCTCAGAAGCAGAGCAAGAGATAAAGACAAGAATCGAATGCTTACGGGTCGTCGCCAGTGAGCTCAAGCGGCCTCCGGCCAAATTTGAAGCCTGAAAGCCGGCTGGAAGGGTCAACCTCGGGAAGCTTGGAGGCGGAAGGTGCATCTGCGGTCCGCCCCGGGGCCGGGGCAGACCCGCGGGAGATCAGCCCGGTCCTGTCCTTCTTCGGGATCGGGAGTGAGCTCCCGTCGTCCTGCTCGTCGTTGTCCTCGTCGTCGTCTTCGTCGTCATCCTCGTCGTCATCGCTCGGAGAGAGGCGGAGAACGCGGGACCTGCGCCGGGGGAGGGGAGCCCTCGACTCTCTGTCAGTCGCCTCGGAGCCAGGCCCTTTTCCCCGCTCCCCTCCTTCCTCCTCTTCGCTGGAGTCGTCGGAGGGCACGTCCACCGGTTCCTCGGGAGTTTCCATGGGCATGGGCCCATCCCCGTTGAAGACGGGCATGGACTCCACTACCTGCTCCCAGTCGTCGCGGAGGAACAAGGGCGTAGGAGCACCCGCCAACCTCGCCACATCGCCCCCGACCAGAGACTGGAGGACCGCAGCCAGATCTTCGTCGGCTAAGGCCGCGGGGCTCGGACGGGGCCTCCACATCGGAAGTGAGTACTGCCGAAGCGGAGCCAGCTGGTGCTCTAGGAATTCCCTCAGAAGCGACGCGTCGGTCAGCTTCGCCGCCGCCATATTGGCCGGCCTCAGATCCGCGTCCATCTTCTCCAACATCAGCTTCGCGCGGGGGTCCGTGAGCTCCGCTCGACCCCAATTACTGGAGCTCGTGGGCTGCTCCGTGGGCAAGATCAGCCGAGGGTGGATGCGCCCAGCGTCCACCAAGATCCACTTGCTCCTGAAGCCCTCAATCCTTTTCCCGGGGTTCGAAATGGCAATGGCGCCACCGTACGTGACGAAGCTCGCGCACGCGGAAGCAGTACCACGAGAGGTCCAGAGGTAGAAGTAGTGGCGCAGCAAGGCCACTGAGGGCTGCACCCCTATGTGAGCCTTGCAGTAATAGGCAAAGATTGCCAGGAGAAGGACGGAGTTGGGGTGGAGATGCAGGGCTTGTAGCTTATAGTGGCGGAGGACAGAGAAGAAGAACTCGGAGAAGGGAGGCACCAGGCCAGCAGCAATGGCACTTACGAAGAGCGGATAAAAGGTGCTCCCTTGACCCTCAGGGGTGGCGGAGCCGGCTTTAAACACCTTTGCCCCGTTGATGCCCTGCGCCGTCGCCATCCGGCGCAACCGGGCAAGGCACGCCTCCGACACGTTCGGCGGGTCCAGGGCAGACGAGTACCAAGCTACAGCGGGGGGCTGACGAGGCACCATGGCTTCCTAGGTCACACGGTCGGAGTGGATCTGGAAATTTTGGAGGAAGGAAGCAGAGACACAATAAAGGGGATCTGAGCAGCAACCGGGGAAAGCAAGAAGCAAAGCCTAGGTGGATGCCGCTCCTTTATCAACTCGCGCGGTTGCTAAGGCGCCCACGTCCAATCAACCGCCACGTGGCGCCCAAGGCCGCAGGCTGTTAGGGCCCGCGGCGCTTCGCTCTTGCCCTTTCGCCTCCCTGCACGGCCAAGTCCGGGCGCGCCTTGGGCCTGGGAGCTACTATCGGCGTTCTGGGAACGGGGGTCCCCAGACTTGCCTGCCTGCGGCTTGCGGCGTGGCTCAAAGGGGGGCCCAGCGCGGCCCATCTTCACCAACACACACCCAAGACCCTCGCGAGGGTCCAAGCCTCGCGGGGCGGATGACGCGGAGCTTCCTCAGGCACGGCCTCGTCAGGCTGGCTCACGAGGAGGCGGAGAGATCAAGGCGGGGTACCTCACGAGATTCCCGTGACGCAAGCCATGACGACCGAGGGTGCTAGGCGGGTGCCAGCCCGCGCAGTGTCCTCCTTTCCTCTTTGGTGCAAAGGGGGCAGGCGAAGCCGCGGAGTACCGAGGCATCAGACAAAGGTTGCCATTTCGGTGCAACGAGACCAAGACCATGAGGACTACAAGACGGAGGTCACCGTGGAGCCCAAGACGGCGTCATCACCAGAGCTTTGCGCAGGCGAATACTACTTTTGTCAGGATAGCTGATACTAGTTGTCCCCCTTCAAATTAGCCCGCCATTGTTGGCTCCCTTCCCGCTCGATATTTGGGAAGAGGACCAGGGCCTCTATAAATAGGACCAGCCACCCACAGAGCAAGGGGGTTGGAAGAAAATAGGGGGGATCGAAGGATAAAAGAAAGGATCAGAGAGAGAGAGAAAGGTGACAGAACTCCTCCCAGCAGTTCATCGCCCCAGCCAAGAACAGACCCTCGCGAGGCTGTTCTTCCTTGTATTGTTCATCATCATCAGCCCAAGAGGCAATCCACCACTCCACACACTGGAGTAGGGTATTACACCACAATGGTGGCCCGAACCAGTATAAACCCTGTGTCTCTTGTGTTGTTCTTTCTGTAGTTTAGATCCTAGCAAGGCGGAGGGGTGCAGGTAGGTAGGAGGCGAAATCTCCGTGTGCACCCCAGTGTTCGAACCTCAAGGGTCTGCCGGAACCCGAAATCCGACAACATTGGCTTTGCCCGGGGTGTAAGTTATTCCTAAGTCATAATCCGAGATCAACTCGACCCAACGTCTTTGCCTGAGATTCAAATCTGGTTGGGTGAAGATATATTTCAAACTTTGGTGATCGGTGAAGATCTCGCAACGATTACCGAGAAGGTAATGTCGCCAAGTTTTGAGTGCATGGACTATAGCTGCAAGCTCTAGATCATGTGTGGGATAGTTTTCCTCATGGGGGTGTAATTGTCGTGAAGCATAGGCAATTACCTGACGATCTTGCATGAGTATGCAACCTAGTCCTTGTCGCGAGGCGTCGCAATAGATAATAAAGTCCTTGGAGAAATCTGGTGGTACCAGTACGGGAGCAGATGTCAGGCGTCTTTTCAGTTCCTGAAAGCTGAACTCGCACTGTGGGGTCCACTCGAACTTTTTATCTTTCTTGAGGAGTTCAGTTAGAGGTTTAGCAACCTTGGAGAAATTCTCGACGAAGCGACGGCAATAACTCGCTAAGCCAAGGAAGCTCCGAACTTGCTTGACCGTTTCAGGTGGAGTCCAATCAAGGATGGCTTGAACTCGCTCGGGATTGACAGCAATACCCTTACCAGAGATTACATGGCCTAGATAGGTCACTTCTGGCAACCAAAATTCACACTTGGAGAATTTGGCATAAAGGCGATGCTCTCGAAGTTTCGTCAATACCAGCCTTAGATGTTCGGCATGTTCCTCTTCATTCTTGGAGTAGATGAGTATATCATCGAGGTATACCACGACGAATTTATCCAAATACTCCATGAAGACCAAGTTCATTAACCGAGAGAAGGTGGCTGGGGCATTGGTTAAACCGAAGGACATAACGGTGTACTCGTATTGGCCATAACGAGTAACAAAGGCCGTTTTGGGAATGTCCTCGTTTCTGATTTTGATTTGATGGTAGCCCAACCTCAAATCCATCTTGGAAAAGACTGAGGATCCAGCGAGCTGATCATACAGATCGTTGATCCTGGGGAGCGGATACTTGTTCTTGATAGTGACCAAGTTGACAGGTCGGTAATCTACAACCATCCGATCCATTCCATCCTTCTTCTTGACGAAGAGGACGGGTCAAGCCCAAGGAGAGGAACTAGGACGGATGAAACCCTTTTTCAAGGACTCATCGAGTTGGTTCTTAAGCTCGGCTAGTTCTAAGGGTGCCATCTTATAGGGTCTTCTAGAAATTGGAACGGTTCCTGGAACAAGGTCTATCACAAACTCGACATCCCTGTCAGGTGGAACACCTGGCAGTTCTTCTGGAAAGACATCCGGAAAGTCTCGGACTACCGGAATATCTTCAAGGTCTGGAAGGGGGTTGGCATTTAGGGAGTAAAGCTGGCGCTTGGCCACTCGAGTTAAGACATTGACTGTCTTGCCCGATGGGTGAGTAAGTTGAACGGTTCTAGTGGCACAATCAATCTTAGCATAATGAGCTGACATCTAGTCCATACCCAAGATGATGTTTATGTCCCAGGACTTGAGAGCTATTAAGGATGCAAGGAAGACAAGTCTATCGACAAGAATTTCATTCCCATGGCTTACTCTAGAAGTTTGCCATTTGGAACCCGGAGTTTGAATTACCATGGAAGTGGGCATGTCACAGAATGTCGTGTTATGCAATCGAGCATAGTTCTCAGATATGAATGAATGAGATGCTCCAGTATCGAATAGAACAGATGCCAGATGGCAATTAACAAGGAGCGTACCAAGGACGGTGTTAGGATCCTCATGAGCCTCCTCGGCTGAGACATAGTTGACATGGCCACGAGCAGTGGTGACTGGCTTGGCGTAGAATGTCTTTCCCTCTGGCTTACCACGACCAACGGACTTTCCAGACTGATTGGGGTTGTTGTTCTGGGGACACTCTCGACTGTAGTGACCCGGCTCTCCACACTTGAAACATGTCACAACATTGGGGCGTGGAGCAGCATTAGCAGCGGGGCCACCATAGGGCTTAGACGGTGCAAAGTGCTAGTTGGGGCGAGGCGCCTCAAAGGATGGCCTCGGAATGAACCTGGGTGGCAGTGCCTTGCTTGGAATCCACACCCGGCGGTTCTGAGATCCAGAGTCGGATGAAGAACCGAAATCACGAGAGTGCTTGCGTGAAGCGTCATAGTCAGACTGGCCTGTCTCAGCACTAATGGCTTTATTGACCAACTTCTGAAAGGAGGTGCACTCGTGCAGACGAAGATCACGGCGAAGCTCGGGGCTAAGTCCCTTGCGGAACCTTGCCTGCTTCTTAGCGTCGATGGATACCTCTTCAGGAGCATATCGTGCCAGATTTCCAAATTCACGACTATATGCATCCACAGTCAGTCTTCCTTGGGTGAAATTGCAGAACTCTTCCCTCTTGCGATCTACGAGACCTTCCCGGATGTGATGCTCACGGAAAGCCTCACTTAATTCAGCCCAAGTAGTGATTTGGCCGACCGGGCGCATAGCCTCAAAGTTTTCCCACCAAAGGCTAGCAGGGCCTTCGAGGTGATAGGCAGCATAGGTAACCTTATCAGCTTCGGCTACGTTGGCAGAACATAGCTTGTGTGTGATGCTGCGGAGCCAGTCATTCGCGTCGAGGGGCTCGACGGAATGATTAAACTTTGGTGGGTACAACTTGATAAAGTCATTGATTGACACCAAGTCATTTCGCTGATGGCGTGCAGTGTTCTGCTCAATCCACTCCAGCAAGCGGTTAGTCTCACGCTTGTTTCTTTCCGCCTCCAGCATAACTTCGACCAGAGAAGGCGGGTGAGGCAGATTTTCACCCCTAGCTGCACTGGCTTCCCCCGGCTCCAGGGCAGCAGGGTTGCTGCGGGTGTTGACCATCCTAGGAAAAAAACAAGACAACGGTTTAGGTAAGGATGGCACAAACTTGGCAAGGAAGTGCAGAATGTAATGGATAACATGGAATGCTAAGATGTTCACTGCACGACATGGTAATATAGAAACTGCCATATATATACCATTGGTCATACATTCCGTACATAGTTTAGTACAAGCCCATGCTAGAGTAGAACTACGGTGAAAGACATTACATCTCATCGGAGGCATTCCAAGCTCCTATACATTATTTTTCTACACCTCCGGAGCGTGATACACACCAAGTCGTATCCCACAGTCACGCAGGACTATGGAGAATACAACTATTACAGTACTAGTGAAACTACTACTAGCTCAGACGGCTCCGTAGTAATCCTCATAAAAGTCACCACCAAAGCCTGGAAGTGGAATATGATCATCTGGGAACAGACGGTCCTGCGGAGCCTGCGGACCATAGGGACTCGGATGTGGCCTCGGTCCCACATACGGTGGTAGACGGGGACCACGAGGAGGGGTGATGCCTCCTACATCGTGCCACTCCATACAATCTGGCAATCCAGACCGTATAGGGTACAGGTCCCTCATGTCCATGTATCCTGCCTGCACCGCAGGTGCAAACCGAGTCAAAGTGGCCCAATGATCAGAACGGGTGTGGAAAAGCTCCATACGTAAGGCCCGATTTTCGCGGTCCTTATCCTAGAGCATCTCGGCAGTGGTGCGGAGTAGTGACTCCTCATGTGTAGAGTCATAGTACAAAGCCTGATAGTACCCCTGTGCTCTAGGAAGTGAGGCTGGCATGTAACGGAAATCGGTGTTCTGAAGCAAGGCAGTCCTGGCTCCAATGATAGTCATCATTGAATAGGCTGCATCCTGCATAGACATCTCAATAGTGACCCCAAGTCCATAGGAACAGTGAAGGGGCTCAGTGGCTCCAGGATAAGAGGGATATATCCTGACGGTACAAAGGTACTGGCTCTAGTTGAAGTCTCTGAACTGCTCCTCGACGGTATATTCCGGATACCACTGATAGCCTGACTCGACCATCACTCGAACCAACATGGCCGTGTGGCCGGGCACATCGAGGCACCGGGTCAAACAAACCACTTGGTTCTGGGAACGGGTGGCCATCTGAAAGCACAGAATAATGCAAAGGCATTAGAATTTTCTAGCGGAAATCGGACAGCATAACAGCTGTAAATGCTCAGAAAAAGATTTGAGACATCCACAACAGTTTGCAATACCACTCAACAACATCATATCAAGGTTCTGATTCAACTGGCAGCATACTAAAAGTAGTAGAAACTGTACTGAGGCTTGTAACAACAATCCTATAAGCTACTACGGATTAGTAACACGTGAACCTGATAGAAGGAGAGAGCCTAGTCCTTAACCCACGTAGAATGAGAAGAGAATGACTCAGATCGGAGGGCATAAGGTAAAGGAGTAAAAGAGCCTTAGTTCCCTCCCACAATCAATTCCCCTACATATAACTAATGCATTTCTAGGCTCGACATCGACCAGTTTGGCTCAACGAACCTACAGGCAGTCCGGCTCTGATGCCAACGCTGTCAGGACCCTGATTCCAAGTCACATCGATCTAGCCGGTAACACCTCATATAACTTTGCGGCCTCACGCACGGTATTCCCACGGGTGTCGCCTTACCATGGCCCGGGACCGTTTGCGCCTTTTGGCTCACGTATATGATAGTGTCGCTAGCATCCATATGACAGAGAACCCGGGCCGACATGGCTAGTCGTGAACCCAAAGCGGCACAGACCTATGGAGACAGGCATACATGAATCACATCGAGCATGTCGGTCATTAGCAAGTGAATCCGGGCTGTAGCACTGGGCTAACAGGACTCCGGGGAACCCGGGCTGTAGCAGGCTAGGTAGGACTCCGGAAATCACCGCGTGACATTTCCCCGAAGGGACAGACATAGGAACGAAGTGAATCACATGCCGGCCAGTCAAGTGTCCTGAGCAGTAGTGCTGGGCTAGGAAGACTCCAGTGAACCGGGCTGTAGCGGACTACTATGGCTCAAGGAGCACTAGACTACATTTCCCCATAAGAGAGGCTGCCAAGGATAAACAACCAGATTGTCGGATCCCACACATACCAAGCATTTCAATCATACACACAATATGCTCGATATGTGCAAATACAACATGGCATCACAACAAAACTCTACAACTCAAGTACTTTATTTAAAAGGCTCCAGAGAACCATACATAACATGTTCATACAGGTAGGGGTCACATGACCCGACACTCAAGTCATACAAGCATAAAAGCACATGCGGAAGCAAATAGTCTGAGTACAGACACTAGAAAGAAAGAAGGCTTGTCGAAGCCTGTCTATCTACAAAGGGCCCTCCATGGCCAGGATCACCACCTGGGTAGCAAGTTACTCATCGACGTCGAGGTCTACATAAAACCCATCGGAGGGGGCGGTGTTGTCGTCTGAAAACAGTAATTAAAGCAAACATGAGTACAAAGGTACTCAGCAAGTCTTACAACAGAACCTACTATACATGCTCATTCTCAAGAAGGTGGTGGAGTTATTGCAGCAAGCCAGCTTTGACTCTTGGCTAAGCTATCCTACGAGACACCATTAGTAAAATAGTTTTCGTACACGAGTCCACTAATCACCAACACAATACTCCACCGGGGATCCTCCCTCGTCATCCCACGAGAGGGCCATCCTCGGTACTCACACTTATCTTGAGTCTTTTAGTAGTAACCATTAACTTGTCTATGAACTGTATAGGCAACCAAGTAGTCCTTTACCGCGGACGCGGCTATTCGAATAGATGATGTTAACCTTGCAGGGGTGTACTTCTTCATACATGCTCTCACCACTTACCGTCGTTTACACGACATGTACTCGGCAACCTTCAAGCGGAAGCCCAACGAGGGTGTCGGCCACGGCCTACCTAAACACTCAAGTCTCTAGTCCAGGTTTATCGCCTATCCAGGTTCCATCCGCAGGGAGTCCGGCCGAGGTTTCCACATACGGCCCCGAACGATGTGAACAGGGTTCCCGAGACACCAAACGGGTGACTCGGTACACCGTGCCACGGTGTATCTACCGCATCATAGCCCACCCCTAGGGTCAGCGCTATGCACGGCCACCAACACATAACCTACAAACACCAGAAACTAATTGCAACTCCTGGACAGAGTACTAGGGTGATTAAGAAGCCGAGAGGGTCAATTAAGGATCCCAATGCATGGTAGTAGCTGATTCTTAAATCACACATACAGATCTCAGTTCTCAGGGACGGCCTCAATGAAACAACCCACCATGTACTCCTACATGGCCTCTCATCGATACCTTTACCAAATCATGTTCAACACATCCCTCACATTACCGACATAATCATTTCGCTCTAGCCCATCACCCAGATGAACCAGACCTGACACAACTCTAAGCATAGCAGGCATAGCAAGGTAGGAAACACATACATGGCTCAATCAACTCCTACACATGCTAGTGGGTTTCATCTAGTTACTGTGGCAATGACAGGTCATGCAGAGGATAGGGGTTCAACTACCGTAGCACACAGCAGTTTGAAACATTGTTGTCTTAATGCAGTAAATGAGAGCAGAGGCGAGAACATGGGATTGTATCGATATGATCAATGGGGCTGCTTGCCTGATGGAGTGGTAGTAGGGTACTGCCCTTCAGTTGGATACTCGGAGATATCCTCGGAGGCAGAACCTACCACGAAAGATACCACAGAATATAATCAACACATGGCAATATGCAACAATATGATGCATGCTATGACATGGCAAAATGAGGTGTCATGTCTAATGCAATGTGAAACAAGTTGAAATGGGTCCATTTGAATCAAAGATTCAAATGGAAGCTTAAGTTCTTATGCATTATAAGTGTATTAGCTTGTTTCACCTAAACAGCAGGTTTAAACTGTTTTGTCATGCATGAAACCATTACATATGGAAAGATTGAATTTTTCTGATCATTTTACATATATAATTAGTTTGATTTGGAGCTATGGTTGATTTTCTATGATTTTTAGAAGTTTAGGCTATTTTTGGAATTTCCTATATAAGAATAAATCCAGAAAATAAATAATTGTGTCAGCACTGCGTCACTGTGACGTCAGCAAGTCAAAGGTGCCAGCCCAGGTCAAACCTGACGGTTGGGACCCACATGTCAGTGAAACAACTAATTAACAGTGTTAAGTTAACACTAACTAAACTATCAGTGGGGCCTGGGCCCGCATGTCAGTGACCTATTGGGTTAACTAAAAGTTAATTAGTGCTAAACCAAAATTAGCAGGGCTCTGGGCCCACCTGTCATTGACCCAGGGGAGGTAAACCCCTGGTCAAACGAGGTCAACTCGCCGGCGGCTTGACGCCGGCGACGACAGACACGGTGGAGGGCTTCGGAAAACGCCCAAGGCGACCATTTGCGCGGCGGAGAGGCTCTACGTAACGAGGAGACTCGTCTGCGTCTAGTGGTGGTGGTGTTTGGGCTTGGGGTGGTCGGAAAAGGCGCCGGCGACGAGTTTGGCGGCGGCCGGAGCTCAGGTGAGGATGAACCCGAGGCTACGGGGCACGGCGAGGCATGTGGGTTAGTGCGTTGAGCTCCTCAGGGTGTGGTGAGTGTGGTGACGCGCTCGGTTTCGAGCTTACGCGTCTGTGGCCACGACGGCGACATGGCCGACGGAGCCGAGCTCTCGGCCGTGATGGCCAACGGGGTTAGGGGGCAGCTCGAGTGACGTGGCTAGGGGGAGAAGAGAGAGGAGCTCACGGCGAGTGCAGCGGTGGCCTCGGAGAGCTCGGGGAGGCAGCGAGTCGAGCGCCGGGTTGTCGGCGATCTCGGAGCCCGAAGGTTGAAGAAAAGGTCGAGGAAGGCGTTGCAGGGCTTTCGGCGTTGTGTAGCTCAGCGAGGAGGTCGAGGGAGATGCGGCGGGGCTCGTGGACACAGTGGGGCGGCGTAGAGATGATGGTGGCTACGGCTACGGCGGTGAGACGGCGGCGGCTGCGTCGGCCATGGCTTCGACGGAGCGAGGGAGAGAGCAGGGGGAGTGTGAGGTGTCCAGGGGTTGAGGGGAGGCCGGGGAGGCGGTTCAGGCGTCGCGGTGGCGAGGGACGCAGGCAGGCAGGGAGGTGGCGTGTCGCCATGGCGCGCGCGTGCGCTGTCTCCCTCCTCTGCCTACTAGCAGAGGTAGAGGATGACTGGCATGGGCCCTGGTGGGTTAGGACACCAGCTGGGCCAGCCAGGTGGGCTGCCGGCTAGGTCCAGGTGAGTGGCCCAGTGGCCTTCTCTCTCTCTCTCTCTGCTTTCTGTTTTTATTTATTTTCTATTATTTCTGTAACTTTAGGGGTTTATTAAAAATAGTTAGGCACTTACAAAAATCCTGAAAATAATCATAGGCTCTGTTTAGATTATTTCCAACAGCCCACACTTGTTTCCAGAATTATTTGAGCATTTTAAATATTTTATAGCATTTAAATGCCCAAATGCAAATACTATATGGATTAAGCCAAGACCTTAAGATGTCCTAGAAAAATGTGCACCATTTTTGTCAAAGGTTTTAACCCAAAACAAAAAGGGTGGACTTTTTAGAAGGGCATTTCAGGTTCATTGAAAAAAGTTTTTAGTAAACCCTAGTTGTTCCAGGGGGGTGCTGGGGGTTCTATCATCCCCATTTCATCTTTCTGGGAAATTTAAACATGATGCAATCACTCTAATGCATGAACTAGCTAGGGTGTGACAATACCAATGCATACATATGTAGTGTAGCTCCTTGCTTGCGAGTACTTTGGATGAGTACTCACGGATGCTTTGCTCCCCCTTTTCCCCCTTTCTATACTTGATTGCTGCGTCCAGACGTTGGAGCCCAGGAGCCAGACGCCACCGTCGACTACTACTACTCGGGAGGTGCCTACTACTACGTGCAGCCCACTGACGACGACCAGGAGTAGTTTAGGAGGATCCCAGGTAGGAGGCTTGCGCCTCTTTCGATCTGTATCCCAATTTGTGCTAGCCTTCTTAAGGCAAACTTGTTTAACTTATGTCTGTACTCAGATTTTGTTGCTTCCGCTAACTTGTCTATGATCGAGATCTTGTATTCGAGCCCTCGAGGCCTCTGGCTTGTAATATGATGCTTGTATGACTTATTTCATTTGTAGAGTTGTGTTGTGATATCTTCCCGTGAGTCCCTGATCTTGATCGTACACATTTGCGTGCATGATTAGTGTACGATTGAATCGGGGGCGTCACAGCAAGCAAGATTGTAGTACACTTTGTGCTCCAGACTTGAGCCTCATCCACACCGCTCTCACTGGTGAAAGTAATTATAACCTTGGAGCGATTGTTGCATGCAGACTCCAGCACAACGCTAACAGTGGCTATTCCTGTGGTGGAATATATGCCACGCGTTTAACACAACAGATGGGCGTTGCAGCTTTGCCCTTTGATCCTATCCTACCCACGCAGTATTTAGATTTTTTTACCCTAAAGGAACATAAAATTCTCAAGGGAAAGATTGACAACTTCACTTATAATCTGCTGTTTAACCAAACATCTGTTGTGCACACATATTTGCGTGCGCCTGCTCTTTTTGATTATCACAGCAAAGGAAGACATTTTGTTCTTGAGAGCGAGGCCCGAGCTCACAACGCAGCAGTAGAGGCAACACGGTAGGCCGAGGCATCCGCACCGAGAGCCTCCATGAGCTACCACGCCAACTACTATCCGGATTACTGATCTACTACCAAGTTAGGCCAAAAGCCTAAGCTTGGGGGAGTACATGTTTCTCACCGACATTACATTCATGTTCACTTATTTATCTGGTCGATGTTGACACTTTTTCATTGTATCATCCATGTTTAAATTTTATTTTTCTTGCTTTCTTCTTGTGTGTTTGAAAAACTTTAGAAAAAGCAAAAAAAATAGTTGTAGTTAGTTTATTTTCCATGCATGCTTAGCTGTAGCATTAAAAATAAAACCCAAAAAGATATCCTTGTTCTTCTCTTGCTTGTTGGGAGCTTTCCCATGTAAAAAGTTATTCTCGTTTTTGCTTTTCCCTTTTATTTGTTTGTTCAAGAAAACCACTCCAAAAATATTTCAGTGTGTTTCTCTGAATTCCTTTTCTTTTATTCGGGTTGTACCAAGGAGAAGACCACGATGAAAATATTGAGTGGCTCTCATATGAATAATTGTTGAACTAATAAAGAGCCCATTTTACCTTGTCTTCTCCTGTTGAATAAAATGTTCTGCAGATTCCAGCTTAGTCCATGGCACTCTTGCACTATTATTGGTTTCATATCGTTCGGTCGTGCAAGTGAAAGGCAATAATGATGATATTCGATGAATTGGCTGTGGCAGAGAGGAACTGGTATGAACTCGACTTGTTCTGTTTGTGTAAATATGTTTTACCTAGTATCCATGATTCAACCCATTATGATTAAATATGTTTGCAATGACAATTAGAGAATATAGTTTCTCATGCCATGTATAATAGCTGGGAGTGAATAATGATTTATCTTAGATATCAACATTGCGTTAAAATGATTGTGATGTAGTATGATGATATGGTATCCTCCTCTGAATGTTCGAGTGGCTTGACTTGGCACATGTGCATGCATGTAGTTGAATCAAAACCAACATAGAATCTATGATATTTATGTTCATGGTGTTCATATCCTACTCATGCTAGTGTCCAATGTTACTTACGCATAATGCATGATCATGATCGTTGTTGCTTTCAAGCTGGCTACTTCTCAATCTAATTGCTAGCCTTCGCTTGTACTAAATGGGGATTCTGCTTGTACATCAAAAACCCTGAACCCAAAGTTATTCCAGATGAGTCCACCATATCTACCTATATGCAGTATTACCTTGCTGTCCTAAGTAAATTTGCATGTGCCACCTCTAAAAACTTCTAAAAATATCCGTTTTGCGTGCCTGGATCGTTCATGGAACGACAGGAGGTAGTCGGTATCTTCCATGCTAAGTGGGTTATTCTCAGGTCGAGTGTTTATTCACTCGCCATCGCACGAGAAAAGGGCGGTAATAGGGATGCCCAGTCCCAAACTGCAAAATACAAAAAGAGTTAATCGCTCGAATAATCAAACAAAAACTCCCAATGGAGTCAAAACCTTTACTTTTATCGCTTGGGAACTGCCACTAGCCTGTTTAGCATGGGAGATATTGACAACTGATAGTCGTGAAGTAAATGAGAAGGGTGCATGTCTCAAAATATCATTCATCTCTGTTTTAAAACATGAGCTCTGGCACCTCTGCAAATCACTGCTTCCCTCTGCGAAGGGACTATCTATTTACTTTTATGTTGTGTCATCACCTTCTAAAACAAGCATTAGAACCTGAGAGCACATCTGTCATGACTTATGCATTGTGTGTAGCTAATGTTGGGTGCATCATGGCTGGATATTTTCTACCATGAATTACAATGTTTAGTCGTTGCTTGGAGCCAAGACCTACCGAAGGGGACACTTGGGTGGGCACAACCCACCAGGGCGCGCCCCCCTCACCTGGAGCGCCCAGGTGGGTTGTCCCCACCTGGTGGCCTCGCAGACCCTGAAACCAACGCTATAAAATCCTATTTCGGAGAAAAAAATCAGGGAGAAAAAATTATCGCGATCCACGAGACGGAGCCGCCGCCAAGCCCTGTTCTTCCTCGGGAGGGCGGATCTGGAGTCTGTTTGGGGCTCCGAAGAGGGGGATCTTCGTTCTTCATCATCACCAACCCTTCTCCATCGCCAATTCCATGATGCTCCCCAGCGGGAGTGAGTCATTCCTTTGTAGGCTCGCTGGTCGGTGAGGAGTTGGATGAGATTCATCATGTAATCGAGTTAGTTTTGTTAGGGCTTGATCCCTAGTATCCACTATGTTCTTAGATTGATGTTGCTATGACTTTGCCATGCTTAATGCTTGTCACTTTGGGCTCGGGTGCCATGATTTCAGATCTGAACCATTTATGTTATCACCATTATATCCATGTTCTAGATCCGATCTTACAAGTTATAGTCACCTACGACATGTTATGATCCGGTAACCCCGGAGTGACAATAACCGGGACTTCTTCTGGTGATCACCGTAGTTTGAGGAGTTCATGTATTCACCGTGTGCTAATGCTTTGTTCCGGATCTCTTTTAAAAGGAGGCCTTAATATCCCTTAGTTTCCAATAGGACCCCGCTGCCACGGGAGGGTAGGACAAAAGATGTCATGCAAGTTCTTTCCATAAGCACGTATGACTATTTACGGAATACATTCCTACATTATATCGATGAACTGGAGCTAGTGTCATATTGCCCTAGGTTATAACTGTCTCATGATGAATATCATCCTACAGGTCACCGATCCAATGCCTATGAATTTGTCTTATATTGTTCTTGCTAAGTTACTACTGCTATCATCACTGTTACACTTGCTACAAAACTACTTCTATCACTGTTACCGTTACCGTTATTGTTGCTACTATTATCAAAACTATCATATTACTTTGCTACTAATCATGTTGATGCAGATAATTAATCTCCAAGTGTGGTTGAATTGACAACTCAGCTGCTAATACCTTCAAATATTCTTTGGCTCCCCTTGTGTCGAATCAATAAATTTGGGTCGAATACTCTACCCTCGAAAACTATTGCGATCCCCTATACTTGTGGGTTATCAGAGGCTTGTCCAAGTAAGGACAACAGCCAAGCACCGGTCCACCCAAATATCAAATTATCAACGTAAGGAATGCGAATCATATGAGCATGATGAAAACTAGCTTGACAATAATTCTCATGTGTCCTCGGGAGCGCTTCTCTTTATATAAGAGTTTGTCCAGGCTTGTCCTTTTCTACAAAAAGGATTGGGCTACCTTGCTGCACCTTTGTTACACTTGTTACTTGTTACCCATTACGAATTATCTTATCACAAAACTATCTGTTACTGATAATTTCAGTGCTTGCAGAGAATACCTTGCTGAAAACCGCTTGTCATTTCCTTCTGCTCCTCCTTGGGTTCGACACTCTTACTTATCGAAAGGACTACGATATATCCCCTATACTTGTGGGTCATCAACCACCTACTCATGTGTTGTGATCAAGAGATTCCATTCCTACCATTTGAACCTTGATTTCTAGCCTCTTCAAGTTGCTTTCCACTCTAATCCTTCTCCTACCCAAGCCAAACCCGTGAGAGAGAGATTGAGTGTTGAGGAGACTATCATTTGAAGCACAAGAGCAAGGAGTTCATCACCAACACAACATCTATTACTTTTAGCAGTGGTGTCTCCTAGATTGGTTAGGTGTCACTTGGGAGCCTCCAAGATCATGTGGAGCTGAACCAATGAGTTTCTAAGGGCAAGGAGATTGCCTACTTCATGGACATCTACCCGAGTGAGGCTAGTCCTTCATGGACGGAAGCCATGGTGGAATAGACAAGGTTGCTTCTTTGTGGGCCCTTCATGCGTGGAGCCCTCCATGGACTCGCGAAATCGTAACCCTTTGTAGGTTGAAGTCTCCATCAATGTGGACGTATGATAGCACCACCTATCGGAACCACACCAAAAATCACCGTGTCTTCATTGCGTTTAAAATCTCCAAACCCCTCCTTTACTTACATGTGTAATGTTTTACTTTCCGCTGCTATACTCTTAGAACTGCGTGTGCAAGGTCATACCAGACTTGGTAGAAATTGCTAAAATCCGCCCACAACTAAAATTGGGAAAAGGATAGATTTTTATTTGGTCAAATAGTCTAACCACCCCCCCCCTCTAGCATACTTTCCATCCTACACGGGTTCCACGTGTGATATGTGTTAAGTGCACGCACGAACCGAGGGGTTTGCTGATAATGCTACCACAAATCCGGAGACAGTTGCTACTTCTTGAGCTTGCGTTGGTTTTTCCCTTGAAGAGGAAAGGGTGATGCAGCAAAGTAGAGTAAGTATTTCCCTCAGTTTTGAGAACCAAGGTATCAATCCAGTAGGAGACAACGCGCAAGTCACCAAATACCCGCACAAACAAACAACAACTTGCACCCAACGCGATAAAGAGGTTGTCAATCCCTTCACGGTTACTTGCAAAGGTGAGATCTGATAGAGATAGATAAACGGTAAAGTAAATATTTTTGGTTTATAGATCGGAAAGTAAAGGATTGCAAAGGAAGTAAATTAGAAACTAATATGATGGAAAATAGAAGATTATATGATGGAAAATAGACCCGGGCCATAGGTTTCACTAGAGGCTTCTCTCAAGATAGAAAATATTACGGTGGTGAACAAATTATTGCCGAGCAATTGATAGAAAAGCGCAAAGTTATGACGATATCTAAGGCAATGATCATGAATATAGGCATCACAATTCATGTCAAGTAGACCGAAACGATTCTGCATCTACTACTATTACTCCACACATCCACCGACTCCTGCCTGCATCTAGAGTATTAATTTCATGAAGAACAAAGTAACACATTAAGTAAGATGACATGATGTAGAGGAATAAACTCAAGCAATATGATATAAACCCCATCTTTTTATCCTCGATGGCAACAATACAATATGTGCCTTGCTGCCCCTATTGTCACTAGGAAAGGACACCGCAAGATTGAACCCAAAGCTAAGCACTTCTCCCATTGCAAGAAAAACCAATCTAGTTGGCCAAACCAAATCAATAATTCGAAGAGACTTGCAAATATATCAAATCATGCATATAAGAATTCAGAGGAGATTCAAATAATATTCATAGACAAGCTGATCATAAATCCACAATTCATCGGATCTCGGCAAACACACCGCAAAAAAGTATTACATCGAACAGATCTCCAAGAACATCGAGGAGAACATGGTATTGAGAATCAAAGAGAGAGAAGAAGCCATCTAGCTACTAGCTATGGACCCGTAGGTCTGTGGTAAACTACTCACGCTTCATCGGAAGGGCATTGGTGTTGATGTAGAAGCCCTCCGTGATCGAATCCCCCTCTGACAGGACACCGCAAAAGGCCCCTAGATGGGATCTCATGGGTACAGAAGGTTTCGGCCGTGGAAAAGTGTTTTCGTGGCTCCTCCTGGTGGTTTGGGGATATATGGGTGTCGGGGGTTGGGTGCGACATATGCCAAAGGATGGCTTATCATGGTGGGGGCGAGTAGAACGTCGCCGGTTCCTGGAAACAGGATAAGGCGAAGGCATGCACGCCGGCGAATCTTACCCAGCTTCGGGGCTCTCCGGGGAGATAATACCCCTACTGCTGCTCTGCAGGGTCTCCGCATGATCACTATAGCAAAGTGTTTACACAGTTGCTCCTCGAGCTGTTTCCTGGAGATAGGAGAAGGCAAGGCTAGCTCTCTCCTTCCTATATGACCTGGTCTAGTGCTAATGGATTCCAACCCTTTGCATGGATGCCCTGGGGGGTTTATATAGGCCTACCCCCCAGGGGTACAATGGTAATCCGGCTGGGCGCGGGCCCAGCCGTCAGTCTCTCTGGCCACCGTCTTATCCGCCGACTCCTGGGGCCCGCCGACTGGCTCGGTACGGAGCCGACAGGCCGCGTCCGCCGCGGGCGGGTCTTGTCGGCTGTAGATTACTGTAGCCGTGCCTCTAATGACGCGGGCTCAGTCATGAGGTCGTGGCGACAGCTCCGTCGTCTGGCGGGCGATCACTGTGGCCACTCCCTGTCGCGTCTGACTAATGGTGCGTTGGGCCCGTGGGAGGGGCCGACCGACTCCTGGGGGCCGACTCCCATCCGGGCCGACTAGTGGCTCTCTCGCCGTCTTTTGTACGCCCGCCGACTGGTGGGACCCATCATCCCTGGGTCGTACCGGCAGGCCGTCGTGGGCACAAGACTCCGCCCTCTGGGGCTGACGTCAGGGCCGGCATGGCAATAGTGTCGCGTCGCGCGGAGATCTCTGCGGGTACGGCATACTGTAGCCACGCCTGCCCTTGAAAAAGGGGTGGGAGTGGACCTTACTATGTCCACTCCCCGTCTCGTCGCTCTTTAGGAGGGCATGGGGGTTGTTGGCGTCGCAGGCCGACTCCCCAAGGCCGGCTTTTTTGGAAGTCGTCAGTCAGGAGTCGGCTTATCCTGAAGTCGTCCCTAGGACTCGGCCGCGAGTGGGCAGTCGGCCGCCTCGCCGCCGACTCTCAGAAGACGGCTCTTCGTCCTGGGGTCTCGAGGGGCGCAGTCTGCCTCAATGTCTTGAAAGGTTCTGGGCCTGGGTTAGCCTACCCGTGGCCCATTACTCCGACAATGGGAATATATAGGCGAAAGAATTAGGTCAGGAGGTGCATGAGGGGCCCACAAGGGTGGGGGCGCCCTACCCCCCTGGGCGTGCCCTCCGTCCTTGTGGTTGCCTCGTGGCTCCTCCGACTTCATCTCCAAGTTTCCTGGTTGTCTTATGGTCCAAGAAAAATCATCGCGAAGGTTTTATTCCATTTGGACTCCGTTTGGTATTCCTTTTCTGTGAAACTCAAAAACAGGGGGAAAACATGAACTAGCATTGGGCTCTAGGTTAATAGGTTAGTCCCAAAAATAATATAAAATAGCATATTAATGCATATAAAACATCCAAAATAGATAATATAATAGCATGGAACAATAAAAAATTGTAGATACATTGGAGACGTATCAACGGTCGCTTTATTGATTAGACGTGCCAATAGCAGTAACCTCAAGCTTTGCTAACACGCCATGGTGACATCTGAAAAAACCACACGGTCATCTAGTGCGCTTAGCGGTTCAGGCTTGGTCAAAGTTGTCAGAAGACGGCCAGGTTGGCGCCATTATCCCGGCGTGGGAAGACTTCATCACTAAGGTAGCTCTGCATGGGTAGAGTCTTCTGATATGACGAGTGGATAAAAGCTACTTGGGAAGCTCGATTGGGGCTCCTCGGATGCCTGAAGTATGGTATTCCTTAGATAGAACTTGATCACTTTGGGGGTGGAACACGCAAAGAAGTTGTGGAACCAGTTTGAAAGCCCGAAGACCAACAATGGTGGACGGTAGTCCGAGGACAGTCTCGGGCTTGAAGACCGGTTCGATGGCTCCTGATGGTGTCCCATATAAGGGGTGCTAATCGGATCGGCTCCGCAGCATGTGGGCCGGGCCGAGGACCCCCAAACAACCAACCAGTGGGCCACATTCGTCAGGCCCCCGGAGGAATCATACAAAGACTTGGCGCATACTTGAAGTGTAACCCTAGGTATCCCCACGTCTATATAAGCCGAGGGGTGTAGACTGTAGAGGCCAACTCGTTCATACTCGATCACGACATATATCGACATGTACTTTGTACCCCATCCATCAATACAACAAAGCAAGACGTAGGGTTTTACCTCTTCGAGAGGGCCCGAACCTAGTATACGTCGGTGTCCCTTTGTTTCATGTTACCATCTAGCCAAGACGACAAGATCGGGACCCCCTACCCGAGATCTACCAGATTTGACACCGTTACCATACATGACACATCCTACATTCTTTGTTATTGTGCTAAAGTTTAGATTATTACCTATACACATTTGATTGTGTAACGCCTCGCCTGCGTGTTGGGATTAGGAGATCATGCCTGAATCTCTTAGAATGCATGTTTTTTGGAAAGTTTGCATTTTTAAAACACGGTTTGTATCTCTTTTCTCTCTCTGCGACTAGTCAAAAAAGACAAGTCACGGACTTTAACGATGCATTTGCAGATGCGGCGTGCTCACTAGTGTATTTTTCATCTACTATCATTGTGTTGAAAATTATTTGGCCCCATCACAAGGCATAGACAATTACCTTTTTTGTTTCTATTTGAGGGGCACGTGCATGCCTAGTTCATATATAAGAGGTTACATCATCTTTCATATACAGGTGACCATAATCCAATTCGTCATAGTCCATCTCCTCAACCAAACGAAGAACGATTTTTTTCGAGAGTATGCCAAAGGTGCACCATATTTTTATATAAGGCAGAGGAAAAATATACAAGAGGTTGAACTAAGATGCGAACATCTCCTTCAGTCGAACCTCACACCAACACCAACTGGAAGAGAACCTAGCTAATCTCTCACAAAAGGATCTATACCACCTACATCGAGGCCGACGAGCTTCCACTCCTTGACCTCAACGAGCACCTGTAGCACAAGTTGGTCACGTGTTTTTTGATCTGCCGTACGATTGAACACCCTAGCATTCTGTTGCTTCCATAACACCCAAGTTGTCCCAATCACAAAGGAGTCGAAGCCATGCAAGACTCTGCCCAAAAGTTTCTCCTCCTGTCGAGCCACCAGTCCTTGAAAGTAGTGAGAGTGTTGGGGGGGGGTAGGACATTCAGGTTGAGCCCCTTGAAGCAGTGGTGTCATACCTCTCTCGGATAGACACAGTGGGCTAAGATGTGGTCGACATCGTCTTGCTCCTACAGGCAAGTAAAACATGTTGAAGGCTCGTCCTGGAGACCGTGTCTGGCCCGTCTGTCAGAGGTCCAGAGCCTGTATTGCACCATGAGCCATGTGAAAATCTTGCATCTGAGAGGTGCCCAACTCCTCCAGATGCATATCGCGGTTGGCGATCGCACTAGCCCCAAGGCCAGTCTTTGGTAAACCGATTTAGCCGTGGGTTTCCCAGACGCGTCTGCCGATTAATGGAACTAATCAGGCACAAGCTTGTTACGTAGGATAGTGGTGATCGCCGCGCACAGATTGGCAAATCCACAGGTGCGTCGTGAAAGTGATGTCACCCTCCACATCCAAGAACCATGCATTATCAATCAAAGCTTGCTGGACAGTCCTGTTGCTGCGCACCCTTGTGCTCACCAGCGCGAGGATGGCGGGTGCAATCTGATACGTCTCCGTTGTATCTATAATTTTTGATTGTTCCATGCCAATATTCTACAACTTTCATATACTTTTGGCAACTTTTTATACAATTTTTGGGACTAACATATTGATCCAGTGCCCAGTGCCAGTTCCTGTTTGTTGCATGTTTTTTGTTTCGCAGAATATCCATACCAAACGGAGTCCAAACGGAATAAAAACTGACGGAGATTTTTTTGGAATATATATGATTTTTGGGAAGAAGAATCCACGCGAGACGATGCTCGAGGGGCCCACGAGGTAGGCGGGCGCTCCCTGGGGAGGCAGGCGCGCCCCTGACCCTCGTGGCCACACCGTAAGGCGGTTGATGCTCTTCTTTCGCCGCAAGAAAGCTAATATCCAGATAGATATCATGTTAAAATTTCATCCCAATCGTAGTTACGGATCTCCGGGAATATAAGAAACGGTGAAAGGGTAGAATCTGAGAACGCAGAAACAGAGAGAGACAGAGAGACAGATCCAATCTCGGAGGGGATCTCGCCCCTCCCGTGCCATGGAGTCCATGGACCAGAGGGGAAACCCTTCTCCCATCTAGGGAGGAGGTCAAGGAAGAAGAAGAAGGAGGGGGGCTCTCTCCCCCTCGCTTCCAGTGGCGCCGGAACACCGCCGGGGGCCATCATCATCACCGCGATCTACACCAACACCTCCGCCATCTTCACCAACATCTCCATCACCTTCCCCCCTCTATCTACAGCGGTCCACTCTCCTGCAACCCGCTGTACCCTCTACTTGAACATGGTGCTTTATGATTCATATTATTATCCAATGATGTGTTGCCATCCTATGATGTCTGAGTAGATTTTCGTTGTCCTATCGGTGGTTGATGAATTGCTATGATTGATTTAATTTGCTTTTGGTTAGGTTGCTATCCTTTGGTGCCCATCATATGATTGCGCGCGTGGATCACACCATAGGGTTATGAAGGAAATATGCCCTAGAGGCAATAATAAAGTTATTATTTATTTCCTTATATCATGATAAATGTTTATTATTCATGCTAGAATTGTATTAACCGGAAACATAATACATGTGTGAATACATAGACAAACAGAGTGTCACTAGTATGCCTCTACTTGACTAGCTCGTTAATCAAAGATGGTTATGTTTCCTAACCATGAACAAAGAGTTGTTATTTGATTAATGAGGTCACATCATTAGTTGAATGATCTGATTGACATGACCCATTCCATTAGCTTAGCACCCGATCGTTTAGTATGTTGCTATTGCTTTCTTCATGACTTATACATGTTCCTATAACTATGAGATTATGCAACTCCCGTTTACCGGAGGAACACTTTGGGTACTACCAAACGTCACAACGTAACTGGGTGATTATAAAGGATTACTACAGGTGTCTCCAAAGGTACATGTTGGGTTGGCGTATTTCGAGATTAGGTTTTGTCACTCCGATTATCGGAGAGGTATCTCTGGGCCCTCTCGGTAATACACATCACTTAAGCCTTGCAAGCATTGCAACTAAATGAGTTAGTTGCGAGATGATGTATTACAGAACGAGTAAATAGACTTGTCGGTAACGAGATTGAACTAGGTATTTGGAATACCGACGATCGAATCTCGGGCAAGTAACATACCGATGACAAAGGGAACGACGTATGTTGTTATGCGGTCTGACCGATAAAGATCTTCGTAGAATATGTAGGAGCCAATATGGGCATCCAGGTCCCGCTATTGGTTATTGACCGGAGACGTGTCTCGGTCATGTCTACATTGTTCTCGAACCCGTAGGGTCCGCACGCTTAAGGTTACGATGACAGTTATATTATGAGTTTATGCATTTTGATGTACCTAAGGTTGTTCGGAGTCTCGGATGTGATCACGGACATGACGAGGAGTCTCGAAATGGTCGAGACATAAAGATTGATATATTGGAAGCCTATGTTTGGATATCGGAAGTGTTCCGGGTGAAATCGGGATTTTACCGGAGTACCGGGAAGGTTACCGGAACCCCCCGGGAGCTAAATGGGCCATGATGGGCCTTAGTGGAAAAGATAAGAGGTAGCCCTACATGGGCTGTGCACCCCCTCCTTCCCCTAGTCCTATTAGGACTAGGAGAGGTGGCCGGCCCCCTCTCTCTCTTTTCCCCCTCCGCGAATCCTATTCCAACTAGGATTGGGGGGGAATCCTACTCCCGAAGGGAGTAAGACTCTCCTGGCGCGCCAAGCTTGGCCGGCCAGCCTCCCCCCCTCTAGTCCTTTATATACTGAGGCAGAGGCACCCCAGAAACACACAAGTTGATCCACGTGATCTATTCCTTAGCCGTGTGCGGTGCCCCCAGCCACCATAGTCCTCGATAATACTGTAGCGGAGTTTAGGCATAGCCCTGCTGTTGTAGTACATCAAGATCGTCACCACGCCGTCGTGCTGATGGAACTCTTCCCCGACACTTTGTTGGATCGGAGTCCGGGGATCGTCATCGAGCTGAACGTGTGCTCGAACTCGGAGGTGCCGTAGTTTCAGTGCTTGATCGGTTGGATCGTGAAGACGTATGACTACTTCCTCTACGTTGCGTCATCGCTTCCGCAGTCGGTCTGCGTGGGTACGTAGACAACACTCTCCCCTCTCGTTGCTATGCATCACATGATCTTGCGTGTGCGTAGGAAATTTTTTGAAATTACTACGAAACCCAACAGGTTAGTTGTATGTTGATAGGACAATGTATTGGAGGGCAAGAGTGACAGAAGCTTCAACCTAGCATAGAAATTGATGCATACGGGATTGAAGGGGGACCAATATACCTTAATGCTATGGTTGGGTTTTACCTTAATGAACATTAGTAGTTGCGGATGCTTGCTAATAGTTCCAATCATAAGTGCATAGAATTCCAAGTCAGGGATGACATGCTAGCAGTGGCCTCTCCCACATAATACTTGCTATCAGTCTAGTAAAGTAGTCAATTGCTTAGGGGAAATTTCAAAACTCCTACCACCAATTTTCCACACTCGCTATATTTACTTTATTGTTTCTTTATCTAAACAGCCCCTACTTTTTATTTACGTACTCTTTATTATCTTGCAAACCTATCCAACAACACCTACAAAGTACTTCTAGTTTCATACTTGTTCTAGGTAAAGCGAACGTCAAGCGTGCGTAGAATTGTATCAGTGGTCGATAGAACTTGAGGGAATATTTGTTCTACCTTTAGCTCCTTGTTGGGTTCGACACTTTTACTTATCGAAAACTGTTGCGATCCCCTATACTTATGGGTTATCAAGACCTTTTTCTAGCGCCGTTGCCGGGGAGCAATAGCGTGGGGTGAATATTCTCGTGTGTGCTTGTTTTCTTTATCACTAAGTAATTTTTATTTGCTGTTCTTAGTTGTTCTTTATCTTTAGTTATGGATATGGAACACGAAATACCAAAAAAATTAGGTGTACTTTCTGCTCATGGAGATGGGGAACCTCCTAAAACCCTCGATGCTGGTTATGTGAAAAATATTATGTACTACTTTAATAATACTGAGAAAACCCCATTCAATTATGTAATTGGAGTAAAGTTCGATCAACGTGAATACTTTAGGGATTATCGCTTGACACAAAAAGGGAAACTATTATGGGATCAAATTCATATATTGAATTGGTATGCTAGGCAACTATGCTTGAGATATGATTATACTTGTTGCTCTAAGGTGAAGGCTCCACACCTTCCCTTTTTATGCAAATTTAATGATAATAAAACCTTAGCTTCTTATGCTAATGGTATATATGATTACTATGATGTGGAACAAATAGAAGAATTTGTTGCTTTTATGGGTGCTTATGCAACTGAATCTATGTTTAAAGAGTTTGAAGATTTTGATGAAGCTGTTTATAGACCTGAAAACTTAGCTATCCTGAAATATTGTTATGAGAATTATGAATACAATTACGATATTAATGCACTTATTGAGAAAGTCTCCGCTGTCCAAGAAGAGACTAATATTTTGCAGGAGTCTATGGAAGAAGAAATTGATGAAACTGTGAGCTCATTGGATGAAAAAGATGAGGAGGAGAGCGAAGAACAAAAGGAGGAAGAGCGGATTAGCTACCCATGCCCACCTTCTAATGAGAGTAACTCTTCAATTCATACATTGTTTAATTTCCCTTCGTGCTTACCGAAGGATGAATGCTATGATGATTGTTATGATCCCGTTGATTCTTTTGAAATATCCCTTTTTGATGATGCTTGCTATGCTTGTGGCCAAGATGCCAATATAAACTATGCTTATGGAGATGAACTTGCTATAGTTCCTTATGTTAAACATGAAATTGTTGCTATTGCACCCACGCATGATAGTCCTATTATCTTTTTGAATTCTCCTGACTACACTATATCAGAGAAGTTTGCACTTATTAAGGATTATTTTGATGGGTTGCCTTTTACCGTTGCACATGATGATTTTGATGAATATAATATGCATGTGCTTGCTGCTCCTACTTGCAATTATTATGAGAGAGGAACTATATCTCCACCTCTCTATGTTTCTAATATGACAAAATTGCATGAAACTGTTTATACTATGCATTGGCCTTTACTATGTGTGCATGAATTGTTCTTTTATGACATGCCGATGCATAGGAAGAGAGTTAGACTTCGTCACTACATGATACATGTTACCTTGTGCTCACCACTAAATTACAAATCATTGTTAATTAAAATTGGCTTTGATATACCTTGGGATCCGGGTGGATCCATTACTTGAGCACTATATGCCTAACTTAATGGCTTTAAAGAAGGCGTTGCCAGGGAGACAACCCGGAAGTTTTCGGGAGTCATTTATTTCTGTTGAGTGCTTTCATATAGTTTAAAAACAACAAAAATAAAGAGGGGAACCCAAAACTTTTTCAAAAAGGAAAGCAAAAGTGAGTAAGACAAGCATTGTTGAAGTGGGAGCTAGCCCTGAACTTTGTTCATGCTCACGGAAACTTTGTGAATCTTGATTACAGAAACTTTTCAATAAAAATAATTATCCCCTTGTACAATTCCATTGTATTATAAAAATAATGTGCCAAGGTTTGCCTTTAGGATGTTTACATTTGCTTGATGATTTGTACGATGCAGGACAGAAACTTTGGCTGTAGTGCGCGATTTTACATTTTTAGCTGGAACGTCAAATGGTTCTGATTATTTTTGCACTGTCTTCCTATACAAATTTTTTATTTTACCTAATTTTGGTAGAATTTTTCAAGTATCGGAAGTATGGTGAATGTTCAGATTATTACGGACTGTTCTGTTTTAGACAGATTCTATTTTTGATGCATAGTTTGCTTGTTTTGATGAAACTGTCAATTTATATCAGTGAATTAAGCCATGAAAAAGTTATATTACAGTAGACACAATGCAAAAACAAAATATGAATTGGTTTGCAATAGTACTTAGAGTAGTGGTTTTCTTTATTATACTAACGGATCTTACCGAGTTTTCTGTTGAAGTTTTGTGTGGATGAAGTGTTCGATGATCGAGAAGGTCTCGATGTGAGAAGAAGGAAGAGAGGCAAGAGCTCAAGCTTGGGGATGCCCGAGGCACCCCAAGTAAAATATTCAAGGAGACTCAAGCGTCTAAGCTTGGGGATGCCCCGGAAGGCATCCCCTCTTTCTTCAACAAGTATCGGTATGTTTTCAGATTCGTTTTGTTCATGCGATATGTGCAATCTTGGAGTGTCTTTTGCATTTAGTTTTCATTTTTATTTTATGCACCATGCTGGTATGAGATAGTCCTTGGTTGATTTATAGAATTCTCATTACACTTCACTTATATCTTTTGAGTATGGCTTTATAGAATGCTTCATGTGCTTCGCTTATATCATTTGAAGTTTGGATTGCCTGTTTCTCTTTACTTAAACAACCGCCATTTGTAGAATGCTCTTTTGCTTCACTTAGATTTGTTAGAGCATGGGCATATCTTTTGTAGAAAGAATTAAACTCTCTTGCTTCACTTATATCTATTTAGAGAGATGACAGGAACTGGTCATTCACATGGTTAGTCATAAAATCCTACATAAAACTTGTAGATCACTGAATATGATATGTTTGATTCCTTGCAATAGTTTTGCGATATAAACATGGTGATGTTAGAGTCATGCTAGTGGGTAGTTGTGGATTAGTAGAAATACTTGTGTTGAGGTTTGTGATTCCCGTAGCATGCATGTATGGTGAACCGTTATGTAATGAAGTCGGAGCATGAGGTTTTATTGATTGTCTTCCTTATGAGTGGCGGTCGGGGACGAGTGATGGTCTTTTCCTACCAATCTATCCCCCTAGGAGCATGCGCGTAGTACTTTTTTTCGATGACTAATAGATTTTTGCAATAAGTATGTGAGTTCTTTATGACTAATGTTGAGTCCATGGATTATACGCACTCTCACCCTTCCACCATTGCTAGCCTCTCTAGTACCGCACAACTTTCGCCGGTACCATAAACCCACCATATACCTTCCTCAAAATAGCCACCATACATACCTATCATGGCATTTCCATAGCCATTCCGAGATATATTGCCATGCAACTTCCATCTTCATCATATACATGACTTGGGCATTCATTGTCATATTGCTTTGCATGATCATAAGATAGCTAGCATGATGTTTTCATGGCTTGTCCGTTTTTTGATGTCATTGCTACGCTAGATCATTGGACATCCCGGTACACCGCCGGAGGCATCCATATAGAGTCATACTTTGTTCTAGACATTGAGTTGTAAGTAAATAAAAGTGTGATGATCATCATTATTAGAGCATTGCCCCAGTGAGGAAAGGATGATGGAGACTATGATTCCCCCATAAGTCGGGATGAGACTCCGGACTTTACAAAAAAATAAAAGAGGCCAAAGAAGCCCAAATAAAAGAAGAGGCCAAAGAAGCCCACCAAAAAATAAAAAAATAAAAAAAATGAGAGAAAAAGAGAGAAGGGGTAGTGCTACTATCCTTTTTCCACACTTGTGCTTCAAAGTAGCACCATGTTCTTCATATAGAGAGTCTCTTGAGTTATCACTTTCATATACTAGTGGAAATTTTCATTATAGAACTTGGCTTGTATATTCCGATGATAGGCTTCCTCAAATTCCTCAGGTCTTCATGAGCAAGCAAGTTTGATGCACACCCACTTAGTTTTAGTTAAAGCTTTCATACACTTATAGCTCTAGTGCATCCATTGCATGACAATCCCTACTCACTCACATTGATATCTATTGATGGGCATCTCCATAGCCCGTTGATACGCCTAGTTGATGTGAGACTATCTTCTCCTTTTTGTCTTCTCCACCATCATATTCTATTCCACCTATAGTGTTATGTCCATGGCTCACGCTCATGTATTGCGTGAAAGTTGAAAAGGTTTGAGAACGTCAAAAGTATGAAACAAATTGCTTGGCTTGTCATCGGGGTTGTGCATGATGTGAATATTTTGTGTGGTGAAGATGGAGCATAGCCAGACTATATGATTTTGTAGGGATAACTTTCTTTGGCCATGTTATTTTGAAAAGACATGATTGCTTTATTAGTAGGCTTGAAGTATTATTGTTTTTATGTAAAATGACAGATTATTGCTTTGAATCACTCGTATCTTAATATTCATGCCATGATTAGATATGTGATCCAGATTATGCTAGGTAGCATTCCACATCAAAAATTATCTTTTTTATCATTTACCTACTCGAGGACGAGCAGGAATTAAGCTTGGGGATGTTGATACGTCTCCGTATCTATAATTTTTGATTGTTCCATGCCAATATTCTACAACTTTCATATACTTCCAAACGGAATAAAAACTGACGGAGATTTTTTTTGGAATATATATGATTTTGGGGAAGAAGAATCCATGCGAGACGATGCTCGAGGGGCCCACGAGGTAGGGGGCGCGCCCTGTGGAGGCAGGCGCGCCCCTGACCCTCGTGGCCACCCCGTAAGGCGGTTGATGCCCTTCTTTCGCCGCAAGAAAGCTAATATCTGGATAGAGATCGTGTTAAAATTTCATCCCAATCGGAGTTACGGATCTCCGGGAATATAAGAAACGGTGAAAGGGTAGAATCTGAGAACGCAGAAACAGAGAGAGACAGAGAGACAAATCCAATCTCGGAGGGGCTCTCGCCCCTCCCATGCCATGGAGGCCATGGACCAGAGGGGAAACCCTTCTCCCATCTAGGGAGGAGGTCAAGGAAGAAGAAGAAGGGGGGCTCTCTCCCCCTCGCTTCCGGTGGCGCCGGAATGCCGCCGGGGGCCATCATCATCACCACCAACACCTCTGCCATCTTCACCAACATCTCCATCACCTTCCCCCCTCTATCTACAGCGGTCCACTCTCCCGCAACCCGCTGTACCCTCTACTTGAACATGGTGCTTTATGCTTCATATTATTATCCAATGATGTGTTGCCATCCTATGATGTCTGAGTAGATTTTCGTTGTCCTATCTGTCGGGGATATACCCCGCGGTATGACCCTGCCGGAATCATGACCCGGCCGGGCTTGGCGACTCACCAAAAACCTGGCTGGAGCTTGGCGACTCACTGGCGATCCGCCCGGACATGGCGGTTTACATGTAACCCGCTTGGACATTGTGACTCACTGGAGACCCGGCGGGCGGATCAGACGGACGACAAGGCCCAAGACCCAGCAGGCCAACTTATACTCTGGTGGGCCGGCTTAAGAGGAAAGGGATGACGAATATTTCCTTTATGAGGAAGCAAGACCCGGACTTGTATTCAACTTATGAGAAAGGATAGACTAGTCCTAGTCCTACTAGGACTCCACATGTAACCCGCCCCTTCAACATATATAAGGAGGGGCAGGGCTCCCCAAAGAGGGACAAGAAAATAATTTCTAGGGCTAGACACAAAGAGCCGGCTTACCGGCAACTCCCTCATGATCATAATGAGACCTAGCCACAAACAGCATGTAGGGTTATTACCGGATGATGTTTCCCAGGGCCCGAAGCTGTCTAAACCCTTGTCTTGTGTTGCGTCTCTTGATTCCGCTCAACCCCTCTCAAGCTACCACATAGATGCATTGGCCTCGCGACTAAGTCCTCACACTAAGGACATCTGCCGTGACAATTCCACGACAGTTGGCGCCCACCGTGGGGCTCGCGCACTGTGGTGTTGAGTTCTTGAAGGGATCTTTTCTAGGGTTCGAGAAGCTCGCAATCATAAGGATAATGAAGAACCGGCGCTGAAAGTTGCACATCAACAAACAGATTTTACGTGTTCGCTGTGAAGATTTATACAGTCAACGAGCCGTCGGAACAAGGTTTAAAAAGATCAAGTTCAAGAGAAGCTAGGGTTTCATTGTTTAGCCGACAAAGGTGACGAGATCCGTCAAAACCACCCCTACGCCAAGTCCGAGATCAACAAGAAGTTAATCTGTTTTATGTGTGTGGTCAAAATGCTGCAAGGTTACGGCTGGATCTGTTGAGTTCTGTCTGTCGTTTTTTTGCTATCTACGAGATCAAGTTTCACCAAAAAAACAAAGACCAAAAACAAAACAGAAGGAGGCCACGACCGGGAAGACACGGAGAGTCAAACCGACAGCGACCGAGAAGAGGATGTGGATAGGGATTGGACTCGAACTCCACCATGACCGATCTTGAGCCACCGGCCGCCGTCGTCACCTACACAGCTGCTGCCGCCTCATCGCGCTGTGCTGAGCCGCCGGTCACCTCCGCACCGTTCCACAGTTGCGGCCTCTTCCGACGCATCAAACCGCTACGGCGGCGTCGCCTGGAGACGCTTCCTTCTCGTGTTATCTCCAGGCCGCCTCACATCAACCTGCCGTTGTGGCATGTCCCGGCGCGATTCCACGGGCGAGTTTGCTGGTCTCCGTCAAGTCGCCGGCGCGCCTCTATGTCACTCCGAACAGAGCTGCCACACTCCAGCCGCCTAGCGCCAAGCTGCTGACGCCCGTCTGTACCCCGAGCGGCCCTGCCATAGGTGCTTTGACCCACCTCTATGAGTCGCCGCAATTGCGACCTTGCTGAGCCGACTGCGGCCTCGTTTTCCTCCAGAGCAGCCGCTACGGTCCTTGCATCTGAGTCGGCTCTCGCTACCCCTTACGGGCGGACTCCGAGTCGCCCCGGCCGGATCACCGCCACCGTGTCCAGATACGACCCGCGTACGACCCCCGCTACTGGCTCACCGTGCTTCGCTCCTGTTTCTGCTCTCCTCGTTTCTGCCCGGGCTAGGTACCAGCTTTCTTATAGGTCAGCTGGCCGTCGTCTTGTCTCGCGCGTCGCGGCTGGCTATGATGGTGACTCTCTGTCGCAAAGATGCCCTTGCCATGAGTAGTTGCAGCAGTTATGCATCGCGTCATATCCATCCATGTCAACATTCGTGAGTTTTGCGAAGACCAAATCCTAGGCGGCTCCATAAAGCATCTGCTAAATTGCTGCAGTCGCTGTCGTGGTTCTAAGTATGATAGTAGAATGGGGAGTAGGAATGCAGAGGCAAGATCCTAGCTATGGAGGAGTTGTACACGCGAGTTTTACAAGTTCAGGCCCTTCTCGGAGGAAGTAACAGCCCTACGTCTCGGAGCCCGGAGGTGGTCGACTGGATTATGCGCGTGTGTGTTACAGGGGGTGCGAACCCTTGTCCCTGAGGAGGGGGTGGCTTATATAGAGTTCGCCAAACCCCTCCCGCCCTCAGTTACAAAGGGTTTAAGG
Source organism: Triticum urartu (assembly GCF_056163025.1). Taxonomy (NCBI): domain Eukaryota; kingdom Viridiplantae; phylum Streptophyta; class Magnoliopsida; order Poales; family Poaceae; genus Triticum; species Triticum urartu. The sequence goes on from NC_141875.1 coordinate 249,676,759, forward strand.
TACATAAAGGCAGAGACGTTACTGGTAACGCCTGTAATAAAAGTATATAAATGACCATTAAAGCTATGACTTAAGTCCCGACCGTTGCAGAGTGAGTGGCTCTTAGTCTTCTGGTAGTCGAGTGATTGTTTGTATGGTCGAGTGTCTTCAAGACTGTCGAGTGGAACGTGGCTTTATGGTCGAGTGAACGACGATTTTTCTTCGACTGCTTCTGGTTCTTTAAGGGATGTCCTTGGGGAGGGTATCTTGATCAGATCCATGACCCTACCCTAGGTACGTGAATTCATCATTAGCCCCCGAATGGATCAGGGTTTGAGTGAGGAAGGAGTTGAGAACACTTCCGACTAATTCTTCGTGCTATGAGTATATCTTGCTCTAGATCAATGAACTGAGGGAATAACATCAACTTCTTTTTCAGTTGCCTTGGTCCATTCTTAGTTTTTGTCGAGTGAACTTTCACGGTAGAGTTCCGAATGACGATTTGGAGGATGTTTTCCGTCTGACAAGTTGCTCTGCTCTCTGCGGATTTCATGGGGTTCGAATTTTGGGAAGCGCGTCGAACGGGTGAGGCCGTGGTAATCGGAACGGATTAGGCAGGTCGCCTCGATCCCCGCGCCACCTTTTTTGCCACGTATCGTGTGCGTGACTATTGCGGGATTTGTTTAGATCGTCTGGGCCTACAAGTCAGTCACTCGGGAATGACCTTATAAAAGACACCGGGTCGGGCCTTTGAACTATGCGCTCTCATTCTCTTCCTTCTTCCTCAGACTTCTCCGCCGCGCCCGCTTCCGTTCTCGGCGTCGCAACCTCGGTCGGACTCGATCCGCCGCCATGGGAAAAGAGAAGATGGTGGCATTGGAGCGCGCAAAGAAGGCGACCGCGAAGGCGAAGGGCAAGAGGACCAATCGGGCGGATCCTCGTCCAGATCCAGCCTACCGCCGGGCTGGATCCAGGGTGACTGGATCCGCTCGACGATCAGCCAGGACGACCTCGACGACATGGTGGAGGGGGGACTGATCCCCCACGAATCGGCGCGGCTCCCGGGGAACGAGACTGAGCCGCAGTTGCGAGAGGGTGAGTGCGTTCTCCTTGCCACTCACGTCGACCGCGGGTTTTCTTTGCCTCCCCATCCTTTATTTCGTGGCTTTTTGAACTTCTTCGAGGCTCAACTCCACCACTTTACTCCAAACACCATAGTTTATCTGGCTGCCTTTGTGTCAATGTGCGAAAATTTCTTGGGTTGTCGACCGCACTGGGGTCTCTTCAAACACATATTCACCTGTCGCTCCCAGTCGGTCAGAAGGCCAATCCGAGTGATGAGAGGACGCACGTGATCCAGATGTGCGGGGGCCTCGGGATCCAGATGAGGAACAAGAGCACCTTCCCAGCGATGATCCTTCCCGACTCGGTCCGGGGCTGGCAGTCGACTTGGTTTTACTGTAAGGACCAGCCGACCCCGGGTCAGTCGACTGGACTTCCCCCCTTTTTCCTGGCTCGAGTGGAGAAGCCCTCCTCCTTGAGGGTGATCCCAGAAGAGAAGGCGCAGGTCAAGGCGTTGGTCGAGCGGGTCGTCCAACTTGTCCGTGATGGAGTGACTGGGATGGACCTGCTGGAGGTCTTTCTCAGTCGACGCATCCAGCCGCTTCAGGCCCGTGATCATCCGATGTGGATGTACTCGGGACTTGAGGACTCCACTCAGATCCACCCGGAGGACGTCAGCGAAGACACGGTGGAGAAGTGGCTGAGGGGAATCACCACCAACAAAGACAACCCCCGGGGGTCTAGGAGGGTGATTCCATTCGACCACTCGCGCCAGCCGGAACAGGTATGATTCCACTTTTCCAAGTATCTTCTTGATTCACTTTGTGCACCTTGTTGATGGTCGACTGTATTTCCTTTGCTCGTTGTCCTTTCAGGCCCTCATTGATATGTACTTGATGCCCAATGGAGTGAAGGAGCAAGGCGTCGAGGAAGGAGCGAGCGGGGGCGAGAGCGGCGAGTGGCACTCGGATGCCGAGGAGGACGGGGAGAGCGACGACTCGAGTGATGACGAGGAGGTCGACTCGCCTCCTCACAGAGAGAGAAGATCCAAGCACGCTCACAACCCGGCGAGCACCCCGGTCCTGGCGACCGCGCCGACTGGGCAAACTTTGAAGCGCTCCCGGAAGCCTTCCCCAGCGCCGATTGAGAAGGCTTTGAAGCAGCTCAAGGTCGTGCTGCCTCCTACGCCAAAAACATCGAAGGCCACCACCTCCAAACCACCAAAGGCTTTGCCCAGAATCAAAGTGACCATCTCCGAGTAATCATCTGACCTGTTCTTTTCGTCGATTCGAGCAACAGAACGTAACCGACTGAGTGCGAACATTTGCAGTGCTGCTACATCAGGAACCTCTTCCTATCAGTACCGAGTCGAGGAGATGGAAGATGCGGTTACCTCCAACCCAGGTAAAAACTCTTATGATCTTGTTCTTGATTACTTGGTCGATTGAATTCTAGCGGATCACCTGGGGTCGACTGAACTTCTCTGCAGCTCCACCCAACGTCGTCGATCTCCTAGATGACGACAAAGACGTGGCTCCCAGGCCCAGAAAGAGCAAAAAGGTAGCGGCTGGTAAGACGTCTCAGCAGGGACCAACGACAACACCAACCGTCCGTCAATCTAAAGACGCGGGCGGGGCCTCTGTAACTTTCGTTGTACCCTTGTCGAGTGAGCGCCCCGCACCGTCGACTGTACCAGTGTTCCCTTCAGTCGTCCAATCTCCCGCCCCGGAGCTCCAAGATGTTGCACCTGGGTCGTTTGCCTCCTTCTTCACTAGCTACCCTGTTCCAGAAAGCCAGTCGGATGTGGCTGCGGAAGCCATCCATCAGGCTAACGTGATGATGGAGCGGATGAAGATGGTGCATGAGGTAGCCAGGCTGCTTACGATGCCAGCGCTGCTCTCCGGGCCAATGTCCAAGTAACTAGACTTTCGACTGACCTTGTTCTATTAGGATATGCTACCCAAAATATCTTCTTCCATACATTCTCCTGTTGTTTGCGTCGAATCTGTACACCCACTGGGTGTTTTATTGTCTTTGGTATTTGCGCTCGTTCACTCGGTCTGGGCGAGTAGGATCTGAACCGGTGGGGGCGCGCTAAGTGCACCCACTAGGTGTAGTCCCCGAGACCGCAGTCGACTGCTGGCAGTCGACTGGGGTCTGAGTTCTTTCTTCCTTTCTTTTCTTCCACTCGACCCAGACGGACCGGTCGAATGAGATCTGAACCGGTGGGGGCACGCTAAGTGCACCCGCTGGGTGTAGTCCCCGAGACCGCAGTCGACTGCTAGAAGTCGACTGGGGTCTGAATAGTTTTTTTTACTTGACCCGGGCGGACTGGTCGAGTTGGGTCTGAATCAGCGGGGGCACGCCAAGTGCACCCGCTGGGTGTAGTTCCTGAGACCGCAGTCGACTGCGTGCAGTCAGCTGGGGTCTAAGTGAACTCTTTAAGTTTTGTTCACTCAAAAGTAAATAACCTTTGATCTTGTCGATTGACACGTCTTTTGCCTCCTGCAGAAATCTTGTACTCTCATTTCCAAGTTCCCTGAACTTGAGGAGAAGCAGAGGCAACTCAACCTCGACTTGGAGCTAGCCCAACAGAATTTGAAGAAAGCTCAAGATGAAGCTGCTGGTATGGAAGGTAATTGCCTGTCGACTGTTCACGTCGATCGTCTTTTAAAATATTTCTTCAATCTCTTGTTTGATCCGATTGCTTCTTTTGTAGAGAAAATGAAGTTGGCTCTGGAGAAAAAGGACTCGGACCTTGCAGCTGCACAGAAGGAAGCCCAGGATAAGACTGCCCTTGCAGACCAGAAGCTGGCTTCAGTCGGAGCGCTGGAAGGGGAGGTGAACAAACTGAAGTCCTATCTCAATGAATCTAACCAAGAAGTGAGTCGTCTGAAGAAGGATAAAATTGCCCTGAATGAAAAGCTGGAGTCTGCGGTCCACAAGAGGAATGACACGGAAGCTTATCTGAGAACCCTTGCCAAGAAGCTCTATCTTAGGCTGGAAGGGACTTCTTTTAAACCGACTGTGTTGATGCTTGCAAACGAATCCTGTCCGGTCGACTCACTAATTTTTTGACTGCAGAATTCTATCAAGACTTTGACGAGGAAACCGGAAAGGTCGAGACGGGTCTGGACCCTATCGCTTCTCCAGTTTGCGACGAAACTGCTATGAACGTGCTCCGACTGGAGTCTCGTGTCGCTAGCGTCACAAGTTACCTTGCACGTCTGAAGGTGGCAGTCTCACGAGTCGACTCATTGCTCTGGCCACGGGCGACGCTTCAAAATGACCTGGAATCTATGATGGCTCGACTCGACGAAATCCCCGATCGAGTGCAAGAATGGAAGAAGTCCTCTGCCCGGTGTGGTGCTGACGTGGCGCTGTCCTTGGTACGAGTCCACTACAAGGAAGCCCGTGAAGACAAGCTGGCGGCGATCAAGGTCGCCAACACCAAAAGGCATGACTTCCAGTCCTTTATGGTGACTTTCATCGCTGCTGCCACTAGGATCGCAGATGGGATCAACTTGGACGAGTTCGTCGAACCAGCCAGCCCTCCTCCTGCCGAGTGAACAAACTTGCGAGATTTGAATCTGTCTTAAATTTGCCTCGGAATGCCGAGTGATTGCTATAACCGTTAAACTCCTTTGGGCTTGATGCTCGAATACTTTTGATTTGATGCTTGGAACTTTAGAATTTATCCGAATTGCTTTTGAGGTCTGCTCCATTGTATATGTGGCGTAGCTCAGAGGAGAAGGCTACAGTCGACCTGCGCTTCGCCGTCCTTGCGGACAAGGATGGAGCGTACGTTGTAGTTGTGGCGTAGCTCGGAGAAGAGGGCCGCGGTCGACCCGCGCCTCGTCGTCCTTGCGGACAAGGATGGAGCGTATGTTGTACTTGTGGCGTAGCTCGGAGAAGAGGGCCGCGGTCGACCCGTGCCTCGTCGTCCTTGCGGACAAGGATGGAGCGTACGTTGTACTTGTGGCGTAGCTCGGAGAAGAGGGTCACGGTCGACCCGCGCCTCGTCGTCCTTGTGGACAAGGACGGAGCGTACGTTGTACTTGTGGCATAGCTCGGAGAAGAGGGCCGCGGTCGACCCGTGCCTCGTCGTCCTTGCGGACAAGGATGGAGCGCACGTTGTACTTGTGGCGTAGCTCGGAGAAGAGGGCCGCGGTCGACCCGCGCCTCGTCGTCCTTGCGGACAAGGATGGAGCGTACGTTGTACTTGTGGCGTAGCTTAGAGAAGAGGGCCGTGGTCGACCCGCGCCTCGTCGTCCTTGTGGACAAGGATGGAGCGTACGTTGTACTTGTAGCGTAGCTCGGAGAAGAGGGCCGTGGTCGACCTGCACCTCGTCGTCCTTTCGGACAAGGATTTTATAAACTTAGGTGAGTGCTGGACTGTGCTAAGCCTCCCGAGTGGGAGGATTGCTCACCACTTGGTAGGATTTTACAAACTTAGACGAGTACTCGACTGCAGCTAAGCCCCCGAGTGGGAGGATCGCTCACCACTCGGTAGGATTCAACAAACTTAGGCGAGTACTGGACTGCAGCTAAGCCCCCGAGTGGGAGGACCGCTCACCACTCTGTAGGATTTTACAAACTTAGGCGAGTACTGGACTGCAGCTAAGCCCCCGAGTGGGAGGACCGCTCACCACTCGGTAGGATTTTACAAACTTAGGCGAGTACTGGACTGCACCTAAGCCCCCGAGTGGGAGGATTGCTCACCACTCGGTAGGATTTTACAAACTTAGGCGAGTACTGGACTGCACCTAAGCCCCCGAGTGGGAGGATTGCTCACCACTCGGTAGGATTTTACAAACTTAGGGGAGTACTGGACTGCAGCTAAGCTCCCGAGTGGGAGGATTGCTCACCACTCGGTAGGATTTTACAAACTTAGGAGAGTACTGGACTGCAGCTAAGCCCCCGAGTGGGAGGATTGCTCACCACTCGGTAGGATTTTACAAACTTAGGCGAGTACTGGACTGCAGCTAAGCCCCCGAGTGGGAGGATTGCTCACCACTCGGTAGGATTTAACAAACTTAGGCGAGTACTGCACTGCAGCTAAGCCCCCGAGTGGGAGGATTGCTCACCACTCGGTAGGATTTTACAAACTTAGGCGAGTACTGGACTGCAGCTAAGCCCCCGAGTGGGAGGATTGCTCACCACTCGGTAGGATTTTACAAACTTAGGCGAGTACTGGACTGCAGCTAAGCCCTCGAGTGGGAGGATTGCTCACCACTCGGTAGGATTTTACAAACTTAGGCGAGTACTGGACTGCAGCTAAACCCCCGAGTGGGAGGATTGCTCACCACTCGGTAGGATTTTACAAACTTAGGCGAGTACTGGACTGCAGCTAAGCCCCCGAGTGGGAGGATTGCTCACCACTTGGTAGGATTTTACAAACTTAGGCGAGTACTGGACTGCAGCTAAGCCCCTGAGTGGGAGGATTGCTCACCACTCGGTAGGATTTTACAAACTTAGGCGGCTAAGCCCCCAAGTGGGAGGATTGCTCACCACTCGGTAGGATTTTCTTTCGAGCTTAGGCGAAACGGATTCGCGGCTAAGCCTCCCGAGTGAGAGGCTTGCTCATCACTCGGTAGGATTTTCTTTCGAACTTAGGTGAAACGGATTCGCGGCTAAGCTCACCCACTGGGGGATTTTAGAGGTAAGTAAAAACAACAACAATCGTGCGTCAAGACTGAAAATCTCTTGTCTTTGATGAACAAATTACAAAGGTACTTCTTATTACATTTTATTCAAACAAGTGCTTAAGTGTAAAAGGGGTGAAGAAGCTCCGCGTTCCAAGCCCGTGGCTCGTCCTTCTGATGCTCAACGCTGTAAAGATGGTATGCTCCATTGTGGAGAACTTTTGCGACGATGAAGGGGCCTTCCCAAGCCGGGGCAAGCTTGTATGGTTTCTGTTGATCCACTCGAAGAACCAGGTCTCCTTCTTGAAAGGTTTGACCCCTCACGTTTCTGGCGTGGAATCGACGCAAGTCTTGCTGATAAATGGTCGACCGAATCAAGGCCATCTCTCTTTCCTCCTCTAAGAGGTCGACTGAATCCTGCCGGGCCTGCTCTGCTTCCTCTTCGGAGAAGAGCTCGACTCGGGGTGCGTTGTGGAGCATGTCACTTGGGAGAACAGCTTCGGCTCCATAGACCAAAAAGAAAGGAGTTCGTCCAGTCGATCGATTGGGAGTTGTCCTCAAACCCCAAAGAACTGACGTCCATCGACCCAAGCGCCTGCTGCATGTTTGAGATCATGCATCAGTCGGGGTTTTAGTCCTTTGAGAATTAGGCCATTCGCTCTTTCTGCTTATCCATTCGACTGCGGGTGAGCGACTGAAGCATAGTCGACTCGTGTGCCTTGAGAAGCGCAGAAAGCTCTAAACTCATCAGAAGCGCAGAAAGTTCCTTTCTGAGGATGTACGCAATGTACGGCACTGTCCAGTCGGGAGTAATGACCAGAACCTCCATGATTAGGTCGACCACGGCTGGGACCTCAACTTCAGTCGGATCTGTGGCGCTCTTAGGCTGTGGGGGCTCTTCAGTAAAAGGATCTTCTTGAACTATCAATGTGTGAATATGTTCCAAAAACACATTGCTGGGAATGGCTTCTCTCTTGGAACCTATCTTTGCCAAGTCATCGGCTGCTTGATTTTTCAGACGGGGTATGTGATGGATCTCTAACCCCTCAAACTTCTTTTCCAACTTCCTCACCGCATTGCAGTAACCAGTCATGGCTGGGCTTCTAACGCCCCATTCTTTCATCACTTGATTGACCATCAAATCTGAGTCGCCATAAACCATAAGGCGACGGACGTTGAGTGAAATGGCCATACATAACCCATATAGGAGTGCTTCATATTCTACTTCATTATTGGAGGAATCAAAGTGAATCTGGAGGACGTATCTGAGCTTGTCTCCTCGGGGGGATACCAGTACCACCCCAGCACTGGACCCATTCAGCATTTTGGACCCATCAAAGAACATGGTCCAGTGCTCCGGGTGAACTTGAGTCGGCAGTTGCTGTTCGATCCACTCGGCGAGGAAATCTGCTATCGCTTGGGACTTGATAGCTTTCTTTGCCTCAAACTTGACATCTAAGGGAAGGTGTTCAATTGCCCACTTTGCCACTCGACCAGTTGCATCTCTGTTGTGCAGAATCTCCGACAATGGAGCATCGCTGACGACTGTAACAGAGTGATCAGAGAAATAGTGTGCAACCTTCTTTGTGGTCATGTAAATCCCATAAACAAGCTTCTAATAGTGTGGATATCTTTGCTTTGACGGAGTCAGAACTTCAGAAATATAATAAACCAGGCGCTGAACTTTATAAGCTTTTCCCTCTTCTTTCCGCTCGACCACAAGTACTGTACTGACGACTTGTCCAGTGGCTGCTATATAAAGCAGTAAAGGCTCTTTGCTGATTGGGGCAGCAAGCACCGGCTGGGTGGAAAGCAGGGCTTTTAGCTCTGCAAATGTTGCATCAGCTTCAGGAGTCCACTCGAACTTATCTGATTTCTTCATCAGTCGGTAAAAAGGCAGTTCCTTTTCACTGAGGCGAGAAATGAATCGACTTAGGGCGGCCAAACAACCAGTAAGCTTCTAGACATCATGAACATGCACAGGGCGTTTCATCCGGAGTATAGCACCCACTTTCTTTGGGTTAGCATCGATCCCTCGTTCGGAAATGAGAAAACCGAGTAATTTTCCGCCTGGAACTCCAAATGTGCACTTTGATGGATTAAGCTTGATATCATACCTTCTGAGGTTGGCAAAGGTTTCAGCAAGGTCAGTCAGTAGATCAGAACCTTTACGTGACTTGACCATAATGTCATCCATGTGTGCTTCCACATTCCGACTGATCTGAGCGAGCAGGCACTTCTGAATCATCCGCATGAATGTGCCTCCAGCGTTCTTCAAACCGAATGGCATAGTGACATAACAGAAGCATCCAAATGGGATGATGAAAGCTGTTTTTATCTCGTCGGGTCCGTACAGACGGATCTGGTGGTACCCGGAGTAGGCATCCAAAAAGGACAAACGCTCGCACCCCGCGGTCGAGTCGACTATCTGGTCGATGTGAGGGAGAGGAAAGTGATCTTTCGGGCAGGCCCGATTGATATGTTTGAAGTCGATGCACATGCGAAGTGAGTCGTCCTTCTTTGGGACCATGACAACATTGGGTAACCACTCGGAGTGGTAAATCTCACGGATAAACTCAGCTACCAAAAGCCGAGCCACCTCTTCACCGATTGCCTTCCTCTTCTGGACGGCAGACCATCGAAGATATTCTTTGACTGGTTTCACTTTTGGGTCGACTCGCAAACGGTGCTCAGCCAGTCCCCTGGGAACACCTGGCATGTCCGAAGGTTTCCATGCAAAGATGTCTCAGTTCTCACGGAGGAACTGGGTGAGCGCTTCTTCCTATTTGGAGTCGAGTGTCGTTGAAATGTGAGTCGGAGCAGCATTGGGATCTGTCGGGTGAATGTGAATCGACTTTGTTTCGCCAGACGACTGGAATGCTGAATCCGTGGCGGGCTTCTTGGCTCGCAACAAATCACTCGGATCTGCATTTTTTTGATATTCTTGCAATTCTACTACGGCCATCTGTGCATCGGCGATCTTTGAGCCCTTTTGGAAGCACTCTTCCGCCTTCTTCCGACTACCAGTGATAGTGATCACCCCTTTGGGACCAGGCATCTTCAATTTGAGGTACACGTAACATGGTCAAGCCATAAAAGCGTGCATAAGCCGGCCTGCCCAGAATAGCATGATAGGCACTCTGGAAATCCACAACCTCGAATGTCAACTTTTCTCTGCGGTAATTATTGGAATCACCGAAAACCACGTCGAGGGCAATCTGGCCGAGTGATGCAGCCTTCTTGCCAGGAATGACCCCATGGAAACTCATATTACTTTCACTAAGTCTGGACATCGGAATGCCCATTCCTTTCAACGTCTTTGCATACAGTATGTTCAGGCCACTGCCACCATCCATCAGAACCTTAGTCAGTCGGGTGCCTTCGACTACTGGGTCGACCACAAAAGCTTGCCTCCCAGGGGTGGCTATGTGCGCTGGGTGATCGGACTGGTCGAATGTAATGGCAGTCTGGGACCACTTCAAATAACTGGGTGTCACCGGAGTGACCATGTTCACTTCTCTGTTGATGACTTTCAATCGACTTTTACTCTCAACGTCAGCAAAAATCATCAGAGTGGAATTCACATGGGGATAACCATCGTCATCCTCTTCCTCATCCTCAACCTTGTTTGCTTCTTTCTCCTTTTCCTTGGGATGTTTCTCTCGGAATTGTTGGATTAGGAGTCGACACTGCCGAGTGGTATGCTTCGGGTAAATGAAATTACCCTCTTCATCCTTTTTGGTGTGGATGTGGCATGGCAAATCCAGCACATCATTTCCATCTTGATCTTTTACTTTCTTGGGGTTCCACGGTCCCTTGGGCTTCCCCTTGAACTTTCCTTGAGTCACGGCTAAGGCTTCACCAGGAGCAGCCGGCTCGGCCTTGCGCTTCTGCTTCCGACTGGAGTTTCCTCCTCCGATTTCATGGGCGACTATTTTGTGCTTGCCACTCCGGAGTCGGCCTTCTTCTTCATCGTTGGCATATTTGGTGGCAATTTCCATCATCCGAGTCAGAGTCATATTTCCTGTCTGACCGAATTTCATATTCAACTCCCGATACTTGACGCCTTCTTTAAAGGCACAAATTGCCTGATGATCAGACACATTCTCCACCGTGTGATGCAATGTGATCCATCTCTGGATATAATCCCTCAAAGACTCATTCGGTTTCTGAACTCAACACTGTAATTCGGTCAGCACTACCGGCCGTTTGCAAGTACCTTCGAATGTTCTGACAAATACTCGGGCAAGATCTTCCCAAGTATAAATACTGCTTGGTGCTAACTGATTCAGCCATGCTCTAGCCGAGCCCTCCAGCATCAGAGGAAGGTGTTTCATGGCCACTTCATCATTGCCGCCACCAATCTGGACAGCCACTCGGTAGTCTTCAAGCCAAGTATCAGGCCTGGACTCACCAGTGAACTTACTGACTCCAGTCGCCAACCTGAAATTGGGGGGAATCACTGCAGCCCTGATGGCTCTGCTGAAGCACTCCGGACCTGAGACATGCACCCTGCTGCTGGTTGGTAGATCTCTGTCATGACCCTCTCGGTGAGCTCTGTTTCTGTCGACCAAGCCCTGAACGAGAATAGATCTCGCATTAAAGACTGGCTCTCTGGGGTCGACTGGAATCCCTCGCCCCATACTGTGAGGGCGCCTGCCATCATGTTGCAGAGGCACGTACGACCCACTCCTTGGGGGAGGTGTGGGCACTCGACGACGATCATCGCGATCGACTCGGTGATCATACTGCTCACGGTTTCTGTACTGATCTCGTCGGTCTCCACGTCCCTCACGCCTCAGGGGCGATCTTGGGCTGTGAGCCGACTGAACTGTGTCTGCAACCACGGACCTGCTATGGACCCTATTCCGCGACTGAGATACTGTTGTATTCTGCTCTCCTGCCGTACGGAGCAAAGCTCGGATTTGCACCAAACCTCAACCAGCTTCTGACTGGGAAGGTTAGATCGACTCCGCTATCCGGGCTGCAGCTGCGAGATTCTGGATCGGAGTTCGGTATACCTGAGTCGGAGGCGAAAAGAGTTGACATCGACTGGATTCAGGAGCACGCTGTCAAGCATGCTCGTCGAGTGCGCGCTGGAGATTCTCCAGTCGAGTGCGCTCAGCCAAGTTGGCCAGGCGCGCCTCCTCCAAAGCCTGGGCCTTAGGGGTTTCTCCAACGATAGGAGTGTGAAGTGCATCCATGTTTCGGCGGCGAAGCTCCTCTCTCCGCTGCGAGGAGAGGGGTTCGGGGCGGTACTCTTCATGAATACACGACGGATCGCCGCCCCCATCACCTCCGTCTTCACGGGTGAAGCCAGGAGGACTGCGCGGTCCATTGACCATCAAAACTTCTGCCGCGGGGTCGCTGCTATCGCACTCGGATGCAGTCTCTACGGAGCCAGTCGACAGATCAAACAGACCGTAGAGGGTTTTGTCAGGCTCGATTGCCGTGACTTGAGGGGTGGCCGACTGGCGAGCCACCGCATGCTTCACCCACCGCTGAAGCCTCGATCGACCGGAACATTTGCTCCGGTGGGCCGCAGGGAGGGGGGAAAGCCATAGGAGCCGACCGATACTAGGTCGACGGCTGCCGCAGGAGGACGCCGCGGACGCACGCGCGAAAGTGCGTTGCCCCGCGGACGGGGAGTGCGTCGACATCGAGTGGAGCCTCCTGAAGCCAAGCGGAGTCGTCGGCGACAAACACGAGCGCGCCGAGACGGATCTCGCGGCCCTCAGCCAAACCTCCGCCTGAAACCATGATGAAGGGGATCGGAAAAACTGCAACTTCTCCAAAAAGTCGCTAAGACACCTGCCCCAAGGTGGGCGCCAACTGTCGTGGTTCTACGTATGACAGTAGAATGGGGGGTAGGAATGCAGAGGCAAGATCCTAGCTATGTAGGAGTTGTACACGCGAGTTTTATGAGTTCAGGCCCTTCTCGGAGGAAGTAACAACCCTACGTATCGGAGCCCGGAGGCGGTCGACTGGATTATGCGCGTGTGTGTTACAGGGGGTGCGAACCCTTGTCCCTGAGGAGGGGTGGCTTATATAGAGTTCGCCAGACCCCTCCCGCCCTTAGTTACAAAGGGTTTAAGGTACATAAAGACAGAGACGTTACTGGTAACGCCTGTAATAAAAGTACATAAATGATCATTAAAGCTATGACTTAAGTCCCGACCGTTGCAGAGTGAGTGGCTCTTAGTCTTCTGGTAGTCGAGTGGTTGTTTGTATGGTCGAGTGTCTTCAAAACTGTCGAGTGGAACGTGGCTTTATGGTCGAGTGAACGATAATTTTTCTTTGACTGCTTCTGGTTATTTAAGGGATGTCCTTGGGGAGGGTATCTTGATCAGATCCATGACCCTACTCTAGATACGTGACTTCATTAGTAGCGCCGTTCCACATGAGTACTAGTTCTACTTCTAGTACGTACATGTGTGTGTGTGTTACTGTTCGTATAAAAACACCAAAAGGAGAATATGAGTTACTGAGCCGCCAGGGTTTATACATTTGCCAAAGTCACGAGGGAGCTACTCCTCATGGATGAGTTGAAGCCTGTATATGGGCAACCAAACCAAACATATGCATCTGGCAATAAGGCATCAAGTATTCACCTGGAAGATCAAGTCAAAAGGTCAACTATATTGTCAGGATGTGTGCATTGGCAGTTTTTTGATGGAACGATCACATACATGACTACTGTCAGAGAAGATGCTAGCCGTACCCGGGATGGATTTAATATTGATCAGTGTATACATACCAAGAATTGCGAGCATCTACGACCCGCCCGCGGTTGACTTCAGCTTTACCACAATGATCATCAAATTCTGCTGTGGATAATTTCCGGCAAAACGTATCAGGTGAAATTAATCCGGCATATTTTCATTGATACATCTTTCTTTTAAGAACAATTACTTGGTCTATGATATTTTTTCACAGGACCATTATTCCTTTCAAAAAGGTGTTGCAAAAGGGGCGTGAGCAAATATTATTTTTGCACTAGCGCTCATCCTGCAAAGGTTGCTATCCCCGCTACATGAATACACGTGATTAACTTATTGTCCGCCCCCACGGCCGATTCTCCCGCCCGCACCGGTTTACAATGCCGCGGTCGACTCTCCCGTCCACACCGGTTTAAAATGCCACGGCCGACAGATCTGTCAGCACCCGCGGCCGACTCGGCCATGATTGATTTCAGTTTCACCATGGTGATCATTAACTATCGGTGGTTTGATGAATTGCTATGATTGATTTAATTTTCTTGTGGTTATGTTGCTGTCCTTTGGTGCCCATCATATGATTGCGCGCGTGGATCACACCATAGGGTTAGTTGTATGTTGATAGGACTATGTATTGGAGGGCAAGAGTGATAGAAGCTTCAACCTAGCATAGAAATTGATACATATGGGATTGAAGGGGGACCAATATACCTTAATGCTATGGTTGGGTTTTACCTTAATGAACATTAGTAGTTGCGGATGCTTGCTAATAGTTCCAATCATAAGTGCATAGAATTCCAAGTCAGGGATGACATGCTAGCAGTGGCCTCTCCCACATAATACTTGCTATCGGTCTAGTAAAGTAGTCAATTGCTTAGGGGCAATTTCACAACTCCTACCACCACTTTTCCACACTCGCTATATTTACTTTATTGTTTCTTTATCTAAACAACGCCTACTTTTTATTTACGTACTCTTTATTATCTTGCAAACCTATCCAACAACACCTACAAAGTACTTCTAGTTTCATACTTGTTCTAAGTAAAGCGAACGTCAAGCGTGCGTAAAGTTGTATCGGTGGTCGATAGAACTTGAGGGAATATTTGTTCTACCTTTAGCTCCTCGTTGGGTTCGACACTCTTACTTATCGAAAACTGTTGCGATTCCCTATACTTGTGGGTTATCACAATCTCGCCGATAGTAAAGTCGTGGATCCACCTGTCCTTCCAGAATAGGATTTTGTCCCCAACTCCCAGTGTGATCTTGATGAGGTTGTTAAACACGAGCTTGGCCTCCTTGTCTTCTACCATTGGAATACCCTGCCATGGCCTAGAGAGATCCGATCTGCGTAACCACTCCCATCTAACGCGCAAGGCAATAGTCTTCAATCGGAGATCCTTCACTCCCAGCCCACGAAGGGATGTGGGAGACACACCGTGTCCCAAGCAACAGAGCACACACCACCATTGACCTTCTCCTTCCCTGCCCAAAATAAGGTGCGCATCCAAGTGTTAATCTGCTCGAACACCCAAAGCGGGGCGTTGAGGACCAGTAGCTGGTGTATTGGCTTCACGGAGATCACTGATTTGGCTAAGATCAAACATCACGATCTTTGAATGAGTCTGTGTTGCCAAGCTGGTATGAACTTCCTCACTTGGTCCAGCAGTGGCTGCCAATCCACCCGCGACAGTTTCTTGATGGCCAGCGGGATACCCAGGTACGGCAGGGGAATTCGCCCAATCTATAGTTCAGAATTTTCGTGATTCCGGCTGCATCCACTTCGGTGCCCCTAATGATGGTGGCCGCGGATTTATTGTAGTTGATTCTAAGGCCCGAGGCACCTACGAAAATGTCTAGCAGCTCTCGGATGCAAATCAGGTCCGTCCTCTATGGTTTGATGAACATAGCCATGTCGTCGGCATAGACGGACAACCGCTGCAGAGGACTGATTCCACGGAACGAGCTCATTGCCCCTTCGACCGTGGCCTTGCACATGATTGAGGATAGAGCGTCCATGGCTATCACAAATAGCGGGGGGAGATCATGTCCCCCTGCCGCAGTCCTTGGGCATGTGAAATTGATGTTCCTGGAGCCCCGTTCACAATTATTTGGTGCTCGCCTCGGCCAGAAGGGTGGTCACCTAGAACCTCCATTTACTGCCGAACCCCCATGCCCTCAACACCTCCATAAGGAATGGCCAAGATAGGGAGTCGAAGGCCTTAGAGATGTCAAGTTTGAAGAAAATTCTGGGCACCTTGGAGCGTGAATTTTTCGCGCCACTTAACATACCAGCAAATAGTTATCGTGGATGCTCCTGCCTTCGAAGAATGCCGACTGGTTGACGCACACAATCTCATGCATCTTCTTGCGAGCTCTCATCGCTAGCGCCTTGGCAAACAGTTTGGAGAAGCTATGCGGGAGGCTGATCGGTCTGTAATCACCAACATCCATCGCCTTATGCCGTTTTGGGGATAAGCACGATATGCGCTTTGTTTAATTTGCCAAAACCCCGCCCATCGCCAACGAAGAGCTTGAGTAGGGCTGCCATGATATCATTCTTTATCACATGCCAAGCTTTGTGGTAAAATATTCCAATGAATACGTCCGGTCAGGGAGCTCTATCCGGAGGTAGTTCTTTGATGACTTGCCAGATTTCGTTTTCTGTGAAGATCTCCTGAAGCTCAGTGAGGTCAAGTTGGGACATGCCCAAGTAATCTAGATCAAGAGTGTGATCCCGCGCAGTTGCCTTGCCCAGCAGGTTGTCGTAAGCCTCCAAGAAAACCTCCACAATTCTACCTTGCTTAGTAATGATCTCCGAGTCGTGTCGTACTTTAGGAATGAAGTTTTTAGTTCTTCGACCATTGGCCACTGCCTGGAACAGTTATGTGTTCACATCTCCCTCTTTGAGCCATTTGACGTGTGAATGTTGTCGATCGATAGTCCTTTCTAGTGACGACAATCCGAGGAGCGCTAACTTGAGGGGTCTCCTTAGCCATAGTTCCTGACCAGTAAGATGCTAAACTTCTTGTGTTTGGTCGAGCCTAAGTATCACCAAGTTCACCACCGCCATCAATGTCTTGATGTTTCCAACCTTGCATTGACCCCACGCTTGGAAGAACTTCGTCGTGTTTCTAAAAAGAGCGTCTAGCCTTTTGAAAGGTTCGACAATGTCGCTATCACATTGTCATGCCTCTCGGAGGGCCTCCTCAAAGCCTTCCACGCAAGAATGAAATTTTATTTTTAACTCGTACCCATTAGAGCATCTCCAATGGACGGTCCATATATATAAATAACTAACTTTTGGAGCTTCGAGAGAAAAAAACGTTGCTCCAACAAATGGTCCATATGTAAAAAAATTACATCACCGCCACCTGGAGATGTAAAATTGAAAACTTCGTGATGCAAATTTACATCATGAGATACAAGTGATGTAAAACCGCGCTGCCCGCGAAACGACCAATCGCTAGTTCATTTGCCTTCTCGCCCGCGACCCGCCCGTCCGCCGCCCCCCGCCCCCCGCCCTAGCCAGTTGCCACCGCGTCGACGGTTCCTACAAAGGCGACTAAGGCACGAGGCGGAGGAAAACGACCGGCGAATCGTGGCCGGAACCCGGCCGAAAGTGCGGCTCCACCAGCCAAAATCTCGAAGGCAACCGCGGTGGCTCGGGCCGCCGACTCGTAGCCACGGCCGGCGGCGCCCTCGAGCAGCCAAGGAGCCGTTACTTCACCTCTGCCGCTGCCACCGCCGGCCGTGGAGGAAGATGTGGCCACGCCGACGGCCACCGCCTCCAACATGTTCGATGATATGTCACAAAGGTAAAAAATTATATTTTGTGCTCTCGTTTGTTGTTTCAAATTGAATGTGATGTTGAATGTTTGTATTAGTCTTGATGATGAAGCTTGTTTGCACGTGACAAATGTGGCAAATGATGATTATTTGTCGCACGAGTATGTGTCACAAGAATATGAAACCCAATGAAGGTGCTTTCGGTCGTGCTCTCGGCAACAATACTTCACCGCTCCACAACGTCGACAAAGAAGCCGGTGATGATGATGATCGTACCACGGTTCACAACGATGGTGGTGTTAATGACCCGCATGAATGATATTAATGTGCATTTTTAATTTGTAAGCCGAAAAACTTTGATTGGGACGTTGCACTTTTGGTAGAGGGATTTCAAACTATGATGATGATGATGCACTTTTGTTATGATTTGAACTATGATGATGATGAACTTTATTTCAAATTTTAAGTGATATTTGAGTGCAAAACCACGGCTGTACAATGGTTAAACAACAACCGCGTGGTCGCCGGCCGGTTTTACATCTTTGTTTTGGATCATCTGTTGGAGTTGCTCTTTTATTTACATCTCCGTTTTGGACCATCTGATGGAGTTGAGCCTTTTTCAGAGTTGTAAAAAGCATTTTTTGATGCTCCAAATTTTTACATCACTGATTTGTAGCACCAAAATATACATCATCTATTGAAGATGTTCTTACATTTCGTTCCATACCAAACTAAACACAGCTGATGGCATAGAAAACAGGAAAAATGGAGGATTCGATGGCCATGACATAGCCAAACCTATGGATTTTTCCAGAGGTCGGACCTCATATATAAATTCCTTTGGAATCAGCACTTTGGGGGCCCAATCCTGAGGAATTTTAATGGCCCAATTCTCTGATCCAAATGTGTTCCATAGGAAATAATCCCGAGGATTGATATCCCGTGAAAATCCTCCAATCCAAAGAAGGCGTAAGGGTGGGAATGAGCTGGCTGCTTTGAGATTGTGATGGCCACGTGTTATGCATCCAGACTAAAAAAACGTGTTGTGCATCCGGATGGGTTAACACTCGCAGCATGTTTGGTTGGGGGTAGTTAGAGCTAGGGAATGGGAATTGAAGGGGTACGAGACTTCAAATCTATTGTTTGGTTAGGGGGATTGGGAATTGATAAGGGAATAGTCATGGGACTTGAGACTCCAACTCCCACCGTTTTATTAACAGGGGAGGGGGTGGGAGTTGGAAGGGAATTGTTTTAGTGAGTCAATCTTAGCCCTTCATCATAACTTACGTTAATTTTCCTTGTCTATTTCCTTGTCAATTCCCACGAACCAAACACGGGAATACAATTTCTCATCAAACTCTCACACATAATTTTCATCATGCGCCAAACAGAGGATTGGGAATAAAACGACTCATCCCATGTCTAATCTCACAGCGTGTTTGGTTCAGGGGAATTAGAGATGGGGAATGGGAGTTGAGGGGTAAGGAGATTAAAAATCCACTGTTTGATTAGAGGGAATGGGAGTTTAAGTGGGAAAGGGACTGGGAGTTGGGGAAGCCAATTCCCACCGATTTCTTCCCAGGGGGTACCCTGTTAATTCATGAGGAGAGTTTTATCCCACGCCAATTCCCATCATATGTCAAACAAGGGAATGGGAGTAAAAATCTACTTCCCATGCCTAATCCCTTCATAAACATCCTTGTGCAAACTCCCATGCCCAAGTATTTACCAAACAGGCTGTCAATACAACTCCTATATTAAACTCCCATTCCCCTTCCCATTTTTTGCCAAACACGCTGTCGAGAGATTTGGACCCGGTCTCATAGAACCCCCCCCCCCCCCCCTCTCCCGCTCCCAGATCCCGATCCACCTCCGCCGCAGATCCAACCACCAATACCCCACCCGCCATCGCCCTCCGGCGCGGGTGCACGGCAGATCCGGCGCCATGGACAAGCCGTGCACGCTGCTAGTCCACTTCGACAAGGGCTCCGCCGCCATGGCGAATGAGATCAAGGCGGATCTGGAGGGCAGCGACGTCGCCGCCAAGGTCGAGGCCATGAAGCGCGCCGTCATGCTCCTCCTCAATGGCGAGACCCTGCCGACGCTCTTCATCACCGTCGTCCGCTACGTCCTCCCCTCCGAGGACCACACCATCCAGAAGCTTCTGCTCCTCTACCTCGAGATCATTGACAAGCGCGACGCCGCTGGCCGCGTCCTCCCGGAGATGATCCTCATCTGCCAGAATCTCCGCAACAACCTGCAGCACCCCAATGAGTACATCCGGGGCGTCACGCTGCGGTTCCTCTGCCGCCTCTCCGAGCCGGAGGTGCTTGAGCCGCTCGTTCCTTCCATTCTCGAGAATCTCGAGCACCGCCACCACTTCATCCGCCGCCACGCGCTCTCCGCCATCTCGGCAATCTACCGCCTCCCACACGGCGACCAGCTCATCCCTGACGCTCCCGAGCTCGTTGAGCGCGCGCTCGCTTCTGAGCAGGACGCCTCTGCGCGGCGGAACGCTTTCCTCATGCTCTGCCTCTGTGGTCAGGAACGTGCTGTTGCGTACCTATTCTCCAACGCGGAACGTGTTACCGAGTGGCCCGATCTCCTGCAGATGGCCGCCGTAGACCTCATCCGCAAGGTCTGCCGCTCTCCAAACCGTGCCGACAAGGGCAGGTATATCAAGATCATAATATCCCTTCTTTCTTCTCCCAGCACAGCTGTTGTTTATGAGTGTGCTGGGGCGCTGGTGTCGCTCTCCTCGGCGCCCACTGCTGTGCGCGCTGCTGCCAACACATACTGCCAGCTCCTCTCATCGCAGAGTGACAACAATGTCCGGCTCATTCTCCTGGACCGTCTGAATGAGCTGCGCATGGCACACCGGGATGTGATGGTGGATGTAGTGATGGATGTGCTGCGTGCACTTTCCAGCCCGAACTTAGATGTCAAGAGGAAGGTGCTGGATTTAGTGCTCGATCTGCTCACTCCTCGTAATGTGGAGGAGGTGGTGCTTTACCTCAAGAAGGAAGTGGTCAAGACACAATCAGGGGAACTTGAGAAGGGTGGTGAGTACCGCCAGATGCTGGTGCAAGCGATCCATGCATGTGCTGTAGAGTACCCAGAGGTAGCTGGGTCGGTGGTGCACCTCCTCATGGACTTCCTTGGTGACACTAATGTCGCGGCAGCAGTTGATGTTGTTTTGTTTGTGCGTGAGATCATTGAGACTAATCCCAAGCTGCGTGTGTCCATGATCCAGAGACTGAGTGATACCTTTTATCAGATCCGTGCATCCCGTGTCTGTTCAATCGCTCTCTGGATTCTTGGTGAGTACTCCCTGTCATTATCGGAGGTCGAGAGTGCCATTACTACCATCAAGCAGTGCCTTGGGGATCTACCATTGTTCACTCTCTTAGAGGAAGGCGAGACAACTGATTCCTCCAAGCCAACCCAGCCGATGGTGAACTCTGTCACTGTGTCTTCCAGGCGGCCTGTTGTTCTTGCAGATGGCACTTACGCCACACAGAGTGCTGCTACTGAAGCCATTTCGACTCCACCAGTTACTGCTGGATCATTGGCATCGACTCTGAATCTCAGATCACTCATTCTGTCAGGTGATTTCTTCTTGGCTGCAGTTGTTGCCTGTACGCTTACCAAATTGGTATTGAGGCTGGAGGAGGTGCAGCCATCAAAGGCTGAAGCAAACAAGGCTTGTACTGGGGCCTTGCTGGTCATGACGTCCATTCTGCAGCTGGGGCTATCCTCATACCTTCCCCAACCGATTGATAATGATTCATATGACAGGATTGTGCTTTGTGTGCGGCTGCTTTGCAATACTGGTGATGACGTGAGAAAGATTTGGCTGCAGTCATGTAGGCAGAGTTTTGCCAAGATGCTTGCTGAGAAGCAATTCAGGGAGACAGAGGAGATGAAAGCCAAATCACAGATCTCTCATGCCCAGCCAGATGATCTTATTGATTTCTACCACCTGAAGAGCAGAAGGGTAAGAGAAACTTGCTTACTAGTTGTTGCTTTTGCATTATGCAAATTGCAACATTTATCTTTGTCTAATGCATGCTCGCAAGCTAGCCTATAAGCGTTCAATCATTCTGTTCTAAAATGAACAATAAATTCATTACTTGGTGCTTGCATTACAACTCTATTGACATATATTCTCAAGTTACTGCATATTACATGCAATAGGAGCATTATCTTTCGTTCTTGCATCTTGCAACAAACTGTTACATTCTGTGGCTTCTCTCATGACCTTAAATAATTTCTGAAGTTCTAAATAATAGCTGTCGTGGTTTTTCCTGTCCTTCAGTCTTACTAGTATAATTCTGGGACTTTCCCTGTGTAACCAGTTCTTAGATTTTTTTATTTCCACTAGAATCTCGTGGTGTAATATTGTGAATGTTACTTGACTAGTCTATGTTTGCGTTTTGTGCCGTTGCTCAGTTTGAGCAGCCTTGTTATAACATGAAAGGTTTTGGCATGTTTGTTGGATTTGGTTTCTCGTAGATATGTAAGATTAGTCAGATCTTCAGAAGTTTGTATCCTTGGCTAGAAAGCTTTTTTTTGTTTTGATATTTGGGCAGAGGAAAAGCTGGTAATTGTTTCAACAGCATTATGAGCATGTGTAATAGTGATAAACGTGAACCATATTGTTGCTTCAAGAATACGGATGATCTAGTAACCGTCAAAAAAAGAATATGATTTAGTAAAATGCTCTTCTATATCTGTCCCTTCTGTTCTCTAAATTGTCGATTTTTGTTTCCTAGGGCATGAGCCAGCTTGAGTTGGAAGATGAGGTCCAAGATGATTTGAAGGCTGCAACTGGTGGATTCAGTAAGGAAACAGATGATGCAAACAGGCTTAACCGCATTCTTCAGTTGACTGGGTTCAGTGATCCTGTATATGCTGAAGCGTTTGTGACAGTTCATCATTATGATATTGTACTTGATGTTACTGTCATAAACCGTACAAAGGAGACACTTCAGAACCTGTGTTTGGAATTAGCTACAATGGGAGACCTCAAGCTTGTTGACCGCCCTCAGAACTATACGTTGGCTCCTGAGTCAAGCAAGCAAATTCGTGCTAATATCAAGGTTTCTTCCACGGAGACTGGAGTCATATTTGGGAACATAGTCTACGAGACTTCCAATGTGATGGAAAGATCAGTGGTTGTCCTGAATGATATTCACATTGACATCATGGATTATATCTCACCTGCTACATGTGCAGATGTTACTTTCCGGAACATGTGGGCAGAATTTGAGTGGGAAAACAAGGTAATTGGCTTCTTTCTACAATTCAGTCATTGCAAAACCTTTTTGCAAGATGTTTTCCTTTCCAATTGCAAAATGTCTAGCTGAAGCTGTTAAATCTTTTAAAAGTATGCTCAATCAGACTTCTTACTTTTCAGTTTGGTTCATGATGTTTGTCTAGTTTTGCTTTGGAAACTGTTTGGAATAAGGGTACTGTTGTCATTGCACCTGGTTGATATGCAATTCTATGTACCTATAAATAGTTGATCCACACTAACTTTAATTCTCTCACCATGCAACTATGCGAACCCACCAATGCCACCATACATGGTAAAAGACCCACATTTAACATACACCATGCATGCTACTCATATTAAATAAGTATTCTACAACTAACTTGTATGCATTTTTGTTAGAGTACGTAATGGGCCTAATGGCCTGGGCTGCCAGTATAGCCTGTTAGTCTTAGGGTTAATTAGAGATAAGGGTCGCTTGCTTAGGGGTCAAGCAAGCCTTGCTTGGGAGTCAAGTAAACCTCTCTATATAAAGAGAGGAGATGCATCAATCTATTCAAGCAAGGATTAAGAAGGAAATCCCTTCCCTCTTGCCCGGCCGTGGGCAAAAAGGCCCCCGACCGGCCCTCTCGCGCCCTCCTTCTAGCAGTGCCATAACAATTTGGTATCAGAGCTGCCGCACTAGGCGGCCACTGCCGCTGCAGCTGCCATCCACCACCACCACCGCCCCGCCCTGGCTGCAGTGGCAGCCGCCGCTCCTGGCGGCCTCCGCCGCGCCCGGCGCTCCGCCACAGCAGCCACTGCTGCTGCCCCAGGGCGTCCCCCCGCGCTTGCCGGGCCGCTGCAGCAGCCGCTGCAGCTGCCATCCACCGCCACCACCGCCCCGCCCTGGCTGCAGTGGCAGCCGCCACTCCTGGCGGCCTCCGCCGCGCCCGGCGCTCCGCCGCAGCAGCCGCCCGCTGCTGCCCCAGGGCGTCCCCGCCGCCTCGCCAGGCTGCTGCAGCTGCCGCTGCAGCTGCCATCCATCACCACCACCGCCGCGCCCTGGCTGCAGTGGCAGCCGCCGCTCCTGGCGGCCTCCGCCGCGCCCGGCGCTCCCCTGCAGCAGCCACTGTCGGTCAGCTCCGGCCCCGCATCGACCGCGCCGGCGGGAGTCCCGATCCACCAGATCATGTTCCTGCCGTCGCCATCACCGCTTCCCCAGGGCGTCCCTATTCAGCAGATCAAGTTCCCGCCGTCGTCGTCACCGCTTCCGGCTTGGATCACTGCCCGCCACGTGTCGGCGGCAGTGAGGCTACAGGCTGCTGCGTGCGGCCTCCTAGCGTGTCGGCGTGTGCGGGAGATGCGTGGTCTGCAGCTGCCGCTCCTCCAAATTGCCCTTCGCCGCGCAAAGGACCTCGATCTCGTCCATTGCGTCGGGGATCTTGGGCATACGGTTTCCCCCACGGGCGGCGGGCATGCCGTTTTTCCTGCGGGCAGCGACCTCAAAGTCTACGACATCGGCGGTGGGGGGGGGGGGGTCCTCGTCATTCTCCATCGCAAGTCCACCACTCTTCCCTGTGCGGTGCAGACCAATAGCCGTCCGGCGGGGAGAAGGCAGGGTGTCACCGACAGGAGCACACCGCGTAGCACCACTGCATTCCGCCGCCGGCCGCCGCGAGGGCGCTTCTGTTGGTCGCTCTTGCGACCACTTCCAGGTGGCCATACACATGCACTCCTTTTGTCCAGGTGGTGTCCATGGGATCTAGGTGGCTGTACACATGCACGTCCGACATGCGGATGGTGTCCACTTTCTGTTAAGGGGTCCAAAATAAAGCGTCCCAGTCCATTTCAGGTTGAGAGTAATAAAACAAGCCGAGATGTAAAAGGCTTGTTTTTAGGTGTTAGGTTTGTGTTGCGTCGAGTCATGGTTATAAGTTGGTTAGGCTGCAGCTCGAGGACAAGCTGCATGTCCAGGTGGGGTGTAGTGTTAGAGTACGTAATGGGCCTAATGGCCTGGGCTGCCGGTATAGCCCGTTAGTCTTAGGGTTAATTAGAGATAAGGGCGCTTGCTTAGGCCTTGTACAATGGAAGGTGCTTAGAGAAATAAACCAGATTTTCCTTAAGCACCGGTGCTTATTTGTACAGGATAGACGCTTAACTAAGCGCCTTTCCTGTAGAAATAGGCACCGGTGCTTCAGAAAAACCCGGTTTATTTTTCTAAGCATCTCTCTAAGCACCTCCCATTGTACAAGGCCTTAGGGGTCAAGTAAGCCTTGCTTGGGAGTCAAGTAAACCTCTTTATATAAAGAGAGGAGATGTATCAATCTATTCAAGCAAGAATTAAGAAGGAAATCCCTTCCCTCTTTGCCCGGCCATGGGCAAAAAGGCCCTCGGCCGGCCCTCTCGCGCCCTTCTTCTAGCAGCGCCATAACAATTTTAGTTTCAGTTCTCATATTGACAATCTAATCATACAACCAAATCTAATCGAAACAATCGCAACCAATTCTCACTGCAATGCATGATGTATCATCTCTAGTTTATTGAGTTGTCTTGTCACACTGCTTCGTGTTGATGAATCTGTTGTTGCTCCTTATTTCAGTTTATATAACAACTATTTCCTTTTTGTCCAGGTTGCCGTTAATACAGTAATTCAAGACGAGAAGGAATTCTTGAATCATGTTATCAAGTCAACAAACATGAAGTGTCTAACACCACCGTAAGTTGCAGTCTTCCATCTTTATTCCAGGCTTTCTCTTCCTTATCTGATTACTGATGGAGTTACCTACTTCTGAAACGGTAACCTGATATCAGGTCTGCGCTTGATGGTGAATGCGGTTTCCTTGCCGCAAATCTTTATGCGAAGAGTGTGTTTGGAGAAGATGCTTTGGTGAACATTAGCATTGAGAAGCAAGTTGATGGCAAGCTCAGCGGTTACATCAGAATAAGGAGCAAGACTCAAGGAATTGCGCTCAGCTTGGGAGACAAGATTACCCTCAAGCAGAAGGGAGGCAGTTAAGCTGTGACACGACCTGTCGCAATTGTCATGTAGGAGATCCACTTTGCCAGTTTCATACCATCGGTACAGTGGGCTAGTAAAGATGTTTTTAATGTACAAAAGATTAAAGAGAGGGATGAGAAGAGGAAGCTCGCAAGGAAATCAGTGTTGAGACTGAAAATGGATCTTCAACTAGTATCCTGGAGAGATGCAATGATATCTCCCAACTCCCTTCCAAGATGAGGCCTTTTTTTTGACAAAAATGGTGGTGTAAGAATAGATGTGAGGTTTGTGTTGTTTATTCATGATATCGGCGGATTGAGATATTGTATTACGGGTCCCTTTTAATGTCTCGTGCTTTTGTCTTTCAGCCTTACATGTTCTACGTTGCCGTACTTTTCTTTCAGTGTTGCATGTTGTATCGCCCTTTCGCTTGCTGTCAATTTCTTTGTTATCTCTCTGATGGAACCAAACAATTTCCATTATCGATTGATGTATTCCCTCTATTTCTTTTTAGTTTGCATATAAGATTTGGTCAAAGTCAAATTTTGTAAAGTTTGATCAACTTTGTAGGAAAAAATATGAACATCTATAATACTAAAGTTATATGGTATGAAAGTTAATTTTATGATGCATCCCACAATATTGATTTCATAATGTGAATCTTGATATATTTTTCTATAACCTTAGTCAAAGTTAATAAAGTTAGACTTTGATCAAATCTTATATGCAGACTAAAAAGAAACGGAGAGAGTATTTTTATTCGTGTAGGATTCCTAATGTCATGACACTATATGCTTTCTATTAATCCTGGAAACAAAAGGCCCTTAATAGTCCGGTCAATGAGCCAGTACTCAGTCTTGTTGATTTAGTACTAAGTTAGTTCAAATTTTGAGATGGAGGAAGTACATATTTAGTGTCGCTGATTTAGTATTAAATTAGTTCAAATTTTGAGACGGAGGGAGTACATATTTTGATGACCGTTTCTTTGGCCTTGTATGCCTTGTGCTTGAATTGGCGCATCCTGTATGCTTGCAGGAGCGAGCGAGGCCTTTCCGTTATGGTGAGCATGTTGCTCATGCTTTTGGGTGGTGGAGGATGCTCTCGACAACTTCCTCTTGGAGCTTTCCTTGAAGGGGCTTGGTGCATCCGCGGTATGCTTCGACCATCTTTAAGCACTTGGTGTCTCTACCATCTTCGTGGGAGTGTAAGTGGCATGCGTTGACATCAATGTGATGAATTGCATGATTTTTGGTGCTCTGCCATATCACATGACATACTGGTAGTGTAGAGCCATGGGCTCGTTACGACTTCGGCCACTTTGGGAGTCCTTTCTTTGTACCGATGACATGTCTGGTAATGTGATTGCTTTAGCACTTTTACCTTGCCTCATTTTTGTATTCCGGTATTGGTTTTGTCATAGCCACGGAGGATGCCGCCTCTTGGGGGGTGGCATGCTTTCTTCTTGGCGTTCCCGCCTTGCCGGAGGGGCTCTTCGCATCTCGGGAAGATGCTGTCTTTTGGAGGCGGCTTACTTTCTCTCATGGGTGCCCAACTTGGTTGGCCTCACTTTGCCCGAGGGGCGTTTCACATCTTTAGAGATGCGGGTTTTGCTATGGTTTTGGGAGGTTTCCACCTCCCAGAAGTGAGTGCGCATGTCTTCGCATCTCCACTTGTCGATATGCGGTCAGTTAATATCCCTAGGGATCCCAAGGCGCTTCTTCGTGGGCAACACTATCTGGATCGCCTTCGTGGGGAGCACTACCTGGTGATGGAGTCGAATCCGACAGATCTCAGGTAGCGGGTCCCGAGCTGGTAGTCTTGGCATGATGGTAACATGACATGAGGGGGAGACGATGTTTTACCGAGGTTCACGTCCTGCTTTGTTGTACTGATTGTGGATGGGGTACATATTACAAGTTGATCTATCTTGAGATCGTGTATGATTGAGCCCCTCTCTACTATCTAAACTCCTCAGCGTATATAGACACCAGGGTACCTAGGTTTACACATAGGTCGGTTGCATCTAAAGATAAACATGCCTAAGATTGCATTTGTGCCTTGGAGTATGCGTCACGTTTTCGAAAGATTTCATCTTGATTCCTCCATGAGGCTTGACGAATGTGGCCCATTGGTTGGTCATCTGGGGGTCCTCGGCCCAACCCATGTCTTCTGGGAGTTGACAAGGTTAGCACCCATTTATCCAAGAGACCATCAGTACCCCTTGAACCGGTCTTCAAGCCAAGGACTTCCTCTGGCGGCAATCCTCCATCTATTGTTTTCGGCCTTGCAAACTGGCTCAACATATTCTTTGCGCGCCTTCTTCCAAAGCGACCAGAATCTCGCTCGAGGAATAACAGACCTCGGATGTCCGAGGAGCCCCGATCAAGCTTCCCAAAAGGTGTTTTGCTTTCATCGGATCCAAATACCCTCTCAATGTAAAGTTATCTTAGCAGCAAACTATTCCCGTGCCGGGATGAGGGTGCCGATTGATACGTCTCCAACTTATCTATAATTTTATATTGTTTCACGCTATCATAGTATCAATTTTGGATGTTTTATATGCAATATTATATCATTTTTTAGGACTAACCTATTAACCTAGTGCCCAGTGCTAGTTGTTGTTTTTTGCTTGTTTTTGGCCTTTCAGAAAATCAATATCAAACAGAGTCTAAACGGCGAAAAAACTTTGGATTAATTTTTTATGGACCAGAAGGGAACCACGAAGGTTCGGAAGAAGACCTGAGGAGTCACGAGGGAGCGACAAGCTCGGGGGGCGCACCCCCAGACTTGTGGGTGAAGGAAATATGTCCAAGAGGCAATAATAAAGTTATTATTTATTTCCTTATATCATGATAAATGTTTATTATTCATGCTAGAATTGTATTAACCGGAAACTTAGTACATGTGTGAATACATAGACAAACAGAGTGTCACTAGTATGCCTCTACTTGACTAGCTCGTTCAATCAAAGATGGTTAAGTTTCCTAGCCATAGACATGAGTTGTCATTTGATTAATGGGATCACATCATTAGAGAATGATGTGATTGACTTGACCCATTCCGTTAGCTTAGCACAATGATCGTTTAGTTTGTTGCTACTGCTTTCTTCATGACTTATACATGTTCCTCTGACTATGAGATTATGCAACTCCCGAATACCGGAGGAACACTTTGTGTGCTACCAAACGTCACAACGTAACTGGGTGATTATAAAGGTGCTCTATAGGTGTATTCGATGGTACTTGTTGAGTTGGCATAGATCGAGATTAGGATTTGTTACTTAGATTGTCGGAGAGGTATCTCTGGGCCCTCTTGGTAATGCACATCACTATAAGCCTTGCAAGCAATGTGACTAATGAGTTAGCTGCGGGATGATGCGTTATGGAACGAGTAAAGAGACTTGCTGGTAACGAGATTGAACTAGGTATTGAGATACCGACGATCGAATCTCGAGCAAGTAACATACCGATGACAAAGGGAACAATGTATGTTGTTATGCGGTTTGACCGATAAAGATCTTCATAGAATATGTAGGAGCCAATATGAGCATCCAGGTTCCGCTGTTGGTTATTGACCGAAGATGAGTCTCGGTCGTGTCTACATAGTTCTCGAACCCGTAGGGTCCGCACGCTTAACGTTCGGTGACGATCGGTATTATGAGTTTATGTGTTTTGATGTACCGAAGGTCGTTGGGGTCCCGGATGAGATCAGTGATATGATGAGGAGTCTCGAAATGTTCGAGACGTAAAGATCGATATATTGGAAGGCTATATTCGGACATCGAAAAGGTTCTGAGTGGTTCGGATATTTATCGGAGTACCGGAGAGTTATGGGAATTCGCCGGGGAGTATATGGGCCTTATTGGGCTTTAGGGGGAGAGAGAGGGGCTGCCCAGGGCAGGCCGCGCCCCCCCAAGGCCTAGTCCGAATTGGACTAGGGGGTGGGGCGGTGCCCCCTCCTTCCTTCTCTTCTCTCTTCCCCTTCCTTCTCTCCTACTCCTACTAGATGGAAGGGGGGAATCCTACTCCCGGTGGGAGTAGGACTCCCCAGGGCGCGCCATAGTAGAGGGCCGGCCCTCCCCCTCCTCCACTCCTTCATATATGGGGGAGGGGGGCACCCCATAGACACACAAGTTGATCACTGATCTTTTAGCCGTGTGTGGTGCCCCCCTCCACCATAATCCTCCTCGGTCATATCATAGCGGTGCTTAGGTGAAGCCCAGTTCCGGTAGCATCATCATCACCGTCATCATGCCGTCGTGCCGACGAAACTCTCCCTCGAAGCTCTACTGGATCGTGAGTTCGCGGGACGTCACCGAGCCGAACGTGTGCAGATTGCGGAAGTGCCGTACCTTCGGTGCTAGATCAGTCGATCGTGAAGACGTACGACTACATCAACGGCGTTGTCATAACGCTTCCGCTTATGGTCTATGGGGGTATGTAGATGATACTCTCCCCTCTCGTTGCTATGCATCACCATGATCTTGCGTGTGTGTAGGATTTTTTTTTGAAATTACTGCGTTCCCCAATAGTGGCATCCGAGCCAGGTCTATGCGTAGATGTTATATGCATGAGTAGAACACAAGGAGTTGTGGGCGTGGGTATATACATATTGCTTCCCGTCACTAGTTGATTCTTGATTTGGTGGTATTGTTGGATGAAGCGGCTCAGACCGGCATTACGCGTACGCTTACACGAGACTGGTTCTACCGACGTGCTTCGCACACAGGTGGCTAGTGGGTGTCTGTTTCTCCAACTTTAGTTGAATCGGATTCAATGAACAGGGTTCTTTCTGAAGATCAAAAAGCAATCACTATACCGCGTTGTGGTTTTTGATGCGTAGGTAAGAACGGTTCTTGCTCATCCCGTAGCAGCCACGTAAAACTTGCAACAACAAAGTAGAGGACGTCTAACTTGTTTTTGCAGGGCATATTGTGATGTGATATGGTCAAGACGCGATGAGATATAAATTGTTGTATGAGATGATCATGTTTGTTAAAGTTATCGGCAACTGGCATGAGCCTTATGGTTGTCTCTTTTATTGCATAAGATGCAAGCGCCATATAATTGCTTTACTTTATCGCTATGCGATAGCAATAGTTGCAAAAGCAATAGTTGGTGAGATGACCATGTGACGACACATTGATAGAGATCAAGATGATGGAGATCATGGTGTCATGCCAGTGACGATATAGATCATGACGGTGTTTTGGAGATGGAGATCAAAGGCACAAGATGATGATGGCTATATCATGTCACATATTTTGATTGCATGTGATGTTTATCCTTTATGTATCTTATTTTGCTTAGTTCGGCGGTAGCATTATAAGATGATCTCTCACTAAATTTCAAGGTATAAGTGTTCTCCCTGAGTATGCACTGTTGCGACAGTTCGTCGTGCCGAGACACCACGTGATGATCGGGTGTGATAAGCTCTATGTTCACATACAACGGGTGCAAGCCAGTTTTGCACACGTGGAATACTCGGGTTAAACTTGACGAGCCTAGCATATGCAGATATGGCCTCGGAACACTGGAGACCGAAAGGTCGAGCGTGAATCATATAGTAGATATGATCAATATAGTGATGTTCACCATTGAAAACTACTCCATCTCACGTGATGATCGGACATGGTTTAGTTGATATGGATCACATGATCATTCAGATGACTAGAGGGATGTCTATCTAAGTGGGAGTTCTTAAGTAATATGATTAACTGAACTTTAATTTATCATGAACTTAGTCCTGATAGTATTTGCATAACTATGTTGTAGATCAATAGCTCGCAATGTAGCTCCCCGTTTTTTTGATATGTTCCTAGAGAAAAACTATGTTGAAAAATGTTAGTAGCAATGATGCGGACTAGGTCCGTGATTTGAGGATTATCCTCATTGCTGCACAGAAGAATTATGTCCTTGATGCACTGCTAGGTGACAGACCTATTGCAGGAGCAGATGCACACGTTATGAACGCTCGGTATGATGACTGCTTAATAGTTTAGTGCACCATGCTCTATGGCTTAGAACCGGGACTTCAAAAATGTTTTGAAATGTCATGGAGCATATGAGATGTTCCAAGATATGAAATTGGTATTTCAGACTCATGCCCGAGTCGAGAGGTATGGGACCTCTGACAAGTACTTTGCCTACAAGATGGAGGAGAATAGCTCAGCTAGTGAGCATGTGCTCAGAATGTATGAGTACTACAATCACTTGAATCAAGTGGGAGTTAATCTTCCACATAAGATAGTGATTGACAGAGTTCTCTAGTCACTATCACCAAGTTACTAGAACTTCGTGATGAACTATAATATGCAAGGGATAACAGAAACGATTCCCAAGCTCTTCGTGATGCTGAAATCGACGAAGGTAGAAATCAAGAAAAGCATCAAGTGTTGATGGTTGACAAGACCACTAGTTTCAAGAAAAGGGCAAAGGGAAGAAGGGGAACTTCAAGAAGAATTGCAAGCAAGTTGCTGCTCAAGTAAAGAAGCCCAAGTCTAGACCTAAGCCTGAGACTAAGTGCTTCTACTGCAAAGGGACTGGTCACTGGAAGCAGAACTGCCCCAAGTATTTGGCGGATAAGAAGGATGGCAAAGTGAACAAAGGGATATTTGATATACATGTTATTGATGTGTACTTTACTAGTGTTTATAGAAACCCCTCAGTATTTGATACTAGTTCAGTTGCTAAGATTACTAACTCGAAACGGGAGTTGCAGAATGAACAGAGACTAGTTAAGGGTGAAGTGACGATGTGTGTTGGAAGTGGTTCCAAGATTGATATGATCATCATCGCACACTCCCTATACTTTTGAGATTAGTGTTGAACCTAAATAAATGTTATTTGGTGTTTGCGTTAAGCATGAATATGATTTGATCATGATTATTGCAATACGATTATTCATTTAAAGTCAGAGAATAATTGTTGTTCTGTTTACATGAATAAAACCTTCAATGGTCATACACCCAAGGTGAATGGTTTATTGAATCTCAATCGTAGTGATACACATATTCATAATATTGAAGCCAAAAGATGCAAAGTTAATAATGATAGTGCAACTTATTTGTGGCACTGCCGTTTAGGTCATATTGGTGTAAAGTGCATGAAGAAAATCCATGCTGATGGGCTTTTGGAATCACTTGATTATGAATCAGTTGATGCTTGCGAACCATGCCTCATGGGCAAGATGACTAAGACTCCGTTCTCCGGAACAATGGAGCGAGCAACAGACTTATTGAAAATAATACATACTGATGTATGCAGTCCGATGTGTTGAGGCTCGCGGTAGGTATCATTATTTTCTGACCTTCACAGATGATTTGAGCAGATATGGGTATATATACTTGATGAAACATAAATCTGAAACATTTGAAAAGTTCAAATAATTTCAGAGTGAAGTGGAAAATCATCGTAACAAGAAAATAAAGTTTCTATGATCTGATCGTGGAGGAGAATATTTTGAGTTACGAGTTTGCTCTTCATTTGAAACAATGCGGAATAGTTTCACAACTCACGTCACCTGGAACACCACATCGTAATAGTGTGTCCGAACGTCTTCATGATCCAACCGATCCAAGTACCGAATGTACGGAACCTCCATGTTCAGCACATGTTTAGCACGATGACATCCCTCGAGCTCTTGATCCAGTTGAGGACGAGGGAGATTTCCATCAGCACGACGGCATGGTGATGGTGATCATGAAGTTACCGGCGTAGGGCTTCGCCTAAGCACTATGACGATATGACCGAGGTGTGTAACTGTGGAGGGGGCACCGCACACGGCTAAGAAAAATCTTGGAGTGCCTTTGGGGTGCCCCCTGCCCACGTATATAAAGGAGGGAGGGAGAGAGGCTGGCCCTCCTAGAGGCGCGCCAAGTGTAGGGAGTCCTACTAGGACTCTCAAGTCCTAGTAGGATTCCCTTTCCTTTTTGGAGTGGGAAAGAAGGAAAGGAGGGAGAGGGAGAAGGAAAGGGGGGAACGCGCCCCCACCCCTTGTCCAATTTGGTTTGGGCAGGGGGGAGGCGCACGCCACCTCGTGGCCCTTCTTCCCTCTCTCCACTAAAGCCCAATAAGGCCCATTAACTTCCCCCGACGAATTCTCGTAACTCTCCGGTACTCCGAAAAATACCCGAATCACTCGGAACCATTCGATGTCCGAATATAGCCTTCCAATATATGAATCTTTACCTCTCGACCATTTCGAGACTCCTCGTCATGTCCGTGATCTCATCCGGGACTCCGAACAATCTTCGGTCATCAAATCACATAACTCATAATACAAATCATCATCGAACGTTAAGCGTGCGGACCCTACGGGTTCGGGAACTATGTAGACATGACCGAGACACATCTCCGGTCAATAACCAATAGTGGAACCTGGATGCTCATATTGGCTCCTACATGTTCTACGAAGATCTTTATCGGTCAAACCGCATAACAACATACGTCATTCCCTTTGTCGTTGGTATGTTACTTGTCCGAGTTTCAATCGTCGGTATCATCATACCTAGTTCAATCTCGTTACCGGCAGGTCTCTTTACTTGTCCCTAATGCATCATCCCGTAACTGACTCATTAGTCACATTGCTTGCAAGGCTTATAGTGATGTGCATTATCGAGAGGGCCCAGCGATACATCTCCGATACATGGAGTGGCAAATCCTAATCTCGATCTATGCCAACCCAACAAACACCTTCGGAGACACCTGTAGAGCATCTTTATAATCACCCAGTTATGTTTTGAAATTTGATAGCACATAAGGTGTTCCTCCGGTATTCGGGAGTTGCATAATCTCATAGTGAGAGGAATATGTATAAGTCATGAAGAAAGCAATAGCAATAAACTTAACGATCATTATGCTAAGCTAACGGATGGGTCTTGTCCATCACATCATTCTGATCCCGTTTATCAAATGACAACACATGTCTATGGCTAGGAAACTTAACCATCTTTGATTAACGAGCTAGTCTAGTAGAGGTTTACTAGGGACACTCTGTTTGTCTATGTATTCACACATGTACTAAATTTCCAGTTAATACAATTCTAGCATGAATAATAAACATTTATCATGATATAAGGAAATATAAATAACAACTTTATTATTGCCTTTAGGGCATATTTCCTTCAATCTCCCACTTGCACTAGAGTCAATAATCTAGTTCACATTGCCATGTGATTTAACACCAATAGTTCACATCTTTATGTGATTAATACCCATTGCCATGTGACCAACACTCAAAGGGTTTACTAGAGTCAATAATCTAGTTCACATCGCTATGTGATTAACACCCAAGAGTAATAAGGTGTGATTATGTTTTGCTTGTGAGAGAAATTTAGTCAACGGGTCTGCCACATTCAGAGCAGGATGTATTTTGCAAAATTTTTATGTCTACAATACTATACATGGAGCTACTCTAGCTAATTACTCCCACTTTCAATATGTATCTATATCAAGACTCAGAGTCATCCAGATCGGTGTCAAAGCTTGCATCGATGTAACTCTTTACGACGAACTCTTTATCACCTCCATATCCGAGAAATATTTCCTTAGACCTTTAAGGATAATTTTGACCGTTGTCAGTGATATACTCCTGGATCACTATTATACCCCATTGCCAAACTCATGGCAAGGTACACAACAAGTCTAGTATACAGCATGGCATACTTTATAGAACCTATGGCTGAGGCATAGGGAATGACTTTCATTCTTTCTCTATTTTCTGCCATGGTCAGGTTTTGAGTCTTACTCAACTTCACACCTTGCAACACAGGTAAGAACTTCTTCTTTGACTATTCCATTTTGAACTACTTCAAAATCTTGTCAAGGTATATACTCATTGAAAAATCTTATCAAGCGTCTTGATCTATCTCTATAGATCTCGATGCTCAATATGTAAGCAGCTTCACCGAGGTATTTCTTTGAAAAACTCCTTTCAAATACTCCTTTAAGCTTTCCAGAAAATTCTACATCATTTCCGATCAACAATATGTCATTCACATATACTTATCAGAAAGGCTGTAGTGCTCCCACTCACTTGTAAATACATGCTTCATCGCAAGTCTGTATAAAACTACATGCTTTGATCAACTCATCAAAGCATATATTCCAACTCCGAGTTACTTGCACCAGTCCATAGATGGATTGCTGGAGCTTGCACATTTTGTCGGCACCTTTAGGATTGACAAAACCTTCTGGTTGCATCACATACAACTCTTCTTTAATAAATCCATTAAGGAATGTAGTTTTGATATCCATCTGCCAGATTTCATAAAATGCGGCAATTGCTAACATGATTCGGACAGACTTAAGCATTGATACGAGTGAGAAAATCTCATCGTAGTCAACACCTTGAACTTGTCGAAAACCTTTTGCGACAATTCAAGCTTTGTAGATAGTAACACTACCATCAGTGTTCGTCTTCCTCTTGAAGATCCATTTATTCTCAATGGCTTGCTGATCATCGGGCAAGTCAACCAAAGTCCACACTTTGTTCTCATACATGGATCCCAGCTTAGATTTCATGGCCTCAAGCCATTTTGTGGAATATGGGCTCATCATCGCTTCCTCATAGTTCGTAGGTTCGTCATGGTCAAGTAACATGACATCTAGAACAGGATTACTGTACCACTCTGGTGCAAATCGTACTCTGGTTGACCTACGAGGTTCGGTAGTAACTTGATCCGAAGTTTCATGATCATCATCATTAGCTTCCTCACTAATTGGTGTAGGAATCACTGGAACTGATTTCTATGATAAACTACTTTCCAAATCTGGAGAAGGTACAATTACCTCATCAAGTTCTACTTTCCTCCCACTCACTTCTTTCGATAGAAACTCCTTCTCTAGAAAGGATCCATTCTTGGCAACAAAGATCTTTCATTCGGATCTGTGATAGAAGGTGTACCCAACAGTCTCCTTTTTGGGTATCCTATGAAGACACATTTCTCCGATTTGGGTTCGAGCTTATCAGGCTGAAGATTCTTCACATAAGCATCACAACCTCAAACTTTAAGAAACGACGGCTTAGGTTTCTTGCCAAACCATAGTTCATACGGTGTCGTCTCAACGGATTTAGATGGTGCCCTATTTAACGTGAATGCATCCGTCTCTAATGCATAACCCCAAAATGATAGTGGTAAATCGGTAAGAGACATCATAGATCGCACCATATCTAATAAAGTACGGTTACAACGTTCGGACACACCATTACACTGTGGCGTTCCAGGTGGCGTAAGTTGTGAAACTATTCCACATTGTTTCAAATGAAGACCAAACTCATAACTCAAATATTCACCTCCACAATCAGATCATAGAAATTTTATTTTCTTGTTACAATGATTTTCCACTTCACTCTGAAATTCTTTGAACTTTTTCAAATGTTTTAGACTTATGTTTCATCAAGTAGATATACCCATATCTACTCAAATCATCTGTGAAGGTCAGAAAACAACGATACCCGCCGCGAGCCTCAACACTCATTGGACCGCATACATCCATATGTATTATTTGCAATAAGTCATTGGATCGCTCCATTGTTCTAGAGAACGGAGTTTTAGTCATCTTGCCCATGAGGCATGGTTCGCAAGTATCAAATGATTCATAATCAAGTGATTCCAAAAATCCATCCATATGGAGTTTCTTCATGCGCTTTACACCAATATGACCTAAACGGCAGTGCCACAAATATGTTGCACTATCATTATCAACTTTGCATTTTTTTGGCATCAATATTATAAATATGTGTATTACTATGATCGAGATTCAATAAACCATTGGTATTGGGTGTATGACCATTGAAGGTTTTATTCATGTAAACAGAACAACAATTATTCTCTGACTTTAAATGAATAACCATATTGCAATAATCATGATCAAATCATATTCATGCTTAACGCAAACACCAAATAACATTTATTTAGGTTCAACACTAATCTCAAAAGTATAGGGAGTGTGCGATGATGATCATATCAATCTTGGAACCACTTCCAACACACATCGTCACTTCACCCTTAACTAGTCTCTGTTCATTCTGCAACTCCCGTTTTGAGTTACTAATCTTAGTAACTGAACTAGTATCAAATACTGAGGGGTTGCTATAAACACTAGTAAAGTACACATCAATAACATGTATATCAAATATCCCTTTGTTCACTTTGCCATCCTTCTTATCCACCAAATACTTGGGGCAGTTCTGCTTCCAGTGAAGACGTTCG
The DNA here is from genome assembly GCF_056163025.1 of Triticum urartu. Classification (NCBI taxonomy): domain Eukaryota; kingdom Viridiplantae; phylum Streptophyta; class Magnoliopsida; order Poales; family Poaceae; genus Triticum; species Triticum urartu. The sequence goes on from NC_141875.1 coordinate 249,714,416, forward strand.
ACTACATCAATCACGTTCTGGTTACCACTATAGTTTTGGGGTTATGCATTAGAGACAGCTGCATTCACGTTAAATAGGGCACCATCTAAATCCATTGAGACGCCATTGTATGAACTATGGTTTGGTAAGAAACCTAAGATGTCGTTTCTTAAAGTTTGGGGTTGCGATGCTTATGAGAAAAAGTTTCGAACCGATAAGCTCGAACCCAAATCGAAGAAATGTGTCTTCATAGGATACCCAAAGGGGACAGTTGGGTACACCTTCTATCACATATCTGAAGGCAAGATATTTTGTTGCTAAGAATGGACCCTTTCTAGAGAAGGAGTTTCTCTCGAAAGAAGTGAGTGGGAGGAAAGTAGAACTTGATGAGGTAATTGTACCTTCTCCCGAATTGGAAAGTAGTTCATCACAGAAATCAGTTCCAGTGATTCCTACACCAATTAGTGAGGAAACTAATGATGATGATCATGAAACTTCAGATCAAGTTACTACCGAACCTCGTAGGTCAACCAGAGTATGGTCCGCACCAGAGTGGTACGGTAATCCTGTTCTGGAAGTCATGTTACTAGACCATGACAAACCTACGAACTATGAGGAAGCAATGATGAGCCCAGATTCCGCAAAATGGCTCGAGGCCATGAAATCTGAGATGGGATCCATGTATGAGAACAAAGTATGGACTTTGATTGACTTGCCCGATGATCGGTGAGTCATTGAGAATAAATGGATCTTCAATAGGAAGACGGACGCTGATAGTAGTGTTACTATCTACAAAGCTCGAATTGTCACAAAATGTTTTCGACAAGATCAAGGTGTTGACTACGATGAGATTTTCTCACTCGTATCGATGCTTAAAAGTCTGTCCGAATCATGTTAGCAGTTGCCGCATTTTATGAAATCTGGCAAATGGATGTCAAAACTGCATTCCTTAATGGATTTATTAAAGAAGGTTTTGTCAATCCTAAAGGTGCTAACAAAGTGAGCAAGCTCCAGCGATCCATCTATGGACTGGTGCAAGCATCTCAGAGTTGGAATATATGCTTTGATAAAGTGATCAAAGCATATGGTTTTATACAGACTTGCGGTGAAGCCTGTATTTACAAGAAAGTGAGTGGGAGCACTAGAGCATTTCTGATAAGTATATGTGAATGACCTATTTTTGATCGGAAATAATGTAGAATTTTCTGGAAAGCATAAAGCAGCGTTTGAAAGGAGTTTTTCAGAGAAAGACCTCGGTGAAGCTACTTACATATTGAGCATCAAGATCTATAGAGATAGATCAAGACGCTTGATATATTTTCAGTGAGTACATACCTTGACAAGATTTTGAAGTAGTTCAAAATAGAACAGTCAAAGAAGGAGTCCTTGCCTGTGTTGCAAGGTGTGAAGTTGAGTAAAGACTCAAAGCCCGACCACAGCAGAAAATAGAAAGAGAATGAAAAGTCATTCCCTATGCCTCAGTTATAGGTTCTATAAAATATGCTATGCTGTGTACCAGACCTATTGTGTACCTCACCATAAGTTTGGCAAGAGGTTACAATAGTGATCCAGGAGTGGATCATTGGATAGCGGTCAAAAATATTCTTAGTGGAATAAGGAAATGTTTCTCGGTTATGGAGGTGACAAAGAGTTCGTCGTAAAGAGTTACGTCGATGCAAGCTTTGAAACCGATCTGGATGACTCTTAGTCTCGATCTAGATACATATTGAAAGTGGGAGCAATTATCTAGAGTATCTCTATGCAAAGCATTGTAGACATAGAAAATTTGCAAAATACATACGACTCTGAATGTGGCAGACCCGTTGACTAAATTTCTCTCACAAGCAAAACATGATCACTCTTTGGGTGTTAATCACATAGCGATGTGAACTAGATTATCGACTCTAGTAAACCCTTTGGGTGTTAGTCACATGGAGATGTGAACTAATCACATAAAGATGTGAACTATTGGTGTTAAATCACATGACGATGTGAACTAGATTATTGACTCTAGTGCAAGTGGGAGACTGAAGGAAATATGCCCTAGAGGCAATAATAAAGTTATTATTTATTTCCTTATATCATGATAAATGTTTATTATTCATGCTAGAATTGTATTAATCGGAAACTTAGTACATGTGTGAATACATAGACAAATAGAGTGTCACTAGTATGCCTCTACTTGACTAGCTCGTTGAATCAAAGATGGTTAAGTTTCCTAGCCATAGACATGAGTTGTCATTTGATTTACGGGATCACATCATTAGAGAATGATGTGATTGACTTGACCCATTCCGTTAGCTTAGCACGATGATCGTTTAGTTTGTTGCTACTGCTTTCTTCATGACTTATACATTTTCCTCTGACTATGAGATTATGCAACCCCCGAATACTGGAGGAACACTTTGTGTGCTACCAAACGTCAAAATGTAACTGGGTGATTATAAAGGTGCTCTACAGGTGTCTCCGGTGATACTTGTTGAGTTGGCATAGATCGAGATTAGGATTTGTCACTCCGATTGTCGGAGAGGTATCTCTGGGCCCTCTCGGTAATGCACATCACTATAAGCCTTGCAAGCAATGTGACTAATGAGTTAGTTGTGGGATGATGCATTACGGAACGAGTAAAGAGACTTGCCGATAACGAGATTGAACTAGGTATTGAGATACCGACGATCGAATCTCGGGCAAGTAACATACCGATGACAAAGGGAACAACGTATGTTGCTATGCGTTTTGACCGATAAAGATCTTCGTAGAATATGTAGGAGCCAATATGAGCATCCAGGTTCCGCTGTTGGTTATTGACCAGAGATGAGTCTCGGTCATGTCTACATAGTTCTCGAGCCCGTAGGGTCCGCACGCTTAACGTTCGGTGGCGATCGGTATTATGAGTTTATGTGTTTTGATGTACCGAAGGTTGTTTGGAGTCCTGGATGAGATCAGGGACATGACGAGGAGTCTCGAAATGTTCGAGACGTAAAGATCGATATATTGGAAGGCTATATTCGGACATCGGAAAGGTTCTGAGTGGTTCGGGTATTTATCGGAGTACCGGAGAGTTACAGGAATTCGCCGGGGAGTATATGGGCCTTATTGGGCTTTAGGGGAGAGAGAGAGAGGGGCTGCCTAGGGCAGGCCGTGCGCCCCCCAAGGCCTAGTCCGAATTGGACTAGGGGGAGGGGCGGCGCCTCCTCCTTCCTTCTCTTCTCTCTTCCCCTTCCTTCTCTCCTACTCCTACTACATGGAAGGGGGGGGGGAATCCTACTCCCGGCGGGAGTAGGACTCCCCAGGGCGCGCCGTAGTAGAGGGCCGACCCTGCCCTCCTCCACTCCTTTATATACGGGGGAGGGGGGGGTACCCCATAGACACACAAGTTGATCATTGATCTTTTAGCTGTGTGCGGTGCCCCCCTCCACCATAATCCGCGTCGGTCATATCGTAGTGGTGCTTAGGCGAAGCCCTGTTCCGGTAGCATCATCATCACCGTCATCACGCTGTCGTGGTGACGAAACTCTCCCCCTCGAAGCTCTACTGGACCGTGAGTTTGCGGGACGTCACCGAGCCGAACGTGTGCAGATTGCGGAGGTGCCTTACCTTCAGTGCTAGATCGGTAGATCGTGAAGACGTACGACTACATCAACCGCGTTGTCATAAAGCTTCCGCTTACGGCCTACGAGGGTACGTAGACGATAATCTCCCCTCTCGTTGCTATGCATCACCATGATCTTGCATGTGCGTAGGATTTTTTTTGAAATTACTGCGTTTGCCAACAGTGGGCCCCTCATGGCACCTCCTGACCTAATTCCACCTCTATAAATTCCCAAATATTCCCATTATACCAGAGAGCCACCCGAAACACTTTTTTCGCTGTCATAGGTTTCTGTTCTTCCGAGATCCCATTTGGAAGCCATTTCCGGCACCCTGCCAGAGGGAGAATCGATCACGGAGGGTTTTTACATCATCCTTGCCGCCCTTCCGGTGATTGTTGAGTAGTTCACCACAGATCTATGGATCCATAGCTAGAAGCTAGATGACCTCTTCTCTCTCTTTGATTTTCAATACAATGTTCTCCTCGATCTTCTTGGAGTTCTATCCGATGTAATCTTCTTTTGCGTGTGTTTGTTGGGATCCAATGAATTATGGGTTTATTATCAGATTATTTATGAATATTAGTTGAGTTTTTTTTGTGAATTCTATTATGCATGATTGTTATAGCTTTGCATTTCTCTCCGATTGTAACATCCCAAAATTCTAAATTTTGGAATGTTATATTAAATGAATAGTTTTGATTGTTTGTTTGATTGTGGTGTGGTTGCTTGTGTGAAATTGAGTGAAATTTGAATTTTTTTTGAAAGTTGAATAAGAGGGAATGAAATGACTTTCCCAAACTTTGACCTTGCATTTAAGATCTCCATGAATTCATATTCATTTCATCACAAAACCCTAGAGTAAAGATGATATGATTTCTTCCATTTAAATAAATGAAAAGGGTTTTGAAAAGATTTGAATTCCATTTGGAAATATTTCAAATTCGGAAACTTAATGCAACTCAATGAGTTTCATGAGAGAAGATAAAATGACTTCTTCAAATGCTAAGAAAGAGAGTTGGAAGTTTCAAAGTGTCAAATTGAAAGTCCCTTTGAAGTTATTTTGAAACCCACTTTCAATTTGGAGTTATTTGGTTTTTATTCAAATTATTTTTCTCCAAAAATAAAATATATGGAAAATAGGGTAAAATGATTCCCTACAGTAAAAAAGTAGAGAAAAATGAGTTTGAAATCATTTTGGTATTTTTAATTTTTATTTGGATTTTAAATGAACCACCAGTACTATTCGCTTTATTTAAATTTTTGTCGAATTTATTTGCCGCTGAAAATATGTTCATCATTTTGGAAATCTTTTTCTGAAATTTTTTATATATAATATGCATATGTACAATTTTATTTTTATTTTCTTTATTCAGCTTTCCCTTTTCTGTTTCTATTAAAAAAAACTACGCGTGCGCCTGGAACTAACTGTTGCCCATGCGCGTAGCATAGTGGCATCGGGAGCCCCATCATTTTCTTTTTCTTCTCGCCTACATGGGCCAGGCCCAGCCGGCCATTTTTTTTCTTATTTTTTTCACTTTGGCCAATTTTCTTTTAAAAATAACTACAGCGCGCGCGGCCGGCCGAACAATTTTAGGCCCATGCGAGCGCCTCTCTTTTCGCCTCTATTTCTTTTCTTTTCGTCTACATTTAGTTCCACATTGCTAGCCTTTGACCCCTAAGCCTCTTTTTCATCTATAAATATAGAACCATAGAACCCCAAAAATCATTCACTGCGAGTTAAATCAATATTTTGGTTTGACTAGCTTCACAAAAGAAAATATATTTCTTCTCTTCGGCGGGACTTCTGAAAGTTGTCTCTTTTCTCCGAAGTCGTTTTTTCTCTATTTTATAAAGGTATTTTTCTTCATAATTTTTATACTTTCATAACTTATTATTTTTAGACTAGTGTATGGTAGAATAATTAGATTTATAAATTAGTCCCTGTATTTACATTTTAAGACTAGAATTCTTTTAACCATAACTCTTTTTCTTCCATAAAATAACTTGACTTTGATTTTTTAAATAGCCATAACTTTTTACTCGTTCATCCAAATTAGATGAAACCAACGTCAATATTTTCATCTTGATTCCACCTATCTAGTGAATCTATCAAATATTTTTTTTTACAATTTTCAAATTCAAAATTTGTTTAGATTCATACTCAAATTTCTTTCGATCATATCTTTTTATCCGTACCTTCGTTTCCGATGAACCCAACTGCATCAGATTCGTATTGAAGTAATTTTTTCATTTGCACAATTAGTGTCATCTTTCCAACATATAATTTTGATCTTATCCAGTTACTCTACTAGTCCATCAAATAGTTGTTACACAACATTCTAAACAGATTCAATGCTATGTTGAATTACTTGATCCGTTATTTTCAATCTAGTAATTCTTTTTCCTACATTTTCATATTGACTTCCTACATCCAGTAGCATCATTAGTTTCAACTTTTGATCTTTTCAAATTTGAACGATTCAAATTTGAATTCGAAGCTTCACTTGATCATATCTTGTAAACTGTAGTGCTTTTTCATTTGATTCATTTTTCAAATTGAATCCCTAGGCATAATCTAACATCTTGAGCCATCACCACACTTTTTCACCGAAATTAGGATCTAATCTTTCAAAATAATTTGATTTGGTTCTTTTGGAGTTTTTGCAATCTTCCTTTGCATTTTTTGGGTCTTTGAGTGATTGCTTATGTGTGGATAAAATTGCTTACTTACGATAGATTGATCGGAGTGTGACGAGTAGAACTATCTGGAATTATGAGTGCGAAGAATCTTCATCAACAATACAACGCAAGTTCACACTTTGATCATACTTTTCAATACCCAGTTTTTACTATGCATTAGTTTCACCCTCAAAGATTGCATGAGTAGGATTGGGAACATGTGGCCTTGCTATGCAGTTCATGAGATAGGAACCTATGATCTTTGAAACACCCCGAGAATATTCGTTGTGTCATATGTTGCTTAGCCATGCTCGTAGACGGGGATTGGTATGTGAGATTCATGCAAGTTATGAGAGAAATAATAATTAAGGGAAAGTTTAAGGTGGCAACATTAACACACATCTCGGTGGAATGGTTGGGGCACCCTGGAAAAACCAGTGGCTTGTCTGGGCACCTGCAAAAACTAGTGTTTGCCCTAGGGGATTCCGGAGGACCCGTGTGATCACCCTACGGAATGCCACCCAGGCTCAAAGGGATCATATGATATTTCATGCCTAGAAACTTCCATGTGCAGCCACAAGCCATTATGGGCTCTAGCATAGTTGAGTAAGTTGTGGGAAACCTTTCCATGATATGCTAGCAGATGTAGGGGGATTGTAGGTGTACCGACCTATCTATCGGTTAAGGGGACCTCTTCGGAAAGACTATGTCTCGATCATCCGCTTCTCAAACAACAAGCAGTGCGAGGAATTCAACGTAGGAGATCGAGTCTTGTGGGGAAAAGTGTGCAAACCTCTGTAGAGTGTACAAACTAATCATGATTAGCCATGTCCCCGATTATGGACAATTTGAGTATCTAGAAGTGAATTATTTGTTGATCTCATCACTCTATTTAATTAATGTATTGGGTTATTAATAATTTGGGATTTTTTGGGATTGAGTTGGAGGAACCTTCTCAATAATGGCATAAACTTGGTAGTGAATAAAACATTTATTCCTTTCTTGCAGGGAAAAATTAGCTTTATGCAAAATTAAACTTAGAGCCTCCACCAGCCAAATATGCATGTAGTGATAGATATTGTTCATCATTATTCTGTGGTGTGAATTTGCCAGTACATTCAACGTACTGACCTACACGGCTGCAACGTCTCATGTTGCAGGAATTATTCGATGAGTAAGTGATACGTTAGGTGCGATGACTACACTCAACTTTGCCGCTGTTGGGACTCCACAACCTTGTTGTCACTTCCGCTATATTATTTGAGGTAATAGCATTTACGTTATTTTATACATGTGATTTACCTCTGTTATAAATCCTCGAGTATTGTGTGTGTCAGCATACCGATCCAGGGATGACACTTAAGCACAGAGACTTTGATCTATCCGGGTTGGGTCGCTACACCGATCTATCTGTTTGGTTTGGCCAACTAGATTGATTTCTCTTGCAATGGGAGAGGTGCTTTTTGATGGGTTCAATCTTGTGGTGCTCCATCCCAGTGACAGAAAGGGAAAGGACACATATTTGTATTGTTTCTATTAAGGATAAAAAGACGGGGTTTATTCATATTGCTTAGGTTTACTTTGTCTACATCATGTCATCTTGCTTAAGGTGTTACTTTGTTTTATACTTAATACCCTTGATGCATGCTAGATAGCGGTCGATGGGTGGAGTAATAGTAGTAGATGCAGGCAAGAGTCGGTCTACTTGTCTCGGACGTGATGCCTATATAGATGATCATTTCCTTGAATACCCTCATAACTATGCGCTTTTCTATCAATTGCCCAACAGTAATTTGTTCACCCACCGTATGTTATGTGCTCGAGAGAGAAGCCTCTAGTGAAAACTATGGCCCCCGGGTCTACTTTTATCATATATAAAAACATAAAAATACCTTGCTACACTTCTATTTATTTTGTTTTGCAATTTATCTTATTACCTACCACTACGAGATTTGATCCTTGCAAATAACCGCCGAGGGTATTGACAACCCCCTTTTTTGCGTTAGGTGCAAATTTGCTTTTGTGTGTGTGCAGGTGCTGCTAACGAGGTTCTGTGTGGTTCTCCTACTGGATTGGTAACCTTGGTTCTTAACTGAGGGAAATACTTATCTCTACTGTACTGCTTCTTCCTGTCCTCTTCAGGGAAATCCCAACGCAGCTCATAAGTAGCACTGATTCGGTTGCGTTCTGGCAACTTTGACCAAATCTGAAACACCACCATGTACTGCAAAACTGATAAGTCCTTTTAGATGTCATTATAACGTGTTAACACAGCTCGAGGCCACTCCCATTGGCATGTCTCACTAATAAAGAGTCCGTGCCCTGGATTTCTAGTGATATTACCAGCAAAACCCCTCGATTCGCGCACGCATGTAACACATATCACATTGAGAACTCGTGCAATTACTACCACACAGTACGCTCCTTTGGTGTTTTTACCAGCCCATAAAAGGCACACGACAAAGTGAATCAATATTCACACCTTACTCCTTGCTCTCGCTCTCATCATCCCCGAGCTCCAACGCCCGAAGAACAGAGCACAAACAGCCTCCTACCCCGTTTTTCCTCTTCCCAATTGATGGAGTCCTGGACTAGGGGGTTCTAACCACGTCGGCCTCCGGGTTATGGGCCGAGCCGAGGACCCCCAGACAACCAACAAATGGTCCATGTTTGCCATGTCGCACGACATACTCAAGATGGAATCCTCCGAAGACTTGGCACATACGACAAGTTTATCCCTTTATGTAACCGACCTGCATGTAACCCTAGGTACCCTCGGTGCCGTCAACGGGTTTTAGATGTAGGGTTAGATTCACTCACATATGATCTTGAGGTAGACCATCCTATACTTTGTACCCCATCCAAATCAATATAACAAGAGCAGGACGTAGGGTTTTACCTCTTCGAGAGGGCCCGAACTACGTAAAGCATAGTGTCCCTTTTGTCCTGTTACCATCAAGCTAATAGCACCAGCTCAGAACCCCCTACCCGAGATCCCCCGGATTTGACTACGACATTGGTGGTCCATACAGGTCCCGTTGTGTGGTCAAAGCAGCTCGATGGCTCACCTTCGGATTGATGACAACATTGGCTATGGGAAGACCATCTTCCTAGAAAACTTTTTGTCCTCGACAGCGTCATGCTCTACACCGATTCGACTAGCCACCTCAGCTAGATCAAAAAAACTTCGCAGGCCAGACCATCAACTTTGGAAATCTAGAGTACGCTATGGATTCCTGCAACGAGCTTGCGTTTTCAGGCTGGGTGTCATACTAGTCCAAAGACCTCGCTGACGCCTTCGTCCTGATCTCAGATTCAATCTCCGACCAGGACCATGACGCAGATCACACCTGAGATCTAGCTTCGAGCCTAGAATCGAGCATTGCCTCGACGGTTAGACGAAGTTTGACCGATGAAATTCCCAAGGCCATGAAAGATGGTATCTCAGGCAAGCTTCACCTAAGCCCAACCTTCAGTCAGGATATGGGTGAGGCCATCAAAGCGCTTCTGAATGAGATGTTAGATTAGATTTAGAGTCTCACAATCTCAAACGATTGGACCTCGATTTATGATCAGATTTGGGAGAAATATGGAGAAGCAGGAATTTTCAACCACCCTCCACCCACCTAGTCGCTACCATCGAGGATTTAACCAACATCTTAGCACACACCTTCGAGGAGGCAACCGACATGGATGAAGATGTCGGCGAGTTGTCACACTCTACTTTGTCGCCTGCTGCTACCCATACCGGCAAGTGGGCAGATATGTCGACCTACGATGTTTTACATGCTAGACACTCCCAAGGATGGAGAAGGAAGTGGAAAACCCCCCAAGCACCGACGTAGGGGCTACTGTAACAGAGGCAACGACAATGGTGACACGAGTAATAGTGGCACCAGAAACGGTGGTACCACCAACGGAGATGCCGCCCAAGATGGCAATGAGAACCAGAACACCATGAATGATGTCAGCGCTGATAATAACAACGGCGATGATATGATCAATGGGGATGAAGATGACCCCAATGATGGCGATTACGACCCGGATGCCGAGGAGGATAGAAGCCTCGACCCTGACGAGTACGATGCTTTCAAACAACCCTTCGAGGAACCTTGAATCGAAATGCTCTGCAGGCGATTGGCCAGTACGGTCAAAAGCATCAAGCAAAAGTCCCAGTGGATTAGAACCGAATAGGACGAAATGAATGACAGATGGGTCGAGCTCCTTAGGGCCGAGTAGGCACTTGAGGACAAACTCGAGCAAACTGGGGCTAAGAAGTTTTCCCCCCAAGGAAGTTACTTCTAGATCTCGACGAGGAGGCCAAGGACAACGTGCTATCTAGGCGCGAGTTGGCCGAGAAGCCCGGCCGCTCTCCTTGGGGCTGAGATAGGCCAGCAAGCGGGTACAAGAATATTACCGAAGCCCCATGGTGCCAAGGTGGAGTAGGTCCACCTTGGCCCTTGAAGAAATATGATCTGAGGGAGAAAAGACGTTAAGGCCAGAAGCTCCACCTCGATCAATCTATAAATCTAGGGAGCGTCCACCTATTGGACAGGTGGGATACCTAGCTTGATTAGCTAAGAATGGCGATGTTCTTGATTACACGCATGATTGGAGAGTGAACATGTCCAACGTGCGTCATTCCACTACCACGATCCGAGGAGGTACCCACCCCATGTGCTTCACAGACGAGGTCATGCAACACAAGTTCCCAGAGGGGTTTAAACCCATAAATATCGAGCAATATGATGGTACAACAGACCCCGCCATATGGATTGAGGATTTCCTCATGCTCATACACATGGCCAATGGCGATGATCTCCATGCCATCAAATACCTACCCTTGAAGCTCAAAGGATCCACTCATCACTGGCTTAATAGCCTCCCCGAGGACTGAATTGGAGTCTGGGAAGACATCGTGGATTTGTTCTGAGCAAACTTCCAAGGTACTTATGTCCGACTCATGGATGCCAATGACCTTGCTCATGTCGTGCAAAGGCCAGTGGAGTCGGTCTAAAAATTCAGGAATCGGTTTTTGACCAAGAAAAATCAGATAGTGGACTACCTGGATGCCGAGGTGGTACCCGTGCTACTTGTGAGCTGCGTTCATATTTTCTGTAAGAGGAGAGGATGATGCAGTACAATAGAGGTAAGTATTTCCGTCATTTAAGAACCAAGGTTATCAATCCAGTAGGAGAACCACGTGAAACCTCGTTAACAACACCTACACACACGAAAGCAAATACTTGCACCCAATGCGATCAAGGGGGTTGTCAATCCCCTCGGCGGTTATTTGCAAGGATCAAATCTCGTAGTGATAGATAGATAAAATAAAATAACGGTAATAAAATTACAGCAAGGTATTTTTGGATTTTATATATGATAAAAGTAGTCCTGAGGGCCATAATTATCACTAGAGGCTTCTCTCTCGAACAAAAAGCATACGGTGGGTAAACAAATTACTGTTGGGCAATTGATAGAAAAGCGCATAGTTATGACTATATTCAAGGCAATGATCATGTACATAGGCATCACGTCCGAGACAACTAGACCGACTCTTGCCTGCATCTACTTGTTGGGGAACGTAGCATGCAATTTCAAAATTTTTCCTACGATCACACAAGATCTATATAGGGGATGCATAGAAACGAGAGGGGGAGAGTGTGTCCACGCACCCTCATAGACCGAAAGCAGAAGCGTTAGGTTAACATGGTTGATGTAGTCAAACATATTCGCGATCCAACCGATCAAGTACCGAACGTACGACACCTCCGAGTTCAGCACATGTTCAACTCGATGATGTCCCTCGAACTCTTGATCCAACAGAGGGTTGAGGGAGAGTTTCGTCAGCACAATGGCGTGGTGACTGTGATGGTGATGTGATCCCCGCAGGGCTTTGCCTAAGCACTACGACGCTATGACCGGAGGAGTAAACTGTGGAGGGGGCACCACACACGGCTAAGAGAACAACTGTCGTGCTATGGGGTGCCCCCTACCCCCGTATATAAAGGAGGAGGGGAGGAGGCCGCCGTCCTAGAGGGGGCGCACCATGGGGGGAAGCCGAATAGGATTCCAAGTCCTATTCGGCCCCCTTCCTTTCTTACGGAGGGGGAAAGGGGAAGGAAGAAGGAAGAGGAGAAGGAAAGGGGGGCGCGCCCCCACCCCTAGTCCAATTCGGACTCCCCATGGGAGGGGGGCACGACCACCCTTTGTGGGCTGCCTCCCCTCTCCCCTATGGCTCATGTAGGCCCACTACTTTCCCCGGGGGGTTTCGGTAACCCCTCGGTACTCCGAAAAATACCTGAACCACTCCGAAACCATTCCGGTGTCCGAATACCATCGTCCAATATATCAATATTTACCTCTCGACCATTTCGAGACTCCTCGTCATGTCCGTGATCTCATCTGGGACTCCGAACAATCTTCGGTCACCAAAACACATAACTCATAATACAAATCATCACCGAACGCTAAGCGTGCGAACCCTACGGGTTTGAGAACTATGTAGACATGACCGAGACACATGTCCCATCAATAACCAACAACGAAACCAGGATGCTCATATTGGTTCCTACATATTCTACTAAGATCTTTATCGGTCAAACCGCAATGAGAACATACGTCATTCCCTTTATCATCAGTATGTTACTTGCCCGAGATTCAGTCGTATGTATCATCATACCTAGTTCAATATCGTTACTCATTCCGTAATGCATCATCCCACAACTAACTCATTAGTCACATTGCTTGCAAGGCTTATGATGATGTGCATTACCGAGAGGGCCCAGAGATACCTCTCCGATACTCGGAGTGACAAATCCTAATCTTGATATATGCCAACCCAACAAACACCTTCGGAGACACCTGTAGATCATCTTTATAATCACCTAGTTACGTTGTGATGTTTGATAGCACACAAGGTGTTCCTTCGGTATTCGGGACTTGCATAATCTCATAGTCAAAGGAATATGTATAAGTCATGAAGAAAGCAATAGCAATAAAACTTAATGATCATTATGCTAAGCTAACGGATGGGTCTTGTCCATCACATTATTCTCCTAATGATGTGATCCCGTTCATCAAATGACAACACTTGTCTATGGTCAGGAAACTTAAGCATCTTTGATTAACGAGCTAGTCAAGTAGAGGCATACTAGGGACACTTTTTTGTCTATGTATTCACACATGTACTAAGTTTCCGGTTAACACAATTCTAGCATGAATAATAAACATTTATCATGATATAAGTAAATATAAATAACAACTTTATTATTGCCTCTAGGGCATATTTCCCTCAGTCTCCCACTTGCACTAGAGTCATTAATCTAGATTACATTGTGATGATTCTAACACCCATGGAGTCTTGGTGCTGATCATGTTTTGCTCGTGGAAGAGGCTTAGTCAACAGGTCTGCAACATTCAAATCCGTATGTATTTTGCAAATCTCTATGTCTCCCTCCTGGACTTGATCGCGAATGGAGTTGAAGTGTCTCTTGATGTGTTTGGTTCTCTTGTGAAATCTGGATTCCTTCGCTAAGGCAATTGCTCCAGTATTGTTAGAAAAGATTTTCATTGGACCCGATGCACTAGGTATTACACCTAGATCGGATATGAACTCCTTCATCCAGACTCCTTCATTTGCTGCTTCCAAAGCAGCTATGTACTCCGCTTCACACGTAGATTGCGCCACGATGCTCTGCTTGGAACTGCACCAACTGACAGCTCCACGATTCAATATAAATACTTATCCAGTTTGTGACTTAGAGTCATCCGGATCAGTTCAAAGCTAGCATCGACATAACCATTTACGACAAGCTCTTTGTCAACTCCATAAATGAGAAACATATCCTTAGACCTTTGCAGGTATTTTAGGATGTTCTTGACCGCTTCCCAGTGATCCACTTATGGATTACTTTGGTACCTCCTTGCTAAACTTATAGCAAGGCACACATCAGGTCTGGTACACAACATTGCATACATGATAGAACCTATGGCTGAAGCATAGGGAATGACTTTCATTTTCTCTCTATCTTATGCAATGGTCGGGCATTGAGTCTGACTCAACTTCACACCTTGTAACACAGGCAAGGACCCTTTCTTTGACTAATCCATTTTGAACTTCTTCAAAACTTTATCAACGTATGTCCTTTGTGAAAGTCCAATTAAGCATCTTGATCTATCTCTACAGATCTTGATGCCCAATATATAAGCATCTTCACCGAGGTCTTTCATTGAAAAATTCTTATTCAAGTATCCTTTTATGCTACCTAGAAAATCTATATCATTTCCAATCAACAGTATATCATCCACATATAATATTAGAAATGCTACAGAGCTCCCACTCACTTGTAAATACAGGCTTCTCCAAAAGTTTTTATAAAACCATATGCTTTGATTACACTATCCGAACGTATATTCCAACTCCGAGAGGCTTGCACCAGTCCATAAATGGATCGCTGGAGCTTGCACACTTTGTTAGCACCTTTAGGATCGACAAAACCTTCTGGTTGCATCATATACAACTCTTCTTTAAGAAATCCATTAAGGAATGCAGTTTTGATATCCATTTGCCAAATTTTATAATCATAAAATGCGGAAATTGCTAAGATGACTCGGACAGACTTAAGCATCGCTATGGGTGATAAGGTCTCATCATAGTCAACTCCTTGAACTTGTCGAAAACCTTTCACAACAAGTCGAGCTTTGTATACAGTAACATTAACATCAGCGTCAGTCTTCTTCTTGAAGATCCATTTATTTTCTATGGCTTGCCGATCATCGGGCAAGTTAAACGAAGTCCAGACTTTGTTCTCATACATGGATCCCATCTCAGATTTCATGGCCTCAAGCCATTTCGCGGAATCTGGGCTCATCATCGCTTCCTCATAGTTCGTAGGTTCGTCATGGTCTAGTAACACAACTTCTAGAACATGATTACCATACCACTCTAGTGCGGAACGTACTCTGGTTGACCTACGAGGTTCGGTAGTAACTTGATCTGAAGTTTCATGATCATCATCATTAGCTTCCTCACTAATTGGTGTAGGCATCACTGGAACTGATTTCTGTGACAAACCACTTTCCAATTTGAGAGAAGGTACAACTACCTCATCAAGTTCTACTTTCCTCCCACTCACTTCTTCTGAGAGAAACTCCTTCTCTAGAAAGGATCCATTCTTAGCAACAAATATATTGCCTTCGGATCTGTGATAGAAGGTGTACCCAACAGTTTCTTTTGGGTGTCCTATGAAGATGCATTTCTCCGATTTGGGTTCGAGCTTATCAGGCTAAGCTTTTTCACATAAGCATCACAACCCCAAACTTTAAGAAACAACAGCTTAGGTTTCTTGCTAAACCACAATTCATATGGTGTCGTCTCAACGGATTTAGATGGTGCCCTATTTAACGTGAATGCAGCCATCTCTAAAGCATAACCACAAAATGATAGTGGTAAATCAGTAAGAGGCATCATAGACCGCACCATATCTAATAAAGTACGGTTATGATGTTTGGACACACCATTATGCTGTGGTGTTCCAGGTGGCATGAGTTGCAAAACTATTCCACATTGTTTCAAATGAAGACCAAACTCATAACTCAAATATTCGCCTCTGCGATCAGATCGTAGAAACTTTATTTTCTTGTTATGATGATTTTCCACTTCACTCTGAAATTCTTTGAACTTTTCAAATGTTTCAGACTTATGTTTCATTAAGCAGATATATCCATATCTTCTCAAATCATCTATGAAGGTCAAAAAATAACGATACCCTCCGCGAGCCTCAACACTCATCAGACCGCATACATCGGTATGTATTATTTCCAATAAGTCAGTGGCTCACTCAATTGTTCCAGAGAACGGAGTCTTAGTCATCTTGACCATGTGAAAGCACAAGTGCTCCCCTGGTGATTTTGGTAATTAATGTCAACATATCTCTTGTTGCACTAATACTTTCATCTAGCATATTTCAGATAAGTCCAACAGTGGAGTGGCATGGACTAGAGGATGTGGGAACCCTTCAAGATGATGAAGACAAATGATTGGCACAAGATCAAAGCTCAGGACTCTACTTCTTTCATTTTAGTCATCCAAGATCACATTGAATCCATAGGAAAGCCAATACTATTAAGAGGGGATGAGGTGTTGCTTAATGGCTTGCTTGCTTGAAGTGCTTAGTGATATGCTCCAAAGCCCTCAACCACTTTCTCATATCCACATTTGTCCCAAACCAAAAGTCAAACTCGGCCCCACCAAAACTTTCTATCCGGCGCCACCGAGTTCACTTGACATAGCCACTGCCACAAACCCTAGTCTTTTCGGTCCCACCGATAGGGATCTCGGTCTCACTGAGATGGGATTGTAATCTCTCTATTTCCCTTCGTAACGTTTTGGTCCAACCGAGATGAGCGATTGGTCCCACCGAGATTGCAACACAAACTCAGTGTTTCCCTTTTGTAACGTTTCGGTCCTACCGAGAGAGTGAATCGGTCCCACCGAGATTGCCTGACCAACTCTCTGGTTAGTCCGTTACCAAAATCAGTCTCACCGAGTTTGTGTAACCGGTCTCACCAATATTACGTTATGACCTAACCCTAATGATATCGGTCCCACCGAGTTGACATGTCGGTCCCATCGAAAACCCTAACAGCCACATTATGAACTAAATCGGTCTGATCGAGTTGTATGATTCGGTCCCACCGAGTTTGGTGATTTGTGTGTAATGGTTAGATTTTGTGTGGAGGCTATATATACCCCTCTACCCACTCTTCATTCGTGGAGAGAGCCATCAGAACATGCCTACACTTCCAACATACATTTTCTGAGAGAGAACCACCTACACTTGTGTTGAGGTCAAGATACTTCATTCCAACCACATAAATCTTGATCTCTAGCCTTCCCCAAGTTGCTTTCCACTCAAATCATCTTTCCACCAAATCCTATCCTATGAGAGAGAGTTGAGTGTTGGGGAGACTATCATTTGAAGCACAAGAGCAAGGAGTTCATTATCAACACACCATTTGTTACCTCTTGGAGAGTGTCATCTCCTATATTGGTTAGGTGTCACTTGGGAGCCTCCGTCAAGATTGTGGAGTTGAACCAAGGAGTTTGTACTGGCAAGGAGATCACCTACTTCGTGAAGATCTACCCTAGTGAGGCAAGTCCTTTGTGGGCGATGACCATGATGGGATAGACAAGGTTGCTTCTTCGTGGACCCTTCGTGGGTGGAGCCCTTCGTGGACTCGCGCAACCGTTACCATTCGTGGGTTGAAGTCTCCATCAACGTGGACTAGCAAAAAGGCCCGTGCTTTGCAATGGGAGAAAAGAAATCCTCTCATATCGCTAGATGGGTGCGTGGCCGGTTGGCAGATTATGAGATCGAACTCTTCCATGGGCAATTTTATTTTTTGCCAGCTCTTCGGACCTGGGCCATAGTGCGCCGACAGGTGGGCTTCCTGCGTTGGGCCAGAACGGGTGGCAACTAACTAAACAAAATAGCGTATGTGAAATTAATTGAAGCGGGACCAAACAAAGCGGGACCAAACCAAGAATATCACCTCCTTTTAATAGTAGGTATAGATGTACGATAGCACCACCTATCGGAACCACGCCAAAAATCTCCATGTCTCCAATTGCGTTTGCACACTCCAATCCACCATCCCTTTACATTCTTGCAACTTGCATGATTTACTTTCCGCTGCTCATATACTCTTGTCATGCTTGCTTGATATGTATTGTGAATGTTCAAACTTGTGCCAAAACTCCACTTCAACTTAAAGAAATTAAGAACTACAACTTTTCTTGCCAAGAGTCTATTCACCCCCCTCTAGACACCTCTTCTCGATCCTGATTCTGTTGATAAAGGGGTGTTGAGGCAGCTGAAGGTACGCGACGAAGGGGTTGCTCCTCACGAGCCACCGGGGCCCTGAGCCTCGGGAGGCTCTGGGGGTCCAGACGGTTCCTTGAGGACCGTCGCCATCTCCGCCAGGACTACGTGATACCTGTCCTCCCGACCCGCCATGATGCTCCGCAGGTTGCGCTGGAAGGCAGCAGCCACGCTCGGCAGGCCGAATGGCATGTGAACGTAGCTTTGTGGTGGGTCCTCGCAGCGTCCCACACGCGAAGGCCAGAAGAGCTCCTGAGACACGGCCCCGTTGAGCCCTGGGATGTCGATGCAGACGCGCAGCTCACCACCCTCGCCTGGGTGGGGAGCGACGCCAGATGGGCGGCGGTCGCCGCGAATCGCTCTTGCTTCCTGAAACTCCTGAGTGGTCTTGGTGATGAACTCTTGAGTGCTGGGCGCTCCTCGCCCCGTGTCCTCCCGAGGGAAACGTGTTAGGAAGCACGCCTCCAAATGGTGACCGAGGGCCTCCCTCGTAATGTTGGCAAGGTCAGAGGCCCTCCAGAAGATAGCCCCCGAGCCCTGCCCGAGGAGGGCGCCGGGCACACATTCCTATGAGATAGAGGGAGGCGCCCCAGGTGCGGGCGCTGATCCTGACGTGGTGCCACTTGCAGCGCCGTTCTCCTGAGGCCTAGTACGGAGTAGCTGCTTCTTCTTGGGGATGGCCTTAGGAGGGTACTTGCCCTTGCTGTTGGGGTCGTCGATTGCTGCAGCTTGAAAGGCACGCTCGAGGGAGCACACCGCGTCTCTTTCTTCGCAGGGGACTATGATGATGCCGCCGCTTCCTGGCATCTTGAGGATGTTGTAGCTATGGTGGGTCACCGCCATGAACTTTGCTAGGGATAGATACCCGAGGATGGCATTGTACGACAGGCGGATGTGGGCGACGTCGAAGTCGATGAGCTCGGTGCGGTAGTTGTTGCGCTTTCCGTAGGTGACTGGGAGGCGGACCTGACCTATCGGGGTGGTGGAGCCATCGGTTACTCCTGAGAAAGGCTTGGTAGGCTGAAGCTAATCATAGGGCACTTGAAGGTTGTCGAACATCTCGACGGACAGGACGTTAAGCCTTGCGCTACCGTCAATGAGAGTCTTGGTGACTTGCACGTTGCTGATGACTGGTGAACTGAGCATCAGGAGAGCGCCAGTGGTGGCCGCGCACTTGAGCTAGTCTGCCGAGCTGAAGGTAATAGCGCACTTGGACCACCTGAGTGGGCATGTAGCCTCGAGCTTGGGAAGGTCTGCGTTCACCTCGCGAGCGAACTGCTTGAAGATACGCTATGAGGCTGGGGCTTGAGCTCAGCCCAAGATGCAGGCAATAGCACGCGGCTCCTGGAAGCCCCCAGCCCCCTCGTCTTGGTGGTGGTGGTCATTCCTTCTTGGTGGTGGCAGAAGTGGAGGAAGCCCAACATTACCCTGAGGACGGTCCTCGCGAGGCTGATCCCTCCAGGCACCTTCACGAGGCTGATCCCGCCAGCGGTCCTCACGAGGCTGGTCGCGCCACTCCTGGCGTGGGCCTCGGTCATCCCAGCGTCCTCCGCCACGTCCTCCTCCTCGGCCGTAGCCTCGGTCGTTGCGCTCGGGCGTCGACCGAAGCGTCCATCGTGAATGGCCCTGAGCTCTTGACAATCGTTGGTGTTGTGGCTGTGCATGTTGTGGAAGGCGCAGAACGGTCGGCTGCTCTTGGATGACTCAGGCTGGTCCCTACCGCGCTTCGTGTCCGGCTTTACCGCGAGTACGGCCGCTCCCTTGCACTTCACATCCTTGGCCTTGGCTTTCTCCTCTTCCAGGTCGGCAGCCAGGATCTCGAGAAGGGAAAGGTGCCCTTCCTCAGCTCTTGCACACTTGGTCTCCAAGTTGAACAACTCCAGGGATGTGCACAACTCCTCGTGGATGGCGAGCTCCTCCTTCATCTTGACGTTGCGAACGCCATCGGAGAACGCAGAGATGATGGCCTCGTCCGTCACCTTGGGGATCTTGAGACGAACGTTGTTGAAGCGCTGGATGTACTTCTGGAGGGTTTCCCCTGGTTGTTGCTTGACGCGGCGCAGGTCACCCGTGGCCGGTGGGCGGTCGCGAGTGCCCTGGAAGTTGGCGACGAAACGGCTGCGCATCTCATTCCAGGAAGAGATGGAGCCTGGAGGCAGATTCAGGAGCCACGAGCGTGCGCCATCCTTGAGAGCCATGGGGAACCAGTTCGCCATGACTTCATCGTCGCCGTTGGCCGCCTCGATGCTTAGCTCGTATAGCTGCAGGAACTCCGCGGGGTCGGGGGTGCCGTCATAGCACGAAGGTAGGTCTAGCTTGAACTTGCCTGGCCATGCGACACTATGCAGCTCGGGGTGAAAGCGCGGCAGCCCGCGGTAGCCACCGGGACCCTTTGCTGATGTGGAGCCTGGCCCTGACGCCCTCGCACCGCCATCACAGGCGGCGCAAGGTCTTGTCGCAGCAGCGTCGGGAGCGCATGAGCGTTTTCTTGCGGACGAGGGACTTCTTGGCAGCTTCCTTCTTCGCGTACGAGCGCCCGACGTGGCGGATCACGCTGGGGGGCCGCACGCCTTGGCGCCAGGGCGCCTTCTTGGGGCAGAGGTGGTGGAGGCGCTCCATGAGCCACGTCGCCCGCAGCTGGTGGAGGGCGAGGCAGCAAGAGGGACGACACAGGGGAGCCCCCTGCGACGCTGACAAGCTCGGCGATGCAGTCGATCCAGTCCTCGTAGAGGTCGTCGATGGGGCGGAAGTGCAGGAGTTCGCACGCCATGCACAGCGCGGCCTGCGTGTCCGTGGGAGCGCGACGGGCATGAGACGACGAGCCGGCCGGGTCAGCGATGGAGTGGCGGTGTGGCCGCCCCGCCGCACCGGGGGGTGCAGCGAGGAGGCTTGCTTCTCATTCCCCACCGAGCCGGTGACGGCGTTGGTGGCAGGCGACGGAGAACGACGGGGTGGCCCGCCGATGGGAGTCGTCTAAACGATGCGGGCGGCGAGGGCGGCCCGGCGCTCAGCGCGAGCTCGGCGAGCGTCCGACATGGAGGTGACGAAGCGACGGGACGCGGAGCGACGGAAGGAAAGCTTCGGCGCACCCCTACCTGGCGCGCCAAATGTCAGATTTCGGGTTCCGGCAAAAACCTCAAGGTTCGAACACTGGGGTGCGTGCAAAGATCTCCCCCTACCAACTCACGCCCTCAAAGGCAAGCTCGATGAACTCGCAACACAAGGGACACAAGATTTATACTGGTTCGGGCCATCGTTGTGGTGTAATACCCTACTCCAGTGTGGTGTGGTGGATTGCCTCTTGGGCTGAGGATGAACAATACAAGGGGAAGAACAACCTCCTGAGGCGAGGTGTTCTTGTGCTTGGTGGGTGTGAGATTAAGGATGGAATGGATCCGATCCAAGATGAGGTCGATCCCCTAGCTTTGGTGGTGGCTAGTCCTGTTTATAGAGGCCCTGGTGTAGGATCGAAAGTATGTCTAGAGGGGGGGTGATTAGACTACTTGACCAAATAAAAACTTAACCTTTTCCCAATTTTAGTTCTTGGCAGATTTTAGCTATTGTAGGACAAGTCAAGCAATCATCACACAATTCAAGCAAGCATGCAAAGAGTATATTGGCAGCGGAAAGTAAAGCATGCAACTTGCAAGAATGTAAAGGGAAGGGTTTGGAGAATTCAAACGCAATTGGAGACACGGATGTTTTTCCCGTGGTTCGGATAGGTGGTGCTATCCTACATCCACGTTGATGGAGACTTCAACCCACAAAGGGTAACGGTTGCGCGAGTCCACGGAGGGCTCCACCCACGAAGGGTAACGGTTGCGTGAGTCCATGAAGGGCTCCACCCACGAAGGGTCCACGAAGAAGCAACCACCCACAAAGGGTCCACGAAGAAGCAACCTTGTCTACCCACCATGGCCATCGCCCACAAAGGACTTGCCTCACTAGCGGTAGATCTTCACGAAGTAGGCGATCTCCTTGCCCTTACAAACTCCTTGGTTCAACTCCACAATCTTGTCGGAGGCTCCCAAGTGACACCTAGCCAATCTAGGAGACACCACTCTCCAAGAAGTAACAAATGGTGTGTAGGTAATGAACTCCTTGATCTTGTGCTTCAAATGATAGTCTCCCCAACACTCAACCCTCTCTCATAGGATTTGGATTTTGTGGAAAGAATATTTGAGTGGAAAGCAACTTGGGGAAGGCTAGAGATCAAGATTCATATGGTAGGAATGGAATATCTTGGTCTCAACACATGAGTAGGTGGTTCTCTCTCAGAACATATGAGGTGGAATTGTGTATGTGTTCTGATGGCTCTCTTTACGAATGAAGAGGAGGTGGAGGGGTATATATAGCCTCCACACAAAATCCAACCGTTACACACAGTTTTCCAATCTCGGTGGGACCGAATCAACAAACTCGGTCGGACCGAAAAGGTAAACCTAGTGACCGTTAGAGATTTTCGGTGGGACTGACAGCAACTCGGTAGGACCGATATGGTTAGGGTTTGGGCATAACGTAATCTCGGTGAGACCGATTACACAAACTCGGTGAGACCGAATTTGGTAATTAGCTAACCAGAGAGTTGGTCAGGCAAACTCGGTGGGACCGATTTGCTCTTTCGGTGAGACCGAAAAGTTACAAAAAGGAAACACTGAATTTACATTGCAATCTCGGTGGGAGCGATCCGCTCTTTCAATGAGACCGAAAAGTTACGAAAGGGAAACAGAGAGTTTGCAATCCCATCTCGGTGAGACCGAGATCCCTATCGGTAGAACCGAATTGCTAGGGTTTGGCAGTGGCTTATGACAAGTGAAACTCGGTGGCGCCGGATAGAAATAATCGGTAGGACCGAGTTTGGCTTAGGGTTTAGGTCATATGTGGATATGGGAAAGTAGTTGAGGGTTTTGGAGCATATCACTAAGCACATGAAGCAAGAGGCTCATTAAGCAACACCTCATCCCTCCTTGATAGTATTGGCTTTTCCTAAAGACTCAATGTGATCTTGGATCACTAAAATATAAAATGAAGAGTCTTGAGCTTTTGAGCTCGAGCCAATCCTTTGTCCTTAGCATTTTGAGGGTTCCACTTTCACCATCCATGCCATGCCAATCATTGAGCTTTCCTGAAATAATGATCTTGGAATAGCATTAGCTCAATGAGCTATATGTTGTTATGAATTACCAAAACCACCTAGGGATAGTTGCACTTTCAATCTCCCCCCTTTTTGGTAATTGATGACAACATATAGATCAAAGCTTTGACAAATGATAATAAGCATGAAATATATCGTCGCTTTGAGAAGTATGTGACAAGTAAGAGCTCCCCCTAAATTTGTGCATATTTAAAATTTGCTTTGGACTGCAAATGCACAAGGAGTTAGAGTCATGGGTTACTCTTCCATGTCACATACATCTTGGTGGAGCGCTTAAAATGATAAGAATGAAATACATGCACTCATCACCAAGAATAGTGAATGATCACATAAGATAGATAAGATAATAGCATTAAGCAAACATTAAGTGTAGCTTATGATCAAACACATGATCATCAATGTCTCACAGATAATGACGTAGTATCTCAAGCACTCAAAAGCAAACAAAGTTCGAAAAACCACCAAATAAAGCAAGAGAGAAAAAAGCAACACTCTCTCTCTGGAAGCCTATGATCTATACATTTTCTCCCCCTTTGGCAACAAGTTACCAAAAAGTTCCTAGAAAATGCATAGTGTTAAGTCGACGCTCAGGCTTGATCTTCAGGTGGTGGTGGAGTCTGGATCACTCCAAGGACGAAGGCTTCCGTAGACGCTGAAGTAGACGCTGGAGTTGGAGCTGAAGTAGACGCTGGAGCAGGTGGAACTAAGGCTGTAGCTGGTGCAGAAGTGGTGGCTCTGGGGTCAGTAACTGGCACTGCAGACGACCTCGGACCTCGTGGCACTCTGGCAAAGGCATCAGTTGTAGTCCTGCCTCTCCTCTCCTGCATGTCATCTTGGAGCTGCTCCACTGCAGTCTGAATCTCTGTCACCTTGACATCCAAGTCATAGAACTTTTGTTCCATGATTCTCTCTAGGCTTGCCTGGTTCTGAGTTAGGGTGGCTAGACCTTTCTCAATCCGCAGGGTGGATGCAATCAGGTAACCAAGCTGCTCTTGTTTGGTTTTCAAGAAATACTCAGATGCCTCCTCTTGAGTTGGCATCTTGGCAGCTTTCTCCTTCCTTGCCTTCTCCTTCTTGGCTTGTGCTTGGGCAGATGATGGCTCATTCTCAGTCATGTCAACTTGATTATCCTCAAAATCTGGACGGATGGGCAAGTGTTCCTTGTCCAATAAGTATATGCCCGTGCCCATCTTGGAGTTAATGAGCTCCTGAATTTGTGGGGCATACCCAGAACTCCTCTTCTGGTCTGCCGCTGTCCTCTTGATTGTCTCTACCATGAGGCTCATCACCTTAAACTTCTGTGGCACATCAAAGATATGTAGCAAGTTGATTGCATGGCCTCTGATCATCTTGTGATCTCCAGACTTGGGCAAGAGAGTGTGCCTCAATATCCAATTGATGGTTGGCAGCCCTGACAGAAGATAGTGCACAGACCCAAACTTGAAAGTGTCAAGTGCCTCGTTTGGAATTTCCTTGTACATGTTGGACATAGAGTTGTGGTCTTGGCATAAATGTCCAAGTCATCCTCATGCTCCTCTGGGGCATTGATGAGTTGTGCCCATTCAGCAACTGTTGACTGATATCTGGTTCCTTCTGACATCCATGTTATCCTACCATCTGGATAAAAATGTGCTGTGGAGTAGAACTGCATGATAAGCTCCTCATTCCACTTTGTGAGCTTCTGCCCAACAAAGTCTGCTACTCCACAAGCATTGAAGCTGTCATACACTCCAGGGTAGTACTCTTCGTTTTCCTTGATGTACCCCCAATCAACCCATCTCATGTCACAAACTATGGGCTTCTTATCAAGTAGCACTATCTGATAGAAGTCCTGCTGTTCCTTGGTGTGAAATCTGTAGTCCACAACAGTTCTTCTCCTTGAAGCATACGGGTCTGCTTCTCTCCACTTCCTGATCCCTGAATCTCTCCTGAGTTTCATATCCTTAGCCACAGGATGAGCATCGTTGTGGTCTGGGATCTTGGGCTTGAGTTTTCTGAGAACTTGCTCTTCATCATCTTCTTCAACAATAGTCTCAGGCACTGGGGCCTTGTTCTTCTCAGTTGCAGGTATGCTCCTCGTATTTCTCTTTGGTGCAGACTTGGGCTTGGAGGCAGCTTTGGGTGCTTCTTTGGGCTTAGATGTGGCAGCCCCTGATCTTATAGCATCACCCATAAGCTTAGGTGCCTTAGGTGCTGGTGCAGCAACCTCTTCTTCTTCCTCTTCTTCCATGATGGAAGCCTTTCCAAGCACTCTGGCTACGGTCTTCTTGACCCTTTCCTTCCTTTTCTTGCCTTCAGCAGCAACTGGCTCTTTGGGAGTGGGCTTCTCAGTTGAAGCTCTGGCCTTTGACATAGGCTGCCTGCCTGCTAGCCTTTTGACTTTCAACCCTGGCTTTGTGCCTTGAGCTGACTCAACTCTCTTTGAAGTGGCTTCCTCTTCCTTTGCCACATAATCTTCATCCTCAGAATCTGAAGTTCTCTTCTTCCTCTGTCTGGTGACAGCTTTTGGCAAATTGCTAGGGGTGCTCCTGCTGCCTTCATCAGAAGAACTGGAGGGACTAGTGCCCTCACTCATGTGCACTTGCTTTTCTGACACATTCTGGCTGTCACTTTGGTCTGACATGATGAACAAGCTGACTGCTGACCCTGTGAATAGTTTATAGATGAGGTAGAGTGGATGAGCATCACAAAATGCAGAGATTTTTGCAAAAGAATGATCCAAAAACTTAGTTTTAGTTTCCCACTGAAATCATCTCGGATCTACCGATTTTTAAACTCGGTGATACCGAAGCAGTTTTGGCACCTAAACTAGTGAACTCGGTCAGACCGAGTCACAGTTCGGTGGCACCGAGACTGCTAGGGTTTCACAAAGTTCCAAAATTGGTCAAACCGATAAGTAATTCTCGGTCAGACCGAGTCTCACTTGTGCAATGGCATAAGCCAAATCGGTGGGACCGAGTTTTTCAACTCGGTGGGTCCGAGATGGTTTCGGCGGAAACCTAACCCTAAAATTTTCGAATCAAACCTAATCTACGAGCGCATTGACTGGATAGGAGTGTTTCAATCGTGGCAAGAATCATGATGATCACAATGTGCTAAGAATCGGATTGGAGAATAGCACAAAGATCGAGTCCATACCCTAGTTCGGCGGAGACTCGCTACAGCGGCAACGGTGGGGTAGAATTCCGTTGACGGTGATGGAGACCAGCGACTGGAGGCGGTTGGTGGCGAGGAGACAATCCGGAGACCACATTGGCAGAGCAGGCTATCGCGCGGGCGAAGGGGTTCGGAGAAATTTCCAAAATTTTGCCCGTGACTATATATAGCCTGACCCTGTCGGTGTGACCGAGTGGAACAACTCGGTGGCACCAAGATTCATAACTGCAAGCAGTTACTGAAACTCGGTGTGACTGAAAGGTTCAAATCGGTTGCACCGAGATCGAAAACCTAGATCAACTTAATGATCTCGGTAGGACCGAAAGTGGGGTATCGGTCAGACCGAGAATCATAAAGAGGTTTTGGAAGTTTAAGACTATGACGAATCGGGGACTCCGAGCGCTCCTCACACAGAGTGGTTCGAATCTGACTTGATCAAATTTTGTGATGTAGCATGAATAGAGTTTGAGACGAGAAAAGCACAGATAGCTAGAGGAGGTTCTTAGGCATTCTTGTCCATCCACTTGGCAAAAGGAAATAAAACCAAACAATCAAAACAACAAGTGGATGTCCTCGAATGAGTAAAATATTCAACCAGCATGCTCACACAATAAGATGGAAAATGAAATATGTGACAAGGCATGCACAACCAGTTCTAGCATCTATCAAGCAATTTGCGATGACAAGGTCATCTATATATGAGTATATTGACTTAGGAGTCAAGTGAGAACACTTGATCGTAGGTCATACTCATCGTTTAAGCTCAAGTGGGGTTGGCACTTTTACATAAAGCATTGTTGTGTTCACATCTTTAGAGTGGCTTTAGCTCAAGTCTTAGAGTAAAGCTCCCCCTAGATGTGATATCCCCCCTTAGAGGGATGAACTAACCTCGGGTTTTGTCGATGATGACTTCATGTAGATGTTGAAGATGTGGATGCTCAATGTTGATGTAGATCACTTGGAGCTATCCATTTGAGTGAATTGCACTTTCAATACCTACATGGGTTAGTCCCACAAGGAACAAACAAGGATATCCATAGACATAGAGTGATGCACACACAAGATGATGTCCATGAAAACTTTTAGGTTACCTTGTCCCTTGTCTTACCAACAAGAGGGTTTGTGACTCCTTGAACTAGTGCAAGATGTGGAAGTTGATTGCACTTGTTCTTGCCAAAATGATAAGAGTGAAGTATGTTGGTGGAGTCACCCTCAAGAACTCTCTAGTTCTTCTTCTTTTGGATCCACACCATCTTGATGGGAATCCTTGGAGTTGTAGTCGTACTTGATGAAGTGGAACTTGAAGTAGTCTTGGGAATCCACTTGACTAAGGTCTTAGGAGCTTCTTCAAATGCATCAATTTCCTCTTGAAGCTTGTCCTTGCCTTTTTGCTTGTAGTCTTGTGGTGGAAGATCATCTTGAGCTTGTGTCCCCTTGAAAGAAGTATCATACTTCTCTTGTTGAGGAACAAACTTTGTCTTGGGGTATTGATCTTCTTCCCACTCAACTCCATTGGCATTGAACTTTCGTTCAAAATCAACACCTTGATTCTTCCGGTGCATTCCTTGCTTGCGCACAATTTCCTCGAATTGCGTACTCCCGGCAAGGCTTTTGTACACTCCTTTCTCTATAATTCCCTTCAATAAGGTATTTTCTTGCTCAAGTGTAACTTGGCTAAGAGAATCATTAGTGGAATCAAGAGAACTACTAGAAGCAACAATATTGGATTTAGCATGATCATTGTTACTGCTACAGGAAGAATCTTTCTTGTTCTTGTTACTAGACTTGACTTGAGGCATGTAAGTGGATAAGAGTAAACGCTTGGCAATGTAAGAAGAACTTTTCTTGCGGAGATCATCATTGATTGCTTTTAAGAACTCATGCTCTTGCTCAAGATTGAGCTTTTCAAAGCGTAATTTCTCATGAGCTCTTAAAAGTTCTCGATGATCTTCGAAGATAGTTTCATGAGCTAACTTAAGAGTGTTTAGTTCTTTAGTTAGAGACTCAATATTCTCCTTATCATTGTCATTCGTTTTATCTTGATTAGCATGATTAATTGACGTTTCATCATAGTATTCATCACTAGAGTTGTCAACAAGCAAATCATCACCTAACAAGTCATCTTCATCACTATTGAAATCAACATACTCGGGATGTGTTACCTTAGGACCTTTGGCCATGAAGCATCTTCCAATTCCTTCATTTGGTGAGTCAAATATGTCGTAGGAGTTGGTTGACACAAGTGCTAGACCGGCAACACCTTCATCTTGAGTATCTTCGGAGTCGGAGTGATAACTTCTCTCGGAGTGGCTGTCGGAGTCGGAGCCGGATACCCATTCACCAACATGAGCTTGATGTCTTCGTTTTGTGTAGCTCCTTGATGATTTTTCCTTTCTTTCCGAATCCTTGCTTCTCCGTGAGTATCTTCGTTCATAACGATCATCTCTACTCCTTCTCTCTCTGGGTGGTGATTCTTTGCTTTTTCTTTTTGGAGAATCTTCTCTTCTCCTGTAGGGAGCCGTACACTCATTGGAATAGTGTCCGGGTCTTCCATAACTGTAGCAGTTTCGCTCTCGACTAGAAGATCTTTTGTCATTGTAGGACCTTGACTTGAAGCTTCTATCTTTGCTTCTACTCTTGTAGAACTTGTTGAAGTTCTTCACCATTAAGCTCAATTCTTCATTGAAGTTTTGTTTCTCACTTGATGATGTAGGGGCTTCACATGAGGCTTTGTAGGCACCACTTGATTTGTTGTGAAGTTCCTCTTTATCCTTAAGTGACATCTCATGAGCAACAATTCTTCCAATCACCTCCGTTGGCTTGAGATCTTTGTAATTGGGCATCATTTGGATCAATGTGCACACGGTATTATATTTTCCATCCGAGGCTCTTAGAATCTTCTTGATGATGAATCTATCGGTCATCTCTTCACTTCCTAAGCCGGCAATCTCATTTGTGATGAGAGCAAGCCTAGAGTACATTTCAGCGACACCTTCACCATCCTTCATTTTGAACTTGTCAAGTTGACTTTGAAGCACATCCAACTTGGATTCCTTGACGGAGTCGGTACCTTCGTGCATATCAATCAAAGTGTCCCAAATTTCCTTTGCATTCTCAAGACGGATGATTTTGTTGAATTCTTCGGGGCATAATCCATTGAAGAGAATATCACAAGCTTGAGCATTGTATTGCAACATCTTCAACTCATCTGCGGTAGCTTCACGGTTTGGTTCTTTCCCATCAAAGAAGTCACCTTGCAAACCAACACACACAATAGCCCAAACAGCGGGGTTATGTCCAAGAATATGCATTTTCATTTTATGCTTCCAACTAGCAAAATTAGTACCATCAAAGTAAGGACCTCTACGGTGATAATTTCCCTCGCTAGACGCCATACTCTCCTAGGTTGTGAAACCAAGGCTATGACCACCAAAAGCTATGGAGATCAAAGCAAATGGAGACCAAAGCTCTGATACCACTTGTAGGATCGAAAGTATGTCTAGAGGGGGGGGGGTGATTAGACTACTTGACCAAATAAAAACTTAACCTTTTCCCAATTTTAGTTCTTGGCAGATTTTAGCTATTGTAGGACAAGTCAAGCAATCATCACACAATTCAAGCAAGCATGCAAAGAGTATATTGGCAGCGGAAAGTAAAGCATGCAACTTGCAAGAATGTAAAGGGAAGGGTTTGGAGAATTCAAACGCAATTGGAGACACGGATGTTTTTCCCGTGGTTCGGATAGGTGGTGCTATCCTACATCCACGTTGATGGAGACTTCAACCCACAAAGGGTAACGGTTGCGCGAGTCCACGGAGGGCTCCACCCACGAAGGGTAACGGTTGCGCGAGTCCACGGAGGGCTCCACCCACAAAGGGTCCACGAAGAAGCAACCACCCACAAAGGGTCCACGAAGAAGCAACCTTGTCTATCCCACCATGGCCATCGCCCACGAAGGACTTGCCTCACTAGCGGTAGATCTTCACGAAGTAGGCGATCTCCTTGCCCTTACAAACTCCTTGGTTCAACTCCACAATCTTGTCGGAGGCTCCCAAGTGACACCTAGCCAATCTAGGAGACACCCCTCTCCAAGAAGTAACAAATGGTGTGTAGGTAATGAACTCCTTGCTCTTGTGCTTCAAATGATAGTCTCCCCAACACTCAACTCTCTCTCATAGGATTTGGATTTTGTGGAAAGAAGATTTGAGTGGAAAGCAACTTGGGGAAGGCTAGAGATCAAGATTCATATGGTAGGAATGGAATATCTTGGTCTCAACACATGAGTAGGTGGTTCTCTCTCAGAACATATGAGTTGGAATTGTGTATGTGTTCTGATGGCTCTCTTTACGAATGAAGAGGAGGTGGAGGAGTATATATAGCCTCCACACAAAATCCAACCGTTACACACAGTTTTCCAATCTCGGTGGGACCGAATCAACAAACTCGGTCGGACCGAAAAGGTAAACCTAGTGACCGTTAGAGATTTTCGGTGGGACTGACATGCAACTCGGTAGGACCGATATGGTTAGGGTTTGGGCATAACGTAATCTCGGTGAGACCGATTACACAAACTCGGTGAGACCGAATTTGGTAATTAGCTAACCAGAGAGTTGGTCAGGCAAACTCGGTGGGACCGATTTGCTGTTTCGGTGAGACTGAAAAGTTACAAAAAGGAAACACTGAATTTACATTGCAATCCAGTGGGACCGATCCGCTCTTTCGGTGAGACCGAAAAGTTACGAAAGGGAAACAGAGAGTTTGCAATCCCATCTCGGTGAGACCGAGATCCCTATCGGTAGAACCGAATAGCTAGGGTTTGGCAGTGGCTTATGACAAGTGAAACTCGGTGGCGCCGGATAGAAATAATTGGTAGGACCGAGTTTGGCTTAGGGTTTAGGTCATATGTGGATATGGGAAAGTAGTTGAGGGTTTTGGAGCATATCACTAAGCACATGAAGCAAGAGGCTCATTAAGCAACACCTCATCCCTCCTTGATAGTATTGGCTTTTCCTAAAGACTCAATGTGATCTTGGATCACTAAAATATAAAATGAAGAGTCTTGAGCTTTTGAGCTCGAGCCAATCCTTTGTCCTTAGCATTTTGAGGGTTCCACTTTCACCATCCATGCCATGCCAATCATTGAGCTTTCCTGAAATAATCATCTTGGAATAGCATTAGCTCAATGAGCTATATGTTGTTATGAATTACCAAAACCACCTAGGGATAGTTGCACTTTCACCTGGTCCTCTTCCCAAATATTGAGCGGGAAGGGAGCCAACAATGGCCAATTTGAAAGGGGAGAACTAGTACAAGTTATCCTGACAAAAGAAGTCTTCGCCTGCCAAAGGCTCTGGTGATGACGCCACCTTGGGCTCCATGGTGATCTCTGTCTTGCCGTCCTGCTGGTCTTGGTCTCGTTGCACCGATATGGAAACCTTTGCTTGACGCCTCGGTACTCTTCTTCTATGCTTGCCTCCTTAGCACCAAAGAGGAAACAAGGACACTGTGCGCGCTGGCACCCGCCTGGTCTTAGTCGTCATGGCTCACGTCATTGGAACCTCGCGAGGTTTCCCTAGCCTCGATCTCTCCGCCCCTCGTGAGCCAGCCTGGTGAGGCCGCTCCTGAGGAGGTCTTGTGTCGTTCGCCTCGCAAGGCTTGGCCCCTCGCGAGGGTCTTGAATGCTTGTTGGTGAAGATGGGCCATACGGGCCCGCTCGCAGAGCCACGCCGTGGGCCGTAGGTAGGCAAGTCTAGGGACCCCCGGTCCGAGAACACCGACAGTAGCCCCCGGGCCCAAGGCACGCTCGGGCTTGGCTTCGAGGCGAAGCCGAAGGGCATGTGCGGAGCGCCGCGGGCCCCAATAGCCTGCAGCCTTGGTCGACGCATGGCGGTTGATTGGGCGTGGGCTTCTCCGCTTCCCCATGCTGCCTTGATACCCACCTGGCTAGGCAGCCACCGCGGTCTACACGGTTTCCCTCCCGTTGTTGCTGCGCACTATCCAATTCTTCCGCTTCCTCAGAGCTCAGCCTCTCCCCCCGATCTGATCTGAGCTCAATCCTCCCATTGCCATGGCACCGGAAAAGTCAGAGAAAGGGAAGAGTCCCCTGTCCTCCGCCGGGCTACACCCGGCCGTTGAGCGTGCCGTTGGCAGGTCGCTGGTGCTCAACCAATAAGCCATGGACAAGGTGCGTCCCATGCTCGCCTCTAGCTTCAATGAGTGGGGAAGAACGGTGGCCTGGCCCGCGTCTCGTGCTCGTATTGACCGGGCAGCCACCAAGGTCCCATTCTTCATCGACGCCCATTGGGCTGGCTTGGTTCCTCCTTTCTCCACCTTCTTGAACGCAGTGCTTTCCCATTATCAGATCCACATGCTGCACCTTGATCCCCAATCCGTGACCCTTCTTGCTGTATTTGCCTTTGTTTGCGAGGCCTTGGTAGGCATTGCTCCTTCTGTGGCCCTTCTCCGCTACTTCTTCTCGTTGCACCTAATTGATCCCCGGCAGAGCTCAGGATGCCTGAACTTTCAGGCTGTGGCGGTGACAGCTGGTGCGGGGATTGACTTCAAGCTCCAATCATCCACGAGCAAGTTTCGGACACGGTGGGTATTTGTTGATGTCAGAGTGCTAAGCCCCCTGCTCTCTTCACCGTCAGCGCCCGCCATTCGTAGCTCCGGTTGGTGCCACCAAAGGCTCGCCGATTCGCGCCTTGCCCCCGTCTGGCTGAGGCTGAAGAGGCTCAAGGACCTTGACGTGACCGCACCTATGGTGGTGAAGGAGTTCGTCCGGTGCCGAATCGCTCCGCTTCAGCGCCACTCTCGACTGATGTGGGCCTGGCTCAACAGCAAGGACCACATGAGTCAGGAGTCCGGGCTCCCCCTTGAGGTGCGACAAATGGTGCTCAAGGTCCTGACGGGTGTCCCGTTGCGAGATGACATGCCAAGGAAGAGTTGCCTTCTGTACCGCTGCTTGAACAAGGCGACATTCATGGAGCAGATGCCCTCCTTCGATGAGTGGGGGCTGCGTCTAGTCGGTCTGGTGGGGCCCCATGAGAACCCCGTCGACGTGGTTCCCCTCCTTGCTGCTGGCGCCGAGCTCGCCCCAAGGGTGGATGCAGGGGGGCGAGCACCGCCGGAGGCCGATGGAGCAGGTGCCGAGGTGCTGATGCCACCTAGGGCTCCCGAGGCGTCGTCCTCAGGAACTTGTGATTCTTGCCCTGGGGCGGCGGTCGAGGGGGCGATGCAGCCTGCGTCTCCCGAGGACGGGGCTCCTGGGGACTCGACAGGTCGCTGCGAGGCAGAGCCCGATAGCTCCCCTCAGCTTGGCGCTCCTGAGGCTGCCCCTTCGAGCGCTTATCCAGTTGCGCCTCGTGTTGGTCGCAATGTTTAGTGCTTCGGTCGGCTTTGCGTGGACTTCAAAGAGCCCCGCAAGAGGAAGGTGTCCCCAAGCCACGGCAGTGGCACCTTTGGGCCGTTAAAACGGAGAAAGTACATCGCCGTTGATGAGTAAGTACCTTATGTTGGTGATTCTCCGCGTGCTGCTTCCCTTCTTGACCATGTCTCTTCATGATCCCTTCTGCCAGGGCCGTGGAATCTCCTGAGAAGCAACCTCCTCTCGCCTCACTTCTCTCGCTAGACTTGGGTGTTGCAAGCCCGCACGCTGCCCATGGCGTGGAGTCAACCGGGGAAGCCAGCCCGTCGGCAAGGCGTCTTGAGCTCGCGCCCTCACCATCTCTCCTTCGCATCCTTGCTTGGAATATAGCAAGCGTGCCAAGGGTTCCTCCCCTGGCCGTGGACAGCGGCTAGATGGCTTCGATCTTGGGCTCCTCTTCAAGCAGCGGGCCTCCACTCGTTCGGGCTCCTTGCATGGCCTGGCCTACAACTGGGTGGGCGCCAACCCCCAACCCCCTGCTGAAAGGGGGCGAGCCGCTTCGGGCCCCATCCGCGGTTCCCGTGGCGGAGGACGGAGTCAGCAGCATGCTAAAGTCGGTGCAAGAAATGAGCATCGTCCGCCATGAGTTCTTTCAGGAGGCGATGGGCGCGATGGACCGGCTTGGTGAAGAGCTCGTGGATGTGGACGCGCGCCTCATGGCCGAGGATCTTCGGCTGGTGGAGGAGCGGTGTAAGCTGAAGGTGGCTATCAACCTCGAGCGCCACCAGCGTGAGCTTGATAATGCGAAGGCTGAGGTTTCCCTCACAGCCTCCCGTGACGCCTGCTCCCGAGCTCCGGAAGAGGCTCAAGAAGCCGACTACAGTCGTGAGGCCGCGGAGAAGCGCGCGGGGGAGATCCAAGCCTGGAGAGCCTCCTTGGATCAGCAAGTGGAGGCACGCAGAGCCGCCCTTGCGTCGTTGAGGGGGACGCCCGCCGAAGAGGAAGAGATTCGGAAGCGCGAGGAGGCATTGGCGTTGGAAGCCGTGGAGCGTAGCCTTGAGCTCGAACGTCTGGAGATGAGGGAGCGTCAAGTTGCCCAAGCGGAGGATGCCATTGGTGCACATGAGGCCAGGGCCAAGGAGGAGGTCGATCGCTGGGTGGCCGAGGCTCGCGTGGATCTTGAGGGTAGGTACGACCTGAAGCTGAAGTTCGTGGAAGCTGAGGCTGCTGGTAGGACTGCTGCCCTCAAGTCCGGGTTGATCGAGGTGGAGCGGCGCGAGGAGGCCGCCGCAGCCGCCCTGGTCTCGGTGTAGGGCGAACTGGCCTCCGCCCACGCCGAGCTGCTCCCTCTTCAGCAGCGGGTCGCTGACGCCGAGTTCGTCGTGCGGCAGAACAGGGAGGAAGTGCTTCAGCGGCGGACGCTGGAGCGCGTGCACGCCGCCATGCTCTAGGACCTCAGGAACAGGGCCAATATCATCCTGGGCCACATCTGCGATGAGAATGCTCCTCATCCCCAGGCGAACGACTATGCCAGCCACATCTGCTTCTTTACCGACGTGGTGACGCGTCTGGAGAATCGTTCCGAGAGAGCTCGCCAAATTGTTGAAGAGAGGAGCCGCAACCTGCTTGGGCGCGGCATGGGTGCACCACCAGGCTTCATCGACACCTGTGCAACCAACAAAGCTGGACGCGCACTCGCACCCGCGCCACCTTCGGTGGGCGCGGGCACGAGCGTTGCCGCCTACGGCCCCGACGGTATGCAACCCTACCACCCTCAAGGTGGCACGTTGGGCGGGGCAACATGGAGCGTATGGCACTACGGCGAGGTCTTTGAGGCGACGGCCTTGGAGGCCTACATGCCCCGCATGGTGGATCAGGAGTACATGCTGGAAGATGACCCTGGCTCGTTCCTCGAGCCGGGCTGGGAGGAGGAGGCGCTAGAAGTCGACACCTTTCAGGAGCCCTCCGGAAGCCTCACCAACTGCACCGGTGACAACAGCTACAGGGTACCACTAATTCCTCAGGAGCAGGCTTACTATAACCATGGGACGCACCATGGTGCCGAAGATGCCCCCTACCTGGCGCGCCAAATGTCGGATTTCGGGTTCCGGCAAAACCCTCAACGTTCAAACAGTGGGGTGCGCGCGAAGATCTCCCCCTACCAACTCACACCCTCAACCTCGCCACGATCTCAAAGGCAAGCTCGACGAACTCACAACACAAGGGACACAAGATTTATATTGATTCGGGCCACCATTGTGGTGTAATAACCTACTCCAGTGTGGTGTGGTGGATTGCCTCTTGGGCTGATGATGAACAGTACAAGGGGAAGAATAGCCTCCTGAGGTGAGGTGTTCTTGTGCTTGGTGGGTGTGAGGCTAAGGATGGAATGGCTCCGATCCAAGGTGAGGTCGATCCCCAGCTATGGTGGTGGCTAGTTGTAACGCCCTCGATGCGGCTATATCTCCTACGTGTCGAAGCACGACTTAGAGGCATAACCGCATTGAAAGCAATGTCGCAAGTTAGGCAATCTTCACAACATCCCATGTAAATAGATAATAAAAGGGGAAGGAACATAGTTGGCTTACACTCGCCACGTCAATCAAAGTACATAAATAGCATTACAACATCCAATCACTCATGGCCCGACTACAGCGCCAAAATAAAAGAGCAACCCAACATGCGAGACGGTCCGCCCCAACTGGGCACCACTACTGATAATCAGGGAAAGACACATAGTAACGGCGTGAGTCCTTGTCGAACTCCCACTTGAGCTCAAGCGCGTCATCTGGAACGGAGTCATCAGGCCCTGCATCTGGTTTGGAAGTAATCTGTGAGCCACAGGGACTCAGCAATCTCGCACCCTCGCGATCAAGACTATTTAAGCTTATAGGTAAGACAAGGTAATATGTGTGGAGCTGTAGCAAGCGACTAGCATATATGGTGGCTAACCTGTTCGCAAAAGAGAGCGAGAAGAGAAGGCAAAGCGCGAACGCATAACTAGAGAACAACCTGCGACGAGCATTACTCCAACACCGTGTTCACTTCCCGGACTCCGCCGAGAAGAGACCATCACGGTAACTCACATAGTT
Organism: Triticum urartu; assembly: GCF_056163025.1. Taxonomy (NCBI): domain Eukaryota; kingdom Viridiplantae; phylum Streptophyta; class Magnoliopsida; order Poales; family Poaceae; genus Triticum; species Triticum urartu. The sequence goes on from NC_141875.1 coordinate 249,751,321, forward strand.
AATTCATTTTAATTAAGTTTAGGTTCAAGTTATCTACAACCGGACATTAACAAATTCCCATCTGCCCATAACCGCGGGCACGGCTTTCGAAACTTCAAATCCCTGCAGGGGGTCCCAACTTAGCCCATGACAAGCTCTCACAGTCAACGAAGGAATAAACCTTCTCTCGAGACATTCCGATCAGACTCGGTATCCCGGTTCTACAAGACACTTCGACAAGTTAAAACAAATCAAGCAACACTGCCCGAATGTGCCGACAAATCCCGATAGGAGCTGCACATATCTCGTTCTCAGGGCACACTCAGATTGTCCTAGGTACGGGTAGGCCAGCCTAGAGTTGCCCCTGGTGGCGACCGGCAGCTGACAGGTGGACCAACACTCAGAGGAGCACTGGCCCGAGGGGGTTTAAAATAAGATGACCCTCGGGCTCCGGAAACCCAAGGGAAAAAAGGCTAGGAGGCAAATGGTAAAACCAAGGTCGGGCATTGCTGGAAGAGTTTTATTCAAGGCGAACTATCAAGGGGTTCCCATTATTACCCAACCGCGTAAGGAACGCAAAATCCGGGAACATAACACTGATATGACGGAATACTAGGGCGGCAAGAGTGGAACAAAACACTAGGCAAAAAGCCGAGCCTTCCACCCTTTACCAAGTATATCGATGCATTAAGATGACAAGGTAATATAATGATATCCCAAGAAGTAAAATAATGTTCCAACAAGGAACGATCTCCAATCTTCACCTGCAACTAGCAACGCTATAAGAGGGGCTGAGCAAAGCGGTAACATAGCCAATCAATGGTTTGCTAGGACATGGTGGGTTAGAGGTTTGACATGGCAATTTGGGAGGCATGATAAGAAAGTGGTAGGCATCGTATCATAGGCATAGCAAAAGAGCGAGCATCTAGCAAAGCAAAGATAGAAGTGATTTCGAGGGTATGATCATCTTGCCTGCAAAGTTGTCAGAGTTGACTGGTCCTCGAAGGCAAACTCAACATGCTCCTCGTTACGAACTCGTCTCCCGGCTCTACCCAAGCAAGACAAACAAGCAACAAGAACACAATCAACCACGTGCAAACTCAAACAACATGATGCAAACATGGTATGCTATGCAGGATGCGATATGTGATGCATATGCAAGATTTGACAAGGAATGAAAGAACCTGGCCTCAACTTGGAAATCCAAGTGTGCCACTGGAAAGGTGAGATGATTTCACTTGAAAACGATATAAAGAACGCCGGAATCGGAGACACGGTTTGGAAATGGCAAGCAATTCAAATATGGCACCGGTCTGCGATATACAGCAAGTAGCCATCTAAATGCAACAAGTTAAACATGCTACAACACCCAAACATGGCATGAAAATACATGGCAGGGATCCATTCATGATGCTTAACAAAAGATGAACACTGAGCTATGGCCAATTCATCCAATAACAGGTTCAAACAAGCATGGCAAAAGAGCAATTGGTAAACAGATTTCAGACTTAGTGAAATTAACACTTGTCTGGAATTTCAGATCAGGTAGCACACTTTGGAGCATGAAAACTATATGCTACAGGGCCTGAACATGGCAAAGTAAAGCATGGCATGGAGCTACTCAAAGAGCTTAACAAAAGTCCCTTAGTGACCTTGAGCCAAAAGGGATCAGAAAATACATTTGCAAGCATGTGAACATGGCAAAAACATAATCAGATCACAGACTTAGTGAAAAACTGGAGCATGCAAATCAGATATCAAGTAGGCATGTTTACGAGCTCGATGCACTCACTAAAGAGCAAGTCATGACAATTTAAGCATACACCCATCAAGAATACACATTATACAAGCTAGACATGGCAAGAACAATAACATAGCATGCACGGATCAACTATAACATTCTCGGCAAAATCGCTAACAAGTAGACAATCTGCCCAGATTCACGAAATAGCAAAAGTAGAGCTCGATTGACTCAAGGTAGGTTGCTCCATAATTGCAAACAAAGACATGGATGGATAGAGCACTACAATATTAACAAATCACCCTTACTGATCATCCTCAAAAGAGGCACGGATCACTAGGAAACAACATGAACATATGGCATATTGATAAAATCAGTCCAAGGACTTGGTGGAATTACTAAGTCCCTGAAATCAGCATTAACGGATGCTCTACTTTGTAAGCTTGTGCTAGTCACTAGATACATCACAAAAATACATGGATGGCACCACTGGAAAGATGACAAAGCATATGACAAAACACATGTAGAGCTCAGGGGCATATCATGCACACAATAATCATGGCAAAAATGACAAATAGCTAATTGGAGCAGCAGATTTGACAATTATCTCAAATACATTCTTCCAACAGCATTTCGGGCATCAAGATAAACTCGAATGAAAATGATGCAATGAGATGAAATGATGTACTCTCTGAGGTGAACATTTTGATATGCTATATGCCCAAAACGGAGCAACGGTTGCAAAGTTACGGCACGACGAACATAGCAAAATAGTTAGAGTTTGAGGCAAAAGTCAACTGAGATATTTCAGATCTGAGTTTTGCACGCAATCCGAGGTTCGTCCTCGAGCTCGCCGGAGAGGGAGTTGGCCGCCGGAGTTCGTCGGGGAGGCGGCCTGGAGCTCGCCGGAGAGGTGGCCGGCCGGATCCGCGGCGCGGCGGGGCGGATGCGGCGCGGTGGTGGCGTCGGGCGGCGGCCGGTGACAGCCGTGGTGCCGGAGCGGTGAGGCGCGGCGGGGTCGCCGGCGAGGTGGCGGTGGCCGGCGTGGGCTCCGGGCGCCGGCGTCGAAGGAGAAGGCGACGGGGCGAGCCGGGTGGCGGCGGCGGCGCGCGGGCCTCGGGGGCCCTCCCCGGGCCGAGCGGGCCGGCGGCGGGAGCGGCGATGTGGGGCGCGCGGGCGCCACGTGGTGGCCTGCGGTTCGTCGCGGGCGGCGGCGGACGTGTCCGGCCGCACGGAGAGAGGTGGATCTAGGGTTTTGGACGAGGGGAACCACGAACTTCGGGAGGGTGGTGTATTTATAGGCATAGAGGGAGTTAGGAGTGTCCAAATGAGGTGCAGTTTTCGGCCACGTGATCGTGATCGAACGCTCTAGATGATGGAGAGGGTTTTTGTGGGTTTTGGTCCAAATTGGAGGGGTGTTGGGCTGCAACACACACGAGGCCTTCTCGGTCCCTCGGTTAACCGTTGGAGCATCAAACGAAGTCCAAATGGTACGAAACTTGACAGGCGGTCTACCGGTAGTAAACCATGGCCGCTTGGCAAGTCTCGGTCCAATCCGGAAATGTTTAACCCCCACACATGAAAGAAAGGTAGAAATGACCACCGGAGGAGAACAGAGCGCCGGAATGCAAAACGGACAACGGGGAAAATTCTCGAATGCATGAGACGAACACGTATGCAAATGCAATGTACATGATGACATGATATGAGATGCACGATAATGACAACAACACATGGAGACAAAAACCCGAACCCGAGAAAATAAAATAACTTAGCACTGGAAACGACAAGAGTTGGATTACATATTAGGTAAATCATATCCGGGGTGTTACACTAGTCCTATTTATAGAGGCCCTGGTCCTCTCCCCAAATATTGAGCGAGAAGGGAGCCAACAACGGCCAATTTGAAAGGGGACAACTAGTACAAGTTATCCTGACAAAAGCAGTCCTCGCCAGCCAAAGGCTATGGTGGTGACGCCGCCTTGGGCTCCATGGTGACCTCTGTCTCGCCGTCCTGCTGGTCTTTGTCTCGTTGCACCGATATGGAAACCTTTGCTTGACGCCTCTGTACTCTTCGTTTGCGCTTGCCTCCTTAGCACCAAAGAGGAAACAAGGACACTTTGTGCGCTGGCGCCCGCCTGGCACCCGCCTGGTCTTAGTCATCATGGCTCACGTCATTGGAACCTCACGAGGTTTGCCTGACCTCGATCTCTCCGCCCTGTGAGGCCGCTCCTGAGGAGATCTTGTGTCATCCCCCTCGTGAGGCTTGGCCCCTCGCGAGGGTCTTGAATGCTTGTTGGTGAAGATGGTCCGTACGAGCCTGCTCGCAGAGCCACGACGTGGGCCGTAGGCAGGAAAGTCTGGGGACCCCCGTTCCCAGAACGCCAATAGTAGCCCCTGGGCCCAAGGCGGGCTCGGGCTTGGCTTCGAGGCGAAGCCAAAGGGCAAGTGCGGAGTGCCACGGGCCCCAATAGCCTGCGGCCTTGGTCGACGCGTGGCGGTTGATTGGACGTGGGAGTCTCCGCTTCGCCACGTCGCCTTGGCAACTGCCCGATTTGACGAGTCCCTGATGCATGCAAGGAAAAAACCATCATTACCTGTGATCATGCGGGGCGCTGGTTGGCCTTCTTCTGCTATAAATGGGGAGGGGGGCAGAGACCCATCTCCCATCTCTTCCCATTCTGCTCGCTTCTCCCCCTTTGCTCCATTGCTAGTTGCGACACCAATGGCGCCGTCAAAGAGGTTCTCTGCCGTGGAGAAAGGGAAGGCCCCTCGCGAGTGGCCCGACTCTCTAGTGCCCAAGCGTGGACGCAGCCGTCCCCGCAAGCACACCGCGACCCCCGCCGTGGCCCCCCGTAGCCATGGCGGTGCCGCTTCGCGTGGCAGGGGTCGCTCCCGTCGTGGTAGTCCTGTAGATGAAGGGAGGCGTGCCGTGGTCACGCGACCTCCCCGTCCGCGCTTCCACTCAGCGGAGGTGCTGCCGGAGTTCATTGTCTGGTCGGAGAACCCGGCCGGCAACTGGCTTCAACTCCCGCGCTTCTTCGCCGATGACACGCCAAATGTCGGATTTCGAGTTCCAGCAAAACCCTTAAGGTTCGAACACTAGGGTGCGCACGAAGATCTCCCCCTACCTACTCACGCCCTCAACCTCACCACGATCTCAAAGGCAAGCTTGGCAAACTCGCAACAGAAGGGACACAAGATTTATACTGGTTTGGGCCACCGTTGTGGTGTAATACCCTACTCCAGTGTGGTGTGGTGGATTGCCTCTTGGGCTGATGATGAACAATACAAGGGGAAGAACAGTCTCCTGAGGTGAGGTGTTCTTGTGCTTGGTGGCTGTGAGGCTAAGGATGGAATGACTCCGATCCAAGATGAGGTCGATCCCCTCGCTATGGTGGTGGCTAGTCCTATTTATAGAGGCCCTGGTCCTCTTCCCAAATATTGAGCGGGAAGGGAGCCAACAACGGCCAATTTGAAAGGGGACAACTAGTACAAGTTATCCTGACAAAAGCAGTCTTCGCCTGCCAAAGGCTCTGGTGATGACGCCGCCTTGGGCTCCATGGTGACCTCCGTCTTGCCGTCGTGCTGGTCTTGGTCTCGTTGCACCGACATGGAAACCTTTGCTTGATGCCTCGGTACTCTTCGTCTGCGCTTGCCTCCTTAGCACCAAAGAGGAAACAAGGACACTGTGCGCGTTGGCGCCTGCCTGGCACCCGCCTTGTCTCGATCGTCATGGCTCACGTCATTGGAACCTCACGAGGTTTGCCTGGCCTCGATCTCTCCGCCCCTTGCGAGCCAGCCTGGTGAGGCCACTCCTGAGGAGGGCTTGTGTCGTCCGCCTCACGAGGCTTGGCCCCTCGCGAGGGTCTTGAATGCTTGTTGGTGAAGATGGGCTGTACGGGCCCGCTCGTAGAGCCACGCCGTGGGCCGCAGGCAGGAAAGTCAGGGGACCCCCGTTCCCAGAACGCCGACAGTAGCCCCCGGGGCCAAGGCGCGCTCGGGCTTGGCTTTGAGGTGAAGCCAAAGGGCAGGTGCGGAGTGCCGCGGGCCCCAATAGCCTACGGCCTTGGTCGACGCGTGGCGGTTGATTGGACATGAGCGTCTCTGCTTCCCCATGTCGCCTCGGCAACTGCCCGATTTGATGAGTCCCTGCTGCATGCAAGGAGAAACCATCATTACTTGTGATCGTGGGGGGCGCTGGTTGGCTTTCTCCTGCTATAAATGGGGAGGGGGGCAGAGCCCACGTCGCCCATCAATTCCCATTCCGCTCGCTTCTCCCTCTTTGCTCCATTGCCAGTAGCAACACCGATGGGGCCGTTGAAGAGGTTCTCTGCCGCGGAGAGGGGGAAGGCCCCTCGCGAGGGGCCCGGCTCTCCAGTGCCCAAGCGTGGACACGGCGGTGCCCGCAAGCACACCGCGACCCCCGCCACGGCCCCTCGCAGCCGCGACGGTGCCGCTTCGCGTGGCCGGGGTCGCTCCGGTCGTGGCAGTCATGTTGATGAAGGAAGACGTGCCGTGGTCGCGCGGCCTCCCCGACCGCGCTTCCACTCGGCGGAGGTGCTGCTGGAGTTCATCGTCTGGTCGGAGAATTCGGCCAGCAGCTGGCTTCAGCTCCCGCACTTCTTCGCCGACGTGCTTTCGGCCTCAGGTCCAGGCGGGCTCTGGCTATAAGCGGACGGATGCTGCAGCAGGGCTTCCTAGGCCGCGGTTGAGGTCTCCGTTGCAGGCAACATAGCCCTGGCCCGAGGCTGGCAGATGTTTGCCCGCGCGTGCGGCCTGGGCAGGCGATGCACCCTCCATTTCAAGTACGACAGTGACACGACCCTCTACGTGAGGGTGTTTGGGGAAGATGGTCGCCGCACCGGGTGCTGCCCCGAGGTCAACGACGGCGAGGAGGTGCTCGGCCTTGGCGATGGTCGTGATGAGGATGAGGGCGAGCCCGCCCTTGGGGCCAACCACTTCTCGTCCAGCTATGGCGGCTCTTCCTCCGGCGACAGCTGCAACAGCAGTGGTTACGACCAGCCGCCACGCCGTCGTACCCGCTTCGAAGGCGGCAATGGGTCGTCTCGTTGCCGCGCCTTCGTGAAGCGCGAGGAGGGGTCTGGCTGAGCTCGGGACGACGCTAAGAGCCTGCCCTCGTGGATCACTTTAGGGGCACACACCACTTTTATTTCGTTCTCCCTTTCCTTCCTGTATTAAGAAAGAAGCCAATATGGGCCCCCGAGGGGTGTGCAACGAACTATGATTTCTCAAGTATTATGCTATGTTTATCGTTCCTGTGCTGTGTCGCAACATCGTTGTTTTATGTAGGGATAACTTAGCTTGACTTGCTCGGAGTAGTCTCCTCCTCACGAGGCGCTTGCTTCCTGGTGCCTGCCGAGGCCTCCTAGGCCTGGTAGGCGTTTAGGAACTGCAAAAAATTCGTTAAGAGGCTTATCGTTCACCCGAGCCTTGGTCACAGGCGCCACTGACCTTGACCCAACGCTTCGTATCGCGGTACCCGAGGGGCATGGATTAGGGGAGGTGCGCCAGCTTGTCGGCTCGAACAAGGGTGCCTCATGAAAAGCAGATGAAAGGCAGGAAAGGAAAAACGCTCACGAGGGCACCTGCCCAGCTCCCTCGCGAGGAATGCGAGAGAGAGTGCAGGCTAAACTGAAGACGGAAGCAGAGGCAGAAGGCGACGGAACCAAATCAGTGAAGAACACCAGAAGCAAACTTCAATTAATAAAGGCAAGCCAAATACGGAAAGAAAATGAAAAGCCGTGTTCGGCACCTAGTCTAGTCTTCATGTCTTCTCTCCAACGCGGAGCTAAGTGTTGCCACTTGGACGTGGGAGGGAGCCCCTGAGGCTCGAGGGCGGCACTCCTGAGACTCCGGGGCGTGTACAACCCCACTCATTATTACGTGAGAGTGTCAGGGGAGGAGACCTTCACAGGCATGGGGCCTTGCTTCACAGGCGTTGGGCCTTGCTTCATGGGTAGAACTTCCGGAGGTGCTGGATGTTCCAGGTGTTCTGGATGGGTACCCCGTCCTGTGTTTCCAGGCGCGCGACGCCAGGCCTGGAGACATGGACGACCTTGAACGGGCCCTCCCACATGGGTGAGAGATTATGCAGCCCTTCCCTTGGAGAGCACCCGCCTCAGGACGAGGTCACCCACCTCGAGCGTCCTGGAGCGGACACTACGACAGTGGTACCGCCATAGTGCCTGCTGGTATCTTGCCGCCCGTAGTACAGCTTCGCAACGGCGTTCCTCCCCCAGAACAAGGTCCATCCCCCGGATGGCGTCCTGCTGCGTCTCATCAAATGCCAGGACCCGTGCGGAGTGATGCTTGACCTCGTGAGGTAGGACCGCTTCTACTCCATAGACAAGGAAGAATGGGGTCTCGCTCGTAGGCCTGGTGGAGGTGGTGCGGATGGACCACAACACGGACTGCAGCTCGTCGTGCCAGCCCCTACCACAGGCTTCGAGCTTCTTCTTGAAGGTCCTGGTCTTGAGGCCTCTCAGGACCTCCGCGTTGGCGCGTTCAGCTTGGCCATTGCTCCGGGGGTGCGCCGTTGAAGCGTAGCAAATCTGCGTTCCAAGGTTAATACAGTACGTTTTGAAGATATTACTGGTGAACTGCGAGCAATTATCGGTGATGATGTGGTTGGGGACCCCAAAACGGTTCTTGAGGCCCTTGACGAACTTGACCGCAGAGCCAGCTGGGATGGTGCGGACGGCTTCCACCTCCGCCCACTTGGTGAACTTCTCGATGGCAACGTAGAGGTACCGATAGCCCCCAGGTGCTCGAGGGAACGGGCCCAGGATGTCCAGTCCCCAGACTGCGAACGACCACGAGAGTGGAATGGTCTGGAGTCCCTGAGCTGGCTGATGGACTTGCTTGGCATGGAACTGGCAGGCCTCGCAGGATCTCACCAGCTCAGTTGCGTCGTTGAGCACCATAGGCCAGTAGAATCCACTGCGGAATGCCTTGCCGACGAGGGTTCGAGACGACGAGTGGTGCCCGCAGTCCCCGCCGTGTATGTCGGCTCGCAGCTCCTTCCCCTGCTCCCTAGAGATGCAACGCAATGAAACGTCATTTGGCCGCTTCCTGTATAACTCACCGTCCTGGATACAGTATGCCGTGGCTTGCCGTGCCACACACTCCGCGTCTTCCTCCTTCTCCGACAGCGTACCTTGCATCAGGTATTCCTTGAATTCCTTGGTCTAGCATCCCTCCTGGGGCTCGAGCGCCAAGAGTAGATGCGCTCACGAAGTCGGGCCACAGGCTGGGGCTCCCGCGGCAGGTGGCTCTGGGAGCTCCTCCCGAGGCTGCGCTGTCCTTGAAAGCGGTGGTGTCATCGATGGCTTGAAGAGCCGCTCCTCGAAGACGCCAGGCTCTTGGGGCTGTCGCTTGGATGCCCTTCTGGCGATGTCGTCGGCTTCCTTGTTGGTTCCCCAGGGCATGTGTTGCAACTCCAAGCCCAAGAACCGCTTCTCCATCTTGCGCACTTCCACGAGGTATGCCTCCATGTGTTCGTCCTTTGGCTCGTATACCTTGTTGGAGAAGTTGACGAGGAGCTGCGAGTCGCCCCTGATGGTGAGACGCTTCACCCCAAGTGCCGCCGTAGCCTTCAGGCCGGCTATGAGGCCTTCGTACTCTGCAATGTTGTTGGAGACCTTCTCGCCCTACTGGAAGCAGAGCTGCATGTCGTAGTACTACTCCAGTCCCCGCGCCTTGGCACGCGAAAGCACCATCGAAATACATGACCCAGCCGTCGGGCGCCTCACTTCCTGGTGAGAGGGATCGGTCCTCGCCTATTTCAAGCACCGGGGCGTCCGTCCATTCTGCCACGAAATCGGCGAGCGCGGCTCCCTTGATGACCCTGGTGGTGCTGAACTCCAACTGGAATGCCTGCAGCTCAATGTTCCACTTGGCGACCCTCTCGGCGGAGTTGGGGCTCCTGAGCACCCTCTCCAGTGGGTAGGCCGAGACAACCTTGATGGGGTGGCCTTGAAAGTAGTGCTGCAGCTTACGTGAGGCTACTAGGAGCGTGAGTAGGAGCTTCTGAGGCATGGGGTACCGTGCTCTTGCATCCCGCAACACCGTGCTGACGAAGTATACCGGGTGCTCGACGAGGGCAGGTGTACTAATGAGGCTTGCGCCTTCCGAGAGTTTGGGAGCCTCCTGAGGTGGTGGAGCCCCCAACGCTTGATCGCTTGTCGGGGCCTTTGCGGGTTCGGGGGCGTCATCCTGCTGAGCTTGATCCTCTGTTGTCGCTGCTGCAGCCATTGCGACACCCTCCTAGTCTTGCATCGTCTCTGCTGGTGGCGTAGCTCGGCGTGAAGCGCCCTTGGCTTGGTGTTCTTCCCGAACCGCCACTAGAGCTGCACTGGCAGAGTGGGGAGTGGCAGCAAGATAAAGCACTAGTGGCTCGAGAGGTTGCGACGCCACCATCACTGGAGGGCTGGTCAGGTATCTCTTGAGGTCTTGAAATGCTTGGTCAGCCTCCGGGGTCCACTCGAATGGGCCCTTCTTCTTCATCAGCTTGAAGAAGGGTAGGGCGCGCTCTCCCAGCTTGGAAATGAAGCATCCCAACGCAGTCACCCGTCCAGCAAGCTTCTGCATTTCCTTGAGGGTTTGCGGTGGACTCATGTCTTCAATGGCCTTGACCTTCTCTGGGTTGGCCTCGATCCCCCTGTGGGACACAAGGAAGCCTAGCAGCTTGCCGGAAGGGACGCCAAACACGCACTTCTCTGGTTTGAGTCGCAAGTCCACCCGGCGGAGGCTTTCAAAGGTCTCCTCCAGGTCTTGGATCAAGGTCCTCGCCTCCCGAGACTTCACCACTATGTCGTCGACGTAGGCTTCAGCGTACCTCCCGAGCTGCCAACCCAAGGCGATGTGCATGAGCCGCTGGAAGGTTGCGCCTGCGTTGCGCAGCCCGAAGGGCATGCAAGTGTAGCAGTACTCCCCACACGGGGTCAGGTAGGCTGTCTTCTCCACATCTTCTACCGCCATCTTGATCTGGTGATATCCTGAGAACGCATCCAGGAAGCACAACAAGTCGCACTCGGCAGTGGAGCCTCCAACTTGTGGGTCTCTTGGACGATGAAAGCTTGCTTCTCCGTGGACTATCGCCTCGCCCTCTGCTTTACGGGGCGTACGTTGGGGCACACCTTCAGGTGGTGCTTTATCACCCCTCTTGGGACCCCTACCAGCTGATCAGGCTCCCAAGCAAAAACTTCCTTGTTTGCACGCAAGAACTTCACCAGCGCCTCCTCCTGATCAGGCTCAAGGTTGGCGCCTATGGTAAAGGTTGCTCCCAAGGACCCGTCCTCCTTGACTGGCACTTGCTTGGTTTCTGCCTTATCTTGAGTGAAAAACTGCTTCTTCTTGGTTGGTGCGGCTCCCTTGGCCTTGGAGGTATCCGCGTTGGCGGGCTGTGCTGCCGTGGCGGTCTTGAGGGCAAGCTTGAGCGTCATCAAGGCTTCCTTGGTGTCCCCAACTACTGTGAGGACACACTCGCTCCCGGGCATCTTCATGAGGTTGTAGACCGGATGGGTCACTGCCATGAACTGAGCCAGGGATGGGTACCCGAGGATGGCATTGTACGGGAAGCCGATGTGGGCGATGTCGAAGTCGACCAACTCGGTGCGGTAGTTGTCGCGCGTGCCGAAGGTCACGGGGAGGTGGATCTACCCCAGGGAGCGGGCAGAGCCTCCACCAACCCCCGAGAAAGGCTTGTTAGGGTGAAGCCGCTCAAGCGGTACATGAAGAAGGATGAAGGCCTTGACGGAGAGCACGTTGAGGCTGGCGCCGCCATCGATGAGCGTCTTGGTGATGGACACGTGGCAGATGGTGGGCGTGCAAAGCATTGGGAGCGCACCCGAGCCGACGGTGGAGACGGGATGATCCCCTGAGTCGAAGGTGAGGTCGGCCTCGGGAGCGGTCCAGCCCGGCGGAGCCCCTGGGCGCTTGGAAGTGGCACCGATCTAGCGAAAGAACGGCTTGACGTGATGATCCGAGGGTGGTGCTTGCGAGCCGCCGAGGAGGGCCGCAACCGCGAGGTGCGCCGGCGCCGCGTAGCACGCAGCGAAGAGGTCGTGCAACTCCTCCCAGGATGCCACCGTGGATGCGGGGAGGTTGAGCAGCCAGGCGCGCGGTGCGCTAGTGAGGGCCATGGGAAGCCAGTTGGCCATGAACTTGTCGTCGCCCCCGGCCTTGAGGACGGCCTCCTCATACGCCAGCAGGAAAGCCGACGGGTCCGCTGCGCTGTCATAGCATGGCGGCATCTCTGGCTTGAACTTGGTTGGCCACTGCACCTGCCGCAAGGCGGGAGCAAGGGCTCAAAGCCCCCGAGCATCACTGTGGGCACCCGTAGATCCAGCTGGAAGGGCGGCGCCAGCCATGGAGAATGGGCGTGAAGATGGTGGAGCGCGAATCGACGGAAGGAAAACTCCGGCGCACCCCTACCTGGAGCGCCAAATGTCTGATTTCAAGTTCTGGCAAAACCATTTTGGTTCGAACAGTGGGGTGTGCGCGAAGATCTCCCCGACCTACTCACGCCCTCAACCTCACCACGATCTCAAAGGCAAGCTCGACGAACTCGCAACACAAGGGACACAAGATTTATATTGGTTTGGGCCACCATTGTGGTGTAATACCCTACTCCAGTGTGGTGTGGTGGATTGCCTCTTGGGCTAATGATGAACAGTACAAGGGGAAGAACAGCCTCCTGAGGTGAGGTGTTCTTGCGCTTGGTGGGTGTGAGGCTAAGGATGGAATGGCTCCGATCCAAGATGAGGTCGATCCCCTCGCTATGGTGGTGGCTAGTCCTATTTATAGAGGCCCTGGTCCTCTTCCCAAAATTGAGAGGGAAGGGAGCCAACAACAGCCAATTTGAAAGGGGACAACTAGTACAAGTTATCCTGACAAAAGCAGTCTTCGCCTACCAAAGGCTCTGGTGATGACGCCTCCTTGGGCTCCATGGTGACCTCCATCTTGCCGCTCTGCTGGTCTTGGTCTCATTGCACCGATATGGAAACCTTTGCTTGATGCCTTGTACTCTTTGTCTGCGCTTGCCTCCTTAGCACCAAAGAGGAAACAAGGACACTGTGCACGCTGGCGCCCGCCTGGTCTCGATCGTCATGGATCATGTCATTGGAACCTCGCGAGGTTTGCCTAGCCTCGATCTTTTCGCCCCTCGTGAGCCAGCCTGGTGAGGCCCCTCCTGAGGAGGTCTTGTGTTGTCCGCCTCACGAGGCTTGGTCCCTCGTGAGGGTCTTGAATGCTTGTTGGTGAAGATGGGCCGTACGGGCCCGCTCGCAGAGCCACGCCGTGGGCCGCAAGTAGGGGGAGCGCTTCGCGCGCACCTGAGTGTTTGAACCTTAAGGGTTTTGCCGGAACCCAAAATCCGATATTTGGCGCGCCAGGTAGGGGCTACTATCGGTGTTCAAGGAACGAGGGTCCCCAGACTTGCCTGCTTGTGGCCGACGGCGTGGCTCTGCAGGCAGGCCCGTACGGCCCATCTTCACCAACAAGCATTCAAGACCCTCGCGAGGGGGACGACACAAGACCTCCTCAGGAGCGGCCTCACCACGCTGGCTCGCGAGGGGCGGAGAGATCGAGGCCAGGCAAACCTCGCGAGGTTCCAATGATGTGAGCCATGATGACTGAGACCAGGCGAGTGCCAGGCGGGTGCCAGCGCACACAGTGTCCTTGTTTCCTCTTTGGTGCTAAGGAGGCAAGCGCAGACGAAGAGTACCGAGGCGTCAAGCAAAGGTTTCCATATCGGTGCAACGAGACCAAGACCAGCAGGATGGCGATACGGAGGTCACTATGGAGCCCAAGGCGGCGTCACCACCAAAGCCTTTGGCAGGCGAAGACTGCTTTTGTCAGGATAACTTGTACTAGCTTTCCCCTTTCAAATTGGCCGTTGTTGGCTCCCTTCCCGCTCAATATTTGGGGAGAGGATCTGGGCCTGTATAAATAGGACTAGCCACAACCATAGTTGGGGATCGACATCATCTTGGATCAGAACCATTCCATCCTTAGCCTCACACCCACCAAGGACAAGAACACCTCACCTCAGGAGGCCGTTCTTCCCCTTGTACTATTCATCATCAGCCCAAGAGGCAATCCACCACACCACACTCGAGTAGGGTATTACACTACAATGGTGGCCCGAACCAGTATAAATCTTGTGGCCCTTGTGTTGCGAGTTCGTCGAGCTTGCCTTTGAGATCGTGGCAAGGTTGAGGGCATGAGTTGGTAGGGGGAGATCTTCGCGCACACCCCGGTGTTCGAACCTTGAGGGTTTTGCCAGAACCCAAAATCCGACATTTGGCGCGCCAGGTAGGGGTGCGCCGAAGCTTCCTTTCATCGCTCCGCGTCCCGTCGCTTTGTGACCTCCATGCCGGGCCGCCCTCGTCGCCCACGTCGTTTAGACGGCTCCTGTCGGCGGGCCACCCCGTCGTTCTCCGTGGGCTTCCGCCAATGTTGTCACCGGCCCGACGAGGAACTTGCAGCAAGCCTCCTCGATGCACCCCTTGATGCGGCGGGACGGCCGGACCGCCAGTCCATCGCTGACCCTGGCTGGCTCGTCGTCTCACACTCGTTGTGCTCCCACAGACACACAGGCCGCGCTGTGCATGGTGCGTGAACTCCTGCGCTACCGCCTCATCGACAACCTCTACGAGGACTGGCTCGACCGCATCGCCAAGCTTGTTAGCGCCGCAGGGAGTTCCCCTATGCCGTCCCTCTCGCTGCCTCGCCCTCCGCCAGTTGCGGGCGACGTGGCTCATGGAGCGCCTCCACCACCTCTGCCCCAAGACGGCGCCCTGGCGCTAAGGCGTGCGGCCCCCCGGCGTGATCCGCCGCGTCAGGCGCCCGTACGCGGAGAAGGAAGCTGCCAAGAAGTCCCTCGTCTGCAAGAAAACGCTCCCGTGCTCCCGGCGCCGCTGTGACAAGACCGTGTGCCGCCTCTGATGGTGGTGCAAGGGCGTCAAGGCCAGGCTCCACATCAGCAAAGGGTCCCGGTAGCCATCGCAGGCTGCCGCGCTTTCATCCCCGAGCTATGTAGCATCGCATGGCCATGCAAGTTCAAGCCAGACCTGCCTCCGTGCTATGATGGCACCCCCGACCCCGCGGAGTTCCTGCAGCTCTACGAGCTGAGCATCGAGGCAGCCAACGGCAATGAGAAAGTCATGGCAAACTGGTTCCCCATGGCTCTCAAGGATGGCGCACGCTCGTGGCTCCTGAATCTGCCTCCAGGCTCCATCTCTTCCTGGAACGAGATGTGTGACCGTTTTGTCGCCAACTTCCAGGGCACTAGCGATTGCCCACCGGTCGCGGGTGACCTGCGCCACGTCAAGCAACAACTAGGGGAAAGCCTCCAGAAGTACATCCAATGCTTCAACAATGTTCGTCTCAAGATCCCCAAGGTGATGGACAAGGCCATCATCTCTTCATTCTCTGATGGCATCCGCGACGTGAAGATGAAGGAGGAGCTCGCCATCCACGAGAGTTGTGCACATCCCTGGAGTTGTTCAACCTGGCGGCCATGTGCGCAAGGGCTGAGGAAGGGCGCCTTTCCCTTCTTGAGCTCTCGGCTGCCGACCTAGAAGAGAAGAAAGCCAAGGCCAAGGACATGAAGCGCAAGGGAGTAGTCGTACTAGCGGCAGAGCCAAACACGAAGCGCGATAGGGACCAGCCTGAGTCATCCAAGAGCAGCCGACTGTTCTACGTCTTCCACAACATGCACAACCACAACACCAACGATTGTCAAGAGCTCAGGGCCATTTGCGACGAACCGAGGCTATGACCGAGGAGGATGACGTGGCGGAGGACGCTGGGACGACTGGGGCCCACGCCAGGAGTGGCGTGACCAGCCTCATGAGGACCGCTGGCAGGATCAGCCTCGCGAAGGTGCCTGGAGGGATCAGCCTCGCGAGGACCATCCTCAGGGCAATGCCGGGCTTCCTCCACTGCCGCCACCACCAAGAAGGAACAACGACCACCACCAAGATGAGGGGGCTGGGGGCTTCCAGGAGCCGCGTACTATCGCCTGCATCTTGGGCGGAGCTCAAACCCCAGCCTCACAGCGTATCTTCAAGCAGTTTGCTCGCGAGGTGAACGCAGCCCTTCCCAAGCTCGAGGCTACACGCCCGCTCAGGTGGTCCAAGTGCGCTATTACCTTCAGCTCGGCAGACCAGCTCAAGTGCGCGGCCACCGCTGGCGGTATCCCGATGCTCTGTTCACCCATCATCAGCAACGTGCAAGTCACCAAGACTCTCATTGACGGTGGTGCAGGGCTTAACGTCCTATCCATCGAGATGTTCGACAACCTTCAAGTGCCCTACGATCAGCTTCAGCCTACCAAGCCTTTCTCAGGAGTGACCGATGGCTCCACCACCCCGATAGGTCAGGTCCACCTCCTAGTCACCTTTGAACAACGCGACAACTACCGCACCGAGCTCATCGACTTTGTCGTCGCCCACATCCGTCTGTCGTACAATGCCATCCTCGGGTATCCAGCCCTGGCTAAGTTCATGGCGGTGACCCACCATGGCTACAACGTCCTCAAGATGCCAGGAAGCGGCGGAATCATCACAGTCCCCTGCGAAGAAAGAGACGCGGTGTGCTCCCTCGAGCGTGCCTTTCAAGCTGTAGCAATCGACGACCCCAATAGCAAGGGCGAGTACCCTATTGAGGCAATCCCCAAGAAGAAGAAGCAGCTACTCCGTACTGGGCCTCAGGAGAATGACGCTGCAAGTGGCCCCACGTCAGGATCAACGCCCGCACCAGGGGCGCCTCCCTCTGTCGCATAGGAAGGCGCGCCCGGTGCCCTCCTCGGGCAGGGCTCAGGGGCTCTCTTCTGGAGGGCCTCAGACCGTGCCAACATTACGAGGGAGGCGCTCGGGCACCATTTGGAGGCGTGCTTCCTGGGACGTTTCCCTCGAGAGAACACATGGCGAGGAGCGCCCAGCGCTCAGGAGTTCATCACCAAGACCACTCAGGAGCTTCAGGAAGCAAGAGCGATTCACGGCAACCGCCACCCACCTGGCGTTGCTCCCCACCCAGGTGAGGTTCGTGAGCTGCGTGTCTGCATCGACATCCCAGGGCTCAACAGGGCCGCATCTCAGGAGCTCTTCTGGCCTTCGCGTGTGGGATGCTGCGAGGGCCCACCGCACAGCTACGGTCGCATGCCATTAGGCGTGCCGAGCATGGCTGCTGCCTTCCAGCGCAACCTGCGGAGCGTCATGGAGGGCCAGGAGGACATGCATCACGCAGTCCTAGCGGAGTTGGCGATGGTCCTTAAGGAACCGCCTGGACCCCCAGAGCCTCCCGTGGCTCAGGGCCCCGGTGGCTCGTGAGGAGCAACCCCTTCGCCGCGTACCTTCAGCTGCCTCAACACCCCTCCATCAACAAAATTAGGTGACATTTTCCAAGTTTATTTAGCTGGGAGCACCCTCACGGCTACATCATTCCCAGGCCGCGTGGGTCTATCCCTGTGGCATGTATCCTTTCTTGTTTATGTCTTTAGCTTACCTTGATGGGGGCGCCCCTCGGGCTGCATCATCCCCAAGCCGCTCGGGCCTGACCCACTGGCATGTTGCTTTTCATGCATAATCTATCTATGGTTATCACTTGCTTGATTGTCACCCACCATGGGAGTCACGCGTCGAGCGTCTTTCTTCAGGATCCTTCGCATGAGAAGGCTATGCACGGCGTCTGTGCTCGGGCCCATCCCTGCAGCGTCGATAAATCCAATGGCTGAGCTTTGTCTGGCTGGCCGGTCCCGTTCACGTCACCTCCTAGGGCCGTTGGTTCTTGTCCTTCTACATGATTACCTCAGGAGATTCGTCTGGCATAGGTTGTCTAATCACCTCACAGGACCACCACAGCCATCAAGAATCAAGACCAGGCATAACCCGCCTTGAGGTAGGGCCTCGTGAGTCCCGCGCTGGCTCACGAGTGCCCATGTACACCTCCTCCAGCCCTGCCGTGCAAGCCACGTGTCAGGGCGGGGCTGTACACGCCCCGGGGGCTCTCCGCGGTAGGGAGTCCCGTCCCACAAGCTGGCAACGGACGGGCGATCATCGCGGCGATTAGTTCCCCTCCTCGTGCTAACCTGCAGGAACTCCATGAGGACTACAGCAGGTGGTACCGCAGACTCTCTCTCTTATCCCATGTGATTCGCTTGCGCATTAAAAGGGGGGCTCCTGAGCATCGCGACTCAGGAGCTCTTACTGGCTCTCCAGCCCTCACCCTGGCCTTGACCACGACATCGTGACCTGGCATACGAGCGGCGGCTGAGCTCGCTCGAGGGCCGGGACCTGAGGACATAGAGAACCTGGAAGAACATGGAGAAGAGGGAGAGGCCCGCACGGGCCTAACCTAGCTACCCAGCAACGGCCAACACCCAAGTTCGGTGTGGCCCCTGAAGCCGGCTTCGGAATGCCAAGATAAGTCTCGTACCTGGACCAACCCAGCGCTACAACATAAGATTCTTGACTTTTCGCTGCCCTGCTGCGGCAACGTCGCCTCCCTTTCCCATCCTTAGATAGCTGCTTACACGCTAAAGGGGACCTCTTGAGCATCGCGCCGCAGGAGCTTTTACTGGACCTCGGGCCGCTCACCTCCTGGCCTTGACCACGGCATCACGACCTGGCATACCAGCGACGGCTGCAGCCTACCTGGGGACCGGGGCCTATCGGCGTAGAGCACCAAGCTGCCGCGGGGTTGGAAAGGGGATACCTAGCCTCAGGAGGACATGCGTTTGCAAATTTTCATAATAAGGACGATATGAACAGAGGACATTACAGACGCTTTACACACCCCCGCGGGGTCCGTTTCGATTTCTCGCAGGGAACAAAAGGAATGGAATACCTAGGAGCTCTATCTACATGTGCCGGACGTCGCCAACGCCATCATCAACAGTGGGCCACGAGAAGCTGGCGCCAACCTCATCCAGATCAACGGCGGCGGCCAACCGCTGCAGCCTTGCTCCAGGCTCGGCGAGAGCTTGGGGGCACGTAGCTGTCGTCGCTCGTCTCTGGAGACTCCACGAGATCGGGAGAGTCACTGGACCACTAGGAGTCATCGCTGTCGCTGGAGGAGCTGCATGCGAGACCTGATGTAGGGCCGGCACCCGCCGCTGCGCCATCCTGGTGACCTCCTTCAGGGAACACTCCAAGCGGCGGCCTTCCTCGTCGAAGACCTTGAAGAACAGCGTGGAGGCGTCGTCGTACTCGAAGTGGATGGCGAGGGCGCCCTCCTCACGGCACACTCGGGCGATCTCGCTCCAGCCTCGAGTCATGAAGATCCTCCCGGAGGCGACGGCCTCAACTTCCGCTCCAGTCGCCAGGGCGTCGCAGTCGGCGTGCAGCAGCCAAAGCTCGAGAGAGCCTCTCGGTGGCATCTAGGCGGTGAAGAACCGCGGAAGGCGAATCCAAGTGCTTGGAGGCATCGCCGCCCACAACACGAAATCGCACGAGGAGTCCACATCATGGACCCCTGGGGCGACGGCGCGCGCCTCCGCGGCATGGCGGCCACGACCCTGGCACGGGCGGTGACGCTCATCGCCCCTCCCTCCGAAATCATCGGCGTAAGCATACAAGGGTAACGTGTACCCAGGAGGCGTCCTTTCATACCACGGCTGCGACACCACCACCATCTCGCGACGATGGGGCCTCCTCTTCTTCGGCGGGAGCAGCTCGAGCATATTGAGGGGAGCCTTGCCCTTCTCCGTGGCCCAGAATCTCCGAATCGGCACCATGACTGCACCAGCAAGGAGTGGAGCAAGGAAGGAGAAGAAGCGGGAGAGGCAGAGGAGAGACGGGTGATGGGGGCTCCACCCCACCTCCCATTTATAGCCAAGGGGAGGCCAACCCCTGGCCTCCATGATCTAAGGTAATAATGATCTTTTTCCTGCATACAGCAAGGACCCGTCAAGTCGGGCAGTTGCCGAGGCTGCATGGGGAAGCGGAGACGCTCACCTCCAATCAACCACCACACGTCGACCAAGGCCGCAGGCTATTGGGGCCCGCGGCGCTCCGCGCTTGCCCTTTGGCTTCGTCTCGAAGGCAAGCCCGAGCACGCCTTGGGCCCGTGGGCTACAGTAGGCGTTTCGGGAACATGGGTCCCCAGACTTGCCTGCCTGCGGCCCACGGCGTGGCTCTGCAGGTGGGCCTGTACGACCCATCTTCACCAACAAGCATTCAAGACCCTCGCGAGGGGGATGACACAAGACCTCCTCAGGAGCGGCCTCACCAAGCTGGCTCGCGAGGGGCGGAGAGATCGAGGCCAGGCAAACCTCGCGAGGTTCCAATGACGTGAGCAATGACGACTAAGACCAGGCGGGTGCCAGGCAAGCGCCAGCGCACACAGTGTCCTTGTTTCCTGTTTGGTGCTAAGGAGGCAAGCGCAGACGAAGAGTACCGAGGCGTCAAGCAAAGGTTTCCATATCTGTGCAACGAGACCAAGACCAGAAGGACGGCAAGACGGAGGTCACCATGGAGCCCAAGGCGGCGTCACCACAAGAGCCTTTGGCAGGCGAAGACTGCTTTTGTCAGGATAACTTGTACTAGCTGTCCCCTTTCAAATTGGCCGTTGTTGGCTCCCTTCCTGATCAATATTTGGGGAGAGGATCAGGGCCTCTATAAATAGGACTAGCCACCACCATAGCTGGGGATCGACGTCAGCTTGGATCGGAGCCATTCCATCCTTAGCCTCACACCCACCAAGCACAAGAACACCTCACCTCAGGAGGCTGTTCTTCCCCTTGTACTGTTCATCATCAGCCCAAGAGGCAATACACCACACTGGAGTAGGGTATTACACCACAACGGTGGCCCGAACTAGTAGAAATCTTGTGTCCCTTGTGTTGCGAGTTCGTCGGGATTACCTTTGAGATCGTGGCGAGGTTGAGGGCGTGAGTTGGTAGGGGGAGATCTTTGCGCGCACCCCAGTTTTCGAACCTTGAGGGAGGGGTGTGCCGAAGCTTTCCTTCTGCCGCTCCGCGTCCCGTCGCTTTGTCACCTCCATGTTGGACGCTCGCCGAGCTTGCACTGAGCGCCGGGCCGCCCTCGTCGCCCTCGTTGTTTAGACGGCTCCCGTCGGCGGGCCACCCCGTCGTTCTCCATTGTCTGCCGCCAACGCTGTCACCGGCCCGACAGGGAACGAGAAGCAAGCCTCCTTGCTGCACCCCTCGGTGTGGCGGGACGGCCGCATCGCCACTCCATTGCTGACCCCGGCTGGCTCATCGTCTCACACCCATCGCGCTCCCACGGACGCGCAGGCCGCGCTGTGCATGGCGCGCGAAATCCTGCGCTACCACCCCATCGACGACCTCTATGAGGACTGGCTCGACCGCATCGCTGAGCTTGTCAGTGCCGCAGGGGGCTCCCCTGTGTCGTCCCTCTCGCTGCATCACCCTCCACCAGCTGTAGGCGATGTGGCTCATGGAGTGCCTCCACCACCTCTGCCCCAAGACGGTGCCCTGGCGCCAAGGCGTGCACCCCCGGCGTGATCCGCCGCATCGGGCGCCCGTATGCGAAGAAAGAAGCTGCCAAGAGGTCCCTCGTCCGCGAGAAAACGCTCCCGCGCTCCCGGCGCCGCTGCGACAAGACCGTGCGCCGCCTGTGATGGCGGTGCGAGGGCGTCAAGGCCAGGCTCCACATCAGCAAAGGGTCCCGGTGGCAACCATGGGCTGCCGCGCTTTCACCCCCGAGCTGCGTAGCGTTGCATGGCCAGGCAAGTTCAAGCCAGACCTGCCTCCACGCTACGACAGCACCCCCGACCCCGCGGAGTTCCTGCAGCTCTATGAGCTGAGCATCGAGGCGGCCAACGGCGATGAGAAAGTCACGGCGAACTGGTTCCCCATGGCTCTCAAGGATGGCGCACGCTCGTGGCTCCTGAACCTGCCTCCAGGCTCCATCTCTTCCTAGAACGAGATGTGCGACCGTTTTGTCGCCAACTTCCAGGGCACTCGTGACCACACACCGGCCGCGGGTGACCTGCGCCGCGTCAAGCAACAACCAGGGGAAACCCTCCAGAAGTACATCCAGTGCTTCAACAATGTTCATCTCAAGATCCCCAAGGTGATAGATGAGGCCATCATCTCTGCCTTCTCCGATGGCGTCCGCGACGTCAAGATGAAGGAGGAGCTCGCCATCCACGACGAGCTGTGTACATCCCTGGAGCTGCTCAACCTGGTGACCAAGTGCGCAAGGGCTGAGGAAGGGCGCCTTTCCCTTCTCAAGCTCCTAGCTGCCGATCTGGAAGAGAAGAAAGCCACGGCCAAGGACGTGAAGCACAAGGGAGTGAACATACTCGCGGCACAGCCGGACACGAAGCACGACAGGGACTAGCCTGAGTCATCCAATAGTAGCCGACCATTCTGTGCCTTCCACAACGTGCACAGCCACAACAACAACGATTGTCAAGAGCTCAGGGCCATTCGCGACGGACGCTTCGGTCGACGCCCTGAGTGCAACGACCGAGGCTACGGCCGAGGAGGAGGACATGGCGGAGGACGCTGGGACAACCGGGGCCCACGCCAGGAGTGGCGTGACCAGCCTCGTGAGGACCGCTGGTAGGATCAGCCTCGCGAAGGTGCCTGGAGGGATCAGCCTTGTGAGGACCGTCCTCAGGACAATGCTGGGCTTCCTCCATTGCCGCCACCACCAAGAAGGAACGACGACCACCACCAAGACGAGGGGGCTGGGGGCTTCTAGGAGCCGCGTGCTATCGCCTGCATCTTGGGTAGAGCTCAAGCCCCAGCCTCACAGCGTATCTTCAAGCAGTTTGCTCACGAGGTGAACACAACCCTTCCCAAGCTCGAGGCTACACACCCGCTCAGGTGGTCCAAGTGCGCTATTACCTTCAGCTACGCAGACCAGCTCAAGTGCGCGGCCACCGCTGGCGCTCTCCCGATGCTCTTTTCACCCGTCATCAGCAACGTGCAAGTCACCAAGACTCTCATTGACGGCGGCGCAGGGCTTAATGTCCTGTCCGTCGAGATGTTCGACAACCTTCAAGTGCCCTACGATCAACTTCATCCTACCAAGCATTTCTCAGGAGTGACCGACGGCTCCACCATCCCGATAGGTCAGGTCCGCCTCCCAGTCACCTTCGGACAGCGCGACAACTACCGCATCGAGCTCATCGACTTCGAGATCACCCACATCCGTCTGCCGTACAATGCCATCCTCGGGTATCTAGCCCTGGCTAAGTTCAGGGCGGTGACCCACCACGGCTACAATGTCCTCAAGATGCCAGGAAGCGGTGGAATCATCACAGTCCCCTACAAAGAAAGAGATGCGGTGTGCTCCCTTGAGCATGCCTTTCAAGCTACAGCAATCGACGACCCCAACAGCAAGGGCGAGTACCCTCCTGAGGCCATCCCCAAGAAGAATAAGTAGCTACTCCATAATGGGCCTCAGGAGAGCGGTGCCGCAAGTGGCGCCACGTCAGGATAAGTGTCCGCACCTGGGGTGCCTCCCTCTGTCGCATAGGAAGGCGCGCTCGGTGCCCTCCTCGGGCAGGGCTCGGGGGCTCTCTTCTGGAGGGCCTCAGACCTTGCCAACATTACGAAGGAGGTGCTCGGGCACCATTTGGAGGCGTGCTTCATGGCATGTTTCCCTCAGGAGGACATAGGGCAAGGAGTGCCCAGCACTCAGGAGTTCATCACCAAGACCACTCAGGAGCTTCAGGAAGCAAGAGCGATTCGCGGCGACCGCTCCCCACCGAGGCGAGGGTGGTGAGCTATGCGTCTGCATCGACATCCCAGGGCTCAACGGGGCCCCGTCTCAGGAGCTCTTCTGGCCTTCGCACATGGGATGCTGCGAGGGCCCACCGCATAGCTACGTTCGCATGCCATTCGGCCTGCCGAGCGTGGCTGCTACCTTCCAGTGCAACCTGCGGGGCATCTTGGCAGGTCAGGAGGACAGGCATCACGCAGTCCTGGCGGACATGGCGACGGTCCTCAAGGAACCGCCTGGACCCCGAGAGCCTCCCGAGGCTCAGGGCCCCGGTGGCTCATGAGGAGCAACCCCTTCGCTGCGTACCTTCAGCTGCCTCAACACCCCTTCATCAACAGAACCAGGTGACATTTTTCAAGTTTATTTAGCTGGGAGCGCCCTTAGGGCTGCATCATTCCCAGGCCGCGTGGGTCCATCCCTATGGCATGTATTCCTTCTTGTTATTTCTTTAGCTTACCTTGCTGGGGGCGCCCCTTGGGCTGTATCAACCCCAAGCTGCTCGGGCCTGACCCAGTGGCATGTTGCTTTTCATGCGTAATCTATCTCTGGTTATCACTTGCTTGGTTGTCACCCATCATGGGAGCCGCGCGCCGACCGTCTTTCTTCAGGATCCTTCGCATGAGAAGGCTAGGCACGACGTCTGTGCTCGGGCCCGTCCCTACAGCGTCGATAAATCCAACGGTTGAGCTCTGTCTGGCGGGCCGGTCCCATTCACGTCACCTCCTGGGGCCGTTGGTGCTTGGCCTTCTCACGTGATAACCTCAGGAGATTCGTCCGGCGCAGGTTGTCTAACCACCTCGCAGGACCGCCACAAGGAACAAGAATCAAGACCAAGCGCAACCCGCCTTGAGGTAGGGCCTCGTGAGTCCCGCGCTGGCTCACGAGTGCCCAAACACACCTCGTCTAGCCCTGCCATGCAAGCCATGTGTCAGGGCGGGGCTGTACACGCCTCGAGGGCTCTCCGTAGTAGGGAGTCCCCTCCCACGTACCAGTGGAAGCACCATGCTCCGCACTGGCAGTTGACACTACCGAGGAGCGGCTATGCCCGTGCAAGTGCGGAAGCGCCATGGTCTGTCCTGGTGATAAACAACTGAGGGCGGCCTCACGGCCGTATCAACCTTAGGGAGCATCCGGGCTCGGTGTCTGGCCTCATCGCATTGCCTCCCCTCGAGAGAGCCACGCGAGGGGGCTGGGCACGGGGGCTGCGCTCGGGTCACGCCCAAGCGTACGCCACCCTACCAGGTCCCGCGGACCTGGTCGTCGAGCGCCCTCCCAAGCGGAGCCAAGGTATGAAGGTTGTTTGAACATTAAGGGGGACTCCTGACCATCGCGACTCAGGAGCCTAATGGACCACGTAGCCCCTCACTCCTTAGCCCATCCTGGTGATCCAGTCGGACCAATGGTGGCTGAGGTATGCACGGGGTCGGGCCCTGCCGATGTAGAACACTAGACCTACCATTGCATCTCCTTTCCACAAGCTGTTTGCGCGTCAAGGGGGACTCCTGAGCATCGCGACTCAGGAGCCTAACTGGCCACGTAGCCCCTCACTCCACAGTCCGTCCTAGTGATCCGGTCTGCCCAACGGCGGCTGAGGTATGCGCGGGGTCGGGCTCTGCCGATGTCAGGATCCCGATCCTAAGTCACACCGATCTAGCACGTAACACATCATATCACTTTGCGGCCTCACGCACGGTATTCCCACGGGTGCCACCTTACCTGGCCCGGGACCGTTTGCGCCTTTTGGCTCACGTATATGATAGTGTCGCTAGCATCCACATGACAAAGAACCCGGGCCGACATAACTAGTCGTAAAACCAAAGTGGCACTAACTTACAGGGACAGGCATACATGACCCAACAACGAACGTGTCGGTCATTAGCGAGTGAATCCGGGCTATAGCAGCTGGGCTAACAGGACTCCGGAGAATCCGGGCTATAGCAGGCTAACAGGACTCCGGAGACTCCGCGTGACATTTCCCTGAAGGGACAGACACCGGAATGAAGAAGGACACATGCCGGCCAGCCTAAGTGTTCCGAAGCAGTAGCAAGCTACCATGGCTCACTGGAAGCACTAGGAGACATTTCCCGGTAAGAGAGGCTACCAAAGATAAACAACTAGGTTGTCGGATCCCACACATACCAAGCATTTCAATTCATACACACAATATGCTCGATATGTGCAACTAAACATGGCATCACAACATAACTCTATGACTCAACGTATTTATTCAATAGGCTTCGAGGAGCGAGATATTACAAACATGGGGCTCATGACCCAACATTTAGAGCATACAAGTCAAAGCACATGCGGAAGCTTAACATGTTTGAGTACAGACATCTACAAATGAAAAAGGCTGAGAAGCCTGACTATCTACCAGATCATGCCGAGGGCACAAGATCGTAGCTGAGGTAACGAGCTAAACGTCGAAGTCCACAGAGAACTACTAGCGAGACTGAAGTCTCTCTGCAAAAACATAAATTAAGCAAATGTGAGTACAAATGTACCCAACAATACTTACATCAGAACTATCTACATATGCATCATTATCAACAAAGGGGTGGTGGGGTTTAACTGCAGCAAGCCAGCTTTGACTCAGTGGCTAACCTGAACTACTACTGCAAGTAACTCTTTTGAGGTGGCGCACACGAGTCCACATATTCACCATTTCAATACACCACTATGGATTCACTCCCGTCTCCCTACGAGAACGCCATCCATAGCACTCACGCTTATCTTGCGCATTTTAGGGTATCCACTTTCACTTGTCTATGAACTGTACAGGCAACCCAGAAGTCCTTTACCGCGACACGGCTATTCGAATAGATGATGTTAACCCTGCAGGGGTGTACTTCTTCACGCACGCTCTCGCCAATTACCGCGATGTACACGTCATGTATCTCGATAACCTTCAAGCGGAAGCCTGGCGAGGGTGTCGGCCATGACCTGACTAACCACACAAGTCTCTAGTCGAGGTTTATCGCCTATTCGGGTTCCATCCGCGAGGAGATCCGGTCGGGGTTTCGCTCACAGCCCCAAACGATGTGTACAGGGTTCCGCGACACCAAACGGGCGCCCGACATACCCCGGCCATGGTGTATGTACCGCATCATAGCCCACCCCTAGGGTCAGCGCTACGCACGACCTCCAACACATATCCTACAAACACCAGAAACTAGTTGCAACTCGTGGACAGAGGGCAAGGGCAGTTAATAAGTCGAGAGGGTCCATTGGTTTCGGGCCCAATGCGTGGTAGTAGCTTTTCATGGATCACAAACACAGAACTTAGTTCCTAAGGACGGCTTCAATGAAACAACCCACCATGTACTCCTACATGGCCTCTCATCGATACCTTTACCAAATCGTGTTCACACACTTAGCTCTCAATAGTAGGACATGTTCACACACCTCCAATTCATCCCCGATGAATCAGACCTGACTCAACTCTAAGCAGTAGCAGGCATGACAACCAAGCATGAATGAGTAGGAACATCAGGGCTCAAACAAATCCTACTCATGCTAGTGGGTTTCATCTATTTGCTGTGGCAATGACAGGTCATGCAGAGGAAAAGGGGTTCAACTACCGCAGCATGTAACAGTTGAATCGTTGTTGTCCTAATGCAGTAAAAGAGAGCAGGAGCGAGAGAGTGGGATTGTATCAGAATGAATAAGGGGTTTTTGCTTGCCTGGCACTTCTGAAGATATTATAGCTCTTCATCGATGTCATCGAACTCATCGTTGAAACCACTTCTACTCAAAGGGGACAAACATCGGCAACACAGAAAGAGCGCAAGTAATGCAATGCGACAATATGATGCATGATTATGACATGGCAATATGCTGTGATATGAGCTAATGTAGCTAGCAATGATTTAAATGGTGTTGGTTTGAACACTAAATTCAAATTTAAACTCCATATGTGATCATTCAAATATAATTTATTTGATTTGTCCAATTCAGCAGCTATAAGTTGTTCTAACATGCATGAAAATGGTACAAATGGATAGATTTGATTTTTCTAATAATTTTTCAGATATAAATTATTTTTATTGGAGTTATAGATTATTTTCTATGAATTTTAGAAGTTTTAGCTAATTTCTGAAATTTCCTAAATTATTTTAAATCCAGAAAATCATTTACTGCTTCAGTATGACGTTGAGTGATGTCAGCAGATCAACGGGTCGGTCTAGGTCAAACCTGACCAGTGGGGCCCGCACGTCAGTGTAACAGGGCAGGAACAGAGGCTGACCTGTGGGGCCAGCTGGTTTAATCTAACCTAAATAGGGAACAAATCCCAGGGTTAATTTGGGCATGGGGTCCATATGTCAGTGAGAGAGGGGTTTAATTAGTGGTGTCATTAGTGGCTAATGATGTGCCACATCAGCACGCCGGAGTTGTACGCCGGCGAGCACACAAACACGGCGATGACGCTCGGGAATGTGCTATGGGCGGTGGTTTGGCGCGCTGAGGGCACCAGGGCATAGCCCTTGCTCGCCCGCATCCAACTGAAGAAGCTGGAGGGCACGGGGTGGCCGGAATCTTGCCGGCGACGAGCTATGGCGGCGGTCGGAGCTACGAGATCGACGGGTTCGGCGCTACGGTGATCCATAGGACGAGTTGGTGAGTTCTACAACTTCCCGGGGAGGTGCTGAGCACATTGGTGTGCTCGTACGCGAGCTGCAGCGACTAAGGCCATGACTGCGTCATTGCCGGTGGCGAGGAGCTCACAGCTCCGGCGGTTATGGACGCTAGAGCACGCATTCGACCGAGAGAAAAGAGGGGAAGGACGACGGGTCTCATAGCGAGGTCGGCAGGGTGATCAGTGGGCTCGGGGGAGGCCTGGAGCGGACGGAACAGCGGGGCCGATCTTAGTCGTCTAAGCTTGAAGATGACGACGGTGAGGTCAAAGTGGGGCTTCCGGCGTCGAATGGATTGGTGTGGATGACGTAGGAGACGACGATGGCTCTCGGGGACAAGTTGGTGAGGCTCGGGATGCGCGGTGGCCACGGGGACAGCAAGGGGCGGTGACGAGCTCCACTCGGTGGGAGAGAGAGGGAGCCAGAGGAGGGGATGAGCATGGAGGAGTGTGGGAGGGGGTTCCATACGGCTCCAGGGGGTTCGCGTGGCATCTCCAGGGTGTCGAGGGGGAAAGCGGCAAGCAGGAGGTGGCTGGCGCGTGCCGGCGTGCCGCGGCCATGCGCTCCAGTCCTTCTGTCCAATGAAGAAGATGACTGGCAGCTGCGCCGTGGGCTTCACAAAGGTCGGCCTCTGCTACAGTAGCAAGCCAGGTAAGGTTTCTCTCTTTTGTGTTTCTGTTTCTCTATTTTCTGCTGTAGTTTTGAGCTTAGGAAAAATACCAAGGCATTTCCTAAAATCCTGAAAATATTCATGGACACTTGCTGAATTATTTCAGTGGCCCCCAAATAGTTCCAACATTATTTGAGCATTTAAATTATTTATAGTATTTAAATGCCCAAAGTCAAGTACAAAAGATTTAATTCAAAAATCCAGAATGGCCTAGAAATATGTGCACCATTTTTGGCAGAGGTTTTCACCTTTATCAAAAATCATGAACTTTTCTAAAGGGCATTTTGGGTTCGTTGAAAATATTTTGATTTGAACCTAGTTGAATTTCATTTGCTGCTAGGGTTTATTAGTCCCCATTTCAAAGTTTCATAAAACTTAAACATGATGCAGGGAAGCTTATGCAGTGACCGGCAAGGCCTAAGCTAGGGTAAGCTAGGGTTGTGACAGCCGACGTAGAACGTAAGGCATCTCAAAGCAAATATTACAAGGCATATTGTTCTTCGAATATCAAACACAAGTTTAAACGCGTCCACGAGGCACGCTACATGCTGCAAGAGTTTCAACAGGAAAGGAGCCGCAAGCTAGTCATCCCTGGATACCGCCGGCACCCGCAAGAGGCGCCACCTCCTGGGTGGTGTCGCCTTCAGCTGCACCACCGGTCAAAGGCACGGGGGCGAAGGCGTCGAACTTCTTCAGCAGGGCTTCCACCTGACCTTTCACGACTGCGGCGGTGGCTGTGCAGTGTTCATCAGCCACAGGCTCCAGCAGCTTGTCAAGGCGGGCGGCAGGATCACAAAGATGGAGGTGGCTGAAGACGCGCGTTAGCGCGACTGAAGAAAGGACGCGAGCCTCTTCCTCTACCATGGGGCCGATGCCGCGCACGACTTCCTCAAGCGCCTCGTCCAAGTAGGGAAGCAACTGGGCGGGGCCGTCCTCATTGGTGGCCAGCGGCTTCTCCAAGCCCTTCTCATAGAGTGACTTCAGAGCCTCACGAGACCTCTTCTCGAGAATCGCGAAGGCCGCGCGGTCCTCGGCCAGCACCTTCATCTTGGCGTCAAGTTTGGCTTTCTTAGCATGCACCTTTTGCTCCAGCTCCTCTAGCTGGCCGCGCTCAGCGGCCGGCGCCTGCGCCAGCTACTCCAGCTCGGTGTCACGACCCTTGATGGCGTCCTCCCGAGCCTTCATCCTCTCTTCCTCCGCTCTACGGCCATGGGCATCTTCGGCACGCTCTTCACGCAGGATCTTCAGCTCGGCCTCCAGCACCCGGCAGCGACCTTGGGCGGCCTCGGCATCCTTCAGCACTGCCTCTCGAGCAACTGCTGCCCGAGCTGCGGCTTGCTTCTCCCCCTCATAGGTCGCCGTGACCTGGCTCGGCGCCATCCGAACGGACACGTCATAATGAAGCCAACCAGAGATCAGCTCCAGACGCCCATCCGCCAAGAGGGGTTCGATGCTCTGGAGATCTTCTCGCAGCCGGGCCATCTCAGAAAGTGCCCGCTCCAGGACTTCAGGAGAAGCAGAGGAACCTGGGGCCGGCAACACGGCAGAAGGAGGAGGAAGAGGCATCGTCGTCAACCATGACCTGGGAGGCTGGAAGCTCCTGAGCCTCTTGGACCTCAGCACCCGAGCCGGACTCTGGCACCTCCCGAGTCAGTGGGGCCTCAGGGGTTGACTTCTCCCGAGGATGCTCCACCCAGCCTCGTGAGGATGATCGGGCTGGAGAAGCACGCGCACCTTCCCCATCTTTGCTCATGGACAGGGCCGCAGCCGCAGGAGGCGACCTGGGCTCAAGCAGCACCACCTCGCTCTCCCTTCCCCTCTTCGCCGCAGGCGTCGGCCCAGTTACACAATAAGGAAGAAGAGTCAGAAACAAGCATCAGCGGCAAGAATAAGGCAATACGGGTACACTTACTGACCCACCGCGGCGTAGTCCCTTCGCTTTGAGAGCCTGAAGCCGGAGAGCTTCGTGACCCAAGGCGCGGGCGCGCTAGCTCCGGAAGCAGAAGCAGGAGCAGCAGCTGAGCCGGAAGCGGCCCCAGTCAGCGCCAGAACAGAAGTAACATCCTGTTAGATCAGCACCGATCGGTCCCTCGTCGGGATTACCGGCGGCTCTCCCTTCTCCTGGCGGGCGTCAGCCTCGTCATTGTCAGGAAGGGTGCGGAGGATGTCAGCTTTGCTCAAGGGGGAGGTCTCCCCCGTCCCTTCAGGGGTCACCTCCGAGGCTTCCTCCTCCTTGTCCTCTTCCTCCCCGCGGGACTCACTAGAAGACAGCTCCACCAGCGTCGGTGCCGCAGGGGCCCCGGTGGGCGCCGGCGGCACTAGCCCGCGCCTGTCAAAGGTCGGCCTAGCGGCCACGACCTTCACCCCGTCCTTGCGGCGGAACAAGGGAGTGAAGACACTTGGCGGGTACTCCTGGCCATCCCCGACCAGGAAGCGGAGAGCCGCAGCCAGCTCACATCCGGACAAGACTTCCAGGTTCAGGCAAACCTTGTTCTCTTCGCCCCCAAGCTCCCACAAGGGGCGCGTACGCGCCTGAACTGGGGCCACGCGCAACATCAGGAATTCCCTCAGGAGCATGGCCCCTATCACCTTTTGCCGCCTTCGCGTTGCCCGGCTTCAGGTCAGCGTTCATCTGCTCCAGCACCAACGTCGCCCGCTCATCAGCGAGCTTTGTGCAAGACCACCCCTTGTCGGACTGGGGCATCTCTGTTGGCAGCATCAAGAGTGGGTGGACGCACTTGGCGTCCATCATGGCCCAATTGCTCCTAAAGCCGTCGGCCTTCTTCCCAGTCTTCGAGAATGACTTGGCCTTCCTGGCCGCGATGAAATTCGCATACCCAGAGGTATGGCCCTCGTTGATACGGAGGAAGAAGAAGTGGCACAGCAGAGTCACGGACGGCATCATGCCGAGGTACGCCTCGCAGTAGTAGGCGAAGATTGACAAGAGGAGGATAGAGTTGGGATGAAGATGCAGTGCGTGCAACCCGTAGTGGCCAAGGACCTCATAGAAGAAGTCAGAGAAGGGGGGAACCAGCCCTGTGACGATGCTGCTCGTGAAGAAGGGGAAGAAGGTGCTTCCCTCAGGTTCCGGCACGTCGGAGCCGGCCCGGAGCTCAGTCTTCCCCCTCTCATTGCTTTCCCCCGCCATCAACAAGCGCGTGGCAGCGAGGTTCTTCTCTGAGACGTTGGGCGCGTCGAGAGCTGGCTCATACCAAGCCGACGACGAGGCATGCTGGACCCTCCGGGGCACCATTGATCGCTAATGCAGAAGGAGATGGGAGTAGATCTAGAGATTTCGGAAGCAGGGAGCAAGGAAGGGGATCTGGAGAAAGGTGAAGGGAAGCAATGAAGGCAAGCGCTATCGACGCCAGCCTTTTGACAGTCGGGCAGTTGCCAAGGTAGCGTGGGGAAGCGGAGAAGCCCACATCCAATCAACCACCACGCGTCGACCAAGGCCGCAGGCTATTGGGGCCCGCAGCGCTCTGCACTTGCCCTTTGGCTCCGCCTCGAAGCCAAGCCCGAGCGCGCCTTGGGCCTGGGGGCTACTGTCGGCGTTCTGGGAACGGGGGTCCCCAAACTTACCTACCTGCAGCCCACGGCGTGGCTCTGCAGGCGGACCCGTACGACCCATCTTCACCAACAAGCATTCAAGACCCTCGTGAGGCGGACGACACAAGACCTCCTCAGGAGTGGCCTCACCAGGCTGGCTCGCGAGGGGCGGAGAGATCGAGGTCAGACAAACCTTGCGAGGTTCCAATGACGTGAGCCATGATGATCGAGACCAGGCGGGCACCAGCATGCACAGTGTCCTTGTTTCCTCTTTGGTACTAAGGAGGCAAGCGCAGACGAGGAGTACCGAGGCGTCAAGCAAAGGTTTCCATATCGGTGCAACGAGACCAAGACCAGCAGGACGGCAAGAGGGAGGTCACCATGGAGCCCAGGGCGGCGTCATCACCAAAGCCTTTGGTAGGCGAAGACTGCTTTTGTTAGGATAACTTGTACTAGTTGTCCCCTTTCAAATTGGCCATTGTTGGCTCCCTTCCCGCTCAATATTTGGGAAGAGGACCAGGGCCTCTATAAATAGGACTAGCCACCACCATAGCGAGGGGATCGACCTCATCTTGGATCGGAGCCATTCCATCCTTGGCCTCACACCCACCAAGCACAAGAACACCTCACCTCAGGAGGCTGTTCTTCCCCTTGTACTATTCATCATCAGCCCAAGAGGCAATCCACCACACCACACTGGAGTAGGGTTCCGGGAGCGCCTGGCGCGCCAAATGTCGATGGAGCAAAGGGGGTGATGGAGCAAAGGGGGAGAAGCGAGCGGAATACAGGCTGGTGATGGAGCAAAGGGGAGAGTGAGGTGTTCCCGGAACACCGACAACGTACGCAATATAAATAGGTTCATATGGAGATAAAAGGAAACCGCTCCACTATATACATAGGCAGGACGGGCCTACATGGTTGCTTGCTGGGGTTGCTCTCTTCACACTCTCTCGCACAAAACGACTGTGGCCACATCTCTAAGATCCCGGCGGATCACGTCCGCCGGGGGAAGGGGTGGATGCTTTGTGTAGATGCGGTCGCCATCACCAATGATGAAAACCCACTATCGGCACGTCCCGATCAGGGGTCCCCGCCGTTCTCTCTCACAAAGCCGGTGAGGTTGCCTTCGTCCCTTGCTCACTCCGTGACGTGGGCAATTGCCGCCTCCTGCCGCCCTCCTCTAGGTTGAGCTACATCCCGACATCCCTCAGGTAGAACTCCCTTTACAGCTGGCTTGCACCACTGCTCCAGCTGCCCACATCACTCCATGTGGATATTTCTCTACTTCTTTGCCCTGCACGTACCTCTACTGGCTTCTACGTACTGTATTCGTGATGAGTTTATGTCTCATCAACTAGTCCCAATAATCTTATTCTTATCATGCTTCTTCAATTTCTTTGCCACAGGGATGCTCATCTCAATTTTGGTGAAACTACACAAAATGATCCGATGGTCAAAGGGTTGCAAACTTCATTTCTTAGGAAGCTCCAACGTTGCCAGCAAATTAAAGCTCTACGTACTGTATTTTGGTGAAACTGCATGGATCATTTTTTCTTTAATTGTCTCTGTTCCAAAATAAGTGTCAACTTTAGTAGTAGTACAAAGTTTGCATAAAGTTGAGACACTTATTTTGGAACGGAGGGAGTACATATTGGCTATGATCTGTCAATCATTGAGATGCAATAGCATACATGTTAGTCTCCTTTGTATTTGATGAAATGTTGCAACGGGCAACCTTGGACGCAAGATACATGAAACAGAAGCTGGACGCTTCATAGCATTGTACAAATTTATCTAGCTGATAAATTACAGTACGTACTATACTAGTAGTAGTACTATGTAAAGAGTTAGGTGTCGCCATGTAATCACCGAGGCTGCATGTTTTCACCTCCCTCGCACTCCTCCGTTGTAAGAATGGATAAAATTGTAGTCTAGTAGTACCTCCTTTCGCGAAAGCGTGGGACATCCAACAGTCCTACCACGTCAGTAATAATGACCAATGAGCCATCAAATCACATAGACCCAGCAGTAAGTTGGACGGACGAAGCAACCATCACTCTTGAACCCGCTTCTCTCTCTTCAATGCAAGCGCCAGTGAGAGGTCGCGTCCGCTCTGCCCGGGCATGAATGCAACACTGAGCGGTGCTGACCGTTTCGGGCGGGAAGCGCGCACGAGTGATGGAGGGGCTTTGGGTGGGCCAGGCTGGTCAGGAGCGGGCGTGGCAGCGGTCCGCCTGTCCTGACCGGACTCTCGCGGCTAAATCGTACACTACACACCATCTCTCTATAGGAGTAGGTCAATGTGTCGCTCTATCTAACACACACATGCTGTTAAACACACACGCAGATGCACACACATGTTCATAGAATAGGAATATCATGCGAGTTACTTAGGGAGCGTTTGGATCCTTAGCAAGAATAGTTTATAGCCTAGCCGGGCAAGGTTAGGCGTTTGGAACTAAGCAATGTAACCAACCACTTACTCTGCCTTGTTATCTCCCCGGAAACCCAATGCATGGAGCGCAACTACGCGTTGATCAGTCAAGAAATCAAAGTCGTCTTGCATGCGAGTTAATATGTGGCCCTGCATGGTAGCTAAAACAGCATCTCTTAGTTGTTGGGATTAATTATTGCGTTTAGAGACAGAAATCAAGGCTTTGATTTGAGGAAGGACCGGTCAAGTTTCTCCATCTCCTCCAATCTGCTTGCACCTTGGTCCCGCTGCACCTTCTAACGTGACTGATTACACCTAGACGGAGGGAGTAGTATGAGATACGGTGGCACACTGACTTAGGTCGAATACAAGTGCCCAAAATTGTGTGCATGTTATAATAAGGATTCACTTAAAATAGTACGTGAGTGAACAGAGGGATCAATTGGACAGTGTTCACGAGCAGTAGCGAGATGTGTGAGGTAAGATACACCCCTGGCGCTTTTAATTTTTCTTATTAATTTGTTTTTTTCACCCTTTGACTGGTGGGACCCAACGTACTACATGGAGAGAGGTAAGGTGACTTAGGCTGCATTATTTCTGTACTACCAACACTACTTTAAATCCCAAAAGACCTTACCAACAAAGCCACATGACACGATTATGATTTAAATCCCAATGACTCACACGCAAAAAAACACGACATGCTTGTCACATGAATGCAGGAATGTATAAAAGGTTATTTTCCTCTCATTGAACATAACGGGAGGGTGGTGTAGCTGGTTAGCCTGTTCTCTCATCAAACTTGAGGTCTCGGGTTGGATAACTACACTTGAGCATAATTTTGTTTCTGTTCGACTTCTTTCTTCCACCCAATGACAGGTAGGCCCCGCATGATACAGAGAGAAAGTGATTTGAGGTGGTGCTAGGAGGATTCTTTGACTGGTCAAAAAATGGATGGATATGGAGCTATACGATCTTGTAGTGACCGTATAATCACCTCATCACGTATATGCTGCAGCCTCAGTGCTTGTTTTCTAGGGTTTGCACTCTTCACACTCTCTCTCCAGTATATATATACACGCTGGAGCCTCAATGCTTGTAGTTGCTCTCTTCACACTCTCTCACCCTCTCTAGATCCAAACAAGACTTCATTGGCCTCTCTCTCTCTCCCCTCATTGCTAGTCAAAGAGCCGGCAGGATCCGTCCACCGGGAAGGGAAGGAGGCTTAACGCTGTCGCCGTCGGCGAGGGAGGGAATCCATCACCGGCGCAACTATTCTCTTTCACCCAACAGCGATGCGGGAGGGCCTCCAACCCCTTCTTCCTCGCCGCCGTATGTAGTGTGGGCCGAATGGCCTCCAGTCGCCCACCGAACCACACCCCAAGAACCTTATGGTATAATTTACATATTCCACATGCATTGCTCTAGCTGCATGTGGGCTTTTTCCGCTTCTACACTCGAATCTAGGTGTTGGATCAAACAGGAAAGTAGTGAGGAAAGTTGTATAGCATGAATCTAGGACGTGGTTCAAAGAGGAAAGGAATGGGGGAAAGTAGTGGGGAAAGTTGTATAGCATGAATCTAAGACGTGGTTCAAAGAGGAAAGGAATGGGGGAACGTAGTGGGGAAAGTTGTATAACATGAATCTAGGACGTGTTTCAAAGAGGAAAGGAAGGGGGGCAAGTACTAGTACAGACTGGCTATCCAGCACCTACGTTGGCCGAAAAGGGAAAACAATGACAAACTTAGTACACACATCTGTAATGAACTGATCTTTTTGTTTTGGGGGACAAGTCTATAGAGTTTGAGCATGACTAGATTTGCTGTGTTCACATAGGGAAAGGTGCCTAAAGATAACAAAACTGGGACCAACACAAATATGCTCCTTGGTTGTTTATTCTTTGTTGCAACAGACTGTGCATCACCCCTTCATACATCGGTAGATGCACATGGTGCTGGTGCGTCCACTGTCCCGTGCAACTCTTTAGCTGTTGTTAATCTAAGGCCCTGTTTGGTTAAAAAGTCCATAGTCCCTACCTGCTTGGTTCCAGGGACTAAACATGGACTAGAGGATATTAAATAACATGCTAAAATACCATGTTACCCCTAGTAATGAACTAATAGAGACAAGGTGCGATGCGGGGCAAGGGCAACTGTTGGAAAAAGTCCCCAAAAGACTCTCCCTTGGGGTCTTCTTTCTTTAGTCCCAAATGCCCACTTTTAGTCCCTAAAAGTCCCTCCTGTTTGGTTTAGATGGGACTGACAAGGACTTTTTTAGTCCCTACACCAAAAAGTCCTATAAACAAACACCCTCTAATAATGCCACTGGAAAATTGATGCAATGCCATAGTTAAAAGCAAATTATATGTTTAACGAATTTTATTGTTAATATAATCTCTCTGTTAATATTAATCAATGCCACCGTTTTAGAAATGCTATTGTCTTGCTTTCTTTCCCATTTAGATACGTTAGATGCTTCTTTTTGGTGGCTTCTGTGTCATCCACCGTTATTGACCACTAGTTGTTTCCTTTGCACCTCTGTGTAAACATGGTTATCTACTTCACCTTGTTGCTATTGTGACCTTTTGTTGCACTGCACAAAACACTTTTGTTTTAAGAGTGTTTTGTGCAATTCAACCAAAATATCACACCGACAACGTTGCTTGATTGCTTGATCTTAGTGGAACTGCACAAGAGGAGGTCTTACTTCCTATCCGTGTTGGCAAATTTGGTTCAGATCTTCTTCTTGTGAGTTGTTTGAATTCCGCTTCATGAGAGGTCAGTACTAGCTTTCTTTCACATGATTGTGCAGTGTTCTTTCATATGTTGTGCTACTTGTAAGGTAATGTTTCTTGATTTTAGTGAACTGCACAAATGGAGACAAGACTTCCAATCTATGTGTGCACCATAATATCCCATTGAGGTAAGATAAGGCTATTTCACAACTGTTGGCCTGTATTTTGCCACTTTCATCAGAAAATTAATGTCGTTGTTTAGTGCTATACTTGTGCTCCCTAATTGACATGCCAAATCTTACATTGAAGGTGAAGCTTGTCTGTTATTGAACCAAGTGATGAAGGGGAAGAACAAGCAGAAGAAAAACAAAAATCAACTCCCGGTGCTGTAATGAAGCACTGGAACTGTGATGACACAAGCAATGATATAGTTTTGCATCTTAATTTATTGCTATGGCTGGAACGAGCAATTGTTTTGCCACTGATGTGATGCCACTCTTAATGTAATATGTAATTATCTCTACTTGTGCAAACAGGGATCTTCTTTGAAGATACCATATATTTTAGGTGAACTGCACAAGAAGATGTTCGAAACATTAAACTAATCGAGGAGTATATAGTAAGCATGGCAACCATAGTAGATAACAACAGATGGTTCCGGAGAAGTGCTTGATCTGTATGCTCTACACAATAAGCCTCATGACAAAGGTTGGTACTCGCCCATGGATTTCATACATATGATTGAGCTTTGTCATCTCTATTGGTGTTGTGCTATTGTTTAGATACTGTCATGAGGAAGTGGTATTGTCCTTGAGAAGTGCTTCGTTGATACGTCTCCAACGTATCTATAATTTTTGATTGTTCCATGCTATTATATTATCTGTTTTGGATGTTTAATGGGCTTTAATTTACATTTTATATTATTTTTGGGACTAACCTACTAACCAAAGGCCCAGTGCAAATTGATGGTTTTTTTTGCCTATTTCAGTGTTTCGCAGAAAAGGAATATCAAACGGAATCCAAACGGAATGAAACTTTCAGGAGAGTTATTTTTGGAACAAACGTGATCCAGGAGACTTGGAGTTGACGTCAAGAAAGAAGCGAGGAGGCCACGAGGCAGGGAGGCGCGCCCAGGGGTATAGGTGCGCCCCCACCCTCGTGGGCCCCTCGCAGCTCCACCGAAGTACTTATTCCTCCTATATATACCCATATACCCCAAAAACACCCAGGAGCACCACAAAACCCTATTTCCACCGCCGCAACCTTCTGTATCCGTGAGATCCCATCTTGGGGCCTTTTCTGGCGCTCTGCCGGAGGGGGAATCGACCATGGAGGCCTTCTACATCAACACCATAGCCTCTCCGATGATGTGTGAGTAGTTTACCACAGACCTCCGGGTCGATATTTATTGGCTAGATGGCTTCTTCTCTCTCTTTGGATCTCAATACAAAGTTCTCCTCGTTTCTCTTGGAGATCTATTCGATGTAATTCTTTTTGCGGTGTGTTTGTTGAGATCCGATGAATTGTGGGTTTATGATCAAGATTATCTATGAACAATATTTGATTCTTCTCTGAAATCTTTTATGCATGATTTAAATATCTTTGCTAGTCTCTTCGAATTATCAGTTTGGTTTGGCCTACTAGATTGATCGTTCTTGCAGTGGGAGAAGTGCTTAGATTTGGGTTCAATCTTGGGGTGTCCTTTTCAAGTGACAGCAGGGGAAGCAAGGCACATATTGTATTTTTGCCATCGAGGATAAAAAGTTGGGGTTTGTATCATATTGCTTGAGTTTATCCCTCTACATCATGTCATCTTGCCTAATGCGTTACTCTGTTCTTATGAACTTAATAGTCTAGATGCATGCTGGATAGCGGTCGATGTGTGGAGTAATAGTAGTAGATGCAGAATCTGTCTACTTGTCGCAGACGTGATGCCTATATACATGATCATTCCTAGATATTCTCATAAGTATTCGCTTTTCTATCAATTGCTCGATAGTAATTTGTTCACCCACCATAGAATTTGCTATCTTGAGAGAAGCCACTAGTGAAACGTATGGCCCCCGGGTCTATTTTCCATCATATTATTTTCATATCAACTTGCTATTTCTATTTTGCAATATTTATTTTCCAATCTATATCATAAAAATACCAAAAATATTTATCTCATTATCTCTATCCGATCTCACTTTCGTAAGTGACCGTGAAGGGATTAACAACCCCTTTATCGCGTTGGTTGTGAGGTTCTTGTTTTTTGTGCAGGTACTAGGTGACTTGTGTGTTATCTCCTACTGGATTGATACCTTGGTTCTCAAAACCGAGGGAAATACTTATGCTGCTGTGCCGCATCACCTTTTCCTCTTTAAGGGAAAACCAACGCATGCTCAAGAGGTGGCATTCATCTGTGCTGTTTTAAATATTTCCTTTCCTTTTTTCCGAGCAAACAGAGATGCTAGTATTTAGTTGTCCTCTTGTCTTTGCACAACAGGATCATCCTCCTCTGAAGAAGAATATGGAGTAGGTGAAGTGACTACTTCCGATTATGCCACGATGAAGAAGTCATGTCTATCTTCTCATCAGAAGGAGCAGTTGAAGGATGGTTACATTACTCCCCACAAGACCAAACTAACTTCAGCTCAGAAGGACTGACATATCTCCATCTTTTGCTATGATGCGTAAGTACAATGTTGTTCTAGGATTCTTTCCGGTGAGTTCCATTTTTTAAAAGTGTGCTCTACATGGACCATGTAGGTGCCTGTTTAAACTTTCAATTCATAGTACAGTTTGCTTTATACTAATCACTTTTTTTGTATTTGTGCAAACAGGGGTGCTCAACTTGATTTCAATGGGAACTATACAAAATGTTTATGAATACATCGAATCATTCATTTCCACCACAAGAAAGGAGGTGCCCATATGTTCAAGGCATTGCAACATATAAATGCGAAATCATACAAGTTACATGCGAATTTGGTTGATTTTGGTGGAACTGCACAAAAAGAACAGCTGGTTTATTTAGCATGAGGTGCCATGTCAATGTCCGAACTGATGGCAAACCCTGCCCATTTCACAATCATAGGCATTCGATATTTTGGAATGGGAAAACCTTGTCAAAGTTTGCTAATCGATGTACGCAAAAAAACAATCATTTGACATGTTGGAATGGGAAAACCTTGTCAAAGTTTGCTCATTGATGTACGCAAAACAACAAGCATTTGACTTTTTGGAATGGGACAACCTTGTCAAATTTTGCTTATTGATATTAGCAAGAAGACATGCATTTGATATTTTCGAATGGGACGCCCTTTGATGTCAGCAACGTCGATCTATTTTTCTTTATTCTTTAGTTGTGAAGTAAATATTAGCTCTGACATGTGAATCGCTGAGATGCATAATCATTGATTGTTTTGAATGTTCTCTATGAATTGTCAGGCCTGTGTGTTTGATTGCAATGTACAGGAATGCTAAAAAGCTACTCAAACTCTTTGTACTCTGGTCAAAGTAGAGATACTTTGACTACAGATAAAACTTGTATGCAGAAAAAGGACCGGAGGGAGTACATGTGAAACTGCTGCAAATGAGGTGATCACCCTAGGAATAATGCTAGTACATTTTGTTTTGCATGTTCATCCAATGCCAGTGATACAAGAATTTGAACTAATCGAACTAAATTCATTCATGCATGATCAGATTTCTTGTAAACATGCCAGATTTCATTACATTTCATACATTCTTCAACTAAAAAGGGGTGCGCTGGAGGTATAATTAATTAACCGAAGCTACCCACCCGTGTCCGGTTGAGCCGAACAGAAGCTTCTTATCCAGCGGACTGAGCATCAGTGAATTAACTGCAGGTGCAGTTGCATAACTGACATGTGGCTTAGATGCTTGTTGGGCCCACGTGTCAGTGAACCAACTACACCAGCAGTTAAGTAGAATCAGCGTCGTTCTCCAACATAGCTCTGTGACTCCACGTCGCCACCAAGAAGCTAATCGGTCGTCAATGGTCAACCCGCCTAGCTTGGCTTCATCCGGAGGGTAGCAGCGGTGGCCTTACTTGGACCTGAGCGGCGGCGACCTACTGTGTTCTAATCTTCCTCATTTTCTATGTGGCGCGGCCTCGTTGGCAGCGGAGCGGGGCCTCAACGGAGCCGGCGATGTCCTCTGTCTCGTTGCCGGCGGGGCGACGCCTCGGCGGAGCGGGGGAAATCCTCCCTCTCATTGGCAGCAGGGTGGGGCCTCAGCTGAGCCGGCGATGTCCTCTGCCTTGTTGGTGGCGGGGCGGGGCCTCGGCGGAGACGGCGGTGTCCTCTGCCTCGTTGTTGGCGCCATGGGGCCTCGCCGGAGCAGGGCCTCATCGACGCCAGTGGAGCGGGGATTCCTCGGAGCTTTCATTGTCCTCTGCCTCGTCCTTGGTCTCGCCAAACAACGCCTCGCCCGCTTCATCGCCCACTTTGTAGGCGGCCGCAGCCTCCGCCACCCGCATGCGGTACCGCTAGCGCTCGAGGCGGCCCTCGCGGGCAGAGCGGTATGAGTCGAGTAGCGCCTCTTGCCCCATCTGCTCCGCGGCGATCTGCTACTCCGCCTGCAGGTGCTCCTGGAGGAGATGGTGGTTGTAGGCGGCGTCGACCTACGCATCTAGGAACTGCTCCTCACGCTTCTGCCTCACTTTGTCCATGTATTGGGCATGGGCCTCGCCGATGGTCATGGTGCAATGCGCCGACAACAATGGCGCGGAGGAGGGGGTTGGTGCCAGATCATCAACTAGCATGTTCTCCATTGGGACATCGTCATCCTCCGGCTGCCTACCGGCCAGGCAGTCGACAGCAATGGCTGCCATCTCCTTGTGGTCCATCGTCCGCCCGCCCCGAAGATCGCTGGAGCGCGAGGAAGCCATGGTGGGCAGTAGTGGTGTGGACAGGAGAAAGGGAACGAAGGCGGATGACTGCGGCTATGGCTGGCGCAGCAGTTTATATAGCAATGGTGGGTGGCGGAGGGATAGACGTGTGGCGCCGGAGTAGCCTGTTGGGGATCGTAGCAATAATTCAAAAAAATTCCTACGTGTCACCAAGATCAATCTATGGAGAGACTAGCAACGAGAGAGAGGAGTGCATCTTCATACCCTTGAAGATCGCTAAGCGGAAGTGTTCAAGAGAACGGGGTTGATGGAGTCGTACTCGTCGTGATCCAAATCACCGATGACCAAGCGCCGAACGGATGACACCTCCGCGTTCAACACACGTACGGTTGGGAGAGACGTCTCCTCCTTCTTGATCCAGCAAGGGGAGAGGAGAGGTTGATGGAGATCCAGCAGCACGACAGCGTGGTGGTGGAAGCAGCGGGATCTCGGCAGGGCTTC
The DNA here is from genome assembly GCF_056163025.1 of Triticum urartu. Classification (NCBI taxonomy): domain Eukaryota; kingdom Viridiplantae; phylum Streptophyta; class Magnoliopsida; order Poales; family Poaceae; genus Triticum; species Triticum urartu. The sequence goes on from NC_141875.1 coordinate 249,794,170, forward strand.
GCGAAGCACCAACGAGAGGGAGAGGTGTCACGGAGGGAGAGGGAGGCGCCAGGGACTTGGGGTGTAGCTGCCCTCCCTCCCCTCCACTATATATAGGGGCCGGGGGGGCGCCGGCCCCTCTAGATCCCATCTAGATGGGGGGCAGCGGCCAAGGGGGTGGCTTGGCCCCCAAGCCAAGTGGAGGCGCCCCCACCCCTAGGGTTTCTAACCCTAGGCGCAGGGGGAGGCCCAAGGGGGGCGCACCAGCCCACTAGGGGCTTGTTCCCTTCCCACTTCAGCCCATGGGGCCCTCTGGGATAGGTGGCCCCACCCGGTGGACCCCCGGGACCCTTCCGGTGGTCCCGGTACAATACCGGTGACCCCGAAACTTTCCCGGTGGCCGAAACTGGTCTTCCTATATATAAATCTTTACCTCCGGACCATTCCGGAACTCCTCGTGATGTCCGGGATCTCATCCGGGACTCCAAACAACTTTCGGGTTACCGCATACTAATATCTCTACAACCCTAGCGTCACCGAACCTTAAGCGTGTAGACCCTACGGGTTCGGGAACCATGCAGACATGACCGAGACAACTCTCCGGCCAATAACCAACAACGGGATCTGGATACCCATGTTGGCTCCCACATATTCCACGATGATCTCATCGAATGAACCACGATGTCAAGGATTCAATCAACCACGTATACAATTCCCTTTGTCTATCGGTACGATACTTGCCCGAGATTCGGTCGTCGGTATCCCGATACCTTGTTCAATCTCGTCACCGGCAAGTCTCTTTACTCGTTCCGTAACACATCATCCCGTGATCAACTCCTTGGTCACATTGTGCACATTATGATGATGTCCTACCGAGTGGGCCCGGAGATACCTCTCCGTTTACACGGAGTGACAAATCCCAGTCTCGATTCGTGCCAACCCAACAGACACTTTCGGAGATACCCGCAGTGCACCTTTATAGCCACCCAGTTACGTTGTGACGTTTGGTACACCAAAGCATTCCTACGGTATCCGGGAGTTGCACAATCTCATGGTCTAAGGAAATGATACTTGACATTAGAAAAGCTTTAGCATACGAACTACAAGATCTTGTGCTAGGCTTAGGATTGGGTCTTGTCCATCACATCATTCTCCTAATGATGTGATCCCGTTATCAACGACATCCAATGTCCATGGTCAGGAAACCATAACCATCTATTGATCAACGAGCTAGTCAACTAGAGGCTTACTAGGGACATGGTATTGTCTATGTATCCACACATGTATCTGAGTTTCTTATCAATACAATTCTAGCATGGATAATAAACGATTATCATGAACAAGGAAATATAATAATAACTAATTTATTATTGCCTCTAGGGCATATTTCCAACAGTCTCCCACTTGCACTAGAGTCAACAATCCAGTTCGCATCGCTATGTGATCAACACTCAAGGTCACATCCCCATGTGACTAACACCCAAGAGTTTACTAGAGTCAATAATCTAGTTCACATTACCATGTGATTAACACTCAATGAGTTCTGGGTTTGATCATGTTATGCTTATGAGAGATGTTATAGTCAACGGGTCTGAACCTTTCAGATCCGTGTGTGCTTTACAAATCTCCATGTCATCTTGTAGATGCAGCTACCAAGCTCTACTTGGAGCTATTTGTGACGCCCCCGATTCAGAATGTACACTAATCATACACGCAAACGTGTACGATCAAGATCAGGGACTCACGGGAAGATATCACAACACAACTCTACAAATAAAATAAGTCATACAAGCATCATATTACAAGCCAGGGGCCTCGAAGGCTCGAATACAAGAGCTCGATCATAGACGAGTCAGCGGAAGCAACAATATCTGAGTACAGACATAAGTTAAACAGGTTTGCCTTAAGAAGGCTAGCACAAACTGGGATACAGATCGAAAGAGGCGCAGGCCTCCTGCCTAGGATCCTCCTAACTACTCCTGGTCATCGTCAGCGGGCTGCACGTAGTAGTAGGCACCTCCCGAGTAGTAGTAGTCGTCATCAATGGTGGCGTCTGGCTCCTGGACTCCAACATCTGGTTGCGACAACCAGGTAGAAGGGATAGGGGAAAAAGAGGGAGAAAGCAACCGTGAGTACTCATCCAAAGTACTCGCAAGCAAGGAGCTATACTACATATGTATGCATTGGTATCAACTGGAATAAGGCTATTATATGTGGACTGAACTGCAGAAAGCCGGGATAAGGGGGATAGCTAGTCCTTTCGAAGGCTACGCTTCTGACAGCCTCCGTCTTGCAGCATGTAGAAGAGAGTAGACTGAAGTCCTCCAAGTAGCATCGCATAGCATAATCCTACCCGGCGATCCTCTCCTCGTCGCCATGTTAGAGAGCGATCACCAGTTGTATCTGGCACTTGGAAGGGTGTGTTTTATTAAGTATCCGGTTCTAGTTGTCATAAGGTCAAGGTACAACTCCAAGTCGTCCTGTTACCGAAGATCACGGCTATTCGAATAGATTAACTTCCCTGCAGGGGTGCACCACATATCCCAACACGCTCGATCCCATTTGGCCGGACACACTTTCCTGGGTCATGCCCAGCCTCGGAAGATCAACACGTCGCAGCCCTACCTAGGCACAACAGAGAGGTCAGCACGCCGGTCTAAATCCTATGGCGCAGGGGTCTAGGCCCATCGCCCATTGCACACTTGCACATTGCGTACGCGGCCGGAAGTAGAACTAGCCCCCTTAATACAAGAGCAGGCTTACGGTCCAATCCGGCGCGCGCCACTCAGTCGCTGACGTCACGAAGGCTTCGGCTGATACCACGACATCGAGTGCCCATAACTGTCCCCGCGTAGATGGTTAGTGCGTATAGGCCAGTAGCCAGACTCAGATCAAATACCAAGATCTCGTTAAACGTGTTAAGTATCTGCGAACGCCGACCAGGGCCAGGCCCACCTCTCTCCTAGGTGGTCTCAACCTTCCATGTCGCTCCGCCACAAAGTAACAGTCGAGGGCCGTCGGGAACCCAGGCCCACCTCTACCGGGATGGAGCCACCTGCCCCTTCAGCCCCCATCTCCGAACAGTATCATAAGTAATGTAACTGTGTAAAGTATATAGTATATGCCCGTGATCACCTCCCGAAGTGATCACAGCCCGGTAGTATAGCATGGCAGACGGACAAGAGTGTAGATCCACTGATGGAACACTAGCATCCTATACTAAGCAGTAGGATAGCAGGTAATGGTAACAACAGTAGTAGCAAGGACAGGCTATGCATCAGAATAGGATTAACGGAAAGCAGTAACATGCTACACTACTCTAATGCAAGCAGTATAGAGAAGAGTAGGCGATATCTGGTGATCAAAGGGGGGCTTGCCTGGTTGCTCTGGCAAGAGAGAGGGGTCGTCAACACCGTAGTCGTACTGGGTAGCAGCGGCGTCGGTCTCGGTATCTAGCGAGAGAAGAGGGGGAAGAAACAATAAATATAATGCAAACAAATGCACGACGATGCATGACATAACAAAGCGTGATGCTAGGTGTGCCCTAACGCGGTACAAGGTGGTACCGGTGAAGGGGGGGGGGACATCCGGGAAAGTATAACCGGTGTTTCGCGTTTTCGGGCAGAGCAGCCGGAGGGGGAAAGTTGCGAGTTCGCTATGCTAGGGATGCATGGCGGACGAACAGGCTGCGTATCCGGGTTTGTCTTGTCGTTTTGAGCAACTTTCATGTACAAAGTTTTTCCATCCAAGCTACGGTTTATTTTATATTGATTTTAAAAGATTTAAATCATTTTTAGCATTTAATTAATTATTTTAATGGAACATTATCCAGAACAGTGAAAGGTGATGTCAGCATGACATCACCATGACGTCAGCAGGTCAAACCCAGCTGACCAGAGTCAAACCTGGCCTATGGGTCCAGGGGGACCCACCTGTCATAGACTCAGGCTAACTAAACAGGTTTGATTAGTCTAGTTAATTGATTAGGTTAATTAAACAAGATTAATTGAGTTAATTAATCCTTTAATTAATTGATTAATTAATAATTTATTATCTATTATTTATTTTTAATTCCTTTTTTATTTATTTTCGTTCTGGGGGTAGGGCCCCACTTGTCATTGGCCCTAGGGGCCTATCGGGCGAAACGGGTAGCGGGCGCCCGGGCGTTTGCGCCCGAAGGGCGGACCCGGGGTGCCGCGGGGTGCTAGTGTGTGGGCGAGGCCGCCGGGCACGACTAGGCGAGGCCAGCGCGCGTGCGGGCGTCGGGAACCGGCGGCGAGGGGCGACGTCCAGGCGAAGGCCTCGCCGCAGAGGGCGGAGGGCGGCGGCTAGCGGTGGGCGCAGCGGCGATGGGCAGCGAGCAGCAAAGGCGCGGTGAGGAAGGGGATGACCACGGGCAGCAGCAGTAACACAGCAGGGGAGCAGCCGAAGCGGATGCGAACGACGACGGGCGCGGTGCAGGCACAGTCATGTACGGGCGGCAGTGCGCAGGCTCGTCGAGGGAGGGTGCGGACGGGCGCTGGGCACGGCGGTTGCGGGCTGCGGTGAGCGGGGCGAACAGGAGGCGTAGGCGGAGCACGAGCAAGGGGACGGGGATGGATGGATGGATGGGGTGCTCACGGGGGGGGGGCTGTAGGGCATGGGGCAGCGGTGCTCGAGGTGGGCGACGAGGACGCGATCGACGACGAAGAGGAAGGCGAGGCGGCTCTGGCGAGCGGCTTGAGGAGGAGACGAGGAGGCGAGATCCGGCGTCGGGGAGGCGGAATGAGGCGGCGACAGTGAGCGCCGGCGACGGGGTTGGTGCTGGCAGCGGCGCACGGCAATAGAGGCGAAAGGATCGGGGTTCACTGCCCCGATCCAGAACGTGGAGGGGAGTGGGGAACGAGGAGGGGAGTGGGCGTTGTGGGGTGGCGGCGGGTGAGGGAGACGAGGGGAGAGGTGGGGTTTGTGCGGGTGAGTGGGGTGGCTGGGCTAGGGTTCGGTCGCCCCAGGGGGTGTTGTAGGTGCCAGCTGGGCCGGCCTGGTTGGCCCGATGGCCAACTGGGCCGAGGCCTAGTGGGGGGTCCTTTTTTGTATATTCTTTTCTGTTTTTATTTTATTTTACTTTTCTGTTTTCTATTATAGTTTTTAATAGTTTTCAGTTTTGTAAATTTATAAGAGCAGTACCTAAATGGAGGTTGTAAATTAGCCCACTTCCATAATATATTTTGGTATTTTTAAAATATTTAGTTCACATTTTTATAAATTTCAAAAGGGCATTTATAATAGGTTTAGCTGATGTTTTAATTATTTTAGTGCATTGGAATAATTTATAGAAGTTTGGTTTCTTCACCATAATTACCTACACATTATTTGGCACAACCCGAACATTTTAGTTTCAATATTTGAAAAGTTTTATTGTTTGCTTGATTTTGAATTTGAATCGGTTTCGAACCATCGCGAGATCTAGTAACCGTGATGACATGGCATCATTAGCAGGGAATTACTGTAGCTTAATTATCCGGGCGTCACAATTCTCCTCCACTACAAGAAATCTCGTCCCGAGATTTAAGAGGGGAGTAAGTGGGAATGTTCCGGTTACGATATTCCGATGGATCTTCTCGAAGAAGTTAATCCCTTTTGTTGATGTCTTCAATTCTTTATTCCAATGCATCATGATAAACTTGTCATCATTTCTTCGGGAACTCCATCGTACTTACGAAAGGATAAGGGGCAGCTCAGCTACGACAGAATGCCTTTGAGGGAAACAATCTGGGGGTTAACCCATGAATGAGCATAAGACTACCTCTCGAGTTGAACATATAAAATACATCAAGAGTATTGTACGAAGGTACAATGAGAGGGTCCAAGCGGATAGATAGTTGCTCAAGGTCTGAACCATAGTGAGAAAGGGTTCAGAGCAGCGAGAGTAAGTATTGCGTCTGATACCAGAATGGAGCACTAGGGAGGTGGCTCGCGAATTACCTACGAAACCAAGAGCAAGGGATAACTTTGTTAACAAGGTGTACAGGAGAGTCAGGTTCCGACCCTATGGAACTGTGGGTTATGGGCCCACCATGCGGTTAAAAGTAGGAAGGTCGGTGACATCTTGCACGATCATGTAAGCAAGGCATGTCAGGGGATAGTCTGTTGGTCATGTCGGCAACAACGTCGGTACCAAGGGCGAGGGACGAAGAGAACCATTTTTCCTGCTCGTGGATCGAGGCGGACCAATAGGCAAAGTTCTCGTTCATCGGTGGCTACCGAAATGTCATCAACAATAGCAATAGGGTCTTACTGACATAGTGGTACAATGAGGTGTTTACATAAGCAGGGAAATATTACTGCTTATATAATATAGATCACAAGGAGGTTTAAACAAACCCATGGAAAGGAAAAGAAATTATCAGGTTTAAACAGAACAATGGAAAGGAAAATGTGTATACAGACATATTTCAAGGGTATATCCTTCCCAAGGACAAGCAGAGCATAATATCCATGACATGATATAATGTAGAAAACTCTTTGAAATATGTTCCAACCATCATATCTGACCGGGGTTCAGATCTGATTGGTGTCAGGATACCTCAGACTCGGGATGAGAAGAAGAGGTGCAACACATTGACGGGATGGCGTTGCAAGATTCTCGTGAAATGAACTATGAAGGCAAGTCCTGAATCATGAGTTCACCAGTTAACCAAGGAGAGGATGAAGGGGTGGCTAATGAACTCAGCGACAATTCATTGAGATTTTCCAAAGGATGGATTTCCACAATTAGGTGAACAAGGGGATGACAATTGTCAGTTAAAATGATACAATGAGGTATGCTTGAGGAAACATACCCCTTTAAACATTGGTTGAAAGGTGCACCCGAAATATGGGCTGGGTCGCACGAACAATGTTAAAATGGTGACTTAATGAACAAAAGAATTTAGAATGAAACTATCGATCATTCACTCCAAGCAATAGGGTTGCTAGAAGTTTTGAATTCACACCTCAAAGTTCAATTGCCGGTATTCCGATTAGAATCGACACGGGGACCAAGAATTAATGGTGATGGTGAAGTATCACTTATATCAAGAATTCTCAAGAGGTGGTGAAATTCTCACAACATCCTTAACATCAAAGATGGTAATACTCCAAGGTAAAGAAGAATAATTACTGGATAGCACGGATCTCCAGGTATAACACAAAACATGAACAAGTTTGTGTTGGAGGGAAAGCAATAATGTTGTCGGTGATAACACAAATCATCGAGGGGCAAGGATGGTACTTCTCACCATGAATTCGACCGATATCTTGGAAGACCTCAAAATGTTGATGATGATCACAACACAGTTGTCGAGAGGTTTCAAAAAGATGTAACCGGTCGGCGATGACATCAAGTCAACGGAATGATGAAGCGAAAATTATTGGAACCACGAGTACGACGCAAACTCGAAATCAAGCTTGTTGTTCAAGGCGAATGATATGACGAGGAAAATCGACGTAAGCTTAGCTCATCGTCAAAAGTGGTGCTCCGGAGATAAGGACCAGGTAGCACAGTTAAAAATTAGCCCAATAATGGTATAGCCAATCAGGCTAGGAATGACGGGAAGGATTACTAAACTCATAAGCAACGAAAATTAATTAGGGTTATCGAACCGGAATGAGGCATCGGTTCACATATCGGTGTTCTCGGTTGACGACAACCCAGAACCCAGAAAAATTGAAATCAGTGAGAAATGACAGTTGATGAAGAACCCATAAGAAGTTATGCAGTCCCGTGATGATCTCGAGATACTAGGGTGTAGTACTCGATGAAAGATCAAAGTAAAGGTTGGACAGGTGTATTGATCCATGGAAGACAAGTGCTTAAACTTGCCCGAGAAATGGGATCAAAGAAGAACATATGGTCGGAACCACGATTGTAAAGGATCAATTCACCGATACCAAGGATATTATATCAAGGAAATAGTTATTATTACAGGAAGCTTCCATGCTAGGATCTACATCATGTCCATGGGCATGAACACAAAGGTTCAAGGTCGACTCCCACTTCCTCAATGCATAACCTTCCATTCACTTCTCGTTTTGATAATGGTATTAGTGCTGAAAGTTTTACCTGGTGAAATACCAGATGAGTATGGCCCATGAAATCTTTCGTGCTCACATAGATTAGTTAAGGTATTGGTTCAACCCATCGAGGTGTCTTAGGAACATATACCACAAATTTTTAGAAGTAATTAACACAAGCTCGAAAGTAGAGCATGGTTCACAAAAGCAGAGGATACAATTTACCAAAGGCACTACGTATCAGGGAAAGAACTTCCAAAGTGATTGAATATGAAGGACATTGTCGGATAAAATCCAACAAGGTTCTGATGGTCCATAAAGGATCTGATGTGAGTAATCGACTCACAACCAGAGGAAGAATCAATGCAAAGACATTGGATTATAGAAACAACTGAGTAACTTAGAGCACAATTGCAAAGGAATTATGATTTACAAAGCAAAGGACCAGAAGCAGACGCTCCGATCAAGGATGGATAAGTTCAACATACTTAGGGGCACAATTGACGACAATTTGATTGGCGAGAACCAGCTCACGTTTGAAATGACGTCTGAGCCGGAAGGATGAATTCTAGGATCTGGTTGAGGATTGCGAGAATTCGCAACATATTGAGTCAATGGACTCAAAACGATATTGACAAAGGTTGCCAATAAGATTACTATACTTATGGGATTAACCATAATGCAAGCAAGCAAGAATTTCAGGAGCAATAGGTTGCTCAGGATTTTCGGAAGACCGAATGGTATTTCGAAGGATTTTGTGAACTGCATGAATATCTGGGGATGAGCGGATACTCGATAAATGCGAGTAATTATCCGTAGTGGTATGCATGTGGCAAAGAACTGCAAGGCAGTAGGCACAAAGTATTCTCGGGGTATCTTATAATAACAAGATCGACTAGGAATAAAAGTAAGCACGTCAGGTCTAAATACTTATCCATAGGGATATTTCGGTGGTAGGGAATTGCAAAAGCAATGGCATAAGGTTTCGGGAGATCATCGGAGAGTATTGTCAGAATCTTCTGTTGAAGCAGTCGATCATCTGTAATGAAGGGGCTCTTCGGCAGGAAGTGGTAACGAGAACCTAGAGTTAGATTTTAGCAAAAATCATTTAACCCGAGTAGGAGAGAGTCAGAATCCCAGAGTATAGACAAGGAATAAAAGATCCTAATACCACCCGGATGGCGATGTGGGCCCGTAAGTCACACAGCCATGTTAGTAAAAGTTTTGCAATGTCTAGACTCGACTTTGGCCAAGGAGTTGGAAAGGGGGATTCCTACAGGCAGTCAGCTCTGATACCAACTTGTGACGCCCCCGATTCAGAACGTACACTAATCATACACGCAAACGTGTACGATCAAGATCAGGGACTCACGGGAAGATATCACAACACAACTCTACAAATAAAATAAGTCATACAAGCATCATATTACAAGCCAGGGGCCTCGAAGGCTCGAATACAAGAGCTCGATCATAGACGAGTCAGCGGAAGCAACAATATCTGAGTACAGACATAAGTTAAACAAGTTTGCCTTAAGAAGGCTAGCACAAACTGGGATACAGATCGAAAGAGGCGCAGGCCTCCTGCCTGGGATCCTCCTAACTACTCCTGGTCATCGTCAGCGGGCTGCACGTAGTAGTAGGCACCTCCCGAGTAGTAGTAGTCGTCATCAATGGTGGCGTCTGGCTCCTGGACTCCAACATCTGGTTGCGACAACCAGGTAGAAGGGATAGGGGAAAAAGAGGGAGAAAGCAACCGTGATAACTCATCCAAAGTACTCGCAAGCAAGGAGCTATACTACATATGTATGCATTGGTATCAACTGGAATAAGGCTATTATATGTGGACTGAACTGCAGAAAGCCGGGATAAGGGGGGGATAGCTAATCCTTTCGAAGACTACACTTCTGACAGCCTTCGTCTTGCAGCATGTAGAAGAGAGTAGACTGAAGTCCTCCAAGTAGCATCGCATAGCATAATCCTACCCGGCGATCCTCTCCTCGTCGCCCTGTTAGAGAGCGATCACCGGTTGTATCTGGCACTTGGAAGGGTGTGTTTTATTAAGTAGCCGGTTCTAGTTGTCATAAGGTCAAGGTACAACTCCAAGTCGTCCTGTTACCGAAGATCACGGCTATTCGAATAGATTAACTTCCCTGCAGGGGTGCACCACATATCCCAACACGCTCGATCCCATTTGGCCGGACACACTTTCCGGGGTCATGCCCGGCCTCGGAAGATCAACACGTCGCAGCCCTACCTAGGCACAACAGAGAGGTCAGCACGCCGGTCTAAATCCTATGGCGCAGGGGTCTGGGCCCATCGCCCATTGCACAGCTGCATGTTGCGTACGCGGCCGGAAGCAGAACTAGCCCCCTTAATACAAGAGCAGGCTTACGGTCCAATCCGGCGCGCGCCACTCAGTCGCTGACGTCACTAAGGCTTCGGCTGATACCACGACGTCGAGTGCCCATAACTGTCCCCGCGTAGATGGTTAGTGCGTATAGGCCAGTAGCCAGACTCAGATCAAATACCAAGATCTCGTTAAACGTGTTAAGTATCTGCGGACGCCGACCAGGGCCAGGCCCACCTCTCTCCTAGGTGGTCTCAACCTGCCCTGTCGCTCCGCCACAAAGTAACAGTCGGGGGCCGTCGGGAACCCAGGCCCACCTCTACCGGGATGGAGCCACCTGCCCCTTCAGCCCCCATCTCCGAACAGTATCATAAGTAATGTAACTGTGTAAAGTATATAGTATATGCCCGTGATCACCTCCCGAAGTGATCACGGCCCAGTAGTATAGCATGGCAGACGGACAAGAGTGTAGAGCCACTAATGGAACACTAGCATCCTATACTAAGCAGTAGGATAGCAGGTAATGGTAACAACAGTAGTAGCAAGGACAGGCTATGCATCAGAATAGGCTTTACGGAAAGCAGTAACATGCTACACTACTCTAATGCAAGCAGTATAGAGAAGAGTAGGCGATATCTGGTGATCAAAGGGGGGGCTTGCCTGGTTGCTCTGGCAAGAGAGAGGGGTCGTCAACACCGTAGTCGTACTGGGTAGCAGCGGCGTCGGTCTCGGTATCTAGCGAGAGAAGAGGAGGAAGAAACAATAAATATAATGCAAACAAATGCATGACGATGCATGACATGACAAAGCGTGATGCTAGGTGTGCCCTAACGCGGTACAAGGTGGTACCGGTGAAGGGGGGAACATCCGGGAAATATTCCCGGTGTTTCGCGTTTTCGGGCAGAGCAGTCGGAGGGGGAAAGTTGCGAGTTCGCTATGCTAGGGATGCATGGCGGACAAACAGGCTGCGTAACCGGCTTTGTCTCGTCGTTCTGAGCAACTTTCATGTACAAAGTTTTTCCATCCGAGCTACGGTTTATTTTATATTGATTTTAAAAGATTTAAATCATTTTTAGCATTTAATTAATTATTTTAATGGAACATTATCCAGAACAGTGAAAGGTGATGTCAGCATGACATCACCATGACGTCAGCAGGTCAAACCCAGCTGACCAGAGTCAAACCTGGCCTATGGGTCCAGGGGGACCCACCTGTCATAGACTCATGCTAACTAAACAGGTTTGATTAGTCTAGTTAATTGATTAGGTTAATTAAACAAGATTAATTGAGTTAATTAATCCTTTAATTAATTGATTAATTAATAATTTATTATTTATTATTTATTTTTAATTCCTTTTTTATTTATTTTCGTTCTGGGGGTAGGGCCCCACTTGTCATTGGCCCTAGGGGCCTATCGGGTGAAACGGGTAGCGGGCGCCCGGGTGTTTGCGCCCGAAGGGCGGACCCGGGGCGCCGCGGGGTGCTAGTGTGTGGGCGGGGCCGCCGGGCACGACTAGGCGAGGCCAGCGCGCGTGCGGGCGTCGGGAACCGGCGGCGAGGGGCGACGTCCAGGCGAAGGCCTCGCCGCAGAGAGCGGAGGGCGGCGGCTAGCGGTGGGCGCAGCGGCGATGGGCAGCGAGCAGCAAAGGCGCGGTGAGGAAGGGGATGACCACGGGCAGCAGCAGTAACACAGCAGGGGAGCAGCCGAAGCGGATGCGAACGACGACGGGCGCGGTGCAGGCACAGTCATGTACGGGCGGCAGTGCGCAGGCTCGTCGAGGGAGGGTGCGGACGGGCGCTGGGCACGGCGGTTGCGGGCTGCGGCGAGCGGGGCGAATGGGAGGCGCAGGCGGAGCACGAGCAAGGGGACGGGGATGGATGGATGGATGGGGTGCTCACGGGGGGGGGGGGCTGTAGGGCATGGGGCAGCGGTGCTCGAGGTGGGCGACGAGGACGCGATCGACGACGAAGAGGAAGGCGAGGCGGCTCTGGCGAGTGGCTTGAGGAGGAGACGAGGAGGCGAGATCCGACGTCGGGGAGGCGGAATGAGGCGGCGACGGTGAGCGCTGTCGACGGGGTTGGCGCTAGCAGCGGCGCACGGCAATAGAGGTGAAAGGATCGGGGTTCACTGCCCCGATCCAGAACGTGGAGGGGAGTGGGCGTCGTGGGGTGGCGGCGGGTGAGGGAGACGACGGGAGAGGTGGGGTTTGTGCGGGGGAGTGGGGTGGCCGGGCTAGGGTTCGGTCGCCCCAGGGGGTGTTGTAGGTGCCAGCTGGGCCGGCCTGGTTGGCCCGATGGCCAACTGGGCCGAGGCCTAGTGGGGGGTCCTTTTTTGTATATTCTTTTCTGTTTTTATTTTATTTTACTTTTCTGTTTTCTATTATAGTTTTTAATAGTTTTCAGTTTTGTAAATTTATAAGAGCAGTACCTAAATGGAGGTTGTAAATTAGCCCACTTCCATAATATATTTTGGTATTTTTAAAATATTTAGTTCGCATTTTTATAAATTTCAAAAGGGCATTTATAATAGGTTTAGCTGATGTTTTAATTATTTTAGTGCATTGGAATAATTTATAGAAGTTTGGTTTCTTCACCATAATTACCTACACATTATTTGGCACAACCCGAACATTTTAGTTTCAATATTTGAAAAGTTTTATTGTTTGCTTGATTTTGAATTTGAATCGGTTTCGAACCATCGCGAGATCGACAATAGTAACCGTGATGACGTGGCATCATTAGATGGGAATTACTGTAGCTTAATTATCCGGGCGTCACACTATTCCAAATAACTGTTCTACTATACGAATCCGGTTTACTACTCAAAATCATCCAGATTAGTGTCAAAGATTGCGTCGGCGTAACACTTTACGACGAACTCTTTTACCACCTCCATAATCGAGAATATTCCTTAGTCCACTAGTTACTAAGGATAAGTTCGACCGCTGTCATGTGATCCATTCCTGGATCACTCTTGTACCCCTTGACTGACTCATGGCAAGGCACACTTCAGGTGCAGTACACAGCATAGCATACTATAGAGCCTACGTCTAAAGCATAGGGGACGACCTTCGTCCTTTCTCTCTATTCTGCCGTGGTCAGGTCTTGAGTCTTACTCAATACTCATACCTTATGACACAGCCAAGAACTCCTTCTTTGCCGATCTATATTTGAAATCCTTCAAAATTTTGTCATGGTATGTGTTCGTTTGAAAGTACTATTAAGCGTTTTGATCTATCCTTATAGATCTTGATGCTCAATGTTCAAGTAGCTTAATCCATGTTTTCCATCGAAGAACACTTTTCAAATAACCCTGCATGCTTTCCAGAAATTCTACATCATTTTTGATCAACAATATGTCAACAACATATACTCATCAAAAATTCTATAGTGCTCCCACTCACTTCTTTGGAAATACAAGTTTCTCATAAACTTTGTATAAACCCAAAATCTTTGGTCATCTCATCAAAGCGTATATTCCAACTCCGAGATGCTTACTCCAGTCTTTAGAAAGATTGCTGGAGCTTTGCATACTTGTCAGCATTTTTCAGGATTGACAAAACCTTCTGGTTGTATCACATACAACCTTTCCTCAAGAAAAATGTCGAGGAAACAATGTTTTGACATCCTATCTGCAAGATTTCATAAATATTGCAGTAACTGCTAACATAATTCTAACAGACTCTTAGCATCGCTACGAGTGAGAAAGTCTCATCGTAGTCAACTCCTTGAACTTGTCGGGAAACATCATAACGGCAAGTCGAGCTTTCTTAATGGTGACACTTACCATCATTGTCTGTCTTCCTTAAAATACATCTGCACCTAACAGCCTTACGACCATCAAGTAGTTCTTTCAAAGTCTATACTTTGTTTTATACGTGGATCCTCTCTCGGATTTTATGGCCTCGAGCCATTCGTCGAAATCCGAGCCCACCATCGCTTCTCCATAGCTCATAGGTTCATTGTTGTCTAGCAACATGACTTCCAAGATAGGATTACGTACCACTCTGAAGTAGTACACATCCTTGTCGACCTATGAGGTTTGGTAGTGACTTGATCCGAAGTTTCATGATCACTATCATAAGCTTCCACTTCAATTGGTGTAGGTGCCACAGGAACAACTTCCTGTGCCCTGCTACACACTAGTTGAAGTGACGGTTCAATAACCTCATCAAGTCTCCACCATCCTCCCACTCAATTCTTTTGAGAGAAACTTTTCCTCGAGAAAGGACCCGTTTCTAGAAACAATCACTTTTGCTTCCGGATCTGAAATAGGAGGTATACCCAACTGTTTTGGGTATTCTATGAAGATGCATTTATCCGCTTTGGGTTCAAGCTTATCTGCCTGAAACTTTTTTCACATAAGCGTCGCAGCCCCAAACTTTTAAGAAACGACAGCTTAGGTTTCTCTAAACCATAGTTCATATGGTGTCGTCTCAACGGAATTGTGTGGTGCCCTATTTAAAGTGAGTGCGGTTGTCTCTAATGCCTAACCTATAAACGATAGTGGTAATTCGATAAGAGACATCATGGTATGCACCATATCCAATAGGGTGCAGTTATGATGTTCGGACACACCATCACACTATAGTGGTCCAGGCGGTATTAGTTGTGAAACAATTTCCACAATGTCTTAATTGTGTGCCAAACTCGTAACTCAGATATTCATCTCTATGATCATATCATAGACATTTTATCATCTTGTCACGATGATCTTCAACTTCACTCTTAAATTACTTAAACCTTTCAATAATTCAGACTTGTGTTTCATCACGTAAATATACTCAGCATCTACTCAAATCATCTATGAAGTAAGAACATAATGATATCCACTGCGTGCCTCAACACTTATTGGACTGCACACATCAAAATGTATTAATTCCAACAAGTTGCTTTCTTGTTCCATCTTACTGAAAATGAGGCCTTTCAGTCATCTTGCCCATGTGGTATGATTTGCATGTCTCAAGTGATTCAAAATCAAGTGAGTCCAAATGATCCATCTGCATGGAGTTTCTTCATGCATATCTACCAATAGACATGGTTCGCATGTCTCAATCTTTTCAAAACGAGTGAGTCCAAAGATCCATCAACATGGAGCTTATTCATGCATTTTATACCAATATGACTCAAATGGCAGTGCCACAAGTATGTGGTACTATCATTACTATCTTATATCTTTTGGCATGAACATGTGTATCACTACGATCGAGATTCAATGAACCATTCATTTTAGGTGCAAGACCATTGAAGGTATTATTCAAATAAGCAGAGTAACCATCATTCTCCTTATATGAATAATCATATTGCGATAAACACAATCCAATCATGTCTATGCTCAACACAAACACCAAATAAAAATTATTTAGGTTTAACACCAATCTCGATGGTAGAGGGAGCATGCGATGCTTGATCATATCAACCTTGGAAACACTTCCAACACGTATCGTCATCTCACCTTCAGCTAGTCTCTGTTTTACTCCGTAGCCTTTTATTTCGAGTTACTAACACTTAGCAACTGAACCGGTATTTTAATACCCTGCTGCTACTAGGAGTACTAGTAAAGTACACATTTAATATATGTCCAATACACACTTCTGTCAACCTTGACAGCCTTCTCATCTACCAAGTATCTAGGGTGGTTCTACTTTAGTGACCGTTCCCCTCATTACAGAAGCACTTGGTCTCGGGTTTGGTTCAACCTTGGGTTTCCTCACTAGAGCAACAACTGATTTGCCATCTCATGAAGTATCCCTTCCTTGCCCTTGCCCTTCTTGAAACTAGTGGTTTTACTAACCATCAACAACTGATGCTCCTATTTGATTTCTACTTTCGCGGTGTCAAACATCGCGAGTTGCTCAAGGATCATCATGCCTATCCCTGATATGTTATAGTTCATCACGAAGCTCCAATAGCTTGGTGGCAGTGACTATGGAGAATCATCACTATCTCATCTGGAAGATTAACTCCCACTCAATTCAAGTGATTGTAGTACTCAAACAATCTGAGCACATGCTCAAAGATTGAGCTTTTCTCCCTTAGTTTGCAGGCTTAAGAAACTTGTCAGAGGTCTCATACTTCTTGACGCGGGCACTAGTCTGAAATCCCAATTTCAGTCTTTGGAACATCTCATATGTTCTGTGACATTTCAAAAACTGTCTTTGGTGCCACAATTCTAAACCGTTAGCATTATGCACTGAACTATCACGTAGTCATCAAAACGTGTATGTCAGATGTTCGCAACATCCACAACCGACGCTCGAGGTTCAGCTCACTGAGCGGTGCATTAAGGACATAATCCTTCTGCGCAGCAATGAGGACAATCCTCAGTTTACGGACCCAGTCCGTATAATTGCTACTATCAACTCTCAACTAAATTTTCTCTAGGAACATATCTAAAATAGTAGAACCAAAGCGTGAGCTACGACATAATTTGCAAAGACCTTTTGACTATGTTCATGATAATTAAGATCATCTAATCAAATTATTCAATGAACTCCCACTTAGATAGACATCCCTCTAGTCATCTAAGTGATACATGATCTGAGTCAACTAGGCCGTGTCCGATCATCACGTGAGACGGACTAGTCATCATCGGTGAACATCTTCATGTTGATCGTATCCACTATACGACTCATGTTCGACCTTTCGGTCTTCCGTGTTCCGAGGCCATGTCTGTACATGCTAGGCTCGTCAAGTTAACCTAAGTGTATTGCATGTGTAAATCTGGCTTACACCCGTTGTATGCGAACGTTAGAACCTATCACACCCGATCATCACGTGGTGCTTCGGAACAACGAACCTTAGCAACGGTGCATAGTTAGGGGGAACACTTTCTTGAAATTATTGCGAGGGATCATCTTATTTATGCTACCTTCGTTCTAAGCAAATAAGATGTAAAACATGATAAACATCACATGCAATCAAATAGTGACATGATATGGCCAATATCATTTTGCTCCTTTTGATCTCCATCTTCGGGGCGCCATGATCATCATTGTCACCGACATGACACCATGACCTCCATCATCATGATCTCCATCATCGTGTCTTCATGAAGTTGTCTCGCCAACTATTACTTCTACTACTATGGCTAACTGTTAGCAATAAAGTAAAGTAATTACATGACGTTTATGTTGACACGCAGGTCATAAATAAATTAAGACAACTCATATGGCTCCTGCCGGTTGTCATACTCATCGACATGCAAGTCATGATTCCTATTACAAGAACATGATCAATCTCATACATCACATATATCATTCATCACATCCTTTTGGCCATATCACATCACACGGCATATGCTGCAAAAACAAGTTAGACGTCCTCTAATTGTTGTTGCAAGTTTTTACGTGGCTGCTATAGGTTTCTAGCAAGAACGTTTCTTACCTACGCCAAAACCACAACGTGATATGCCAATTTCTATTTACCCTTCGTAAGGACCCTTTTCATCGAATCCGATCCGACTAAAGTGGGAGAGACAGACACCCGCTAGCCACCTTATGCAACTAGTGCATGTCAGTCGGTGGAACCAGTCTCACGTAAGTGTACATGTAAGGTCGGTCCGGGCCGCTTCATCCCACAATGCCGCCGAATCAAGATAAGACTAGTAACGGCAAGTAAATTGACAAAATCGACGCCCACAACAACTTGTGTTCTACTCGTGCATAGAAACTACGCATAGACCTAGCTCTGATACCACTGTTGGGGATCGTAGAATAATTCAAAAAATTTCCTACGTGTCACCAAGATCAATCTATGGAGAGACTAGCAACGAGAGAGAGGAGTGCATCTTCATACCCTTGAAGATCGCTAAGCGGAAGCGTTCAAGAGAACGGGGTTGATGGAGTCGTATTCGTCGTGATCCAAATCACCGATGACCAAGCGCCGAACGGACGGCACCTCCGCATTCAACACACGTACGGTTGGGAGAGATGTCCCCTCCTTCTTGATCCAGCAAGGGGAGAGGAGAGGTTGATGGAGATCCAGCAGCACGACGGCGTGGTGGTGGAAGTAGCGGGATCTCGGCAGGGCTTCGCCAAGCACCAACGAGAGGGAGAGGTGTCACGGAGGGAGAGGGAGGCGCCAGGGACTTGGGGTGTGGCTGCCCTCCTCCCCTCCACTATATATAGGGGCCAGGGGGGCGCCGACCCCTCTAGATCCCATCTAGATGGGGGGGCGGCGGCCAAGGGGGTGGCTTGGCCCCCAAGCCAAGTGGAGGCGCCCCCCACCACTAGGGTTTCTAACCCTAGGCGCAGGGGGAGGCCTAAGGGGGGCGCACCAGCCCACCAGGGGCTGGTTACCTTCCCACTTCAGCCCATGGGGCCCTCCGGGATAGGTGGCCCCACCCGGTGGACCCCCGGGACCCTTCCGGTGGTCCCGGTACAATACCGGTGCCCCGAAACTTTCCCGGTGGCCGAAACTGGTCTTCCTATATATAAATCTTTACCTCCGGACCATTCCGGAACTCCTCGTGACGTCCGGGATCTCATCCGGGACTCCGAACAACTTTCGGGTTACCGCATACTAATATCTCTACAACCCTAGCGTCACCGAACCTTAAGTGTGTAGACCCTACGGGTTCGGGAACCATGCAGACATGACCGAGACAACTCTTCGGCCAATAACCAATAGCGGGATCTGGATACCCATGTTGGCTCCCACATATTCCACGATGATCTCATCGGATGAACCACGATGTCAAGGATTCAATCAATCCCGTATACAATTCCCTTTGTCTATCGGTACGATACTTGCCCGAGATTCGATCGTCGGTATCCCGATACCTTGTTCAATCTCGTCACCGGCAAGTCTCTTTACTCGTTCCGTAACACATCATCCCGTGATCAACTCCTTGGTCACATTGTGCACATTATGATGATATCCTACTGAGTGGGCCCAGAGATACCTCTCCGTTTACACGGAGTGACAAATCCCAGTCTCGATTCGTGCCAACCCAACAGACACTTTCCGAGATACCCGCAGTGCACCTTTATAGCCACCCAGTTACGTTGTGACGTTTGGTACACCCAAAGCATTCCTACGATATCCGGGAGTTGCACAATCTCATGGTATAAGGAAATGATACTTGACACTAGAAAAGCTTTAGCATACGAACTACACGATCTTGTGCTAGGCTTAGGATTGGGTCTTGTCCATCACATAATTCTCCTAATGATGTGATCCCGTTATCAAGGACATCCAATGTCCATGGTCAGGAAACCGTAACCATCTATTGATCAACGAGCTAGTCAAATAGAGGCTTACTAGGGACGTGGTGTTGTCTATGTATCCACACATGTATCTGAGTTTCCTATCAATACAATTCTAGCATGGATAATAAACGATTATCATGAACAAGGAAATATAATAATAACTAATTTATTATTGCCTCTAGGGCATATTTCCAACATAGCCACCTCGGTGACCGCATATCATTAATGTGGGCGGCATACGGACATACAGACGACACTTGTGTCATTTGAAGGCAGAGCAATCGCCTGCACCAGGAAGCGGGGTGGGCTGCGGACTGTTTCAGGTAGAAAGCGCGCGCGGGCGAGGGAGGCGGTCTGGGTGGGCCAGGGCAGTCATACTCATGCTTGGCAGTGGGTCAGTCCAGCAGCTGGACATGCTGGCTCGCCAACGAGCTCGCCAAGCTGAGCAACGACAATCAGACGATGGACGTAGCTTCCGACCAGGAGCCGGCGCCATTGTCTAAACCGGTTCATGTCATGTTCACCACAGAGTAGGTGCAACCGCACTTCGACGCTCTAATGGAGGAAGAGCTACCAGCGCAGGAGGACCTGTGCTGCAACCTCCGTCTCGTCAACGAGCGCCTGTGAACAAGCGCATGACAATGCCATCGCGGACATGTGTCCCAATGATCCTGGCTTCCCGAATGAGCAGCGGGCGCTATATCAGACTATCCGTAGGGCCTGTGAGGCCCTCTCCGTCATCCTTCAAGTTGTTGCGCTCGTCGTGGCACCGCTGTCTCGTGGTGTCAACATGGTCAATAGACATGAGGAATGAGGAGATGACTTTACTTGGAGAGGATGACAGCGGGGACCCACCAGGGCCATAGTCGCACGTACGCAAGTGCCTCCTTATTATATACTACATCACGGTCTCACACCATTGTCAACCTATGTAGTCAATAAATGAGAAAATTGTGCAAGGAGCGGCCGATAGCTGGGACCAAGCAGCTCGAGCAGTATTTGTGGT
The DNA here is from genome assembly GCF_056163025.1 of Triticum urartu. NCBI lineage: Eukaryota > Viridiplantae > Streptophyta > Magnoliopsida > Poales > Poaceae > Triticum > Triticum urartu. Next base: position 249,814,748 of record NC_141875.1, read on the forward strand.
TTTGAGGTGTGAGCACTGCAGAGTTTTTCTTGAGCGATGTTTTCATTTGTTTAAGACAAGAGCGATGTTTTCGTTGTTGTTCAGAGGAGAGCATGGTATTAACTGGGTGGGCTGTGCCCATCTAGCCCAGGCCAGATATCCAGCCCAGATATTACTTTTTTCAAGCTGAAAATGGTTAGCCCAGCTATACTGTTTTTGACGAATGCCCAGGCAATATCAACTTGTTATTCTCCGCCCCATTGGGCTGCAAATCTTTCCTAGGAGGGATGCATTAGGATTAACAAGAAAATGGGCTTTAAGAAATAATAAATGGGATGTAATTATAAAAACTGGGCTGTAACTAAAAAAATGCACTAACCACATAATTAGTTTATAAAATATTATTCTTGGATTTTGAAAATTTTAATTTCATTAATTGTTGCACGCGCAATGTTTCATTGGATTTTTACGTAAGACAAATTTATATTGAAATTGTATTTAATCTGACTAGAAATTTCGGGATAAAAATATTTTGGATCCCATCAAAATGTGGGAAATTTTATTGAATTCTGTTTTGAATGGTTGGTTTAAATTATTAATCGTTGTCCTAGCTAGAAAATCGGTTGTACTTTTAACAAACTATAAATGGGTTGTAGTAAATTCCATTAGAATTCAAAAATGGGTTGTACATTCTTACAAATTTCAAATGGGCTATAAGTTCTCTGCCACACACTTGTGGGCCTACTAAGTTGATGCGTCCCCTAAAAAAATAAGTTGACGCGTATGCAAGGCTTTATCAACTTATAGGCAACACACGGTTCTAGCAACAGTGCCCGTTGGATGTCCATCCAACGGATGTCGTGCTTCTTCTTCAATCTCGGATATTCTAGCTTCACCCGCCCAAAAAATGATTCCTCCCCCTGACATCTGGGGCACACCGTTTCGGAGGCTGACCTATGGGCCTACTAAGTTGAGCGTTCCAAGGGCTTTGTCAACTGAGTCAATATAAACGATTCTAGCTGCAGTGACCGTACGATGTCCATCCAACGGTCGTCATGCTTCTTCAACCACTTGTCTTCTTGCTCCAGCCGCCCAAAGCAGTGCCAGTTGATACGTCTCCAATGTATCTATAATTTTTGATTTGCTCCATGCTATATTATCTTCTGTTTTGGATGTTTATGGGCTTTATTATACACTTTTATATCATTTTTGGGACTAACCTATTAACCCATAGCCCAGTGCCAGTTTCTGTTTTTACTTGTTTTAGGGTTTCAAAGAAAAGGAAAATCAAACGGATTCCAATTGACCTGAAAATTCACGGAACTCATTTTTGGAAGGAAAAAAGCCCAGAAGACTTGAAGTGCACGTAAGGGAAGCTTAGAGGAGGCCACGAGGTAGGGGGCGCGCCCTCCACCCTCGTGGGCCCCTCTGGCCCCCCTGACGTACTTCTTCCGCCTATATATCTCCATATACCCTAAAAACATCCGAGAGCACAATAGATTAAGAGTTCTGCCGCCAAAAGCCTCCGTAGCCACCGAAAACCAATCTAGACCCATTCCGGCACCCTGTCGGAGGGGGGAATCCCTCTCCGGTGGCCATCTTCATCATCCCGGTGCTCTCCATGACGAGGAGGGAGTAGTTCTCCCTCGGGGCTGAGGGTATGTACCAGTAGCTATGTGTTTGATCTCTCTCTCTCTCTCTCGTGTTCTTGAGGTGGTACGATCTTGATGTATCGCGAGCTTTGCTATTATATTTGGATCCTATGATGTTTTCTCCCCCCTCTACTCTCTTGTAATGGATTGAGTTTCCCCTTTGAAGTTATCTTATCGAATTGAGTCTTTAAAGATTTGAGAACACTTGATGTATGTCTTGCCGTGCATATCTATGGTGACAATGGGATATCACGTGATTCACTTGATGTATGTTTTGGTGATCAACTTGCGGGTTCTGCCCATGAACCTATGCATAGGGGTTGGCACACGTTTTCGTCGTGATTCTCCGGTAGGAACTTTGGGGCACTCTTTGAGGTTCTATGTGTTGGTTGAATAGATGAATCTGAGATTGTGTGATGCATATCATATAATCATACCCACGGATACTTGAGGTGACATTAGGGTTTCGGTTGATTTGTGTCTTAAGGTGTTATTCTAGTACAAAATCTAGGGCTGTTTGTGACACTTATAGGAATAGCCCAACGGATTGATTGGAAAGAATAACTTTGAGGTGGTTTCGTACCCTACCATAATCTCTTCGTTCCTTCTCCGCTATTAGTGACTTTGGAGTGACTCTTTGTTGCATGTTGAGGGATAGTTATATGATCCAATCATGTTATTATTGTTGAGGGAACTTGCACTAGCGAAAGTATGAACCCTAGGCCTTGTTTCAATGCATTGCAATACCGTTTGTGCTCACTTTTATCATTAGTTACCTTGCTGTTTTTATATTTTCAGATTACAAAAACCATTATCTACTATCCATATTGCACTTGTATCACCATCTCTTCGCCGAACTAGTGCACCTATACAATTTACCATTGTATTGGGTGTGTTGGGGACACAAGAGACTCTTTGTTATTTGGTTGCAGGGTTGCTTGAGAGAGACCATCTTCATCCTACGCCTCCTACGGATTGATAAACCTTAGGTCATCCACTTGAGGGAAATTTGCTACTCTCCTACAAACCTCTGCACTTGGAGGCCCAACAACGTCTACAAGAAGAAGGTTGTGTAGTAGACATCAAGCTCTTTTCTGGCGCCGTTGCCGGGGAGGTGAGTGCTTGAAGGTATATCTTTAGATCTTGCAATCGAGTCTTTTAGTTTCTTGTTTTATCACTAGTTTAGTTTATAAAAGAAAACTCTAAAAAAATGGAATTGAGTTTGTCTCATACACTTCACCTTTTTAATATCTTTAGTAAGTATGATGGAAAGGAAAATTGTGCTCAAGTGCTAGAAGAAGAAATCTATAAAATGTCTGGCACTAAATCTTTGAATGATGAGCATGATTGCAATGTTGTTAGTACGAATTCTTTGAATATCCATGATACTAATGATGATTGCACTAATTATGATGTCTCCTATAAACATGTCAATTTTTGTGGAGTACATTGGGTTTGTACGAACACACCAAATAGGGAAGATAGATATTGCAAGAGGCATAAGCATTTATAAACTAAATGGTTACAAGAAAGGCTAGATGATTGTGCTAAAAATTTATATTTTCTTAGTCGTACTTGTGAACTTTGCAGTGAGCAAGATCATTTCAATACCCAATGCAAATTGTTTCATGATCGTATCGTGTCCAAAAATTGTGATGACTTGATTTCCCTTGCACATCATAATGAACTTAGTTTGCTCTTGGGTTATGAAGAAATGAAACGTATAACTAAGGATATTGCAAAATTTGCCCTTGATAGAGTTCTTCATTTTGATCTAGAGGAAATTTATATGTATTGTGCGGTGAATTGTATTGAAAATCTTTATATTGCCAATTACATAAAGAAAAGAAAAGAAATAGAAGATGAAGAGAATACTAATGAAAGGGAAGAGGCTTCCCAATATCCTCCTATTGTTTCTTAGGATGAATCAGGTAACGAGGAGGAGCCTCCTATTCAACCAATCTCATTAATAAGGAGCTCCAAAAAGAGGATTGAACCCACACATGATGTGGTGAAGAAGAAGAAAAGAAAAAGGAAGGGAGGTAAAAAGATATATCCCCCAAATAATGCGTCTCCTATTACTATTGTGCCCCATGAAAATATAATTGTGGAAGATAATGATACTTCTTATGATCTTGAAAATCTTTTTGGCACTTGCTTGGAAGAATATGATAATTGCTATACTATTGGTGCTATCCATACTATTAATGATGAGAGTGATTATGCTTATGATATGAAAAGGCCCAAGCTTGGGGATGCTATGTTTGATGAAGATGATGTTTTTGAGAATATATTTGCTGCAATGAATGTTTGTCCCAAGCTTGGGGATGCTACATTTAATGAATATGATATTTTTAGTCTCCCAAGTTTTGATATGCAAATTTATAATGATGATAGCATGCCTCCTACTTATGATGATTATTGTGATGATACTTATGCTATAAAAAGTAGTGGTTATATTTGTAAAACTTGTCATGATTATGAATACCCCTTTTCTAAACATGACTCTTTAATGTGGAAACAATTTATAGTATTCGAGTCTCTTATGATGCTCCCACTATTCCTAATGAGAAGAATTTTGCTTATGTGGAGAGTAGTAAATTTTGTATGCTTGTAGATCATGAAAATAATGCTTTATGTGCTGGTTATATTGTTGAATTCATTCATGATGCTACAGAAAATTATTACGAGGGAGGAATATATGCTTGTAGGAATTGCAATAATATCAAGTTTCCTCTCTATGTGCTTAAAGTTTTGAAGTTATGCTTGTTTTACCTTCCTATGCAAGTTGATTCTTGTTCCCACAAGTTGTTTGCTCACAAAATACCTATGCATATGAAGTGGGTTAGACTTAAATGTGCTAGTCATATTCTTCATGATTATGTTTCAATTCTTATCCTTTATGTGAGCATCATTGAAATCATCATGCCTAGCTAGGGGCGTTAAACGATAGCGCTTGTTGGGAGGCAACCCAACTTTATTTTTGTTCCTTGCTTTTTGTTCTTGTTTAGTAATAAATAATTCATCTAGCCTCTGTTTAGATGTGGTTTTATGCTTTTAATTAGTGTTTGTGCCAAGTAGAACCTTTGGGAAGACTTGGGTGAAGTCTTTATGATCATGCTGTAAAAAACAGAAACTTTAGTGCTCACGAGAATTACTGCCATTTTTATTTGGAAAGTGATATTTAGTTAATTCGTTTTGCAGATGATTAATAGATAAATTCCTCAGGTCCAGAAATTTATTTGAGAATTTTATGAGTTCCATAAGTATACGTTTGATCCAGATTACTACAGACTGTTCTGTTTTTGACAGATTCTGTTTTTCATGCGTTGTTTACTTATTTTGATGAATCTATGGCTAGTAAAAGAGTTTATAAACCATAAAGAAGTTGGAATACAGTAGGTTTAACACCAAAATAAATCAAGAATGAGTTCATTACAGTACCTTGAAGTGGTGATTTATTTTCTTATACTAACGGAGCTTACGAGTTTTCTGTTAAGTTTTGTGTTGTGAAGTTTTCAAGTTTTGGGTAAGGATTCAATGGACTATGGAATAAGGAGTGGCAAGAGCCTAAGGTTGGGGATGTCCAAGGCACCCCATGGTAGTATTCAAGGATAGCCAAGAACCTAAGCTTGGGGATGCCCGGAAGGCATCCCCTCTTTCGTCTTCGTTCATCGGTAACTTTACTTGGAGCTATATTTTTATTTACCACATGTTATGTGTTTTGCTTGGAGCGTCATTTTATTTTATTTAGTTTTTCTTGCTGTTTGACTAAAATATCAAGATCTGAAACTCTTAAATGTTAGAGAGTCTTCACATAGATGCATAATTATTCAACTACTCATTGTGCTTCACTTATATCTTTTAGAGCATGGTGGTAGTTTTATTTTGAAGAAATAGATGAACTCTCATGCTTCACTTAAATTATTTTGAGAGTCTTAAATAGCATGGTAATTTGCTTAAAATCCTAATATGCTAGGTATTCAAGATTAGTAAAATTTTCTTATGAGTGTTTTGAATACTAAGAGAAGTTTGATACTTGATAATTGTTTTGAGATATGGAGATGGTGATATTAAAGTCATGCTAGTTGAGTAGTTGTGAATTTGAGAAATACTTGTGTTGAAGCTTGTGATTCCCATAGTATGCACGCATGGTGAACCGTTATGTGATGAAGTCGGAGCATGATTTATTTATTGATTGTCTTCCTTATGAGTGGTGGTTGGGGACGAGCGATGGTCTTTTCCTACCAATCTATCCCCTAGGAGCATGCGCGTAATACTTTGCTTTGATAACCTGTAGATTTTTGCAATAAGTATATGAGTTCTTTATGACTAATGTTGAGTCCATGGATTATACGCACTCTCACCCTTCCACCTTTGCTAGCCTCTCTAATACCGCGCACCTTTCGCCGGTATCATACACCCACCGTATACCTTCCTCAAAACAGCCACCATACCTACCTATTATGGCATTTCCATAGCCATTCCAAGATATATTGCCATGCAACTTCACACCATTTCGTCTATTATGACACACTCCATCATTGTCATATTGCATATCCCGGTACACCGTCGGAGGCATTCATATAGAGTCATATTTTGTTCTAAGTATCGAGTTGTAATTGTTGAGTTGTAAGAAAAATAAAAGTGTGATGATCATCATTATTAGAGCATTGTCCCAGTGAGGAAAGGATGATGGAGACTATGATTCCCGCACAAGTCGGGATGAGACTCCGGACAAAAAATAAATAAAAGAGGCCAAAGAAGCCCAAATAAAAAAAGAGAAAGAAAAGAGGCCATAAAAAAGAGAAAATGCCCAAATAAAAAAATAAAAAATGAGAGAAAAAGAGAGAATGGACAATGTTACTATCCTTTTACCACACTTGTGCTTCAAAGTAGCACCATGATCTTCATAGTAGAGAGTCTCTCATGTTATCACTTTCATATACTAGTGGGAATTTTTCATTATAGAACTTGGCTTGTATATTCCAATGATGGGCTTCCTAAAATTGCCCTAGGTCTTCATGAGCAAGCAAGTTGGATGCACACCCACTTAGTTTCTTTTTGATCTTTCATATACTTATAGCTCTAGTGCATCCGTTGCATGGCATTCCCTACTCACTCACATTGATATCTATTGATGGGCATCTCCATAGCCCATTGATACGCCTAGTTGATGTGAGACTATCTTCTCCTTTTTTATCTTCTCCACAACCACCACTTTATTCCACCTATAGTGCTATATCCATGGCTCACGCTCATGTATTGCGTGAAGATTGAAAAAGTTTTGAGAATGTCAAAAGTATGAAACAATTGGTTGGCTTGTCATTGGGGTTGTGCATGATTTAAATATTTGTGTGGTGAAGATAGAGCATAGCCAGACTATATGATTTTGTAGGGATGAACTTTCTTTGGCCATGTTATTTCAAGAGGACATGATTGCTTAGTTCGTATGCTTGAAGTATTATTATTTTTATGTCAATACGAACTTTTATCTTGAATCTTTCGGATCTGAATATTCATGCCACAGTTAAGAAGAATTACATTGAAATTATGCCAAGTAGCACTCCGCATCAAAAATTCTGTTTTTATCATTTACCTACTCGAGGACGAGCAGGAATTAAGCTTGGGGATGCTGATACGTCTCCAACGTATCTATAATTTTTGATTGCTCCATGCTATATTATCTTCTATTTTGGATATTTATGGGCTTTATTATACACTTTTATATCATTTTTGGGACTAACCTATTAACCCAGAGCCCAGTGCCAGTTTCTGTTTTTACCTTGTTTTAGGGTTTCGAAGAAAAGGAAAATCAAACGGAGTCCAATTGACCTGAAACTTCACGGAACTCATTTTTGGAAGGAAAGAAGCCCAGAAGACTTGAAGTGCACGAAAGGGAAGCTTCGAGGAGGCCACAAGGTAGGGGGCGCGCCCACCCCCCTGGGCGCGCCCTCCACCCTCGTGGGCCCCTCGTGGCCCCCCTGACGTACTTCTTCCGCCTATATATCTCCATATGCCCTAAAAACATCCGAGAGCACAATAGATCGGGAGTTCCGCCGCCAGAAGCCTCCGTAGCCACCGAAAACCAATCTAGACCCGTTCCGGCACCCTGCCGGAGGGGGGAATCCCTCTCCGGTGGCCATCTTCATCATCCCGGTGCTCTCCATGACGAGGAGGGAGTAGTTCTCCCTCAGGGCTGAGGGTATGTACCAGCAGCTATGTGTTTGATCTCTCTCTCTCTCTCGTGTTCTTGAGGTGGTACGATCTTGATGTATCGCGAGCTTTGCTATTATATTTGGATCCTATGATGTTTTCTCCCCCCTCTACTCTCTTGTAATGGCTTGAGTTTCCCCTTTGAAGTTATCTTATCGGATTGAGTCTTTAAAGATTTGAGAACACTTGATGTATGTCTTGCCGTGCGTATCTGTGGTGGCAATGGGATATCACGTGATTCACTTGATGTATGTTTTGGTGATCAACTTGTGGGTTCTGCCCATGAACCTGTGCATAGGGGTTGGCACACGTTTTCGTCGTGATTCTCCGGTAGGAACTTTGGGGCACTCTTTGAGGTTCTATGTGTTGGTTGAATAGATTAATCTGAGATTGTGTGATGCATATCGTATAATCATACCCATGGATACTTGAGGTGACATTGGAGTATCTAGGTGACATTAGGGTTTTGGTTGATTTGTGTCTTAAGGTGTTATTCTGGTACGAACTCTAGGGCTGTTTGTGACACTTATAGGAATAACCCAACGAATTGATTGGAAAAAATAACTTTGAGGTGGTTTCGTACCCTACCATAATCTTTTCGTTCGTTCTCCGCTATTAGTGACTTTGGAGTGACTCTTTATTGCATGTTGAGGGATAGTTATATGATCCAATTATGTTATTATTGTTGAGGGAACTTGCACTAGCGAAAGTATGAACCCTAGGCCTTGTTTCAACGCATTACAATACCGTTTGTGCTCACTTTTATCATTAGTTACCTTGCTGTTTTTATATTTTCAGATTACAAAAACCATTATCTACTATCCATATTGCACTTGTATCACCATCTCTTCGCCGAACTAGTGCACCTATACAATTTACCATTGTATTGGGTGTGTTGGGGACACAAGAGACTCTTTGTTATTTGGTTGCAGGGTTACTTGAGAGAGACCATATTCATCCTACGCCTCCTACGGATTGATAAACCTTAGGTCATCCACTTGAGGGAAATTTGCTACTGTCCTACAAACCTCTGCACTTGGAGGCTCAACAATATCTACAAGAAGATGGTTGTATAGTAGACATCACCAGTCGTGCCGCCTGCTCCTGCCTCCCGTGGCCGGCTGTGCTGCCGCGGAGGCCTCACAGTCCGCTACTACTCCCACCACTGGCAGGCCCTACGACGATGACAGCCTCACACAGTAGCCGAACCAGTGAACCCACGTACTTCTCTCCATGTGGGCATCCACTTCCGCGTCTTCCCCGGCTCCACGTCGTTCCCTTCCTAGGCCTCGCCATCGTCCACCGCCTTGGTGCTCTCAGCACGGCGTGGTCAACATGGTCAACGAACGACTTCCATGGAAAGAGTACTGTACGTGGAGAGGCTGACAGGTGGGTCCACGCCCGCAGCAAGGAAGTGCCTCCTTATTACGTGGAAAATAATGATTCCTCCACCTGACAGCAGGGACCCACCAGACGGGCCACCGTATTTCACAAAAAAAGTTCCACCCTGACTGCTGCGACCCACCAGCTACATCTTCGCATGCAAGGAAGTGCCTGACAGTCGAGACCCACCCGGTCGAAGCGTATGTAGCGTTGTCATTCTGGTCGCAAACATGTATGTACATACGATCGGCCTGCCTGCAGGCTGCAGCGATGAACCATGGCCGTGTAAGGAAGGGCACATGTCGTAGTAGAGGCACACACGTAGCATGTACATGTATGTACAATAGCCAGGGTGCAAGAAAGTAAATACGACCACGTACGTACATACGGGTGGGGTCTTGGACGCCTACTCGCGCATACGTACGGCCAGGGCTCGTGTACATGGTTGTGGCTCGGTCAGAACGGAGAAACTACGTCGTCGTGGTGTTCATGGGGAAGCAACGGAATGCGTCGTGTTCATCGGGAGGCAACGGAATGCGTGTTGTTCATCGGGAGCCAACCAGCTTGGACAGAACAGCCGTTGGAAACGAGGCCTGACGTACCGCAGAACAGAGGAAATGACCTTGTGTTCGAGCGGCCACGGTCGAAACGGGATCCTGTTCATCGGGAGGGGTCTGGCATACCGCAAAACGGAGGAAACGGACCTCCTACGGTCAAAATGGGGTCCTGTTGATCGGGAGGGGTGTGGCGTACCGCAAAACGAAGGAAATGTACTTGTGTTGGAGCGCTACGGTCGAAACGGGGGTCCTGTTCATCGGGAGGGGTGTGGCGTACCGCAAAATGGAGGAAATGGACTTGTGTTGGAGCGCTACGGTCAAAACGGGGGTCCTGTTCATCGGGAGGGGTGTGGCGTACCGCAAACGGGACTCCATGGGATACTGTTCATCTCCATCGTCGACCTCCTCCAGCCTCCACGAGCTACTGTTCATCCACCGTCGACCTCCTCCAGCCTCCACCTGTGACTGTTCATCCACGGGCTCCTGTTCATCCAGCCTCCACCGACTACTGTTCAACCAGCCCTCTCCACGGGGTCTTGTTCAACCACCCCTCCACGAGCTACTGTTCATCCAGCCCTCCACTGGCTACTGTTCAACCAGCCCTCCACCGGCTACTTTTCAACCAGCCCTCCACGGGGTCCTGTTCATCCACTGGCTCGATTGATCGGGGTACTGTTCATCCAGCGGCAACGGCCTCTACTACCATGGGGTCCTGTTCATCCAACCCCCCACTGGGAACAGTTCATCCAAACCCGACAACAACGCTCACTGTTCATCAAGAGGCAGCATCGATCAACTTCAGTTAGCAGCAGTAGCAAAGGAATCACTCGGGTTCATTTAATGGCAAGGGATCGATCGATCGCCCGGGTTCAGTAACGCGTAGCCTGCAGTGCAATCGCTCGGGTTCAGTTAGAGCGCAACGCCTCGCACACACGCGGGTACGTACGAGAGAAACGCGCATCACTCGGCTCTGACCACCCGCCGTAACCAGGAAGTCCCCCGATATTTTCCTCCCCCTCGCTTCTACCACGGTTTTCTCCGTCATGGATGGCCCAAAGAATGTCATGCAGCTGCATCTCCGGCCCGCCCAGGATGAAAAGCCCATTTTCTATCATGATTTTTTATCATAGAAGTAGGAACCCAACACATCTATGATGATACCGGGTTCTGTCACAATTATCATCATAGAAGTGTCATAAGCATGACATAATTTTTTCGTTTTTTTTCGTTCGGCCCAAAATGTCACGGATGTGTATTTTTTTGTAGTGAAGGATCAAATCTCGTAGTGACAGATATGTAAAATAAAATAACAGTAATAAAATTGCAGGAAGGTATTTTTTGATTTTATATATGATAAAAGTAGACCTCGGGGCCATAATTATCACTAGAGGCTTCTCTCTCGAACAAAACACATATGGTGGGTAAAAAAATTACTGTTGGACAATTGATAGAAAAGCGCATAGTTATAGTGATATTCAAGTCAACGATCATGTATATAGGCATCATGTCTGAGACAAGTAGACAGACTCCTTCCTACATCACCTACTATTACTCAACCCATCAACCGCTATCCAGCATGCATCTAGAGTATTAAGTTAGTAAAAATGGAGTAATGCCTTAAGCAAGATGATATGATGTAGATAAAGTAAATCAAACCAATATGAATAAACTCCGTCGTTTTCCTCTTAATGGCAAAAATACAAATACATGTCTTGTCTCCTACTTCGTCACTGGGATATAGAGCAAGATTGAAACCATTACAAAGCACCACTCCCATTGCAAGATAAATCAATCTAGTTAGCCAAACCAAACAGATAGATTGGAGAGAAATACAAAGCTACAATAATCATGTATAAAAGAATTCATAGACGATTAATTCATGACTAATCTGATGATAAACCCACAATTCATCGGATCCCAACAAACACACCGCAAAAGAAGATTACATCATATAGAACTCCATCGAGGAGAACATTGTATTGAAGATCAAAGAGAGAGAAGAAGCCATCTAGCTACTAGCTATGGACCCGTAGGTATGTGGTGAACTACTCACACATCATCAGAAGGGCAATAATATTGATGTGGAAGCCCTCTATGATCAATTTCCCCTCCCGCAGAGTACTAGAAAAGGCCTCTAGATGGGATCGTGAAAGAACAGAAACTTGCGGCGGGGGAACAAGTATTTTGGGTGGCTCTTTGTTGATTTCCCGATTTCAAAGAATTTATAGAGGTGAAATTAGGTCAGACGGAGCCACGAGGAGCCCACAAGGCATAAGGGTGCTCCCTGTTGCCTCGCTGGCTCCTCGTTTGCCTTCTGGTCTCCTCCCGATACTTCTAGGGTCTCTCTTGTCCAGAAAAAAATGTCAAAAAGTTTGTAGCGTTGTGACTTCGTTTGATACCAATTTCTTGGAAAACTAAAAACAACAACTGGCACTTGGCACTGGGTTAATATGTTAGTCCCAAAAAAAGATATATAGTTGCATATAAAACATCAAAGGTTTATACTATAATAGCATGGAACAATAAAAAATTATAGATACATTGGAGACGTATCAACCTGCGTGTAAAAACAACATTAGTGACAAATGGTTGGCTGATACGTCTCAAGCATGTCTACATTTCGAAACACTTTGTAGCACCCAAGATGCGTCTATCCCAATCACGTGATGGATTCATGATTGGGGCGCAACCGCATTTCGAGCGTATAGCAAGGTGGACATCATTACAACATACCATGTACTGAATAGATGAGAATACAAGATAAAGTCTTACACTCGCCGCAAGTTACAACATGAATACAACAGTTCATCAATCATAGCAATCATCGTACAAAAGAGCAGGATCCGACTACGGATGAAACCAAACAAAAGAGAAGAACGACATCCACCTTGCTAATCCCAGGTTCCCCAACCCTGAACCTATCCCTTGATCGAAGAAGAAGAAGTAGAAGAATTCCAAACAAGCAAGCATTGCACTCGCGTCAGATCATCGCATTACCTTTACCTACAACTGTTGTTGTAGTAATCTATGAGCCACGAGGACTCAACAATCCCATTACCATGGGTATCAAGACTAGAAAAGCTTAATGGGTATGGAGTGGATAAGCGGTGAGGTTGCAGCAAGCGACTAAGCATTGTATGGTGGCTCCCTTGCGAGTACAAGAGTAAGATGAGAAACTACGCAAATGGTCATAAACTAGTAATGATCAAGAAGTGATCCTGAACTACTTATGTTCAAGCATAACCCCACTGTGTTCTCTTCTCGACTCCCTCGAAAAGAGGCCGTCACGGTTACGCACACAGTTGGTGTATTTTAATTGAGTTTAGTTCAAGTCCACTACAACCGAATATAAAAAATTCCCATCTGCCACATAACTGTGGGCACGGCTCCCGAAAGTTTAAACCCTACAAGGGTGTCCCAACTTAGCCCATGACAAGCTCACGACCCGCGGAGACAATCCTCCATCGCTGGACCCTCCAATCAGACTTGGAATCCCGGTGCACAAGACATTTCGACAATGGTAAAACAAGTCTAGCAAGACCTCCCGGCATGCCGACACCCTGATAGTAGCCGTGCGTATCTCGTCTTAGGCCTCGTCCGGATGGGAAAGCCTAGGAATAAAACCAGATCCTCGGGTTGCCCTGTGGTGGCCCCGTAGTCTGCCCGTTTGGGACCAACACCATTAGGACTGCCCCCCTGTATTATGTTAAAGGAATCCTCGGGGATGCGACCCCCTATGCTAATTAATTAATTATCAGGTTTAGTTATTATGTTGGGCAAATAGTAAAACCAATGTTGGGTCTTGCTGGAAGAGTTTTATTCAAAGCGAACTATCAAGGGGGGCCATAAACCCTCATCGTGTTAGGGACGCAAAATCAAGGAACATAACACCGGTATGATGGAAACTAAGGCAGCAACAGTGGAACAAAACACCAGGCAAAAGGCCGAGCCTTCCACCCTTTACAAGTATATAGATGCATTAATTAAATAAGAGATATTTTGATATCCCATGATATCCATGTCCAAACATGGAACAACCTGCACTGCACCTGCAACTAGCAACTAGCAACGCTATAAGAGGGGCTGAGCAAAGCGGCAACATAGCCAAACAATAGTTTGCTGGGATGGTGAAAAGGTTAGAGGGTGCTTCATGGCATATTGGAAGGCTTGATAAACAAGTGGTAGGTTGCGCGACATAGCGATAACATCGAGACAACAAGCATAGCAAAGATAGTAGTGAGATCCAAGGTGACAGTCATCTTGCCTGAAATCCCGCTAGGAAGAAGACCGAATCCATGAAGTAGACGAACCAAAGTATTTGAACGAATCCTCACAATCACAACATAACCGAAACTATGAAGGACAAGCGCAACTGGAAAGAAGCAAACAACATAGTGAACAAACAAGCACAATCATGGCATGATGCACAATCAAATATGACGCATGTCCATTTTAATGAGGCATGGCATGACAAAGTTTAACAAACAATACTACAAATTAAGTGGAGCTCAATATGCAACGGGTTGCATATTGACGAAACACCACATGCAATTATTTAGTTCACTCCCATTTATGCTACTTATCAATATTAAATGTTGGTTAGCATGGCAAGAAGTGAAGCATAATTAAACTAACTATTTAGGCAAGTTTATATGAGGTCGAAAATAATAAACAACAAGTCTAGAAAATCCCCACATGACATTTAGTAATTTAATGCAAACAACAATTTTAAACATTTTAAATGTTGTTAGCATGATGTGGATGACATATTCAAGTTTTATGCAATTTTATGAAAATGTTAATATGAGCATGTGATGAAGCATTTTGTCACCATGGCGGAAAGAAAGGGTGCCACGGCAACAAATCCAAAAATGATGCCACGACAACATATCGGTTCTGGTAACTCATGGAGATACCGGTGCAAAAGAAAGTGTGGATGTGTGAAACATGCAAGAGTGATGGGGAGTGATCCTGGTTGCCGAGTGTCCCGTGGGTCGACGACATGAAAAACATGGAGGAACGAGCAAAGGCAACTCGAACACAGTGCAAACACGAGCATCTGATACAACACACATGCATTCATCCACAAGCGGTCGTCTCGGCGGTTATACCTTTAAAGCATGCAATCGGGATGATTCGGACTCGATGGGATGTAAAGGGAGTAGACGTTCTCAGGACGGTCTAGCGGAAGTAGTGGTACTCGTGGTCTTGTCGAAGCCATGGTGACAGTAGTTGTACATGGTTCAAAGAGGAACTTGACGACTCTTAGACCTCCTAGGGTTGATGGTAGTCGCACTTCACGGTCTTGGCGTGCGGTAGTCGTTCGGGTGTCTATGTGGTCTTGCTGGTGGTGTACTTGTCGATATCCGGGGCGGTCTCGACGCATTTGTGTGTAGAGGTACTTGGAAGTTTCTTGTAGTCGGTCTTGACGGCTTGACTAGGGCCTTGGTCAACAAGGCAGGTTTTGGTTGTGGCTCGATGCGGCTTGTGCTGCTGGTCGCTCCCTTTGCGAGGTGACTGAACAAAGGCGTCGGTAGGGGAACTCCGGTGCAGAACGCAGCGAGGCAGGGGCACGACGAGGACCTCTGGATCCGGCGAGGAGTCGAACATGGAGGTCGGGGATGGGTCGTTGAGGCTGGATCCAGTACGGAGGAGGTCACTGTCGAGGCAGTGGAAGGCGGGGCGCGGCCTGGGCTTGGTCACATGGATGACGACGGGGTCGGGGCGGTCCGCTGGTGGAGGCGGGACAAAGGACGGGCGGAGCAGAGGAGCTTCGGCAGAAGATAGTGGGTTCCAGCGGGAGCTCCTGCAGGGTGCAGCCGCGGCGAGGGGCGGTCTGAGCAAGGAGATGGGCGCGGGAGGCCGGCGGTTGTGGGCAACGAAGTAGCAGAAGCACGGGCGCCGGGCCATGGCGACAGGGAGACGAGGCTTGGGCGACGCAAAGGCGCAGGGGTTGAGGGGATCAGGCGCGGACGCGTGCGGTGGTGGAAGAGAGCAGGGGAAGGGGTCGCGCGGAGGAAGAAGAACCGCGGGGCGGAGTAGACGGAGGAGGAAGGCGCAGTGGGTCGGCCATGGGAATCGAGGCGAGGAGCTTCTCTCCTGAGCGTATGTGGCGGCGGCAAGGGAACGAGAGGGAGAGAGTTGAGAGGTCGAGAGATGTGATACTAGGGTTATAGGGATCACTGGGCCTTGTGGCTGGGCTGGTGGAGGCCAACTGCTGGGCCTTGGGCCACTAGGGCTGGCTGCAGCGACCTGGAAGCAAGAGAAGGACCCTCCTTCTCTGGTAAAGCAGAACCAAGAAAGGAAACGAGGAGAGGTGAAGAGAGATGCTTGGGCAAGAGGGTATTTTTCTCTGATTTATAAAAAAAATAAGGTTGATCTAGGAAGAATAGAAGGGGCATGATTGAGAGACTAAATTCAAACTCCTTCGAATTTAATTCAAATGGGTTTGAACTAGGACTTGGTAAAGGAAGGTCCAAAAATGCTTGGATTTTTGGTGGAGCTTGGATAAGGGCCAAAAGAATTATCGACAAAGTTTGAGATCAAGAAATGAGATAGAAAATACATGGGATTAAATTGCATGTGAGTTTATGCGTGATTCCAATTCAATGGAATGGTTTAATATAGCTCCCTAAATGTTGGGAGGATATGTTATAAAGAGAAATCACCATGTGAATTCCCTCAATTTAAATGGATCAAAGACCCATGCAATTTATTTGAGTTTTAAAACGGTTGCAAAATGACATGATGCAATGCAAATGATGCAATGATGAATGCAACAAACAAATAAAACACACGGCGACAATGGAAATAAATGGAAGGCGTCTGGAGTGGCGGTCTCGGGTCGTTACACACTTTTTCTGTCGTTTTGAACTCTAGTTTGCATGATTTGAATGGAACTAATATGGACTGACGCTGGTTCCAACAGAACTACCATGGTGTTATTTTTGTGTAGAAATATAAGTTCTCGGATTGAGCTGAAACTTTAGGGAGAATTTTTCTAGAATATATAAAAAATACTGGTGAAAGGATCTACCGAAGAGGCCACCAGAGAGACACGAGCTGAGGTGCCCCCCCAGGGCGCGCCAAGCAGAAAGAATTGTCGAGTTTTACGATATGGAGCCGCTGCCACCTTGTCGTGGTTTTGTTACGGCAAATGTCCTAGTGTGAGGAGTTAGTCGTGAGGCCAACGCAATTAGGTAGTAGCTTGAACGGGGTTGGCCGGAACCAAGAGACGCCGGGTTTTACCCAGGTTTGGCCCCTCACGGTGGAGGTAAAAGCCTACATCCTGCTTCATTGATATTGATGATGATGATGCTCATGATTACAAGGGTGCTCTTTCGCTACCTCTCTCTCGAGAGCTATTGACTTGTCTATCTTAACTGGTCCCACTTGTGGTGCCTTGTCCCTCCTTATATAAGTTGGAGGGGCGGGTTACATATGGAGTCCTACTAGGACTAGGACTATTCTATTACAAGTGGAATCCTAGTCTTGCTTCTTTGTAAGGGAATACTCCTTATGTCTTTCCTCTTAAGCCGGCCTACCATAACATGAGCCGGCCTACTAAGCCTTATCATCCATCTGACCCACCGTCAAGGTCATTAGTGAGTCGCCAGTCTTCGGGCGGGTTACCGATGAATCTCCAAGTCTCGGTCGGGTCATACCGCAGGGTATATCCCCGACATTAGCCCTCAGTTTAATTTGGATTTATCCATGTTAAACTGATCCTGCAAAATAAACACAAGAACAAATTTGACAGGTTGTGCTCCAAATTAGAAGTTTTTCTCAGCCAGGACCTAATCATCCTTAAGTCCTTGTCATTTCCTTCTTCTGGAAAGTTCGGGTCAATAGACCAACTTCATAGTCAATTTGCTTGTAGTAAAATATTGTGAAACCATTTGAATCGCCCTCCAATGCTTTGGTTTGACAAAACTATTGGTCTTGAAATATTCATCTGATGCTCAGCCAGTTTGAAGATGTATACGTTGCCGAGTTATGATTGCCCAAAATTGTCGGGTTATAAAAACTAATGATTCCAGGTCATGACTGTTATAGACGCCGGGTCATGATTGTTATAGACGTCGGGTCATGATTGTTGCTGACACCAGGTCAATCTTATGGCGACTTGGTACTTGCTTTTGCAAATATAGCTTCCAATCATTGAGTCGGCTCTCCGTGTCCTTCTATGAATAGCTTAGAGGAAATAAACTTTGCAAATTTCTCCAATAACAATATAATACTTGGTTTGCTCAAAACTGAGATTTTGAGGATGTTCCTCCCATATATGCATATCACCTGTAGCCCCCAAGTCTTAAGAGGAGAGCGTAGTGATAGCTTAAGACTTGCTTTAATATAAATGCTACAACTTTGGAGAAATTCGGGTTGTTCATGTAAATCACCAATCATAAACTGAACACTTTGTACTTCCCATGTGTAGCCCCCAAGTGCTGTGTCATTATGCAATAATGAGCAGGGACTTTGTAGATTTGATTATGTAGACTTAAGCAACAATGTGTAGCCCCTCAGAGTTGGGTCATTATGCAATAATGAGCAGGGACTTTGTATGTACTTCATTGGAAATAACATCATGTGATATAGCCCCCAAGTTTCGGGTTACCTTTGATATAATGGATTAAGGTTTGTGTACTTTGAATTTTTGACAGGAGTAGTTAGTAGCCCCCAAGGGCCGGCTCATCACTATGTGATGGGTCGGGTCTTCAATGAGCGAGTTAAAAAATGACCTTGCATTAGCCCCCAAGTGCCATGGTGCATGCTTGCAGTGGCATGGGACTTGCATACTTGATGTAATCTTAATTTGAATAATATAGCCCCCAAGTGCTGGGTCGTATGCCTGTAGCGACTCGGGACTATTTCTTCCATTGTAGAATAAATCATATCCATTGATGAAGAAATAATAGCCATTGCTCTGGAGCGGCTTTGAAAACCTCAATCATAATACTGGTTATTGATAACCATAATAAAAATCCATCCATGTTGGCTATTAAAGATTTGAATAATATAACCCGGTTTGAAAACTAGTTCCTGCAATATAAACCAATATATCCATCCGTATATGATGCATTGTATGATGATGCAATGTATGATGTATGATGCAATGTATGATGTATGATGCAATGTATGATGTATGATGCAATGTATGATGATGTATGTGTATGATGACAGAGTATAAAAAATGTCGGGTTTCCAAGCTCGAGTCTTACTTCAATGAAACTAACATGATAGCCACTAGTTTATCCTCGCTTTCTGTAAGCCAGCTCTCACATGACCCAATCGATGTTTTAACCTTAACGAGTTCAGGGTCTTATTTAAAAGATTGACTATTAAGAGTGCACGGGGTTGGAGTAGCATCTTGCAAACATGCAGGTTTAACCAAGTTTCAAGGAAGCTGGCTTAATAGCCCGAGTTTATCGTCGCTATCCGTAAGCCGACCCTCACATGACAAACCGCCGTTTTAACCTTAACGAGTTCAGGGTCTTATTTAAAAGATTGACTGTTAAGAGTACGGCGGGTCATTCAGGATTACCTGGTGGAGTAGCATCTTGCATACGTGCAGGATAACCCGGAATTCGTCATTTTATGCCTGGTCAAGAGTGTATGAAAGCTAAACCCGTTGGGTTGGAAGCCCCCAAGTAACCTTATGAACAAATAATAAAGGCTTAGATGCTTTGAACTGAAATGACAGAGGCCCTGAATTATCAGGGTGTGCCGGCTTTATTATTTTGGTCATAATGTGATAAGCCAATAAGGCATGATACCCATGTTTGAACCACGCATCTTGGAAGCTAGTCCTCTTTGGCAACCTTTAATTTTTTCTGAGAACTCGAACTTGCGAGAGATGAATTCCTCTTGAACCGGATGTTGAGCTGGATATTGAGAGCTCAAAACATTGTGGGAGAGATATTTCCCTTGAGCTGGAATCTTTTCTTATAACCCGAAACTCTTTTATTGACCCGAAACTTTTTTGATTGCCAGACACTTTTTAAGCCGGAAATTGTCTGACAACCTTTTGAATTTTTCACCAATGTGGCAGTAGCCTCCAGGACCGGGTTATTTTATCTCCAATGACCCGTGGTTCTTGAACTTGACCGTGATATAAACTGGCATATAGTTGAACAGCGGAACGCTAAAATTTATGTAAACCAGAAGCTTGAAGTGAGTTGGTGATCCTTGCAATATTTGTTATATACTCCTGGTATGAGTAACTTGACATAATGGTCCGTTTTGCGGTAGACAACTTGTCCCGCATTAAAGAATTTGCAAGCCAGAGTAATTGCTCTTTTAAACAAATTAATATGTAATAAAAAATATACTGGATGGATTTCACCTGATATGTTAGGCCGGAAATTATCCGCCGTGGAGTTGATGATCACTACGGTGAAGATGAAATCAATCATGGGCGAGTCGGTTGCGGGAGCAGACAGATGAGTCGGCCGCAGCGTTGTAAGCCGGTGCGGACAGACAAGTCAATCACAGATGCAGTCTCGAGAAGCCGATATAAACCAAACCATAGGGGCAGCATCTTGCGCACATATTTGTTGAGCATTATGGCACGGTTAGATGCTAGCGCGTGATAATGGTGGCGCGAGCTATATATCCATGACACGACCATCACCTTTGCAGTGAACTACTGTCCTGCATCAAAAAATATCATGAGCTAGAATAATTGATCTTGAATAATTTAATATATACTGAAAAGAGATAGGAAAAATAGCACCTGGTATTTTTTGTTGGATAAACGTGGACGCTGATGATGAATAATGTTGAACACATTATGATGATTTTATGAAGTACCAACACCTGCTTAGTTGTCCTTTTGTTTTTCCTTAGAGGAATCATTGCCTCGGGATATGTGTCACACCCATTGGATCCTTTCCACAAGTAGTACTATTAGTGCTTGGTTGCATGTGTGCCACCATCAACACTCCACGTGACATTTCGGCAAATATTGCTGACGTAAGATGATTCCCATGTC
Source organism: Triticum urartu (assembly GCF_056163025.1). Classification (NCBI taxonomy): domain Eukaryota; kingdom Viridiplantae; phylum Streptophyta; class Magnoliopsida; order Poales; family Poaceae; genus Triticum; species Triticum urartu. The sequence continues at coordinate 249,835,528 of NC_141875.1, forward strand.
CAATATGTTCGCAGGCGTAGCCGGCTGACTGTTTCTCTGCAGAGATATGCACTTCCATGTGTGCTAACAGTATTTACACATTGGTATATTTCCTCCAGGGTGTTCGATGATCTCATGCCACTTTCGATGCAATTCACAATCTTTGCCTTATACTGAAACCAAAGACCCTTGATGCATAGCTCCTGGGGCAAGCGGCTCAGAACCGGCGGGGCGGCCTGCAGCTCAAGGCCGCACCTATGGCCACAGCGGCATAAGCAGACCAGCAAGGTAGTGTGTGGCGGCTTGGTGGCGATTGGAGGCTCATGGAGGCAGTGGGGTCATAGTAGAGGCGGAGATCGTGAAGGCAAAGGCGAACCCGAGCGGCTCGGAGCAGACATGCGGTGACCTGGAGCGAGGCCGCGGCCATGGCCACAGCGGTGGCGTAAGAAGGTGGCTCGAGGGTGACACAACCTTGCGCGGGGGCGACGATGGACGCCGGGAGCTCGACACGCGGCCATGGGGACGGCGGCTCAGAGCAGCTAGGCAGGGGAGCAGGGCGGCTTGTGGTCGGCGAACCCTTCCCTGCCAGCGACGACCTCTCCGTTTATGGGAGTTTAATCCAGAAGGGACGCGAACTCTGCGACAATTCTTTGGTACGACACACAAAGATATCTGGAAATTGCTCTTTAAATCTCAAAAGTCGTGGCCGAAGACGTCCGAAGACGTTGGTCTTGACTGCAACCATCTGGCGCCCCCGGTAAGGGCTAAGCTTCCGCCTATAGCTTGGTTTGTTAATCCAGGGGATACACTAACCAGTCCATCCTTTAAACAAGTCTGGACAAAGAAGGCAGAGAAGATCAGGTGTCCGACCCCCCTTCCCGAAGGCTCAGCCTATTCCCTCCTGATGATGATGCTAGTCCCGGTGCCATACCAGGTGCCGGTAAAGAAGGACAAGAAGAAGAACAAGGAGGCAGAAAGTGGCCTCCACCACTAAGGTACCTCAAACGCTATGTCCGGAGGGACCGAGGCTCCCTCCTCCCTCGAGGGAAACGGAAATGAGGACGAGGAGGAGGAAGAAGAAGATAACCCTCCTCTCAAAGGGAAAAAGAGGGCGGCCTCCACAGATCCGGAGGCGAGGGCGTCTAAGAGGGGAAATTTATCTCTTTCGAATGACTCAAATTCGGACACCGAGGATATCCTCAAGCCCCGCCCCTGGACCAAGCCCTTTGCCGAATCATAAGTACCTGAGGACGTTTTACATACACCGCTCCTGTATGGATCATGAAAATAATCTTAAATCATGTGTTTCAGTCCGGCCCATGATCACCCTCAACAATCTTCCTCATCAGGGGATTTGCCGCTGGAGATGATGGAGAGCGAGACGCCTCCGCAAGTTTCCTCACCCCCTAGGGCGGGTGACATCGAGGTGTCATCGCAGAAGATTTCTCCGGATCGCTTAGAGGTGTAGGGGACCATCAATACGGCACTGGAGGGTAATACCTCGGCATTGAGCACATGGGAGACGTGACCCCCGTGAAGACCGGGGATGGGGGCCCTGGATTGTTCGGCCCCCAGCCAAATACCGCTCCAAAAATGGACCTGGAGTCGAGCGAGCGGCCCCCTTCAAGGGAGGGGGGAGCGCCTATTCTTGCGGCAACCTCCATGAATCCGGAGGCGCCGAACATGCTGAGGGACGGACTGTGGAGTCTGTCCGTCTTGGAGGAGCACCGTACCTTGATGGGTACGGTAGCTGAGAAGATTCAGTCCGTTAAAAGCGGGCTGCATGAAGCCTTTACGAGCCTATACAGGCTTCGAGGTATGCGATGTAATGTCTTTAGCACTCTGGTCGGCCCATGAAGAAGGGCGAACGGAGGATCTACATATATCTGCAGGAAATGACATATTTATTTGGCTGAAAAAACAGGCTTCACTATTAGTGGCAACCGCCCAGGCCGCAGAGGTTTTCGAGCTGAAACAGCAACTGAAGTAGGCTGATGAGGACATCGTCCTTATTAACAAGCGGCTCGACGAGGCACATGGTATGTTGCGAACATCCCATTTGTGCCTATATGGATGTGCGAATGCAAAGTTAAAACTTAGACTTTGTTATGTGTGAAATTCCAGATGGCGCTGCTGAGGTCGAGACCCTTGATAACCCACAAGTATAGGGGATCGCAACAGTTTTCGAGGGTAGAGTATTCAACCCAAATTTATTGATTCGACACAAGGGGAGCCAAAGAATATTCTCAAGTATTAGCAGCTGAGTTGTCAAATCAACCAAACCTGGAAACTTAATATCTGCAACAAAGTATTTAGTAGCAAAGTAATATGATAGTAGTGGTAACGGTGGCAAAGTAACGGTAGCGGTTTTGGTTTTATAGTGATTGTAACAATAGCAACGGAAAAGTAAATAAGTGAAGATCAATATGTGAAAAGCTCATAGGCAATGGATCAGTGATGGATAATTGTGTCGGATGCGATTCCTCATGCAATAGTTATAACATAGGGTGACACAGAACTAGCTCTAGTTCATCAATGTAATGTAGGCATGTATTCCGAATATAGTCATACGTGCTTATGGAAAAGAACTTGCATGACATCATTTGTCCTACCCTCCCGTGGCAGCGGGGTCCTATTGGAAACTAAGGGATATTAAGGCCTCCTTTTAATAGAGTACCGGACCAAAGCATTAACACTTAGTGAATACATGAACTCCTCAAACTACGGTCGTCACCGGTAAGTATCCTGATTATTGTCACTTTGGGGCTAACGGATCATAACACATAATAGGTGACTATAGACTTGCAAGATTGGATCAAGAACTCACATATATTCTTGAAAACATAATAGGTTCAGATCTGAAATCATGGCACTTGGGCCCTAGTGACAAGCATTAAGCATACCAAATTCATAGCAACATTAATCTCAAAACATAATGGATACTAGGGATCAAACCCTAACAAAACTAACTCGATTACGTGATAAATCTCATCCAACCCATCACTGTCCAGCAAGCCTACAATGGAATTACTCACGCACGGCGGTGAGCATCATGAAATTGGTGATGGAGGAAGGTTGATGATGACGATGGTGACGGAATCCCCTCTCCGGAGCCCCGAACGGACTCCAGATCAGAGCTCCCGAGAGAGTTTAGGGCTTGACGGCGGCTCCATACCGTAAAACGCGATGAATCCTTCTCTCTGATTTTTTTCTCCCCGAACGTGAATATATAGAGTTGGAGTTGAGGTCGGTGAAGCATCAGGGGGCCCACGAGGCAGGGGCGCGCGCCCCCCACCCTCGTGAACAGGGTGTGGGCCCCCTAACGTAAATTCTTTCGCCAATATTTTTTATATATTCCAAAAATATTCTCCTTGAAGTTTTGGGTCATTCGAAGGACTTTTAATTCTGCACAAAAATAACACCATGGCAATTCTGCTGAAAACAGTGTCAGTCCCGGTTAGTTCCATTCAAATCATGGAGATTAGAGTCCATAACAAGGGCAAAAGTGTTTGGAAAAGTAGATACGTTGGAGACGTATCAACTCCCCCAAGCTTAAACCTTTGCTTGTCCTCAAGCAATTCAGTTGACAAACTGAAAGTGATAAAGAATTTTTTTACAAATTCGGTTTGATCTTGTTGTTGCAAATATGTAAAGCCAACATTCAAGTTTTTAGCAAAGATTATGAACTAACCATATTCACAATAACATTTAGGTCTCATGTTTACTCATATCAATGGCATAATCAACTAGCAAGCAATAATAATAAATCTCGGATGATAACACTTTCTCAGAACAATTATAATATGATATAACAAGATGGTATCTCGCTAGCCCTTTCTGAGACCGCAAAACATAAATGCAGAGCACCTCTGAAGATCAAGGACTGACTAAACATTGTGATCCATGGTAAAAGAGATCCAGTCACAGTCATACTCAATGCAAACTAATAGTAATACATGCAAATGACATCAGTGCTCTCCAACTGATGCTTTTTTATAAGAGGATGATGACTCAACATAAAAGTAAATAGATAGGCCCTTCTCAGAGGGAAGCAGGGATTTGTAGAGGTGCCAGAGCTCAATTTTTGAAATAGAGATAAATAATATTTTGAGTGGTATACTTTCATTGTCAACATAACAACCGAGCGATCTCGATATCTTCCATGCTACACACATTATAGGCGCTTCCCAAACAGAATGGTAAAGTTTATACTCCCCCTACCACCAACAAACATCAATCCATGGCTTGTCCGAAACAACGGGTGCCTCCAACTAGCAATAATCCTAGGGGAGTTTTGTTTGCAATTATTTAGATTTGGTTAGAGCATGGGACTGGGCATCCCGGTTACCGGCCAGTTTCTCGTGAGTGAGGAGCGGAGTCCACTCCTCTTGAGAATAACCCACCTAGAATGGAAGATATAGACAGCCCTAGTTGATACATGAGCTATTCGAGCATACAAAGCAAAATTTCATTTGAATGTTTTGAGTTTGGCACATACAAATTTACTTGAAACGGCAGGTAGATACCGCATATAGGAAGGTATAGTGGACTCATATGGAATAACTTTGGGGTTTATGGAAGTGGATGCACAGGCAGTATTCCCGCTTAGTACAAGTGGAGGCTAGAAAGAGACTGGGAAGCGACCAGCTAGAGAGCGACAATAGTCATGAACATTCATTAAAATTAATCAACACTGAGTGCAAGCATGAGTAGGATATAATTCACCATGAACATAAATATCTTGGAGGCTATGTTGATTTTGTTTCAACTACATGCGTGAACATGTGCGAAGTCAAGCCACTCAAATTTTTCAAAGGAGGATACCACCCTAGTATACCACATCGCAACCATTTTAATAGCATGTTGGCACGCAAGGTAAACCATTATAAACTCCTAGCTAATTAAGCATGGCATGAGGAACTATAATCTGTAATAGTCATTACAAACATGTTTCATTCATAATAGGCTGAATTAGGAACGATGAACTAATCCTATTTACAAAAAAAACAAGATAGGTCAAATTCATACCAACTTCTCTCATCTCAATCAGTCCATCATATATCGTCATTATTGCCTTCCACTTGCACAACCGAACGGTGTGGATAATAATAATAGTGCACGTGCATTGGACTAAGCTGGAATCTGCAAGCTTCAATATATAGGAGAAGACAAGGTAATATGGGCTCTTTGTTAGATCAACAATAATGCATATGAGAGCCACTCAACATTTTCATCATGGACTTCTCCTCTTGACCCCCAAAGAAAAGAAACGAAACTATTTACACGGGAAAACTCCCAACAAGAAAAAGAAGAACGAGAAATCTTTTTGGATTTTCTTTTTAATTACTAATACTACATGCATGAAAAGTAAACTAGCTAAAAGCTACAACTAATTTTTTGGTTTTTTATTAAGGTTTTTCAAACATATAAGAAGAAAGCTTAAAAAGAAATTAAACTAGCATGGATAGTACAATGAAAAAGTATGAGCACCGACAACTAAAATGAGTGTGTGAACATGAATGTAATGTCGGTGAGGAATACTTACTCCCCCAAGCTTAGGCTTTTGGCCTAAGTTGGTCTATGGCCACGACTCAAAGCCGCCCTCTCCGGTGTACGGAGGAGTGTCCTCTGGGTGCCACTGGTTGGCGATCTCCTCCGGATCCCACTGATAAACAGATTGGCGGTAAGGATCAAGTGGTGGCTCCAGCTCAGGCTCTGGAGGTGATGTCAGGCTCCAGTATGCATGAACGGCCTCCAGAAAAACAAGGTACATGCCTGAAAATATGTTAAACAAAGAGGGAGCAGGCAAGCTAATAATCTCGAAGTAATTTTTATCAAATATCAATCTATATTTAAGTATCTTCTTCTTAACAATAAAATCATGTGCTACCATACTCTTATATTCTAGAAAAAATAGGAAGCAACAACTTTTCCTCTTTCTCATAATGCCTAATATGTATGTTAAAGTATGCAGCAAGGCGAGAGGCAAAGATGCCTCCAAAGACGGGACCCTTTGTACGATTCAGATTTAACCGTTTAGCAAGAATAGTGCCTAAACTGAAAGTTGTATCACGAAACAAAGCATGGCGCAAAATAACAATATCAGGAGCACTAAGGTTTCCACTGTTTTCGCGACCAATTAAGCATCTACTAGCAAATATTGCGAAGTAACATAGAATAGGAAAATGCATGCTAGTAATTCTTGCATCGGAAAATTTCCTCGTTTCCCCTACAACAATCATTTCAATAAATCCCTCCACATCATTACGATGTGGTTCCTCTATGCTGCCCACAAAGGGTATCTTACAGATCCTACAAAACTCATATAGTGACATCTCCTTAACCTCATCATATAAATGAAATTCCACTGAAGGTGGTGATTTCTTAGCATGAAAGTAAAAAAATTGCACGAAAATATTAGTGATGAGGAGATACTGTTCATACTGGTCGCGGAGGAAGTCGACGAGCCTGCATTTCAGCCAAATAATAAAAGTCCTCATAAATCCTAGCTGCTCTCAAGAACTCATCACAAGGCCATTCGCATGGCCGAACCTCCACAGTGAGAGGGAGATTATATTTGGGCATCTTATTCTCTTCACTTTGCTTATCCTTCGAGCTTCGCCTCGAAGAGCCCCTCAATGATCTCTTCATCATTTTCTTTCTCTGAAAAATTTCTGAAATTTTAGTGACTCAAAATAAGTGAACCAAACTCAACAAGATTGATAGCAACTACTCCTACAAGTGCCTAGAGGCCATATCATGCAATAAAACTACTTTTGACCACATAAATTTGACACGCAAGCTCAAGAACAGGGTCACCTAAGCAGCAAAAACTTGCAATAAATAAAGCACTAGAACAAAAACGAATTGGACCATTGGAGGAGTCACATATGGAAGAACAATCCCCCAAGGCAGTTTTGTGAATGGAGCTTTGAGCTAGGAGATCGAAAATTGCAGCAAGATGGGCTAGAACATGGGTTTGAGCTGGTGGAGGGTTTTTTTCTGGAGGAAGACGAAGTGTGTGGGTGCAAGAATAAGTGGAGGAGGTCCACGCAGGGTCCACGAGACAGGGGGCGCGCCCTCCACCCTCCTGGGCACATGGTGGATTCCCCTGGTGTGTTCCTTGTGCCACTAATTCTTAAATATTCTAGAAAAAATCATATTAAATTTTCGAGGAATTTGGAGAACTTTTATTTTCGGGGTATTTTTTATTGCAAGGATAATTCAGAAAACAGACAGAAAATACTATTTTGCTTTATTTAATCTAGATAACAGAAAGTAAAAAGAGGGTACAGAGGGTTGTGCTTTCTAACTTCATCCATCTCATGCTCATAAAAAAGGAATCCACTAACAAGGTTGATCAAGTCTTGTTAACAAACTCATTCTGAATCGCATGAAACCGAAGAAATTTCGAATAACACTAGGTTACCTCAACATGGATATGCACATCCCGAACAACAAGAGTATCATATTTCTTCTTGCCAGTAGGAAGAGGAAACTCAAAACCTCCAATAATAATTGTTGAAAATTTTCCAATAGAATTGATTCTGTGGACTTGAGGTTGTTTCCTCGGAAAGTGTACCGTATGCTCATTACCATTAACATGAAAAGTGACATTGCCTTTGTTGCAATCAATAATAGCCCCTGCAGTATTGAAAAAGGGTCTACCAAGGATAATCGACATGCTATCGTCCTTGGGAATATCAAGAATAAAAAAGTCCGTTAAAATAATAACGTTTGCAACCACAACAGGCACATCCTCGCAAATACCGACATGTATAACAGTTGATTTATCAGCCATTTGCAAAGATATTTCACTAGGTGTCAACTTATTCAAATCAAGTCTACGATATAAAGAGAGAGGCATAACACTAACACCGGCTCCAAGATCACATAAAGCAGTTTTAACATAGTTTCTTTTAATGGAGCATGGTATAGTTGGTACTCCTGGATCTCCTAGTTTCTTAGGTATTCCACCTTTAAAAGTATAATTAGCAAGCATGGTGGAAATTTCAGCTTCCGGTATCTTTCTCTTATTTGTAACAATATCCTTCATGTATTTAGCATGAGGGTTCATTTTAAGCATATCAGTCGAACGCATATGCAAAAAGATAGGTCTAATCATTTCAGCAAAGCGCTCAAAATCCTCATCATCTTTTTTCTTGGATGGTTTAGGAGGAAAAGGCATGTGTTTCTAAACCCATGGTTCTCTTTCTTTACCGTGCTTCCTAGCAACAAAGTCTCTCTTATCATAACGTTGATTCTTTGATTGTGGGTTATCAAGATCAACAGCAGGTTCAATTTCTATATCATTATCATTAGTAGGTTGAGCATCAACATGAACATCATCATTAACATTTTACCCCCTCTAGTCATAACTCTAACAGCATTATCATTTTTCTTATTATTTAATTCATTGAGCTAATCATTCTGAGCCTTAATTACTAGTTCTACTTGAGTGGTAACCATAGAAGCATGTTTACTAATAAGTTTAAGTTCACCTTTAACTCTAGACATATAATCACTCACATGTTCAAGCATAGAAGCATTACGTTTCAATTGTCTACCAACATAAGCATTGAAGCCTTCTTGTTTAACCATAAAGTCATCAAACTCATCCAAGCATTGGCTAGCGAACTTAGTGGGTGGGATTTCACATTTACCAAATCTACAAAGAGAATTTACATTTACTACCCGTGTCAGGTTATCAAGACCATGTATCTCTTCAATAGGTGGTAAATTCTTAACATCTTCAGCTTTAATACCTTTTTCTTTCATAGATTTCTTTGCCTCTTGCATATCTTCAGGGCTGAGAAATAGAATACCCCTTTTCTTCGGAGTTGGCTTAGGAGTTGGTTCAGGAAGTGTCTAACCATTTTCATTACTCAACATATTATTCAATAGCAATTCAGCTTGATCAACAGTTCTTTCCCTGAAAACACAACCAGCACAACTATCCAGGTGGTCTCTGGAAGCATCGGTTAGTCCATTATAAAAGGTATCAAGTATTTCATTTTTCTTGAGAGGATGATCAGGCAAAGCATTAAGTAATCGGAGAAGCCTCCCCCAAGCTTGTGGGAGACTCTCTTCTTCAATTTGCACAAAATTATATATTTCCCTTAAGGCAGCTTGTTTCTTATGAGCGGGGAAATATTTAGTAAAGAAGTAATAAATCATATCCTGGGGACTACGCACACAACCAGGATCAAGAAAATTAAACCATATTTTAGCATCACCCTTTAATGAGAACGGAAACAACTTAAGGATAAAGTAATAGCGAGTTTTCTCATCATTAGTGAACAGGGCGGCTATATCATTCAATTTAGTAGGATGTGCCACAATAGTTTCAGATTCATAGCCATAAAAAGGATCAGATTCAACCAAATTAATTAACTCAGGATCGATAGAGAAATCATAATCCTTATCAGAGATATAGATAGGTGAAGTAGCAAAAGCAGGGTCATATTTCATTCTAGATTCAAAGACGTTTCTTTCAGCTTAGCTAACAGTTTCTTAAGATCATATCTATCATTGCAAGCTAAAAAGTCCCTAGCAGTTTCTTCATCCATAACATAACCCTCAGGCACAACAGGCAATTCATATCTAGGGGGAGAATCTTCATCATCACTTTCATCAATATTATCATTTTCAATAATTTCATTCTCTCTAACCCTAGCAAGTTGTTCATCAAGAAATTCACCTAGCGGCACAGTATTATCAAGCATAGAAGTAGTTTCATCACAAGCATCATGCAAAGCAGAAGTGGCATCATCAATAACATGCGACATAACAGAATCAATAGCAGGTGTAGGTGTCGCAAATTTACTCATAACAGAAGTAGAATCAAGTGCAGAGCTAGATGGCAGTTCCTTACCTCCCCTTGTAGTTGAGGGATAAATCTTGGTTCTTTCATCTTTCAAGTTCTTCATAGTGATCAACAAATAAAAATCCCAAGTGACTCAAAGAATAGAGTTATGCTCCCCGGCAACGGCGCCAGAAAATAGTCTTGATAACCCACAAGTATAGGGGATCGCAACAATTTTCGAGGGTAGAGTATTCAACCCAAATTTATTGATTCGACACAAGGGGAGCCAAATAATATTCTCAAGTATTAGCAGCTGAGTTGTCAATTCAACCACACCTGGAAACTTAATATCTGCAGCAAAGTATTTAGTAGCAAAGTAATATGATAATAGTGGTAACGGTGGCAAAAGTAACAGTAGCAGTTTTGGTTTTGTAGTGATTGTAACAATAGCAACAGAAAAGTAAATAAGCGAAGATCAATATGTGAAAAGCTCGTAGGCAATGGATAAGTGATGGATAATTATGTCGGATGCGATCCCTCATGCAATAGTTATAACATAGGGTGACAAAGAACTAGCTCCAGTTCATCAATGTAATGTAGGCATGTATTCCGAATATAGTCATACGTCCTAATGGAAAAGAACTTGCATGACATCTTTTGTCCTACCCTCCCGTGGAAGCGGGGTCCTATTGGAAACTAAGTGATATTAAGGCCTCCTTTTAATAGAGTACCGGACCAAAGCATTAACACTTAGTGAATACATGAACTCCTCAAACTACGGTCATCACTGGTAAGTATCCCGATTATTGTCACTTCGGGGTTAACGGATCATAACACATAATAGGTGACTATAGACTTGCAAGATTGGATCAAGAACTCACATATATTCATGAAAACATAATAAGTTCTGATCTGAAATCATGGCACTCGGGCCTTAGTGACAAGCATTAAGCATAATAAAGTCATAGCAATATCAATCTCAGAACATAATGGATACTAGGGATCAAACCCTAACAAAACTAACTCGATTACATGCTAAATAGCATCCAACCCATCACCGTACGACAAGCCTATGATGGAATTACTCACGCACGGCGGTGAGCATCATGAAATTGGTGATGGAGGAAGGTTGATGATGATGATGGCAACGGATTCCCCTCTCCGGAGCCCCGAACGGACTCCAGATCAGACCTCCCGGGAGAGTTTAGGGCTTGGCGGTGGCTCCATATCGTAAAACGCGATGAATCCTTCTCTCTGATTTTTTTCTCCCCGAAGATGAATATATAGAGTTGGAGTTGAGGTTGGTGGAGCATCAAGGGGCCCATGAGGCAGGGGTCGCGCCCCCCACCCTCGTGAACAGGGTGTGGGCCCCTTGACGTAGATTCTTTCGCTAATATTTTTATATATTGCAAAAATATTCTTCGTGAAGTTTCAGGTCATTCCGAGAACTTTTAATTCTGCACAAAAATAACACCATGGAAATTCTGCTAAAAACAGCGTCAGTCCGTGTTAGTTCCATTCTAATAATGTAGGTTAGAGTCCAAAACAAGGGCAAAAGTGTTTGGAAAAGTAGATACGTTGGAGACGTATCAACCCTCAGGGGTGAACTTGCCTGGGCCAAGGAGCAAGCGAGAGTGAGCTATGCGTCCGCTGATAAAGCGACTGCAGATTTGAAGACCGAACAGGTCACCTGACGCCAGGTCGAGGAGCAGGCATCTGTAGTAGAGCAAGAGCTCAAGGATGCCACCCGCAAGTGCAAGTCCCTCGAGGAGGAGAATAAAGCCAAGGCAACTGAGCTCGCTAAGGCCCTTGAGGAGGCCAAAGAGGCGCGATCTGAATCTAGGGCGGCTCACGAGGAGGTCCAGCAGGCCGGACAGATAGCGGCTGGTAAGCCCTTTCTTTTACAGACTAAGTTTGGCGATCAGAGATATGCCTTGCTTAATCGACTGTGGAGTTCTCTAGATGCCTTTGCAGATCTTCCGAAGAGTGCCGCCGACGCCACACAATTCTTCCAAGCTCAGGAGGGACATGCGATGGAGAAGCTGTTCTGGTTACAGTTCACAGTGCGGGAGCGCCCGACGCTGTTCAACGACCAAATGGCACAGTGGGCCGAGCTGCATAAGATGTCCGGAGCAGCCATGAAGGACGTCATAGTTTGGCTATGGCCAGCTGAACCCATTCCGAATAGTTATTGCGTCCTGGCGCGACGACTTGTCGATGCAGTGCCCCGAATCGACGCAATCAAGTGGTCGGTGTGCATAGAAGGTGCACGGATGGCCTTCACCCACGACAAGATGCACTGGGCAAAGATGAAGGCTGCTGAAGTGGCTATCGAGGGTCCTCCTGGAGGCAAGAACCACCGCACGCTGGAGCGCTATTTAGAGGACGTCCTAGAGGGTGCCCGCTTGATAGAGGGTCAATGCTCAAAGGACATTATGTTCGAATAAATGTACCCGAATTGTGCGGACTTTTTATTATATATGAAGGCTTTGTAATATATTTGTGCCTTTGTTTGAAAGTTTCCCTCCTATGCGGCCGGTTTTATATTCCTGAGAGTTTTCCGGTCGTCGGCTTCAGCCCCCACGTAGATACTACGGGGGTGTTCAGAATAGCACATGATCACACTTAACCCAACGTCTTGGTCCGTGAAGGAGGTGTCAGTGCGGCGAACCAGGCAATCGGACTATGTGGTTTACCACTCTCACTTAGCCATAGGAGTTCGACGACGGGGCTAGAAGATAGCCCCTGGTATGTACGTGGCTATCCGGATGTGGATGCATTACGTATGTGACCGGAAAAGCGGTCCTTCGTGTAATACGGAAACAATCGCTAAAGATTTTAATAAGTCGCCAAGTGCCTGACCAGCTCTCGCCGCATCATGATAGTCAGTTTTCGTCTTTCTCTACTGAGGTGCTTGACCGGAGGAACCAGAAACACAATCACAGTAGTTCTCCCTTTACTACCCTAGCCGAACAAACGGAACGTAAGGTAGCAAACACAGGAGCCGAGCAACCCAACTATTGACAAAAGACATGATTTGGAGCTGATGCATATAATGCCAAGCTCGGGATGCCGAATTGTGCTATAAAGCTACTCGGGCTTTTGTTTGGCGACACATGTGTGGCCATATAGAGCCCCTAGCAATTTTTTCTAAGGTGAGTGCGACAACTGAGGAGACAGTATACAGTCTATGAATAAAGGCGATACCAAATAAAAGTTGTTTTCACTGAAATATGATTGATACGTCAAAACGTGATCTTACAGAGGGCACCATAATCACCAAGGCCATTTTACATGCCAGGGGTCTAATAAGAAGGGGCAAAGCTCTATACAGGTTCTTGAATAAAGTTTTGGTCTACAAAATCCTTTGGACCTCCTACCGCACGTCTGCGCCGCTTTCACCTTGGAGAGAGAGAGATTCCTCGAGAGGAATCGTCTTCGGCTATTTGAAGCCGGGCTAGAAAAGAGTCCTGGTAGGTCTGTAGGACGAATAGGTTTTAATTCACCTGTGCTAAGAGAGAAAAAATAATTAAGGAAAAGGGGAAGGCCATATAGGGTCAAACCATACTATGGGATTGTCCATATTGTGCCTCCGCTGATGCCCATGGTATTTTGAGTGCATAATTATGCACACGTGGTACGGATTTCGCGGATGTGTGTGTCGATCGATGGAGGCGAAACTGCTAGTCCAGCTCTGGAGTTGTCGAGCTGTCAGCAGGCGGAACGGACTGGTCTTGTTTAATGAAGTCCGACAGCTTGATGGCCGGTGAGGTGTGCGGCTTGACAGGGCCATTCTGTACTTCGGCCGCGATGGCCGCATTGTGCTCCTCAGTACAGAGGGAGCATTCCGTGTTTCCATTTATTGTAATGACGCCACGTGGGCCGGGCATCTTGAGCTTTAGATAAGGGTAGTGCGGCACCGTGTTAAAGCGGGTCAAAGCGGTTCATCCAAGCAGTGCGTGGTATCCACTGTGGAAGGGGACGATATCGAAGACCAAGTCTTCACTTCGGAAGTTATCTGGCGAACCGAAGACGACTTCCAATGTTATTGAGCTCGTGCAGCGGGCCTCTACACCAGGTATTACTCCTTTAAAGGTAGTTTTAGTGGGCTTGATTCTAGATGAATCAATGCCATTTTGCAGACAGTGTCCTGATAGAGCAGGTTGAGACTGCTGTCGCCGTCCATGAGGACTCGCATAAGGTGGAATCCATCGATGATTGGATCAAGGACCAGAGCTACCAAACCTCCATGATGGATACTGGTTGGGTGGCCCTTTCGATCGAAGGTGATCAGACAAGCCGACCATGGGTTGAATTTTGGGGCGACCGACTCGACTGGATAGATGTCCCTTAACGTGCGCTTGCGCTCCCGCTTGGGGATGTGTGTGACATATATCATATTCACCGTCTTTACCTTGGGGGACATTTCTTGTGTCCCCCTGTGTTCCGTGGGCGAGGCTCTTCGTCGTCGTCCTCGCTGGGCAGCCCTTTCCCTTTATGTTCGGCGTTAAGCTTGCCGGCCTATTTAAAGACCCAACAATTTCTGTTGGTATGATTGGGAGGCTTATCGGGGGATGCCGTGCATCTGGCAAGGCCGATCGAGTATTCTATCCAAACTAGATGGACCATCTCTGTTTCCTTTGAATGGCTTCTTTCGTTGACCAGATTTAGAGACGCTGAATCCAGCGTTGACCGCTGTGTCTTCGGTACTTTCGTTGTTGATTCGACACTTGTGCTTGTTGCATCGTGGTTTGCCATTGCCGTCCCTAGCTTCAGAGGTGACGGGGTCGCTGGTGCTATTGCTTCTGCGGGCTAGCCAGCTGTCTTCTCCCGCACAAAAGAGGGTCATTAGTGTGGTAAGGGCTACCATGGACTTTGGTTTTTCTTGGCCGAGGTGTCGGGCGAGCCATTCGTCACGGACGCTATGTTTAAAGGCCGCGAGGGCTTCGGCGTCCGGACAGTCGATAATTTGGTTCTTTTTGATTAGGAACCTTGTCCAGAGTTTTCGGGCTAACCTGCTGGGTTACTGGACTATGTGATTGAGGTCATCGGCGTCCAGGGGCCGTACATAGGTACCTTGGAAGTTGTCTCTAAAGGCATCTTCCAAATCTTCCCAGCTGCCAATAGAATTTTCTGGGAGGCTGTTTAACCAGTGCCGTGCTGGTCCCTTAAGTTTCAAGGGGAGATATTTAATGGCATGGAGGTCGTCACCGCGAGCTGTGTGTATGTGGAGAAGGAAATCTTTAATCTAGACTGCGTGGTCCGTCATGCCCTCGTATGAGTCGATGTTCACGGGTTTAAACCCTTCTGGGAACATATGCCCCATTACCTCATCGGTGAAGCATAGAGGGTGTGCGGCGCCTCTGTATCGGGCAATGTTGCGACGCAGTTCGGATGAAGTACGTATGCGATTTTCGGCCCGAGTGAGGTTGTGTTCGTCATGCCAGGTCGTCCTCTCGCGCTGGGGCACGCCCCCTTGATCCATAGATTGATCTAGTTTGACCAGCTCTATTGTCCAGGTCCTGTCGTAGGTCATATGTATATTCTGGAGCCGCCGTTCTCCTGCTTTTATGGCGTGGTGGTGCGGGCTGGTGCTCGGCTTGAGTTGCCGCTCTATCCCGGCCAAGCGGTGGTTGGTTAGGTCTGTCAGCAGCGTTACACATTAGTGGTATGGGCTCCTAGTCCTCATCGTCAAATTGGGGTAGCAGCTTGCGCTTCGGGTAGCTCTTTGTTGGGTGTTCGAGGCCGTATTCCTCGGCTTCCAGGACGTTGGTCCATCTGTCATTGAGTAAGTCGTGATCAGGTTGAAGCTTCTGCTGCTTCTTTTTCAGGCTTCTTGCGGTGGCGATTAGCCGGCGCTTAAAGCGCTCTTGTTCGAGGGGTTCCTCGGGCACGATGAAATCTTCGTCACCAAGGCTCACATCTTCTTCAGAGGTCGGTAGGTAGTTACTATCCTCCGAGCCCTCGTTCTCGACAAGATCGCCGGGGTTTACCTGCCCATCCTCCCAATCTTCCTGTTTGGATGTTGGCTCTACAGGGGCTTCAGGGTCTTCGATGGAGTATTATTGTCTTCGGTGCCGGTATTGCTGTCTTTGCCGTGACGCGATTTTGAGCGGCGACACTGACGTCGACGCTTCGGAGGGGCTTCGGCAGGCTTGTCCTCAACCGAGTTCTCCTTGCCGATGTCGCCATCCTCTTTGGGTGTGTCCACCATGTATACGTCGTATGTGGAGGTGGCCGTCCATCGTCTGGTAAACGGAGGGTTTTGGCCTTGTTCATCTCCAACGTCGTAGTCCATACCACCGATGTCTTCGGAGGCATAGTCCAGCATGTCGGTTAGATCTTCGACAGTGGCTATGAAGTGGGTGGTGGGTGGGACGTAAAATTCCCCGCCCTCAGCCCCTAGTCCGGGATGGGCATAATTCGGAAGCGATCCTTCCGTGATGGCGAGTGATCGCATTAAGTCCAGAGCCTCGTTTAAAGGAGAGGGTCGGACAGAGAAGCGAGAGTCCGTGGGGCTGTCCGGAGTTGGAGCCTCCTGGCGGCGCCCACTTGGCACGGACCTCGAGAGTTCAGACTTAGAGTCCGGTGGAGTGTCCGACGCTTCTCCATTGCAACCTCCCTAAGTGCAGAGAGTCCGACGGGCTCTATACTCCCGTCTTCGGACCTGACGGCCTGCTCTGGATCTAAGGCCAGAGCGGTAATCGGGGTCGCGAACCCTTTGAGGATCAAATCTCCTCGGATATCAGCGACATAGTTTAGGTTCCAGAAACTGATCTAATGACCAGGGGCGTAGCTGTCGATCTGCTCGAGGTGACCAATCAAGTTGGCTCGCAGCGCGAAGCTGCCGAACAGGAGAATTTGGCCTGGGGGGGGGGAATCTCCCCTGAAATAGTATCATTGTGGATGATCGAACGAGCCATTGAATCCTTTGTCGACGACACAGAGGAACTCTCAATGAAAGCACCAATGTCCGTGTGAAAACCGGCAGATCTCGGGTAGGGGGTCCCGAACTGTGCGTCTAAGGATCGAAGGTAACAGGAGACAGGGGACATGATGTTTACATACGTTCGGGTCCTCTTGATGGAGGTAAAACCCTACATCCTGCTTGATTGACTTTGATGAGTATAGGGGTTACAAGAGTTGATCTACCACGAGATCGTAATGGCTAAACCCTAGATGTCTAGCCTGTATGATTATGAATGCCTCTACGGACTAAAACCTCCGGTTTATATAGATACCGGAGGGGGCTAGGGTTTGTACAGAGTCAGTTTACAGAGAAAGGAATCTTCATATCCGAACGCCAAGCTTGCCTTCCACGCTAAGGAGAGTCCCACCCGGACACGGGGGAAGCATTCTATCTTGTATCATCACGGCCCACCAGTCCGGCCCACGTCACATAGCACGGACGCCCGGGGACCCCCTAATCCAGGACTCCCTCAGTGGGGCCCTAGCCGGCAATTCGGACGAGGCCGACAGCTCGCAGATGAGGCCACAACGGCTCGACCGGGTCAAAACTGGGCGGCTTGAATGCTGCTATGGCAGAGGCGGGCGCGACGACTCACCATTGGCAGAAGCTCAACAGCTGGGTCGTAGTGGAGGCGGAGGTGGCGCCTCGCGCATCCTCAGCCAAGGAGTGTGTTGACGTTGGCTTGGCCGACGATTCAAGGCAGGTGAGCGGTCCGGGTGGCTCAACGTGCGGCAGCTGAGGCGGCCCATGGCAGCGTGACTCGGCAGAAATAGGACGGGGACGACCCGACGATGGAGGCCAAGCGGGGGCTGCTCAAGCACTACTGTAGCCTTGCGACAGCGGCTTAACGGCCGAGTTAGCGGCTCATAGAGGTAGAAAAAACGGCAGATGTGACTCGACGGCAGCGGAGACTCGCGGCTGTAGACTGTAGTGGCGGGTCGTGACGTCGGAGGTGAGGGCGGCTCATAGAAAGTGGACGAGGCTTGTGACGCGGCCGCAACCTCAACAACGGCGACCCGACGATGCGGCACGACAGCCACGGAGGCGAGGGATGCAGCGATGGCTCAAAGGCGGCTTGCGACGCGGCTCGCTCAAGGCGACCCAGTGCAGTAGTGGTTTCAGCAGGAGGCGACGATGGAGCAACGAGTAGCTCAGTGGAGGAGTGACACGAGGCCATGGCGTCTTGTAAGTGGACGGCGGAGGCGGCTGGCTCGGAGGCCACGTCGGACGCCCGTTAAGTGAGGTCACATCGACGGAAGCTGCTCCCGAGTCGTGGTCGGTTGGATGAACCCACCTTCGTTCCTGAGTCGTAACCAGTTGAACAGATCAGGTCGTGGCCTTCTTCCTTTGGTAATTGAAAAACTTGCTGGACAGATTACTCCTCCCCAAAATTTGAGCTTTTACGTAGACGGTACTAATAGCCCACAAGTATAGGGGATCGTAACAGTTTTTGAGGGTAGAGTATTCAACCCAAATTTATTGATTCGACACGAGGGGAGCCAAAGAATATACTCAAGTATTAACAGTTGAGTTGTCAATTCAACCGCACCTGAAAGACTTAATATCTACAGCAAAGTATTTAGTAGCAAAGTAATATGGAAGTAACGGTAATGGTGGCAAAATTAACAGTAGTGGTTTTGTAGTGATTGTAACAGTGGCAACAAAAAAGTAACTAAGCAAAGATCAATATGTGAAAAGCTCGTAGGAAATGGATCAGTGATGGATAATTATGTCGGATGCAATTCCTCATGCAGCAGTTATAAAATAGGGTGACATAGAACTAGCTCCAGTTCATCAATGTAATGTAGGCATGTATTCCGAATATAGTCATACGTGCTTATGGAAAAGAACTTGCATGCCATCTTTTGTCCTACCCTCCCATGGCAGCGGGGTCCTATTGGAAACTAAGGGATATTAAGGCTTCCTTTTAATAGAGTACCGGAACAAAGCATTAACACTTAGTGAATACATGAACTCCTCAAACTATAGTCATCATCGGGAGTGGTCCCAATTATTGTCACTTCGGGGTTACCAGATCATAACACATAGTAGGTGACTATTGAATTGCAAAATAGGATCAAGAACTCACATATATTCATGGAAACACAATAGGTTCAGATTTGAAATCATGGCACTCGGGCCCTAGTGACAAGCATTAAGCATAGCAATGTCATAGCAACATCAATCTCAGAACATAATGGATACTAGGGATCAAACCCTAACAAAACTAACTCGATTTCATGATAAATCTCATCCAACCCATCACCATCCAGCAAACCTATGATGGAATTACTCATGCACGGATGTGAGGATCATGAAATTGGTGATGGAGGAAGGTTGATGATGATGATGGCTATGGATTCCCCACTCCGGAGCCCCGAACGGACTCTAGATCAGCCCTCCCGAGAGAGATTAGGGCTTGGCGGCGGCTCCGTATCGTAAAATGCGGTGAATCCTTCTCTTTGATTTTTTTCTCCCTAAACGTGAATATATAGAGTTGGAGTTGAGGTTGGTGGAGCATCAGAGGGCCCACGAGACAGGGGCGCGCCCCCACCCTCGTGGACAGGGTGTGGCCCCCCTGGCGTTGATTCTTTCGCCAGTATTTTTATATGTCCCAAAAATATTATCCGTAAAGTTTCAGGTCATTCCGAGAACTTTTATTTCTGCACAAAAATAACACCATGGCAATTCTGCTGAAAACAGCATTAGTCCGGGTTAGTTCCATTCAAATCATGCAAGTTAGAGTCCAAAACAAGGTCAAAAGTGTTTGGAAAAGTAGATACGATGGAGACGTATCAACTCCCCCAAGCTTAAACCTTTGCTTGTCCTCAAGCAATACAATTGACAAACTGAAAGTGATAAAGAAAAACTTTTACAAACTCTGTTTGATTTTGTTGTTGTAAATATGTAAAGCCAACATTCAAGTTTTCAGCAAAGATTATGAACTATCCATATTCACAATAACATTTAGGTCTCATGTTTACTCATATCAATGGCATAATCAACTAGCGAGTAATAATAGTAAATCTCAGATGAAAACACTTTCTCAAAACAATCATAATATGATATAACAAGATGGTATCTCGCTAGCCCTTTCTAAGACCATAAAACATAAATGCAGAGCACCTCTGAAGATCAAGGACTGACTAACCATTTTCATTCATGGTAAAAGAAATCCAGTCATAGTCATACTCAATGTAAACTAATAGTAATACATGCAAATGACAACGGTGCTCTCTAACTGGTGCTTTTTAATAAGAGGATGATGACTCAACATAAAAGTAAATAGATAGGCCCTTCTCAGAGGGAAGTAGGGATTTGTTGAGGTGCCAGAGCTCGATTTTGAAATAGAGATAAATAATATTTTGAGCGGTATACTTTCATTGTCAACATAACAACCGACAGATCTCGATATCTTCCATGCTACACACATTATAGGCAGTTCCCAAACAGAATGGTAAAGTTTATACTCCCCCTACCACCAACAAACATCAATCCATGGCTTGTCCGAAACAACGGGTGCCTCCAACTAACAACAATCCCGGGGGAGTTTTGTTTGCAATTATTTTAATTTAAGCATGGGACTGGGCATCCCGGTTACCAACCATTTTCTCGTGAGTGAGGAGCGGAGTCCACTCCTCTTGAGAATAACCCACCTAGCATGGAAGATATAGACAGCCCTAGTTGGTACATGAGCTATTCGAGCATACAAAACAGAATTTCATTTGAAGGTTTAGAGTTTGGCACATACAAATTTACTTGGAACGGCAGTTAGATACCGCATATCGGAAGGTATGGTTGACTCATATGAAATAACTTTTTGGTTTATGGAAGTGGATGCACAAGCAGTATTCCCTCTTAGTACAAGTGAAGGCTAGAAAGAGACTGGGAAGTGACCAGCTAGAGAGCGACAACAGTCATGAACATGCATTAAAATTAATCAACACTGAGTGCAAGAATGAGTAGGATATAATTCACCATGAACATAAACATCATGGAGCCTATCTTGATTTTGTTTCAACTACATGCGTGAACATGTGCCAAGTCGAGCCACTCGAATCGTTCAAAGGAGGATACCACCCTATCATACCACATCACAACCATTTTAATATCATGTTGGCATGCGAGGTAAACCATTATAAACTCCTAGCTAATTAAGCATGGCATGAGCAACTATAATCTCTAATTGTCATTGCAAAAATGTTTCATTCATAATAGGCTGAATCGGGAATGATGAACTAATCATATTTACAAAAACAAGATAGGTCGAGTTTATACTAGCTTTTCTCATCTCAATCATTCCATCATATATCATCATTATTGCCCTTCACTTGCACGACCGAACGGTGTGGATAATAATAATAGTGCACGTGCATTGGACTAAGCTGGAATCTGCAAGCATTTAATACACAAGAGAAGACAAGGTAATATGGGCTCTCTGTTAGATCAATAATAATGCATATGAGAGCCACTCAACATTTTCATCATGGTCTTCTCCTCTTGACCCCGAAAGAAAAGAAACAAAACTATTTACACGGGAAAACTCCCAACAAGCAAAAGAAGAATGAGAAATCTTTTTGGGTTTTCTTTTTAATTACTACTACTACATGCATGGAAACGAAACTAGCTAAAAGCTACAACTGATTTTTTGGTTTTTTTATTAAAGTTTTTCAAACATATAAGAAGAAAGCTTAAAAAGAAATTAAACTAGCATGGATAGTACTATGAAAAAGTATGAGCACCGACAACTGAAATGAGTGTGTGAACATGAATGTAATGTCGGTGAGGAATACGTACTCCCCCAAGCTTAGGATTTTGGCCTAAGTTGGTCTATGGCCACGACTCAAAGCCGCCCTCTCCGGTGTACGGAGGAGTGTCCTCTGGGTGCTACTGGTTGGCGATCTCATCCGGATCCCACTGATAAACAGATTGGCGGTAAGGATCAAGTGGTGGCTCCGGCTCAGGCTCTGGAGCTGATGTCAGGCTAGAGTATGCATGAACGGCCTCCAGAAAAACAAGGTACATGCCTGAAAATATGTTAAACAACGAGGGAGCAGGCAAGGTGATAGTCTCGAAGTAATTTTTATCAAATATCAATCTATATTTAAGTATCTTCTTCTCATCCTTAACAATAAAATCATGTGCTACCATACTCTTATAATCTAGAAAAATAGGAGGCAACAATTTTTCCTCTTTCTCATAATGCCTAATAGGTATGTGAAAGTGTGCAGCAAGGCGTGAGGCAAAGATGCCTCCAAAGATGGGACCCTTTGTACGGTTCAGATTTAACTGTTTAGCAACAATAGTGGCTAAATTGAAAGTGGTATCACGGAGCAAAGCATGGCGCGAAATAACAATATCAGGGACACTAAGGTTTCCACTATTCCCACGACCAATTAAGCATCCACTAGAAAATATTGCAAAGTAACGTAAAATAGGAAAATGTATGCTAGTTGTCGAATCATGGGTTCTGGCAAAACCCTCAAGTTTCGATCACTAGGGTGCCCGTGAAGGTTTTCTCCCTATCGATCCACGCCCTAACTCTCTAAGATCTCACGTACAAACTCGATGAACTTGCAACACAAAGACACAAGATTTATACTGGTTCGGGCCACCGTTGTGGTGTAATACCCTACTCTAGTGTGGTGGTGGTGGATTGTCTCTTGGGCTGATGATGAATAGTACAAGGGGAAGAACAGCCTCCTGAGGTTGAGGTGTTCTTGTGCTTGGTGCACTTATGTGTGGGAGGATCGGAATCAGATGCCTCCCTATGGTGGTGGCTAGTCCTATTTATAGAGGCCCTGGTCCTCTCCCCAAATATTGAGCAGGAAGGGATGCCACAATGGCCAATTCAAAAGGGGACAACTAGTACAACTTATCCTGAAAAAAGTGGTCTTCGTCTGCCAAAGGCTCTGGTGGTGACGCCGTCTTGGGCTCCATGGTGACCTCCGTCTTTCCGTCCTTCTGGTCTTGGTCTCGTTGCACCAATATGGAAACCTTTGCTTGATGCCTTGGTACTCCACGCCTGCGCTTTCCCCCTTGGCACCAAAGAGGAAACAAGGACGCTGCGCGCGCTGGCGCCCGCCTGGTCTTGATTTTCATGGCTCACGTCACGAGGACTATCGATGTCAAAACCGGCGGATCTCGGGTAGGGGGTCCCGAACTGTGCGTCTAAGCCGGATGGTAACAGGAGGCAGGGGACACAATGTTTTACCCAGGTTCAGGCCCTCTTGATGGAGGTAAAACCCTATGTCCTGCTTGATTAATATTGATGATATGGGTAGTACAAGAGTAGATCTACCACGAGATCAGAGAGGCTAAACCCAAGAAGCTAGCCTATGGTATGATTGTATGTTGTCCTACGGACTAAAACCCTCTGGTTTATATAGACACCGGAGAGGTTAGGGTTACACAAGGTCAGTTACAAAGGAGGAGATATACATATCCGTATTGCCTAGCTTGCCTTCCACGCCAAGTAGAGTCCCATCCGGACACGAGACGAAGTCTTCAATCTTGTATCCTCATAGTCTAACAGTCTGGCCAATCGATATAGTCCGGCTGTCCGGAGACCCCCTAATCCAAGACTCCCACAAGGACCTCGTGAGGTTTGCCTCGCCTTGATCTCTCCGCCCCTCGTGAGCCTACTTGGCGAGGCCGCTTCTAAGGAGGTCTTGCATCGTCCGCCTCGCGAGGCCTGGCCCCTCGCGAGGGTCTTGAATGCCTTGTCGATGAAGGTGGGCCGTACAGGCCTGCTAGCTCAGCCACGCCATGGGCCATAGGTAGGCAAGTTTGGGGACCCCCGTTCCCAGAACGCCGATAGTAGCCCCCGGGACCAAGGTGTACTCGGGCTTGGCTTCGAGGCGAAGCCAAAGGTCAAGTGCAGAGCGCCGCGGGCCCCAAAAGCCTATGGCATCGGTTGACGCATGGTGGTTGATTGGGCGTGGGCGTCTCCACTTCCCCACACTGCCTCGGTAACTGCCCGTCTTGACAAAAAGACTGGCGCAGACAATGCTTTCCCTCATTGCTTCTTCCTTGGCTTGCTCAAGATCCCCTTTCTCGCTCCTTGCTGCCAGAACTTCCAGATGCGCTTCGACCTCGCTCCGGATCTGCGACCAATGATGCCGCACAAGGTCAAGTCCTCCTCGGCGCCGACCTGCTTCAAGTCGGCCCTCGATGCGCCCAATGTCATGGAGAAGAACCTAGCCACCACGCGCTTGCTAACGGCGGGGGAGAGCAACAAGAGGGGGAAGACAGAGCTCCGAATTGCCTCCAATGCGCCGGAGTCTGAGGGAAGCACCTTCTTTCCTTTCTTCACGAGCAGCATCACCGCCGGGTTGGTTCTCCCCTTTTCTGATTTCTTTTTCGAGGTCCTCGACCACTTCGGGCTGCAGGCGCTACATCTCCATCCCAACTCCATTCTTCTCTTGTCTATCTTCGCCTACTATTGCAAGGCGTACCTGGGCGTGATGTCGTCCGTGGCACTGCTGCGCCACTTCTTCTTCCTCTGCGTCACCGGTGGCCATATCTCTGGGTGCGCCAACTTCATCGCGGCCGGCCAGGCCAACTCGATCTCGAACACCGGTAAGAGGGTTGACAACATCAGGGCCAAATGGGTCATGATGAGTGCCAAGTGCATCCATCCACACTTGGAACTGCCGATGGAGGCGCCCCAGTCGGACAAGGGGTGGTCTCGTGTAGAGCTCACTGACGAGCGGGCGTCGTCGGTGTTGGAGCAGATGAAGGTCGATTTGAAGCCGGGCAATGCGAAGGCGGTCAAGGTGACGGGGGTCATGCTCCTGAGGGTATTCTTGACGCTGCGCGTTGCTCCACTCCAGGCGCGCACGCGCCCTTTATGGAAGCTTGGAGATGAAGAAGGCAAGGTTCGTCTGAGCTCGGTGGCCCTGCCTGATGACGAGCTGACTGCGGTTCTGCACCTCTTGGTTGGGGATAACCAAGAGTACCCGCCGAGCGCCTTTGTTCCTTTGTTCCATCGCAAGGACTGGGAGCAATTCGTTGCCTCTAGGCCGACCTTTGAAGCGTGCAGGCTGGTGCCGCCGGCGCTCGCTGGGGCCTCCGCAACGCCTAAGCCGGTGGAGGTGTCTTCTGACGAGTCCCGCGGGGAGGAAGAGGGGGAGGAGGACTCGAAGGAGACCCCCAAGGAGATGGGGGAGAACTTCCCCTTGAGCAAGGCCGACATCCTCCATGCTCTGCCAGACGACGCCGAGGCCGACGCCTGCCAGAGGGAGCTGCCCCTCATCCCGACAAGGGGTAGATCGTCGTTGGTCTCTCGAGATGCTGCCTCCGTCTTGACACCGCCTGTGGCCAGATTCGGCCCTTCTGCTGCGCCATCTTCTACCCCCGGAGCCCGTGCGCCCACTCCTTAGGCCCTGACACGTTTGGATTTCAGGCTCACCAAGCGGAAGGTGGACTATGTTGCAGTGGATCAGTAAGTTCTTCGAGCTTCGTCTTGTTCCTGCTTGTAGTTGCTATTTTTTGACATTCGCCCTTGGTTGATCTGGCTGGTGTCTTCAGCGAAGAGGAGGAAGGAGGACGCCGTGACCGTGCCCCCTCTGCGGAGAAGAGAGGCGACAACACCCGCACCTCCCCAGCCCGGTCGCCCTCGTGAGGCCAAGAAGAGCATCGGCAGGATGAACCAGCCCCTGTGGCCCCGCTGGCTCTGGAAGTGCCGGCACCCGGCTCTGCTGATGAGGTCCCAAGGGCTCTGGAGCCCTCGATCTTCCAGGCTCTGGTAACGACGTTGCCTCCTCCTCCTGCCGCGCCTTCGGCCCCAAGTTCTTCTGCCTCCTCCACAGTCTTGGAGCATGTCTTCTCGGGGATTGCTAAGCTGCAGGAAGACCTCTTAGGATCGGGCCCGCACCTAGTGGCCGGGCGCCTGGAGCTGGCCTCGGGTTGGCTTCACTCCGACTCGGCAGTTCGAGCGTCACTGAGCCAGGCCACAGCGGCCTCCGAGAAGGAGAAGCAGGCCACCGCCAGAGCTGCGGCCGATCGCGAGGCGGCGCTGAAGGACGCCGAGGCCACCCGCGACCGCTGCCGAGAGCTAGAGGGCGAGCTGAAGAGGCTGCGCGACGAGCGCGCAAAAGAAGAACGTGACCGCAAAGCGAAGGAGGAGGAGATGAAGGCTCGAGAGGATGCCATCAAGGGCCACGACACCAAGTTGGGGGAGCTTACGAAGGCGCAGGCCGCAGAGCGTAGTCGACTGGAGGGGATGGAGCAGAAGGCGAAGGCGAGGGAGGCCGAGCTCGACGCTAGCCGAAGACCGCGCGGCCTTCTCGCTTCTTGAGAAGAGGTCTAGCGTGGCGCTGAAGTCACTGTACAAGAAGGGCCTGGAGAAGCCACTGGCCACCGGCGAGGATGGCCCTGCTCAGCTGCTTCCCCACTTGGTGAAGGCGCTTGAGGAATTCATGGAGGGCATCGGTCCCATGGATGAGGTAGAGGCTCGTGTCCTTTCTTCAGCTGCGCTGACGCGTGTCTTCAGCCATCTGTACCTTCAGGACCCCAATGCTCGTCTCGACGAGCTGCTGGAGCCTGTGGCTGACGAACGTTGTGCGGCGGCTGCCGCAGCCGTGAAAGGTCAGGTGGAGGCCCTCCTGAACAAGTTCCGCGGCTTCGTCCTCGCGTCCTCGACCGGCGATGCCACCAATCCTACAGCTGGCGGTGCAGGTGAAGGCGACGCTACCAAGGGAGGAGCACCTTCTACAGGCGATGGCAGTGTCTAGGGGTGACCTGCGACTGCTTTCCTGTTTCATTCCTGCAATATGCATCAGGCTTCGTGGAGGCGTTAAACTTTCATTTGATATTGTGAGAACAATATGTCTTGTAATATTTGCTTCAAGATTTTGCGATTTTCTTCCTTTTTGCTTTGTGTTCTGCGTTGGCAGAGCCCGGCCCCACGCATACCTCAACCGCCGTTGGGCCAACCGGAGACCAGGACGGACCAAGGAGTGAGGGGTACGTGACCAGTTAGGCTCCTGAGTCGCGATGCTCAGGAGTCCCCCTTGACGCGCAAACAGCTTACAGGGAGAGTACGCGAGGATAGGTTGATGTTCTACGTCGGTAGAGCCCGGCCCCGCGCATACCTCAACCACCGTTGGGCCGACTGGAGACCAGGACGAACCAAGGAGTGAGGGGCAACGTGACCAGTTAGGCTCCTGAGTCGCGATGCTCAGGAGTCCCCCTTGACGCGCAAACAATTTCTATACCTTTGCCCTCGCCGAGGCCCGGCTCGGGAGGGGCGTGCGACGACCAGGTCCCGGAGACCTGGCTGGGTGGCGTACACTTGGGCGTGACCCAAGCGCAGCCCCCGTGCCCAGCCCCCTCGCGCGGCTTTCCCGAGGGGAGGCATTGCAGTGAGGTCGGACGTTGAGCTCTGGGGCTCCCTGAGGTTGGTACGACCGTGAAGCCTCCCTCAGTTGTTTATCGCCAGTGCAGAGCATAGTGCTTCCGCTTGTGCACGGGCATAGCCGGTCCTCGGCAGTGTCGACAGCCAGCGTGGAGCATGGTGCTTCCACTTGTGCGTGGGAGGGG
The DNA here is from genome assembly GCF_056163025.1 of Triticum urartu. Classification (NCBI taxonomy): domain Eukaryota; kingdom Viridiplantae; phylum Streptophyta; class Magnoliopsida; order Poales; family Poaceae; genus Triticum; species Triticum urartu. Next base: position 249,862,827 of record NC_141875.1, read on the forward strand.
GCTCCCTCTGCGGAGAGCCCCCGGGGCGTGTACAGCCCCGCCCTGACACATGGCTTGCATGATAGGGCTAGACGAGGTGTATCTGGGCACTCATGAGCCAGCGCGGGACTCACGAGGCCCTACCTCAAGGCGGGTTGTGCCTGGTCTTGGTTCTTGTTCACTGTGTTTGTCCTGCGAGGTGGTCAGACAACCTGCGCCGAACGAATCTCCTAAGGTTATCGCGTGAGAAAGCCAAGAACCAATAGCCCCAGGAGGTGACGTAAACGGGGCCGGCCCGCCGGACAGAGCTCAGCCATTGGATTTATCGACGCTGCAGGGATGGGCCCGAGCACAGGCGTCGTGCTCAACTTACTCACGCGAAGGGTCCTGAAGAAAGATGGCCGGCGCGTGATCCCCATGATGGGTGGCGATCGAGCAAGTAGTAATCATAGGTAGATAAAACATGAGAGTAGCAGGATTAGGTAAGTGCATGGGAGATACGTGCCACTGGGTCAGGCCCGAGCAGCTTGGGGATGATGCAGCCCGAGGGGCACTCCCAACAAGGTAAGCTAAAGACATAAAAAGGATACATGCCATAGGGACGGACCCACGCGGCCTGGGAAATATGCAGCCCGAGGGGCGCTCCTAGCTAAATGAACTTGGAAAAATGTCACCTGGTTATGTTGACGAAGGAGAGTTGGGGCAGCTGAAGGTGCGCGGCGAAAGGATTGCTCCTCATGAGCCATCGGGGCCCTGAGCCTCAGGAGGCTCTGGGGGCTCAGGTGGTTCCTTGAGGACCGTCTCCATCTCCATCAGGATGGCATGGTGCCAGGCCTCCTGAGCCGCTAGGATGCGCTGCAAGTTGTGCTGGTAGGCGGACTACACGCTCGGTAGGCTAAAGGGCATGCGAACGTAGCTGTGCGGTGGGCCCTCACAGCGTCCCATGCGCGAAGGCCAGAAAAGCTCCTGAGAAGTGGCCCTGTTGATCCCTGGAACGTCGATGCAAACGTGCAACCCGACATCCTCGCCTGGATGGGAAGCTACGCCTCATGAGCGGCGGTCGCCGCGCATGGCCCTTGCGTCTTGCAATTCCTGGGTGGTCTTAGTGATGAACTCCTGAACGGTGGGCGATCCTTGCCCTGTGCCCTCCCGAGGGAAACAAGCCGTGAAGCATGTCTCCAAGTGGTGCCCAAGCGCCTCCCTCGTGATTTGGGCAAGGTCTGAGGCCTTCCAGAAGAAAGCCCCTGAGCCCTGCCCGAGAAGGGCGCCGGGTGCGCCTTCCTATGCGATGGAGGGAGGCGCCCCTGGAGCGGGCGCTGATCCTGACGAGGCTCCGGCTATGACGCCACTCTCCTGAGGTCCTGCACGTCGCAGTTGCTTCTTCTTCTTGGGGATGGCCTCAGGAGGGCCCTCGCGCTTGCTGTTCGGGTCGTCGATTGCTGCAGCTTGGAAGCCATGCTCGAGGGAGCACACCACATCTCTTTCTTCACATGGGACCATGATGATCCCGCCGCTTCCCGGCATCTTGAGGACATTGTAGCCGTGATGGGTCACCGCCATGAACTTGGCCAGGGCTGGATACCTGAGGATGGCATTGTACGACAGACGGATGTGCGCGACGTCGAAGTCGATGAGCTCAGTGCGGTAGTTCTTGTGTTCTCCGAAGGTGACAGGGAAGCGGACCTACCCTATTGGTGTGGTGGAACCGTCGGTCACTCCTGAGAAAGGCTTGGTAGGCTGAAGCTGGTCATATGGCACTTGGAGGCTGTTGAACGTGTCGATGGACAGGACTTTGAGCCTTGCGCCGCCGTCGATGAGGGTCTTGGTAACTTGCACGTTGCTGATGACTGGGGAGCAAAGCATCAGAGGGTGCCAGCGGTAGCTACGCACTTGATCAGATCTGCTGAGTTGAATGTGATGGAGCACTGGAACCATCTAAGCGGGCTTGTGGCTTCGAGCTTGGGGAGGACTGCATTCACTTCACGAGCAAACTGCTTGAAGATACGCTGCGAGGCTGGGGCCTGGGCTCCGCCCAGGATACATGAGATAGCACGCGGTTCCTGGAAGCCCCCAACCCCCTCATCTTGATGGTGCTCGTCATTCCTTCTTGGTGGTGGCGGCAGCGAAGGGAGCCCAGCGTTTCCTTAAGGACAATCCTCATGAGGCTGATCCTGCCAATGGTCCTCACGAGGCCGGTCGCGCCACTCCTGGCGTGGGCCATGGTCGTCCCAGTGTCCGCCACCGTGTCCTCCTCCTTGGCCGTAGCCCCGATCGCCGTGCTCGAGGCATCGACTGAAGTGTCCTTCACAAATGGCTCTGAGCTCTTGACAGTCGCTAGTGTTGTGGGTGTTCAGGTTGTGGAAGGCGCAGAATAGACGACTTCTCTTGGATGACTCTGGTTGGTGTCTGCCATGCTTAGTGTCTGGTTCCGCTGCGAGCACGGCTGCTCCCTTGTGCTTCACATCCTTGGCCTTGGCTTTCTTCTCCTCTAGGTCTGCAGCAGGGAGCTCGAGGAGGGAGAGGCGCCCCTCCTCAGCTCTAGCACACTTGGTTGCGATGTTGAACAGCTCCAGGGTCATTCACAACTCCTCGTGGATAGCGAGCTCTTCCTTCATCTTGACGTCGCAGACGCCATCAGAGAATGCAGAGATGATGGCCTCATCGGTCACCTTGGGGATCTTGATCCGTGCGCTGTTGAAGCGCTGAATGTACTTCTGCAGGGTCTCTCCTGGTTGTTGCTTGATGCAGTGTAGGTCGCCCGTGACCGGGGGGCGGTCACGAGTGCCCTGGAAGTTAGCGATGAAGCGGTTGCGCATCTCGTCTCATGAGGAGATAGATCCCGGTGGCAGGTTCAGGAGCTAGGAGCGGGCGCCCTCCTTGAGAGCCATGGGAAACCAGTTCGCCATGTCTTTCTCGTCGCCCTTGGCCGCTTCGATACTCAGCTCGTAGAGCTGCAAGAACTCTGCGGGATCGAGGGTGCCCTCGTAGCGAGGAGGCAGATCCGGCTTGAACTTGCCCGGCCAGGCGACGCTACGCAGCTCGGGGGTGAAAGCGCTACAGCCGGCTATGGTCACCGGGGCCCGCCTTGGGGGTGGAGCTTGGTCTCGATTGGGTCCGCGCCCTGCCGCTACAGGTGGTGCGCGGTCTTGCCGCAGCAGCCGGTCCCGGCCCGGTGGCGCGAGGAGCGGCGGAGCGTTTTCTTGCAGTCCAAGGACTTCTTGACAGCTTCTTTCTTCACGCGCGGGCGCGGGACGCGGCGGCTCGCGTCGCGGAGCCGCGCTTCTTGGTGCCAGGGCACCGTCTTGGGGCAGAGGTTGTGGAGGTGCTTCGTGAGCTACATCGCCCATAGCTGGCGGAGGGCGAGGCAGAGAGAGGGACAGCGCAGGAGAGCCCCCTGCGGCACGGACAAGCTCGGCGATGTGGTCGAGCCAGTCCTCGTAGAGGTCGTCAACCGGGCGGTAGCGCAGGAGCTCGTGCGCCATGAGGAGCGCGGCCCGTGCGTCCATGGGAGGGCGACGTGCATGGGAAGAAGAACCGGCCAGGGTCAGCGATGGAGTGGCGGTGCGGCCATCTCGCCACTCCGAGGGGTGTAGCGAGGACGCTTGCTGCTCGTTCCCCGCCGGGCCGGTCGCGGCGTTGGCGACAGGCGACGGGGAACGACGAGGTGGCCTGCCGATGGGAGCCATCTGAGCGACGTGGGCGGCGAGGGCAGCCCGGCGCTCAGCACGAGCGCGGCGCGCGTCTGCCATGGAGACGACGAAGCAATAGAGCGCGGAGTGATGGAAGGAAGCTTCGGTGCACCCCTACCCGGCACGCCAGATGTCGGATCACGGGTTCCGGCAAAACCCTCAAGGTTCGAACACTGGGGTGCGCGCGAAGGTTTTCTCCCTATCGATCCACGCCCTAGCTCTCTAAGATCTCGCGGACGAACTCGATGAACTTGCAACACAAAGACATAAGATTTATACTGGTTCGGGCCACCATTGTGGTGTAATACCCTACTCCAGCGTGGTGGTGGTGGATTGCCTCTTGAGCTGATGATGAACAGTACAAGGGGAAGAACAACCTCCTGAGGTTGAGGTGTTCTTGTGCTTGGTTCACTTATGTGTGGGAGGATCGGAATCAGATGCCCCCCTATGGTGGTGGCTAGTCCTATTTATAGAGGCCCTGGTCCTCTCCCCGAATATTGAGCGGGAAGGGATGCCAGAACGGCCAATTCAAAAGGGGATAACTAGTACAGCTTATCCTGACAAAAGCGGTCTTCGCCTGCCAAAGGCTCTGGTGGTGACGCCGTCTTGGGCTCCATGGTGACCTCCGTCTTGCCGTCCTTCTGGTCTTGGTCTCGTTGCACCAATATGGAAACCTTTGCTTGATGCCTTGGTACTCCGCGCCTGCGCTTGCCCCCTTGGCACCAAAGAGGAAACAAGGACGTTGCGCGCGCTGGCGCCCACCTGGTCTTGATCGTCATGGCTCACATCACGATGACCTCGCGAGGTTTGCCTTTCCTTGATCTCTCCGCCCCTCGTGAGCCTAGTGAGGCCGCTCCCGAGGAGGTCTTGCGTCATCCGCCTCGCGAGGCCTGGCCCCTCGCGAGGGTCTTGAATGCCTTGACGATGAAGGTGGGCCGTATAGGCCTGCTAGCTCAGCCACGCCGTGGGCCGCAGGGAGGCAAGTCTGGGCACCCCCGTTCCCAGAACGCCGATACTAGTAATTCTTGCATCAAAAACTTTCCTCGTTTCCCCTACAACAATCATGTCAATAAATCCCTCCACATCATTATGCTGCCCGCAAAAGGTATCTTACAGATCCGACAAAACTCATATAGTGACATCTCCTTAACCTCATCATATAAATGAAATTCCACTGAAGGTGGTGATTTCTTAGCATGAAAGTAAAAATTTTGCACGAAAATATTAGTGAGGAGGAGATACTATTCGCGCTGGTTGTGGAGGAAGTCGATGAGGCCTGCATTTTCAGCCAAATAATAAAAATCTTCATAAATCCCGGCTGCTCTCAAGAACTCATCACAAGGCCATTAGCACGGTCGAACCTCCGCAGTACGAGGGAGTTCATATTTGGGCTTCTTATTCTCTTCACTTTGCTTATCCTTCGAGCTTCGTCTTGAAGAGCCCCTCAACAATCTCTTCATCATCTTTCTCTGAAAAATTTCTGAATTTTTTAGTGACTTAAAATAAAAGTAAATCAAACACAACAAGATTGATAGAAACTACTCCCACAAGATCCTAGAGGCTAAATCATGCAATCAAACTACTTTTGACCACATAAATTTGACAAGCAAGCTCAAGAACAGGGCCACCTAAGAAGCAAAAAATTGCAATAAATAAAGCACTAGAACAAAAGATAATTGGACCATTGGAGGAGTCACATACCAAAGAACAATCCCCCAAAGTAGTTTTGTGAATGTAACTTTGAGCAAGGAGATCAAAAATGCCAGCAAGATGAGCTAGAACTCGGGTTTGAGCTGGTGGAGGATTTTTTCTGGAGGAAGACGAAGTGTGTGGGTGCAAGAATAAGTGGAGGGGCCCCATGTGGGGTCCACGAGGTAGGGGGCACGCTCCAGGGGGTGGGCACGCCCTGGACCCTCGTGGCCAGGTGGAGGGCCCCCCAAGTGTGTTTTCAGTGCCGATAATTCTTAAATATTCTAGAAAAAATCATATAAAATTTTCAGGACATTTGGAGAACTTTTATTTTCGGGGTATTTTTTTATTGCAAGGATAATTCAGAAAACAGATAGAAAATACTATTTTTGCTTTATTTAATCTAAATAACAGAAAGTAAAAGGAGGGTACAGAGAGTTGTGCTTTCTAACTTCATCCATCTCATGCTCATCAAAAGGAATCCACTAACAAGGTTGATCAAGTCTCGTTAACAAACTCTTTCCGAATTGCATGAAACCGGAGAATTTTCGAATAACACTAGGTTACCTCTACAGGGATATGCACATCCCCAACAATAAGAATATCATATTTCTTCTTGACAGTAGGAAGAGGAAATTCAAAACCTCCAATAGTAATTGTTGACATTTTTCCAATAAAATTGATACTGTGGACTTGAGGTTGTTTCCTTGGAAAATGTACCGTATGCTCATTACCATTAACATGAAAAGTGACATTGGTTTTGTTGCAATAAATAACAGCTCCTACAGTATTAAAAAAGGGTCTACCAAGAATATTAGACATATTATCGTCCTCGGGAATATCAAGAATAACAAAGTCCATTGAAATAGTAACGTTTGCAACCACAACAGGCGCATCCACACAAATACCGACAGGTATAGTAGTTAATTTATCGGCCATTTGCAAAAATATTTCAGTAGGTGTCAACTTATTCAAATCAAGTCTACGATATAAAGAGAGAGGCATAACACTAACACCGGCTCCAAGATCACATAAAGCAGTTTTAACATAGTTTCTTTTAATGGAGCATGGTATAGTTGGTACTCCTGGATCTCCTAGTTTCTTTGGTATACCACCTTTAAAAGTATAATTAGCAAGCATGGTGGAAATTTCAGCTTCCGGTATCTTTCTTTTATTTGTCACAATATCTTCCATACACTTAGCACAACGATTCATTTTAAGCATATCAGTCAAACGCACATGCAAAAAGATAGGTCTAAACATTTCTGCAAAGCGCTCAAAATCCTCATCATCCTTTTTATTGGATGGTTTAGGAGGAAAAGGCATGGGTTTCTGAACCTATGGTTCTCTTTCTTTACCTTGCTTCCTAGCAACAAAGTCTCTCTTATCAGAACATTGATTCTTTGATTGTGGGTTATCAAGATCAACAACAGGTTCAATCTCTACATCATTGTCATTGCTAGGTTGAGCATTAACATCTTCGTTAACATTATCACTAGGTTCATGTTCATTACCAGATTGTGTTTCAACATCAGAAATAGAAATATCATTGGGATTCTCAGGTGTGTCAACAACAAGTTCACTAGAAGCATGTAAAGTCCTATCATTTTTCTTTTTCTTCTTCATAGAAGAACTAGGTGTATCAATATTAGTTCTCTGAGAATTTTGCTCAATTTTCTGAGGGTGGCCCTCAGGATACAAAGGTTCCTGAGTCATTTTACCCTCTCCAGTCACAACTCTGACATCATTATCATTTTTCTTATTATCTAATTCATTGAGCAAATCATTCTGATCTTTAAGCACTTGTTCTACTTGAGTCGTAACCATAGAAGCATGTTTACTAATAAGTTTAAGCTCAACTTTAACTCTAGACATATAATCACTCGAGTGTTCAATCATATAAGCATTACGTTTCAATTGTCTACCAACATAAGCATTGAAGTTTTCTTGTTTAACAATAGAATTTTCAAACTCATCCAAGCATTGGCTAGTAGACTTATAATGATGAATATCATGTTCATCAAATCTATAGAGAGAATTTACCTTTACTACCTGTGTCGGGTTATCAAGACCATGTATTTCTTCAATAGGTGGTAAATTCTTAACATCTTCAGCTTTAATACCTTTTTATTTCACAGATTTCTTTGTCTCTTGCATATCTTCAGGACTGAGAAATAGCATACCCCTTTTCTTCGGAGTTGGCTTAGGAGTTTGTTCAGGAAGTGTCCAATCATTTTCATTACTCAACATATTATTCAATACCAACTCTTCTTGAAAACACAACCAACACAACTATCCAGGTGGTCTCTGGAAGCGTTAGTTAGTCCATTATAAAAGATATCAAGTATTTCATTTTCTTGTGAGGATGATCAGGCAAAGCATTAAGTAACCGGAGAAGCCTCCCCCAAGCTTGTGGGAGACTCTCTTCTTCAATTTGCACAAAATTACATATTTCCCTTAAGGCAGCTTGTTTCTTATGAGCGGGAAAAATTTAGCAGAGAAGTAATAAATCATATCCTGGGGATGTCGCACACAACCAGGATCAAGAGAATTAAACCATGTTTCTGCATCACCCTTTAATGAGAATGGAAAAAACTTAAGGATAAAGTAATAGCGAGTTTTCTCATCATTAGTGAACAAGGTGGCTATATCATTTAATTTAGTAAGATGTGCCACAATAGATTCAAATTCATAGCCATAAAAAGGATCAGATTCGACCTAAGTAATTAACTCAGGGTTGACAGAGAAATCATAATCCCTATTGGAAATACAGATAGATTTAAATAGCAAAAGCAGGGTCATATTTCATTCTAGCATTCAAAGACTTTTCTTTTCGCTTAGCTAATAGTTTCTTAAGATCATAACTATCATGGAAAGCTAGAAAGTCTCTACCAGGTTCTTCATCCATAACAGAACCCTCAGGCCCAACAGGCAATTCATATCTAGGGGGAGAATCTTCATCATCACTTTCATCAATATTATCAGTTTCAATAATTTCAATCTCTCTAACCCTAGCAAGTTGTTCATCAAGAAATTCACCTAATGGCACAATATTATTAAGCATAGAATTAGTTTCATCATAAGGATCATGCAAAGCATAAGTGGCATCATCAATAACATGTGACATATCAGAATAAATAGCAGGAGTGGGTGTCGCAAGTTTACTCAAAACAGAAGGTGAATCAAGTGTAGAGCTAGATAGCAGTTCCTTACCTCCCCTCGTAGTTGAGGGAAAAATCTTCGTTCTTTCATCTTTCAAGTTCCTCATAGTGATCAATAGATATAAATCCCAAGTGACTCAAAGAATAGAGCTATGCTCCCCGGCAACGGCGCCAGAAAATAGTCTTGATAACCCACAAGTATAGGGGATCGTAACAGTTTTCGAGGGTAGAGTATTCAACCCAAATTTATTGATTCGACACAAGGGGAGCCAAAGAATATTCTCAAGTATTAACAGTTGAGTTTTCAAGTCAAACGCACCTGAAAGACTTAATATCTACAGCAAAGTATTTAGTAGCAAAGTAATATGGAAGTAACGGTAATGGTGGCAAAATTAACAGTAGTGGTTTTGTAGTGATTGTAACAGTGGCAACGGAAAAGTAACTAAGCAAAGATCAATATGTGAAAAGCTCGTAGGCAATGGATAAGTGATGGATAATTATGTCGGATGCGATTCCTCATGCAACAATTATAACATAGGGTGACACAGAACTAGCTCCAGTTCATCAATGTAATGTTGGAATGTATTCTGAATATAGTCATACGTGCTTACGGAAAAGAACTTGCATGACATCTTTTGTCCTACCCTCCCGTGGCAGCGGGGTCCTATTGGAAACTAAGGGATATTAAGGCCTCCTTTTAATAGAGTACCGGAACAAAGCATTAACACTTAGTGAATACATGAAATCCTCAAACTATAGTCATCACCGGTAGTGGTCCCGTTTATTGTCACTTCGGGGTTACCGGATCATAACACATACTAGGTGACTATTGACTTGAAAAATAGGATCAAGAACTCACATATATATTCATGAAAACATAATAGGCTCAGATCTGAAATCATGGTACTCGGGCCCTAGTGACAAGCATTAAGCATAGCAAAGTCATAGCAACATCAATCTCAGAATTTAATGGATACTAGGGATCAAACCCTAACAAAACTAACTCGATTACATGATAAATCTCATCCAACCCATCACCGTCCAGCAAGCCTACGATGGAATTACTCACGCACGGCGGTGAGCATCATGAAATTGGTGATGGAGGAAGGTTAATGATGACGATGACGACGGATTCCCCTCTCTAGAGCCCCGAACGGACTCCAGACCAGCCCTCTCGAGAGAGATTAGGGCTTGGTGGTGGCTTCGTATCGTAAAACATGATGAATCCTTCTCTCTGATTTTTTCTCCCCGGACGTGAATATATAGAGTTGGATATGAGGTTGGTGGAGGATCAGGGGGGCCACGAGATAGGGGGTGTGCCCCCACCCTCGTGGACAGGGTGTGGGCCCCCTGATGTTGATTCTTTCGCCAGTATTTTTATATATTCCAAAAATATTCTCCATGAAGTTTCGGGTCATTCTGAGAACTTTTATTTCTGCACAAAAATAACACCATGGCAATGCTGCTGAAAACAGCGTCAGTCCGGGTTAGTTCCTTTCAAATCATGCAAGTTAGAGTCCAAAACAAGGTCAAAAGTGTTTGGAAAAGTAGATACGATGATGACGTATTAGGTACTCAAGTACTTTGTAGACCACTTTATACGAACAGTAGCAACAGAGTAGTGCTATAGTAGTATTGCTTCAGGGCTTGACCCTTGCTCACACACACACTCGTTGATACAGAGTGATCGGACAGGGCGTACGGTGTCTGCAGCACAATTCCTATCGGTCTTGGTGACACACGACTGTAGCCGCGAAAAAATTGGTCTTCTATTTGGTTCGACGGATCGTGTTGCATCGGCGATATAGAGAAGAGTGCCAAACCCTAAATTCCCTTGAACTCAATATACATCGCCGCTGAATACTTTTTCAATCTCGATTGGTGAACTCATAGTTGATGTGAATTCTTCCATGCTAGATCTTCTTTATCTGGTCAACTAGGAGCTTCTTGATCCCTGGGAGAGATCCCTTCAAGAACTCAACACCACCGTGCGCTCATCCCATGATGTGCGCCAATTTTCGTGGTTTTATTATGGCAAATGTCCTAGTGTGAGGAATTAGTCGTGAGGCCAACGCAACTAGGTAGTAGCTTGAACAGGGCTGGTCAGAACCGAGAGATGCATGGTTTTACCCAGGTTCAGCCCGTAAAAGCCTACATCCTTCTTCATTGATATTGATGATGATGATGCTCACGATTACAGGGGTGCTCTTTTTCTACCTCTCTCTCGAGAGCTATTGACATGTTTGTCTTAACTTGTCCCACTTGTGGTGTCCTGCCCCTCCTTATATAAGTCGGAGGGGCGCGTTACATATGGAGCCCTAGTAGGACTAGGACTATTCTATTACAAGTGGAATCCTAGTCTTGTTTCCTTTGTAAGGGAATACTCCTTATGTATTTCCTCTTAAGCCGGCCTAACATAACGTGAGCCGGCCTACCGGGCCTTGGGCCTTGTCATCCATCTGACCCGCCGTCGGGGTCATTAGTGAGTCTCCGGACCAATGAGTCGCCAGTCTTCGGGTGGGTTACCGATGAAACGACAAGTCTCAGCCGGGTCATCCATCTGACCCGCCGTCGGGGTCATTAGTGAGTCTCGGACCAGTGAGTCGCCAGTCTTCGGGCGGGTTACCGATGAAACGCCAAGTCTCGATCGGGTCATATATCCGGCTTGGTCATACCGTGGGGTATATCCCCGACACACCTCCTGTTCTTCAATAGGATTGCTGATCTGGAGTCCTATTCGGGGATCCGAAGAAGGGGATTCATCGCCATCGTCATCATGAACCCTTCTCCACCAACCATTCCATGATGCTCACCGCCAGGAGTGAGTAATCCCTTTGTAGGCTTGTTGGACGGTGATGGAACTAGATGAGATTTATCATGCAATCGAGTCTGTTAGGGTTGATCCCTAGTATCCACTCTGTTCTGAGAGTGATGTTGATATGACTTTGCTATCCTTAATGCTTGTCACTAGGGCCTGAGTGCCATGATTTCAGATCTGAACCCTCTATGTTTTCATGAATATATTTGAGTTCTTGATCCTATCTGCTAGTTATATGCACTTGTTATTGTTCTGATCTGTAGACCCCAAAGTGACAATAGTTGGGATACTCTCCGGAAATGACTGTAATTCGAGGAGTGCATGTATTCACCATATGTTAATGCTTTGTTCTGGTTCTCTATTAATAGGAGGCCATAATATCCCTTAGTTTTCTTATGGACCTCGCTGCCACGGGAGGGTGCTATTGTGAGCTATGTTGGGATTTCCCCGAAGAGGAGAGGATACCACAGTACAGTAGAGATAATTATTTCCCTTAGTTATGAAACAAAGGTTATCAATCAGTTGGAGAACCAAGCAACGACTCATTAACAAGACCTGCACACAAACAACAAATACTTGCAACCCAACGCGAACAAGGGGTTGTCAATCCCTTGACGGTTACGAGCAAGATTACATTGTATAGTTTTAGATAGATAGATCGGACAAAAATAAAAAATAAAATAAATAATAGAAAATTGCAGCAAGGTATTTTTGGTTTTAATATATGATAAAAGATAGACCCAGGGCCCATTATTTTCACTTGAGGCTTCTCTCTTAAAAAATAGCATACGATGGGTAAACAAATTACTGTTGGGCAATTGATAGAAAAGCAAATAATTATGAAGATATCGAAGGAAATGATCATATATAGGCATCACGCCCGAGACAAGTAGACCAAAATGATTCTGCACCTACTACTATTACTCCACACAACGACCGCTATCCAGCATGCATCTAGTGTATTAACTTCATGGGAAAATGGCGTAACACCTTAAGCAAGATGACATGATGTAGATAAGATAAACTCACGTATAAATAAACCCCATGTTTTAACCCTTAATAGCAATGATACATACGTGTCATGTCCCCTTCTGTCACTGGGATTGAGCATTGTAAGATTGAACCCATTGCAAAGCACCTCTTCCCATTGCACGATAAATCAATCTAGTTGGCCAAACCAAACCAATAAATCAGAGAAGAAATACGAGGCTATAGTAATCATGCCTAAAAGAGTTCAGAGAAAACTCAAATAATATTCATGGATATATCTAATCATACACTCACAATTCATCGGATCCCAACAAACACACCGCAAAAAGTCATTACATCGAATAGATCTCGTAGAACATCGAGGAGAACATTGTATTGAAGATCAAACAGAGAGAAGAAGCCATCTAACTACTAACTATGGACCCATAGTGTAACGCCCCGGATGTAACATTCCATAATTGTAATTCCGACTCTTGCCATTTCCGGCTATGTAGCGCCCAAGATGTGAGTCTATCCCAATCACGTGATGAATTCATGATTAGGGCACAACCGCATTTCGAGCGCATAGCAAGGTGGATATCATTACAACGTACCATGTACCGAATAGATGAGAATACAAGATAAAGGTTTACACTCTCCACAAGTTACATCATTCATACAACATTTTATCAATACATAGCAATCATCATACAGAAGAGCAGGATCCGACTATGGATGAAATCAAACAAAAAATAAAAATGACATCCACCCTGCTAATCCCAGGCTCCCCGACCCGGAACCTATCCCTTGATCGAAGAAGGAGAACTCCAAACAAGCAAGCATCACACTCGCGTCAGACCATCACATTATCTGTACCTACAACTGTTGTTGTAGTAATCTATGGGCCAAGAGGACTCAGCAATCCCATTACCATGGGTATCAAGACTAGCAAAGCTTAATGGGCATGGAATGGATAAGTGGTGAGGTTGCAACAAGCGGCTAAGCATTGTATGGTGGCTAACTTACGAATACAAGAATAAGATGAGAAACTACGCAAACGGTCGCAAACTAGTAATGATCAAGAAGTGATCCTGAACTACTTACGTTCAAACATAACCCTACCGTGTTCTCTTCTAGAACTTCCCGGAAAAGAGACAGTCACGGTTACACACGTGGTTGGTGTATTGTAATTGAGTTTACTTCAAGTTCACTACTAATACGTCTCCATCGTATCTACTTTTCCAAACACGTTTGCCCTTGTTTTGGACTCTAACTTGCATGATTTGAATGGAACTAACCCGGACTGACACTGTTTTCAGCAGAATTGCCATGGTGTTATTTTTGTGCAGAAATAAAAGTTCTCGAAATGACCTGAAAATCAACGGAGAACTATTTTGGAATATATAAAAAATACTGGAAGAAAGATCCACGTTAGGGGGCCCACACCCGGTCCACGAGGGTGGGGGGCGCGCCCTACCCCCTGGGCGCGCCCCCTGCCTCGTGGGCCCCCTGACGCTCCACCGACGTCCACCTTGACTCCATATATTCACTTTCAGGGAGGAAAAAATTGGAGAGAAGGATTCATCGCATTTTACGATACAGAGCCACCGCCAAGCCCTAAACTCTCTCGGGAGGGCTGATCTAGAGTCCGTCCGGGGCTCCTGAGAGGGGAATCCGTCGCCATCATCATCAACAACCTTCCTCCATCACCAATTTCATGATGCTCACCGCCGTGTGTGAGTAATTCCATCGTAGGCTTACTGGACGGTGATGGGTTGGATGAGATTTATCATGTAATCGAGTTAGTTTTGTTAGGGTTTGATCCCTAAGATCCACTATGTTCTGAGACTGATGTTGCTATGACTTTTCTATGCTTAATGCTTGTCACTAGGGCCCAAGTGCCATGATTTCAGATCTGAACCTATTATGTTTTCATGAATATATGTGAGTTCTTGATCCTATCTTGCAAGTCTATAGTCACCTATTATGTGTGATGATCCGTTAACCCCGAAGTGACCACAATCGGGATACTTACCGGTGATCACGGTAGTTTGAGGAGTTCATGTATTCACTATGTGTTAATGCTTTGGTACGGTACTCTATTAAAAGGAGGCCTTAATATCCCTTAGCTTCCAATAGGATCCCGCTGCCACGGGAGGGTAGGACAAAAGATTCCATGCAAGTTCTTTTCCATAAGAATGTATGACTATATTCGGAATACATGCCTACATTACATTAATGAACTGGAGCTAGTTCTCTGTCACCCTATGTTATAACTGTTGCATGACTGATCGCATCCGACATAATTCTCCATCACCGATCCAATGCCTATGAGCTTTTCATATATTGTTCTTTTCTTATTTACTTTTTTGTTGCTACTATTACAATCACTATAAAACCAAAACTGCTACTGTTACTTTTACCACTGTTACCACTACTATCACATTACATTGCTACTAAATACTTTGCTGCAGATATTAAGTTTCCAGGTGTGGTTGAATTGACAACTCAGCTGCTAATACTTAAGAATTTTTTTATCTCCCCTTGTGTCGAATCAATAAATTTGGTTTGAATACTCTACCCTCAAAAACTGTTGCGATCCCCTATACTTGTGGGTTATCAAGACTATTTTCTGGCGCCGTTGCCGGGGAGCATAGCTTTATTCTTTGAGTCACTTGGGATTTATATCTGCTTATCATTATAAAGAACTTGAAAGATCAAAGAACCAAGATTTTTCCCTCAACTACGAGGGGAGGTAAGGAACTGCCATCTAGCTCTGCACTTGATTCACCTTATGTTTTGAGTAAACTTGCGATGCCTAAACCTACTGCTGCTATTGATTCCGATATGTCGTATGTTATTGATGATGCCACTTCTGCTATGCATGATACTTATGATGCAACTACTTCTATGCTTGATACTACTGTGCCACTTGGTGAATTTCTTGATGAACAACTTGCTAGGGCTAGAGAGAATGAAATTATTGAAACTGATAATATTGATGAAAGTGATGATGAAGATTCTCCCCCTAGATATGAATTGCCTGTTGTGCCTCAGGGTTATGCTATGGATGAAGAACCTGCTAGAGACTTTCTTGCCTGCAATGATAGAAGTGATCTTTAGAAACTATTAGCCAAGCTTAAAGAAAAGTCTTTGAATGCTAGAATGAAATATGACCCTGCTTATGCTACTTCACCTATCTTTATCACTGATAACGATTATGATTTCTTAGTTGATCCTGATATAATTACTTTGGTTGAATCTGATCCTTCTATGGCTATGAATCTGAAACTATTGTGGCACATCTTACTAAATTAAATGATATAGCTACCCTGTTCACTAATGATGATAAAACTCGCTACTATTATATCCTTAAATTATTTCCATTCTCATTAAAGGGTGATGCTAAGATATGGTTTAATTCTCTTGATCCTGGTTGTGTGCGTAGTCCCCAGGATATGATTTACTACTTCTCTGCTAAATATTTCCTCGCTCATAAGAAACAAGCTGATTTAATGGAAATATATAATTTTGTGCAAATTGAAGAAGATAGTCTCCCACAAGCTTGGGGGAGGCTTCTCCAATTACTTAATGCTTTGCCTGATCATCCTCTCAAGAAAAATGAAATACTGGATATCTTTTATAATGGACTAACCGATGCTTCCAGGGATTACCTGGATAGTTGTGCTGGTTGTGTTTTCAGGGAAAGAACTATTGATCAAGCTGGAATTCTATTGAATAATATGTTGACCAATGAAAATAATTGGATACTTCCTGAACCAACTCCTAAGCCAACTCAAAAGAAAAGGGGTATTCTATTTCTTAGTCCTGAAGATATGCAAGAGGCAAAGAAATCTATGAAAGAAAAAGGTATAAAAGCTGAAGATGTTAAGAATTTACCTCCTGTTGAAGAAATACATGGTCTTAATTCACCACCTATTGAAGAAACACACGGTCTTGATAACCCGACACAGGTAGTAAAGTTAAACTCTCTCTATAGATATGATAAAGATGAAATCCCTCCTGCTAGGTTTGCTAGCCAATGTTTGGATGAATTTAATAACTTTATGGTTAAGCAAGAAGATTTTAATGCTTATTTTGGTAGACAACTGAAACGCAATAGTTATATGATTGAACACTTGAGTGATTATATGGATAGTGTTAAAGGTGAACTTAAACTTATTAGTAAACATGCTTCTATGGTTACCACTCAAGTAGAACAAGTACTTAAAGCTCAGAATGATTTGCTCAATGACTTAATTAATAAGATGAATGATAATGCTGTTAGAGTTATGACTAGAGGCGGTAAAATGACTCAGGAACCTTTGTATCCTGAGGGCCATCCTAAGAGAATTGAGCAAGATTCTCAGAGAACTAACGTAGATGCACCTAGTCCTTCTAAAAGGAAGAAAAAGAAAAATGATAGGACTTTGGATGCTTCTAGTGAACCTGTTATTGACACACATGAGAATCCTAATGATATTTCTATTTATGATGCTGAAACACAATCTGGTAATGAACATGAACCTAGTGAAAATGTTAATGATGATGTTCATGTTGATGCTCAACCTAGTAATGATAATGATGTAGAAATTGAACCTGCTGTTGATCTTGATAACCACAATCAAAGAATCAAAGTTATGATAAGAGAGACTTTGTTGCTAGGAAGCACGGTAAAGAAAGAGAACCATGGGTTTAGAAACACATGCCTTTTCCTCCTAAACCATCCAAGAAAAAAGATGATGAGGATTTTGAGCGCTTTGCTGAAATGATTAGACCTATCTTTTTGCGTATGCGTTTGACTGATATGCTTAAAATGAACCCTTATGCTAAATACATGAAGGATATTGTTACAAATAAGAGAAAGATATCGGAAGCTGAATTTTCCACCATGCTTGCTAATTATACTTTTAAGGGTGGAATACCTAAGAAACTAGGAGATCCAGGAGTACCAACTATACCATGCTCCATTCAAAGAAACTATGTTAAAACTGCTTTATGTGATCTTGGAGCTGGTGTTAGTGTTATGCCTCTCTCTTTATATTGTAGACTTGATTTGAATAAGTTGACACCTACTGAAATATCTTTGCAAATGGCTGATAAATCAACTGCTATACCTGTCGGTATTTGTGAGGATGTGCCTGTTGTGGTTGCAAACGTTACTATTTTAACGGACTTTGTTATTCTTGATATTCCTGAGGATGATATTATGTCTATTATTCTTGGAAGACCCTTTTTGAATACTGCAGGGGCTGTTATTGATTGCAACAAAACCAATGTCACTTTTCATGTTAATGGTAATGAGCATACGGTACACTTTCCAAGGAAACAACCTCAAGTTCATAGTATCAATTCTATGGAAAAATGTCAACAATTACTATTGGAGGTTTTGAATTTCCTCTTCCTACTGTCAAGAAGAAATATGATATTCTTATTGTTGGAGATGTGCATATCCCCGTTGAGGTAACATAGTGTTATTCGAAATTTCTCCAGTTTCATGCAATTCGGAATGAGTTTGTTAACAAGACTTGATCAACCTTGTTAGTGGATTCCTTTTGATGAGCATGAGGTGGATGAAGTTAGAAAACACAACTCTCTATACCATCTTTTTACTTTCTGTTATTTATATTAAATAAAGAAAAATAGTATTTTTCTGTCTGTTTTCTGAATTATCCTTGCAATAAAAAAATACCCCGAAAATAAAAGTTCCCCAAATGCCCTGAAATTTAAATATGATTTTTTCTGGAATATTTGAGAATATCTAGCACTAAGAATACACCAGGGGGAGCAAGCACCTGGCCATGAGGGTCCAGGGCGCTCCCCCTGCCTCGTGGGCCCATGGTGGCTCCCCTCCACTTATTCCAGCCACCACACACTCCTTCTTCCTTCCAAAAAAAATCACCAACCAACTCAAGCACGAGTTCTAGCTCATCTTGCTGCCATTTTTGATCTCCTTGCTCAAAGCTCCATTCACAAAACTGCTTTGGGGGATTGTTCTTTGGTATGTGACTCCTCCAATGGTCCAATTAGTTTTTGTTCGAGTGCTTTATTCATTGCAAATTTTTGCTTCTTAGGTGACCCTATTCTTGAGCTTGCATATCAAATTTATATGGTCCCAAGTAGTTCTAATGCATGATATAGTCTCTAGGCACTTGTGGGAGTAGTTGCTATCAATTTTGTTGAGTTTGGTTCACTTTTATTTTGAAGTTACTAAAAATTTCAGAGGAAGAAATATGTTTAGGAAAATGTACCAAGGTGGTTCTTCAAGGAAGCAAGGACCCAGACCCGCAATACGCGATGCGGACGATGAACCACAGATGGATGCTCAAGTGCGGCCTTGTGAATGGCCGTCAGAGGACTTCATGGCGCAAGCAGGAATCAAGGAGGAATTTGAAGCATATGTGCGTAATGCCGATCTTGAGAGCTTCATGGCAGATAAGTGCCGTCAGTACCAGTACCTCACTGATTCCTTTATGAGAAGGTTTGAATTTTCATCATCACGCAATTCTCAAACTATCCTGTTTGATCTTTATGATAAAATCTTATACCATGGACTTAGAAGATTTTAACACTGCTTGTAAACTCCCACAGTGGGGTAATGTTAGTGAACCTCGCAAGTCTGAATATAGAGATTTTCTTGCTAGTATAACAGTGGGGGAATCTAGAGATGTAACACAAGCCACCATAGGGAGCATTCATTTTCCCGCTATACATTATTTTGCTCTCTTCATAGGAAGATGCATAAATGGTAAGGATGAGGCATGTCACATGTGTGTGCCAGATCTTAGTGTTCTCAAGAGTGCTATTTTAGGAGATAAACAATATAACTTGGGGGCTATTGTTGCACGTAGGTTGCATAATAATAGTATTCATGGAGATTTCTTTGGTGGAATTTATGCAACTCGTATAGCTAACTTTCTTGAGATACCCATACATGGAGATGATATTGAGTTGCCTCTTTCTTATCTAGATTATGATGCTATGGTTCGCCATCAGCTTGTTGAGAGGAACGACCAGTCCCTCCAGTACCGACTAATCTTTGATAGATGATGCACCTATCACGTCGCTCTCCCTGCTCCTACTTTCTTTGACTTTCAGGAAAAGGGGAGATATGTTATAACCAGGGAGGAGGCGAACGAGTATAAGAGGAGGACGAAGACAGCTCGCCTCCAAGCGGCAGCTCATGAGGCAATAACTGCTGCATCTCAGTACAACCCCAACTATAACTTTGGATATCCGCCAGGCCAGCCGTGGCCATAGACCAACTTAGGCCAAAAGCCTAAGCTTGGGGGAGTACGTATTTCTCACCGACATTACATTCCTGTTGACACACTCATGCTAGTTGTCGGTGCTCATACTTTTTCATTGTATCATCCATGCTAGTTTATTTCCTTTTTATGCTTTCTTCTTGTGTGTTTGATAAACCTTAAGAAAAACCAAAAAAATTAGTTGTAGCTTTTAGTTAGTTTACTTTCTATGCCTGTAGTAGTAGTAATTAAAAAGAAAACTGTTGGAGTAATTGGACACGGATACCCCGAAGACGGCGAGACAATAAATCAAGACATCGGGGCTAGCAAAGCCCCTCAGTCCGACTGCCCGGCCGCTCCTGCCGGCTCCCCGTCCGACTGCTCTACCCGGCTGCCGACTGCGCCAACCAGCCGGCTGCCGACTGCAGCCCGACCCGACACCAACAAGACACTGACGGGACGACCATACCGCGATGTCATCCACAGTGTACCTTGTCCCCTGGGTACTGATTTATAAAGTACCCCAGGGGACAAGCATGACATGCACCATGCCTAGCCCATGCCACTACATAGCTTGGTTTGTAAGCTACCCAAGGTAGCTTACAACCAACGCTACCACCACCCATGCCTACCACTATATAAGCTAGCTCCATCCATCCATCAGGGGATGGACTCACACACTCACGCATGCATGCTCAGGCACATGCGGCCACACACACCTATGCTCATATGCATATATACGATATCAGATGCACTTGGCACTGATCTCAGATACAGCTCCAGGAGCGCTCTGTACCAGATATACCAGATATACTCAGACATGCAGGAGTAGGGGTATTATCTCTCCGGAGAGCCCCGAACCTGGGTAAACTAGCGCGTGCTACTCGCATACCCGTCCCTGGATATTCCGGCAGCAGTCTTGCCCTCACACGAAGCCACCTTGTGGCATATGTCGTCCTGCACCCCCTGTGAGAATACCGCGACATTTGGCGCCCACCATGGGGCGCCAAATGTCGGGGGTTGGGTGTGACATATGCCAATGGATGGCTTATCATGGTGGGTGCGAGTAGAACGTCGCCGGTGCCTGGAAACGGGATGAGGCGTAGATACGAACGCCGGCGAACTTTACCACCGAACCTGGGTAAAGTTCGCCGGTGTTCGTATCTACACCTCATCCCGTTTCCAGGCACCGGCGACGTTCTACTCGCCCCCACCATGATAAGCCATCCATTGGCATATGTCGCACCCAACCCCCGACAAAAACCCAAAAAGATTTCTCGTTCTTCTTTTGCTTGTTGGGAGCTTTCCAGTGTAAATAGTTTTGTTTCTTTTCTTTCCTTTGGGGGTCAAGAGGAGAAGACCATAATGAAAATGTTGAGTGGCTCTCATATGCATTATTGTTGATCTAACAAATATCCCATATTACCTTGTCTTCACTCTTGAATTGAATGCTTGCAGATTCCAGCTTAGTCCAATGCACGTGCACTATTATTATTATCCACACTATTCGGTCGTGCAAGTGAAAGGCGGTAATGATGATTATATGATGAACTTATTGAGTTGAGAAAAGCTGGTGTGAACTCGACCTCTCTTGTTTTTGTAAATATGATTAGTTCATTGTTCCTGATTCAGCCTATTATGAAAGAAACATGTTTGCAATGACAATTAGAGATTGTAGTTGCTTATGCCATGCTTAATTACCTAGGAGCTTATAATGGTTTACCTTGCATGCCAACATGCTATTAAAATGGTTGTGATGTGGTATGATAGGGCGGTATCCTCCTTTGAACGATTTGAGTGGCTTGACTTGGCACAGGTTCATGCATGTAGTTGAAAAAAAATCAACATAGCCTCTACGATATTTATGTTCATGGTGAATTATATCCTACTCATGCTTGCATTCGGTGTTGATTAATTTTAATGCATGTTCATGACTGTTGTCGCTCTCTAGCTGGACGCTTCCCCGTCTTTTTCTAGCCTTCACTTGTACAAAGCGGGAATACTGCTTTTGCATCTAATTCCATAAACCCTAAAGTTATTCCATATGAGTCCACCATACCTACCTATATATGGTATCTACCTGCTGTTCCAAGTAAATTTGTATGTGCCAAACTCTAAACCTTCAAATAAACATTCTGTTTTGCATGCTCGAATAGCTCATGTATCAACTAGGGCTGTCTGTATCTTCCATGCTAGGTGGGTTATTCTCAAGAGGAGTGGACTCCGCTCCTCACTCATGAGAAAATGGCTGGTCACCGGGACGCCCAGTCCCATGCTTTAAGCGAATCAAATCAAAATAACTACAAACAAAACTCCCCCGGGACTCCTGTTAGTTGGAGGCACCCGTTGTTTCGGGCAAGCCATGGATTGATGTTTGTTGGTGGAGGGGGAGTATAAACTTTACCATTCTGTTTGGGAACCACCTATAATGTGTGTAGCATGGAAGATATCGAGATCTCTCGGTTGTTATGTTGACAATGAAAGTATACCGCTCAAAATATTATTCATATCCATTTCAAAACCGAGCTCTGGCACCTCTACAAATCCCTGCTTCCCTCTGCGAAGGGCCTATCCATTTACTTTTATGTTGAGTCATCATCCCCTTATTAAAAGCACCAGTTGGAGAGCACCGCTGTCATTTGCATCCATTACTGTTAGTTTACATTGAGTATGACTTGACTAGATCTCTTTTACCATGAATTACAATGTCTAGTCAGTCCTTGATCTTTAAAGGTGCTCTGCATTTATGTTCTGCGGTCTCAGAAAGGGCTAGCGAGATACCATCTTGTTATATCATATCATGATTGTTTTGAGAAAGTGTTGTCATCCGAGATTTATTATTATTGCTCGCTAGTTGACTATGCCATTAATATGAGTAAACATGAGACCTAAATGTTATTGTGAATATGGTTAGTTCATAATATTTGTTGAAAACTTGAATGCTAGCTTTACATATTTACAACAAAAAGAGCAAACCGAGTTTGTAAAAGTTTTTATTTATCACTTTCAGTTTATCAACTGAATTGCTTGAGGACAATCAAAGATTTAAGCTTGGGGGAGTTGATACGTCTCCGTCGTATCTACTTTTCCAAACACTTTTGCCCTTGTTTTGGACTCTAACTTGCATGATTTGAATGGAACTAACCCGGACTGACGCTGTTTTCAGTAGAATTTCCATGGTGTTATTTTTGTGCAGAAATAAAAGTTCTCGGAATGACGTAAAAATCAACAGAGAATTATTGTGGAATATATAAAAATTGCTGGAAGAAAGATCCACGTCAGGGGGCCCACACCCTGTCCACGAGGGTGGGGGGCGTGCCCTACCCCCCTGGGCGCGCCCCCTGCCTCGTGGGCCCCCTGACGCTCCACCGACGTCCACCTTGACTCCATATATTCACTTTTGGAGAGGAAAATATCAGAGAGAAGGATTCATCGCGTTTTACGATACGGAGCCGCCGCCAGGCCCTAAACTCTCTCGGGGGGGCTGATCTAGAGTCCGTCCGGGGCTCCGGAGTGGGGAATCCGTCGCCATCGTCATCATCAACCTTCCCCCATCACCAATTTCATGATGCTCACCGCCGTGTGTGAGTAATTCCATCGTAGGCTTGCTGGACGATGATGGGTTGGATGAGATTTATCATGTAATCGAGTTAGTTTTGTTAGGGTTTGATCCCTAGTATCCACTATGTTCTGAGATTGATGTTGCTATGCTTAATGCTTGTCACTAGGGCCCGAGTGCCATGATTTCAGATGTGAACCTATTATATTTCATGAATATATGTGAGTTCTTGATCATATCTTGCAAGTCTATAGTCACCTATTATGTCTTACGATCCGTTAACCCCAAAGTGACAACAATCGGGATACTTACCGGTGATGAGCATAGTTTGAGGAGTTCAAGTATTCACTATGTGTTAATGCTTTGGTCCGGTACTCTATTAAAAGGAGGCCTTAATATCCCTTAGTTTCCAATAGGACCCCGCTGCCACGGGAGGGTAGGACAAAAGATGCCATGCAAGTTCTTTTCCATAAGGACGTATGACTATATTCGGAATACATGCCTACATTACATTGATGAACTGGAGCTAGTGCTGTGCCACCCTATGTTATAACTGTTGCATGATTGATCGCATTCGACATAATTCTCCATCACTGATCCTATGCCTACGAGATTTTCATATATTGTTCTTTGCTTATTTACTTTTCTGTTGCTACTGTTACAATCACTATAAAACCAAAACTGCTACCGTTACTTTTACCACTGTTACCACTACTATCATATTAATTTGCTACTAAATACTTAGCTGTAGATATTAAGTTTCCAGGTGTGGTTGAATTGACAACTCAGCTGCTAATACTTAAGAATATTCTTTGGCTCCCCTTGTGTCGAATCAATAAATTTGGGTTGAATACTCTACCCTCGAAAACTGTTGCGATCCCCTATACTTGTGGGTTGTCAACTACAACTGGTTATTAACAAATTCCCATCTACCACATAACCGCAGACACGACTCTCGAAAGTTTAAACCCTGTAGGGGTGTCCCAACTTAGCCCATGACAAGCTCACGATCCGCGGAGACAAACCTCCATCGCGGGACCCTCCGATTAGACTCGGAATCCCGGTGCACAAGACATTTCGACAATGGTAAAACTAATCCAGCAAAACCTCCTGGCGTGCCAACACCCTAATAGTAGCCGCATGTATCTCGTCTCAGGCCACGTCCGGATGGGTCCGCCTACAGGTACATACCTAATACCTCGGGTTTCCTCGAGGCAGCCCCGCAGTCTGCCCGTTTGGGACCAACACCATCAGCACTGGCCCCCCTGTATTAGGTTGAATAATGAACCTCGGGTAGCTCTAACTCCCTATGCGTCAAGTTTATTATCATGTTAAGTTATTATGTTGAGCAAAAGGTAAAAACAATGTTGGGCCTTGCTGGAAGAGTTTTATTCAAAGCAAACTGTCAAGAGGGGCCCATAAACCCTCATCATGTTAGGGACGCAAAATCAAGGAACATAACACCGGTATGACAGAAACTAGGGCGGCAAGAGTGGAACAAAACGACAAGCAAAAGGCTAAGCCTTCCACCCTTTACCAAGTATGTAGATGCATTAATTAGATAAGAGATATTGTGATATCACATGATATCCATGTCCCAACATGGAACAACCTGCAACTGCATCTGCAACTAGCAACACTATAAGAGGGGCTGAGCAAAGCGGTAATATAGCCAAACAACGGTTTGCTGGGATGGTGGGAAAAGGTTAGAGGCTATTTCATGGCATATTGGGAGGCTGGATAAACAAGTGGTAGGTAGCGCGACATAGCAATAGCATCGAGGCAACTAGCATAACAAAGATAGTAGTGGTATCTAGAGTAACGGTCATCTTGCCTGAAATACCACTAGGAAGAAGACCGAATCCATGAAGAAGATGAACGGGCGTAGTTAAACGAATCCTAACAATCGCAACGATACCAGACTATAGAGAAGATGCACAACCGGAAAGGAGCAAACAACATAGTAAACAACCATCACATAAACATGACATGATGCACAACCAAGTATGATGCATGTCCGGTTTAAATAGGCATGTCATGGCAAAGTGCAACAAACAATACTACAAATTAAGTGGAGCGCAATATGTAACAAGTTGCATATTGAAGAAACACCACATTTAATTATTTAGTTCTCTCCCATTTATGTACCCAACAATATTAAATGTTGTTAAACATGGCAAGAGGTGAAGCATAATTAAACTAACTATTTAGGCAAGTTTAAATGAGGCCAGAAACATCAAACAACAACTCCGGTAATTCCTCACATGTTATTGAGCAGTTTTTGAAGCAAACAACAATTTTAAACATTTTAAATGTTGTTATCATGATGCGGATAACATATGCAGGTTATATGCAATTGTATGAAGATGTTGGCATGTGCATGTTATGAAGCATTTGACACCGTGGCGGAACGAAAGGGGTGCCACGACAACTACAATGGAAATGCTGCCACAACAACATATCCGTTGATCCGACAACTCATTGAGATACCGGTGAAAAAGAGCAAGTGTGCGGAACATGCAAGAGTGATGGGGAGTGATCTCGGTAACCGGGTTCCCACGGGTCGATGTATGGCACACGAGGAGGACTGAGCAATGACAACTCAGACCCCGTGCAAACATGAGCATCTCATACAACACACATGCATTCGTCCACGGGCATCGTCTCGGTGGTATACCTTCGAAGCGTGCACTCCGGATGGTTCGGGTTCGATGGGAGAAGTAGTCGTTCACGTGATGGTAGTGGAAGTAGTCGTTCACGTGGCGTCGTGGGAAGTAGTGGTACTACCGGTCATCAGTGATGGTAGTCATACAGGGTTCATAGACGTTCGAGTCATCCGTAGAGGTACTTGTCGCATCGCCGGGCATAGTCGACTTTGGCATATCCGTGCGTAGGGGTACTTGACAAAATCCACGGGAACAGTAGTGGTGCATGGTTTTCACTTTATAGTCGGACTTGACGAATCCAAAACGGTCGTCGGTGGTGGAACTTGGCGCCGTTATGGGGAAGTGGTCGTTCGGGCGCCGTACGTCGTGGTACTTGGCGAAAAGAAATCACAGAGGCGGGGTCTTGGCGATATAGCGATCGTAGAGGTAGTTGGCGACATCCTCAAAGATGGTACTTGGCGATATTCCTGGTACGGTAGTCGTTCGACTTCGTCAACGGCAACAACAAGTGAAGGAGCATGAAGGCAGCGGGTAGCAGGGTTGTCCAGGAGGTGCACGGGAACAACTGAGTTTGGGAAAGCAGGAGGTGGATCCAGGCGAAGGTGGTCGAGACATGGTCGAAGGCGTGGTGGATCCGGCCAGGCGGCACCGGATTCGGGCAGAGAAGGTGGCAGAGGAGGTACTAAGGCGCGACGGCGGCCCGCTGCAAGGTCGGGGATGCGAGCATCCATGGCGTCGGGCTATGAGGCGACGAGTAGGAGGCGGGTCGATGCGAGGGTGCAGAGGCGAGGCAGAGGCGCGAGGGGCGCAGGAGGATGGCCGGGGTGCATGGAGCAGCGACATTGTGAGAGAGGCCGGCGGCGCCATGGTTGCCGAACGGGGTGTCGGCTCTCCTGGATGAGGAGGAGGCCGTGGAGGAGATCTGGCGCCGTGCAGCACGCAGACATGGAGGACGCGGCGGTGACAGGAGGAAGAATGGGCGAGGTGGCACGCGTGAGGTAGGGGGACGACAAGGGGCAGGACCGGGCGGCGAGGTCCAACGACCCGGCGACGGGGCACACTGGCGATGATGGGGATCAGGCGCGGGGGCTCCTGCGTGCATGGGTGGTGGCGGAGAAAGGGAACGAGGAGGAGGGGTTCGAGGAGAAGGGTTGCGCGTGGGGATCAGCTAGGGTTAAGGGTGCTGGGCCTTGGGCCGTGAAGCAGATGGGCCGGCGCGGTAGTTGGGAGGCCCAGCTAGGCTTTCTTCTCTCTCTCTTTCTCCCTTCTTCAAATCGCTACCAAAAACAGAAAAGCAAAGAAAGAAAAGAGAAAAAAGAAATGAGTGGACAATAATTTGAGCATGGGGATTATTTTCACAGACTCACAAAAATGTAAGGCATTTAACAAAAATGCCTCCAGGTTTTTTTTGAGGAAGTAAAATCCAAACATGTTGAATTTAATTTGACATGTTTGAATTTCGAAACCCATTCAAATGAACTCCAAATGGGTTGAAATTATAGGAGGTGACTCTACACACTAGATGTGATTTATGGGTAGATTTCGAACATCCATGAATAAAGTAAAAATGCATCTTAATTTTACTAAAGGCCTCAAAGGAAGAAAAACAAGTTGAGTTGGATATAAGAAAATTGAAGAAAGGTGCAAATGTGTTATAGATGATTCCAAGTTAATGGACTATTTTAATATAGCTCTCTAATACTATTGGGAGTATATGTTATAAAGAGAAAACACCATGTGAATTCCCTCAATTTAAATAGGTCGAAAGATCTACGCAATTTATTTATTTGAGTTGCAAAATTAATGATATGATACATGATGACATGATGCATTGCAAAATAAAATAACACAAACAAATAAGTCACACGGCGAAACTCGGAATCCATGGAAGACATCTGGAGCGCCGGTCTTGGGGCGTCACAACTCTCCTCCACTTACAAGAGATCTCGACCAGAGATCTAAGGATGGCACCGGAGAGAAATGGAAGAAGGAAGAGGTAAAACTAAGTTGCTTCTTGACAAAAGAGTGAAAGCAAAGAACCTTGAGAGGTTGAAAAATTGAAAGAAAGAACACAACAGAGTTGAACGCAATTGAGAGCACTCCGGTAGAACAGAGAAACAAGGAACACCATGTAAACCTTGGAGGTTGCAAAGCTATGAATGACGAGTACAATGGACAAGAAGGAATTAAAACCACTCTGGTTGAAACGAGATAACCAAGGAACAAGGAAGAACAAATTCGAACAGCACTCCAGTTGAAAAGAGATGCAAGTTTTGATAAGATGAAAGAACTCGAATGAAAACACAACACTTCGGCTAAACGGATAAGCAAGGAAAACAACATGATATTTACAAAATGAGATGATGGGTCGAAGAGAGAAACATCACAATGCCTCCGGAACAAATGTAAGAATGGAATCAAAAGAATGGAGAAGAAAACAACATGTTCTACCTCAAATGAATTCGAGAGAGCATCCTTAAAAGAAGGATTGAACGGAGTTGTTGGAATATCAATACGAAAGGATATGATCCTCGTGGGCTTATGGAGACATCTCAAAATTTTGAGGTGAGCTTCTGTCACCAATGAGAAACAATTGGTCGGATTAGATCAACGAAAATATGAAAAGCCTCTTTCACCGAGAAGGATATGTAGAAAGCTTGGATCATTGATAAGCACCACAAATAGCAACATTCCCAATGGAAGGCTTTAGGTGAAATCTATACCAAGATAACTCCAAGGAAGAAAATGATGTGTTTAAATATCTCATTCCTGACAAATTTTGAATCATGAAACATGAAGGAAATTGTCAAAAATGACAAAACACCACCTCAAAAGATAATGTAAAAGAATTGCACTTTGGAATGCAAGATGAAGAATACTTGAGCTCCAACAAGAATCTTGAAGAACACTTTGAGAATGGATTAAATCTTTGATGAACCACCATGTAGAAACTCTCAAAGAACTCCAGATAGATAAAAAGATGGTCTCAATGAAAGGAAGCTTGAAAAGAATAAGATGAATCCTTGCATTGATTTAGATAGAGCTTCACGTGAGTTTACTGAGAGAGATTGGAACTCCGGAAACAAAAGATGTACAACTTAGAACCAACAAATTGATATCATGAATTATCAGGACCCTGATCCTAAGTCACACCGATCTAGCATGTAACACATCATATCACTTTGCGGGCTCACGCATGGTATTCCCACGGGTGCCACCTTACCTGGCCCGGGACTGTTTGCGCCTTTTGGCTCACGTATACGATAGTGTCGCTAGCATCCATATGATAGAGAACCCGGGCCAGGTAAGGTGGCACCCGTGTGAATATCATGCGTGAGGCCGCGAAGTGATATGTTGTGTTACATGGTAGATCGGTGTGACTTAGGATCGGGGTCCTGACAGCTTTGGTATCAGAGCCTGACTGCCTGTAGGATTACCAAGCCAAACTGGTCGAAGTTGAGTCTAGAAATGCTTTAGTTACATAAGGGAATTGATTGTGGAAGGGAACGTAAGGCTATTTTTACTCCTTAACCTTATGTCCTTCTGATCTGAGTCACCCTTTTCTTTTCTACGGGGATTAAGAACTAGGCTTCTCATCTTTCTCTCAGGATCACGTGTTACTAATCCGTAGACTTATAGGATTGCTGGTTTGATGCATCATTTCAGTTCCTACTACTTCCGTGTGTTGACAGTTGATCTCGGAACCTTTATATTGTGATAATGAGTGGTTATGCCACCATTTTGCAGGATGTCTCAAATCTTTTTGAGCATTTACAGTGGTTATGCTGTTTGAGTCATCCCAGGTTTCTAAATAGTCTGATGCACTTGCAAATCATTCCTCCATGTTCCCGATGTCCATTTGGGCCAGATTAATCACACTAATTAGTGTGTTGAGGTATTCCATTGCCTCGGCATATATGTTGGAGCTATTATAATGACCCTAGGCGTCTTAGAGAACCACCTAGTAATCTAGCCATGTTTGGTGTTCCCAGTGTGATGATTCTGGCCATTATTCTCTAAAGCATCCTGTGATGCCATTTAGTTAGTAGGCCTTCTATTTCTGGGTTCTTAAGCCCAAGATCTACTCCACTTACCTCGTGTTGATAGTGTTGCTCGTACCTTTAGGAAATTAGTAAACTTTGGGATAGTCCTCGAGGTCCGTGGTATCTCATTCTTCCAATACCATGAACCGCTTATGGCAGAAGTTCCTCGCTGAACCGAAAGATCACAACCAGAGTGCTCTTGACGAGTTCTTGATTCTATGTTGTGACCCTGCTAGTTCTACCTTTTCTGCATGGGTTATCCAGAAGAAATATGTTGAACTTGTTCGACATGCTAATCTATGCACCCACAACTCAGAAAATCATATGTTCTTTTGGGTTGTCCCTCTTTAGTTGTTTTCTGGCCCTTGTCTATCAATTGATAGACATGAGTAGTTGTGCGTTCGTGATATCGCTGCCTATTATTTCCGTGGTCCGTCAAGCCATTTTATTCTAGAATGACTAGGAAAATGAACTCCAGTACCTTATCTATATCTAGGAATGGATCAAAGCAGTCGTACTCCGCAGATCAAATGCTAATCCAGCTTTTGTTCTGTTCCATCTTGGAGTGTTACCCTCTTTACGTCGGGATTGTCATGAGAATTGCACCACCTCTTATGAATTATTGATGCAGTGATACTTCTCGCCATCATTATTCATTCCTCGGTTCTGTGTTGTGGCAACCGGAATGCCGACAAGTGAATCGTGATGTGTGAAGTCAATACTCGTAGCAACTGTGTTGCTTGGTAGTTAATGGAAAAAAATCTTATCCTTAGCGTGTTGATTATTGTATCATCACTCTAAGGTTGATCGTGCTATCTAGTCCTTATTTCCGGTGCACTATTCGATCAATGAGTCAGGATAGTGTCAATCCTTGCTTATTTGATCATATCATCTTGCCCTGAAAAGCAAGATTGTTCTCGAGCTTAGTGACATATCAGTGGTTCGTGATTTTCCGTATATCTTTTCGGGAGTATTACCAGGTGTTCCATGACTGTTATGTTGGTTACCCCTGAACTAGTTGGATACGCTAAACAACAACTTGGAGAGTTGGAAGATAAAAGCTTTCCTAGCTTAGTTCATTTTAGGGGATATCTTGTATGTGTGTTGAAGAAAGATGGTATTTTCATCAATTGACCCTCGTGATCAGCTAATGGATCTATCATTTTATCCAATCTTTGATTTGAGTATGGGCTATCATCAAATCAAATCAGAACCAACGATATTCGTAATGTTGTCTTACTCGTGGTTGTTCCCTCGAGCATACACCATTATATCTTTTGGGTCTGACCAATGCTATCACCTTGTTCACATAATTGTGGAACTCCGCTTATATGGAAACCTGGATGAATTGTTGTTGAGCCCATCAGCAACATTGTTATCTTTTCCATGATTCATGTTGAACATCCAGCTTGTATTGGAAACTTTGTAACCATTGCCTTCATGTTACGTTCATGAGGTATATGTTTGGTGCAAGAAGTGGCTTTCTCCAAGTTCACGTGCATTAGGTGCAAGTTGCCGTCGTGAATTTGAGAGAGTTAGTTTTGCTTCCTCTAGAATCATCCCAAGTCAGTCATGCATGTGCGAAGTATACTACGTCTTAAGAGATTAGCTACCTCCATCCCATCGGTATTTGCTAGCACACCAAGCCACTGATTGATTTGTTCAAAGAAAAGAAGTTCATGCGCTAATCCTGAAGGGCCCGGACGGACATGAACAAGACTTTGTTATCTCAATGATGGTTCCCAATCAGAACTCGGTAGTGTTTTATTACAAGACTACCATGTGATCATGCTTGTCTGGGACAACGTGTTCACATGTGTGTAGCAGAACCAGCTCATGTTTTGGAGCTTACTACCATGGTCCATTTCCCGAGAATCTCGCAACGCCATCTCGTTGATTTGTGTTGCAAACTTTTTTTTCTTTCCAGGCCCGATGAGTCCGGATTATCCTGGCACCAACCAGATCTGAATGTCAGGCATATATGATGGTTGGAACGTCTCCCAAGAACTACAATATTGGTCTCTCTCTAACCTGGTAAAGTGGATGTCATGGTCAACACACCTATCCAGAAGGACTATTATTGTAGTATCTTGATTGAGGAAGTTGGCCACCTCCCCGTAAGGATTTCATAGGATTTACTTCAGTAATTGTTCCTTATGGATTCTTGTGCTCCCGAAGTCCGACCTTTTACTTGATGTTCTAGATACGAAACCATATCTATAAATGGGTTATGCTAGCACATCAAGGAGAACATTAGAAGCGGAGTGCTAAATGTCTCTCGGTCGATCATCCAAATTTTGTTTCCTTGGCCTCTGATAACCCACAAGTATAGGGGATCAATTGTAGCCTCTTTCGATAAGTAAGAGTGTCGAACCCAACGAGGAGCTAAGGGTAGAACAAATATTCCCTCAAGTTCTATCGACCACCAATACAACTCTACGCACGCTTAACGTTCGCTTTACCTAGAACAAGTATGAAACTAGAAGTACTTTGTAGGTGTCGTTGGATAGGTTTGCAAGATAATAAAGAGCAAGCAAATAAAAAGTAGGGGTTGTTTAGATGTAGACACAACTAAGTTAGTTTTAGTAGAGAGCTTGTTGTCACACAAGAAAGTTATTTGTCCCTAGGCAATCGATAACTAGACCGGTAATCATTATTGCAATTTTATTTGAGGGAGAGGCATAAGCTAACATACTTTCTCTTCTTGGATCATATGCACTTATGATTGGAACTTTAGCAAGCATCCACAACTACTAAAGATCATTAAGGTAAAACCCAACCATAGCATTAAAGTATCAAGTCCTCTTTATTCCCATACGCAAACAACCTACTTACACGGGTCAGTGTTTCTATCACTCACGCCACCCACCATAAGAAAATCATGAACATATTGCAAACCCTACAGTGGGGATCCCTCACGCTTGCGCGACACGGAGAGCACCATAGGACAACACCAATAATAAAACATGCAACTCAAACCAATTACGATCATCAATTAACCCAAAGGACAAAACGGATCTACTCAAACATCGTAGGATAGCCATACATCATTGGGAAATAAGATATAGCGTTGAGCGCCATGTTTAAGTAGAGATTACAGCGGGTAAAAGAGGGGTTACACCGTTGCATAGAGGGGGGAAGAGTTGGTGATGACGGCGGTGAATTTGCTGGTGTAGATTGTGGTGACGATGATGGCCCCAACGGTGTTCCGGCGCCACCGGGAGAGAGGGGGAGAGAGCCCCCCTTCTTCTTCTTCCTTGACCTTCTCCATAGATGGGAGAAGGGTTTCCCCGCTTGTCCATGGCCTCCATGGCGGCGGAGGGGCAAGAGCCCCTCCAAGATTGGATATGTGTCTCTGTCTCTCTCTGTTTCTGTGTTCCAAATTCGGCCCTTTCACCATTTCTTATATTCCTAGAGACCTTTAACTCCGAATGGGCTGAAATTTGGACACGATTTTTATCCGGATATTAGCTTTCTTGCGGCGAAAGAAGGGCATCAACTACCTTACAGGGTGGCCACAAGGGTCAGGGGCACACCTTCCCCCCTGGGGCGCCCCCCCCCTAAGTCGTGGGCCCCTTGAGCATCGTCTCGCGTTGATTTCACTTCCCAAAATTCACATATATTCCAAAAAAATCTCCGTCAGTTTTTATCCCGTTTGGACTCCGTTTGATATGGATTTTCTGCGAAACAAAAAACATGCAACAAACATGAACTGGCACTGGGCAATGGATCAATATGTTAGTCCCAAAAATAATATAAAAAGTTACCAAAAGTATATGAAAGTTGTATAATATTGGCATGGGACAATCAAAAATTGTAGATACGATGGAGACGTATCAGCATCCCCAAGCTTAATTCATGCTCGTCCTCGAGTAGGTAAATGATAAAAAAGATAATTTTTGATATGGAATGCTACCTAGCATAATCTTGATCATGTAATCTAATCATGGCATGAATATTAAGACACGAGTGATTCAAAGCAATAGTCTATCATTTGACATTAAGACAATAATACTTCAAGCATACTAATAAAGCAATCATGTCTTTTCAAAATAACATGGCCAAAGAAAGTTATCCCTACAAAATCATATGGTCTTTCTATGCTCCATCTTCACCACACAAAATTTTGAAATCATGCACAACCCCGATGACAAGCCAAGCAATTGTTTCATACTTTTGACTTTCTCAAACCTTTTCAACTTTCATGCAATACATGAGCGTGAGTCATGGACATAGCACTATGGGTGGAATATAATATGATGGTGGAGGTTGTCTGGAGAACACAAAAAGGAGAAAGTCCCAGATCGACGCGGATAATCAACGGGCTATGGAGATGCCCATCAATTGATGTCAATGTGAGGAGTAGGGATTGCCATGCAAAGTATGCACTAAGAGCTATAAGTGTATGAAAGCTCAAACTGGAAACTAAGTGGGTGTGCATCCAACTTGCTTGCTCATGAAGACCTCGGGCATTTGAGGAAGCCCATCATCAGAATATACAAGCCAAGTTCTATAATGAAAATTCCCAATAGTATATGCAAGTGATAACTCAAGAGACTCTTTATATGAAGAACATGGTGCTACTCTGAAGCACAAGTGTGGTAAAAGGATAGTAACATTGCACATTCTCCCTTTTTCTCTCATTTTTTTTCTTTTTTTGGTGGGCTTCATTGGCCTCTTTTTTTGTGGGCATCTTTGGCCTCTTTTTCTTTGTAAAGTCCAGAGACTCATCCCAACTTGTGAGGGATGGTGGCTGCTTTTAGGAAGATATAAGGAGGCTTATGTGTGATAGAGCGTATCGTATCACGGGGTTTGGATGCACCGGCGAAGTTTGCACCGACTCTCAATGTGAGAAAGGGCAATGCACGGTACCGAAGAGGCTAGCAATGATGGAAGGGTGAGAGTGCGTATAATCCATGGACTCAACATTAGTCATAAATAACTCATATACTTATTGCAAAAATCTATTAGTAATCGAAACAAAGTACTACGCGCATGCTCCTAGGGGGATAGATTGGTAGGAAAATACCATCGCTCGTCCCCGACCACCACTCATAAGGAAGACAATCAATAAATACCTCATGCTCCGACTTCATCACATAACGGTTCACCATACATGCATGCTACGGGAATCACCAACTTCAACACAAGTATTTCTACAATCCACAACTACCCACTATCATGACTCTAATATCACCATCTTTATATCGCAAAACTATTGCAAGGAATCAAACATATCATATTCAGTGATCTACAAGTTTTATGTAGGATTTTATGACTAACCATGTGAATGACCAATTCTTGTCATCTCTCTAAATAGATATAAGTGAAGCAAGAGAGTTTAATTCTTTCTACAAAAGATATGCCCATGCTCTAACAAATATAAGTGAAGCAAAAGAGCATTCTACAAATGGCAGTTTTCTATGTGAAGAGAAACAGGCAATCCAAACTTCAAAAGATATATGTGAAGCACATGAAGCATTCTATAAATCCATACTCAAAAGATATAAGTGAAGTGCAATGAGCATTCTATAAATCAACCAAGGACTATATCATACCAGCATGGTGCATCAAAAAAAGTGAAAACTAAATGCAAAAGACGCTCCAAGATTTACGCATATCATGTGACGAATAAAAATATAGCTCCAAGTAAAATTACCGATGATTGTTAGAAGAAAGAGGGGATGCCTTCCGGGGCATCCCCAAGCTTGGTTGCTTGGGAGTCCTTGAATATTTCCTTGGGGTGCCTCGGGCATCCCCAATCTTAGGCTCTTGCCACTCCTTATTCCTTCATCCATCGTGATCTCTCCCAAAGCTTGAAAACTTCAATCACACAAAACTTAACAGGAAGTTCGGTAAGATTCATTAGTATAATAAAGAAAATCACTACTCTAAGTACTGTTGAAAACCAATTCATATTTTGTTTTTTTATTTTAGCTAATGTAATATAAATTTTCCATGGCTTAATCCACTGATAGAAATTGATAGTTTCATCAAAACAAGCAAACTATGCATCAAAAGCAGAATCTATCTTAAACAGGACATCCTGTAGTAATCTGAACATTCACCATACTTCTGTTACTCCAAAAATTCTGAAAAAATTAGGAAAAATAAAAACTTTGTATAGAAAGGCGGTGCAAAAAGTATCAGAACCGTTTGACTTTCCAGTAAAAAACGTAAAATAGCGCACTACAGCCAAAGTTTCTGTTCTACACCGCACAAACCAACAAGCCATGTAAACATCCTAAAGGCAAATCTTGGCACATTATTTTTATAATAAAATGGAATTGTACAAGGGGATAATTATTTTTGTTGAAAATTTCTGTAATCAAGATTCACAAAGTTTTCGTGAGCATGAACAAAGTTGAAGGAGCTCCCCCACTTCAACAATGCTTGTCTCTGTCACTTTAACTTTCCTTTTTGAAAAGTTTTGGGTTCCCCTCTTTATTTTTTTTTGTTTTTAAACTATATAAAATCACTCAACAGAAATAAATGACTCTCTAAAACTTCCGGGTTGTCTCCCTGGCAGCGCTTTCTTTCAAGCCATTAAGCTAGGCATAAGGTGCTCAAGTAATGAATCCACCCGGATCCCAAGGTATATCAAAGCCAATTTTAATTAACAATTATTTTTGATTTAGTAGTGAGCACAAAGCAACATATATCATGTAATGATGAAGTCTAACTCTCTTCCTATGCATCGGCGTGTCATAGAAGAACAATTCATGCACACATAATAAAGGCCAATGCATAGTATAAATAGTTTCTTGCAATTTTATCATATTGGAAACATGGAGAGGCGGAGATATATTTCCTCTCTCATAATAATTGCAAGTAGGAGCAGAAAGCACATGCATATTATATCTATCAAAATCATCATGTGTAGTAGTGAAATGCAACCCATCAATATAATCCTTAATAAGGGCAAACTCCTCCGATATAGTGTAGTCGGGAGAATTCAAAAAGATAATAGGACTATCATGCGTGGGTGCAATAGCAACAATTTCATGTTTAACATAAGGAACTATAGCAAGTTCATCTCCATAAGCATAATTCATATTGGCATCTTGGACACAAGCATAGCAAGCATCATCAAAAAGGGATATTTCGAAAGAATCAAAGGGATCATAACAATCATCATAGCAATCATCCTTCGGTAAGCACAAAGGGAAATTAAACAATGTAAGAGTTGAAGAGTTAATCTCATTAGAAGGTGGGCACGGGTAGCTAATACGCTCTTCCTCCTTTTGTTCTTCGCTCTCCTCATCATCCTTTTCATCCAATGAGCTCACAGTTTCATCAATTTCTTCTTCCATAGACTCCTGCAAAATATTAGTCTTTCTTGGACAGCGGAGACTCTCTCAATAAAATCATCAATATCAGAATTGAATTCATAACTTTCATAGCAATATTTAAGTATAGAAAAATTTTCAGGTCTGTAAACAGCATCATCAAGATTTTCACACTCTTTAAACAAAGATTCAATTTCATAAGCACCCATAAAAGCAACGAATTCTTCTATTCGTTCCACATCATAGTAATTATATATACCATCAGCATAAGAAGCTAAGGTTTCATTATCATTAAATTCTCATGAAAAGGGAAGGTGTGGAGCCTTCATCCTAGAGCAACAAGTATAATCATATCTCAAGCATAGTTGCCGAGCATACCAATGCAACATATAAATTTGATCCCATAATAGTTTCCCTTTTTGAGTCAAGCGATAATCCCTAAAGTATTCACGTTGATCCAACGTGTCTCCCATTATATAATTGAATGGGGTTTTCTCAGGATTACCAAAGTAGTACAAAATATCTTTCACATAATGAGCATCCAGGGTTTTAGGAGGTTCCCCATCTCCATGAGTAGCAAGTAAACCTAAATTTTTTGGTATTTCGTGTTCCATATCCATAACTAAAGATAGAGAACAACTTAGAACACAAAATAAAAATTACTTAGTGATAAAGTAAACAAGCACACACGAGAATATTCACCCCACGCTATAACTCCCCAGCAACGGCGCTAGAAAAAGGTTTTGATAACCCACAAGTATAGGGGATCAATTGTAGCCTCTTTCGATAAGTAAGAGTGTCGAACCCAACGAGGAGCTAAAGGTAGAACAAATATTCCCTCAAGTTCTATCGACCACCGATACAACTCTACGCACGCTTAACGTTCGCTTTACGTAGAACAAGTATGAAACTAGAAGTACTTTGTAGGTGTTGTTGGATAGGTTTGCAAGATAACAAAGAGCATGTAAATAAAAAGTAGGGGCTGTTTAGATGAATACACAACTAAGTTAGTTTTAGTAGAGAGCTTGTTGTCACACAAGAAAGTTATTTGTCCCTAGGCAATCGATAACTAGACCGGTAATCATTATTGCAATTTTATTTGAGGGAGAGGCATAAGCTAACATACTTTCTCTTCTTGGATCATATGCACTTATGATTGGAACTCTAGCAAGCATCCAAAAATACTAAAGATCATTAAGGTAAAACCCAACCATAGCATTGAAGTATCAAGTCCTCTTTATTCCCATATGCAAACAACCTACTTACTCGGGTCAGTGTTTCTATCACTCACGCCACCCACCATAAGCAAATCATGAACATATTGCAAACCCTACAGCGGGGATCTCTCACGCTTGCGCGACACGGAGAGCACCATAGGACAACACCAATAATAAAACATGCAACTCAAACCAATCACAATCATCAATTAACCCAAAGGACAAAACGGATCTACTCAAACATCATAGGATAGCCATACATCATTGGGAAATAATATATAGCGTTGAGAACCATGTTTAAGTAGAGATTACAACGGGTAAAAGTGGGGTTACACCGCTGCATAGATGGGGGAAGAGTTGGTGATGACAGCGGTGAATTTGCTGGTGTAGATTGTGGTGACGATGATGGCCCCGGCAGTGTTCCGGCGCCACCGGGAGAGTGGGGGAGAGAGCCCCCTTCTTCTTCTTCTTCCTTGACATTCTCCCTAGATGGGAGAAGGGTTTCACCCCTCGTCCATGGCCTCCATGGCGGCAGAGGGGCAAGAGCCCCTCCAAGATTGGATCTGTCTCTCTGTCTCTCTCTGTTTATGCGTTCCAGATTCTGCCCTTTCGCCGTTTCTTATATTGCCGGAGATCCGTAACTCCGATTGGGCTGAAATTTGGACATGATTTTTATCCAGATATTAGCTCTCTTGTGGCGAAAGAAGGGCATCAACCGCCTTACGGGGTGGCCACGAGAGTCAGGGGCGCGCCTGCCCCCTCAGACGCGCCCCCTGCCTCGTGGGCCCCTCGAGCATCGTCTCGCGTTGATTTCACTTCCGAAAATTCACATATATTCCAAAAAAAATCTCCGCCAGTTTTTATCCCGTTTGGACTCCGTTGATATGGATTTTCTATGAAACAAAAAAGAT
Organism: Triticum urartu; assembly: GCF_056163025.1. Taxonomy (NCBI): domain Eukaryota; kingdom Viridiplantae; phylum Streptophyta; class Magnoliopsida; order Poales; family Poaceae; genus Triticum; species Triticum urartu. Next base: position 249,902,064 of record NC_141875.1, read on the forward strand.
GGAACAAACAGGAACTGGCACTAGGCACTGTGTCAATATGTTAGTCCCAAAAATAGTATAAAAAGTTGCCAAAAGTATATTAAAGTTGTATAATATTGGCATGGAACAATAAAAAATTATAGATACGACGGAGACGTATCAGCCTCGCTAAGGTGAGTTCTGAGAAAGTGTTATCTTCCTTTGCATATGCATCCTCCACCAATATCCATCATGGTAGTATGTTGTGTTGCCGGCATCCTTGGCGTGGTTGTTGGTAAAACCTTGATGAATATGGAAATGCTCAAGTTCTTGAGAGCACGCGCAAGCACCATGTTTTATCATGGGCATTAATTGCATAATGCTCTTAGTTTCCTCGGTAATGCTATAACCGTTCAAACAGTGGACTCACTCTCTACTTTTGGGTTTCTCCCCAGTTACTAGAATCATTCCCAGCATTTGCATCTTGTTCCGAGCTTGCACCGCCATTGTGCCATGCTACTATGGACTACCCTTCCCAGTAATTATAGATGAGGATCATCTTCAAAGTGGTCCTACCATGGGTTCCATCCATTTTTCGATGATAAGCAAAAAACATTCCTTACATTGTCTTCAACAAGGTGATCTACATCATCCATTCTAGTCTGGATATGCCATTCCTTCGCACTCCGCCAAATGATTGTTGGTGAACTGCCTTAGGCTGGTTTAGAAAGTTTCAGTGATCCATGTATCAAAAGTAACTGTTTTTGCCACTTAAGGTAATAATTCCACGAGTCACCTCTCCTAAGGTGCTCCGTTTTGGGATCATGGAAATTTCTACTCGCTACTTTGAAACCCTCGTGCAATTTTTCCCCCGTCCTTCCCGATGCATGTTTGCCTCTCAGCTCCAGAGATGTTTCTATGTCTCACTCCATGAGTTGATCCTGACTTGTTCGCTCTCCGAGAAGATCGATCCTTCTAGAGTTTTTCTTTTCCTCTCATTTTCACGTGGGTTGGAGTTCTCAGAGCAACACATCGAGACAAACATGGTGATCGAATCAACGTTCCTATGAAGGGCAATCTGGATCGTGAAGATTGTGTTAGTTTGCGTCCCCCCTTCATCTTACCCTACGCTTGAATCTTGGGACGAGATTCTTGTTTAGTGGGGGTGAGTTGTCACAACCCTAGTAAGTGCATGCATTAGAGTGTTTGCATCATGTTTAAATTCCATAGAAACATGGAAGTGGGGATGACAGAAACCCCCAGCACCACTAAATCCAACTAGGGTTACTGAAATACCTTTTCAATGAACCTGAAATGCCCTTCAAAAATGTTCATCATCTTTGCCTTGGTCTAGAACCTCTGCCAAAAATGGTGCGCACTTTTCTAGGACACTCTGGGTCATTGAATTAAATCATAAATTATTTGTTCTTGGACATTTAAATGCTATAAATAATTTTAAATGTCCAAATGATCTTGAAAGTAAATAAGGGTTGTTGGAAATAATCCAGACAGAGCCCACAAATATTTTCAGGATTTTTGAAAATGCTCTGGCATTTTAATTAAAGCCAAAACAATTACAGAATTAGAGAAATAGAAATAAAAGAGAGAGAGAGAGAGAGAGAGAGAGAGAGAGTTTGTGGCACTCCGGCTCAGAGAAACCGGAACGCCCCGTATTCCAGCCCAGAGATCGAGGAGAAGTCTCTGGAATACGACACTGCTTGACATAGAACAAATCAGCTCTTATTACAAGAATAATAATACAAGGGTCTGATGTTACAAAGAAGCACATCAGCAAGGTGACACTACGCTTGTGATACTACACTTGCTCTATTCAAGCAGCAGAAAAACTCGTAGCAACGGAACAACGATGAAGGTGGTGAACTCCACTCCGCAGGGACTCTGGATGGGACACGATCTAGCACGCACGCATGGCAACCTTGACAAGCAATCAAGCAATCATGGCATCACCTGCAATCTAGCATAACACGCCAGGTCAGTACATTGAATGTACATGCAAGCTCACAACAACCATAAACATCAAGGCAAGACAATAACATAGCATTAACAGGTTAATTAATTAACAACTACCATGATGAAGCAACTACTAAGCATGGTATGAAACTCATACAATACTGATAAATCACCATCTCAGATCTCCATAACCATATTTCTCGTAGCTAACCGGCCAAGCAGTATACCATCTCGATCACCTCGTGATCAAAACCAAACGGTGATCATTCAAGGATCACAAACGGACCAAACTCGTGGTCTTGGATAGGGTTACCTTGTAACCAAACGGTGAACTTTCCGGTGATCACAGCCACGATCAACACTTGGTCTCAAACGGTGATCTTTCCGGCGATCACTACCATGACCAACACTTGGTCCCCAACATCATCATCAACATCCTGCTAATCTGTACTACTCAAAATATCAACATATAAATCACCTATAAGTCATTCCGTCATGTGAGTGTTGATCGAACAGTGTGACCTAGTATGAACCCATGCCCATGACCGAGGACGCGACTATCAATAGTTTAAACAAACACACTCTGCAGAGGTAGCGCACTTTACCCACACCACAGAACCCATGGCCTTGCACTCCCATTCGGGTGGACCAACGGCATTCCAACAAAACTGATCTATTGCCATGACACTCTCCTGGCCACTCCGACCAACACACCCTTTGGGTTCAGTCCTGGGTGGCCCCATGCCTACCAAAGGCACCAACGGCCACCGCCGTGGCAAAAAAACGGTCCCAAACGGGGAAAAAAGCGCGCAAAATCCAACTACGGGCACACAAGGCTTATGTCCGCCTACCCGATAAGGGTAGGCGTGCCCATAACCTTCCCTTGTTGGAGGCACCGATGAGAGACACGACAATAGCATCGCATTAGGTCCTTCCCATAAAGGAAAATGTGGTTGCACTGGAGAAAGCCCGGTTCGGTGTCACCTGACCAACTTAATGACGGAATTTATCCCCAAAAATATAACTGTGATGGATGATACTCCGATATCAACTATCAAACTATAATCCAAGTCATAGCAAAATCCAACAAATAATCCAAAGCTTAATATCGTCATATCAAAATACCCCGAGGACAGTATAACACTACTATCATGATGAATCCAAGAACGATACTACTACTACTACTCAAATATCAAGAACTAACTATCCGACTATGATCCACATGCAAGCATCATCTCCGCCATCATACTCCAAAACATAATATCAACTAGCATCATGATGAAACTAATACTAGCTACTAATAATCCAAAGGCAACATGATATCCAAAGTAATACTCCAAAATAATACCCGATACCATCATTAGAATAATCATAATAGCCACTAAGAATCCAAAGGCACATGTCATCCAAATAATCATCAAAACATAAGTCCTAGAACTCCAAGCAATATCATGGCAATATCAAGATCAAAACAATACTTCGAGAAATGCCTTGAACAAATCATACATAGCTAATGCAATATTTTAAACAAGTTCAAATAAATAAACGATGTCACTACATTGCAATCATGCAAATGAAGGGTGTGGCTTGCCTGGGGTGGAAGAAATCACCGAGAAGAAGTGCGAGAAGCTCGCGAAAAGAATCGCCGGAAATCTTTCTCTCGCGGAGGGGGCTGAATAAAGGCAAGGGCATAATGGTCATTTTTAGAATGTCAAAATATGGTGAAAATTATTCCATCGGAACGGGTTCGACGAAACGAAGAAGTGGGCTTTGGAATCACCTGAATCAGAGTTGCGGGTGAAAAGATACAAGCAGAAGAAGATTAGGGACCAATCTGTAAGAAAAATATCTACAAACAGATCCCTGGTTGGTTAAACAGAAGACGCCTTTCGCTCGAATACGCTTTCCAGCAGAGATATCGTATTCTTGGTCGAAGCATAGCCAAAGTGCGCTTTCATTGACTGAAAGCGTATTACAGGAAAACGCGCATCCACTAATCTACGTCAGCCCGCAGCTTGTGCGGCTGACAGGTGGGATCCGTGCTGACTCATCCCTGTCCTCCCGCTCCTTCTCCTTTCTCTCGATGCCGCGCGTAGAGCCGAGGAGATCCGCCGGCATTGCTGCTCGCCTAGCCAGCTCTGGCCATCTCCCGCCTCGCTCGACCTATGGACGAGCTCAGCAGGAGGAGCCGCACCCGGTGGTGCAGACCACGGGATCTAGGGAGGACCAAGGTGAGCGGGAGCTGGGTCATGGCGGACAGGGTCTTTGGGATCTCGTTAACTCACGGCCAGAGGCCACCGGAGAAGAGCGGGGAGCACTGGGGTGGCTCTAGGGTACTAGGGGAGGGCAGTGGTGGTGGAGGAAGTGAGGGAGGGGCTCAGGCTCACTCGGATTTGAGAGGCCAGAGGCGGCGGCAATGATGGCCGTGGGGAGGATGGAGAGCTCCTTGAGCTCAATTTGGAGGCTAGGCAGGGCTCTGGATGGGTGGTGTGGCGAGTGGTGAGGAGAGACAAGGTCGGGGAGGGCTTATATAGCCAGGGGAGGGGTGTGCCGCACTGTCATCGCCGCGGACGCGTGGCCGGCGCCGCGGATGCGTGTGCACACACCCCAGCTTGGTAGTAGTCAACGGAGGTGGAGCATGGGAGGTTCTCACGGGGAGGAGGAGGCCAAAGGAGCACATGGAGGAAGAAGACAGTGAGCTCTGAGCCAAACCGCCACTGTTCGCCCATGGGCGCGCGGCAACTTGCGTCGGTAAGGAAGCTACTAGAGGGGGAGAGGGGTCCAGGGGAACGACGACGACGAGAGGAAGACAATGGACACGGTCACGTGCGCGAAGGCGACGAGATGAGGAGGTGCCGCAGCACAAACGGCCACTGGACGCGGCCACTTCACACAGAGCGCGTGCACTGTGATGCCATTAACGCGGTCACGGCGTGCACTGGCATGTAGCGGGGGAGAGGGGCTTGAACATGTTGTCTAGTGTGTAGTTCATCCAGGGGAGGTTGCAACTGAGGGGGTAACTTTGAGAAGATTAAGACCAAGATTTAATATAGTTGCTTTGCAACTGCCAAATCTGGTCCAGAAATGAGATTTGGATGATGCAGTCACATGGTCAATCAACTTGAGCTCAATTCGGCAAGGCACTATGATTTGGTCATAGTAAGAAGCTGTAAAAAATTTCATACCAATTGGATTCACCAAAATGATACTTCCTTCACAGCTATTCCATCTGTCTAGGAACTTGCAAAAATTCTAGAGAAATATTGGCTTTAAGAATTGATCCCAAAATTAGTGGAGAGATGTTTTATGGGTAGGAGAATGCTCTGGTAAATTTTCAGGCAAAATGAAGCAATATAAAATATACTTGCTTCACAACCTGAAAATATTGACAGAATCAAAGATTTGATCTTGTGCTCACATAGATCAAGGGATGGAGCTGCAATTTGGAGGAGTGTGCTAATATGGGAACGTGAAGTAGTGGGCAAAATTTAAACTCATTTGGAAACTCCTAGCTAGTACTTCCTTCACAATGCCTTCTGTCTGACAGAAAGTTTGAAAAATTGCTGAGGAAGATTGACTAGGCAAATAAAGTTGAATTTTGGCATGAGGCAATGATTTGGACATAAGAGAATTTCCAAAAGATTTGGGAGCAATCAGGAAAGGATAGGTGGCACTTCCTTCACAAAGTGCCCCTTTGGACAGAAATGAAGAATAATTAGTGGGGAATTATTCTTGGGCTAGGACAGGAAAGTTTGGGCATATTTGAGCAATATATGACCCAAAGAAATTATGAGAATTATTTGGGAATTTTTGGATGGACAGAAATATGGGTTGCTTCACAACCTAGAGAAGACAGGGTTATTCCTTTAATAGGAAAAGAAATATTCCTGAGAAAAAGAAATTAGGTTTTGGTCAAGCAGTGGTGTCGGTGTAAAAACCGGCGGATCTCGGGTAGGGGGTCCCGAACTGTGCGTCTAGGATCGATGGTAACAGGAGACAGGGGAGACAATGTTTACCCAGGTCGGGCCCTCTCTATGGAGGTAATACCCTATGTCATGCTTGATTGATATTGATGAATATGAGTGTTACATGAGTTGATCTACCACGAGATCGTAATGGCTAAACCCTGGAAGTCTAGCCTGTATGACTATGGTAATGAGTATATCCTTTCTGGACTAACCCCTTCGGTTTATATAGACACCGAGGGGATCTAGGGTTTACATAGAGTCGGTTACATAAGAAGGAATCTTCATAGTCGGTCGCCAAGCTTCCCTTCCACGCCAAGGAGAGTCCAATCCGGACATAGGTACAGTCTTCGTCCTTCATGTCTTCATAGCCCATTAGTCCGGCCTAATAGATAACAGGCCGGACGCCTAAGGACTCCTTAATCCAGGGCTCCCTCAGTAGCCCCTGAACTTGGCTTCAATGATGAGGAGTCCGGCACGCAGATTGTATTCGACATTGCAAGGCGGGTTCCCTTCTATCCAAACTTCAAGATAGTCTTTGGATGTGATGATAGTATCCAGACATGTCACACACCATACACTATCACAGAGAGAATATATTTTTTCACGAGTCTAATCCACTGACAGCTTTTACAATATTACATCACGTCTGTCCGGTCATAATTTCGAACCACTTTCATGTTTCGACGCCCCACATCCCGAGATGCGGTTGCCAATTGCACGTCTTGTCAAAGCAGAGATCGTGTCCCCTTATCGCGGGATTCTCATCAATGCGGGCATGGGTAACCCAAGTGTGTTGTTTATACAACCCTTGGGAATAGGTGAATCTTAAGGCGAGTGAGGAGGTGTTTAATATTCGTTGCCTTTATAAGGGGATAAGGGTTCCCTCTTCCTCTCTCACGCCCTCTCTCTGTCTCCCCCTTTCTAATCTCGAGCTCGAGCGCCCAAGTTCTCATCTCCTTTCCACTCAAGCAACCATGTCCGGATCCGGAGGTCAGGGCAAGTGGATGGTCTCCCGCGTCAAGGAGGAGAACATTACAGAGCTTCGGGCGGCCGGATACGTGGCGAAGGAGATCACTCACTGCCTGCCGACCGAGGGACAAATCGTCCCCACACCGAAGCCCACCTAGAGGGTAGTTTTCATCCCCCATTTCTTTCGCGGGCTAGGGTTTCCACTCCACCCTTTCGTCCACGGGCTGATGTATTATTACGGGATAGATTTCCATGATCTGTCCCCGAACTCCTTCGTCAACATCTCGGTGTTTATCGTCGTGTGTGAGGCTTTGCTCCGCATCCAACCCCACTTCGGGCTGTGGCTCAAAGTCTTCAACATGAAGCCGAAGGTGGTGGATGGCCAGCACATGGAGTGCAGAGGAGCCATGGTGAGCAAGCTGTCCAACGTCTCCTGGCCCAAAGGTACCTTTGTGCACACGGTAAAGGAGTGGTAGAAGCAGTGGTTCTATATCACAGAACCTCGCGGGACCACCTGGGCCGAAGCTGCCGAATTCCACTCCGGCGCTCCCATGCGACTCACCTCCTAGGTCGAGAAGAGTCCGGACTGGGGTTTACTTAACGAGCTGATAGCACTGCAAACGCGCGTTCAAAGCATGGTAACCAAGAAAGTCAAGCTCGTTGATGTGATCCAGGTGATGCTAGTTCACCGGATCCTTCCGTGCCAGCGCCGAAGCCGTCCCCTATGGGAGTACAACCCGAAGAAGGATCAGACCCTGGTGAGGCTCTTCAAGACTACTCACGAAGGCGCATGGAAATTGCTCTTTAAGGGCAACAAGAAACCGCCGACCATGGATTCAGACCGGGGTCATGATTGTAGACACCTCGCCAGCGAGGTATGTTATTTTTTGATGTATCCCCAACTTAATTGTTTCAAGGATGATGTCTGAGCTTGTCATTGCATTTCCAGTACTGGATGGAGAGGGCGAAGTGGATCCTATGTCCAGCTCCGCTGCCTGAAGAACCAGTCATCACGCGTCTAGCGAACATGCTGGTGCCGGCGCCTTATAAGGCGCCGGAGAAGAAGGCCAAGGGGGCCAAGAGTGGCCCCCGTCACAAGGGCACTTCGGACATGACGTCCGAAGACGACAAAGCTCATTCCTCTGCCCCTGAGGACAATGGCGAGGAAGAGGAGGATGAGTAGGAAAACAACCCTCCCCCTGAGGAGAGGAAGAAGAAGAGGGCAGCTTTGGCGCATCCGGAGGCGGAAACGCCCAAGAAGGGGAAGAGCATTCCAGCGGTCAACACCGCGTGGGACGTTGATAGCAGTCCGGAAAGACGCCCCCGCACTAAGCCCCAGGCCGCATCGTAAGTGACATGGCTCGCTCATGCGCGCATCCGGCCCTTTCTCTTCATTATCTTGACATAGTTAATTGTGTTTTTGTAGCCCGGCCCATGACCTTATCCAGCGATCCTCATCTGGAGGTTCGTTGGCTCCGTCGGAGATGGTGAGCATGTCGCCACTGCCTGCTTATTCCCCCGGGGCCAGGGACGACACCGAAGTGTTATCCCGGAGGACCGCTCCGAACCGGGGAGGAGTCTAGGACGCTGTCCGGGAGGCGCCACAAGGCGAGACCTCCACTGCCGGACACATGGGGGAGCCGACCCCCATGGAGACGGGCGAAGAGGGCTGCATCCAGTTCAGCCCTCAGCCGAATACGGTTTCGGAGACCCATATGGCTCCGGAGTCGGGCGAGCAGCCCCCTTTGAAGGAGGGGGTGCGTCGCTTCCACCGGTGGCCCCTGTCCATCCAGGGGCGCCCGATAACCCGATGGAGGCGCTTCGAGGCGCCTCCGTCGTGGACGAGCACCGTGTCCTTATGGGTGCGGTGATCGAGAAGATTTAGTCCGCCAAGAGTGGACTGAATGAAGCCTACAGCAACCTGTTGACAGGTTTCGAGGTAAGAAAGAGAAAAACCCCGTGTAGTAAGTAGCCCCTGAGACACTGTCCGGTGTTCGGCAAGAAGAACCGGACAAAGGATCAATCTTTTCTTATAGGAGACTAACATAATATGTATGAATGAGCAAGCGTTGTTGTTGGCCGCAACTTCACATGCTGCCGAAGCCTCTAAACTGAGGCAGAGGCTGGAGCGGACCGAGAACGAGCTCGGCGAGGTTAAGGTTCGGCTCCAGGAGAAGCAAGGTGAGTGACAACTTGTTGTGTGTTCAGAAAGGATAGGTGTTGCATATTGACCGTAATGTCGTAATATGTGTAGGAACCGCGACCGAGATCGATGCCCTAAGGAAGGCCCTGGGCGAGGCCGACGAGAAGGCTGTCCAGCAACAAGCCGCCCGTAAGAAGCTCAGGACCCGGGTCAAAGAAGTCCAACAGGAGCTCCAGGATGCGGTCAAGAAATGCAAAGCCTTGGAGCATGATGCGTCGATTCAGGGGACCGAACTCGCCAAGGCTCGTCAGAGCGCGGAGACCACACGGAATGAGGCCCAGGCCGCCCTCCAAGAGATCCAGGAGGCCAAGAAGATTACGGCGGGTAAGACATTTAAGATGCAAAGCTAGTATGCGGAGAAGCAGTACCTTTTACTAACCCGGGTTCGGAGTTCCCCAAGGGCTTTTGTGGATTTACCACGCAGTGTATCAGACGCCACAGAGTTCTATCGAGCTGAAGGAGGGGGTTCTACGGAGAAGCTATTCTGGTCGCAGTATGCGGCACCAGGGCATCCCGTGTCCTTCACCGATCAGCTGAAATAGGTGGTGGAGCTGCATAGGGTGGCCGAACTAGCCATTAAGGACTTGATAGTCCGGCTATGGCCAGCCGAAGCTATGCCAAGCAGCTACTTCGGACTCATGAGGCGGATGGTGAACGCCTGTCCTCGGCTGGAGGTCGTCAAGCGCTCGGCCTGCATTGAAGGCGCGCGCATGGCCTTCGCCCGTTGCAAGATGTGGTGAGCGAAGATGGACGCCGTCGAGGTGACCAGAGGGACACCAGAGGGAAACGAGCACCAGCGGTATTTTGCGGATGTCCTGGAGGGGTCTCGCCTTGCGGCAGCACAATGTTCGCAGGGCATTGTATTTGAATAAATGTATTCATGTTGGCTTTGCCTTGTATTGTGAGAACAAAGCCTGTTTTGTAATGTAATTTGGTTATGCTTTGAATTGTTTCCTCCTATGCGGCCGTGTTGTATGTAATCTGAGGGTTGCCAGTCGTCGACTTCTTCCCTCACGTAGGTAGTACGGAGGTGTTCGGGATTGAATCTAAACAATCTTGATCCAATTATATGGTCCTTGAAGGAGTTGTTTAGCGCAACGAACAAGGCAATCAGACTATATGGCTTAAACGCCCTCACTTAGCCATAGGAGTTTTATAACAAAGCATGGGTGCAGCCCCTAGTTCAAGCTATGGTGCTGTCAGCATGTGATCGGGAAGTGCCAATCTTTCACATAATGCGGAAAAAACCTCCAACGATTTGTAATCGTCGAACAGCTGACCGGCTCTCGCCGTATCATGACAGTCAGTTTTTGGCTTTCTGTACTGAGGCGCCTATCTGGTCAAGGCCAGGGCACAATCGCAGTAGTTCTCCCTTTACTACCCTAGCCGATTTAGGGAACATAAGGTAGCAAGCACAGGAGCCGGACAACCCAACTATTGAGCAAAGACATGATTCGAAGCCAATGCATATAATGCTAAATTCGGGGTGCCAAACTTATCTTTAAGGATTGTTTGGACTTTATTGCCGTATCGTGGGGCGATGGGGAGCCCCTGGCAAATATGAAACGTACCAGAGTGTACGGTTGCTAGAAAATAAGTAATTTAAAGGAAAACAGAAGGAGAACAGAGATAGGATCTGGGGCCCTTGAATTTGGATCATGAACTATTTCCATTATAGTTGGGTTAATGCATCCAAGCACATTAGTACAAACTAATGCAATAAGCAACCAGTTGTTTGACATGCCGCGACCAAAGGCGAGCTATGTGTGGGTCCTAAAAACGGATAGAGTGATCGTTTAGTTAGCCTCTAGGACTTCCCATGTACGCCTGTGCTCCGTGTCAATCCGGTGTGTTTATCCTTTGATAGGACCATTAATCAGGCCGTCGAAGGAGGCCCGCACAAGATAAACCTTAAAAAAGGGAAAATGAGATAGTAAAGTTATATGTGTGTGTGGGATCGGTCTAGCCGAACTGTATGTCCCGGGCTGGCTTGTGCCTCCATCGATGTCCATGGAATTTTGAGTGTGTAATTATGTACGCGTGGTACGAATGCCACCACTTCATCGGGACTGGGACGGAGGCCGAATTGCTAATCGAGCTCTTGACGAGTCGTGCTGTCCTGCTGCAATGTAGTCCGAAACCTCTTAATGATGTCCAGGGGCTCGACAGCCTTATTATGGTGCTGCTTGAGAAGGCCGCTTTGTACCTCTCCTTCTAGGGCGGCGGTGTGCTCCTATGTTCGGAGGAAGCGTTCAGTATTGCCATTGACTGTTATGACGCCACGCGGACCGGGCATCTTGAGCTTGAGATAAGCATAGTGTGGCACTGCGTTGAATCTAGCAAACGCGGTTCGTCCGAGCAGTGCGTGGTAGCCGCTGCGGAAGGGGATGCTATCGAAGATTAACTCCTCGCTTCGGAAGTTGTCCGGAGAACCGAAGAGCACCTCCAATGTGATTGAGCCCGTACAGCGGGCCTCTACGCCTGGTATGACTCCTTTAAAGGTAGTCTTTGTTGGTTTGATTCGTGAGGGATTAATACCCATTTTCCGCACTGTATCCTGATAGAGCAGGTTAAGGCTGCTGCCACCGTCCATTATGACTCGTGTTAGGTGGAATCCATCGATAATTGGGTCGAGGACTAGTGCGGCTGAACCGCCATGTCGGATACTAGTTGGGTGATCTCGACGATCGAAGGTGATCGGGTATGACGACCACGGATTGAATTTTGGGGCGGCTGGCTCTACCGCGTAGATGTCCCTAAGTGCTCGCTTACGCTCCCTTTTGGGGATGTGTGTAGCGTATATCATGTTCACCGTTTTGACTTGAGGGGGAAATTTCTTCTGCCCCCCGGTGTTCGGCTGCCGGGGCTCTTCGTTCTCGTCCTCACTTTGTGATCCCTTTTCCTTGTTTTCGGCATTTAACTTCCCAGCCTGTTTGAAAACCCAACAATCCATGTTGGTATGATTGTCTTGTTTATCTGGGGTACCATCTATCTGGCACGGACGATCGAGTATGCGATCCAAGCTGGATGGTCCCTCACTGTTCCTTTTGTAGGGCTTCTTTCGCTGGCCGGACTTGGAGCCGCTGAATCCGGCGTTAACGGTGGTGTCATCGGTGTTGTCGCCATTGCTTCGACGTTTGTGTCTATTGCGCCGGAGCTTGCCGGTGCTGTTCTTGGCCTCGGAGGGGCCTGTGTCGCTGGTTGTGCTTTTGCTACGAGCCAGCCAGCTCTCCTCACCCGTGCAAAAGCGGGTCATGAGTGTCGTAAGGGCTGCCATGGACTTCGGCTTTTCTTGGCCAAGCTGGCGTGCTAGCCATTCATCACAGATGTTGTGTTTAAAGGCCGCTACAGCTTCGACATCCAGACAGTCAACGATCTGGTTCTTTTTGGTTAGGAACCTAGTCCAGAATTTTCTGGCTGATTCTCCAGGTTGTTGAACTATGTGGCTTAAGTCATCGGCATCGGGTGGCCGGACATATGTACCTTGGAAGTTGTCAAGGAAGGCTTCTTCCAAGTTCTCCCAGCTGCCGATGGAATTTTCGGGCAGGCTATTTAGCCAGTGTCGAGCTAGCCCTTTGAGCTTTAGTGGGAGGTATTTGATGGCGTGGAGGTCGTCTCCACGGGCCATGTGGATGTGGAGAATAAAGTCCTCAATCCATACTGCGGGATCGGTTGTTCCGTCGTACGATTCAATATTGACGGGCTTGAACCCCTCAGGGAATTCGTGATCCAGCACCTCATCTGTGAAAGAGAGAGGATGTGCGGCGCCTCTATATCGGGCCACGTCACAGCGCACCTTCGATGAAGTCCGTCTGCAGTTATCGGCCCGGGTGTGACTAGGTTTGTCACGCCCGAATAGGTAGCCGTCATCCCGCGTGGGGAAGCGTCCTCGCGATCCATAGATTGATCTGGTGTGTCCTGCTCTACTGTCCAGCTCCTGCCGAAGGTCGTATGTATGGTCTCGAGCTGTTATGTCCCTGTTTATGCAAGGCGGTGGGGCAGGCTATTGTACGGCCTGAGTTGTCGTTTTATCCCGACCGCAAGGTGGTCGGTCTACCGCACTATCCAGACCACATGGTGGTCGGTCCGCATTGCGTGAGGGAGGTATGGGATCTGGTGCCTCCTCATCGAACCGAGGTAACAGTCTGCACTTTGGGTAACTCTTAGCTAGGCGCTCGAGGCCGTATTCCTCGGCTGCCAGGACGTCAGTCCACCTGTCAATGAGCAGGTCTTGATCAGCTTGGAGCTGTTGCTGCTTCTTCTTTAGGCTTCTTGCAATGGCTATTAGCTGGCGCTTGAAGCGCACCTGCTCGAAGGGTGCCTCAAGCACGATGAAGTCCTCATTGCCGAGGCTCTCATCATCCTCAGAGACTGGACGATAACTATCATCGTCCGGGTCATTGGGCATGGCCTGTTTATCAGGGTTATCTTGCCCTTTGTCTTGTTCCTCCTGTTCGGATGCAGCCCCGACAGGGTCTTCATTGTTTTCGGCGTCGCCCAGGGTACTATTTTCTCTGGTGCCAGTGTTGCCATCATTTGAGCAACGAGGCTTAGAGCAGCATTTAGGGCGCCGGCACTTGAACTGTGTCTCAGAAGGTTTATTCGCAACTGGTTTTGCTTTGTCATCGTTGCTAGCTTTTTTAGGTGTGTCGACCATGTACACATCGTACGAAGAGGTGGCCGTCCAACGTCCAGTGAACGACGGGTCTTGGCCTTGCTCCATGTCGGCATCGTCGTCCATACCATCGATGTCTTGGGAGCCGTAATTAAGCACGTCGGTTAAGTCATCGACGGTGGCTATGAAGTGGGTGGCGGGTGGGAAGCAAAATTCCCCGTTATCAGCCTCTAGTTTGAACCGAACATAGTCTGGCAGCGAGTCCTTCTCCATGGACAAGTTCTTTAAAGAGTTTAGCACATCACCCAAAGGTGAGTGCTGGAAGATGTCTACGGCGCTAAATTCGAAAACCGATAACCGATCCAACTCGGTGTCCGCAGGCGTACCCGGTCCAGGACTTATAGCCGGAGACGAGTCTGGAATTCCATTGACACAAATATTATGGTGTGCTGAGTCCGTGTACGGCTCCAACACCGTGGACTCTGTGGCCTCGGATGGCACGATCTGCTCCGGTTCTAAGTCCGTTGCAGCAACAAGGGCCATCTCCTGGGTGTGATCCGATGACAGATTTAAGTCATGTGTCCTCGGGGTGAGGGGGAGCGATCACTGCGGTCTCAAATCCATTGAAGATCAACTCTCAACGGATATCCGCAATGTATTTCAAGCTTCCAAATCTGACCTGGTGGCCAGGGGAGTAGCTATCGATCTGCTCCAGATGGCCAAGCGAGTTGGCCCGCAGTACGAAGTCGCTGAAGACGAAAATCTGTCTGGGGAGGAAGGTTTCTCCTTGGACATCGTCACTATAGACGATTGAAGGGGCCATCGAACCCTTTGTTGACGCCACAGTGGAACTCTCAATGAAAGCACCAATGTCGGTGTCAAAACCGGAAGATCTCGGGTAGGGGGTCCCGAACTATGCGTCTAGGATCGATGGTAACAGGAGACAGGGGACACAATGTTTACCCAGGTTCGTGCCCTCTCTATGGAGGTAATACCCTACGTCCTGCTTGATTGATATTTATGAATATGAGTGTTACATGAGTTGATCTACCATGAGATCGTAATGGCTAAACCCTAGAAGTCTAGCTAGCCTGTAAGACTATGCTAGTGAGTATATCCTTTCCGGACTAACCCCTTCGGTTTAGATAGACACCGAGGGGATCTAGGGTTTACATAGAGTCGGTTACATAAGAAGGAATCTTCATAGTCGGTCGCCAAGCTTGCCTTCCACGCTAAGGAGAGTCCAATCCGGACACAGGTACAGTCTTCGGCCTTCATGTCTTCACAACCCATCAGTCCGGCCCAATAGATAACAGGTCGGACGCCTGAGGACCCCTTAGTCCAGGACTCCCTCAAGTGGAGTGACATGATCTTGGCAAAGTTTTTAGGATGATGAGCCACTTGGGAGAGGAAATGAAGATGATTTCCCAGGTGACAAGGCCATAGAACCACTCCAAAAAGAAAAACAGAGCAAAAACCAATAATTCAAAAAGAAAAGAAAAGGGCCAAAAACCAGGCTGTTACAACTCTTACTCCCTTAAAGAAATCTCGTCCTCGAGATTTAGTTGCTCAGGGAACAAGTATGTCTTGAGGACACCATTTCCCACTCGGGTATCCTTTTTTCCTTTATTTATTGTTCCCCCAAGAATTTTATATGATTTGATTATCTTTGCTCGGGGGTGGTTTGCTTCACCTTTCCCCAAATTCTGATGGGTTTTTGGCTCACACACCAAATCCTTTTGCTAACGTTGATTCTTTCATATCTGTGGTGATATCCAATGAGTCCGAGCACAAACTTTTCTTTTGTCATGAAAACCTTAATACTTTTGTCATGGGGTTGCTTCAAATAAATGCGGGCCTTCTGGTTTCATTAAATGCTGAGAATTAATCATGGCCATCTTCTGACGGGATCTGACTGCTCATTAGTGGTACTGATTTTGATTTATTTCTTTGGCTCGAACATGAGATATGTACCAAAGATCTGACTGCCTTTTGTCAGGAGCAATATAATAGTGTATGGAGTTATAGCTGTGTCATACCTCAAATATTTACATCTTGAGACTAGCCGGACGGGGGCTACCGGACAAATGCTTTTCCTCACAGACTGACCATGTACTTGATTCGATTGGTGAGTATACCCGATTTGAGTTGATTGTTTGGCTTTTGATTTTCTTATTTTTTCGGTATACCCATTTGTATTTTCCCCACTACCCATTCCAAGCGGGTCAGCGGGATATGAAATCCTTGTAAAACAGAGTAGGCCGCTGAGAGTATGCCTTTGTGGGTCCATATGGAATTACGGCCTCCACTGATTTGGGTATCCGGACCTTGATGGTCATGCAAAAATCATCATACCTTTGCTGTCAGTCTCACCCTTTAATAGTCATGATTTTATTTGGCAAGATACCTTACTGAAATAACTTGGCCACACCTGTCCTTAATTCTTCGTATGACCATGGATGTGATTAGTGCAATATTTTTGACATTATTTCTTGTGCCTGTTTTTTGACCTGGGTCCGCACACATATGACATATACCCAGGGTTTGTAGTTGTATAGAGCTCATTGTTTAGGCCAACAATACAAGAAGGTGACAAGGTTTTAGGACATCTCCTTGGCAGTTGCGGGAATAATGACCTTGATGACCATTGTCAAGATTGTTGATTCTGTAATGTCATCTCTAGATCTAGTCGATCATTGTATTATATGAAATGTATCTCTGTGTATCTTCATTTGCATGATTCATGAGGCTATGGGATCCGTACTTTCCTTTAGGTATATCTGTTGGATCCTAGTCGTACCACATATGAGTGACCGATATGGTTGGGGATGCATGTCCACCATATACATAAGAAGAATATGCCATCGAACACTCGATCCTTGCGGTAGGCATATGTTTTGACTGCATTGAACCTCTGACGAAATTATTGCAAATCTGATCCTTGCACTGCAGAGAAAAGCCATTCGGGTAGCTTGCCGATGAAGGCTCGTTAGCTTCTGTTCGAAGCTTTTGCCTGGGCAGCATGCAGAAGGATCCTCGATAGCTTACACACGAGTCCGGTGTCAGATGATGAGCAACTCTTTATAGGGGGAAAATAGTGTAACACTGGGGCCCAAAAAAGAAAGAAGCAAAAGAAAACTCCACTGAACAAAAGCAGACAACAACAATCACTACACACTCAAACAAAGTCACATAGTACTGCTAGTCACACAATACGCACGCCTATTTAAGCACACAAATCTCGTGGGATCTCCGGTTCTATGATCTAGAATGCTGTGACGGTGTGCACGAGGATGAATAAATCTGTGGAAGAATTGGTGTAAACAACGCTACACCAATTGCTGGTTTAGTCAGGTACCAACCTAGACTATCTTGGAATCGAGGAAGTACTTGGTAATCATGTAGTGGGACGGGAATGTCGCGACCACATTATTATCAAGAGGACGGAAAAGATCCGTGCTCGTCCAAGAAATAGGGATAACAGGGAAACTGAGTCTGCTGGCATTGCCCTTTCTTGATGACTAAGACCATTAAGGGTTGCCAACACGACAAGAAAAAGGACGATCCGGGGTAGAAGCCTGCCTACCACCGAAACAAAATGGGGCTGAAGGAAGGAATTCGACGTGATACTTGAGCACCATTTTTGCAAACAGTGTCGGGATCACTTGGCATCACTCTGCTGGGACAGAAATGACACCAAACATCGAAGGACAAGCAAGAAAAGAAAACTGGAGAAATGTAAAGGCTGAGCTGTAGTGGATCCGAGCCGATGCCAGCTACACTCACCAGATAAACCGTTAGCAACAAATACTAAGGCTATATGCATGCTGTGCAATAAAAAAATGCAGCAACCAAATGCAATAAACAAGCCAAACTTTAAACTACCAATTTCCACTGATTTCTACCGCTCGCACTGACTAGGGCGTCCTACAGCCAGACCCGCTCTGATACCAAGCGCTGTGGCACCCCGGCTCAGAGGAACCGGAACGCCTCGTATTCCAGCCTAGAGATCGAGGAGAAATCTCTGGAATACGGCACTGCTTGACATAGAACAAATCAGCTCTTATTACAAGAATAATAATACAAGGGTTGATGTTACAAAGAAGCACATCAGCACGGCGACACTATGCCTGCGATACTACACTTGCTCTATTCTAGCAACGGAACAACTCGTAGCAGCGGAATACTTCTAGCAGCGGAACAACGATGAATGTGATGAACTCCACTCCACAGGGACTCTGGTTGGGACACGATCTAGCGCACACGCATGGGAACCTCGACAAGCAATCAAGCAATCATGGCATCACCTGCAATCTGGCACAACACGCTAGGTCAGTACATTGAATGTACATGCAAGCTCACAACAACCATAAACATCAAGGCAAGACAATAACATAGCATTAACATGTTAACTAATTAACAACTACCATGATGAAGCAACTACTAAACATGGTATGAAACTGATACAATACTGATAAATCACCATCTCAGATCTCCATAACCATATTTCTCTTGGCTAACCGGCCAAGCAGTATACCATCTCGATCACCTCGTGATCAAAACCAAACGGTGATCATTCATGGATCACAAATGGACCAACCTCGTGGTCTTGGATCGGGTTACCTTGTAACCAAACGGTGATCTTTCCGGCGATCACAACCATGACCAACACTTGGTCTCAAAAGGTGATCTTTCCAGCGATCACTACCTTGACCAACACTTGGTCCCCAACATCATCATCAACATCCTGCCAATCTGAAATGCTCAAAATATCAACATATAAATCACCTATAAGTCATTCCGTCATGTGAGTGTTGATCGAACGGTGTGACCTAGTACGAACCCATGCCCATGACCGAGGACGCGGCTATCGATAGTTTAAACAAACACACTCTGCAGAGGTAGCGCACTTTACCCACACCATGTAACCCATGGCCTTGCACTCCCATTCGGGTGGACCAACGGCGTTCCGACAAAACCGATCTACTGCCATGACACTCTCCCGGCCACTCCGACCAACACCCTCTTTGGGTTCAGTCCTAGGTGGCCCCGTGCCTACCAAAGGCACCAACGGCCACCGTCGTGGTAAAATGGCCACCATTGTGGCAAACAAAACGGTCCCAAACAGGGACAAAAGCGCGCAAAATCCAACTACGGGCACACAAGGCTTATGTCCGCCTACCTGATCTGGGTAGCGCGTGCCCATAACCTTCCCTCGTTGGAGGCACTGATGAGAGACACATCAATAGCATCGCATTAGGGCCTTCCCAAAAAGGCAAATGTGGTTGCAATGGAGAAATCCCAGTTCGGTGGCACCTGACTAACTTAATGACGAAATTTATCCCCAAAAATATAACTGTGATGACTGATACTCCGATATCAACTATCGAACTATAATCCAAGTCATAGCAAAATCCAACAAATAATCCAAAGCTTAATATCATCATATCAAAATACCCCGAGGACAGTATAACACTACTATCATGATGAATCCAAGAATGATAATACTACTACTCAAATATCAAGAACTAACTATCTAGCTATGATCCACATGCAAGCATCATCTCCATCATCATACTCCAAAACATAATATCAACTAGCATCATGATGAAACTAACACTAGCTACTAATAATCCAAAGGCAACATGATATCCAAAGTAATACTCCAAAATAATACCAGATACCATCATGAGAATAATCATAATAGCCACTAAGAATCCAAAGGCACATGTCATCAAAATAATCATCAAAACATAAGTCCTAGAACTCCAAGCAATATCATGGCAATATCAAGATCAAAACAATACTCCGAGAAATGGCATGAATAAATCATACATAGCTAATGCAATATTGTAAACAAGTTAAAATAAATAAACCATGTCACTGCATTGCAATCGTGCAAATGGATGGTGTCGCTCGCCTGGGGTGGAAGAAATCGCCGAGAAGAAGTGCGAGAAGCTCACGGAAAGAATCGCCGGAAATCTTTCTCTCCCGGAGTGGGCTGAATAATGGCTAGGGAATAATGGTCATTTTTAGAATGTCAAAACATGGTGAAAATGATTCCATTGGAACGGGCTCGACAGAACGAAGAAGTGGGCTTTGGAATCACCTGAATCAGAGTTGCGGGTGAAAAGATACAAGCAGAAGAAGATTAGGGACCAATCTGTAAGAAAAATATCTACAAATGGGTCCCTGGTTGGTTAAACAGAAGACGCCTTTCACTTGAATACGCTTTCCAGCAGGGAAATCGTATTCTTGGTCGAAGCATAGACAAAGTGCGCTTTCATTGACTAAAAGCGTATTACAGGAAAACACACATCCCCTTATCCATGTCAGCCCGCGGCTTGTGCGGCTAACGGGTGGGACCCGCGTTGACTCATCCCTCTCCTCCACTCCTTCTCCTTTCTCTCGACACCACGTGCAGAGCCGAGGAGAGCCGTCGGCGCTGCTGCTCGCCTGGCCAGCTCCGGCCATCTCCTGCCTCGCTCGACCTATGGACGAGCTCAGCAGGAGGAGTCGCACCCGGTGGTGCAAACCACAGGCTCCAGGGAGGACCAAGGTGAGAGGGAGCTGGGTCATGGCAGACAGGGTCTTCGAGCTTCGATGAACTCACGGCCAGATGCCACCGAAGAAGAGCGGGGAGCGCTGGGGTGGCTCTAGGGTACTAGGGGAGGGCAGTGGTGGTGGAGGAAGTGAGGAAGGGGCTTGGGCTCGATTGGATTCGAGTGGCTAGAGGCGGCGGCCATGGTGGCCGTGGGGAGGATGGAGAGCTCCTTGAGCTCAATTTGGAGGCTAGGCGGGGCTCTGGATGGTTGGTGAGGCGAGTGGTGAGGAGAGACGAGGTCGGGCAGGGCTTATATAGCCAGGGGAGGGGTGTGGCGCGCTGTCATCACCGCGGACGCGTGGCCAGCGCCACGGACGCGTGTGCACACACCCGAGCTCGGTGGTAGACGATGGAGGTGGAACAGGGGAGGTTCTCACGGGGAGGAGGAGGCCAAAGGAGCGCAGGGAGGAAGAAGACGGTGCGCGACGGCTTGCATTGGTGAGGAAAATGCCGGAGGGGGAGAGGGGTCCAGGGGAATGGTGATGACGAGAGGAAGACAATGGACACAGTCACGTGTGCGAAGGCGACGAGATGAGGAGGTGCCCCAGCACAAACGGCCACTGGACGCGGCCACTACACACAGAGCGCGTGCACTATGATGCCATTAACGCGGTCACCACATGCACTAGCATGTAGCGGGGGAGAGGGGCTTGAACATGTTGTCTAGTGCGTAGTTCATCCAGGGGAGGTTGCAACTGAGGGGGTATATCAGTGAAAAGTGCTCTGATTAAATGGTAATCCACCTCTAAAGTTTACTGCAGTAAACTTGGATGAGCACTGATGATCAACAAGAAGATTTAATATAGTTGCTTTGCAATTGCCAAATCTGGTCCAGAAATGAGATTTGGATGATGCAGTCACATGGTCAATCAACTTGAGCTCAAATTCGGCAAGGCATTATGATTTGGTCATAGTAAGAAGCTGTAAAAAATTTCATACCAATTGGATTCACCAAAATGATACTTCCTTCACAGCTATTCCATCTGTCTAGGAACTTGCAAAAATTCTAGAGAAATATTGGCTTTGAGAATTGATCCCAAAATTAGTGGAGAGATGTTTTATGGGTAGGAGAATGCTCTGGTAAATTTTCAGGCAAAATGAAGCAATATAAAATAAACTTGCTTCACAACCTGAAAATATTGACAGAATCAAAGATTTGATCTTGTGCTCACATAGATCAAGCGATGGAGCTGCAATTTGGAGGAGTGTTCTAATATGGGAACATGAAGTAGTGTGCAAAATTTCAGCTCATTGGGAAACTCCTAGCTCGTACTTCCTTCACAATGCCTTCTGTCTGACAGAAAGTTTGAAAAATTGTTGAGGAAGATTGACTAGGCAAATAAAGTTGAATTTTGGCATGAGGAAATGATTTGAACATAAGAGAATTCCCAAAAGATTTGGGAGCAATCAGGAAAGGATAGGTGGCACTTCCTTCACAAAGTGCCCCTTTGGACAGAAATGAAGAATAATTAGTGAGGAATTATTCTTGGGCTAGGACAGGAAAGTTTGGGCATATTTGAGCAATATATGACCCAAAGAAATTATGAGAATTATTTAGGAATTTTTGGATGGACAAAAACATGGGTTGCTTCACAACCTATAGCAGACAGGGTTATTCCTTTAATAGGAAAAGGAATATTCCTGAGAAAAGGAAATTTGGGTTTGGTCAAGCAGTGGAGTGACATGATCTTGGCAATGTTTTTAGGACGATGAGCCACTTGGGAGAGGAAATGAAGATGATTTCCCAGGTGACAAGGCCACAACACCACTCCAAAAAGAAAAATAGAGCAAAAACCAATAATTCAAAACGAAAAGAAAAGGGCCAAAAACCAGGCTGTTACAGAGTTACCTAGCCTTACCTGGCTGGAACATGTCCTGTGAAGCCCAACTAGCGGCCCAGCCCACCTGGCCAGCACCTCCTGTCGTCTTCCTCCTTGCCAGGAGGACGGGCGCGTGCCCGATGAGCGTGCACCGTCGTGCGGCCACCTCCACCCTTCCTGGCTGCTCTCTCGTCACCCTGGACCTTCCTCGCGACGCCATGCACCCCCTGGTCACCTCTCACTCTCTCTCGAGCTCATCCCCCTCCTCCGCTCTCTCTCCCTCTCATGCCCGAGTGCAGCACTCGCCGCCGCTCGTCGTTGTCACGACCACCGGCCCTCCCTCGCTTCCCCGACTGGTCCACGAGCTCCGCGACGTTGTCCTCGACCCCCTCATCGAGCCATGCCCCACCGAAAGCCCTGCAGCGTTGCCCCCGACCTCATCTTCAACCTCCGGCCACCGGAAACCTCGCCATGGATTTGCGAGCTCCAGACCGTCCCCGGCCTCGCCGTTGCCTCTGCTGGATTCGCCGTGAGCCCCTGTCCTTTTCCCCTCTCTCGCCGCGCTTGTCCGCGTCTTCTAACCACCGTGCCCATCGGAGCCGATAGCTCCTCGCCGCCGGTGATGTCGCCACCGCGGCTACGGTTGTGCAAGCACGCGTCCTAGCTCACTGCCGCACTCACTGCAATTCCGCGAGTCGAACACGATCATCCACGGCTTCTCCTGTGCCCCGCATCATCCACACTGCTGTTGGCCGAACACCGGCCGCCGCCAGGAGCTCGTTTCTGTCGGCGTCCTGGGAACGGGGGTCCCCAGACTTGCCTACCTGCGGCCCGCGGCGTGGCTCCACCGGCGGCCATGTACGGACCATCTTCACCAGCGAACACTCAAGACCCTCACGAGGGGCCAAGCCTCGCGAGGCGGACGATGCAAGATCTCCTCGGGGGCGGCCTCACCAGGCTGGCTCGCGAGGGGCGGAGATATCAAGGCAAGGGGCACCTCGCGAGGTCCCCGTGACGCAAGCCATGATGACCAAGGCCAGGCGGGCACCAGGCAGGCGCCAGCGCGCGCAGTGCCCTCGTTTCCTCTTTGGTGCTAAAGAGGCAAGCACATGTGCAGAGTCCCGAGGCGTCAAGAAAAGGTTCCCATATCGGTGCAACAAGACCAAGACCAGTAGGATGGCAGGACGGAGGTCCCCGTGGAGCCCTGGACGGCGTCACCACCAGAGCCTTTGGCACGTGAAGACCATCTTTTGTCAGGATATCTTATACTAGTTGTCCCTCTTCAGACTGGTCATTTTGGGATCCCTTCCCGCCTAATATTTGGGGAGAGGACCCGGGCCTCTATAAATAGAACTAGCCACCAACTTAGAAGGGGGATGATCCTCGACGGCATAAGCTCACCAAGCACAAGAACACCTCTCCTCAGGAGGCTGTTCTTCCCTTGTAACTGTTCGTCCTCAGCCCAAGAGGCAATCCACCACGCCACACTGGGTAGGGTATTACACCACATCGGTGGCCCGAACAAGTATAAATCTTGTGTCCCTTGTTCTGCGGGTTCAAGGCGCTAAGACTTGAGATTGCGGTGAGGGCGTGAGCTATAGGGGGAGAGATCTTCATGCGCACCCAAGTGTTCGAACCTCAAGGGTTTTGCCGGAACCCAAAATCCGACATTTGGCCTGCCAGGCAGGGGTGCACTGAAGCCTCTCTTCCATCAGCAGCCCCGCCAGCGCTCTGCAGTGCTAATGTCCGGCGACCTGAGGGCCGATGCCGATCGCTGGGCAGCCTGGCCAGCCCGGGCGGCGTTGTCTGCCCAAGAAGACCTCAACTCTACGCTCCAAGTAGCACGCCCACCGCCAAGCGCTGAGGGGCGTGGGTGGCGTGGTCCGGCGCCTTCCACCCTTACCCCGCGGCGCGCACGGGCCGCCACAAGGGCCTCAAGGTACGCCGCGGTGATGGCGCAACACTGCCTACGAGAACAAGTGAACACGAGGGCCGCACTCACAGTGGCGCGAGAACTGCTATGATGCCGACTGATGGAGGGCGGCCGGGATGCATTGCTGGAGCATGTGGCCGAGCTGTTGGATGCCACAGCCAGGGGTGCATCGCCTTTCTGCTCCTTGATTACGCCTCAAGTTGCGGCCGGGTTGCACGGTGGGCCTCGTCATGCCCGCGCGTCCTCAGGCGCACACGGAGGTTTCGTCGACAGATGCCGCCCTACTACCCTGGTGCGCCGGGACAGGAGGCATGTAGTGTGGGGCACCTCAGTGAGGTTTCTGGGGCGACGACTCTGGAGGCCTATGTGCCCCGCATGATGGACCAGGAGTACACACCGGAAGACGACCCCGGTTCGTTCCTCGAGCCGGGTTGGGAAGAGGAGACGCTGGAAGCTGAGGCCTTCAAAGAGCCGCCCAGGAGCCTCGCTGACCACGCCGGCGACATCAACTACAAGGTACCACTAATCTCTCAGGAGCAGGCTTACGCTAACCATGGGTCACAAGTGAATCAGGTCACAGCGGTGGACGATGGCCCTAGCACGGCAGCCCCCATCTCACCAGGGGAAGGACATTGGGGGCTGCGGGGGAGGAGCCGGGAGCAAGACCCCTCCCCGCATCGTTTGGAGCAAGGCATCGCCCAGAGGTAGGTCCTCTGCCCGGGAGGCATTGGCGATCCTTCCCCCCGACAGAGGGCCCGTGGTCACCAAGGGCGCCGCTAGCGTCCCCTTTGCCCCTTGGTATTGTCTTGGTTTCCGGACGCCCCAACGGTGGTCGAGGGCGGCGCAAGGTGGGGCCCTCGCCTGGCGATATGAATTAAGGCTCATGCCTATGAAGGTCTCCGCTCGTGACACTCTCACGTAATAATGAGTGGGGATATACACGCCCCGGAGTCTCCGGAGTGCCGGCCTCGGGCGTCGGGGGCTCCCGCCCACGTCCCAGTGGAAGCACCATGCTCCGCGCTGGCCGTCGACACTGTCCCCCAATGACTATGCTCACGGCCTGTGAAAGCACTTAGCTCCACGCTGGTGGGAATACTCGAAGACAAGAAGACTAGCTAAGTGTCGGACGCGGCCATTTGCTTTCGACCTCTTTTCTGTAGCTCAGACTTGCAGCTTTTGGTGTTGAATTTGATGTTGCATTTTCATTAGAAATCGCAGGGGGCATCCTTTCTTGTTCGTGTTGGTTTCTTGAGTTTCTGGATTCGTGTTTTGTTTGATATTTACGACCGCTATTTCCCCCCCTTTCGAAAACATCGCCAGCGGGGGCTAGCAGCGGCACACGCGCACTACGCGCGCGTCTCGCCATTACTGGCGCTCGCTCCTTGCGAGGCCCTCTCGGGTGGACTGGCGGACCTCTCAGGAAACCAAAACCTCGCGGGCTCGTGAGGGGCTCCTCTCAGTAGGAAGCATGTCCACAACCGCCAAACCAGTTTGAAGCCCGGCTAAAGCAAAGTAAGTTACAGCATCAAGCCCACAAGGGGAGTCGTGAGCACTCAAAGGCACACTTTAAGCCTAGCCTAAGGAATGAAGTGGTAGTCTATTTACATGAGGGGCTCCTCCTCTTCAAAATGCTCTTACACCGTGAGGGGCCGTACCCAAGCTTTTTGCGTGCAGGTTCAAAATACAGGAGCAAGGGCTCAGCCGGACATATCGCTCGCCTCGTCCCCCGAATCACCCCCGGACAGGCTGCTGGCGCCGTTGCTGTCGCTGTCTCCATCGCCGTTAGCCCCGCCGCCATCAGCTGGACCACCATCAGCCACGCCGCCGTCAACCACGTCACCCTCATCCGCCGCGACCACCACCGCGTCATCAACAGAAGCAAAGGCCCTAAGCAAAGCGCGAGGTGGCCTCGGACGACCATGGGCACTGGGGTAATGGCTGCCGCAAAAAAAGTCAGGATTGGTGTTCAGGAGATGGCTGAAGACGCGGGAGAATGCGCGCCCGAGAAGGCCTCGTCTCTTTCGTCCACGAGCTCGCGAGCCCTCTCAGCATGGCTCTCCAGGCGCATCACCACATCAGCGAAGAAGCGAAGATGGCTGGCGTAATCCTAGGCCTGGGGATGGGGGGCGTGCTCATCGCAGATGGTACGGAGCGCTCGGTTGGCCTTCATCCGGAGGTCCCGAAGCTTGGGAGCGTGCTCGCGCAGCAGCGTCTGCCGGCGAAGTGCCTCCTCCCTGCTCTGCTGCGCGAAGGACTCGGCGCTGGCAACTCATTGTTGAAGAGATAGCAGCTCGGCACGGGAGGAAGCCGCTCGGCCTGCAACAAGTTCAGGGAAACTACGGCGGCTTTCTCGCGCTGTTCCGCCTCATCTAGCCCTTACCTAAGGGCGACGGTCCTGCCCACACCTTCGGCTTCCACGAGCTTCAGCTTCAGGTCGTACCGGCCGGCAAGATCCGTGCGAGCCTCGGCCACCCTGCGGTCGACCTCCTCCTGGGCCCTGGCCTCGCGCGCGCTGACAATGTCCTCTACTTGGGCGACTTGCCGCTCCCTCGTCTCCAACCGCTCGAGCTCAAGGCTGCGCTTCGTGGCCTCCAGCAGCAGCGCTTCCTCGCGCGTCAAGATCTCCTCCTCGTCGTATGGGGCACCTTTCATCGACGCCAGGGTGACTCTGCGCGCCTCCACCTGCTGCTCCAGGGAGGCGTTCAAAGCCTAGAGCTCCCGCCTGCGCTCCTCGGCGGCTGCGCGGTGGTTGTCCGCCTCCCTGGCCTCCTCCAAGGCCCGGGCGCTGGCCTCTCGCGAGGTTGCCAGAGATGCCTCGGCCTCTGCATTGGCATGCTCGTGCTGGAGGCGCCCGAGGTTGATAGCCTCCTTTAGGCGACACCACTCCTCCACCAGCCGGAGGCCTTCGGCTTCGAGGCGAGCGTCGACATCCGCGAGTTCTCTGCTGAGTCGGCTCATCGCGCCCATTGCCTCCTGAAAGATCTCATGGTGGATGACACTCCGCCCGTACGCAAGCTTAAGCGCACAACCAGGTCCCTCCCCCGCAGCGGGGGTGGCCGATGGGATCCAAAGTGGCTCGCGCCCCTCCAGCAGGGGGCTGGGGGCTGGCGCCTCCCGGCTCGCTGTCCGGGCTTCAGCAGGAGCCCGGATGGCTTGAGGCCCGCTGCTCGAAGAAGAAGCTAGGATCGAAGTCACCCAGCCACCATCCATAACCAGAGGAGGAGCCCTTGGCACACTTGCCGCGCTCCATGCGAGGCCACGAAGGAGAGACAGCGAAGGCGCGGGCTCAAGGCGCCAAGCTAACTTGTTTGCCTCTCCAGTCAACCTCGCGCCGGGTGCGACATGCTGGCTTGGGGCACTCAAGGCCAGCGGGGAGTCTGAGGCAGGAGAAGGTTGCTTCCCGGGAGACTTCGCCGCCTTAGCTGAAGGGACCATAAGGAGCCATAGTCAGGAGGAGGAGCAGTACTCAAGAAATTACAAAGATAAGGTACTCACTCGTCTATGGCGATATACTTCCTCTGCTTCAACGCCCGGAAGGCATCACTGCTGCAGCTTGGGGACCCTCTCCTCTTGCGGAGCGCATCGAAGTCCAGACGGAGCTGGCCGAAGCGTTGGACGTGGCAACCAGCAGGCCACGGTTGGTGAGGCTCCCGAGGAGACGACCTCGGGAGTGCTGGGGTGAGGATAGCCCCCGGGCACAGCCTCATGGTGGCCTGCCAAGACCTCGGGAGGTTCAACCTCAGGAGCAATGGATTGCGTCACCCCCTCAGCTGTCACTCCTAGGCAAGAGTCACAGGCTCCCAAGGATGGCACATGGGGAGCCTCGAGCGGTGCCGACGCCTCAGCACCCAGGCCTCCCGCCTCTAGCGGAGTTCGTCCCCCTGCATCCACTCTTGGGGCAAGCTTGGCACTGGCGGCAGGGAGGGGAGCCACGGAGACAGGGTTCTCGCAGTGCCCTTCAAGGACAACTGGACGCAACCCCCATTCATCGAAGGGGGGCATCTGCCCTGCGAACTCCACCCTGTTTGAGCAGCAATACAAGAGACAGCCCTCCTGCGGCATGTTAGCTGGCGAGGGGTCGCCCGTCAAGACCTCAAGCACCGTCTTTGTGCCTCGAGCAGAAGCCCCGCTTCCTGAAGCCTCATGCAATCCTGGCTGCCGGATAGGGCCCACATCGGCCGGGAATGGCGCTGGAGAGGGGCGACGCGGCGTCGGAGGAACTCCTTCATCACCATGGGTGCAGTCACGCCAAGATCTTTCAGCCTCTTCAACCGGAGCCAGACAAAGGCAAGGCGGGGGTCCGCGAGCTTCTCATGGCCCCAGCCGGAGCTGGGGATGGCGGGCGCCGAAGGGGGCGAGAGCAAGGGGCTAAGCACACCGACGTCCACATACACCCACCATTCCCCGAGCCAACCGTCGTAACCATGGCCTGGAAACTCAAGCATCCCGACCACTGCCGAGGGCTAGTCAGGTGCAGCGAGAAGAAATGGCGCGGTAGGGCCACGGAAGGGGGAATGCCCACCATGGCCTCGCAGATGAAAGCGAAGATGGCAAGAAGGGAGACTAATTGGGGATCTAGGTGCAACATATGGATCTGGTAGTGGGAGAGCACGGCGTTGAAGAAGGTAGAAAAAGGAGGAACCAGGCCAGCCCATAGGGCGTCGATGAGGAATGGAACCTCGGTGGCTGTCCTGTCGACGGAGGTGCACGATGCGGGCCAGGCCGCTGTCCTCCCCCATTCATTGAAGTCAGCAGCGAGCATAGGGCGGACCTTGCCCATGGCTTCCTGGTTAAGCACCAGTGACTAGCCAACGACGGATTCAACGGTCGGGGGCGGCCCGGCTGAAGACCGAGGCTTCTTCTTTCCATTCTCCGTTTGCCGGGGCGCAATGGTAGCGAGGAGGGCCGAGCTCGGGGTAGATTGGAAGAGGAGGTTATTTTTTCAGAAAGGCCGGAGAGTTGGAGGGGCGCGTCACCAGCAATGGGGGGATAACTGTGTAAGTCCGGGTGGCCGCCTAGCTAGGCGGATATCAAGGCTGTGTGGGGAAGCGAAGACGCCCACGTCCAATCAACCGCCCTGTGTCAACCGAGGCCGCAGGCTGTTGGGGCCCGTGGCACTCTGCACTTGCCCCTTGGCTTCGCCTCGAAGCCAAGCCAAAGTGCGCCTTGGGCCGGGGGCTACTGTCGGCGTCCTAGGAACGGGGGTCCCCAGACTTGCCTGCCTACAGCCCATGGCGTGGCTCCACCGGTGGCCTTGTACGGCCCATCTACACCAGCAAACACTCAAGACCCTCCTGAGGGGCCAAGCCTCGCAAGGCAGACAACGCAAGACCTCCTCGGGGGCGTCCTCACGAGGCTAGCCCACGAGGGGCCGAGAGATCAAGGCAAGGGGCACCTCGTGAGGTCCCCGTGACGCAAGCCATGTTGACCAAGGCCAGGCGCGCACCAGGCAAGCGCCAACGCACGCAGTGTCCTCATTTCCTCTTTGATGCTAAAGAGGCAAGTGCAGGCACAGAGTCCCGAGGCGTCAAGCAAAGGTTTCCACATCGGTGCAACAAGACCAAGACTAGCAGGACGGCAGGACGGAGGTCACCGTGGAGCCTAGGACGGCATCACCACCAGAGCCTTTGGCAGGCGAGGACCATCTTTTCTCAGGATAGCTTGTACTAGCTGCGCCCCTTCAAACTGGCAGTTGTGGGATCCCTTCCCGCCTAATATTTGGGGAGAGGACCCGGGCCTCTATAAATAGAACTAGCCACCACCTTAGAAGGGGGACGATCCTCGATGGCATCAGCTCACCATGTTCAAGAACACCTCTCCTCAGGAGGCTGTTCTTCCCTTGTAATTGTTCGTCCTCAGCCCAAGAAGCAATCCACCACACCACACTTGAGTAGGGTATTACACCACATAGGTGGCCCGAACCAGTATAAATCTTGTGTACCTTGTTCTGCGGGTTCGAGGCGCTAAGACTTGAGATTCCAGTGAGGGCGTGAGCTATAGGGGGAGAGATCTTCGTGTGCGCCCCAGTGTTCAAACCTCAAGGGTTTTGCCGGAACCCGAAATCTGACAGTTTCTGGCAAGCGTTCGTCAGTAGCACGCAGAGCCCCTCCGCCACTCTTTTGGTCGCCAGAGGGCGAAACTCGACGGCCTCTGCCGTCTTTGGCTCCGCCGGCGACGAGCCGCGTGTCAACTCCGGCGAGTTGACCTAGGTTTGACCATAGTTGACCCCCTGGTTTACTAACATGTGGGCCAAGCCCCTGTTTAGTTAAGTGTTAGATTAATTAGTGTTAATTAACTTAGTTAATTAGTTGAGCTGCTGACATGTGGGCCCAGCCCTGCTGATATTTTGTTAGGGTTAGTTTAGCGCTAATTAACTCAGTTAACCAAGTGAGTCACTGACTAGTGGGCCCCACTGGTCAAGTTTGACCTGGACGGCCCTGTTGACCCGCTGACGTCACCTTACGCAGTTAATCATTTTCTGGCTTTAAACTAATCCAGGAAATGCCAGAAAATGGTTTAAACTTCTAAAATTCATAGAAATTAATCTGTAACTCCAAATGCAAAGATTTATATATGAAAAATGATCAGAAAAATCCATTCTATCCATCTTTACTGGTTTCATGCATGTTTAAACAACTTAACCTTGATTTTTAGTTCAAAACATGATAAAGCACTATTTAAGTTCATAATTTGAGTTTGGGGTTGAACCTTTGGTTCAAAATGACTCAAACCCATCTCGTTGTAGTTGCATTAGCCCAATACACTCATTTTGCCTTGTCATGGTCATGCATCATATTGTGCATTGCATTGATTGTGTTTCCTTCTCAGTTGCCGGTATTTGTTCCCTCTCGATAGATGTGGTTCCGACGATGAGATCGATGACACCGGTGAAGACCTATACTATCTTCAGAAGTGCCAGGCAAGCAAAACCCCCTTGTTCATTCCGATACAATCCCACTCTCTCGCTCCTGCTCTCTTTTACTGCATTAGGACAACAACGATTCATCTATTACTTGCTGCGGTAGTTGAACCCCTTTTCCTATGCATGACCTGTCATTGCCACAGTAAATAGATGAAACCCACTAGTATGAGTAGGAGTTGTTTGAGCCCTGATGTGCCTACTCATTCATACTTTTTTGTCATGCCTGCTACTGCTTAGAGTTGAGTCAGGTCTGATTCATTGAGGATGAATTGGAATGGTGATGAACATGTTCTACTGTGTGTGAGCTAAGTGTGTGAACATGATTTGGTTAAGGTTGCGGTGAGAGGCCATGTAGGAGTACATGGTGGGTTGTCTCATCGAAACCGTCCTCAGGAATTGAGTTCTGTGTTTGTGATCCATGAACAGCTACTACCACGCGTTAGGCCCGAAACCTATGGACCCTCTCGACTTATTAACCGCCCCTGTCCTCTGTCCGGGAGTTGCAAGTAGTTTCTGGTGTTTGTAGTATGCTGGAGGCCGTGTGCAGCGCTGACCCGAGGGGTGGGATGTGATGCGGTAGGCACGTGGCCCGGTGTACCGAGTCACTCGTTTGGTGACCCGGGAACCCTGTACACATCGTTCGGGGCCGTATGTGGAAACCTCGGCCGGACTCCCTACGGATGGAACCTGAATAGGCGATAAACCTGGACTAGGGACTTGTGTGGTTAGTCAGGTCATGGCCGACACCCTCGCTGGGCTTCTGCTTGAAGGTTGTTGAGTACATGTCGTGTAAATGGCGATAAGTGGTGAGAGCATGTGTGAAGAAGTACACCCCTGCAGGGTTAACATCATCTATTTGAATAGCCGCGTCCGCGGTAAAGGACTTCTGTGTTTCCTATACAATTCATAGACAAGTGAAAGTGGATACTCTAAAATGCGCAAGATAAGTGTGAGTGCTATGGATGGCGTTCTCATAGGTAGACGGGAGCGGCTCCATAGTGGTGTATTGATTGGTGAATATGTGGACTCGTGTGTGCCACCTCGAAAGAGTTACTTGCAGTCGTAGTTTAGGATAGCCACCGAGTCAAAGCTAGCTTGCTGCAGTTAAACTCCACCACCCTCATGTTTGCTTAATTTATGTTTTGCAGAGAGACTTCAGTCTCGCTAGTAGTTCTGAGTGGACTTTGACGTTTAGCTTGTTACCTCAACTATGATCTTGTGCCCTCGACAGGGTCTTGTAGATAGTCAGGCTTCTCAGTCTTTTTCATTTATAGTTGTCTGTGCTCAGACAAGTTAAGATTCCGCATGGGCTTGTTGCTTGTATGACTTGAATACAGGGTCATCAGACCCATGTTTGTAATATCTGACTGTTCAGAGCCTAATGAATAAATACTTTGAGTCATAGAGTTTTGTTGTGGTGCCATGTTGTATTTGCACATATCGAGCATATTGTGTGTATGTTATTGAAATGCTTGGTATGTGTGGGATCCGACAACCTAGTTGTTTATTCTTGGTAGCCTCTCTTATGGGGAAATGTCTCCTAGTGCTTCCACTGAGCCATGGTAGCTTTTTACTGCTCGGGAACACTTAGGCTGGCCGGCTATCCTTCTTCATTCCTGTGTCTGTCCCTTCAGGGAAATGTCACGCGTTGTTCCTTTAAGTCCTTGTAGCTTGCTACAACTTGGGTTCATACATTGATGACCGACACGTTCGTTGCTGGGTCATGTATGCATGTCCCTGTAAGTTAGTGCCACTTTGGGTTTACGACTAGTCATGTCGGCCCAGGTTCTCTGTCATATGGATGCTAGCGACACTATCATATACGTGAGCCAAAAGGCGCAAATGGTCCCGGGCCAGGTAAGGTGGCACCCGTGGGAATACCGTGCATGAGGCTGCGAAGTGATATGATGTGTTACATGCTAGATCAGTGTGACTTAGGATCGGGGTCCTGACACGAATGAACTCCAAAAGAATGGATTAAACAATTGGATGAAACAAGAATAAGAATTATGTTATGCGTATCCTTCATCAATTTGAATTGATGACAAGCAACGGATTTGGCATGTTACTTATTCTCGTTGAAAGGATTAAGAGAGATATAGCGCAAACTTGAATGGGGTCTTTAGCGAACCACCGATAGGAATTGAAAATGAATGTAGGAGAGGGACGAATCACCGGGAAGAATTAGTAAAAGAATGAATATACTTGAGGGAATTTAGATACAAGAGAACGAAGAGAACACGAACTGACTAGAGAATACTTCAACGATGCACCGGTAAGATTTGGAGAACGAGAGCTGAAAGCTGAGAATGAATAATTCTGAGATGATGGGATCCAGAGAATCGAACTGAAAAGACTCCTGAATTGCTCCGGATGGGTCGAAAGAATTCTCACAATCAAAAAACAATTATGAGAGGATGACGGCAAGCTAGAACCATGAATCTTCAAGAGGAACGGATATGATTTGGAGGACACTCTTCTTCGGTCTTCAACATTAAGAATGACGATGAGAAACACCACCATGAATTGTTGAGGCACTCCGGATGAAGAATAGAAAGGTTGAACCAACGATGAAAAGAATTTGAAAGCAATCTTGGAAAGGCATCTAGCTGATGAAAATTCATTCTTACGTCAAACTTTGAAAAGATTTTAGCATAGCTCCAAAAAAATTAGAGGAGTCAGGTAAGATCCTTGAAAAAGACCTGTGGGTTAGGGCCCACTCAAAAGAAAACACCGTTGAACAATTTATAAAAGAGAGATTGCATCGGTTGAATTAAATGGCTTGAATGAGATAACATCCTCAAAATAGCCTTGAATGGAATAATAATGGAAACATGAATCTTCTGAGATATCTTCAGCACTCCGGATACAAGTATCGCAATGTTAATGATCAAGAGATGCTTGGATAGGAATTCCCAACACAAGAAAGCATTTGAAACGAGGAAAGGGATATGATCAATACCAAAAGCTTGAATTGAATCCACCAGAGAAGAAAAGAGAACGAAGAATGGTAAACTTGAAGCTTCCTTTGTATCTTCATGACAATCACCGGATAAGAACATTGACGGAAAGGAATGGAGAGACTTCCCATCAATAAAATGATACTTGATTAAGAAATCCGAGTCCTTGAAGAACAGGGGTGGGAGGGCGGGAAAACAAAGGCAACTTGGGGACGGATGAAACAAACACTGTTGAGAAAACTTAGAATTGAGCTTGCGGATGCTGAAATGATCTGATCCACTTGAAGAGAAGCACGCCGGTTGGAAAAGAATTAACATGACAATCTTGATGATCAAGAAGTATTAGTATTCACATAGAAATATGAGAACACCGCTTAGGAAAGGTATGTAATCAACACTTGACATTGAAGCAACTCGAATACCATAACTCAAAACAAAACAAAGGATTTGGCTTGCGGAATAAGCCGGAACAAACATATGATAGACCCCATATCGTCTCAAGTGTCTGTTGGAAAGATATCCTACGTGATACTTGAATTTCCACCTAAAAACTCTCGAAACTTTTTGGTTATGCAATCTGGTGTTGGGGATACAGGGAGGCACAAATATATCACACAACTAACAAGCCCTACGCTCCAACTATATCCATCCGTCAACACATAACCAAGAAAACCTCGGAAATCGTGTACCTCAGACCTTTGAAGACATCCGATATAATAGCTGTGGCAATACATCTGATCGCTCTCCCCAGTACTGGGTGTCGTCAAACTACTCTCACCACAAAGAGTATAGAAGCGTTTTCGATGTCGGCGAACTCTGGTATTCCGGAACTGAAATGATAAGCACTGTGACAAAAACACCTTGGAGCTCAACTCCCTGGGACACTGCCACAACCCCTAAATGTCAGGAGGCACCAAGAAAGAATCCCCGTCACAATGATATCGCAACGATCCACCAATACCGCGTGATCCTAAAATTTTTTTGAGTGAAAAAGGATAGAAGAGTGGAAAAACACCTACGTCAAGAGTCCTCACCAGAGCAATGATGGGTATAAGGAGTAAAAAGAATTTCTACTCTCCGATATATAACTAGACTCAAAATAGTTTTTTGCTTCTAGACTCAACAACGGCAGCAGTTCGATCAATCAAGGGGGCTCCTAAGATCAGTAAGGCTCTGATACCAACTTGTAGCGCCCAAGATGCGATTCTATCCCAATCATGTGATGAATTCATGATTGGGGCACAACCACATTTTGAGCGCATAGCAAGGTGGATATCATTACAGCAAACCATGTACTGAATAGATGAGAATACAAGATAAAGGCTTACACTCGCCACAAGTTAAGTCATTCATACAACAGTTCATCAATACATAACAATCATCATACAGAAGAGAAGGATCCGACTATGGATGAAATCAAACAAGAAAGAAGAACGACATCCACCCTGCTAACCCCAGGTTCCCTGACCCGCAACCTATCCCTTGATCAAAGAAGGAGAACTCCAAACAAGCAAGCATCGCACTCGCGTCAGACCATAGCATTATCTGCACCTGCAACTGTTGTTGTAGTAATCTGTGACGACGAGGACTCAGCAATCCCATTACCATGGGTATCAAGACTAGCAAAGCATAATGGGTATGGAATGGATAAGTGGTGGGGTTGCAGCAAGCGGCTAAGCATTATATGGTGGCTAACTTACGAAGACAAGAATAAGAAGAGAAACTGCGCAAACAGTCGTAAACTAGTAATGATCAAGAAGTGATCCTGAACTTCTTACGTTCAAACGTAACCCCACCGTGTTCTCTTCTCGAACTTCCCTGAAAAGAGAGAGTCACGGTTACGCACGCGGTTGGTGTACTGTAATTGAGTTTACTTCAAGTTCATTACAACCGGATATTAACAAATTCCCATCTGCCACATAATCGCGGGCACGGCTCTTGAAAGTTTAAACCCTACAGGGGTGTCCCAACTTAGCCCATGAGAAGCTCACGATCCGCGGAGACAAACCTCCATCACGGGACCCTCCGATCAGACTCAGAATCCCGGTGCACAAGACATTTCGACAATGGTAAAACTAATCTAGCAAGACCTCCTGGCGTGCCGACACCCTGATAGTAGCCGCGCATATCTCGTGTCAAGCCACGCCCGGATGGGTCAACCTACAAGTATATACCAAATACCTCGGGTTTCCCCAAGGCGGCACCGCAGTCTGCCCGTTTGGGACCAACACCATCAACACTGGCCCCCTGTATTAGGTTGAATAACGAACCTCGGGCATCGCTAACTCCCTATGCGTCAAGTTTATTATCATGTTATGTTATTATGTTGAGCAAAAGGTAAAACCAATGTTGGGCCTTGCTGGAAGAGTTTTATTCAAAGCGAACTATCAAGAGGGGCCCATAAACCTTCATCGTGTTCGGGACGCAAAATCAAGGGAAATAACACCGGTATGGCGGAAACTAGGGCGACAAGAGTGAAACAAAATGACAAGCAAAAGGCTAAGCCTTCCACCCTTTACCAAGTATATGGATGAATTAATTAAGTAAGAGATATTGTGATATCCCATGATATCCATGTCCCAACATGGAACAACCTGCAACTGCATCTGCAACTAGTAGCACTATAAGAGGGGCTGAGCAAAGCGGTAACATAGCCAAACAATGGTTTGCTGGGATGGTGGGAAAAGGTTAGAGGATGTTTCATGGCATATTGGGAGGCTTGATAAACAAGTGGTAGGTAGCGCAACATAGAGGTAGCATCGAGACAACTAGCATAACAAAGATAGTAGTGGTATCCAGAGTAACGGTCATCTTGCCTGAAATCCCGCTAGGAAGAAGACCGAATCTATGAAGAAGTGAACATGCATAGTCAAACAAATCCTCACAATCGCAACGATACCAGACTATCAAGAAGACGCACAACCGAAAAGAAGGAAACAACATAGTAAACAACCATCACATAAACATGACATGATGCACAACCAAGTATGATGCATATCCGGTTTAAATAGGCATGGCATGGCAAAGTGTAACAAACAATACTACAAATTAAGTGGAGCTCAATATGCAACGAGTTGCATATTGTAGAAACCCCACATTTAATTATTTAGTTATCTCCTGTTTATGTACCCAACAATATTAAATGTTGTTAAACATGGAAAGAGGTGAAGCATAATTAAACTAACTACTTAGGCAAGTTTAAATGAGGCCAGAAACATCAAACAACAACTCCGGTAAATCCTCACATGTTATTTAGCAGTTTTTGAAGCGATCAATAATTTTAAACATTTTAAATGTTGTTATCATGATGCAGATGACATATGCAGGTTATATGCAATTGTATGAAGATGTTGGCATGTGCATGTTATGAAGCATTTGTCACCATGGCAGAACGAAAGGGGTGCCACGGCAACTGCAACGGACATGGTGCCATAGCAACATATCCGTTGATCCGAAAACTCATTGAGATACCTATGCAAAAGAGCAAGTGTGCGGAACATGCAGGACTGACAGAGTGATCCCGGTAACCGGGTTCCCACGGGTCGACGCATGGCAAACGGGGAGGACCAAGAAATGACAACTCGGACCCGGTGCAAACATGAGCATCTCATACAACACACATGCATTCGTCTACGGGCATCGTCTCGGTGGTACACCTTCGAAGCGTGCATTCCGTACGGTTCGAATTCGATGGGAGAAGTAGTCGTTCTCACAACGGTAGTGGAAGTAGTCGTTCACGGGGCGTCGTGGGAAGTAGTGGTACTATCGGTCCTCAGCGACGGTAGTCCTACATGGTTCATAGACGTTCGAGTCATCCGTAGAGGTACTTGTCGCATCGCCGGGCGTAGTCGACTTTGGTGTATTCATGCGTAGGGGTACTTGACAAAATCCACGGGAACAATAGTGGTGCATGGTGTTCGTTTGTAGTCTGACTTCGCAAATCCAAAACGGTAGTCGGTGGTGGAACTTGGCGCTGTTGTGGGGAAGTGGTCGTTCGGGCGCCGTACGTCGTGGTACTTGGCAAAAAGAAATCACAGAGGCGGGGTCTTGGCGATACATCGATCATAGAGGTACTTGGCGACATCCTCAATGATGGTACTTGGCGATATTCCTGGTACGGTAGTCGTTCGACTTCGTCACCGGCAAGAGCAAGCGAAGGAGCATGAAGACAACAGGCAGCAGGGTTGTCTAGGAGGTGCACGAGAATAACGGAGTTCGGGAAAGTAGGAGGCGGATCCAGGCGAAGGTGGTTGGGACATGGTCGAAGGAGTGGTGGATACGGTCAGGCGGCGCCGGATCCGAGTAGGGCAGGCGGCGGTGGAGGCAAGAAGGCGCGACCTGCTGCAAGGTCAGGGACGCGAGCATCCATTGCATCAGGCTATGAGGCGACGAGGAGGAGGCGGGTCGATGCGGGGGTCAGAGGCAAGGCAGAGGCGCGAGGGGCGCCGGAGGATGGCCGGGGTGCACGGAGCGGCGACGTCGTGAGAGAGGCCGGTGGTGCCATGGCTGCCTAACGGGGCGTTGGCTCTCCTGGACGAGGAGGAGGCCGTGGAGGAGATCGGGTGCCATGCAGTGCGCGGACATGGAGGAGATGGAGGACGCGGTGGTGACAGGAGGAAGAACGGGCGAGGAGGCACATGCGAGGTAGGGGGACGACAAGGGCAGGACCGGGCAGCGAGGTCTGACGACCCGGCGACGGGGCGCGCTGGCGATGATGGGGCTCGGGCACAGGGGCTCCTGCGTGCATGGGTGGTGGCGGCGGAAGTGAATGAGGAGGAGGGGTTTGAGGAGAAGGGTTGCATGTGGGGATCGGCTAGGGTTAAGGGCGCCGTTGCTGGGCCTTGGGCCGTGAAGCAGATGGGCCGACGCGGTAGTTGGGAGGCCCAGCTGGGCTTTCTTCTCTCTCTTTCTCCCTTCTTCAAATCTCTTCCAAAAACATAAAAGCAAAGAAAGAAAAGAGAGAAAAGGAAATGAGTGGACAAGAATTTGAGCATGGGGATTATTTTCCCAGACTCATAAAAATGTAAGGCATTTAACAAAAATGCCCCGAGGTTTTTTTTAGGAAGTAAAATCCAAACATGTTGAATTTAACTCGACATGTTTGAATTTTGAAACCCATTCAAATGAACTTCAAATGGGTTGAAATTATAGGAGGTGATCCTACACACTAGATGTGATTTATGGGCAGATTTCAAACATCCATGGATAAAGTGAAATTGCAACTCAATTTTACTAAAGGCCTCAAAGGAAGAAAAAGAAGTTGAGTTGGATATAAGAAAATTGAAGAACAGTGCAAATGTGTTATAGATGATACCAAGTTAATGGACTATTTTAATATAGCTCCCTAATACAATTTGGAGTACATGTTATAAAGAGGAAACACCATGTGAATTCCCTCAAATTAAATAGATCAAAAGATCTATGCAATTTATTTATTTTAGTTGCAAAAGTAATGATATGATACATGATGACATGATGCCATGCAAAATAAAATAACATAAACAAATAAGTCACACGGCGAAACTCGGAATCCATGGAAGGCATCTGGAGCGCCGGTCCTGGGGCGTCACAGTTTTATGTTATATCCTCCATTTTTGGGGTTTTCCTAGTGCTGCATTTTTTTCATGTCATCCATTTCATCTGATGTCATCATGTGCATCTCATTTGCATTCGTGTTCGTCTCATGCATCCGGTCATTTTTCGCGTTGTCCGTTTCGGAATCCGACACTCACACATGCACCCGTTGCACCTCTCAGATCTCGTTTTGTGAGTGGGAGAAAAACATTCTCGATATGGGCCGATATTTGTCGAGTGGCCTTGGTACATCACCGGTAGGCCATCCGTCAAATTTCGTTCCATTTGGAGGTCGTTTGATGCCCCAACGGTTAACCGTGTAACCGCCAACCCCCCTCTTTGCATCCCAACACCCCTCCACAACAGCCCAGTAGCCCATCTAAACCCCCTCCATGCTCTCCGTCGTTGGATCACGATCGTGTGGGCGAAAACCGCACCTCATTTGGACTCTCCTAGCTCCCTCTACCTATATAAACATCCCCGTCCAAATCCGGGTCCAAAACCCTAGCCATTTCACTCCCCGTGCCGCCGAACACGTCGGACGACGGCCGGACGCGTCCGCCGCCGCTCGCAACCAACCACCGCCCGCCACTTGTCTCACGCCACCGCCCACCAACGCCGGCCCGCGAGCCCGAAGCCACCGCCCGCGCGCCGCCCGGTCTTCCCCCGCCGCTGCAGCGCCGCACGCGCTCGTCGATGCCGCCGTACCGCCTCGCGCTCGCGCCGACCACCACCACCGCGCCTGCCTCCCGGCCCGAGCCAAGCGCCTCGACTCCACCGCCTTCCGCCACCCCGTTGCCCCCTCGCCGTCGCCGGTCGCCGCCACCACCGCGCCTCACCTCCAGCGACCTTGCCGTGTCGTCCCTCGCCGCCAACCGCGAAGCTCGTCGCCGGACCCGGCCACCGTCGCCGCCATTGACCGAGTTCGAGCTCACCTCGTTTCGCGTCCCGGACAAACCCTAGATCCGGAGGTCGAAATTTCTTCTAAGTCCCTGCATTTTCATCTCATGTGTGCTACTTTGACCTGCCATAAGTTCGTGCACATAGCTCCGATTTGCGCATACGATATATCGAAATGTTCGTCTCGTGGTGCTATACATGCTAGTGTCATTTGCATGCATGTTACTATCCATATTGATGCCCTAATTTTCATTGCAAGAGTGCTAAATGATGTTGTCTGCTGGAATCCTTCATAACTTGTTGATTTGTCTTTTTCATAGCATTTTGTGTGTGCATCCTTTCAGCATCATGTCTACATGTTTTAGGAGCACCTTCATGCCAACTTTGCAGTGGTGCAATCCTTGTATTTTTATGTGCGCTGTGGTAACTAGCACAAGCATGCAAAGTAGGCCAGTTGATGTTGCTGTTTTTAGCTACTTAGATTTCTACAGTCTTTTCCTGTTACATTATGTTGCTATGTTGACTTGTTGCCGCAAGTAGATCCATGCATATGTTGATGAAGTTCAGTAAGGATGTTTTGAAGGTATGGTTATGCTCTATCCATTCATGCCTCTGGTTGTAATTATGGGGTAATGTAGCTTGTCATTACCATGCTCTCCTTTTGCTAAATATTACTGTTGTCAGCTTGATAATAGGAAGTTCATTTTTGCCATGTGTTTTGCTAGTGATCCATGCACCCTAGGACTATGCTATTTCCATGTTTAGCTTCATAATTGTGTCTTCTTACTGTTGGTTACCTTTTATGCCATGAAATGCTTCATGGTGAGTTGCATGAGCTTGCAAAGTTGCTATCATGAATCTATTTGTGCCATGCCATGTTTTTCTACAAAGTCTGAAACTGTTCATATCACTTGCCATGTTTGCATTGACGCTGCCATCTTTTCTGTGCATCTTTGGCTCAAGTTCAGTAAGAGAGTTTTGTTCATTGCCTTTAGTACTAGCATTCGATTCTTAAGTTTGCCATGATATGTTCCTATAGCATGTAGTTTACTAGCTCTAAACATTGCTACCTGATGCCGTTTATGCCACGTTCAGTATTTTCACTAAGTCTATTAAACTGTTGTCATATGCATTTTTGCCATGCTATTTTAGAGTTGTTCTAGTGAGTTCTAGCAGGAGCTCAGTGTTCATGTTTGTAGAGGTTCACCTGTACTTTACTGCCCTGTGCTTTTGTGACGCCCCTGATTCAATCGTACACTAATCATACACGCAAACGTGTACGATCAAGATCAGGCATAAGTCAGGGGCCTCGAGGGCTCGAATACAAGAGCTCGATCATAGACGAGTCAGCGGAAGCAACAATATCTGAGTACAGACATAAGTTAAACAAGTTGCCATAAGATGGCTAGCACAAACTATGACACAAATGAAAGAGGCGCAGGCCTCCTACATGGGATCATCCTAAACTACTCCTGGTCATCGTCAGCGGCCTGCACGTAGTAGTAGGCACCTCCCGAGTAGTTGCAGTCGTCATCGACAGTGGTGTCTGACTCCTGGACTCCAACGTCTGGTCGCAACAATCGGATATAGAAAGGGGGAAAAAGGGGGAGCAAAGCAACCATGAGTACTCATCCAAAGTACTCGCAAGCAAAGAGCTACACTACATATGCATTTGTATCAATGAAAGGGGGTAGTATATGTGGACTGAAGTGCAGAATGCCGGAATAAGAGGGGGATAGCTAGTCCTATCAAAGACTACGCTTCTGGCCGCCTCCATCTTGCAACATGTAGAAGAGAGTAGATGGTAAGTTCACCAAGTATCATCACATAGCATAAACCTACCCGGTGATCCTCCCCTCGTCGCCCTGTGAGAGAGCGATCACCGGTTGTATCTGGCACTTAGAAGGGTGTGTTTTACTAAGTATCCGTTTCTAGTTGTCATAAGGTCGAGGTACAACTCTGGGTCGTCCTTTTATCGAGGCACAGCTATAAGAATAGATCAACTTCCCTGCAGAGGTGCACCACATTTCGCAACACGCTCGATCCCCTTTGGCCGGACACACTTTCCTGGGTAATGCCCGGCCTCGAAAGATTAACACGTCGTAGCCCCACCTAGGCACAATAGAGAGGTCAGCACGCCAGTCTAAATACTAAGCGCACAGGGGTCTGGGCCTATTACAAAGGAAGTTGCGTTAAGAGGTCCAACCCGGCGCACGCCGCTCAGTCGCTGACGTCACGAAGGCTTCGGCTGATACCACGATGTTGAGTGCCCATAACTGTTCCCGCGTAGTTGGTTAGTGCGTATAGGCCAGTGGCCAGACTCAGATCAAATACCAAGATCTCGTTAAGCATGTTATCTTGAAGTAACCGCGAACGCCGACCAGGGCCAGGCCCACCTCTCTCCTGGGTGGTCTCAACCTGCCCTGTTGCTCCACCACAAAGATCCACCCAGAGGGCCGTCGGGACAAAGGTCCTTTCAGCCCCCAATCTATGAATCACTCGTGGGTACTCTACGAGCCGACCCGTCTTTAGTCACCATTTGTATCATATATAATAGTGTAGTATGTATATACTCGTGATCACCTCCCGAGTGATCACGGCCCGATAGTATAGCATGGCAGACGGACAAGAATGTAGGGCCACTGATGGGGTACTAGCAACCTATACTAAGCATGTAGGATTGCAGGTAAAGGTATCAGCAATTGTAGCAACAATGACAGGCTATGCAGCAGAATAGGATTAATCGAAAGCAGTAACATGCTACACTGCTCTAATGCAAGAAGTAGAGAGAAGGAGTAGGCAATATCTGGTGATCAAGAGGGGGGCTTGGCTGGTTGCTCTGGCAAGAAGGATGGCTCGTTGTCGATGTAGTCAATCATAGGGGTATCGACAGCAGTCTCGGGGTCTACCAAAAAGAAGTAACGGAGGGGAACACAATAAATAATAGAGCAATCAAAGCATCACAAAGCATAACATGGCAATACGCGGTGCTAGTGGTGACCTAACGCAGTGCTACACGATACCGAGGAAGGGGGAACCCATCCGGGAAAGGTTTCCCTGTTCCGG
Organism: Triticum urartu; assembly: GCF_056163025.1. Taxonomy (NCBI): domain Eukaryota; kingdom Viridiplantae; phylum Streptophyta; class Magnoliopsida; order Poales; family Poaceae; genus Triticum; species Triticum urartu. Next base: position 249,945,527 of record NC_141875.1, read on the forward strand.
ACAAATGTCGGACAGGTGACCGGAAGGGGAATGTTCCAGGTTCGAATAGTTAGAGGTATCCAGCGGGTATGTGGGTAGCGTATGCTGATTCGACTCGTCGTTCTGAGCAACTATCAAGTAGAAAGTTTTTTGATCCGGGCTATGGTTGAATTCCTATGAATTTCCAAAGTTCTCTGAAAATATCCAAAATTCTAGTAAGTCTGAGAAGCCCTTAGTTCTAAACACCACTTAGCCATTTTCGAGAGGCTATTGCTATTGATCTGTACATCCTATGATTTTGTGCCTTATATCAGTTGTCAGCATTTTTCTGCGATCTACATGTTAGTATCACTTTTATCCATATTAGAGTTCATTAGCTTGATCATCAACAACTCTAAAGTAGCCATCAAAATAGAGCTGTTTTCAGTCTTTCACTTAACAAAACTTAGACTTTTGTCATTTTCATAGCATTTAAACCTCACACCTTTTGAATTTGGTCCAGTGAAATGTTTTGAACCTTGACAAGTGTACTACATATCCGTATAATTTTTTCCATGTTTGGAAAAGTTTTGTTGTTATTTTGCTGCTGTACAAATTGGCAACCCGTGTAGATTTGCAAAAGCTAGCATGTGCTACAGTGCACACACCAAACACACAACGCGCGCGCGCGCACACACTCAACACACACATCACGCGTGCACACATGCTAGCCATGGCCATGGCCACCACCAGTAGCAAGCAGCGCACGGCAGCGGCAGCAGAGAAACTAGCAGCAAGTAGAGGCAGCGGCGCAGCCGCAGCAGAGCAAAGCAGCGACGACAGTTGAGCATCAGTAAGTAGCAGCGAACAGCAGCAACTAGCAGCGGACGACAGCAAAACGCAGCAGAAGCAAAGCATCGGCAGAAGCAGCGGCTAGGCAGCGGCCGGATGGGCATGCACGCTCGCGTGCGTGGGCGCGCGCCATCGGCTGCAGCCGCGCGTGGGTGCGGGCAGGCGCGCGCGGGGCGCAGGAGGCTGCGGCCGGTCGCTACCGTGGGCGCACAAGGGCGTGGACAGACCTCGGCCAGGGCTAGGCCAGGGAGGCTCGCGGGGCTGGGCACTGTCAGGGGCTCGTGAGCGCGAAGCTGCAGCTGGTGAGCACAGCGGGGGTGGTGGCCCATGCGGAGGTGGACGAATACGATGTCAGCGTCGATGTCCAATGACAGCGGTGGCTTAGCTCCGATGAACTCGAGCATATGACTACGAGTTTGATGGACAGAGTGGGTTGATGGCGTCTAGCTAGCTCCTAGAGCACACACGCATTGACAGAGGGATCTAGGGGACACGGCCGTGATGAGCCTGCCGGCCGAGCAGGAGCTTGTGGGGAATAAGTGCTAGGCAACGAGATCGATGGCGGTAACAGAGGGGGAACCACGTGGTGCTCACATCAGTGACGAGGAGCAGATTGCTGAAGCCGGAGCGGGTCGAACGGCGGCGGATCAAAGCGACCGACGGCGGCGATCCGAGGACGAAGACGATGTGGGCAATAGAGATGGGGGCTCCCGGCTCCAATCTGGTGGTGAAGGGGCCGTAGAGGACGATGACAATCCCCCTGGACACGCTGCGGAGGCGATTCGAGGATGGTGTCCACGCGGGTGAGCAGCGGCGGTGACGGCCATCTCTCGGGCGACGGGAAAACAACGAGGGTGAGTGAGAGGGGAGAGGAGAATGAACTAGGGTTCATAGGGGCGTTCGCGGCGTCGTTCTTACCCCCCCCCCCCCCCCCCCCCCCCCCCGCAGGTCCAACAGATGCCCGACGCGTGCGTATCGCCGGCCGTGCCACCGGACGATGAGCGCCACACCCTCCTCTGTGAACAGGAGGAAGGAGGCGATGGAGGTGGGCTGGGCCTGCTTAGTAGCAGAAGGCCTAAGTGCACAGTAGGATAGGTCTTTTCCTTTTTCTTTAGTCTTTTTTTGTTTCTTCCAATTAGTTTCTGTTTTCTTTTAATGCCAAAAGCAAATGACTTTTATTAATTAAGAGACTTGGCCCATATTATTCATGCAATTTTTTTCACCGCCACAGAAAGTTTGGGATTACTTGAATTCAATTTAATTTTGTTTAAAAAGAAAAGATTTATTTTGGGGCTGTTTCATCCAGTTTAACTTACGGTAATGGCATTTTAATAATTCAAATAATGTAGGTGTATTCATGAAAATTAGTTAGTGAATTTTTACAACCCAGCAAACAATTTTTTACTGTTTGTAGAAATAATTCATTTGGCTTTATTTTAAACTTCAAATTGAATTGGGTTTCGATCAGTGAGAGGTTTAGCAAAAATAATTGTGATGACATGGCACCATTACCAGGGGATTACTGTAGTTTAATTATTCGGGCATTACAATTCTCCTCCACTACAAGAAATCTCGTCCCGAGATTTAGGAGGTGGGGTAAGGGGAAAGAATTGGTTACAAAATTCTAACGAATCTTCTCGGTCTTGGTTCCTCTTCCCGAAGTAGTCGATCCTTTGAGTTGATGTCTTTCGTTCTCTGCTTCAGGGCATCATGATGAAGTTGTTATTCTTCCTTCAGGATCTCCATCATACTTACCGAAAAGATAAGGGGGAAAACTCGAGAAGGCGGAGCTCAACACATGTTAGGTACTTGGGGGTTATCTCCGTGAATGGGGCATAGAGTCATCTCTCGAGTTGAGATTCAAGAAAGTGATCACGAGCAAAATAAGAAAGTATAAAATGAAGTTTCAATCGGATAGATAATCGTTCGATGTCTGAAACAACATTTGAAAGGGTCCAGAGCAATGAGAATAAGTATTGCGTATGATATCAGAATAGATCACTAAGAAGGTGACCCGTGAATTACATACGGAATCAAGCGCGAGGAATTACTCTAGCCACTTGGGTGTACAGGAGAGTCAGGTTTCGATCTTGTGGAACTGTGGGTTATGGCCCACCATGTGGCTTAAAATTAGGAGCGGTGACATCTTGCACGGTCGTGAAAGCAAGGCATGTCAGAGGGTAGCAGGTCAGTTATGTCAGCAACAACATCGGTACCAAGGGCGAGGGACGAAGAGAACCATATTCCTGCTCGTTGAACGAGGCAGACCAGTAGGCAAGGTTCTCGTCCATTGGTGGTCACCAGAATGTTTTCAACAATAGCAACAGGGTCTTGCTGACGGAATTGTACACCGAGGTGTTTACATAAGCAGGAGAATATTACAGCTTAGATCATATAGACCTCAAGAAAGGTTAAACCAAACAATGTAAGGGATAATATGATTATCAAATTAAACAGAATAATGGAAAGGAAAATGTGTTTAAACACATATTTCAAGGGTATATCCTTCTGAAGGACAAGCAGGGCATGATATCCATGACATGATATAATGTAGAAAACTCTTTAGGTGGGGGAGAGAATTTTCATGACATTACCCATACAACGGTGTTTGGATAATCGAGCAGGAAACATTTAGCATTGGGCTTCAAATGTTCTTGTTGAAAACCGGAGTACCATGGACATGCTTCAAGATAGCATTGACATGGTCAACAGGTGAAGATCAGAATTTGGAAACACAAAGGATCCATCGCAAACAAATTACAGAATAAGTCTTACAATTTCCTCATGAAAGAATTGTTAACCTTGATGAAAAGGAAGCTATAACAATAGGTCCTCCGGCCAGGTGTGCTAGGCATGACACCACCTTACCGGGCCATATAACAACCAATGTTATAACTCTTGGAAAATACTCCAACCATCATATCTGACCAAGTTTCAGATCTGATTGGGGTCAGGATACCTCAGACTTAGGATGCTGAGATAAAAAGGTACGACACGAATTGACGAGAAGATGTCGTAAGATTCTTGGGAAATGAACTATGGAAGCGAGTTCCGAAACAAGAGTTCATCAGTAAACCAAGGAGGGGATGAGGAGGTGGCTGATGAACTCAGCGACAAATCATTGGGATTCCCAAAAGATGGATTTCCACAATTATGTGAACAAGGAGATAACATTTTTCACATCAAATGATATAATGATGTATGCCCGAGGGAAACATATGCAAATAAACATTGGTTGACGGTGCACCCGAACTACAGACTTAGGTAGCATAATCAATGTTAGAATGGTGATTCGGTAACCCATGGTCTAAGAATGAAATGTCGACCATTAACTTAAAAGCAATAAGGTTGCTAGAAGTTTTAAAATTACTAGTACATCTGTCAGTATTCCTGTTAGGAACAACATGGGGACCAAGAAAGGAATGGTGATGGTGAAGTATCACTTATATCAAGAATTCTCAAGAGGTGGTGAAATTCTCACAACATCCTTGACATAAAAGATGGTAATACTCCAAGGTAAAGAAGAATAATTGCTGGATAGCAAGGATCTCCAGGTATAACACAAAACACGAACAAGTTTGTGTTGAAGGGAAAGCAATAATGTTGTCGATGATAACACAAATCATCGAGGGGCAAGGATGGTACTTGTAATCATGAATTTGATTGATATTCTGGAAGGAGTCAAAATGTTGATGATGATCGCGACAAATTTTGTCGAGAGGATCCACTAAGAAGTAATCGAACAACGACTGCATCAAGCAAAAGGAGTGTTGTAGTGAAAGATTATGGGAACCACAGATACGTCTCCAACTCGGAATCAAGCTTGTTGTTCGACGTGAATCGATATGACGAGGAAGAGCGACGTAAGCTAAACTCATAGTAAAAAATGTGCTCCGGGAAGAAGGACCAGGTAGCATAGTTAAAATTTAGCATGCTAATGATATAGCCGATCAGGCCAAGAATGGCTTAAATGATTATTAACTCGTAAGCAACAAAAATTACTTAGATTTATTGAATCAGAGTGCGGAATCAATTCACTTATCAGTGTTCTCGAGTGACTATTAACTCAGAACCCAGGGGTGGATTGGAATCGGCGAGAATAATAGTTGACGAAGAACTCATAAGAAGTTATGTAGTTCCGTGATATTCTCGAGATACCAGAGGGTATACTCGAAGGCAAATCAGAATAGAAACTGAATTGGAGCGTTGACTTGCGATAGCAGATACTTTAATCTTGTCAGAATAGATGAGATAATGGAATGGTTTCCTTTCAGATATATTGAATAAGGTTAGCATGGTTGGAACTATAACTACAAGGGATCCCATTTACGATGCCCGAAGAATTATTCAAATGATTAAATATTCTTGCAAGAAGATTTCATGATAGTTCCAAATCGTGTCCGTGGGCATGAACACAAAGGTTCAAGGTCGACTCCCACTTCTGCAATGCATAACCTTTCATTCACTTCCCATTTTTTAAAAAGTTGTAGTGTTGAAATTTTATTTGGCGAAGCAACAGAAGAGTATGGCTCGCGAAAACTTTTGGGTTCATACAGTTTGGGGAAGGCATAGGTTCAACCCATCAGGGAATCTTAGGAGCATATACCATAAATTTCAAGAATAATAAACACAAGCTCAATAGTAGAGCATGCTTGAGAAAGCAGAGGATACAATTTACCAAAGGCATTATGTATCCGAGGAAAGGCTCACAAGCTTATTGAATATGAAGGACGTTGTCGGATAAAATCCAACAAAGGGTCGGGTGGTCCACAAGGAATCTGACGTGAGCATCGGTACTCAACCAGAGGAAGAAAGAATGCAAGGAGATCAGATTATAGAAACAACTAACTAACTCAAAGCTCAAATGCAAAGGAATTATGAATTCCAAGACAAGGTATCAGAAGCAATGCTCTGGTTAGGGATGGATGAGTAGAATAGCCTTAGGGGTACAATCGACGACATTTTGATGGGTCAAAAACCAGCTCATGTTCAAAATGACATCTGAGCCGGAAAGATAATTTAAAAGGATCAACCAATGATTGTGTGCCTTTGCACTCATGTTGAATTAATAGGATCAAATTAACGGTGTCAAAGGAGACTAATGAATATTGCCAGCCATATGGAAAGCATCCATCATGCAAGCAGACAAGTATTTGTAGAGTAATAAGCTGCTAAGGATTTTCAGAGGATCGAATAGTATTTCGAAGACTTTTGTGAAACACCTGAACAATTGGGGATGAGCGGATACTCGGTAAGTGTGAGGAATTATCCATAGGGGTATTCATGTGGCAAAGAACTGCAAGGCAGTAGGCACAACGGATTCTCGAAATATCAAAGAAAATTTTAGGGTATCAAGTAATAAGAAGGGCAACTGGGAACGAAGGTATGAACAACAAGAGTAAGGAGATATCCATAGGGACTTATCGGTGGTCGGGAATAACAAAAGCGGTGGTCACAAAGTCTAGAGAGAACATCAGAGAGTATCTTTGGAATCTTTGGATGCACCAAGCAATCATCTGGAGTGAGGGTCTCTCCGAGAGGAAGTAATTACGAGAACCTAGAGTTAGAGTTAGAAAAATCATTTAACCCGAATAAAAGAGAGATCAGAGTCCGAGAGTATAGAGGAGGAGTAAAAGATCCTAATACCACCCAATGGCGACGTGGGCTCGTAAGCCACACAACCATGTTAGTAAAAGTTTTGCAATTGACTAGACTCGACTTCGGCTAACAAATTTGGAAGAGGGATTCCTACAGGCAGTCGGCTCTGATACAAACTTGTGACGCCCCCGATTCAATCATACACTAATCATACACGTAAACGTGTACGATCAAGATCAGGGACTCATGGGAAGATATCACAACACAACTCTACAAATAAAATAAGTCATACAAGCATCATATTACAAGCCAGGGGCATCGAGGGCTCGAATATAAGAGCTCGATCATAGACGAGTCAGCGGAAGCATCAATATCTGAGTACAGACATAAGTTAAACAAGTTGCCATAAGATGGCTAGCACAAACTGTGACACAGATCGAAAGAGGCGCAAGCCTCCTGCCTAGGATCCTCCTAAACTACTCCTGGTCGCCGTCAGCGGCCGGCACGTAGTAGTAGGCACCTCCCGAGTAGTAGCAGTCGTCATCGATAGTGGCGTCTGACTCCTGTACTCCAACGTCTGGTCGCAACAATCGGATATAGAAAGGGGGAAAAAGGGGGAGCAAAGCAACCGTGAGTACTCATCCAAAGTACTCGCAAGCAAGGAGCTACACTACATATGCATTGGTATCAATGAAAGGGGGTAGTATATGTGGACTGAACTGTAGAATGCCGGAATAAGAGGGGGATAGCTAGTCCTGTCGAAGACTACACTTCTGGCCGCCTCCATCTTGCAGCATGTAGAAGAGAGTATATGGTAAGTTCACCAAGTATCATCGCATAGCATAAACCTACCCGGTGATCCTCCCCTCGTCGCCCTATGAGAGAGGGATCACCGGTTGTATCTGGCACTTGGAAGGGTGTGTTTTATTAAGTATCCGGTTCTAGTTTTCATAAGGTTAAGGTACAACTTTGGGTCGTCCTTTTACCGAGGGACACGACTATTCGAATAGATCAACTTCCCTGCAGGGGTGCACCACATTTCCCAACACGCTCGATCCCCTTTGGCCGGACACACTTTCCTGGGTCATGCCTAGCTCGGAAGATCAACAAATCGTAGCCCTACCGAGGCACAATAGGGAGGTCAGCACGCCGGTCTAAATCCTAAGCGCACAGGGGTCTAGGCCCATCGCCCATTGCACACCTGCACGTTGCGTACGCGGCCGGTGAGCAGACCTAGCAACCTCCATTACAAAGGAAGTTGCGTTACGCGGTCCAACCCGGTGCGTGCCGCTCAGTCGCTGACGTCATGAAGGCTTCGGCTGATACCACGACGTCGAGTGCCCATAACTATTCCCGCGTAGTTGCTTAGAGCGTATAGGCCAGTGGCCAGGCTCAGATCAAATACCAAGATCTCATTAAGCGTGTTATCTTGAAGTAATCGCGAACGCCGACCAGGGCCAGGCCCACCTCTCTATTGGGTGGTCTCTGTCGGTGTCAATACCGGCGGATCTTGGGTAGGGGGTCCCGAACTGTGTGTCTAGGATCGATGGTAACAGGAGATAGGGGACACAATGTTTACCCAGGTTCGGACCCTCTCTATGGAGGTAATACCCTACGTCCTGCTTGATTGATATTGATGAATATGAGTGTTACAAGAGTTGATCTACCACGAGATCGTAATGGCTAAACCCTAGAAGCCTAGCCTATATGACTATGGTAATGATTATATATCATTTATGGACTAACCCCTCAGGTCTATATAGACATCGAGGGGATCTAGGGTTTACATAGAGTCGGTTACATAAGAAGGAATCTTCATAGTCGGTCGCCAAGCTTGCCTTCCATGCCAAGGAGAGTCCAATCCACATAGAGGTACAGTCTTCGTCCTTCATGTCTTCACAGACCATCAGTCCGGCCCAATAGATAACAGGCCGTACGCCCGAGGACCCCTTACTCCATGACTCCCTCAGTAGCCCCTGAACCTGGCTTCAATGACGAGGAGTCCGGCGCGCAGATTATATTCGGCATTGCAAGGCGGGTTCCCTTCTATCCGAACTTCAAGATAGTCTTCGGATGCGATGATAGTATCCGGACCTGTCACACACACCATACATAAACGCAGAGACAATATATTTTTGCACGAGTCTAATCCGCTGACAGCTTTTACAATATGACATCACGTCTGTCCAGTCATAATTTCTAACCGTTTTTCGTCTGCCGCCCCATGTTTCGAGACGCGGTTGCCATCGGCAAGTCTTGTCAAAGCAGAGATCGTGTCCCCTTATCGTGGGATTCTCTTCAATGCGGGCATGGGTAACCCAACCGTGCCGTTTATACAACCCTTGGGAATAGGCGAATCTTAAGGCGAGTGAGGAGGCGTTTAATATTCGTTAACTTTATAAGGGGATAAGGGTTCCCTCTTCCTCTCTCACGCCTTCTCTCTGTCTCCGCCCTTCCAATCTCGAGCTCCAGCGCCCAAGTTCTCATCTCCTTTCCACTCAAGCAACCATGTCCGGATCCGGAAGCCAGGGCAAGTGGATGGTCTCCTCCCTCAAGGAGGAGAACATTACGGAGCTTCGAGCGGTCGGATACTTGGCGAAGGAGATCACTCACCGCCTGCCGACCGAGGGACAAGTCGTCCCCATGCCGAAGCCCACTGAGAGGGTAGTTTTCCTCCCCCATTTCTTTCGTGGGCTAGGGTTTCCACTCCACCCTTTCGTCCATGGGCTGATGTATTATTACGGGATAGATTTCCATGATCTGTCCCCGAATTCCTTCCTCAACATCTCGGCCTTTATCGTCGTGTGAGGCTTTCCTCCGCATCCAACCCCACTTCGGGTTGTGGCTCAAAGTCTTCAACATAAAGCCGAAGGTGGTGGATGGCCATCACGCGGAGTGCGGAGGAGCCATGGTGAGCAAGCTATCCAACGTCTCCTGGCCCAAAGGTACCTTTGTGGACACAGTAAAGGAGTGGCAGAAGCAGTGGTTCTACATCACAGAACCTCATGGCACTACCTGGGCCGCAACTGTCGAATACTGCTCCGGTGCTCCCATGCGACTCACCTCCTGGGTCGAGAAGAGTCCGGACTTGGGTTCCCTTGACGAGGTTATAGCGCTGCAAACGTGCGTTCAAAGTATGGTGACCAAGAAAGTCAAGCTTGTTGATGTGATCCAGGTGATGCTAGCTCGCCGGATCCTTTCGTTCCAGTGCCGAAGCCGCCCTCTATGGGAGTTCAACCCAAAGAAGCATCAGACCCTGGCGAGGCTCTTCGAGACTAAACACGAAGGCGCATGGAAGTTTCTCTTTAAGGGCAACGAGAAACCATCGGCCACGGATTCAGACCGTGGTCACGACTGTAAACACCTCGCCAGTGAGGTATGTCTTTTTTGATGCATTCTCCACTTGTTTGTTTCGAGGATGATGCCTAAGCTTTTATTGTTGCTTTTTCAGGACTGGATGGAGAGGGCGAAGCGGATCCAGTGTCCGGCTCCGCTGCCTGAAGAACCGGTCATCCCGCACCTAGCGAAGATGCTGGTGCTGGCGCCTTATAAGGCGCCGGAGAAGAAGGCCAAGAAGAAGGCCAAGGGTGCCAAGAGTGGCCCCCGTCGTAAGGGCACTTCGGATGTGACGTCCGAAGATGACGAAGTTCATTCCTCCGTCCCTGAGGATAATGGTGAGGAAGAGGAGGAGGAAAGCAACCCTCCCCCTGAGGAGAGGAAGAAGAAGAGGGCGACTTCAGCGCATCCAGAGGCAGAAACGCCCAAGAAAGGGAAGAGCGTCCCCGCGGTCAACACCGCATGGGATGCTGATAGCAGTTCGGGAAGACGCCCTCGCACCAAGCCTCTGGCTACATCATAAGTGACATGGCTCGCTCATGCGCGCGTCCGGCCCTTTCTCTTCGTTGTCTTGACATTGTTAATTGTACTATTGCTGTCAGGCCCGCGACGTTATCCAGCGATCCTCATCTGGAGGATCGCTGGCTCCATCGGAGATGGCGAGCATGTCACCACCGCCTGCTTATTCCCCCGGGGCCAGAGACGACACCGAAGTGTTATCCCGGAGGACCGCTCTATACCGGGGAGGAGCCCAGGACGCTGTCCGGGAGGCGCCACAAGGCGAGACCTCCACTGCCGGACACATGGGGGAGCTGATCCCCATGGAGACTAGCGAAGAGGGCCGTATCCAGTTCGGCCCTCAGCCGAATACGATTCCGAACACCCATATGGCTCCGGAGTCGGGCGAGCAGCCCCCTCTGAAGGAGGGGGTGCGCCACTTCCACCGGTGGCCCCTGTCCATCCAGGGGCGCCGGATAACCTGATGGAGGCGCTTCGAGGTGCCTTCGTTGTGGACGAGCACCGAGTCCTTTTGGGTGCGGTGATCGAGAAGATTCAGTCCGCCAAGAGTGGATTGAATGAAGCCTGCAACAGCTTGTTGACAGGTTTCGAGGTAAGAAAGAGAAGAACCCCATGTAGCCAGTAGCCCCTGAGACACTGTCCGGTGTTCGTCAAGAAGAACTGGACAGAGGATCAATCTTTTGTTATAGGAGACTAACATAATATGTATGAATAAGCAGGCGTCGCTGTTGGCCGTAACCTCGCATGCTACCGAAGTCTCTGAGCTAAGACAGAGGCTGGAGCGGACCGAGAATGAGCTCGGCGAGGTTAAGGTTCGGCTCCAGGAGAAGCAAGGTGAGTGACGACTTGCTGTGTGTTCGGAAAGGATAGGTGCTGCATATTGACCGTAGTGTCGTAATATGTGCAGGAACCGCGACCGAGGTCGAGGCCCTAAGGAAGGCCCTAGGCGAGGCCGAGGAGAAGGCTATCCAGCAGCAAGCCGCCCATAAGAAGCTCAAGGCCCGGGTCAAAGAAGTCCAACAGGAGCTCCAGGATGCGGCCAAGAAATGCGAAGCCTTGGAGCATGATGCGTCGGTTCAGGGGACTGAACTCGCTAAGGCTCATCCGAGCGTGAAGACCACGCGGAATGAGGCCCAGGCGGCCCTCTAGGAGATCCAGGAGGCCAAGAAGATTATGGCGGGTAAGGCATTTAAGATGCAAAGCAAGTATGCGGAGAAGTGGTACCTTTTACTAACCCGGGTTCAGAGTTCCCAGGGGCTTTTGCGGATTTACCACGCAGTGTATCAGACGCCGCGGAGTTCTATCGAGCCGAAGGAGGGGGTTCTACGGAGAAGCTATTCTGGTCGCAGTATGCGGTGCCAGAGCATCCCGTGTCCTTCACCGATCAGCTGAAACAGCTGGTGGAGTTGCATAGGGTGGCCGAACTATCCATTAAGGACTTGATAGTCCGGCTATGGCCACCCGAAGCTATGCCAAGCAGCTACTTCGGACTCGTGAGGCGGATGGTGAACGCCTGTCCTCGGCTGGACGTCGTCAAGCGCTCGGCCTACATTGAAGGCACGCGCATGGCCTTCTCCTGTTGCAAGATGTGGTGGGCGAAGATGGATACCGTCGAGGTGACCAGAGGGCCACCGGAGGGCAAGGGAGCACCGCACACCCGAGCGGTATTTTGCGGATGTCCTGGAGGGGTCTCGCCTTACGGCAGGACAATATTCGCAGGACATTGTATTTGAATAAATATATTCATGTTTCCTTTGCCTTGTATTATGGGAACAAAGCATGTATTGTAATGTAATTTTGTTATGTTTTGAATTGTTTCCTCCAGGGCAACCGTGTTATATGTAATCTGAGGGTTGGCCAGTCGTCGGCTTCTGCCCTCACGTAGGTAGTACGGAGGTGTTCGGGGTGGAATCTAAACAATCTTGATCCAATTATATGGTCCTCGAAGGAGTTGTTTAGCGCAATGAACAAGGCAATCAGACTATACGACTTAAACGCCCTCACTTAGCCATAGGAGTTTTATAATAAAGCATGGGCACAGCCCCTGGTTCAAGCCAGGGTGCTGTCAGCATGTGATCGGGTAGTGCCAACCTTTCGCGTAATGCGGAAAAAATCACCAACGATTTGTAACCCTCGAACAGCTGACCAGCTCTCGCCCTATCATGACAGTCAGTTTTAGGCTTTCTCTACTGAGGTACTCATCTGGTCAAGGCCAGGGCACAATCACAGTAGTTCTCCCTTTACTACCCTAGCCGATTTAGCGGAACGTAGGGTAGCAAGCACAGGAGCCGGGCAACCCAACTATTGACCAAAGACATGATTCGGAGCCAATGCATATAATGCTAAATTCAGGGTGCCGAACTTATCTTTAGGGATTGTTTGGACTTTGTTGCTGTATCGTGGGGCATCGGGGAGCCCCTGGCAAATATGAAACACACCAGAGTGTACGGTTGCTAGGAAATAAGTAATTTGAAGGAAAACAGAGGGAGAACAGAGATAGGATCTGGGGCCCTTGAACTTGGGTCATGAACTGTTTCCATTATAGTTGGGTTAATGCATCCAAGCGCATTAGCACGAAATAATGCAATAAGCAACTGGCTGTTTGACATGTCGCGACAAAAGGCGAGCTGCGTGTGGGTCCTAAAAACGAATAGAGTAATCGTTTAGTTAGCCTCTAGGGCTTCCCATGTACGCCTGTGCTCCGTGTCAAATCGGTGTGTTTATCCTTTGACAGGGCCATTAATCAGGCCGTCGAAGGAGGCCCGCATAAGAGAAACCTGAAAAAAAAGAGAAAAGGAGATAGTAAAGTTATATGTGTGTCCGGGATCGGTCTAGCCGAACTGTAGATCCCGAGGTGGCTTGTGGCTTCGTCGATGTCCATGGAATTTTGAGTGCGTAATTATGTACGCGTTGTACGAATGCCACTACTTCATCGGGACTAGGACGGAGGCCGAATTGCTAATCAAGCTCTTGACAAGCCGCGCTATCCTGCTGCAGTGTAGTCCGGAACTGTCGGGGTATGGGGTCCCGGCAAACCCTTAAGGTTCGAACACTGGGGTGTGCGTGAAGTCTGTCCCTCCAACCGATCTACACCCTGGCTCGCTAGGATCTCGCAGACGAACTCGACGAACTCACAACACAGAAGGACACGGGGTTTATACTGGTTCGGGCCACTGTCGTGGTGTAATACCCTACTCCAGTGTGGTGGTGGTGGATTGCCTCTTGGGCTGATGATGAACTATAAAAGGGCAGAACGGTCTCCCGAGGTTGAGGCGTTCTTGTGCTCGGCGAGCTTGTGTGTGTGGGGGGTGGTCTCTCACAAGCTCCCCTCCGATCCTCCCCACCACTGTCGTGGCTAGTCCTATTTACAGAGGCCCTGGTCCTCTTCCCAAATATCAAGCGGGAAGAGAACCAACAATGGCGGGCTAATTTGAAGGGGGACAGCTAGTACAAGCTACCCTGACAAAAGTAGTCTTCGCCTGCACAAAGTTCCGGTGGTGACGCTGTTCTGGGCTCCACGGTGACCTCCATCTTGCAGTCCATGGTCTTGGTCTTGTTGCACCAAAATGGCAACCTTTGCCCGAGGCCTTGGTACTCCGTGGCAGCGCTTGCCCCCTTTGCACCAAAGAGGAAACAAGGACGCTGTGCACGCTGGCACCCGCCTGGTGTCGATTGTCACGGCTCACGTCACGAGAACCTCGTGAGGTTTGCCTCGCCTTGATATCTCCGCTCCTCGTGAGCCTGCCTAGCTAGGACACTCCGGAGGAGGTCTTGCGTCGTCCGCCCCGCGAGGCTTGGCCCCTCGCGAGGGTCTTGGGTGCTTCGTTGGTGAAGAAGGGCCATACGGCCTGCTGGCTTAGCCACGCTGCGGGCCGCAGGTAGGCAAGTCTGGGGACACCCGTTCCCAGAACGCCGACAGTAGCCCCCGGGCCCAAGGTGCGCGCGGGCTTGACTTTGCGACGAAGCCAAGGGTCAAGCTCGAAGCACCGCGGGCCCCCAAAGCTTGCGGCCTCGGTTGACGCATGGCAGTTGATTGGACGTGGGCGTCTTCGCTTCCCCACGCTTCTTTGGCGACTGCACGACTTGACAAGTCCCTGCGACATGCAAGGGAAACCATCATTACCTGTGATCGTGGGAGACGCCGTTGGCCTTCTCTTGCTATAAGGGAGGGGGCGGAGCCCCTGTTGCCCATCTCTTCCTTGCTTGCTTCCTCCTTCTTGCTCCATTGCCTGCAGTGCCTCTGATGGCGCCTCAAAGGAAGTTCTCTGCCACCGAGAAGGGAAAGGCCCCTCGCGAGGGCCCTGGTTCTCAGGTGCCCAAGCGCGGCCGCGGCCGCCCGCGCAAGCACACTGTGACCCCCGCCGTGGCCCACCGTCGAGGCGGCACCATGGCATGCGGAGGGGGCCATCCCAACCGTGGCGGTCCAGTTGACGGGGGGAGGTGCGCGATGATGGCGAGGCCTCCCCGCCCGCGCTTCCATTCAGCGGAGACGTCGCCGGAGTTTTTTGTTTGGTTGGAAAACCCGGTCGGCAACTGGCTCCAGCTTCCGCGCTTCTTTGTCGATGAGCTGCCGGCCTCGGGTCCAGGGGGCTCTGGTTGTAGGCGGATGGTTGCTGCAGCAAGGCCTCCTTGGTCGCGGTCGAGACTTCTACCATGGGTAACATAGCCCTGGCCCGCGGCTGGCAGACGTTCGCCCGCGCGCGCGGCCCGGGCAGGCGGTGCATGCTCCACTTCAAGTATGACGACGGGTCGACCCTCTACGTGAGGGTGTTCGGGGAAAATGGCCGCCGCGCTGGGTGCTGCCCCGAGAAGAACGACGGTGAGGAGGTGCTCGGCCTTGGTGACGGTTGTGACGAGGGTGAGGGGAAGCCTGCCTTCAGCAACGACCGCATCTCCTCCAGCTACGGCGGCTCTCCCTCCTGCGACAGCTCCAGCAACAGTGGCTATGATCAGCCGCCGCGCTGCCGTGCTCGCTTCAAAGGAGGTAGCGGGTCATCTCGTCGCCGCGCCTCCATGAAGCGCGAGGAGTCTGGCTAGGCTTGGGCGTTGCTAAGGGCCTGCCCTCGCAGATTGTTGAAACGTCGCTTTGTTTGGTTTTTCCTTTCTTTCCCTGCACCAGAAAATGAAACCAGTATGGGCCCAGAGGGGCGTGTATCGAACTATGGTTCTTGGTTAATGCAACGTGCGTGTTGTTCCCATACCATGCTGCTATTTTGCGCAGAGATAACCTAACCTGGCATGTTTGGGGACGCCCCTTTCTTCACGAGATTTCTGCGTTTGCTCAGACTCATTATTACGTAAGAGTGTCACGGGCGGCGATTCTTCACAGGCACCGGGCCTTGCTTCAGAGGCACTGGGCCTTGCTTCACAGGCTCTGGGCCTTTCTTCTCAGGCACTAGGCCTTGCTTCTTAGGCTCTGGGCCTTGCTTCTCAGGCACTGGGCCTTGCTTCTCAGGGTCTGGGCCTTGCTTCTCAGGGTCTGGGCCTTGCTTCTCACGCACTAGGCCTTGCTTCATGGGTAGAACTTCCGGAGGTGCTGGATATTCCAGGCATTTTGGATAGGTGTCCCCTCCTGCGTCTCCAAGCGCACGGCGCCAGGCCTGGTGATGTGAACGACCCTGAACGGGCCCTCCCACATGGGCGAGAGCTTGTGCAAGCCTTCCCTGGAGAGGACCCACCTTAGGACCAGGTCACCCGTCTCGAGCATCCTGGAGCGAATGTTGCGGCAGTCGTAGCGCCGCAGCGCTTGCTGGTACCTTGCCGCCCTTAATGCAGCTTCGCGACGTTGTTCCTCCCCCAACACGAGATCCATCCCCTGCATGGCGTCCTGCTTCGTTTCGTCGAACGCCAGGACCCGCACGGAGCGATGCCTGACCTCGTGAGGGAGGACTGCTTCAGCTCCGTAGACGAGGAAGAACAGAGTCTCGCCCGTTGGCTTGGTAGCGGTGGTGCAGATGGACCATAGCATGGACTGGAGCTCGTCGTGCCAGCCCCTGCCGTAGGCCTCCAGCTTCTTCTTGAAGGTCCTGGTCTTGAGGCCCCTTAGGACCTCAGCGTTGGCGCGCTCGGCCTGACCATTGCTCCTGGGGTGGGCTACCGAAGCGTAGCAGATCTGCGTTCCAAGGTTAGCATAGTAGGTTTTAAAGAGGTTACTAGTGAACTATGAGCCATTATCTGTGATAATGCGGTTGGGGACCCCGAAGCGGCTCATGAGGCCCTTGATGAACTTGACAGCAGAGCCGGCTAGAATGGTTTGGACGGCTTCCACCTCTGCCCACTTTGTGAACTTATCGATGGCGACGTAGAGATAGCGGTAGCCCCCTGGCGCTCGCGGGAATGGGCCTAGGATGTCCAGCCCCCAGACTGCGAATGACCACGTGAGCGGGATGGTTTGGAGGCCCTGAGCAGGCTGATGGATTTGCTTGGCATGGAATTGGCAAGCTTCGCAGGACTTCACCAGCTCAGCTGCATCGTTGAGTGCTGTAGGCCAATAGAATCCACTGCGGAAGGCCTTGCCGACGAGGGTCCGTGATGACGAGTGATGCCCAAAGTCCCTGCCATGTATGTCAGTCAGCAACTCCCTCCCTTGATCACTGGAGATGCAGCGCAGCATGACGTCGTTTGGTCATTTCCTGTACAGCTCAGTGTCTTGAATGCAGTATGCCGTGGCCTGTCGAGACATGCGTTCCGCGTCCTCTTCTCTCTCCGGCAGTGTCCCGTGCATCAGGTACTCCCTGAACTCCTTGGTCCAGCACTCCTCCTGGGGCTCGAGCACCAAGAGCAGCCGAGCTCCTGAGGTTGGGCCACAATTTGGGGCTCCTGGGGCCGGGGGTTGAGGGAGCTCCTCCCGAGGCTGAGTCATGCTTGAGAGAGGCGGCGTAGCTGATGGCTTGAAGAGTCGTTGTTCGAAGACGCCGGGCTCTTGCGGTTGCCGCTTGGATGCTCTCTTGGCAATGTCGTCGGCTTCCTTGTTGGTGCCCTGGGGCACATGCTGCAGCTCCAAGCCTATGAACTGCTTTTCCATTTTGCGCACCTCAGCAAGGTAGGCCTCCATGTGCTCGTCCTTTGGCTCGTACACTTTGTTGGAGAAGTTCACGAGGAGCTGCGAGTTGCCCTTGACGGTAAGGCGCCTCACCCCCATAGCCGCCGCAGCCTTCAGGCCGGCTATGAGGCCCTCGTATTCTGTGATATTGTTGGAGACCTTCTCGCCATGCTGAAAGCAGAGTTGCACGACGTAGAAAAGCTTGTCCTGAGTGGGGGAGATGAACACTGCTCCAGCCCCTGCGCCCTGGTGCGCAAAGGTGCCATCAAAATACATGACCCAGCCATCTGGCGCCTCGCTTCCTGGGAAGGTGGACCGGTCTTCTCCTTCCTCAAGAGCCGGGGCATCTGTCCATTCCGCAACAAAATCGGCGAGCGCGGCTCCCTTGATGACCCTGGTGGTGCTAAACTCCAGCTGAAATGCTTGCAGCTCGATGTTCCATTCAGCGACCCTTCCGGCTGAGTTTGGGCTCCTGAGTATCCTCTCCAACGGGTAAGACGAGACAACCTTGATGGGGTGCCCCTGGAAGTAGTGCCACACCTTGCGTGAGGCCACCAGAAGTGCGAGCAGGAGCTTCTGCGGCATGGGGTAGCGTGCCCTCGCGTCCTGCAGTACAGTGCTGACGAAGTACACTGGGTGCTCGACGAGGGCCGGTACACTGTTGAGGCTCGGGTCCCACGTAGATTGTGGCATATCCTGAGGTGATGGGTCTCCCGAGACCTGACCGCCCTCAAGAGCTTCCACGATGTAGCTCTGCTGGGCTAGGTCGGCCGCCGCTGATGGCTTTGCTGCACCTCTCTGGCCCAGTGTTGTATCAGTTCTACCCTTGTCTTGACGCTCCTCCCGAACCGCCACCAGCGCCGCGCTGGCAGAGTACGGGGTGGCGGCAAGGTAGAGCAAGAGAGGATCGAGAGGCCGCGGTGCCACCATCACCGGGGGGCTGGTGAGGTATTTCTTGAGGTCTTGGAAGGCCTGGTCGGCCTCCGAGGTCCACTCGAAGGGGCCTTTCTTCTTCATGAGCTTAAAGAAGGGCAAGGCGCGCTCGCCTAGCTTAGAGATGAAATGCCCTAACGCGGTCACCCGTCCTTCCAGTTTCTGCATCTCCTTGAGGGTCTGTGGCAGGCTCATGTCTTTGATGGCCTTGATCTTTTCCGGGTTCGCCTCGATCCCTCTGTGGGATACGAGAAACCCTAGCAACTTGCCGGATGGGATGTGCTACCTCTTGAGCACTGCGTTGGATTTCCCCGAAGAGGAGAGGATGATGCAGCAAAGTGGCATAAGTATTTCCCTCAGTTTTGGAGAACCAAGGTATCAATCCAGTAGGAGGCCACGCACAAGTCCCTCGTACCTACACAAAAACAATAGCTCAACGCAACCAACGCGCTTAGGGGTTGTCAATCCCTTCACGGTCACTTATGAAAGTGAGATCTGATAGAGATGATAAATAATATTTTTGGTATTTTTGGTATAGAGATGCAAAGTAAAAAGTAAAAGCAAAGCAATAATAAAGTGATGGAGATTGATATGATGAGAAAGAGACCCGGGGGCCATAGATTTCACTAGTGGCTTCTCTCAAGAGCATAAGTATTCTACGATGAGTGCAAATTACTGTTGAGCAATTGACAGAATTGAGCATAGTTATGAGAATATCTAGGTATGATCATGTATATAGGCATCACGTCCGAGACAAGTGGACCGACTCCTGCCTGCATCTACTACTATTACTCCACTCATCGACCGCTATCTAGCATGCATCTAGAGTATTAAGTTAAAAACAGAGTAACGCCTTAAGCAAGATGACATGATGTAGAGGGATAGTTTCATGCAATATGATAAAAACCCCATCTTGTTATCCTCGATGGCAACGATACAATACGTGCCTTGCTGCCCCTTCTGTCACTGGGAAAGGACACCGCAAGATCGAACCCAAAGCTAAGCACTTCTCCCATGGCAAGAACAACCAATCTAGTAGGCCAAACCAAACTGATAATTCGAAGAGACTTGCAAAGATAATCAATCATACATAAAAGAATTCAGAGAAGATTCAACTATTATTCATAGATAGACTTGATCATAAACCCACAATTCATCGGCCTCAACAAACACACCGCAAAAAGAAGATTACATCGAATAGATCTCCACGAGAGAGGGGGAGAACATTGTATTGAGATCCAAAAAGAGAGAAGAAGCCATCTAGCTACTAACTATGGACCCGTAGGTCTGAAGTAAACTACTCACACTTCATCAGAGAGGCTTGGATGATGATGTAGAAGCCATCTGTGATCGATGCCCCCTCCGGCGGAGCTCTGAAACAGGCCCCAAGATGGGATCTCGTGGATAAAAAAAGTTGCGGTGGTGGAATTAGGTTTTTGGCTTCGTATCTGACCGTTTGGGGGTACGTGGGTATATATAGGAGGAAGAAGTACGTCGGTGGAGCAACAGAGGGCCCACGAGACTGGGGGCGTGCGTGGTAGGGTAGGGCGCGCCCCCTACCTCGTGGCCTCCTGTTACGTGCTTTGATGTAGGGTCCAAGTCTCCTAAGTTGTATTCAGTGAGAAAATCATGTTCCCGAAGGTTTCATTCCGTTTGGACTCCGTTTGATATTCCTTTTCTTCGAAACTCTAAAATAGGCAAAAAACAGCAATTCTGGGCTGGGCCTCCGGTTAATAGGTTAATCCCAAAAATAATATAAAAGTGGATAATAAAGCCCAGTATAGTCCAAAACAGTAGATAATATAGCATGGAGCAATCAAAAATTATAGATACGTTGGAGATGTATCAAGCATCCCCAAGCTTAATTCCTGCTCATCCTCGAGTAGGTAAATGATAAAAACAGATTTTTTGATGCGGAGTGCTACTTGGCATAATTTCAATGTAAATCTTCTTAATTGTGGTATGAATATTCAGATTCAAAAGATTCAAGACAAAAGTTCATATTGACATAAAAATAATAATACTTCAAGCATACTAACAAAGGAATTATGTCTTCTCAAATTAACATGGCCAAATAAAGTATCCCTACAAAATCATATAGTCTGGCTATGCTCTATCTTCACCACACAAAGTATTTAAATCATGCACAACCCCAATGACAAGCCAAGCAATTGTTTCATACTTTTGACATTTTCAAAACTTTTTCAATTTTCAAACAATACATGAGCGCAAGCCATGGATATAGCACTATATGTGGAATAGAATGGTGGTTGTGGAGAACACAAAAGAGGGGAAGATAGTCTCACATCAACTAGGCATATCAACGGGCTATGGAGATGCCCATCAATAGATATCAATGTGAGTGAGTAGGGATTGCCATGCAACGAATGCACTAGAGCTATAAGTATATGAAAGCTCAACAAAAGAAACTAAGTGGGTGTGCATCCAACTCGCTTGCTCATGAAGACCTAGGGCATTTTGTGGAAACCATCATTGGAATATACAAGCCAAGTTCTATAATTAAAAATTCCCAATAGTATATGAAAGTGACAGAATGAGAGACTCTCTACAATGAAGATCATGGTGCTACTTTGAAGCACAGGTCTGGTAAAAGGATAGTAACATTGTCCCTTCTCTCTTTTTCTCTCATTTTTTTTGTTTGGGCCTTCTCTTTTTTTATGGCCTCTTTTTTCGTCCAGAGTCTCATCCCGACTTGTGGGGGAATCATAGTCTCCATCATCCGTTCCTCACTTGGGACAATGCCCTAAAAATGATGATCATCACACTTTTTATTTTTCTTGCAACTTAACAATTACAACATAATACTTAGAACAAAATATGACTCTATATGAATGCCTCCGGCGGTGTACCAGGATTTGCAATGAATCAAGAGTGAATGTATGAAAGAATTATGAACGGTGGCTTTTCCACAAATACAATGTCAACTACATGATCATGCTAGCGATATGACAATGATGGAGTGTGTCATAATGAACGGAACGGTGGAAAGTTGCATGGCAATGTATCTCGTTATGGCTATGGAAATGCCATGATAGGTAGGTATGGTGGCTGTTTTTAGGAAGGTATTTGGTGGGTGTATGATACCGGCGAAAAGTGCACGGTAATAGAGAGGCTAGCAATGGTGGAAGGAAGGAAAGTGCATATAATCCATGGACTCAACATTAGTCATAAAAAACTCATATACTTATTGCAAAAATCTAGAAGTTATCAAAGAAAAGTATTACGCGCATGCTCCTAGGGGGATAGATTGGTAGGAAAAGACCATCGCTCGTCCCCGACCGCCACTCATAAGGAAGACAATCAATAAATAAATCATGCTCCGATTTCATCACATAACGGTTCACCATACGTGCATGCTACGGGAATCACAAACTTTAACACAAGCATTTATCAAATTCACATCTACTCAACTAGCATGACTCTAATATCACCCTCATCATATCTCAAAACAATTATCAAGCATCAACTTTTTTCTTAGTATTCAACGCACTCAAAAGAAAATTTTACAAATCTTGAATACCAAGCATATTATTATTAAGCAAATTACCATGCTATTAAGACTCTCAAAATAATCTAAGTGAAGCATGAGAGATCAATAGTTTCTATAAAACAAATCCACCACCGTGCTCTAAAAGATATAAGTGAAGCACTAGAGCAAAACTAAATTACTCAAAAGATATAAGTGAAGCACATAGAGTAAAACTATATAGCTCAAAAGATATAAGTGAAGCACATAGAGTATTCTATAAAATTCCAAATTATGTATGGTTCTCTCAAAAGGTGTGTACAGCAAGGATGATTGTGGTATACTAACAAGGAAAGACTCAAATCATAAAAGACGCTCCAAGAAAAACACATATCATGTGGTGAATAAAAATATAGCTTCAAGTAAAGTTACCGATAGAAGCAGACGAAAGAGGGGATGCCTTCCGGGGCATCCCCAAGCTTTGGCTTTTAGGTGTCCTTAGATTATCGTGGGGGTGCCATGGGCATCCCCAAGCTTAGGCTCTTGGCACTCCTTGTTCC
This sequence comes from Triticum urartu, assembly GCF_056163025.1. Lineage (NCBI taxonomy): Eukaryota > Viridiplantae > Streptophyta > Magnoliopsida > Poales > Poaceae > Triticum > Triticum urartu. Next base: position 249,967,812 of record NC_141875.1, read on the forward strand.
ATAATCCATCAAATCTTTACCCAAAACTTGAAAACTTCACAACACAAAACTTAAAGTAGAAAACTCGTGAGCTCCGTTAGCGAAAGAAAACAAAAGACCACTTCAAGGTACTGTAATGAACTCATTCTTTATTTATATGGGTGTTAAACCTACTGTATTCCAACTTCTATATGGTTTATAAACTATTTTACTAGCCATAGATTCATCAAAATAAGCAAACAACACACAAAAAACAGAATCTGTCAAAAACAGAACAGTGTATAGTAAGCTGTAGGTTGCGCAAGATCTGTAACCCCAAAAATTCTAAAATAAATTGCTGTACGTGAGGAATTTATCTATTAATCATATGGAAAAATAATTAACTAAATATCACTCTCCAAATAAAAATGACAGCAGTTCTCGTGAGCGCTAAAGTTTCAGTTTTTTACAGCAAGTTCAACAAGACTTTCCCCAAGTCTTTCCAACGGTTCTACTTGGCACAAACACTAAGTAAACACAAAAAACACAACCAAAACATAGTCTAAATAAATTATTTATTACTAAACAGGAGCAAAAATCAAGGAATAAAAATAAAATTGGGTTGCCGCCCAACAAGCGCTATCGTTTAACGCCCTTAGCTAGGCATAACAAGCAAGAATAGATCTAGGTATTGCCATCTTTGGTAGGCAATCCATAAGTGGCTCTCATGATAGATTCATATGGTAATTTTATTTTATTTCTAGGGAAGTGTTCCATGCCCTTTTTAATGGAAACTGGAATCTAATATTCCCTTCCTTCATATCAATAATTGCACCAACCGTTCTAAGGAAAGGTCTACCGAGAATAATAGGGCAAGAAGGATTGCAATCTATATCAAGAACGATAAAATCTACGGGCACATAATTCCTATTTGCAACAATAAGGACATCATTAATTATTCCCATAGGTTTCTTAATAGTGGAATCCGCAAGATGCAAGTTTAGAGAGCAATCATCAAAATTACGGAAATCTAGCAAATCACACAAAGTTTTGGGAATAGTAGATACACTAGCACCCAAATCACACAAAGCATAAAACTCATGATCTTTAATTTTAATTTTAATAGTTGGTTCCCATTCATAATAAAGTTTTCTAGGGATAGAAACTTCCAATTCAAGTTTTTCTTCATAAGATTGCATCAAGGCATCAACGATATGTTTAGTAAACGCTTTATTTTGACTATAAGTGCGAGGAGATTTTAGCACGAATTGCAACAAGGAAATACAATCAATCAAAGAGAAATTTTCATAGTTAAATTCCTTGAAATCCATAATAGTGGGTTTAGCAACATCTAGGGTTTTAATTTCTTCAATCCCACTTTTATCAAATTTAGCATCAAGATCAAAAGATCAAGAATTATTGGAACGCCTTCTAGGTAGAGGTGGATCATATTTAGTCCCATCATTATCAAGATTAATATTGCAAAACAAAGATTTAATAGGGGACACATCAATAACTTTTAGATCTTCATCATTATTTTCATAGGAATCTGGTTTAGCGGCCATCTTATGGACTAAGGTAGCTTGCATATCCGAGATTTCAGCAGTTAATTTTTCAAGACGAGCAATTTGGGATCTTATACCATCAAATTCTTTAGACATATCATCGAGCTCTTTATTCATATAATTCATGAAACTTTTTTGTTCCTTAAGCTCATTTCTAAAGAAATTATTATGCTCAAATTGCAAAACCATAAACTTCCTGACGTTGTTTTCAATCTCCTCTAACCTTTTAAGGTGAACATCACCAAATCTAGGTAGAGCCATCGCGACAACAAGCAAACTAACACACAAGCAAACAAAAGGCAAATGGGCAAAAGAGACAAATAGAGAGGGAGGATAGAGATAGAGGGAGAATAAAACGGCAAGGGTGAATTGGGGGGAGAGGAAAACGAGAGGCAAATGGCAAATAATGTAATGCGGGAGATAGGGATTGTGATGGGTACTTGGTATGTTGCTTTTGCGCAGACTCCCCGACAACGGCGCCAGAAATTCTTCTTGCTACCTCTTGAGCACTGCGTTGGATTTCCCCAAAGAGGAGAGGATGATGCAGCAAAGCAGCGTAAGTATTTCCCTCAGTTTTTGAGAACCAAGGTATCAATCCAGTAGGAGGCCACGCACAAGTCCCTCGTACCTACACAAAAACAATAGCTCAATGCAACCAACGCGCTTAGGGGTTGTCAATCCCTTCACGGTCACTTACGAAAGTGAGATCTGATAGAGATGATAAATAATATTTTTGGTATAGAGATGCAAAGTAAAAAGTAAAAGCAAAGTAAAAGCAAAGAAATAATAAAGTGATGGAGATTGATATGATGAGATAGAGACCCGGGGGCCATAGGTTTCACTAGTGGCTTCTCTCAAGAGCATAAGTATTCTATGGTGGGTGAACAAATTACTGTTGAGCAATTGACAGAATTGAGCATAGTTATGAGAATATCTAGGTATGATCATGTATATAGGCATCACGTCCGAGACAAGTGGACCGAGTCCTGCCTGCATCTACTACTATTACTCCACTCATCGATCGCTATCCAGCATGCATCTAGAGTATTAAGTTAAAAACAGAGTAACACCTTAAGCAAGATGACATGATGTAGAGGGATAATTTCATGCAATATGATAAAAACGCCATCTTGTTATCCTCGATGGAAACGATACAATACGTGCCTTGCTGCCCTTTCTGTCACTAGGAAAGGACACCACAAGATCGAACCCAAAGCTAAGCACTTCTCCCATGGCAAGAACAACCAATCTAGTAGGCCAAACCAAACTGATAATTCGAAGAGACTTGCAAAGATAACCAATCATACATAAAAGAATTCAGAGAGGATTCAAATATTATTCATAGATAGACTTGATCATAAACGCACAATTCATCGATCTCAACAAACACACCGCAAAAAGAAGATTACATCAAATAGATCTCCACGAGAGAGGGGGAGAACATTGTATTGAGATCCAAAAATAGAGAAGAAGCCATCTAGCTACTAACTATGGACCCGTAGGTCTGAAGTAAACTACTCACACTTCATCGGAGAGGCTTGGATGATGATGTAGAAGCCCTTCGTGATCGATGCCCCCTCCGATGGAGCTCCGGAACAGGCCCCAAGATGGGATCTCGTGGATACAATAAGTTGCGGTGGGGGAATTAGGTTTTTGGCTCCGTATCTGATCGTTTGGGGGTACGTGGGTATATATAGGAGGAAGAAGTATGTCGGTGGAGCAACAGGGGGCCCACGAGGGTGGGGGCGCGCCTGGTAGGGTAGGGCGCGCCCCCTACCTCGTGGCCTCCTGTTACGTGCCTTGACGTAGGGTCCAAGTCTCCTGAGTTGTATTCGGTGAGAAAATCACGTTCCCGAAGGTTTCATTCCATTTGGACTCCATTCGATATTCCTTTTCTTCGAAACCTTAAAACAGGCAAAAACAACAATTCTAGGCTGGGCCTCCGGTTAATAGGTTAGTCCCAAAAGTAATATAAAAGTGGATAATAAAGCCCAATATAGTCCAAAACAGTAGATAATATAGCATGGAGCAATCAAAAATTATAGATACGTTGGAGACATATCAGGACGCCAAACACACACTTTTCTGGGTTAAGCCTCAAGTTCAGTTGGCGCAAGCTCTCGAAGGTCTCCTCCATGTCTTGAATCAACGTCCTCGCCTCGTGAGATTTGTCCACTATGTCATCAACATAGGCCTCGGTGTTCCTGCCAAGCTACCACCCCAAGGCGATGCGCAACAGCCGCTGAAAGGTTCCGCCCGCGTTGCGAAGGCCGAAAGGCATGCAGGTGTAGCAGTACACCCCACATGTTGTCAAGAAGGCCGTCTTTTGCACATCCTCCACCACCATATTGATCTGATGGTATCCAGAGAACGCATCCAAGAAACACAGCAAGTCACACTCAGCGGTGGAGTCGACGATTTAATCGATGCGCGGAAGGGGGAACGGGTCTTGGCGGCAGGCTTTGTTTAGGTTGGTGAAGTCAACACACATCCATTCCTTCCCGCCTTTCTTCGGCACCACAACGGGGTTTGCCAGCCATTCGGGGTATCGAACTTCCCGGATTGTACCTGCCGCCTCCCGCTTGCGTGTCTCTTGGACGATGAAGGCCTGCTTCTCAGTGGACTGCCGTCTTGCTCGCTGCTTCACGGGGCATACATTGGGGCACACCTTTAGATGATGCTGGATTACTTCTCTCGGGACCCCTACCAGTTGATCGGGCTCCCACGCGAATATCTCCTTGTTTGCGCGCAAGTACCTCACCAAAGCTTCTTCTTGCCCCGGGTTAAGGCCGGTTCCTATGGTGAAGGTGGCTCCTGAAGACCCATCCTCGTTGACCGGCACCTGCTTGGTCTCTGCCTTGTCTTGGGTGAACAACTGCTTTTTCTTGGTGGGCGCGGCCTCCTTGGCCCCCGGCACAACGGCGCCGGCTGGCTGCGCTACTCCCGTGGTCTTGAAGGCGAGCCTGAGCGCCATCACGACCTCCTTAGCGTCCCCTTGGATGGTGAGGACACCCTTGCTCCCTGGCATTTTCATGAGGTTGTAGGCCGGGTGAGTTTCCACCATGAACTGAGCGAGGGTCGGGCACCCGAGGATGGCATTGTACGAGAGACCGTTGCGGGCAATGTCAAAGTCCACCAGCTTGGTGCGATAGTTATCCTGTGTGCCAAAGGTGATAGGGGAGGCGGATCTGCCCCAAGGGGTGAGTAGCTCCACCGCCCACCCCTGTGAAGGGCTTGCTGAGGCCGAGCCATTCGAGCGGCACATGAAGAAGGCTGAAAGCTTCCACGGAGAGCAGGTTGAGACCGGCGCCGCCGTCGATGAGGGTCTTGGTGACGGCCACGTTGCAGATGGTGGGCGTGCAGAGCATCGGAAGCATCCCTGAGCCGGTGGTGGAGCCGGGATGGTCTTCCGAGTCGAAGGTGAGGTCGTCTTCCGGCGCGGCCCAACCCGACGGAGCACCCGGGCGCTTGTAGGCGGCCCCAATCTGGCGGAAGAAAGGCTTGATGTGGCGATCTGAAGGAGGTGCTTGGGAGCCGCCCAGTAGTGTCGCGACTGCGTGGTGTGCCGGTGCCACGTAGCGTGCCGTGAAGAGGTCGCGGAGTTCTCCCCAGGACGTCACCGTGGACCCCGGGAGGTCGAGCAGCCAAGCACGCGGCTCGCCGGCGAGGCCGAGGGGAAACAAGTTTGCCATGATCTTGTCGTCACCTCTGGCTTCGAGGACGACCTCCTCGTATGCTAGCAGGAACAGCGCCGAGTCTGCCGTGCCGTCGTAATGCGGCGGCATCTCTGGCCTGAACTTGACTGGCCACTGCACTCGCCGGAGAGCGGGGGCCAGGGCTCGGTACCCAGACTCCCCGCTGCTGGCGTCGATCGTGGAGGTCGGTGGCGAGGCACCTGTCATGGGAGTGCGGTGCGGCGGTACGGGGCGCTGGTTGATGGAGAAAAGCTCTGGCGCACCCCTACCTGGCGCGCCAAATGTCAGGGTATGGGGTCCCGGCAAACCCTTAAGGTTCGAACACTGGGGTGTGCGCGGAGTCTGTCACTCCAACCGATCTACGCCCTAGCTCGCTAGGATCTCGCGGACGAACTCGACGAACTCAGAACACAGAAGGACACGGGGTTTATACTGGTTCGGGCCACTATCGTGGTGTAATACCCTACTCCAGTGTGGTGGTGTAGATTGCCTCTTGGGCTTATGATGAACTATACAAGGGTAGAACGGTCTCCCGAGGTTGAGGCGTTCTTGTGCTCGGCGAGCTTGTGTGCATGGGGGTGGTATCTCACAAGCTCCCCTCCGATCCTCCCCTCCACTGTCGTGGCTAGTCCTATTTATAGAGGCCCTAGTCCTCTTCCCAAATATCGAGCGGGAAGGGAGCAAACAATGGCGGGCTAATTTGAAGGGGGACAGCTAGTACAAGTTATCCTGACAGAAGTAGTCTTCGCCTGCACAAAGTTCCGGTGGTGACGTTGTTTCGGGCTCCACGGTGACCTCCGTCTTGCAGTCCATGGTCTTGGTCTTGTTGCACTGAAATGGCAACCTTTGCCTGAGGCCTGGGTACTCCGCGGCTGTGCTTGCCCCCTTTGCACCAAAGAGGAAACAAGGACGATGTGCGCGCTGGCGCCCGCCTGGCGCCCGCCTGGTGTCGATCGTCACGGCTCACATCATGATAACCTCGTGAGGTTTGCCTCGCCTTGATATCTCTGCTCCTCGTGAGCCTGCCTAGCTAGGACACTCCGGAGGAGGTCTTGCATCGTCTGCCTCACGAGGCTTGGCCCCTCGCGAGGGTCTTGGGTGCTTCGTTGGTGAAGAAGGGCCATACGGCCTGCTGGCTTAGCCACGCCGCTGGCCGCAGGTAGGCAAGTCTGGGGACCCCCGTTCCTAGAACGCCGACAGGAAGCTCTTAATAATGTCCAGGGGCTCGGCAGCCGTACTCTGGTGCTGCTTGAGAAGGCCTCTTTGTACCTCTGCTGCTAGGGTGGCGGTGTGCTCCTCTGTTTGAAGGGAGCGTTCAGTATTGCCATTGACTGTTATGACGCCACGCGGACCGGGCATCTTGAGCTTGAGATAAGCATAGTGCGGCACTGCGTTGAACCTAGCAAACACAGTTCGTCCGAGAAGTGCTTGGTAGCCGCTGCGGAAGGGGACAATATCGAAGATTAACTCTTCGCTTTGGAAGTTGTCCGGAGAACCGAAGACCACCTCCAGCGTGATTGAGTCCGTACAACGGGCCTCTACGCCTGGTATGACTCCTTTAAAGGTAGTCTTTGTTGGTTTGATTAGTGAGGGATTAATACCCATCTTTTGCACTGTATCCTGATTGAGCAGGTTAAGGCTGCTACCACCATCCGTTAGGACTCGTGTTAAGTGAAATCTGTCGATGATTGGGTCGAGGACCAGTGCGGCTGAACCACCATGCCGAATACTAGTTGGGTGATCTCGACGATCGAAGGTGATCGGGAATGACGACCACAGATTGAATTTTGGGGCAACTGGCTCTACCGCGTAGACGTCCCTGAGTGCTCTCTTACGCTCCCTTTTGGGGATGTGTGTAGCGTATATCATGTTCACCATTTTGACTTGAGGGGGAAATTTCTTCTGCCCCCTAGTGTACTGCTGCCGGGGCTCTTCGTCCTCGTCCTCACTTTCTGATCCCTTTTCCTTGTCTTCGGCATTTAACTTGCCAGCCTGTTTGAAAACCCAACAGTCTCTGTTGGTGTGATTGGCTTGTTTATCTGGGGTACCATGTATCTAGCACGGACGATCGAGTATGCGATCCAGGCTGGATGGTCCCTCACTGTTCCTTTCGTAGGGCTTCTTTCGCTGGCCGGACTTGGAGCCGCCGAATTCGGCGTTAACGGTGGTGTCATCAGTGTTGTCGCCATTGCTTCGGCGTTTGTGTCTATTGTGCTGGAGCTTGCCGGTGCTGTTCTTGGCCTCGGAGGGGCCTATGTCGCTGGCTGTGTTTTTGCTACGAGCCAGCCAGCTGTACTCACCCGCGCAAAAGCGGGTCATGAGTGTCGTAAGGGCTGCCATGGACTTTGGCTTTTCTTGGCCAAGGTGGCGTGCTAGCCATTTGTCACAGATGTTGTGTTTGAAGGCTGCTAGGGCTTCAGCGTTTGGATAGTCAACGATCTGGTTCTTTTTGGTTAGGAACCTAGTCCAGAATTTTCTGGCTGACTCTCCTGGTTGTTGAACTATGTGGCTTAAGTCATCGGCATCGGGTGGCCGGACATATGTACCTTGGAAGTTGTCAAGGAAGGCTTCTTCCAAGTCCTCCCAGTTGCCGATGGAATTTTTGGGCAGGCTATTTAGCCAGTCTCGAGCTGGCCCTTTGAGCTTTAGTGGGAGGTATTTGATGGTGTGGAGGTCGTCTCCACGGGCCATGTGGATGTGGAGGATAAAGGCCTCAATCCATACTGCGGGATCGGTTGTTCCGTCGTATCATTCAATATTGACGGGCTTGAACCCCTCGGGGAATTTGTGATCCAGCACCTCATTTGTGAAACAGAGAGGGTGTGCGGCGCCTCTATAATGGGCCGTGTCACGGCACACCTCTGATGAAGTCCGTCTGCGGTTATCGGACCGGGTGTGACTAGGTTTGTCCCGTCCGAATAGGTAGCCATCATCCCGAGTCGGGAAGCGTTCTCGCAATCCGTAGATTGATCTGGTGTGTCCTGCTCTACTGTCCAGCTCCTGCCGAAGGTCATATGTATGGTCCCGAGCTATTCTGTCCCTGTTTTTGTGAGGTTGTGGGGCGGGCTGTTATTCGGCCTGAGTTTCCTTTTTATCCCGACCTCAGGGTGGTCGCTCCACCGCACTATCCTGACCACGTGGTGGTCGGTCCACATTGCGTGAGGGAGGTATGGGATCTGGTGTCTCCTCATCGAACTGAGGTAGCAGTTTGCACTTTGGGTAACTCTTGACTAGGCGCTCGAGGCCGTATTCTTCGGCTGCCAGGACATCAGTCCACCTGTCAATGAGCAGGCTATTAGCTGGCGCTTGAAGCGTTCCTGCTCTAGGGGTGCCTCAGGCATGATGAAATCTGCGCTGCCAAGGCTCTCCTCATCTTCGGAGACTGGACGATAACTATCATCATCCAGGTCATTGGGCATGGCCTGTTTATCAGGGTCATCTTGCTCGTTGTCTTGTTCCTCCTGTTCAGATGCAGCTCCAATAGGGTCTTCATTGTTTTCGGCGTCGCCTGGAGTACTATTTTCTCCAGTGCCAGTGTTGCCGTCATTTGAGCAACGAGGCTTAGAGCAGCGTTTAGGGCGCCGGCGCTTGGACTATGTCTCAGAAGGTTTATTCGCAACTGGATCTCCTTTGTCATCGGCGCTTGCTTTTTTAGGTGTGTCGACCATGTACACATCGTACGGAGAGGTGGCCGTCCAACGTCCAGTGAACGGCGGGTCTTGGCCTTGCTCCATGTCGGCATCGTCGTCCATACCGTCAATGTCTTCGGATCCATAATCAAGCACATCGGTTAAGTCATCGACAGTGGCTATGAAGTGGGTGGTGGGTGGCAAGCAAAATTTCCCATCATCAGCCTCTGGCTCGAAATGAACATAGTTCGGGTATGAGTCTTTCTCCAAGGACAAGTTCTTTAAAGAGTTTAGCACATCACCCAAAGGGGAGTGCTAGAAGATGTCTGTGGCGCTAAATTCGAAAATCGATAACCGATCCAACTCGGTGTCCACAGGCATGCCCGGTCCGGAACTCATAGCCGGAGACAAGTCCGGAGTTCCGTTGACACAAATATTGCGGGGTGCCGAGTCCGTGTGCGGCTCCAACACCGTGGACTCTGTGGCCTCGGATGGCACGATCTGCTCTGGTTCTAAGGCCGTTGTATCAACAGGGACCATCTCCTGGATGTGATCTGATGACATATTTAAGTCATGTTCATTGGGGCGAGGGGAGCGATCACTGTGGTCTCAAGTCCATTGAAGATCAAGTCTCCACGGATATCCACGACATAGTTCAAGCTTCTGAATCTGACCTGATGGCCAGGGGCGTAGCTATCGATCTGCTCCAGATGGCCAAGCGAGTTGGCCCGCAGTATGAAGCCGCCGAACACGAAAATCTGTTCGGTTAGGAAAGTTTCTCCTTGGACAGCGTCACTATAGACGATTGAAGGGGCCATCGAACCCTTTGTTGACGGCACAGTGGAACTCTCAATGAAAGCACCAATGTCGGTGTCAAAACCGGCGGATGTCGGTTAGGGGGTCCCGAACTGTGCGTCTAGGATCGATGGTAACAGGAGACAGGGGACACAATGTTTACCCAGGTTCGGGCCCTCTCTATGGAGGTAATACCCTACGACCTGCTTGATTGATATTGATGAATATGAGTGTTACAAGAGTTGATCTACCATGAGATCATAATGGCTAAACCTTAGAAGCCTAGCCTATATGACTATGCTAATGAGTATATATCCTTTCCGGACTAACCCCTCCGGTCTATATAGACACCAAGGGGATCTAGGGTTTACATAGAGTCGGTTACATAAGAAGGAATCTTCATAGTCGGTCGCCGAGCTTGCCTTCCATGCCAAGGAGATTCCAATCCGGACACAGGTACAGTCTTCGGCCTTCATGTCTTCACAGCCCATTAGTCTGGCCCAATAGATAACAGGACGGACGCCCGAGGACCCCTTAGTCCAGGACCCCCTCAGTCTCAACCTACTCTGTTGCTCCGCCACAAAGATCCACCTAGAGGGCTGTCGGGATAAAGGTCCTTTCAGCCCCCAATCTGTGAATCACTCGCAGGTACTCTACGAGCCGACCCGTCTTTAGTCACCATCCATATCATATATAATAGTGTAGTATGTATATACCCGTGATCACCTCCCGAGTGATCATGACCCGATAGTATAGCATGGCAGACGAACAAGAATGTAGGGCCACTGATGGGGTACTAGCAACCTATACTAAGCATGTAGGATTGCAGGTAAAGGTATCAACAATTGTAGCAACAATGACAGGCTATGCAGCAGAATAGGATTAATCGAAAGCAGTAACATGCTACACTACTCTAATGCAAGAAGTAGAGAGAAGGAGTAGGCAATATCTGCTGATCAAGGGGGGCGGGGCTTGCCTGGTTGCTCTAGCAAGGAGGGGTCGTCGTCGATGTAGTCGATCATAGGGGTATTGGCAACAGTCTTAGGGTCTACCGAAAAGAAGTAACGGAGGGGAACACAATAAATAATAGAGAAATCAAAGCATCACAAAGCATAACATGGCAATACACAGTGCTAGTGGTGACCTAACGCAGTGCTACACAATACCGAGGAAAGGGGAACCCATCCAGGAAAGTTTTCCCCGTTCCGGACAAATGTCGGACAGGTGACCGAAGGGGGAATGTTCCAGGTTCGAATAGTTAGAGGTATCCGGCGGGTATGTGGGTAGCGTATGCTGATTCGACTCGTTGTTCTGAGCAACTTTCATGTAGAAAGTTTTTCGATCCGGGCTGCGGTTGAATTCCTATGAATTTCTGAAGTTCTCTGAAAATATCTGAAATTCTGCTAAGTCTGAGAAGCCCTTAGTTTTAAACACCACTTAGCCGTTTTCCGGAGGCTATTGCTATTGATCTGTACATCCTATGATTTTGTGCCTTATATCAGTTGTGAGCATTTTTTTGCGATCTACATGTTAGTATTACTTTTATCCATATTAGAGTTCATTAGCTTGATCATCAACAGCTCTAAAGTAGCCATGAAAATAGAGCTGTTTTCAGTCTTTCACTTAACAAAACTTGGACTTTTGTCATTTTCATAGCATTTAAACCTCACACCTTTTGAATTTGGTCCAATGAAATGTTTTGAACCTTGACAAGTATACTACATATCCGTATAATTTTTTTCCATGTTCAGAAAAGTTTTGTTGTTGTTTTGCTGCTGTACAAATTGGCAACCAGTGTAGATTTGCAAAATCTAGCATGCGCTACAGTGCACACACCAAACACACAGCGCGCACACACACTCAACGCACACATCATGCGCGCACACAGCACACGCACACACACATGCTAGCCATGGCCATGGCCGCCAGCAGCAGCAAGCAGCGCACAGCAGCGGCAGCGGCAACAGTGAAACTAGCAGCAAGTAGAGGCAGCGGCGTAGCCACAGCAGAGCAGAGCAGCGACGGCAGTTGAGCAGCAGTAAGTAGCAGCGAACAACAGAAACTAGCAGCGGACGACAGCAACACGCAGCAGCAGCAAAGCATCGGCAGAAGCAGCGGCTAGGCAGCGGCCGGATGGGCACGTGCGCTCCCGTGCGTGGGCGCGCGCCATCGGCAGCAGCCGTGCGTGGGTGAGGGCAGCCGCGCGCGGGGCGCAGGAGGCTGCGGAAGGTCACTACCGTGGGCGCACACGGGCGTGGACAGACTTTGGCCGGGGCACGGCTGGGGAGGCTCGAGGGGCTGGGCGCGGTTAGGGGCTCATGAGCGCGAAGCTGCGGCGGGCGAGCACAGCGGGGGTGGTGGCCCATGCGGAGGTGGATGAATACGACGACAACATTGATGTCCAATGACGGCGGTGGCTTAGCTCCGACGAACTCGAGCATACGACCACGAGTTTGATGGAGAGAGTGGGTTGATGGCGTCTAGGTAGCTCCTAGATCACACACACATCGACAGAGGGAGCTAGGGGACACGGCCGTGATGAGCCTGCCGGCCGTGGCGGACGGCCGAGCCGGAGCTTGTGGGGTTAAGTGCTAGGCGACGAGATAGATGGCGGTAACTGAGGGGGAACCACGTGGTGCTCACATCGGTTATGAGGAGCAGCTTGGTGAAGCCGGAGCGGGTCGAACGGTGGCGGATCGAAGCGACCGACGGCGGTGATCCGAGGACGAAGACGATGTGGGCGATAGAGATGGGGGCTCCCAACTCCAATCCGGTGGTGAAGGTGTCGTAGAGGACGATGACAATCCTCTTGGACCTGCTGTGGTGGCGATTCGAGGACGGTGTCCACACGGGTGTGCAACGGCGGTGACGGCCATCTCCCGGGCGACGGGAAAAATAACGAGGGTGGGTGAGAGGGGAGAGGTGAATGAACTAGGGTTCGCAGGGGCGTTCGGGGCGTCGTTCTTATCTCCCCCGCAGGTCCAACGGATGCCCGACGCATGTGCATAGCCGGCCGTGGAACCAGACGATGAGCGCCACGCCCTCCTCTATGAACAGGAGGTAGGAGGCGATGGAGGTGGGCTGGGCCTGCTTACTAGCAGAAGGCCTAAGTGCATAGTAGGATAGGTCTTCTCCTTTTTCTTTAGTCTTTTTTTTTGTTTCTTTCAATTAGCTTCTGTTTTCTTTTAATGCCAAAAGCAAATGGCTTTTATTAGTTAAGAGACTTGGCCCAAAATTATTCATGCAATTTTTTTCACCGCCACAAAAAGTTTGGGATTACTTGAATTCATTTTAATTTTGTTTAAAAAGAAAATATTTATTCTGGGGCTGTTTCGTCCAGTTTAACATACGGTAATGGTATTTTTATAATTCAAATAATGTAGGTGTATTCAGGAAAATTAGTTAGTGAATTTTTGCAACCCAGCGAACATTTTTTTACTGTTTGTAGAAATAATTTATTTGGCTTTAGTTTAAACTTCAAATTGAATTGGGTTTGGATCAAAGTAAGGTTAGCAAAAATAATTGTGATGACATGGCACCATTAGCAGGGGATTACTGTAGCTTAATTATCCGGGCGTTATAGCTTTGTTGCTATGTTGGAGTGCTGTAGCATAGTTGCATGATGCATCTTAAGTGCTATGTTGCTGTTAAGCGCAATTTTGCATCGTTCTTGTTTTGCTCGTCATTTGCAAACCGTGCATCCGTTTCCGGTGATCCTTATATCGATTTCGACCGAAATCTCCTAACCTTTCCAGTGGCATGCTTGGTTTGCCAAGTTGATGCCATGATTATCTTTTCCCATCCGGAATACCCATATGCATTGCACATCATATCTTGCATCCCATGCCATGTCTTGCATCATGTTACTTGTCCATTGCACCATGATTGATTATTGTTCCCTTGCTTGTGTTCTTGCTTTTGGTAGAGCCGGGAGACGAGTTCGTGAACAAGGATCCTGTCGAGTACGTTTATGAGGAGCACGCTTTCGACAACACTGAGAACTTTGTAGGCAAGATGATCATTACCCCCGATATCACTTCTATCTTTGTTTAACAAGCCTCCCATATTGCCATGTCAAGCCTCTAACCCACCTTCCTAGCAAACCGTTGTTTGGCTATGTTACCGCTTTTGCTCAGCCCCTCTTATAGCGTTGTGTAACACCCATAATGCGGCTATATCTCCCACGTGTCGAGGCACGACTTAGAGACATAGCCGCATGGTAGATTTGTCGTAAGAGGGGTAATCTTTGCACAATCCCATTTATTGAATAAGAAAGGGATAAAGGCTTGGCTTACAATCGCCACTTAACACAATACATAAATAATTCATACAACATCCAAAATACAAACAAAGGTCCGACTACGGAACCAAAATAAAGGAAGACAACCCCAAATGCTAGATCCCCGATCATCCCAACTGGGCTCCACTACTGATCAACCGGAAAAGACACAAAACAACGATCAAGATCTTCATCGAGCTCCCTCTTGAGCTCGGTTGCGTCACCTGCACTGGTATCATTGGCACCTGCAACTGTTTGGAAGTATCTATGTGTCACGGGGACTCAACAATCTCACACCCGCGAGATCAAGACTATTTAAGCTTATGGGTAGGAGAAGGTAGTGAGGTGGAGCTGCAGCAAGCACTAAGCATATATGGTGGCTAACATACGCAAATAAGAGCGGGAAGAGAAGCACCGCAACAGTCGTGAAGCTAGAAGTGATCATGAAACTACTTACGCACAACCATGACAAAAGAACCGTGTTCACTTCCTGGACTCCGCCGAAAAGAGACCATCACGGCTACACACGCGGTTGATGCATTTTAATTAAGTTAAGTGTCAAGTTCTCTACAACCGGATATTAACAAATTCCCATCTGCCACATAACTGCGGGCACGGCTTTCGAAAGTTTATACCCTGCAGGGGTGTCCCAACTTAGCCCATCACAAGCTATCATGGTCAACGAATGATATTCCTTCTCCCGGGAAGACCCGATCAGTCTCGGAATCCCGGTTAGAAGACATTTCGACAATGGTAAAACAAGACCACCAAAGCCGCCTGATGTGCCGACAAATCCCGATAGGAGTCGCACGTATCTCATTCTCAGGGCACACCAGATGGGCCAAACGTCGGGTTGGCATAGACCCTAGTTGCCCAGGGGGCGCCGGACATGGCACAGTTTGGACCAACACTCGGAGGAGCACTGGCCCGGGGGTTTAAAATGAAGATGACCCTTGAGTCTGCAGAACCCAAGGGAAAAAGGCTTAGGTGGCAAATGTTAAGACCAAGGTTGGGCCTTGCTGGAGGAGTTTTATTCAAAGAAAACTGTCAAGGGGTTCCCATAACACCCAACCACGTAAGGAACGCAAAATCAAGAAACATAACGCCGGTATGACGGAAACTAGGGCGGCAAGAGTGGTACAAAACACCAGGCATAAGGCCGATGTCGGATTTCGGGTTCCAGCAGACCCTTGAGGTTCGAACACTGGGGTGCGCGTGGAGATTTCGCCTTCTACCTACCTGCACCCTTCCGCCTCGCTAAGATCTAAGCTATGGAAAGAACAGCACAAGAGACACAGGGTTTATACTAGTTCGGGCCACCGTTGTGGTGTAATACCCTACTCCAGTGTGTGGTGTGGTGGATTGCCTCTTGGGCTGATGATGATGAGCAATACAAGGAAGAACAGCCTCGCGAGGGTCTGTTCTTGGCTGGGGGGATGAACTGCTAGGAGGAGTTCAGTCACCCTTCTCTCTCTCTCTCTCTTCTCGATTCTCTCTCCGATTTCCATCATAGCTAGTTTCTCTCTTGGCTTCTAGATTCTCCCTTCTTGATTCCGATCCTCCTACCCTGGGGGTGGCTAGTCCTATTTATAGGCAAAGGCCCTGGGCCTCTTCCCAAATATTGAGCGGGAAGGGCGCCAACAATTGGCCATTTTGAAGGGGAACATCTGGTACACTTATCCTGACTAAAGTTGGTCCTCGCCTGCCAAAGGCTCTGGTGGTGACGCTGGCATGGGCTCCACAATGACTTCCTCCCTGCCGTTGGACTGGTCTTGGTCTCGTTGCATCGAAACGGGTGCCTTTGCTTGATGCTCTCGCCTGCGCTTGCTCCCTTTGCACAAAAGAGGAAAGGAGGACACTGCGCGGGCTGGCGCCCGCCTGGCACCCTTGGTCGTCATGGCTTGCGTCACAGGCACCTCGTGAGGTACCCCGCCTTGATCTCTCCGCCTCCTCGCGAGCCAGCCTGATGAGGCCGTGCCTGAGGAAGCTCCGTGTCGTCCGCCCCGTGAGGCTTGGCCCCTTGCGAGGGTCTTGGGTCTGTGTTGATGAAGATGGGCCGCGCTGGGCCCCCCTTTGAGCCACGCTGCAGGCCGTAGGCAGGCAAGTCTGGGGACCCCCGTTCCCAGAACGCCGACAGTAGCCCCCGGGACCAAGGCACGCCCGGACTTGGCCGTGCAGGGAGGCGGAAGGGCAAGAGCGAAGCGCCGCGGGCCCTAACAGCCTGCGGCCTTGGGCGCCGCGTGGCGGTTGACTGGACGTGGGCGCCTCAGCAACCGCGCCAGTTGGTAAGGGAGCGGCATCTGCCTAGGCTTTGCTTTTTGCTTTCTCCGGTTGTTGCTCAGAACCCCTTTCTTGCGCCTCTCCTTCCTTCCTCCAAAATTTCCAGATCTACTTTGACCGCGTGACCTAGGAAGCCATGGCGCCTCGTCAGTCCACGGCCGGAGCTTGGTACTCGTCTGCCCTGGACTCGCCGAACGTGTCGGAGGCGAGCCTCGCCCGGTTGCACCGGATGGCGGCGGCGCTGGGCATCGACAGGGCGAAGGTGTTCAAGGCCGGCTCTGCCACCCCTGAGGGCCAAGGGAGCACGTTCTATCGGTTCTTTGTAAGCGCCATTGCTGCTGGCCTGGTGCCTCCCTTCTCCGAGTTCTTCTTCTCTGTCCTCCGCCATTATAAGCTACATGCTCTACATCTCCACCCCAACTCCGTCCTTCTCCTGGCAATCTTCGCCTATTACTGCGAGGCTCACATAGGGGTGCAGCCTTCAGTGGCCTTGCTGCGCTACTACTTATACCTCCGGACCTCTCGCGGTCCTGCTTCCGCGTGCGCGAGCTTCATCGCGTACGGTGGAGCCATTGCCATTTCGAACCCCAGGAAAAGGATTGAGGGCTTCAGGAGCAAGTGGGTCTTGGCAGATGCTGGGCGCATCCACCCTCGGCTGATCTTGCCCACGGAGCAACCCACAAGCTCCAGCGATTGGGGTCGAGCGAAGCTCGCGGACCCCCGCGCGAAGCTGGTGTTGGAGAAGATGGACGCGGATCTGAGGCCGGCCAACATGGCGGCGGCGAAGCTGACCGGCGCGTCGCTGCTGAGGGAATTCCTGGAGCACCAGCTGGCTCCGCTTTGGCAGTACTCACTTCTGATGTGGAGGCCCCATCCGAGCCCCACGGCCTTGGCCGATGAAGATCTAGCTGCGGTCCTCCAATCTCTGGTCGGTGGTGATGTGGCGAGGTTGGAGGGCACTCCTACGCCCTTGTTCCTCCACGACGACTGGGAGCAGGTAGTGGAGTCCATGCCCATCTTCAACGGGGACGGGCCCGTGCCCATGGAAACTCCCGAGGAATCGGTGGACGTGTCCTCCGACGATTCCAGCGAAGAGGAGGAAGGAGGGGAGCGGAAAAAAGGGCCTGACTTTGAGGCGACTGACGGAGAGTCGAGGGCTCCCCTCCCCCGGCGCAGGTCCCACGCTCTCCGCCTCTTTCCGAGCGATGACGAGGAGGATGATGACGAGCAGGGCGGCGGGAGCTTGCCCCCAATCCCGAAGAAGGACAGGACCGGGCTGATCTCCCGCGGGTCTGCCCCGGCCCCGAGGCGGACCGCAGACGCGCCTTCCGCTCCCGAGCTTCCCAAGGTTGACCCTTCCAGCCGGCTTTCAGGCTTCAAATTTGGCCGGAGGCTGCCTGAGCTCACTGGCGACGACCTGTAAGCGCTTGATTCTTGTCTTTATTTCTTGTTCTACTGCTGAGGCTTGACGTCCACATCTCTTGGACAGGCTGGCACCCGCAGCAAAGAAGCCAAAGGGAGATCCTGAGGTTCCATCCATGGTAGCGCCTCTGCCCGCGAAGGAAGGTGACCCCGACGCACGGGCTTCTCCTGCCCGGTCGTCCTCGCGAGGCCTGGCTGAGCCGGCTGGGGCGAGCTCAGCCCCCATGGCCCAAGTGACTCCCGAGGTGCCTTTGCCTGCTGCCACCACTACAGCCATTGGGGCGCAGCATGCTCCGCCTCATGATGCTGTGGTCGCGCTGCTGCCTTCTCCTCCTACTCCACCGACTGCTGTCTCTCCGACTCCTCCTGCCGTTCTGGATCGTGCTGCTGCTGAGCTGGACCGGCTACGGCAGGATCTTATTAGTGCCGACCCTCGCTTGGTGGCCGGGTGCTTGGAGCTGGCTTCAGGATGGGTTCGCTCCGACGCTTCGATTCAGGCGGCGCTGGTCCAGGCCTCGACGGCTTGCGATGAGGAGAGGCAGGCCGTCCTTGAGGCGAAGGCTGCTCGTGACGCAGCCCTGGGGGAGGTGGTCGACGTCCGTGGTCGCTGCAAGGTGCTGGAGGACGAGCTGCAAGGCCTGCGGGACCAGCTCGTGAAAGAGGCCCGCCTTCGCCAAGAGTAGGAAGAAGGCGTGAAGGCTCGCGAGGCG
This sequence comes from Triticum urartu, assembly GCF_056163025.1. Classification (NCBI taxonomy): domain Eukaryota; kingdom Viridiplantae; phylum Streptophyta; class Magnoliopsida; order Poales; family Poaceae; genus Triticum; species Triticum urartu. The sequence goes on from NC_141875.1 coordinate 249,986,145, forward strand.
GCCGTCAAGGAGAGGGAGATCAAGCTCAGGAGGCGCCGTGACCGCCTAGGCGCGCTGGAGCAGGACTTGGGGGCGAGGAAGGTCGAGCTGGACGACAAGGCCCAGGTTCTTGACGAGGACCGCGTGGCCTTCATGGAGATGGAGGCGAAGGCTCGCTCCTCGCTGAGGACGCTTTACGACAGCGGCCTGGAGAGCCCGCTGGCTGGCGCCGAGGACGGCCCCGCCAAGCTGCTTCCCTTCCCGGTTCGCGCTCTTGAAGATGTCACCCTTGGCCTTGGCCCCACAGCCGAGGCCGAGGCGCGTGTCCTGTCTTCTGCAGCGCTGACGCAGGTCCTCACCCACATCTAGCTTCGCGATCCCACCGTCGACCTCGACAGCCTGCTGGAGCCAGTAAGCGGCGAGCGTGCCGCTGCCGCTGCCGACGCCGTGAAGGGTCGCGCGGAGGCTCTGCTGGGGAAGTTCCGGGCCTTCAGCACCAAGCCGAAGCAAGGCGCTGCCGACCCCGCTGCTCCATGAGGCGAACCCACTCCGCGCTGCTCCACCGCCGACAAGTGACTCCGTTGTGGCTCCTGTCCTGCCTTTAATTCCTGCACATGTATCATGCCTCGGGGAGGCGTTTAAACTTGCGTTTGGCATTGAGATAACAGTGTGGACTGTAATATTTGCTTTTGAATTCCTTGAAATTTACGCTTTTCCTTCCTACTTGCTTATGTTCTACGCCGGTAGAGCCCGGCCCCGCGCATACCTCAGCCGCCGTTAGCCCCGACCGGAAACTAGGACGGGACCAAGGAGTGAGGGGCTACGTGACAAGTTAGGCTCCTGAGTCGCGATGCTCAGGAGTCCCCCTTGGCGCACGAACAGCAAGTACGGAGGTGTGATGTGGGTGGATCTACCGTTCTACGTCTACAGAGCCCGGCCGCGCGCATACCTCAACCGCCGTTAGCCTTTCGGAACTAAGGAGTGAGGGGCTACATGACCAGTTAGGCTCCTGAGTCGAGATGCTCAGGAGTCCCCCTTGACGCTTAGACGGCCTTCATACCTTGGCTCCGCTCGGGGAGAGACGCGCGACGAACCAGGCCCGGGGGGCCTAGCTGGGTGGCATGCGTCTGGGCGTGACCCAGGCGCAGCCCCCGTGCCCGGCCCCCTCGCGCGGCACTCCCGAGGGGAGGCGTTACGATGAGGCTAGACACTGAGCTCTGGGCTCCCTGAGGTTGATGCGGCCCGGGGGCCACCCTCAGTTGTTTATCACCAGTGCGGAGCATAGCACTTCCGTATGTGTACGGGCATAGCCGCTCCTCGGCAGTGTCATCAGCCAGCGCGGAGCATGGTGCTTCCACTGGTACGTGGGAGGGGGTTCCCCTTCGGGAGGAGCCCTCGGGGCATGTACAGCCCCGCCCTGACACGTGGCTGGCACGGTAGGGCCTGGCGAGGTGTATCTGGGCACCCGTGAGCCAGCGCGGGACTCACGGGGCCCTACCTCTAGGCGGGTTGCGCCTGGCACTGGGCCTTATCTTGTGATGTGTCCCTGCAAATTTGGTTAGATGCCGGCACTCTACGTCCTCGGGTCCCGGCCCTCGAGCTGGTCTCAGCCGTCGCTGGTATGCCAGGTCGCGATGCCGTGGACAAGGCCAGAGGGTGAGGGCTGGAGAGCCAGTAAGAGCCCTGAGCCGCGATGCTCAGGTACCCCCCCTTTAACGTGCAAGTGGTCGGCATGGAGAAGAAGAGGTGCCGTGGACAGGCATCAAATAATCAAGCATGGTGGGTCGAACACATAGCTGGAAATAAACGCAAAAGGGATACATGCCGCTGGGTCTGGCCCGAGCGACTTGGGGATGATGCAGCCCGTGGGGCGCGCCCAACAAAGCAAGATAACAACATGAAACAAAAGGGATACATGCCGTAGGGACGGACCCACGCGGCTTGGGAATAATGCAGCCCTGGGGGGCGCTCCCAGCTTGAAATGAAACTTGAAAGATGTCACCTGATGATGTTGAGGACGAAGGAGTGTTGGTGTAGCAGACTCGGTGGGCTGCGGAAGCCGATCCTCACGAGCCCCCAGGCCCAGGGGCCTCGGGAGGCTCCGGAGGCGCTGGTGGCTCCTTGCGAACCATCTCCATCTCCGCCAGGGCTGCGGAACGCCTGGCCTCTTGAGTCTCCATGATACCCCTCATGAGGCGCTGGTACGTGGCAGCCACGTTCGGCAAGCCGTAAGGCATGCGAACGTAGCTGTGGGGTGGACCTTCGCAGCGCCCCACTCGCGAGGGCCAGAGGCGCTCCAGAGAGGCGACTCGATTGAGCCCTGGTATGTCAATGCAGACGCGCAGCCCGCCATCCTCGCCTGGATGGGGAGCCACAGCTGGTAGGCGGCGGCCGCCTTTCATGACTCTTGACTCCTGTAGCTCCTAAATGGCCTTGATGACGAACTCCTGACGGTCTGGCTCTCCTTGCCTTAGTCCTTCTTGAGGGAAACGTGCTTCGAAACACGCCTCCATGTGGTGCCCAAGCGCCTCCCTCGTGACCTTAGCCAGGTCAGTGGCCCTCCAGGGGAGAGCCCCCGAGCCCTGCCTAAGGAGGGCGCCGGGCGTGCTTTCCTATGCGATGGAAGGAGGTTCCCCCTGGGCAGGCGCGGGCCTTGAGGGGCCTACCTCCTGAGGGGCCGGGCCGGACGATGTCCTCTTCTTCTTGGGGGTGGTCTCGGGAAGCCTCCTGCTTCCGCGATCCGGGTCTTCCAGTGACGCGGCCTGAAAGGCTCGTTCCAGGGAACACACCGCGTCCTTCTCTTCACGGGGCACCGTGATGACTCCGCCACTTCCTGGCATCTTGAGGATGTTGTAGCCGTGGTGAGTTACGGCCATGAACTTGGCCAGCGCTGGGTACCCAAGGATGGCGTTGTACGGCTGGCGAATGTGAGCGACGTCGAAGTCGATGAGCTCGGTGCGGTAGTTGTCACGTGCCCCGAAGGTGACAGGGAGGCGGACCTGCCCAATCGGGACCATGGAGCCGCCGGTGACTCCGGAGAAAGGCTTGGTTGGCTGAAGCTGGTTGTAGGGCACTTGGAGATTGTTGAATGTTTCCATAGATAGGACGTTGAGCCCTGCCCCGCCATCGATGAGGGTCCTGGTGACCACCATGTTGCTGATGATTGGGGAACAAAGCATCGGGAGGACTCCGGCTGTAGCCGCACACTTGAGCTGATCTGCTGAGCTGAACGTGATGGCGCACGCCGACCACCTGAGAGGGCGCGTGGCTTCGAGCTTGGGGAGGACTGCATTCACTTCGCGGGCGAACTGCTTGAAGATGCGTTGAGAGGCTGGGGCTTGAGCCCCGCCCAGGATGTAGGCGATCGTGCGCGGCTCCTGGAAGCCCCCAGCCCCCTCGTCCTGATGGCGGTCCTCGTTTCTCCTTGGCTGCGGCGGTAGCGGAGGGAGGCCTGCATTGCCTTGCGGGCGATCCTCGCGAGGCTGATCCCTCCAGTCTCCCTCGCGAGGCGGGTCTTGCCAGCGATCCTCGCGAGGTCGATCGAGCCACCCTTGGCGCGGGCAGCGATCTTCCCAGCGTCCTGCGTTCCTTCTTCCTCCTCGACCGTAGCCCCGGTCACCGCGGTCGGGGCGACGGCCGATCCTTCCTTCTCGCACGACTCGGAGCTCTTGACATTCGTTGGTGTTGTGGGTGTGGAGGTCGTGGTACACATAGTACCGACTGCCCTTGGGAGATTCGGGCTGATCTCTGCCCCGCTTGGTGTCTGGTTCTGCCGCGAGCACGGCAGCCCCCTTGCGCTTCACATCCTTGGCCTTGGGCTTCTTCTTTTCTGGGTCTGCGGCAGGCAGCTCGAGGAGGGAGAGACGCCCTTCCTCAGCCCTGGCGCACTTGGTTGCCAAGTTGAACAGCTCCAAGGAAGTGCACAGGTCTTCATGCATCGCCAGCTCCTCCTTCATCTTGACATCGCGCACGCCGTCGGAGAAGGCTGAGATGATGGCTTCCTCGGTCACCTTGGGAATCTTGAGGCGTGTGTTGTTGAAGCGCTGGATGTACTTCTGCAGGGTCTCTCCGGGTTGTTGCTTGATGCGGCGCATGTCGCTAACGGCGGGTGGCAGGTCGCGAGTACCTTGGAAGTTGGCGATGAAGCGGGTGCGCATCTCGTCCCAGGAGGAGATCGTGCCTGGAGCCAGGTTCAGGAGCCAGGTGCGGGCCTCGTCCTTGAGCGCCATGGGAAACCAGTTCGCCATGACCTTCTCGTCTCCGTTGGAAGCTTCGATGCCCACCTCATAGAGCTGGAGGAACTCCGCAGGGTCGGCCGTGCCGTCGTAACGAGGAGGCAGGTCTGGCTTGAACTTGCCGGGCCACGCGATGCTGCGTAGCTCGGTGGTGAAGGCACGGCAGCCTGCTGTGGCCATGGGAGGCCTGGGGTGATGGAGAGCTTGGTCTTGCATGTCCCCACGCGCTGCAGCTGGGAGCAGCGCGGGGTCTTGACGCGCGGGAGCAGGAGCATGGTTGCGACGTGCTGGAGCAGGGAGCGCCCGGGCAGCTTCTTGCGGGCGAGGGACTTCTTGGAAGCTCTGCTCTTGCCGCGCTGGCACCTGACGGAGCGGGTTCCGCCCAGGGGCCACGCGCCTTGGAGCCATGGCGCCTTCTTGAGGAGGAGGCGGCTAGGGCGCTGCCGGAGCTTCGTCGCCCGCGCGGGGCGGGGTGCGGTGCAGCGGAACAGACGACGCAGGAGAGCCCCCTGCGGCGCGGACGAGCTCGGCGACGCGGTCGAGCCATTCTTTGTAGACGTTGTCGACGGGACGGTAGCGCAAGAGCTCGTTTGCCGCGATGAGTGCAGCTCGAGCCTCCATGGGTGCGCGGAGTGCGCGGGACGAAGAACCAGCTGGGGTGAGCGAGGGAGTAGCGGTGCGGCCGTCTTGCCGCACGGACGGATGCTGAGACGACGCTTGCTGCTCGTCCCCCGCCGGGCCGGTGGCGGCGTTGACGGCAGGTGACGGGGAACGGCAAGGACGCCCGCCGACAGGAGCCGTCTGGGCGACGCGGGAAGCGAGAGCGGCCCGGCGCTCAGCGCGGGCCCGACGAGCGTCAGACATGGACACGATGGTCGGAGGAGAACGGGGTGGTGGAAGACGAATTCCAGCGCACCCCTACCTGGCGCGCCAAATGTTGGATTTCGGGTTCCGGCAGACCCTTGAGGTTCGAACACTGGGGTGCGCGCGGAGATTTCGCCTTCTACCTACCTGCACCCTTCCGCCTCGCCAAGTTCTAAGCTATGGAAAGAACAGCACAAGAGACACAGGGTTTATACTAGTTCGGGCCACCGTTGTGGTGTAATACCCTACTCCAGTGTGTGGTGTGGTGGATTGCCTCTTGGGCTGATGATGATGAGCAATACAAGGAAGAACAGCCTCGCGAGGGTCTGTTCTTGGCTGGGGGGATGAACTGCTAGGAGGAGTTCAGTCACCCTTCTCTCTCTCTCTTCTTGATTCTCTCTCCGATTTCCATCATAGCTAGTTTCTCTCTTGGCTTCTAGATTCTCCCTTCTTGATTCCGATCCTCCTACCCTGGGGGTGGCTAGTCCTATTTATAGGCAAAGGCCCTGGGCCTCTTCCCAAATATTGAGTGGGAAGGGTGCCAACAATTGGCCATTTTGAAGGGGAACATCTGGTACACTTATCCTGACTAAAGTTGGTCCTCGCCTGCCAAAGGCTCTGGTGGTGACGCTGGCTTGGGCTCCACAATGACTTCCTCCCTACCGTTGGACTGGTCTTGGTCTTGTTGCACCGAAACGGGTGCCTTTGCTTGATGCTCTCGCCTGCGCTTGCTCCCTTTGCACCAAAGAGGAAAGGAGGACACTGCGCGGGCCGGCGCCCGCCTGGCACCCTTGGTCATCATGGCTTGCATCACGGGCACCTCGTGAGGTACCCCGCCTTGATCTCTCCGCCTCCTCGCGAGCCAGCCTGATGAGGCCGTGCCTGAGGAAGCTCCGTGTCGTCTGCCCCGCGAGGCTTGGCCCCTCGCGATGGTCTTGGGTCTGTGTTGATGAAGATGGGCCGCGCTGGGCCCCCCTTCGAGCCACGCCGCAGGCCGCAGGCAGGCAAGTCTGGGGACCCCCGTTCCCAGAACGCCGACAGCCGAGCCTTCCACCCTTTACCAAGTATATAGATGCATTAAAGTAAATAAGATATAATGTGATATCCCAACATATCCATGTTCCAACATGTAACAAACTTCAGCTTCACCAGCAACTAACAATGCTATAAGAGGGGCTAAGAAAAAGCGGTAACATAGCCAAACAACGGTTTGCTAGGTAGGAGGGTTAGAGGCTTGACATGGCAATATGGGAGGCATGATAAAGCAAGTGGTAGGTAGCACGACATAACGATAGAGCAAACAACTAGCAAGCAAAGATAGAACTGATTTTGTGGGTATGCTCATCTTTCCTGAAACCCGCAAGGAAGAAGAACGAGTCCATTAAGAAGACAAACGGATGTAGTTGAACGGATCCTCATAACTCTAGAATGAAACCGAAGCTAACGAGAGAAGCAACCCGGAAAGAAGCAAGAAACATAGTAAACAACCATCACATAAACATGGCATGATGCAAAACCAAGTATGATGCATGTCCAGTTTAATGAAACATGGCATGGCAAAGTGCAACAAACAATAATACAAATTAAGTGGAGCTCAATATGCAACGGAGTTGCATATTGAAGAAAACACCACATTCATTTATTCAGTTTGCTCTCGTTTATGTACCCAACAATATTAAATGTTGATTAACATGACAAGAGGTGAAGCATATGGAAACTACCTATCTATACAAGTTTAAATGAGGCTGGAACAACAAACAACTTTTCCGGTAAATCCTCATGTGCATTAGCAATTTAATGCAACAACAAATTTTAAAAATTTTAAATGTTATTATCATGATGCAAATGACTGGTGCAAGTTTTATGCAATATTTATGAAAATGTTGATAAGAGCATATTATGAAGCATTTGTCATCGTGGCGGAAATGAGAGGGGTGCCACGGCAACTATAACGATAATGGAAATGGTGCCACGGCAACATTCTGGTTCCGGTAACTCGATTGAGATGTCGGTGCAAAGAAAGTGTGATGGGAGCGTGTCATGCGATGAACGGTGGGGTGCTCCTGGTTACCGGGTTCCCACATGTCGGTGGCAAGGAAAAAGAGGGGCAACGTGCACCGACAGTTCGGACTCGAGGCAAACAGGGGTGCATCTCATACAACATGCGTTCACGGGTTATCGTCTCGGCGGTTAAACCTCGAAGCATGCGTTTTCGGAGCAGATCGTGTTCGGCGGTAGTGGAAGTAGTCATCCACGGGGCGTCGTGGGAAGTAGCGGTACATGGCGACGGTAGAGGAAGTAGTGGTTCATGTTTTCTTGTCGAAATCACGGCGGTGGTAGTTGTTCACTCGACGGTCTTTGGCAACGGTCGTCGTACACAGTTCATAGACGTTTGGGTCTTCCGTAGAGGTACTGGACGCATCCCGGATGTGTAGTCGTACATGCACGTAGATGAACTTGATGGGTCCCGTGAGTAGATGTACTCGGTGCATCCGTGTAGTTGTACATATCTTTGTGCTGCAGTCGAACATGAAAAACCCACGACGACGGTAGACGTACACGGTTGGCTTGATGTACCAAAACTTTTGGTCTTGGCGTACAGTGGTAGCAGTGCAGGGAGGCGAGGGCATGGCCGATGGGAACAGTCGGCAGATGGAGCAACTCCGGCAAGCAGGGAATGGTCGGCTGCTCTGACGCGGTCGAGGTGGCGGCGGGGCTCGGGCTCCTGGCGTCGAAGATGAGCAGGAGGAGGAGCAGCGACGAGGCAGAGGTGCGGATGCTTGCTGGCAGCGAGAAGGTCCTGTGACGGTGGAGGCGTGCAGGGGGAGCAGAGGACGGGCAGAGGCCTAGATTTGCTGTTTTTTTGCCTATTTCAGTGTTTCGAAGAAAAGGAATATCAAACGGAGTCGAAACGAAATGAAACCAACTGGATAAGTTATTTTTGGAAGGAAAGCTACCGGATGGACTTGGACCCCATGTCAGGAGCTAAGGGAGGTGCTCACGAGGGTGGGGGGCGACCCCCTAGGGCGCGCCCCCTGCCTCATGGGGCCCCCGAAGCTCCACCGACGTACTTCCTGCACCCATATATACTCACGTACCCTAAAACTTGCAGAACAACCAATAGATCAGGAGTTCCGCCGCCAGAAGCCTCCGTAGCCACCGAAAGCCAATCTAGACACGTTCTGGCACCCTGCCGGAGGGGGAATCCTTCTCCGGTGGCCATCTTCATCATCCCGTTGCTCTCCATGACGAGGAGGGAGTAGTTCTCCCTCGGGGCTGAGGGTATGTACCAGTAGCTATGTGTTTGATCTCTCTCTCTCTCTCTCTCGTGTTCTTGAGGTGATAAGATCTTGATGTATCGCGAGCTTTGCTATTATATTTGGATCCTATGATGTTTCTTCCCCCCCTACTCTCTTGTAATGGATTGAGTTTCCCCTTTGAAGTTATATTATCGGATTGAGTCTTTAAAGATTTGAGAACACTTGATGTATGTCTTGACGTGGATATCTGTGGTGACAATGGGATATCACGTGATTCACTTGATGTATGTTTTGGTGATCAACTTGCGGGTTCCGCCCGTGAACCTATGCATAGGGGTTGGCACACGTTTTCGTCGTGATTCTCCGGTAGAAACTTTGGGGCACTCTTTGAGGTTCTATGTGTTGGTTGAATAGATGAATCTGATATTGTGTGATGCATATCGTATAATCATACCCACGGATACTTGAGGTGACATTGGAGTATCTAGGTGACATTAGGGTTTTGGTTGATTTGTGTCTTAAGGCGTTATTCTAGTACGAACTCTAGGGCTGTTTGTGACACTTATAGGAATAGCCCAATGGATTGATTGGAAAGAATAACATTGAGGTGGTTTCGTACCCTACCATAATCTCTTCGTTTGTTTTCCACTATTAGTGACTTTGTAGTGACTCTTTGTTGCATGTTGAGGGGTAGTTATGTGATCCAATTATGTTATTCTTGTTGAGGGAACTTACACTAGCGAAAGTATGAACCCTACGCCTTGTTTCCTATCATTGCAATACCGTTTACGCTCACTTTTATCATTAGTTACCTTGCTGTTTTTATATTTTCAGATTACAAATACCCATATCTACCATCCATATACCACTTGTATCATCATCTCTTCGCCAAACTAGTGCACCTATACAATTTACCATTGTATTGGGTGTGTTGGGGACACAAGAGACTCTTTGTTATTTGGTTGCAGGGCTGCTTGAAAGAGACCATCTTCATCCTACGCCTCCTACGGATTGATAAACCTTAGGTCATCCACTTGAGGGAAATTTGCTACTGTCCTACAAACCTCTGCACTTGGAGGCCCAACAACGTCTACAAGAAGAAGGTTGTGTAGTAGACATCAAGCCCTTTTCTGGTGCCGTTGCCGGGGAGGTTAGCGCTTGAAGGTATATATTTAGATCTTGCAATCGAGTCTTTTAGTTTCTTGTTTTATCACTAGTTTAGTTTATAAAATAAAATTATACAAAATGGAACTGAGTTTGTCTCATACGCTTCACCTTTTTAATATCTTTCGTGAGTATGATGGAAAGGATAATTGTGCTCAAGTGAAGAAGAAATCTATAAAATGTTTAGCACTAAATATTTGAATGATGAGCATGATTGCAATGTTTTTAGTGTGAACTCCTTGAATATCCATGATGCTAATGATATGCAAAGCCACAAGCTTGGGGAAGCTATGTTTGATGAAGATGATATTTTTTGTCCCCCAAGTTTTGATGATAAAATTTATTATGATGAAAGCATGCCTCCTATTTATGATGATTATATTGATGAAAGGGGATTTGGAGAGGTCATGACTTTATTTTGTGATGAATCCACCATTCCGGAAGAGGTTCCAATAGATTATGAGAACAAAGTTGCTATCTATGATGATTATTGTGATGACTTGTATGCTATAAAGAATAATGATATCCATGAAACTTGTCATCATGATTTTAGTTTTCAATTGGATTATGCCTCACATGATAGTTATTTCGTTGAGTTTGCTCCCACTACTATTCGTGAGAAGAATTTTGCTTATGTGGAGAGTAGTAAATTTTCTATGCTTGTATATCATGATAAGAATACTTTAGGTGTTGTTTATATTGTTGAATTCATTCATGATGCTACTGAAAATTATTATGAGGGAAGAATATATGCTTGTAGGAATCTATTATATACTTAAAACAAGAGTAAAACAAGCCATCACGTTCGTCCACATATGCTAATCTTTCTTGCACCGTTTGATTAGAATAACAATGGCTGAGATTTAAAGGTTCTTATGCAACATCTAAAAATATATGTACCAACAATATTGAACTTTCATGTTTTCATGTTAGATGCATATATATAAGCATGACTTAGAGAAAAAAATTAGGGATAATGTAGGCGAACTGGAAGGCACACATTGACCTGAGACCATTATTGCAATAGGAAAGACATGTCGTGATTTAGATGTGATGAAACAAGGATAGAAAGTCATGCATCACCACGTAGGCACACGCATGTACAAGAATAAATTATCCTTTAAAACACATAACTTTTAGTACAACTATTGTCACGTCCAAATGGACTGGACACTGGACACATGTTTAAGACAAGGAAATACAAGAGTATATGCGTCTTTCTGTCCAAGAGTTAGAGGCAAGCACGACTCCAACATGTAAATACATTAGGAAACAAAATCTCACTTCACGTGGACACAATTCTAAACTACTGACAGGTGCGTGCATGCAAATAAGATTTACGGAGTAGGATACAACATACATAATTCCACAACCATGGAAAACCAAACACATCTACTGGAGGGAAATTTGCTACTGTCATACAAACCTCTGCACTTGGAGGCCCAACAACGTCTACAAGAATAAGGTTGTGTAGTAGACATCAGGAAGCAGCTCGGGCGAGTTCGAACTCGGGACGGGAGGAGAAGCTGCGGTCAGCACGGAAGCCTCCATGGCCGGCGGCCATGCGGGTCTTGCAAGGTGAAGGGGCGCAGCAGGAGGAGCTGCGACGCCTGGGCGACGCGGGTAGCCTCCGGCGGCACTGGATCAAAGGCGAAGGAGGTCGCATGACGCCGGATTGGGAGGCGTGCGCGATGGTGTGAGTGGGTGGCGGCAGTAGCATCACAGGGAACGAGAGGGAGATGGGATCGAGCGAGGCAGCTCTCTCGCTCCTCTCTGGCGGCGCGAGCAGGGGAAGGAGACGAGGGAGTGAGGGCTTTTGGGATCGGGCTCTAGGGTTAAAGGGGGGAGAGAGACGGGCCTTGTCTCATGGTGGGTAGGCCTGGTTGCCACTGGGCCTAGGAGGTCGGCCCAGTGGAGAGGGAAGTGGCCAGAGGCCTGCTGGGCTGTTGGGCTCTTTTCACCCTCTCTCTCCTTTTCCATTTTAAAACAAAACAGAGAAAGAGAAAGAAAAGGAAGAGAAGGTAGGGGTGGAATCTGGGCATGGAGATAATTTTCACGGACTCGTAAAAATGTGCACGGTCCACGAAAAATAGGAGAGGCATGATTGAAAGATGTAACTCAAACTCATTTGAATTTAATTCAAATGGGTTTGAACTAGGGCTTGGTTTTAGAAGTGTCCAAAAATGTTCAAATTTTTGGTGGAGCTTCGGAATATGATGAAAGAAAAATATGGCAAGGTTGGAGACCAAGAATTAAGATAAAAAAGGCATTGGGATATTTCGCAAGTGTGTTATGGTGAATTCCAAATTAATGAAATATTTAAAAATAGCTCCCTAATAATAGTAGAAAACTTTGGTATGTTTTAAAGAGAATTTCACCATGTGAATTCCCTCGATTTAAATGGACCAAAGATACATGCAATTTATTTAGTTGAGTTATTTAAAAAGGGTTGCATGATGACATGATGCAATGCAAAATATGCTATGAATAAAGCAACAGACAAACGAAACACATGACAACAATGCAAAACATGGAAGCCATCTGGAGAGTCAGCCTCGGGGCGTTACAACAATCCACCACTACAAGAGGATCTCGTCCCGAGATCTAAGGATGGCACCAGAGAGAAGCTGAAAAGGAAGAGGAGAGGTAAACTAAGTTGCTTGTTTGACAAATGAGTGAAACCAAAGAACCTTGCGATGTTGAACAAATTGAAAGAAAGAATACAATGAAGATGAACATAGTTGAAAACACTCCGTTAGGAAAGAGGAACAAGGAACACCATGTGAAACTTGGAGGTTGCAAAAACTATGAATGCCGAGCACAATGAAGAAGAAGGAATTGAAACCACTCTGGTTGAAAATGGGAAGTAAAGAATATGAACTTGGCAAAATGAAAGCACTTGGATGATGTCACATCCCTAGTTTTGGTATGACCTAGACTAGCTAGTCATGTGTGCATCATGTTTAAATTTCATTTAAATTTGAAATGGGGATTTGTGAAACCCTCAGAAATCATTTCTGGAAATAACCTAGATAAAAGTTGCTCCAAAAAGGTCCAAGAAAATGTTCATATTGCTCTTTGAAAATATTGCTCAGAGGTAAAATTCAAACCAATATTTTTAGGAACTCATAAATATTTATTTTGGGCATTTGGAATTAATGCAATAATTATTTGCATTGGATATATATATATATATGTTATATATATTATATATGTCCAATAATTCTGATTTTTACTGTGGGGCTTTGGAATAATCCAATTAGTTCCTACAATAATTTTCCGAAGAAAATAAAATGGTTTAGTATTTTTATTAAACCAAACAAATGTCAGAAAAATAGAAAAGAAAACAAAAAGGAAAGCTTACCTGGGCTTACTTGGCGGCCCAGCAGAGGCCCAGCCCACTGGCCTTTGCCTGTCACCACTTACCTCCCGCCAGGAGGACAGCGCGCGCGTGGCCGCCCCGCGCGAGCACGCGCCCCGCCACCTCCTACTCCCTGTCGCTGCCTCGACGCGCCTAGGCGTTGCCACGTACCCCACGACCCCCCTCGTTCACTTCCCTCCCCTCTGGTCGCCCCTCTCCTCCTCTGCTCTCTTCCCCGCTGCTGCCCGAGCGCCACCATCGCCACCTACGCCGTTCGATGCGCCCACCGTAGTCTCCTCGCCCCTCTGATGAGTCCACGAGCTCCGCCACGTCGCCTTCTTCGTCTTCGGCAAGCCAAGCAACCGAGGACGCCCCGTGGAGCCGTCACCGTCATCTTCTTCACCCCCGGATGCCGGAGATCGCCGTCACCGTTCCGCCCGCGTTGGACCTCTCCCGAGCTCGCGCTTGACGCCATCGAGACCCCTGTGAGATCTCCTCCATTTCCCCTCCTTCCCCGTGCTCGATTTCGTGTCGTACCCCTACTACCCGTCGCAACCACGAGCGCCTCTCCGCCGGCCATGTCGCCGCCCTGGCCAGGGCCACCGTAGCTAGTGCCCGAGCTTGCCACCGTGCTCAGCGCAACGCTAGGAGGCCGTAGACGCCTTCCGCAGCCCCTGCCATGCCCCGTAGCCCATTCCCGCTCGAAGCCGTGCTCCGGCTGCCGCCTCGAGCTCGATTCCGACGAGCTCCGGCCTCCCCGCCTCTCCCACTTGATCCGATCAGTGCAGACGAGCGCGGGCTTCGCCTCTGTGGTCTCCACCCTCCATTTGGTCACCGGAACAGCGATCCCGAGCCCCTCCGCTGCGTTCTCCTCGCCGGCGACTAATCGCCGGTCAAAAATGGGTCAACCCCGCTAATTAACGCCCCCTCTGTGACACTGACAGTGGGCCCCAACGCCACTAACCCTGTTTTAGGATTAGTTAAACCCCTGTTAACTAACTGTGACACTGGCGTGTGGACCCCACACGTCAGGTTTGACCTGGTCAGCCCCGTTGACTTGCTTACGTCATGCTGATGTAGTGCTGACGCAATATTTCATTTTCTGGTTTATAAATAAATCAGGAAATTCCAGAAAATGATATAAACTTCAAAAATTCATAGAAATTCAACCGTAGCTCAGATTGAAATAATTTATATATGAAAAATTATCATAAAAATTCAATCTATCCATCTGTACCAGTTTCATGCATGTCAAACCAACTTATACCTACTGTATAAGTGAAACACTAAAATGGCTTATATAAAGAGCTTATTTTGGAGATGCATTTGAATCTTTGGTTCAAATGGATTTCATCCAAATAAAAGCTAGTTGCATTAGCTCAATCAGCATCACATATTCATGCCATGATCACGCATAATATTGTTGCATATGGTTGTGTATTGATTACCGACACCGTTCCTTCTCGATAGGTCCTGCTCCGGAGACCGATCTAGAGTACCTGTCAGAGGAGCAGTGCCCCCCTGTTGATCTACCAGGCAAGCAAACCCCCTTGTTCATTTCGATACAATCCTAATCTCTCGCTCCTGCTCTCTTTTATTGCATTAGGACAACAACGATTCAACTGCTACTTTATGCTGCGGTAGTTGAACCCATTCCTTTGCATGACCTATCATTGTCACAGTAAATAGTTAAAACCCACTAGCATGTGTAGGAATTGATTGAGCCATGTTGTGTTCCTACCATGCCATGCCTACTATTGCTTAGAGTTGTGTCAGGTCTGATTCATCGGGAAGGAATTGGAGTGGTATGATATGTTCTGGTGCTGAGAGTTAAGCGTGTGAACACGATTTGGTAAAGGTTGCGGTGAGAGGCCATTTAGGAGTACATTGTGGGTTGTCTCACTGGAACCATCCTTAAGCACTGAGTTCCGTGTATGTTGTCCAATGACTAGCTACTACCACACATTGGAATGCTTAAGTGCCCCTCTTGACTTATTAGCCAACTTGATCTCTGTCCAGGAGTTGCAAATAGTTTCTGGTGTTTGTAGGTAGTGTTAGTAGTCTACCAAGTGGCACCCGGCCAGGTGGGCTTGGGACAGACTAGGCACAGTGGCACGGTGTACCAAGTGGCACCCGGATGGTGGGCTTGGGAACCCTGCTCACATCGTTTGGGGCCGTGAGCGACACCCCGGCCGGATCTCCTTGCGGATGGAACCCGAATAGGCGATAAACCTGGATGAGAGACTTGTGTGGTTAGTCAGGTCGTGGCCGACACCCTCGCCAGGCTTCCGCTTGAAGGTTGCCGAGGTACATGACGTGTACATGGTGATAAGTGGTGAGAGCGTGTGTGAAGAAGTACACCCCTGTAGGGTTTTCATGATCTATTCGAATAGCCGTCTCCTCGGTTATGGACTTCTTGGATGCTTACGTGGTACATAGACAACTTGAAATGGATACTCTAAAATGCTCAAGACAAGTGTGAGTGCTATGGACGGCCCTCTCGTAAGGAGACGAGGATGAATCCATAGTAGTGTATTGTTGTGGTGATTAGTGGACTCGTGTGCGCTGCCTCACCTCAAAGAAGTTTCTCGTTGTCGTAGAACAGGATAGCCACCGAGTCAAAGCTGGCTTGCTGCAACTAAACCCCACATTACCTTCCTAATACAAATGCATGTATGATAGGATCTGATGTAAGTCTTGCTGAGTACCTTTGTACTCACATTTGCTTTATTTATGTTTTGCAGGTGAGACATTTGTCTCACTAGTAGTACCGCTTGGACTTCGACGAGTATCTTGTTACCACAGCTACGATCCTGTACCCTTGGGAGGGACTTGTAGTTAGTCAGGCTTCTCAGCCTTTTCCTTTTGTAGTTGTCTGTACTCATACATGTAATGCTTCCATTGCTTGTATGCTCTGAATGATGGGTCATGTGACCCCTGTTTTTATTTAATGCTATGTGGCTCTTCTGGGCCTTTATCTATATGAGTTGCGTTATGTTGTGATGCCATGTTGTACAGCACATACTTACATGTTATGCGTACGTGTGACGTGTATTGCTATGTGTGGGATCCGACAATCTAGTTGTTTATCCTTGGCAGCCTCTCTTATGGGGAAATGTAGTCTAGTGCTTCCTTGAGCCATAGTAGTCCGCTACAGCCCAGTTCACCGGAGTCCTGCTAGCCCAGCACTACTGCTCAGGACACTTGACTAGCCGGCATGTGCTTCACTTTGTTCCTGTGCCTGTCCCTTCGGGGAAGTGTCTCGCGGTGGCATCCGGAGTCCTGCCTAGCCTGCTACAGCCCGGGTTCCCCGGAGTCCTGTTAGCCCACTGCTATAGCCCGGATTCACACACTGCTGACCGACATGCTCGATGTGAATCATGTATGCCTGTCCCCATAGGTTAGTGCCGCTTTGGGTTCACGACTAGCCATGTCGGCCCAGGTTCTCTGTCATATGGATGCTAGCGAGACAATCATATAGGCGACACCCGTGGGAATACCGTGCGTGAGGCCACAAAGTGATATGAGGTTTTACCAGCTAGATCGATGTGACTTGGAATCGGGGTCCCGACAGATGAGACTCCGGTTAGAAGAGGAATGATAGACACAAGACTCCAGTTAACAAGATAGAGAAGGAATAACAATGATATAATTTGGACAACACTCCGACTGTAAATGGAAGGAATTGAACATGAACTTGACAAGATGAGAGGACTAGAATGGAGGACCCGACACTCCGATTGAATGGATAAGCAAAGGAAAGAACATGATCTTTACAAAAATGGGATGATGGTTCGAAGAGTGCAACATGACAATGCCTCCGGAACGAAAGAATAAAAACTACATCATTAGGGAAGAAAGAAACTAGAAGAAAATGATAACTTCTACCACCAATGAATTTGAAAGCATCCTTAGAAAGAAGGATTGAATGGAGTTGTTGAAAATTAAACAACAAAAGAGTAAGGTTGTAGTGGGCTTATGGAAAACATCTCAAAATTATGAGGTGAAATTCTGCCACTAACGGAAACAACAGATTGGTTCGATATCAACAAGGAGACGAGAAACTAATTTCACCGGGAGGATAAATAAAGAACTTGGGTCATTTGTCTGGACCATAAATAGCAACAATCCTTAGGGAAAGCTTTAGGTAAAATATAACCCAATATAACTCCAATGAAGAGATTGATGGATTGAAAAGATATCTTAAGCGAAGAGAAAATGATGGATTTAGATATGTCACTCTTGAAAAACTTGTGAATCATGAAACACGAAGGGAAATTATCAACAATGACATAACACCACCTCAAAAGATGAGATATGAAAGAATTGCACTTGGATGCAAGAAGAATACTTGAACTTCTCAACACAAAACATGTGTTGAGCACCATGTTTATTTTAGAGTATAGCTTGGTAGATCTTAGCTTCAAGAGAAATCTTGGAGAACAAATCAAGAATGAAAAGGATCCTTGACGAACCACCATGTAGAGCCTCCATGAAGAACTCCGGTAATGAAAGGATAATAGAAAGAAAGAGAAGTTGAAAACACAAGGTGCAGCCTTGCAATGATTAGATGGAGCTTCGCGATGATATAACCAAGAAAACTTGGAACTTCGGAAAAGAAAAGATGAAGCATCTCGAACCGAGAATGTGACATGATGAATAACTCCGGAAAGAAGAAGCTAGGTCACTTGGATGAAACAATAATAAGAATTACGTTATGCGTATCCTTCACAAATTTAAATTGATGACAAGCAATGGATTGGGCATACTACTTATTCTCATATAAGGGATTAAGAGAGATATAGCGTAAACTTGGGAAGGTCTTCAACGAACGACCGGTAGGATTTGAAAGAACGAATGTATTGATATGATAACCAAGGAATAGAACTCTTGAGTGAACCACCATAAGAAGTGAACATGAAAGTAGCAAAGGCACAAATCACCGGGAAGAATTGGAAAAATGAAAGAAGATACTTGAGGGGATTTAGATACATGAGAACGGAGAGACCATGAACTGATTAGAGGATATTTGAACGATTCACCGATAAGATTTGGAGAACGATAGCTACACGCTGAGAATGAATAATTCTAAGATGATGGGCTCCGGAGAATCAAGCTGAAAAGACTCTTGAATTGCTCCTGATGGGTGAAAAGAATTCTCACAATCGAAAACAATTATGAGAGGATGGCATAACGCTGGAACCATGAATCTTCGAGAGAACGGACCAAGATTTAGAGGAAACACTTCTTCAGTCTTCAAATGTAGAGAATGACCAAGAGAAACACCACCACAAATTGTTGAGACACTCCAGAATGAAAATTAGAAAGTTTGAACCAAGGATGAAAAGAATTTGAAAGATCTTGGAGAAAGACATATGACTGATGATAATTCATTCTTACGTCAAACTTGGAAAAGAATTTGAGAGTAACTCCGAGAAAATTAGTAGAGTCAGGTAAGATCCTCGGAAAACACCTATGGGTTATGGCCCACTCAAGAGAAATACCGTTGAACGATTTGAAAGGAAGATTGCACCGGTTGAATTAAATGGATTGAATGAGATAACAACCTCAAAATAGGTTGAACGGATCTTGAATGAAAGGACGAGTCTTCTGATATATCTTTAGCACTCCAGAACAAATGAATAGCGAGAAGTGAGTGATTAAGAGGTGCACTGGCATGAGAAAGCATTTGAACCGAGGAAAAGAATATGATCAACAAAGCTTGAATTGAATCCACCGAAGAAGAAAGAGAACGAAGAATGATGAACTTGAAGCTCCTTTAGAATATTCCTGAGAATCACCGGATAAGAACATTGGCGGAAAGAATGGAGAGACTTCACATTAATAAAAATGATGCCTAATTAAGGAATCCGAGTCCTTGAAGAAAAGGGTGGGAGGGCGGCAAAACAAAGGCAACTTGGAGACGGATGAAACAAACATCGTTGAGGGAAACTGAGATTGGATCTTGCGAATGTTGAAATGATCGGATCCACTTGAAGAGAAAGACACCGGTTGAAAAAGATTGACATGACAATCTCGATTATCAAGAAGGATTAGTATTCACATAGAAGTGTGAGAACACCACTTATGGAAGGTATGGTATCAACACTTGACATTGAAGCAACTCGAATACCACAACTCAAAACAAAACAAAACAAAGGATTGGCTTGCAGAATAAGACGGAAACAAACATATGATAGACCCCATATCGTATCATGTGTCTGTCAGAAAGATATTCTAGGAGCTACTTGAATTCCCACTTATAAACTCCCGAAACTTTCTGGTTATGCAATCAGGTGTTGGGGTTACAGGGGAAGCATAATATCTCACCAAACTAACAATCCCCACATCCAGCTATATCCATCCTTCAGCACATAACCAAGAAACCTTCAGAAATCGTGTACCTCAACCTTTGAAAAGCATCCATTATATGAGTTATGGAAATACTCCCGAACTCCCGCCCCAGTACCGGGTGGCGTCGAGGTTATCTCACCAACAACTGCATAAAAGAGATTTTCGATGTCGGCGAACTCAGGTATTCCAGAACTGCAACGATAAAATTGTGACAACAACACCTCGGAGCTCAACTCCCCGGGACACTGCCACAACCCCTAAATGTCAGGAGGCACCAAGAACAATATTCTCGTCACAAGACTATCGGAACGATTCCAAGATACCTGCGTGATCCTAAAAAAATGTCATGAAATTTGAGGAGAGTCAAAACTTCTACGTCAGGAGCCTCACCAAAGTGACGAAGGGACCGAGGAGTAAAAAATAATCCTACTCTCTGATATATATATAATCCTAAGACTCAAAACATTTTTTTCTAGACTCAACAATGTTAGCGATTCGATCAAGCAGGGGGCTCCTAAGTCGGGGATGGCTCTGATTACCAACTTGTAACACCCACAATGCGGCTATATCTCCCACGTGTCGGGGCACGACTTAGAGGCATAGCTGCATGGTAGATTTTTCGCAAGAGGGGTAATCTTCGCACAATCCCATGTACTGAATAAGAAAGGGATAAAAGGTTGGCTTAAAATCGCCACTTCACACAATACATAAATAATTCATACAACATCCAAAATACAAACAAAGGTCCGACTAAGGAACCAAAATAAAGGAAGACAACCCCAAATGCTAGATCCCCGATCGTCCCAACTGGGCTCCACTACTGATCAACCAAAAAAGACACAAAACAACGATCGAGATCTTCATCGAGCTCCCTCTTGAGCTCGGTTGTGTCACCTGCACTGGTATCATCGTCACTTGCAACTATTTGGAAGTATCTGTGAGTCACGAGGACTCAACAATCTCACACCCGCGAGATCAAGACTATTTAAGCTTATGGGTAGGAGAAAGTAGTGAGGTGGAGCTACAACAAGCACTAAGCATATATGGTGGCTAACATACACAAATAAGAGCGAGACGAGAAGCAACGCAATCGTCGTGAAGCTAGAAGTGATCAAGAAGTGATCCTGAAAATACTTACGCACAACCATAACACAAGAACCGTGTTCACTTCCCGGACTCCGCTGAAAAGAGATCATCACGGCTACACATGCGGTTGATGCATTTTAATTAAGTTAAGTGTCAAGTTCTCTACAACCAGATATTAACAAATTCCCATCTGCCACATAACCGCGAGCACGACTTTCCAAAGTTTTTACAAGACATTTCGACAATGGTAAAACAAGACCAGCAAAGCCGCCCGATGTGCCGAGAAATCCCGATAGGAGTCGCACGTATCTCGTTCTCAGGGCACACCGGATGGGCCAAACGTCAGGTTGGCATAGACCCTGGTTGCCCAGGGGGCGCCGGACATCGCCTAGTTTGGACCAACACTCAGAGGAGCACTGGCCCGGGGGTTAAAAATAAAGATGACCCTTGAGTCTGCAGAACCCAAGGGAAAAAGGCTTATGTGGCAAATGTTAAAACCAAGGTTGGGCCTTGCTGGAGGAGTTTTATTCAAAGCAAACTGTCAAGGGGTTCCCATAACACCCAACTGTGTAAGGAACGCAAAATCAAGGAACATAACACCGGTATGACGGAAACTAGGGCGGCAAGAGTGGAACAAAACACCAGGCATAAGGCCGAGCCTTGCACCCTTTTACCAAGTATATAGATGCATTAAAGTAAATAAGATATAGTGTGATATCCTAACATATCCATGTTCTAACATGGAACAAACTTCAGCTTCACCTGCAACTAACAACGATATAAGAGGGGCTGAGCAAAAGCGGTAACATAGCCAAAAAATGGTTTGCTAGGAAGGAGGGTTAGAGGCTTGACATGGCAATATGGGAGGCATGATAAAGCAAGTGGTAGGTAGCGCGACATAGCAATAGAGCGAACAACTAGCAAGCAAGGATTGAACTGATTTCGAGGGTATGGTCATCTTGCCTGAAATCCCGCAAGGAAGAAGAATGAGTCCATGAAGAAGACAAACGGACGTAGTCAAACGGATCCTCACAACTCCGGAACGAAACCGAAGCTAACGAGAGAAGCAAGCCGGAAAGAAGCAAGCAACATAGTAAACAACCATCACATAAACATGGCATGATGCACAACCAAGTATGATGCATGTCCGGTTTAATGAAACATGGCATGGCAAAGTGCAACAAAAAATACTACAAATTAAGTGGAGCTCAATATGCAACGGAGTTGCATATTGAAGAAAACACCACATACATTTATTCAGTTCGCTCTTGTTTATGTACCCAACAATATTATATGTTGATTAAAACGGCAAGAGGTGAAGCATATGGAAACTACCTATCTAATCAAGTTTAAATGAGGCCGGAACAACAAACAACAATTTCGGTAAATCCTCATGTGCATTAGCAATTTAATGCAACAACAAATTTTAAATATTTTACATGTTATTATCATGATGTGAATGAAATGTGCAAGTTTTATGCAATATTTATGAAAATGTTGATAAGAGCATATTATGAAGCATTTGTCATCGTGGCGGAAATGAAAGGGGTGCCACAACAACGATAACGATAACGGAAATGGTGTCACGACAACATTCTGGTTCCGGTAACTCGATTGAGATTCTGGTGCAAAGAAAGTGTGATGGGAGCGTGTCATGCGATGAACGGTGGGGTGCTCCTAGTTACAGAGTTCCCACATGTCGATGGCAAGGTAAAAGAGGGGCAACGTGCACCGACAGTTCGGACTCGAGGCAAACAAGGGTGCATCTCATACAACATGCGTTCACGGGTTATCGTCTCGGCGGTTAAACCTTTAAAGCATGCATTTTCGGAGCAGATCGTGTTCGGCGGTAGTGGAAGTAGTCGTCCATGGGGCGTCGTGGGAAGTAGCGGTACATGGCGACGGTAGAGGAAGTAGTGGTTCATGTTTTCTTGTCAAAATCATGGCGGCAATAGTCGTTCACTCGACAGTCTTTGGCAACGGTCGTTTTACACGGTTTGTAGACGTTCAGGTCTTCCGTAGAGGTAATCGATGCATCCCAGATGTGTAGTCGTAAACGCACGTAGATGAACTTGATGGGTCCTGTGAGTAGTCGTACTCGGCGAATCTATGTAGTTGTACATATCTTTGTGCTGTAGTCGAACTTGAAAAACCCACGATGATGGTAGACGTACACGGTCGGCTTGATGTACCAAAACTTTTGGTCTTGGCGTACAGTGGCAGTAGTGCAGGGAAGCGAGGACATGGCCGATGGGAACAGTTAGCAGACGGAGCAACTCCGGCGAGCAGGGAACGGTCAGCTGCTCTGACGTAGTCAAGGTGGCGGCAGGGCTCGGGCTCCTGGCGTCGAAGATGAGCGGGAGGAGGAGCAGCGATGAGGCGAAGGTTCGGATGCTTGCTGGCAGCGAGAAGGTCCTGCGATGGTGGAGGCGTGCAGGCGGGAGCAGAGGACGGGCAGAGGCGCCTCGTCTGCTAGGGCTCCGGTGAGGCTGGCTGTGGTCACCAGCAGCGACCGGACACGGCGGCGGGGGCTTACCATGGCGCACTAGTGGCCGGGGCCGGGCGACATCGCCATGGAAGCAGCTCGGGCGAGTTCGAAGTCAGGACAGGAGGAGAAGCTGCGTCCAGCACGGAAGCCTCCATGGCCGGCGGCCATGCGGGTCTTGTAAGGTGAAGCGGCGCCACAGGAGGCAACGGTGAGGTTGAGGGTCGGCAGCATGCATGGAGGAGCTGCGACGCCTGGGCGACGCGGGTAGCCTCCGGCAGCACCGGATCGAAGGCGGAGGAGGTCGCAGGACGCCGGATCGGGAGGCGTGCACGATGGTGTGAGTGGGTGGCGGCGGTAGCGTCATAGGGAACAAGAGGGAGATGGGATCGAGCGAGGCAGCACTCTTCCTCCTCTCTGCCGGCACGAGAAGGGGAAGGAGAGTGAGGGAGTTTTGGATCGGGCTCTAGGGTTAAAGGGGAGAGAGAGAGATGGGCCTTGGCCCATGGTGGGTAGGCCTGGCTGCGGCTGGGCCTAGGAGGTCGGCCAAGTGGAGAGGGAGGTGGGCCAGAGGCCTGCTGGGCTGTTGGGCTCTTTTCACCCTCTCTCTCCTTTTCCATTTTAAAACAAAACAGAAAAAGAGAAAGAAAAGAAAGAGAAGGTAGGGGTGGAATCTGGGCATGGGGATAATTTTCACGGACTCGTAAAAATGTGCATGGTCCATGAAAAATAGGAGAGGCATGATTGAAAGATGTAATTCAAACTCATTTGAATTTAATTAAAATGGGTTTGAAATAGGGCTTGGTTTTAGAAGTGTCCAAAAATGTTTGGATTTTTGGTGGAGCTCCGGAATATGATGAAATAAAAATATGGCAAGGTTGGAGACCAAGAATTAAGATAACAAAGGCATTGGGATATTTTGCAAGTGTGATATGGTGAATTCCTAATTAATGAAATATTTAAAAATATCTCCCTAATAATAGTA
This sequence comes from Triticum urartu, assembly GCF_056163025.1. Taxonomy (NCBI): domain Eukaryota; kingdom Viridiplantae; phylum Streptophyta; class Magnoliopsida; order Poales; family Poaceae; genus Triticum; species Triticum urartu. The sequence continues at coordinate 250,009,918 of NC_141875.1, forward strand.
GAAGACTTTTGGTATGTTTTAAAGAGAATTTCACCATGTGAATTCCCTCGATTTAAATGGACCGAAGATCCATGCAATTTATTCAGTTGAGTTATTTAAAAAGGGTTTCATGATGACATGATGCAACGCAAAAGATGCTATGAATAAATCAAAAGACAAACGAAACACATGACAACAACGAAAAACATGGAAGCCGTCTGGAGCGTCGGCCTCGGGGCGTTACACGTTGCTAGCTGCAGGTGCCTTGCAGGTTGTTCCATGTTGGGATATCACAATATCTCTTATTTAATTAATGCATCTATATACTTGGCAAAGGGTGGAAGGCTTGGTGTCACATCCCTGCTTTCAGTCATGCATTATCATTGGATGAACATGTGGATCATGTTTAAATTTCTTTTAAACTTGAAATGGGGCCTAATCAACCCAACACCCCCCTTGGAAATGCTAATTTCCAACAATTGGAATTTCAATGAACCCAAAATGCCCTTCATAAAAGCCCACCATTTTTGGTCTTGGCTAAAACCTCTGCCAAAAATGGTCTTGCAATTTATGGAGCCATTCTGGATTTTTGAACAAGCCATAAGTATTTGAATTTGGGCATTTTAAATGCTATAAATATTTTAAAGTGCTCAAATAATCTTGGAAGCATTTTTAGGCAGTTGAGCATATTCCCAAATGTGCCTCTGAATATTTCCAGAGTTTTTGCAAATGAAATAGTATTTATTCTATTTCAATACACATAGCAGGAAATAAATAAAAGCAAAACAGAAAAGAGAGAGAGAGTTAGAGCTTACCTGGAAGCCCACCAGCCGGCCCACCTAGCTGGCCCGGCCCAGCAGCCGCTCCACGCAGCTGCTTCGCCTAGCCAGCGTGGCGAGCAGGTGCTCGACGGCGAGCACAGGAGCTCGCCACGCCACCTCTCTGCCTGCCTACCGTCGCCCGTGCCACCATGATGCCTCGAAACGCCTCCGCGGCGCCACCCCGACCCCCTGGACACCTCATTCCTCCCCCCTGCTCTCCCTCGCTCCCCGAAGCCATGGCCGACGCTGCCGCAACCACGCCACCGTAGTTCTCACGTGCACCGTCGTCCTCGCACTGCCCCGCCGTGTCCTGAAGCTCCGCCACTCCCTCCTTGACCGTCCCACCGAGCCATGCCCCGCCGGAGGCCCCCGAGCGTCTTCACCGAGCTCGTCTTCAACCTCCTGCCGGCCAGATCGCCTCCGCCGCCCCGCTTTCTCCGGCTCGTCTCCGACCTCTCCGTCAACTCCGTCGCAACCGCCGTGAGCGTAGCCACCTCCCTATCCTCTCCGCTCTCCTTCTCGTGCACCACAGCGAGCACACTGAGTTCGCCCACACGCGCCGACGCAGAGCTCGTCGTCGACGAGGCTCCGGCCATGCCACGGCCACGCCACTTAGTCCACTAACTTCACCACATCCCCAGGAGCACAACGCACCACGCCCGTGCCTCGCCTTGCCTCCTAGCGATGGGTCCGAGCTCACCCGAGCTCCCGCCGCCGCCAAACTCGTCGCCGGCGATGTTTCCGGCCACCCTAGCTCCACCCACTGCCACCAAATGTCGCGGCTTGCCCCCAGCTACTCGTAGGACCAAACCGCAGTCGATTTGGTCGACTGTGGGCAAAACCCGAGCCCCTCCGCCGCGTCTGTTGTCGCCGGCGTCAAGCCGCCAGTGAGTTGACCATGTTTTGACCCGTGGACTGACGTGTGGGCCCAAGTTGACTCCCCCCCGAGCCTATGACAGGTGGGGCCGACCTGTTAATTAGTTGAGGATTAGTATTAACTAATTTTAGTTAGTTTAGGTCACTGACATGTGGGCCCAGGCCCCACTGACAGTTAATTAGTACCAACTTAACTCTGTTAGTTAGCTGAGACACTGACAAACGGGGCCCACCAGTCAGGTTTGACTGGCCCTGGCGCCTTTGACTCGCTGACGTCATAGTGACGCAGTGCTGACGCAATTATTCATTTTCTGGATTTATTTTTATATAGGAAATTCCATGAAATAGCCAAAATTTCTAAAAATCATAGAAAATCAACCAAAGCTCCAAATCAAATAAATTATATATGAAAAATGATCAGAAAAATTCAGTCTATCCATCTGTAATGGTTTCATGCATGACAAACCACTTTAACCTTGCTGTTTAGGTGAAACAAGCAAACACACTTATTATGCATAAGAACTTTAACTTCCATTTGAATCTTTGGTTCAAATGGACCCATTTCAACTTGTTTCACATTGCATTAGGCAGGACACATCATTTTGCCATGTCATAGCATGCATCATATTGTTGCATATTGTCATGTGTTGATTATGTTCTGTGATTCCCTCGTGGTAGGTTCTGCCTCCGAGGATATCTCCGAGTATCCAACTGAAGGGCAGTACCCTACTACCACTCCATTAGGCAAGCAGCCACATTGATCATATTGATACAATCCCATGTTCTCGCCTCTGCTCTCATTTACTGCATTAAGACAACATCGTTTCAAACTGCTGTGTGCTATGGTAGTTGAACGCTTATCCTCTGCATGACCTGTCATTGCCACAGTAACTAGATGAAACCCACTAGCATGTGTAGGAGTTGATTGAGCCATGTTTGTGTTTCCTACCTTGCTATGCCTGCTATGCTTAGAGTTGTGTCAGGTCTGGTTCATCTGGGTGATGGGCTAGAGTGAAATAATTATGTCGGTAATGTGAGGGATGTGTTGAACATGTTTTGGTAAAGGTATCGATGAGAGGCCATGTAGGAGTACATGGTGGGTTGTTTCATTGAGGCCGTCCCTAAGAACTGAGATCTGTATGTGTGATTTAAGATTCAGTTACTACCATACATTGGGCCCGAAACCAATGGACCCTCTCGGCTTCTTAATCACTCTAGTACTCTGTCCAGGAGTTGCAATTAGTTTCTGGTGTTTGTAGGTTATGTGTTGGCGGCCGTGCGTAGCGCTGACCCTAGGGGTGGGCTATGTTGCGGTAGATACACCGTGGCACGGTGTACCGAGTCACCCATTTGGTGTCTCGGGAACCCTGTTCGTATGTGGAAACCTCGGCTGGACTCCCTGCGAATGGAACCTGGATAGGCAATAAACCTGGACTAGAGACTTGAGTGTTTAGGTAGGCCGTGGCCGACACCCTCGTTGGGCTTCCGCTTCAAGGTTGTCGAGTACATGTCGTGTAAACGGCGGTAAGTGGTGAGAGCATGTATGAAGAAGTACATCCCTGCAGGGTTAACATCATCTATTCGAATAGCCGCGTCTGCGGTAAAGGACTACTTGGTTGCCTATACAGTTCATAGACAAGTTAATGGATACTACTAAAAGACTCAAGATAAGTGTGAGTACCGAGGATGGCTCTCTCGTAGGATGACGAGGGAGGATCCCCGGTGGAGTATTGTGTTGGTGATTAGTGGACTCGTGTGCGAAAACTATTTTACTAGTGGTGTCCCGTAGGATAGCTTAGCCAAGAGTCAAAGCTGGCCTGCTACAATAACTCCACCACCCTCTTGAGAATGAGCATGTATAGTAGGTTCTGATGTAAGACTTGCTGAGTACCTTTATACTCATGTTTGTTTAATTACTGTTTTCAGATGACAACACCGCCCCCTCTGATGGGTTTTAAGTGGATCTCGACGTCGATGAGTGACTTGCCACCCAGGTGGTGATCCTGGCCATGGAGGGCCCTATGTAGATAGACATGCTTCGAGAAGCCTTCTTTCTTTCTAGTGTCTGTACTCCAACTATTGGCTTTCGCATGTGCTTGTATGCTTGTATGACTTGAGTGTCGGGTCATGTGACCGCTACTTGTATGAACATGTTATGTATGGCTCTCTGGAGCCTTTAAATAAAGTACTTGAGTTGTAGATTTTTGTTGTGATGCCATGTTGTATTTACACATATCGAGCATATTGTGTGTATGATTGAAATGCTTGGTATGTGTGGGATCCGACAATCTAGTTGTTTATCCTTGGCAGCCTTTCTTATGGGGAAATGTAGCCTAGTGTTCCTCGAGCCATAGTAGTCCGCTACAACCCGGTTCACTGGAGTCCTGCTAGCCCAGCACTACTGCTCAGGACACTTGATTGGCCGACATGTGTTTCACTTTGTTTCTATGTCTGTCCCTTCGGGGAAATGTCACGCGGTGACATTTGGAGTCCTGCTTAGACTGCTACAGCCCGGGTTCCTCGGAGTCCTGTTAGCCCAGTGCTACAGCCCGGATTCACACGCTGATGACCGACATGCTCGATGTGATTCACGTATGCCTGTCTCCATAGGTCTGTGTCGCTTTGGGTTCATGATTAGCCATGTCGGCCCGGGTTCTCTGTCATGTGGATGCTAGCGACACTATCATATACGTGAGCCAAAAGGCGCAAACGGTCTCGGGCTATGGTAAGGCGACACCCGTGGGGATACCGTGCGTGAGGCCGCAATGTGATATGAAGTGTCACCGGCTAGATCGATGTGACTTGGAATCGGGGTCCTGACAGCGTTGGCATCAGAGCCGGACTGCCTGTAGGTTCGTTGAGCCAAACTGGTCGATGTCGAGTCTAGAAATGCTTTAGCTATATGTAGGGGAATTGATTGTGGGAGGGAACGTAAGGCTCTTTTACTCCTTTACCTTATGCCCTCTGATCTGAGTCATTCTCTTCTCATTCAACATGGGTTAAGGACTAGGCTCTCTTCTTCTATCAGGTTCATGTGTTACTAATCCGTAGTAGCTTATAGGATTGTTGTTACAAGCCTCAGTATAGTTTCTACTACTTTTAGTATGTTGCCAGTTGAATCAGAACCTTGATATGATGTTGTTGAGTGGTATTGCAAACTGTTGTGGATGTCTCAAATCTTTTTCTGAGCATTTAAAGCTGTTATGCTGTCCAATTTTCCCTAGAAATTCTAGTGTCTTTGCATTGTGGTTGTGCTTTCAGATGGCCACTCGTGCTCAAAACCAAGTGGTTCGCCTGACCCGGTGCCTCGATGTGCCAGGTCATACTGCTATGTTAGTCCGGGTAATGATCGAGACGGGTTACCGTTGGTATCCCGAATACACTGTTGAAGAGCAATTCTGAGACTTTAATCAAAGCCAATATTTTTGCACCGTCAGGATATTTCCTTCTTATCCTGGATCTACCGAGCCCCTCCACTGTTCCTATGGACTCGGGGTTACTGTTGAGATGGCTGTGCAGGATGCTGCCAATTCCATGATGACCATCATGCGAGTCCGGACTGGCCTGCTTCGGAACACCGACTTCCGTTATATGCCAGCTTCACTCCCGGGAGCGGAAGGGTATCTCCAGGCTATCTATGCTGACTCCACACGTGAGGACTCACTAACTCGCACCACTGCCGAGATGCTCAAGGATAAGGACCGAGAGAATCGGGCCTTGATACTGGAGCTTTTCAACACCCGTGCTGATCATTGGGCCACTTTGACTTGGTTTGCACCTGCTGTGCAAGCTGGATGTATGGATACAAGGGATCTGTATCCTGTGAGATCTGCTCTGCCAGACATGGTGGATTGGCGTGATATGGGAGGCATCACCCCACCCCGTGGTCCCTGCAGGCCACCGTTTGTTGGTCCAAGACCTCATCCTAGCCCCTTTGGTCCACAAGCTCCTCAGGACCGTCTGTTCCCGGATGATCACGTTGAACTTCCAGGCTACGGAGGTGACTTCTATGAGGACTACTAAGGAGCTATCTGAGTTAGTAGTAGTATCACTAGTATTGTAATAGTTGTATCTTCACTGTCCTGCGTGACTTGTGGAATATGACTTAGTGTGTAATCAATTCCGGAGGTGTAGACAAATAATGTATAGGAGCTTGGAATGCCTCCGATGAGATGTAACGTCTTTCATCATAGTTGTACTGCAGCCTGGGCTTGTACTAAACTATGTATGGTGTGTATGACCGTTGGTATATATATGGCAGTTCTATATTACCGTGACATACGGATGAACATCTCTGCATTCCGTGTTATCCATTACATTCTGCACTTCCTTGCTAAGTTGTGCCATCCTTATCTAAACCATTGCCTTGTTTTCTCCTAGGATGGTCAACACCCGCAGCAACCCTGCTGCCCCGGAGCAGGGGGAAGCCAGTGCAGTTAGGGGTGAAAATCTGCCTCACCCGCCTTCGCTGGCCGAAGTGATGCTGGAGGCGGAAAGAAACAAGTGTGAGACTAACCGCTTGCTGGAGCGGATTGAGCAGAACACTGCACGCCATCAACGAAATGACTTGGTGTCAATCAATGACTTCATCAAGTTGTACCCACCAAAGTTTAACCATTCCGTCGAGCCCCTCGACGCGGATGACTGGCTTCGCAGCATCACCCACAAGCTACGTTCTGCCAACGTAGCCAAAGCTGATAAGGTTACTTATGCTGCCTATCACCTCGAAGGCCCTGCTAGTCTTTGGTGGGAAAATTTTGAAGCTATGCGCCCGGTCGGCCAAATCACTACTTGGGCTGAATTCAGTGAGGCTTTCCGTGAGCATCACATCCCAGAAGGTCTCATAGATCGCAAGAGGGAAGAGTTCTGCAATTTCACCCAAGGAAGACTGACTGTGGATGCATATAGTCCTAAATTTGGGAATCTGGCACGATATGCTCCTGAAGAAGTATCTACCGACGCTAAGAAGCAGGAAAGGTTCCGCAAGGGACTTAGCCCTGAGCTTCGCCGCGATCTTCGTCTGCACGAGTGCACCTCCTTTCAGAAGTTGGTCAATAAAGCCATCAGTGCTGAGACAGGCCAGTCTGATTATGACGCTTCACGCAAGCACTCCCATGATTTTGGCTCTTCATCCGGCTCTGGATCTTAGAAGCGCCGGGTGTGGATTCCAAGCACGGCACTGCCACCCAGGTTCATTCCGAGGCCATCCTTTGAGGTGCCTCGTCCCAACCAGCAGTTTGCACCGTCCAAGCCCTATGGTGGCCCCGCTGCTAATGCTGCTCCACGCCCCAATGCTGTGACATGTTTCAAGTGTGGAGAGCCGGGTCACTATAGTCGAGAGTGTCCCCGGAACAACAACCCCAATCATTCTGGAAAGTCCGTTGGTCGTGGTAAGCCAGCGGGAAAGGCATTCTACGCCAAGCCAGTCACCACTGCATGTGACCATGTCAACTATGTCTCAGTCGAGGAGGCTCATGAGGATCCTAACGTCGTCCTTGGTACGCTCCTTGTTAATTGCCATCCGGCATCTGTTCTTTTCGATACTGGAGCATCTCATTCATTCATATCCGAGAACTATGCTCGATTGCATAACACGACATTCTGTGACATGCCCACTTCCATGGTAATTCAAACTCCGAGTTCCAAATGGCAAACTTCTAGAGTAAGCCATGGGAACGAAATTCTTGTTGATAGACTTGTCTTCTTTGCATCCTTAATAGCTCTCAAGTCCTCGGACATTAACATCATCTTGGGTATGGACTGGATGTCAGCTCATTACGCTAAGATTGATTTTGCCACTAGAACCGTTCAACTTACTCACCCATCGGGAAAGACAGTCAATGTCTTAACTCGAGTGGCCAAGCGCCAGCTTTACTCCCTAAATGCCAACCCCCTTCCAGACCTTGAAGATATTCCGGTAGTCCGGGACTTTCCGGATGTCTTTCCAGAAGAACTGCCAGGTGTTCCACCTGACAGGGATGTCGAGTTTGTGATAGACCTTGTTCCAGGAACCGTTCCAATTTCTAGAAGACCCTATAAGATGGCACCCTTAGAACTAGCCGAGCTTAACAGCCAACTTGATGAGTCCTTGAAAAAGGGTTTCATCCGTCCTAGTTCCTCTCCTTAGGCTTGCCCCGTCCTCTTCGTCAAGAAGAAAGATGGAACGGATCGGATGGTTGTAGATTACCAACCTGTCAACTTGGTCACTATCAAGAATAAGTATCCGCTTCCCAGGATCAACGATCTGTATGATCAGCTTGCTGGATCCTCAGTCTTTTCCAAGATGGATTTGAGGTTGGGCTACCATCAAATCAAAATCAGAAATGGGGACATTCCCAAAATAGCCTTCGTTACTCATTTTGGCCAATACGAGTACACCGTTATGTCCTTCGGTTTAACCAATGCCCCAGCCACTTTCTCTCGGTTAATGAACTCGGCCTTCATGGAGTATTTGGATAAATTCGTCATAGTTTACCTCGATGACATACTCATCTACTCCAAGAATGAAGAGGAACATGCCAAACATCTAAGGCTGGTGTTGATGAAACTTCGAGAGCATCGCCTTTATGCCAAATTCTCCAAGTGTGAATTGTGGTTGCCAGAAGTGACCTATTTAGGCCATGTAATCTCTGGTAAGGGTATTGCTGTCAATCCCGAGCGAGTTCAAGCCGTCCTTGATTGGACTCCACCTGAGACGGTCAAGCAAGTTCGGAGCTTCCTTGGCTTAGCGAGCTATTGCTGCCGCTTCGTCGAGAATTTCTCCAAGGTTGCTAAACCTCTAACTGAACTCCTCAAGAAAGATAAAAAGTTCGAGTGGACCCCACAGTGCGAGTTCAGCTTTCAGGAACTGAAAAGACGCCTGACATCTGCTCCCGTACTAGTACCACCAGATTTCTCCAAGGACTTTATTATCTATTGCGACGCCTCGCGACAAGGACTAGGTTGCATACTCATGAAAGATCGTCAAGTAATTGCCTATGCTTCACGGCAATTACACCCACATGAGGAAAATTACCCCACACATGATCTAGAGATTGCAGCGGTAGTCCATGCAATCAAAACTTGGCGACATTACCTTCTCGGTAATCGTTGCGAGATCTTCACCGATCACCAAAGTTTGAAATATATCTTCACCCAACCGGATTTGAATCTCAAACAATGATGTTGGGTCGAGTTGATCTCGGATTACGACTTAGGAATAACTTACACCCCGGGCAAAGCCAATGTCATGGCTGATGCACTAAGTCGTAAATCCTATTGTAACAACCTGATGTTACAACAAAGTCAACCACTTCTCCATGAGGAATTTCGTAAGCTTAATCTTCAGATTGTTCCTCGAGGATTCCTATCCACCCTGGTGGCGAAACCTACCCTTACGGATCAGATCATCAAGGCACAGAAGGTAGATCTGGGAATCTCCCGTATTAAGAGAAACATTAAAAAGGAGTCGCGAATTGTTTCTCCGTTGATGATCAGGGTGTCGTATACTTTGGAAACCGCTTAGTGGTTCCCAAGGCACGAAACCTTAGGCGGCTGATCCTTAAGGAAGCTCATGAATCCCCTCTCACCATTCATCCCGGTAGTACTAAGATGTATCAAGACCTACACCAGAGGTTTTGGTGGACTAGGATGAAGAGAGAAATTGCTCAATACATTGCTAGCTGCGACGTCTGTCGTTGTGTTAAAGTAGAGCATCAACGGCCTGCTGGCACCTTTCAACCTTTGGCTATTCCTGAGTGGAAATGGGATAAAATCAGTATGGATTTCATTACTGGGTTTCCCAGGACCAAGAGAGGGAATAATGCCATCTTCGTCGTGATCGACCGTCTTTCCAAAGTATCCCACTTTCTACCTGTTCGTGAGAGTATCACTACTAGCCAGCTAGCTGATTTATACATCTCCCGAATAGTATCTCTTCATGGTGTCCCATTGGAAATTAACTCAGACCGTGGGAGTCTCTTCACCTCTCGATTTTGGGAAAGTTTCCAAAATGCTATGGGAACTCGTCTCTCTTTTGGCACCGCCTTCCATCCTTAATCAAGTGGCCAAGTAGAGCGAGTCAATCAAATTTTGGAAGATATGCTCCGAGCTTCTGTCATCGCATTCAGAATGGGTTGGGAGAAATGCCTTCCATTCGCGGAGTTTTCTTATAACAATAGTTATCAAGCTAGCTTGGGCAAAGTTCCTTTCGAAGTTCTCTATGGACGAAAATGTCGAACACCTCTTAACTGGTCAGAAACTGGGGAAAGACAACTCTTTGGCCCGGATATGATTCAGGAAGCAGAAGAGCAGGTTCGCATTATTCGTGAGAAATTGAAAACAGCCCAATCTCGTCAAAAGAGCCAATATGATCGTAAACATAAGCTCATGACTTGTGAAGTCGGCGAGAAGGATTACCTTTGGGTTACTCCGTTAAAGGGAACCCATTGTTTCGGTATCAAAGGCAAATTGGCTCCTCATTACATTGGACCCTTTCGCATTCTTGCCAAATGAGGAGAAGTTGCCTACCAATTGGAACTACCTTCGCATCTTTCCAGAGTTCACGATGTCTTCCACGTTTCTCAACTCAGGCGTTGCTTCGCGGATCCTATCCGTGGAGTGGACCACGAAACACTTGATCTACAAGATTACCTCTCATATCGGGAATATCCCGTTCGTATCCTTGATCAAGCCGAGTGTACCACTCGACGCCATAATATCAAGTTTCTCAAGGTTCAATGGTCACACCATTCCGAGAAAGAATCCACTTGGGAAAGGGAGGATCGTCTTCGACTCGAGTACCCCACCTTCTTCCCGGAGGAACCTAAATCTCAGGACGAGATTCTTTTGAGTGGGGGTGAGTTGTCACATCCCTGCTTTTAGTCATGCATTAGGATTGGATGAACATGTGCATCATGTTTAAATTTCTTTTAAACTTGAAATGGGGCCTAATCAACCCAACACCCCCCCTGAAAATGCTAATTTCCAACAATTGGAATTTCAATGAACCCAAAATGCCCTTCATAAAAGCCACCATTTTTGGTCTTGGCTAAAACCACTGCCAAAAATGGTCTTGCAATTTATGGAGCCATTCTGGAATTTTGAACAAGACATAAGTATTTGAATTTGGGCATTTTAAATGCTATAAATATTTTAAAGTGCTCAAATAATCTTGGAAGAATTTTTAGGCAGTTGAGAATATTCCCAAATGTGCCTCTGAATATTTCTAGAGTTTTTGGAAATGAAATAGTATTTATTCTATTTCAATACACATAGCAGGAAATAAATAAAAGCAAAATAGAAAAGAGAGAGAAAGTTAGAGCTTACCTGGAAGCCCACCAGCCGGCCCACCTAGCTGGCCTGGCCCAGCAGCCGCTCCACACAGCTGCTTCGCCTAGCCAGCGAGGCGAGCAGGTGCTCGACGCCGAGCACAGGAGCTCGCCACGCCACCTCTCTGCCTGCCTGCCGTCGCCCGCGCCAGCGTGATGCCTCGAAACGCCTCCGCGGCGCCACCCCGACCCCCTGGACACCTCATTCCCCCCTGCTCTCTCCCTCACTCCCTGAAGCCATGGCCGACGCTGCTGCAGCCACGCCACCGTAGTTCTCACGTCCACCATCGTCCTCGCACTGCCCCGCCGTGTCTTGAAGCTCCGCCACTCCCTCCTCGACCGTCCCACCGAGCCACGCCCCGCCGGAGGCCCCCGAGCGTCTTCACCGAGCTCGTCTTCAACCTCCTGCCGGCTAGATCGCCTCCGCCGCCCCGCTTGCTCCGGCTTGTCTCCAACCTCGCTGTCAACTCCGTCGCAACCGCCGTGAGCGTAGCCACCTCCCTATCCTCTCCGCTCTCCTTCTCGTGCACCACAACGAGCACACGGAGTTCGCCCGCACGCGCCGCCGCGGAGCTCGTCGTCGACGAGGCTCTGGCCATGCCACGGCCACGCCACTTAGTCCACTAACTTCACCACATCCCCAGGAGCACAACGCACCACGCCCATGCCTCGCCTTGCCTCCTAATGACGGGTCCGAGCTCACCCGAGCTCCGGCCGCCGCCAAACTCATCGTCGGCGACGTTTCCGGCCACCCTAGCTCCACCCACTGCCACCAAACGCTGCGGCTTGCCCCCAGCTACTCGTAGGACCAAACCAAAGTCGATTTGGTCGACTGTGGGCAAAACCCGAGCCCCTCTGCCGCGTCTGTCGTCGTCGGCGTCAAGCCGTCGGCGAGTTGACCACGTTTTGACCCATGGACTGACATGTGGGCCCAAGTTGACTTCCCCCTGAGCCTATGACAGGTGGGGCCGACCTGTTAATTATTTTAGGATTAGTATTAACTAATTTTAGTTAGTTTAGGTCACTGACATGTGGGCCCAGGCCCCACTGACAGTTAATTAGTACTAACTTAACTCTGTTAGTTAGCTGAGACACTGACAGACGGGGCCCACCAGTCAGGTTTGACTGGCCCTGGCGTCTTTAACTCACTGACGTCATAGTGACGTAGTGCTGACACAATTATTCATTTTCTGGATTTATTTTTATATAGGAAATTCCAGGAAATAGCCAAAACTTCTAAAAATCATAGAAAATCAACCATAGCTCCAAATCAAACAAATTATATATGAAAAATGATCAGAAAAATTCAATCTATCCATCTGTAATGGTTTCATGCATGACAAACCACTTTAACCTTGCTGTTTAGGTGAAACAAGCTAACACACTTATTATGCATAAGAACTTTAACTTCCATTTGAATCTTTGGTTCAAATGGACCCATTTCAACTTGTTCAAATGGACACATCATTTTGCCATGTCATAGCATGCATCATATTGTTGCATATTGTCATGTGTTGATTATGTTCTGTGATTCCCTCATGGTAGGTTCTGCCTCCGAGGATATCTCCGAGTATCCAACTGAAGGGCAGTACCGTACTACCACTCCATCAGGCAAGCAGCCACATTGATCATATTGATACAATCCCATGTTCTCGCCTCTGCTCTCATTTACTGCATTAAGACAACATCGTTTCAAACTGCTGTGTGCTATGGTAGTTGAACCCTTATCCTCTGCATGACCTGTCAATGCCACAGTAACTAGATGAAACCCACTAGCATGTGTAGGAGTTGATTGAGCCATGTTTGTGTTTCCTACCTTGCTATGCCTGCTATGCTTAGAGTTGTGTCAGGTCTGGTTCATCTGGGTGATGGGCTAGAGTGAAATGATTATGTCGGTAATGTGAGGGATGTGTTGAACATGTTTTGGTAAAGGTATCGATGAGAGGCCATGTAGGAGTACATGGTGGGTTGTTTCATTGAGGCCGTCCCTAAGAACTGAGATCTGTATGTGTGATTTAAAATTCAGTTACTACCATACATTGGGCCCGAAACCAATGGACCCTCTCGGCTTCTTAATCACTCTAGTACTTTGTCCAGGAGTTGCAATTAGTTTCTGGTGTTTGTAGGTCATGTGTTGGCGGCGCGTAGCGCTGACCCTAGGGGTGGGCTATGTTGCGGTAGATACACCATGGCATGGTGTATCGAGTCACCCGTTTGGTGTCTCGGGAACCCTGTTCACATCGTTCGGGGCCGTATGTGGAAACCGCGGCCAGACTCCCTACGGATGGAACCTGGATAGGCGATAAACCTGGACTAGAGACTTGAGTGTTTAGGTAGGCCATGGCCGACACCCTCGTTGGGCTTCCACTTGAAGGTTGCCGAGTACATGTCATGTAAATGGTGGTAAGTGGTGAGAGCATGTATGAAGAAGTACATCCCTGCAGGGTTAACATCATCTATTCGAATAGCCGCGTCCGCGGTAAAGGACTACTTGGTTGCCTATACAGTTCATAGACAAGTTAATGGATACTACTAAAAGACTCAAGACAAGTGTGAGTACCGAGGATGGCTCTCTCGTAGGATGACGAGGGAGGATCCCCGGTGGAGTATTGTGTTGGTGATTAGTGGACTCGTGTGCGAAAACTATTTTACTAGTGGTGTCCCGTAGGATAGCTTAGCCAAGAGTCAAAGCTGGCTTGCTGCAATAACTCCACCACCCTCTTGAGAATGAGCATGTATAGTAGGTTCTGATGTAAGACTTGCTGAGTACCTTTGTACTCATGTTTGTTTAATTACTGTTTTCAGACGACAACACCGCCCCTCTGATGGGTTTTATGTGGATCTCGATGTCGATGAGTGACTTGCCACCCAGGTGGTGATCCTGGCCATGGAGGGCCCTATGTAGATAGACAGGCTTCGAGAAGCCTTCTTTCTTTCTAGTGTCTGTACTCAGACTATTTGCTTCCGCATGTGCTTGTATGCTTGTATGACTTGAGTGTCGGGTCATGTGACCGCTACCTGTATGAACATGTTATGTATGGCTCTCTGGAGCCTTTAAATAAAGTACTTGACTTGTAGAGTTTTGTTGTGATGCCATGTTGTATTTACACATATCGAGCATATTGTGTGTATGATTGAAATGCTTGGTATGTGTGGGATCCGACAATCTAGTTGTTTATCCTTGGCAACCTTTCTTATGGGGAAATGTAGTCTAGTGTTCCTCGAGCCATAGTAGTCCGCTACAGCCTGGTTCACTGGAGTCCTGCTAGCCCAGCACTACTGCTCAGGACACTTGACTGGCCGGCATGTGTTTCACTTTGTTCCTATGTCTGTCCCTCCAGGGAAATTTCACACAGTGACATCCGGAGTCCTGCTTAGCCTGCTACAGCCCGGGTTCCCCGGAGTCCTGTTAGCCCAGTGCTACAGCCCGGATTCACACGCTGATGACCGACATGCTCGATGTGATTCACGTATGCCTGTCTCCATAGGTCTGTGCCGCTTTGGGTTCACGACTAGCCATGTCGGCCCGGGTTCTCTGTCATATGGATGCTAGCGACACTATCATATACGTGAGCCAAAAGGCGCAAACGGTCCCGGGCGATGGTAAGGCGACACCCGTGGGGATACCATGCGTGAGGCTGCAATGTGATATGAAGTGTTACCGGCTAGATCGATGTGACTTGGAATCGGGGTCCTGACACTTGGCGTTTTGCTCGGTGTTTTGTTCCACTCTTGCCGCCCTAGTTTCTGTCATACCAGTGTTATGTTCCTTGATTTTGCATTCCTTACGCGGTTGGGGTTGTGGGACCCCCTTGACAGTTCGCTTTGAATAAAACTCCTCCAGCAAGGCCCTACCTTGATTTTACCATTTACCTAATAACAACTAAAATTTGCCTAGGGAGTAATTAACCTCAGGATTTATAATCAACAACCTAGGCCAGTGTTCCTCTGAGTGCAAGTCCAACCTGGGAGATGTCCAGCGCCCCTTGGGCAACCAGGGTCTCAGCCAACCCGACGTCTGGCCCATCCGGTGTGCCCTGAGAACAAGATACATGCAAGTCCTATCAGGATTTGTTGGCACATCAGGCGGTCTTGCTGGTCTTGTTTTACTATTGTCGAAATGTCTTGTTACTGGGATTCCGAGTCTGATCGGGTTGTTCCGGGAGAAGGAATATCCTTCGTTGATCGTGAGAGCTTGTGATGGGCTAAGTTGGGACACCCCTACAGGGTATAAACTTTCGGGAGCCGTGCCCGCGGTTATGTGGCAGATGGAAATTTGTTAATATCCGGTTGTAGAGAACTTGACACTTGACTTAATTAAAATGCGCCAACTGCGTGTGTAACCGTGATGGTATCCTTTCAACGGAGTTCAGGAAGTGAACACGGGTGGGTTATGTATGAACGTAAGTAGTTCAGGATCACTTCTTGATCACTTCTAGCTTTGCGTCCGTTGCGTAGTTTCTCATCTCACTCTTGTACTCGTATGATAGCCACCATATTTGCTTAGCGCTTGCTGCAACTCCACCTTATAACCACATCCTACCTATAAGCTTAAATAGTCTTGATCTCGCTGGTTACGAGATTTCTGAGTCCTTGTGACTCACAGATACTACAAAAACAGTTGCAGGTACCGATGATACCAATATAGGTGATGCCACCGAGCTCAAGTGGGAGTTCGACGAAGACCCCGGGCCGTTACTATGTTTCCTTTCCGGATGATCAGTAGTGGTGCCCAGTTGGGATGAGATCGGGATTTAGCATTTGGGGTTGTCTTCTTTTCATTTGCATTCGTCCGTAGTCGGACTTTATGTGTACTCCGAATGATGTATGGATTATTTGATCATTGTGTGACATGGTGATTGTAAGCCAACTATTTACTTCCTTGTTCTTTTACATGGGATTATGTGAAGATGACCCTTCTTGTGACCATACCAAAATGCGGTTATGCCTCTAAGTCGTGCCTCGACACGTGGGAGTTATAGCCGCATCTTGGGCGTTACACATAGGTCTGTGGTAAACTACTCGCACATCATCGGAGGGGCAACAAGGATGATGTAGAGCCCCTCCATGATCGAACCCCCCTCCGAGAGAGTGCCGAAAAGGTCCTCTAGATGGGATCTCATGGTTATGGAACTTGCGGTGGCGATAAAAGTATTTCGTGGGATCCCCTGTTGGTTTCATGATTTTAGAGAATTTTTAGAAGTGGAGTTAGGTCAAATGGAGCCTCGTGGGCCCCACAAGCTACTAGGGCGCGCCCTGGTGCCTCGTGGGCCCATGGTTCATCATCTAGTCTTCTCCCAAAGCTTCCAGTGTCTCTTTTGTGCAGAAAAAATCTCCAAAAAATTTCTTGGCATTTGGACATCGTTTGGTACTGATATTCTGCGAAATCGAAAACAAGCAAAAAAACTGGCACTAGCACTAAGTTAATAGGTTAGTTCCAAAAATGATATATAATTGCTTGAAAGTCTATATAAAATATCAAAGATTGATAATATAATTGCATGGAACAATCAAAAATTATAGATATGTTGGAGACGTATCAAGCATCCCCAAGCTTATTTCCTGCTCGTCCTCGAGTAGGTAAATGATAAAAACGGAATTTTTTGATATGGAATGCTACCTAACATATTCATCATGTATTCTTTTTCCCTTGTAGCATAGATATTTGGACTTGAATGATTCAAAGCAATAGTCTATAATTTGACATGAAGACATCAATACTCAAGCATACTAACAAGCAACCATATCTTTCGAAATATCAATGCTAAAGAAAGTTATCCCTAGACCATTATGCTCAATCATTGATACAGTCATGAAACACACTCAATATTAGGCCCATCCAATGCAAAAGTATGACAATAATGCTCTTTAGTTGGTTCTTTATAAGAGAAGGTGGATACTCAAATTAAAAATAAAAATTGCATAAAAGTAAATAAATAGGCCCTTCACAGAGGGAAGCAGGGATTTGTAGATGTGCGAGAGCTCAAGGCTTAAATTAGAGATAAAATTATTTTAAGAGACATGCTTTTCCTATCAATGAAAACGACTGAGAATTTCCAATATCTTCCATGCTAGACAAGTTATAGGTGGTACCCAAACAAAAAATGAAGTTTATTTCCTTCCCACCATTCTTTCACAATCCAAGGCTAGCCGTATCCATGGGTGCCTTCCATACCAGCACTTTCTAAGGAATTTATCATTGTCATATTTTTCATTTCGGGACTGTGCATGCCTATTACCTGCCACACTCTCATGCAATGACAAGTGAATAAATACTTAACGTGAGAATAAAATACCTAGCATGGAAAATATTGGCCGCCCCTGCCGCTTCATGAGCGGTACGGGCACACAAAATGGAAATTAATTTTGAAAAATTAGAGTTGGCACATGAAAATTTACTTGGAACGACATGGAAATACTACATATAGGTAGCTATGGTGGACTCATTTGGCGCAACTTTGGGTTTAAGGTGTTGGATGCACAAGCAGCATTCCCGCTTAGTACAAATGAAGGCTAGCAAATAGATTGAGAAGTGACCAACCAAAAAGTTAAAACGGTCATAAGCATGCACTGAAAATAAGTAGCACTGAATAATGCACCATAAGTAGGATATAACTTCATTGCATAACTATTGACTTTATGTGCTTGCATAGGGAACCACAAACCTTAACACCAATATTCTTACTAAAGCACAATTACTCACCAACATGACTCACATATTACTATCTCCATATCGCAAACCTATTGCAAGGAATCAAGTTTATCATATCCAATGATCTATATGAAAGTTTTTATTATACCCCCTTGGATATCCAACACTTTGGGACAAAATTCATATCTTGTGCAAATTACCATTGCTATTATCCACTCACAAAAAGATATAAGTGACACATGAGATTCCAAATATTTCTTTAAAATTTAATCTTATCAACTATCAAAATAATATAAGTGAAGCATGAAGGTGTATGTATTTCTTTAAAATATAACCACTTCCATGTTAAAAAAGATATAAGTGAAGCACTAGAGCAACTGCCTAGCTCAAATGATTTAAGTGACGCACATAGAGTATTCTAACAAATCATGATAAGCATGTGGCTGATACATCTCCAACATATCTATAATTTTTGATTGGTCCATGCTGTTATATTATCAATCTTGGATGTTTTATAATCATTTTATATCATTTTTTGGTACTAACCTATTGACATAGTGCCAAGTGCCAGTTGCTGTTTTTTTTCATGTTTTTTACATCGCAGAAAATCAATATCAAATGGAGTCCAAATGCCACGAAACTTTATGGAGAATTTTTATGGGCCAGAAGGAACACAACGGGCCCTGGCTGCGCCTGGGGGTGCCCCGAGGGAGCCACAACCCACCAGGGCACGCCAGGAGGCCCAGGCGCGCCCTGGTGGGTTGTGCCCACCTTAGGTGCCCACTGGACCGCCTCTTTGCTCTATAAATACCCGAATATTCCCAAAACCCTAGGGGCGTCGACGAAATATTGATCCAGCCACCGCAAAGTCCAGAACCACCAGATCCAATCTAGACACCATCTCGGATGGGGTTCACCACCTCCATTGGTGCCTCTCCGATGATGCGTGAGTAGTTCTTTGTGGACCTTTGGGTCTGTAGTTAGTAGCTAGATGGCTTCATCTCTCTCTCTCTTGATTCTCAATACAATGGTCTCTTGGAGATCCATATGATGTAACTCTTTTTGTAGTGTGTTTGTTGGGATCGATGAACTTTGAGTTTATGATCAGATCTATGTTTTTATGTCCATGAAAGTATTTGAGTTTCTTTGATCTCTTTTATGCATGATCTCTTATAGCCTCGTATTTCTTCCTTGATATTTCGGTTTTGTTTGGCCAACTTGATCTATTTATCTTGCAATGGGAAGAGGTGCTTTGTAGTGGGTTCGATCTTACGATGCTTGATCCTAGTGACATAAAGGGAACCGACACATATGTATCATTGCTACTAAGGATAAAACGATGGGGTCTATCTCTACATAGATAGATCTTGTCTACATCATGTCATCGTTCTTATTGCATTATTATGTTTCTCCATAGAAAGATGCGTTCATTTTCTTCGTTCGTTCTTTTAATCCTTACCGTGGTTCGTCCAACATTCCTCTATCGTTGTTATCGTATCAATTCATTCGTTCTTTCCAAATCCTACTGGTGGTTCGTGGAAGACCTTCCCAAGTTGCGCTATTTCTCTCTTCAATCTTTTCAAGAAGAATAAGTAGTATGTCAAATCCGTTGCTCGTCATCAATTTAAATTGATGAAGGAAACGCATAACATAATTCTTATTCTTGTTTCATCCAAGTGATTTAATCCCTTCTTCTAGAGTTTGTTCATGATGAGTAAATTCTCTATTCCAAGTGATTCATCTTTCTTTCCAGGGTTGCAACGCTTCGTGGTTATATCGGCACGAAGCTTCATCTAAATCATTAAAAGGCTTCAATCTTATTCTTTTCATCCTTCACTTCTTTCTCATCATCCTTTTATTATCGGAGTTCTCACGAAGGCTCAGCATGGTGGTTCGTTAAGGATTCCTTTCATTCTTCAATTGTTCGTCAAGATTTCTCTTGGAGTTAAGATCCGCCAAGCTATACTATAAAATAAACATGGTGCTGAACGCACAATTTGTTTTGAGGAGTTCAAGCATTCTTCATCTTGCATTCCGAAGTGCAATTCTTTCTATCTTATCTTTTGAGGTGGTGTTATGTCATTCTTGATAATTTCCCTTCGTGTTTCATGATTCACAAGTTGTCAGGAATGAGATATTTTAAATCCATCATTTTCTCTTCATTCAAGAGATCTTTTCAACCAGTCAATCTCTTTGTTGGAGTTAGCTTGGTAGATTTTTCACCTGAAGCCTTCCCTCAGGAATGTTGCTTATTATGGTGCCTCTCGATAGTCCAAGTTTTCTTCTATCCTTTCGGTGAAAGAAGTTTTTCTCTCTTTGTTGATCGCAAGCAAACAATTGTTTTCCTTTAGTGGCCGGCTATCACCTCTTAGTTTTGAGATGCTTATATAATCCCATGGGAATCATATCTTTTTGTTGTTGATCGTCCTTCAACTCCGTTCAATCATTCTTCGTAAGGATGCTTTTCATATTCAATTGTGGTGGAAGTTGTCATTTTCTTCTCTATTCTTTTGTTTTGGCTGTCTACCTTCTATTCTTTCGTTCCAGAGGCATTGTTATGTTGCTCTCTTCACCCATCATATCATTTTGTCAATATCATGTTCTTTTTGTGCTTATCCATTTATCAGGGGTGTTGCGTCCTATTTTCAAGATCTTTCCATCTTATCAAGTTCCTTCTCTTTCTACTGGAGCGCTCCCCAAATTCTCTTGTATACCTTGCTTCTCTTTTCAACCGTAGTGGTTTTAAATTCTTTTGTGACCCTTGAGCTCTTGATTCATGTGTTTGCAACCTACAATGTTCTCATAATGTTCCTTGTTCCTCTTTGCTAACAGAGTGTTTGCAAGCTCGTTCACCTCCATTGTATTCTTTCTTTTGATTTGTTCAACCTCTCAAGGTTCGTGGTTTCACTCATTTGTCGGACAAGCAACTTAGTTTTACCTCTTCTCTTCCTCTTCTGTTTTTCATCCCTAGATCTTAGGGCGAGATCTCTTGTAAGTGGAGTAGTGTTGTGATGACCCAAGACCGACGCTCGAGATGCCTTCCATGTTTTTCGTCATCGTCGTGTGTATTTATTTATTTGTTGCATTTCATCATGTCATCATCGCATCATGGGCATTGCATCGGCACTCCATTACCGTCATTTTTTCATAAAACTTGCATCCACACGTATTTGCCGCTCCTCACTTCTCTCGGTTGCCTTCCTTGACCGTTCCAAGACCAATCGGGTTTTTGGCTCCCTCTTGTCAAACCGCCTACTCTCTTTGCATAGTGCATTGTAACACCCCGGATACAACTTTCCATATTTGTAACTCCGACTCTTGCCATTTTCGGCTAGGTGATACGATATTCCCTTCGTGGTTGGGTTTTTTGTCTTTGTTTCGCTTTTGTTCATGTCATGCATTTCATATCATGCCATCATGTGCATCTCATTTGCATTCGTGATCGTCTCATGCTTCCAAGCTTTTTCCCCATTGTCCGTTTTGCAATCCGACACTCCCACATGCACCCGGCGCACCCCTCTTGTCTCTTTTCACGAGCAGGAGAAAAACGTTCTCGGAATGGGCCGAGATTTGTCAAGTGGCCTTGGTACATCACCGGTAGACCGTCTGTCAAATTACGTTCCATTTGGAGGCCGTTTGACTCTCCAACGATTAACCGAGTAACCGCAAAAGCCTCTTTGGGTTGCAGCCCAACACCCCTCCAAAACAGCCCAATAACCCATCTAAACCACCTCCATGTCCTCCGTCATTGGATCACGATCGTGTGGGCGAAAACCGTACCTCATTTGGACACACCAAACTCCCTCTACCTATAAATAAGTACCCCTCCCCGAAAATTCGCGGAGATGAAACCCTATCATTTTCCCCTCTCCGCCATCGGACACATCTCTTCCCACCACCGAACATGTCCGCGCCGCCGCCTCGCCCAATCGCGTCGCGCCACCTGTCCTTCGCCACAGTCCCCACGCGGCCGGCCCGCGGAGCCCATCGTGGGCCCGCACAAGCCCGAAATGGCCCGCCGCCTCCGCCCGTAGCGCCGCCCGCGCATGTCGCTGTTTGCCGGCCCCGCAGCCTCCCGCCGTCCACGTGCTGCGCTTCGGCTGCCTCTGCCTGCTCCGGCCGCCGCCTGCAAGCTAGCAGTCAGCGCGCCTGCCGCCTCCCGTGCCCTGCCGCCGAGCTCGAGCTCACCTCGCCACCCGCCCGCCGTGCACATCCACCGCCGCCTCGCACGCTCCACCACCGCACCGCCTTCGCTGGTCGCCATGCACCGCCTTCTCGCGACGCCCGGCGACCTCCTCCGTCGCCCCGAGCACCGCAGCCGTGCCTCCCCGTAACCGCTTCGCCTCGACCCGGACCGGATCCGGCGAGATCCGGCCGAGGGAGCCCCGGATCAGGCTTCCCCGACCTTCTCCGGCCATCTCCTGCGAGATCCGCCGCCGTTGACTTTCCCCCTCGAGGTCTATTTTCTTCTAAGTCGTAAACCTGTCATTTTTATGCTATCTTCGACGTGCTATATCTTGATGACCGTGGCTCCAAATCATGCATATGATATGTCAAAATGTTCGTACCGTTGAGCTCTTTATGTTAGATGCATTTCCATGCATGTTATTGTCCTTTATGATTCCATTTTCATTGTTGCAAGAGTGCTATAAAATGTTAGCTGCTGGTACTTATCAGATCAAGGTGGTTTGTCATCTTTTGTTGCATTGACGTGTGCATTCTATGAGCATGAGTTCTACATATGTTTTGAACTACATCATGCCATCTTTACAGGGGTGCAAGTCTTGTAATTTTTGTAATCTATGTGGTGAATAGCACAAGCATGCAAACTAGGCTCGGTGATGTTGATGTTTCAGGGACTTAGGATTTTGCCAAGTCCTTTTCCTGATGTTATTTTGATGCCATGTAAAATTGATGCTACCATGAGATCCATGCTTATTTTGAGATACTTCATTAAGGATGTTTTGAACATATGGTTATGCTCTATACATTCGTGTCTCTTGTTGCAATTATGGCATGGTCATGCCAATAGTGGTTGGTTCTATGGTGAAATTTATGCCACGCGTTTAGCACTCCAGCTGGGTGTTTCGCCTTTTCCCTATGATTGTGAGGACCCCGATTCTAAGTCACATTGATCTAGCCTGTAACACCTCATATCACTTTGCGGCCTCACGCACGGTATCCCCACGGGTGTCGCCTTACCATGGCCCGGGACCGTTTTGAAAGTGCAACTATCCCTAGGTGGTTTTGGTAATTCATAACAACATATAGCTCATTGAGCTAATGCTATTCCAAGATGATTATTTCAGGAAAGCTCAATGATTGGCATGGCATGGATGGTGAAAGTGGAACCCTCAAATTGCTAAGGACAAAGGATTGGCTCAAGATCAAAAGCTCAAGACTCTTCATTTCATATTTTAGTGATCCAAGATCACATTGAGTCTTTAGGAAAAGCCAATACTATCAAGGAGGGATGAGGTGTTGCTTAATGAGCCTCTTACCTCATGTGCTTAGTGATATGCTCCAAAACCCTCAACTACTTTCCCATATCCACATATAACCTAAACCCTAAGCCAAACTCGGTCCTACCGATTCTTTCTATCCGGCGCCACCGAGTTTCACTTGTCATTAGCCACTGCCAAACCCTAGCAATTCGGTTCTACCGATAGGGATCTCGGTCTCACTGAGATGGGATTGCAAACTCTCTGTTTCCCTTTCGTAACTTTTTGGTCTCACCGAAAGAGCGGATCGGTCCCACCGAGATTGCAATGTAAATTCAGTGTTTCCTTTTCGTAACTTTTCGGTCTCACCGAAAGAGCAAATCGGTCCCACCGAGTTTGCCTGACCAACTCTCTGGTTAGCTAATTACCAAATTCAGTCTCACCGAGTTTGTGTAATTGGTCTCACCGAGATTACGTTATGCCCAAACCCTAACCATATCGGTCCTACCGAGTTGCATGTCAGTCCCACCGAAAATCTCTAGCGGTCACTAGGTTTACATTTTCGGTCCGACCGAGTTTGTTGATTCGGTCCCACCGAGATTGGAAAACTGTGTGTAACAGTCGGATTTTGTGTGGAGGCTATATATACCCCTCCACCTCCTCTTCATTCATGGAGAGAGCCATCAGAACACATACACAATTCCAACTCATATGTTCTGAGAGAGAACCACCTACTCATGTGTTGAGACCAAGATATTCCATTCCTACCATATGAATCTTGATCTCTAGCCTTCCCCAAGTTGCTTTCCACTCAAATCTTCTTTCCACAAGATCCAAATCCTATGAGAGAGAGTTGAGTGTTGGGGAGACTATCATTTGAAGCACAAGAGCAAGGAGTTCATTACCTACACACCATTTGTTACTTCTTGGAGAGTGGTGTCTCCTAGATTGGCTAGGTGTTACTTGGGAGCCTCCGACAAGATTGTGGAGTTGAACCAAGGAGTTTGTAAGGGCAAGGAGATCGCCTACTTCGTGAAGATCTACCGCTAGTGAGGCAAGTCCTTTGTGGGCGATGGCCATGGTGGGATAGACAAGGTTGCTTCTTCGTGGACCCTTTGTGGGTGGTTGCTTCTTCGTGGACCCTTCGTGGGTGGAGCCCTTCGTGGACTCGCGCAACCATTGCCCTTTGTGGGTGGAGCCCTTCGTGGACTCACGCAACCGTTACCCTTCGTGGGTTGAAGTCTCCATCAACGTGGATGTAGGATAGCACCACCTATCCGAACCACGGGAAAAACATCCGTGTCTCCAATTGCGTTTGAATTCTCCAAACCCTTCCCTTTACATTCTTGCAAGTTGCATGCTTTACATTCCGCTGCTCATATACTCTTTGCATGCTTGCTTGATATGTATTGTGTATGTTGAAATTGTGCCTAAACTCCACTTAAACCGAAAAAGCTTAAAAATTGCAACTTTAGCATTAAGTGTCTAATCACCCCTCCTCTAGACACATCTACTTCAAGATCCTACAAGTGGTATCAGAGCTTTGGTCTCCATTTGCTTTGATCTCCATAGCTTTTGGTGGTCATAGCCCTGGTTTCACAACCTAGGAGAGTATGGCGTCTAGCGAGGGAAATTATCACCATAGAGGTCCTTACTTTGATGGTACAAATTTTGCTAGTTGGAAGCATAAAATGAAAATGCATATTCTTGGACATAACCCCGCCGTTTGGGCTATTGTGTGTGTTGGTTTGCAAGGTGACTTCTTTGATGCGAAAGAACCAAACCGTGAAGCTACCGCGGATGAGTTAAAGATGTTGCAATACAATGCTCAAGCTTGTGATATTCTCTTCAACGGATTGTGCCCCGAAGAATTCAACAAAATCAGCCGTCTTGAGAATGCAAAGGAAATTTGGGACACTTTGATTGATATGCACGAAGGTACCGACTCCGTCAAGGAATCCAAGTTGGATGTGCTTCAAAGTCAACTTGACAAGTTCAAAATGAAGGATGGTGAAGGTGTCGCTGAAATGTACTCTAGGCTTGCTCTCATCACAAATGAGATTGCTGGCTTAGGAAGTGAAGAGATGACCGATAGATTCATCATCAAGAAGATTCTAAGAGCCTTGGATGGAAAATATGATACCGTGTGCACATTGATCCAAATGATGCCCAATTACAAAGATCTCAAGCCAACGGAGGTGATTGGAAGAATTGTTGCTCATGAGATGTCACTTAAGGATAAAGAGGAACTTCATAACAAATCAAGTGGTGCCTACAAAGCCTCATGTGAAGCCCCTACATCATCAAGTGAGAAACAAAACTTCAATGAAGAATTAAGCTTAATGGTGAAGAACTTCAACAAGTTCTACAAGAGTAGAAGCAAAGATAGAAGCTTCAAGTCAAGGTCCTACAATGACAAAAGATCTTCTAGTCGAGAGCGAAACTGCTACAGCTTTGGAAGACCCGGACACTATTCCAATGAGTGTACGGCTCCCTACAAGAGAAGAGAAGATTCTCCAAAAAGAAGAAGCAAAGAATCACCACCAAGAGAGAGAAGGAGTAGAGATGATCGTTATGAATGAAGATACTCACGGAGAAGCAAGGATTCGGAAAGGAAGGAAAAATCATCAAGGAGCTACACAAAACGAAGACATCAAGCTCATGTTGGTGAATGGGTATCCGGCTCCGACTCCGATAGCCACTCCGAGAGAAGTTATCACTCCGACTCCGAAGATACTCAAGATGAAGGTGTTGCCGGTCTAGCAATTGTGTCAACCAACTCCTACGACATATTTGACTCACCAAATGAAGGAATTGGAAGATTCTTCATGGCCAAAGGTCCTAAGGTAACACACCCCGAGTATGTTGATTTCAATAGTGATGAAGATGACTTGTTAGGTGATGATTTGCTTGTTGACAACTCTAGTGATGAATACTATGATGAAACGTCAATTAATCATGCTAATCAAGATAAAATGAATGACAATGATAAGGAGAAGATTGAGGCTCTAACTAAAGAACTAAACACTCTTAAGTTAGCTCATGAAACTATCTTCGAAGATCATCGAGAACTTTTAAGAGCTCATGAGAAATTACGCTTTGAAAAGCTCAATCTTGAGCAAGAGCATGAGTTCTTAAAAGCAATCAATGATGATCTTCGCAAGAAAAGTTCTTCTTACATTGCCAAGCATTTACTCTTATCCACTTACATGCCTCATGTCAATTCTAGTAACAAGAACAAGAAAGATTCTTCCTCTAGTAGTAACAATGATCATGCTAAATCCAATATTGTTGCTTCTAGTAGTTCTCTTGATTCCACTAATGATTCTCTTAGACAAGTTACACTTGAGCAAGAAAATAGCTTATTGAAGGGAATTATAGAGAAAGGAGTGTACAAAAGCCTTGCCGGGAGTAAGCAATTCGAGGAAATTGTGCGCAAGCAAGGAATGCACCGGAAGAATCAAGGTGTTAGTTTTGAACGAAAGTTCAATGCCAATGGAGTTGAGTGGGAAGAAGATCAATACCCCAAGACAAAGTTTGTTCCTCAACAAGAGAAGTATGATACTTCTTTCATGGGGACACAAGCTCAAGATGATCTTCCACCACAAGACTACAAGCAAAAAGGCAAGGACAAGCTTCAAGAGGAAATTGATGCATTTGAAGAAGCTCCTAAGACCTTAGTCAAGTGGATTCCCAAGACTACTTCAAGT
Source organism: Triticum urartu (assembly GCF_056163025.1). NCBI lineage: Eukaryota > Viridiplantae > Streptophyta > Magnoliopsida > Poales > Poaceae > Triticum > Triticum urartu. The sequence goes on from NC_141875.1 coordinate 250,036,705, forward strand.
TCTACTTCATCAAGTACGACTACAACTCCAAGGATTCCCATCAAGATGGTGTGGATCCAAAAGAAGAAGAACTAGAGAGTTCTTGAGGGTGACTCCGCCAACATACTTCACTCTTATCATTTTGGCAAGAACAAGTGCAATCAACTTCCACATCTTGCACTAGTTCAAGGAGTCACAAACCCTCTTGTTGATAAGACAAGGGACAAGGTAACCTAAAAGTTTTCATGGACATCATCTTGTGTGCGCATCACTCTATGTCTATGGATATCCTTGTTTGTTCCTTGTGGGACTAACCCATGTAGGTATTGAAAGTGCAATTCACTCAAATGGATAGCTCCAAGTGATCTACATCAACATTGAGCGTCCACATCTTCAACATCTACATGAAGTCATCATCGACAAAACCCAAGGTTAGTTCATCCCTCTTAGGGGGGATATCACATCTAGGGGGAGCTTTACTCTAAGACATGACCTAAAGCAACTCTAAAGATGTGAACACAACAATGCTTATGTAAAAGTGGTAACCCCACTTGATCTTAAACGATGAGTATGACCTATGATCAAGTGTTCTCACTTGACTCCTAAGTCAATATACTCATATATAGATGACCTTGTCATCGCAAATTGCTTGATAGATGCTAGAATTGGTTGTGCATGCTTTGTCACATATTTCATTTGCCATCTTATTGTGTGAGCATGCTGGTTGCATATTTTACTCATTCGAGGACATCCACTTGTTGTTTTGATTGTTTGGTTTTATTTCCTTTTTCCAAGTGGATGGACAAGAATGACTAAGAACCTCCTCTAGCTATCTATGCTTTTCTCGTCTCAAACTCTATTCATGCTACATCACAAAATTTGATCAAGTCAGATTCGAACCACTCTGTGTGAGGAGCGCTCGGAGTCCCCGATTCGTCATAGACTTAAACTTCCAAAACCTCTTTATGATTCTCGGTCTGACCGATACCCTACTTTCGGTCCTACCAAGATCATTAAGTTGATCTAGGTTTTCGATCTCGGTGCAACCGATTTGAACTTTTTGGTCACACCGAGTTTCAGTAACTGCTTGCAGTTATGAATCTCGGTGCCACCGAGTTGTTCCACTTGGTCACACCGACAGGGTCGGGCTATATATAGTCACGGGCAAAAATTTGGAAATTTCTCCGAACCCCTTCGCCCGCACGATAGCCTGCTCTGCCAACATGGTCTCCAGATCGTCTCCTCGCTGCCAGCCGCCTCCAGTCACTGGTCTCCATCGCCGTCAACGGAATTCTACCCCGCCGTTGCCGCCGTAGCGAGTCTCCGCCGAACTAGGGTATGGACTCGATCTTTGTGCTATTCTCCAATCCGATTCTTAGCACATTCTGATCATCATGATTCTTGCCACGATTGAAACACTCCTATCCATTCAATGCGCTCGTAGATTAGGTTTGATTCGAAAATTTTAGGGTTAGGTTTCCGCCGAAACCATCTCGGACCCACCGAGTTGAAAAACTCGGTCCCACCGATTTGGCTTATGCCATTGCACAAGTGAGACTCGGTCTGACCGAGAATTACTTACCGGTGTGACTGATTTTGGAACTTTGTGAAACCCTAGCAGTCTCGGTGCCACCGAACTGTGACTCGGTCTGACTGAGTTCACTAGTTTAGGTTCCAAAACTGCTTCAGTATCACCGAGTTTAAAAATCGGTAGATCCGAGATGATTTCAGTGGGAAACTAAAAATAAGTTTTTGGATCATTCTTTTGCAAAAATATCTGCATTTTGTGATGCTCATCTATTCTACCTCATCTATAAACTATTCATAGGGTCAGCAGTCAGAGTTTGCAACATGTCAGACCAGAGTGATAGCCAGAATGTGTCAGAACTGCAGGTGCACATGAGTGAGGGCACTAGTCCCTCCAGCTCTTCAGATGAAGGCAGCAGGAGAACCCCTAGCAATCTGCCAAAAGCTGCCACCAGACAGAGGAAGAAGAGAACTTCAGATTCTGAGGATGAAGATTATGTGGCAGAAGAGGAAGCCACATCAAAGAGAGTTGAGCCAGCTAAAGGCACAAAGCCAGGGATGAAAATCAAAAGGCCAGCAGGCAGGCAACCTATGCCAAAGGCCAGAGCTTCAACCAAGATTCCTGAGAAGTCCACTCCCATAGAGCCAGTTGCTGCTGAAGGCAAGAAGAGGAAGGAAAGGGTCAAGAAGACCGTAGCCAGAGTGCTTGGAAAGGCTTCCATCATGGAAGAAGAAGAGGAAGAAGAGGTTGCTGCACCAGCACCTAAGGCACCTAAGCTTATGGGTGATGCTATCAGGACAGGGGCTGCTGCATCTAAGCCCAAAGAAGCACCCAAAGCTGCCTCCAAGCCCAAGTCTGCACCAAAGAGAAATACAAGAAGCATCCCAGCTGCTGAGAAGAACAAGGCCCCAGTGCCTGAAGCTGCTGAAGAAGAGGATGAAGAGCAAGTTCTCAGAAAACTCAAGCCCAAGATCCCAGACCACAATGATGCTCATCCTGTGGCTGAGGATATGAAGCTCAGGAGAGACTCAGGGCTGAGGAAGTGGAGAGAAGCAGATCCATATGCTTCAAGGAGAAGGACTGATGTGGATTACAGGTTTCACACCAAGGAGAAGCAAGATTTTTATGAGACAGTGCTGCTAGACAAGAAGCCAATAGTCTATGACATGAGATGGGTCGATTGGCAATACATCAAGGACAACGAAGGGTACTACCCTGGAGTGCAGGACAGCTTCAAGGCATGTGGAGTAGAGGAATTTGTTGGGCAGAAGCTCACAAAGTGGAACGAGGAACTCATCATGCAGTTCCACTCCACAGCCCACTTCTACCTAGATGGAAAGATCACATGGATGTCTGAAGGTACGAGGTACCAATCTACTGTTGAAGAATGGGCTAAGTTGATAAATGCCCCAGAGGAGCATGAGGATGACTTGGATCTCTATGCCAAGAAGAAGATGGACCACAACTCTATGTCCAACATGTACAAGGAAATTCCAAACGAGGCACTTGACACTTTCAAGTTTGGGTCTGTGCACTATCTTCTGTCAGGGCTGCCAACCATTAATTGGATACTGAGGCACACCTTGTTGCCCAAGTCAGGTGATCACAAGATGATCAGAGGCCATGCAATCAATTTGCTTCATGTATTTGATGTACCTCAGAAATTCGAAGTCATGAGCCTTATGGTAGAGACAATCAAGAGGACTGCAGCAGACCAGAAGAGGAGCTGTGGGTATGCCCCACAAATTCAGGAGCTCATTAACTCCAAGATGGGCACGGGCATATACTTATTGGACAAGGAACACCTGCCCATCCGTCCAGATTTTGAAGATAGTCAAGTTGTGATGACTGAAAATGAACCATCGTCTGCACAAGCACAAGCAAAGAAGGAGAAGGCAAGGAAGGAGAAAGCTGCCAAGATGCCAACTCAAGAGGAGGCATCTGAGTATTTCTTGAAAACTAAACAAGAGTAGCTTGGTTACCTAATTGTATCCATCCTGCGGATTGAGAAAGGACTAGCCACCCTAACTCAAGAGGATGACATGCAGGAGAGGAGAGGCAGGACTACAATTGATGCCTTTGCCAGAGTGCCACGAGGTCCGAGGTCGTCTGCAGTGCCAGTTGCTGACACCAGAGCCACCACTTCTGCACCTGCTACAGCCTCAGTTCCACCAACTCCAGCATCTACTTCAGCTCCAACTCCAGCGTCTACTTCAGCGTCTACAGAAGCCTTCGTCCTTGGAGTGATCCGGACTCCACCACCACCTGAAGATCAAGCCTGAGCGTCGATCTAGCACTATGCATTTTCTAGGAACTTTTTGGTAACTTGTTGCCAAAGGGGGAGAAAAATGTATAGATCATAGGCTTTGAGAGAGAGATTGTTGCTTTTTTCTCTCTTGCTTTATTTGGTGGTTTTTCGAACTTTGTTTGCTTTTGAGTGCTTGAGATACTATGTCATTGCTTGTGAGACATTGATGATCATGTGTTTGATCATAAGCTACACTTAATGTTTGCTTAATGCTATTATCTTATCTATCTTATGTGATCATTCACTTTTCTTGGTGATGAGTGCATGTATTTCATTCTTATCATTTTAAGCGCTCCACCAAGATGTATGTGACATGGAAGAGTAACCCATGACTCTAACTCCTTGTGCATTTGTAGTCCAAAGCAAATTTTAAATATGCACAAATTTAGGGGGAGCTCTTACTTGTCACATACTTCTCAAAGCGACGATATATTTCATGCTTATTATCATTTGTCGAAGCTTTGATCTATATGTTGTCATCAATTACCAAAAAAGGGGGAGATTGAAAGTGCAACTATCCCTAGGTGGTTTTGGTAATTCATAACAACATATAGCTCATTGAGCTAATGCTATTCCAAGATGATTATTTTAGGAAAGCTCAATGATTGGCATGGCATGGATGGTGAAAGTGGAACCCTCAAAATGCTAAGGACAAAGGATTGGCTCAAGATCAAAAGCTCAAGACTCTTCATTTCATATTTTAGTGATCCAAGATCACATTGAGTCTTTAGGAAAAGCCAATACTATCAAGGAGGGATGAGGTGTTGCTTAATGAGCCTCTTGCTTCATGTTCTTAGTGATATGCTCCAAAATCCTCAGCTACTTTCCCATATCCACATATGACCTAAACCCTAAGCCAAACTCGGTCCTACCGATTCTTTCCATCCGGCGCCACCGAGTTTCACTTGTCATAAGCCACTGCCAAACCCTAGCAATTCGGTTCTACCGATAGGGATCTCGGTCTCACCGAGATGGGATTGCAAACTCTCTGTTTCCCATTCGTAACTTTTCGGTCTCACCGAAAGAGCGGATCGGTCCCACCAAGATGGCAATGTAAATTCAGTGTTTCCTTTTTGTAACTTTTCGGTCTCACCGAAAGAGCAAATCGGTCCCACCGAGTTTGCCTGACCAACTCTCTGGTTAGCTAATTACCAAATTCGGTCTCACCGAGTTTGTGTAATCGGTCTCACGGAGATTACGTTATGCCCAAACCCTAACCATTTCGGTCCTACCGAGTTGCATGTCAGTCCCACCGAAAATCTCTAACGGTCACTAGGTTTACATTTTCGGTCCGACTGAGTTTGTTGACTCGGTCCCACCGAGATTGGAAAACTGTGTGTAACGGTTGGATTTTGTGTGGAGGCTATATATACCCCTCCACCTCCCCTTCATTCGTGGAGAGAGCCATCAGAACACATACACAATTCCAACTCATATGTTCTGAGAGAGAACCACCTACTTATGTGTTGAGACCAAGATATTCCATTCCTACCATATGAATCTTGATCTCTAGCCTTCCCCAAGTTGCTTTCCACTCAAATATTCTTTCCACAAGATCCAAATCCTATGAGAGAGAGTTGAGTGTTGGGGAGACTATCATTTTAAGCACAAGAGCAAGGAGTTCATTACCTACACACCATTTGTTACTTCTTGGAGAGTGGTGTCTCCTAGATTGGCTAGGTGTTACTTGGGAGCCTCCGACAAGATTGTGGAGTTGAACCAAGGAGTTTGTAAGGGCAAGGAGATCGCCTACTTCGTGAAGATCTACCACTAGTGAGGCAAGTCCTTTGTGGGCGATGGCCATGGTGGGATAGACAAGGATGCTTCTTCGTGGACCCTTTGTGGGTGGTTGCTTCTTCGTGGACCCTTCGTGGGTGGAGCCCTTCATGGACTCGCGCAACCGTTACCCTTTGTGGGTGGAGCCCTTCGTGGACTCACGCAACCGTTACCCTTCGTGGGTTGAAGTCTCCATCAACGTGAATGTAGGATAGCACCACCTATCCGAACCACGGGAAAAACATCCGTGTCTCCAATTGCGTTTGAATTCTCCAAACCCTTCCCTTTACGTTCTTGCAAGTTGCATGCTTTACATTCCTCAGCTCATATACTCTTTGCATGCTTGCTTGATATGTATTCTGTATGTTGAAATTGTGCCTAAACTCCACTTAAACCGAAAAATCTTAAAAATTGCAACTTTAGCATTGTGTCTAATCACCCCCCCTCTAGACACGTCTACTTCAAGATCCTACACGTTTGCGCCTTTTGGCTCACGTATATGGTAGTGTCGCTAGCATCCATATGACAGATAACCCGGGCCGACATGACTAGTCGTGAACCCAAAGTGGCACTAACTTACGGGGACATGCATAAATGAATCAACATCAAGCATGTCGGTCAGCAGCGTGCTAATCCAGGCTGTAGCACTGGGCTAACAGGACTCTGGGAACCCAGGCTGTAGCAGGCTACTATGGCTCATGGAAGCACAAGACTACATTTCCCCATAAGAGAGGCTACCAAGGATAAACAACTAGGTTGTCGGATCCCACACATACCAAGCATTTCAATCATACACACAATATGCTCGACATGTGTAAGTACAACATGGCATCACAACATAACTCTACGACTCAAGTATTTATTCATTAGGCTCCGAAGAGCCAAAAATTACAAACATGGGTCTCATGACCCCAGCATACAGAGCATACAAACAACAAGCACATGCGGAAGCTTAACTTGTCTGAGTAGAGACAACTACAAATGAAGAAGGCTGAGAAGCCTGACTATCTACCAGATCCTGCCGAGGGCACATGATCGTAGCTGATGTATCAAGCTAAACGTCGAAGTCCACACGGAACTACTAGAGAGACTGACGTCTCTCTGCAAAACATAAAATAGGCAAACGTGAGTACAAATGTACCCAGCAAGACTTACAGCAGAACTAGCTACATATGCATCAGTATCAACAAAGGTGGTGGTGGAGTTTGACTGCAGCAAGCCTGCTTTGACTCAGTGGCTATCATAAACTATGACTGCAAGTAACTCTTTCAAGGTGGCACACACGAGTCCACATATTCACCATATAAATACACCACTATGGATCCGCTCCCGTCTCCCGACGAGAACGCCATCCATAGCACTCACGCTTATCTTGCGCATTTTATAGTATCCACTTTCACTTGTCTATGAACTATGCAAGGGGTCCAAGTTTCTGTATCCGAGGAATCCGGCTATTCGAATAGATAATGATAACCCTGCAGGGGTGTACTTCTTCACCCACACTCTCGCCACTTACCACCATGTACACGTCGTGTACCTCGGCAACCTTCAAGCGGAAGCCTGGCGAGGGAGTCGGCCACGACCTGACTAACCACACAAGTCTTCCGTCCAGGTTTATCACCTATTTGGGTTCCATCCGCAAGGAGATCCGGCTGGGGTGTCGCTCATGGCCGCAAACGATGTGTACAGGGTTCCCGAGCCCACCATTCGGGTGCCACTTGGTACACCGGGCCACTGTGCCTAGTCTGTCCCAAGCCTACCTGTACCGGGTGCCACTTGGTAGACTACTAACACTACCTACAAACACCAGAAACTAGTTGCAACTCATGGACAGAGATCGAGTTGATTAATAAGTCGAGAGGGGTCGAGTTACCGGAACCCAATGTGTGGTAGTAACTGTTCATGGATCACAAACACAGAACTCGGTTCCTAAGAACAGCTACAATGAGACAACTCACCATGTACTCCTACATGGCCTCTAACCGCTACCTTTACCAAATCGTGTTCACACACTTAGCTCTCAACGGTAGGACATGTTTACCACATTCCAAACAACTCCTGCTGATGCTGGTGGGTTTCATCTATTTACTGTGGCAATGATAGGTCATGCAGGGGAAAGGGGTTCAGCTACCGCAGCATGTAACAGTTGAAACGTTGTTGTCCTAATGCAGTAAAAGAGAGCAGGAGCGAGAGAGTGGGATTGTATCGGAATGAACAAAGGGGTTTTGCTTGCCTGGCGCTTCTGAACACAGTATAGTTCGTCATCGGTGTCATCGAACTCATCGTCGGAACGTCGTCTATTGAGAGGGGACAAATACCGGCAACACAGAAGGAAATACAATCAATGCAATGCACAATATGATGCATGATCAAGACATGGCAAAATTCTGGTATTTGGGCTAATGCATCTAGCAACCAGATTAAATGAAGTTGGTTTGAACCAAAGGTTCATATTCAAACTCCATTTAATTGATTTGACCTGATCAGCAGGTATAAGTTGTTCAAACATGCATGAAAATAGTACAGATGGATAGATTGGATTTTTCTGATAATTTTTCATATATAAATTATTTCATTCCGAGCTACGGTTGATTTTCTATGAATTTTATAAATTTAGGAAAATTTCTGAAAATAAATAAATCATTTAAATTCCAGAAATAGCTACAGTGTTAGCATTGCGTCATGCTGACCTCAGCAGGTCAACACGCGCCAGCCCAGGTCAAACCTGACGGATGGGACCCACATGTCAGTGAAACAACTAACTAACAGAGTTAGTTAGTGTTAGGTTAGCACTAACCTAGGTTAAGCAGGGGCCTAGGCCCACATGCCAGTGGCTCATCTAATTAACTAGGTTAATTTAACACTAATTAAACCTACACTAATTAAGCAGGGGCCTGGGCCCACCTTTCGTTGACCCAGGGGAGTCAAACCACAGTTCAAACAAGGTCAACTCACCGGCGGCTCGACGCCGGCGACGATAGACGCGACGGAGGGGCTCGGAAATGGGCCACAGGGCATCATTTTGGCCGCGGTCTATTGCGTTCGAATGCACGTAGTGGCGCGCATCGAGTGGTGGCAGCGGTAGGTGCTGGTGTGGCCGGAAAAGTGGCCAACGGCGAGGTTCAGCGGCGGCAGCAGCTCGGGCATCCTCGGGGTGGCGCTACAGAGCACGGGACGAGGTGCTGCGGGTGTCTACAGGCTCATGGGATCGTGCTGAGCACGATGGTGTGCTCGGGCACGAGCTGCGGTGCCTGTGGCCACGACGGCGACGTGCGGTGGCGGCGGCGAGCTTCGACCATGGTGGAAGAAGGAGCTAGCGGACGGGAACGGAGGGGGCGAGCACAGGGGGAGAATCAGGAGCTCACGGAGAGTGCAGAGGTGGCCTCAGCGTGCTCGGGGAAGCACTGGAGCAGGCGGGGCGGCGAGAGGGATCTCCGGTGGCCGGCGACAAAGATGATGAAGATGGCGTCGAAGCAGGGCCTTCGGTGGGGCGTGGCTGGAAGGAGAGGATGAGGGAGGCCTGGCGACGCTCGTGGACACGTCGGAGAGGCGAGGGGAGCACGGAGGCTGCAACGTTACAGTGGCGCGGCAACGGCTGCGCTCGGGCGCGAGTGGGAGAGAGAGTAGAGGAGGGGGAAGAGGTCGGGAGAGAGTGAGAGGGTTCCAGGGGGTGAGTGGCGCTGCGAGAGAGGTCCAGGGGAAGGAGGAGGCAGACAGGCAGGGAGGAGGTGGCTAGCGTGTGGCTGCACGCGCCGAGCACGCGCCCCTGCCTACTGGCGTGAGGAGGAAGGCGACAGAGGGCTACGGTGGTGGGCTGGGCCGGCCGCTTGGGCCGCCAGGTGAGCCCAGGTGAGGTTCCTTCTCTCTCTCTCTCTCTCTCTCTCTCTTTCTGTTTCAGTTTTCTCTTTTTCTGTAATCTTTGTGGCTTTTCTAAAAATACCTAGACCCTTTAAAAAATCACCAAACTGCACATTCCCACTGTATAGAATATATCCAACATGGAACATTTCAGTTTAGGATTACTTGGGCATTTAAAATATTTACTAACATTTAAATGCCCAAATTTGAATAACATATGATTTAATCCAGTGACCTTTTGATGACCTAGAAATTTGCGCACCATTTTTGTCAGAGATTCTAGACCATGACAAAGATGATGAACATTTTAGAAGGGCATTTTGGGTTGATTGAAAATGATTTTAGTAACCCTAGTTGGTTTAAGGGGGGTGCTGGGGGTTCTGACATCCCCATTTCAAGTTTCTGAGGAATTTAAACATGATGTAACACCAGATGCTAGCACTAAGCAGTACTAGAAGCTAGGGATGTGACAACTCACCCCCACTAAAAAAGAATCTCGTCCCGAGATTCAAGATGTGACGTAAGATGAAGGGGGAACGGAAACTAACACAATCTTCACGATCCAGGGTGCACTCCATAAGAACGTTGATTCGATCACCATCATGGTCTCGAAGTCTTGCTCCAGGAACTCCCACCAACATGACAACGAGAGGGAAAATAAACTCTAGAAGGATCGATCTTCTCTAAGATCGAGCAACTCAGGATTAACTCACGGAATGAGACATAGATACATCTCACGAGCTGAGATGCGAAGCACACATCAGGAGTGATGGAAAGAGGTAGATGACAAGGTTCTACTGGTAGGCAAAAATCCCACGCTGAAGAGGGTGGGATAAGATCTCAAGATAGCGATGAAATAATCACCATGATTCTATAATGGGGCACCTTAGGGGAGTTGACTCGTAGAATTATTCCCTTAAGTGGCAAAAAAGAATTACTTTTGATCCATAGATCATTGAAACTCTTCATACCAGCCTAAGGCAATCACAATCGATCATTTGAAGGAGTCGGAAAAGGATGGCATACTCAGACTAGAATGGATGATGTGGACTACCTTGTTGAAGACAACACAATGAGTGATTTTTGCTTATCATTGGAGATGGATGGACCCATGGTAAGCCCATTTTGAAGATAATCCTGAGTAGTAATTACCGAGAGGGCAACCCATGGTAGGATTGGCACAATGGGGTGCAAGCTGGAAACAAAATGCAAATGTTGGGGATTTTCCAACCATCATATCTGCTTGAGATTTAGATCTGGTTGGTAACAGGATACTTCAGACTCGGCATGTCTGAAAAGAAGAGTTGCAACACAAATCGACGAGATGATGTTGCGAGATTCTCGGGAGATGAACTACGATAGCAAGCTCCAAAACATGAGCTAGTTCTGCTACAAACTTGTGAACACGTTGTCCCAGACAAGCATGATCACATGGTAGTCTTACAATAAAATACTATCGAGTTCTGGTAGGGAACCATCATTAATGATATCGAAGTCTCCGCGCGGAAGTCTAAAGTAATGACCTTAGAACATACTCCTTTAACTTGAACAAATCAATCAGTGGCTTGGTGTGCTAGGAATTACGTATGGAATGGAGGTGGCCAAACCTATCAAACCATAGAATACTTCACGCATACATGACTGACTTGGGATGATTCCATAGGAAGCAAAACAAACTTTCTCAAAGTCATGACGGCAACTTGCACCAAATGCATGTGAATTAGAGGAAGTCACTTCTTTCATCCAAGCATGAGCTTCATGAACGGAACACGAAGGCATTGCTTACAAAGTTCCCAACGCTAGGTTGATGTTCAACATGAATCATGGAGGAGACAAAATGCTGTTGATGGGCTCAACAGCGACTTGTCGGAATTTCCATATCATTGGACTTCCACCATCATGTGAACATGGTGATAGCATTGGTCAGACCAAAATATGTAATGGTGTATGCTCGAGGGATCAACCATGAGTAAGACAACATTACGAACATCGTTGGTTCTGATTTGACTTGACGATAGCCCATACTCAAGTTAAAGTTTTCACAAGGCAATAGATCCAACAACTAATCACGAGGACCAATCAATGGAGATATCATCTTTCTTCAACACACACACACACAGAGAGAGAAGATATCCCTTAGAGATGAACTAAGTTAAGCAAAGCTTCTACCTTCCAACTCTCCATGTTGTGGTCTAGCTCAACCAACTAGCTCAGAGATATCCAACACAGATTCTTGGAGAAGGGGTGATTTATAAGAAAACCAACTTGATCACGAACTCAACATAGCGGTCAGGTGACAACCAGGTAATACTTCTGAGAAGATCTTCGGAAAATCACGAACCACCGATATGTTACTAAGCTCGAGAACAACCTTGCTTTTCAGGGCAAGATGATATGATCAAAAGAGTGAGGGATTGACATAATGCTAACTCATTGATCGAGGAGTGCACCAGAAATAAGGACTAGACAGGACGATCAATCTTAGGATGATGATTTAATAACCAACACGCTAAGAATGAGAATATTGTCCATTAACTACCAAGCAACGGAGTTGCTAGGAGTATTGATTTCACACATCACGACTCACTTGCCAGCATTCCGGTTACAATAACACGGAAGCCGAGGAATGAACAATGATGGCAAGAAGTATCACTGCGTCAAAAATTCATAAGAGATGGTGCAATTCCTATGATATTCTTGACATGAATAGGGTAATACTCCAAGGTAGAACAGAATAAAAGCTGGTTTGGCATTTGATCCGCGGAATACAACTACTTTGACCCAATCCTAGAAATGGATAAGGTACTGGAGTTTGTTTCTCCTAGTCATTCCAGAACAGAATGGCTTGACGGACCACAAGAATAATGGGCATCGATGAACACGAGTGCACGACTACTTCTGACTATCAATTGATAGACGGGGGTCAGAATACAACTAAAGAGAGACAACGCAAAGACATATAACTTTCTGAGTTGTGGATGCATAGATTAGTATGTCGAGCAAAGCTCAACAATTCTTCCGGATAACCCATGCAGAAAGGTAGAACTAGCAGATTCACGATGTAGAATGGAGAACTCATCAAGAGCACTCTAGTTATGATCTTTTGGTTCAAAAGAACTTCTGCCATAAGCAGTTCATGGTATTGGAAGAAAGAAATACCACAGACCTCAAGGACTATCAGAAAGGTTACTAATATCCTAAAGGAACGAGCAAACACTATCTACATGAAGTAAGTAGGGTGAACCTTGGGTTCAAGAACCCAGGAATAGACTACCTACTATTAAGTAGCATCACGGGATGCTTTCAAGAATGATGGCCAGAATCATCACACTAGAACACCAAACATGGATGGAGTACCAGGTGGTTCTCTAAGATGCCTATGATCATAATAATAGGTCCAACATATACGTCGAGGCAATGGAGTACCTCAACACATCGATTATTGTGCTTAATCTGGCCCAAAGGAACAACTGGATGGGAAGAAGGGATTTGCAAATGCATCAGACTAATTAGAAACCTGGGATGACTCGGACAGCATAACGGCTATAAATGCTCAGAAAAAGATTTGAGACATTCACAAGGATTTGCATAGTCACTTAACAACATCATAACAAGGCTCTGGTTCAGCTGACAACATACTAAAGTAGTAGAAACTGAATTGAGGCCTGGAACCAACAATCCTATCAGTCTCTACCATAGCAACTCGTCATCCTAATAGATAGATGAGAAGTCCTAGTTCTTAATCCCCGTAGAAAAAGAAGAGGATGACTCAGATTAGAAGGGCATAAGGTATAAGGAGTAAAAAGAGCCTTACGTTCCCTTCCACAATCAATTCCCTTATATAACTAAAGCATTTCTAGACACAACTTCGACCAGTTTGGCTTGGTAATCCTACAGGCAGTCAGGCTCTGATACCAAAGCTGTCAGAACCCAAGTCACACTGATCTAGCCTGTAACACCTCATATCACTTTGCGGCCTCACGGACGGTATCCTCACGGGTGTCGCCTTACCATGGCCCGAGACCGTTTGCGCCTTTTGTCTCACGTATATGATAGTGTCGCTAGCATCCATATGACAGAGAACCTGGGCCAACATGACTAGTCGTGAACCCAAAGTGGCACTAACTTACGGGGACAGGCATACATGAATCAGCATTGAGCATGTCGGTCAGCAGTGTGCGAATCCGGACTATAGCACTGGGCTAACAGGACTCCGGGAACCCGGGCTGTAGCAGGCTACTATGGCTGATGGAAGCACAAGACTACATTTCCCCATAAGAGAGGCTACCAAGGATAAACAACTAGGTTGTCGGATCCCACACATACCAAGCATTTCAATCATACACACAATATGCTCGACATGTGTAAATACAACATGGCATCACAACATAACTCTACGACTCAAGTATTTATTCATTAGGCTCCAAAGAGCCAAAAATTACAAACATGGGTCTCATGACCCCAACATACAGAGCATACAAACAACAAGCACATGCGGAAGCTTAACTTGTCTGAGTATAGACAACTACAAATGAAGAAGGCTGAGAAGCCTAACTATCTACTAGATCCTGCCGAGGGCACAAGATGGTAGCTGAGGTATCAAGCTAAACGTCGAAGTCCACACGGAACTACTGGCGAGACTGACGTCTCTCTGCAAAACATAAAATAGGAAAACGTGAGTACAAATGTACCCAACAAGACTTACATCAGAACTAGCTACATATGCATCAGTATCAACAAAAGGGGGTGGTGGAGTTTGACTGCAGCAAGCCAGCTTTGACTCAGTGGCTATCCTAAACTATGACTACAAGTAACTCTTTTGAGCTGGCGCACACGAGTCCACATATTCACCATATCAATACACCACTATGGATCCGCTCCCGTCTCCCTACGAGAACGCCATCCATAGCACTCACGCTTATCTTGCGCATTTTAGAGTATCCACTTTCACTTGTCTATGAACTATGCAAGGGGTCCAAGTTTCCATATCCGAGGAATCCGGCTATTCGAATAGATAATCATAACCCTGCAGGGGTGTACTTCTTCACACACGCTCTCGCCACTAACCACCATGTACACGTCGTGTACCTCGGCAACCTTCAAGCGGAAGCCTGGCGTGGGAGTCGGCCACGACCTGACTAACCACATAAGTCTTTCATCCATGTTTATCGCCTATTCGGGTTCCATCCGCAAGGAGATCCGGCCGGGGTGTTGCTCACGACCCCAAACGATGTGTACAGGGATCCCCAGCCCACCATCCGGATGCCACTTGGTACACCGGGCCACTGTGCCTAGTCTGTCCCAAGCCCACCTGTACCGGGTGCCACTTGGTAGACTACTAACACTACCTACAAACACCAGAAACTAGTTGCAGGTCCTGGACAGAGATCGAGTTGATTAATAAGTCAAGAGGGGTCGAGTTACCGAAACCCAATGTGTGGTAGTAACTGTTCATGGATCATAAACACAGAACTCAGTTCCAAAGAACTGCTGCAATGAGACAACCCACCATGTACTCCTACATGGCCTCTCACCGCTACCTTTACCAAATCATGTTCACACACTTAGCTCTCAACGGTAGGACATGTTCACAACATTCCAATTCATCCCCGATGAATTGGACCTGACTCAACTGTAAGCAGTAGCAGGCATGACAAACAAGCATGAATGAGTATGCACATCAGGGCTCAAACAACTCCTACTCATGCTAGTGGGTTTCATCTATTTACTGTGGCAATGACATGTCATGCATGGGAAAGGGGTTCAGCTACCGCAGCATGTAACAGTTGAAACATTGTTCTCCTAATGCAGTAAAAGAGAGCAGGAGCGAGAGAGTGGGATTGTGTCGGATTGAACAAAGGGGTTTTGCTTGCCTGGCACTTCTGAAGACAGTATAGTTCGTCATCGGTGTCATCGAACTCATTGTCGGAACATCGTCTATTGAGAGGGGACAAATACCGGCAACACAGAAGGAAATACAATCAATGCAATGCACAATATGATGCATGATCAAGACATGGCAAAATGCTGGTGTTTGGGCTAATGCATCTAGCAACCAGATTAAATGAAGTTGGTTTGAACCAATGGTTCAAATTCAAACTCCATATGTGAAATTCAAATGCCATTTAATTGATTTGACCTGATCAGCAGGTATAAGTTGTTCAAACATGCATGAAAATAGTATAGATGGATAGATTGGATTTTTCTGATAATTTTTCATATATAAATTATTTCATTCTGAGCTACGGTTGATTTTCTATGAATTTTATAAGTTTAGGCAAATTTCTAAAAATAAATAAATCATTTAAATTCCAGAAATAGCTACAGCGTTAGCATTGCGTCATGCTGACCTTAGCAGGTCAACAGGCGCCAGCCTAGGTCAAACCCGACGGCTGGGACCCACATGTCTGTGAAACAACTAACTAACAGAGTTAGTTAGTGTTAGGTTAGCACTAACCTAGGTTAAGCAGGGGCCTGGGCCCACATGCCCGTGGCTTATCTAATTAACTAGGTTAATTTAACACTAATTAAACCTACACTAATTAAGCAGGGGCCTGGGCCCACCTTCCATTGACCCAGGGGAGTCAAACCCCAGGTCAAACGAGGTCAACTCGCCGACGGCTCGACGCCGGCGACGACAGACGCGGCGGAGGGGCTCGGAAATGGGCCACAAGGCATCATTTTGGCCGCGGTCTGTTGCGCTCGAATGCACGTAGTGGCGCACATCGAGTGGTGGCAGCGGTAGGTGCTAGGGTGGCCGGAAAAGTGGCCGGCCACGAGGTTCAGCGGCGGCAGCAGCTCGGGCATCCTCGGGGTGGCGCTACAGAGCACGGGAGGAGGCGATGCGGGTGTCTACGGGCTCATGGGATCATGCTGAGCACGATGGTGTGCTTGGGCATGAGCTGCGGTGCCTGTGGCCACGACGACGACGTGCGGTGGCGGCGGCGAGCTTCGGCCGTGGTGGAAGACGAAGCTAGCGGACGGGAACGGAGGGGGCGAGCACAAGGGGAGAATCAGGAGCTCACGGAGAGTGCAGAGGTGGCCTCAGCGTGCTCGGGGAAGCACCGGAGCAGGCGGGGCAGCGAGTGTGTAGGATCGAAAGTATGTCTAGAGGGGGGGTGATTATACTACTTCACCAAATAAAAACTTAACCTTTTCCCAATTTTAGTTCTTGGCAGATTTTAGCTATTTTAGGACAAGTCAAGCAATCATCACACAATTCAAGCAAGCATGCAAAGAGTATATTGGCAGCGGAAAGTAAAGCAAGCAACTTGCAAGAATGTAAAGGGAAGGGTTTGGAGAATTCAAACGCAATTGGAGACACGGATGTTTTTCCCGTGGTTCGGATAGGTGGTGCTATCCTACATCCACATTGATGGAGACTTCAACCCACAAAGGGTAACGGTTGCGCGAGTCCACGGAGGGCTCCACCCACAAAGGGTAATGGTTGCGCGAGTCCACGAAGGGCTCCACCCACAAAGGGTAACGGTTGCGCGAGTCCACGAAGGGCTCCACCCACGAAGGGTCCACGAAGAAGCAACCACCCACAAAGGGTCCACGAAGAAGCAACCACCCACCAAGGGTCCACGAAGTAGCAACCTTGTCTATCCCACCATGGCCATCGCCCACAAAGGACTTGCCTCACTAGCGGTAGATCTTCACGAAGTAGGCGATCTCCTTGCCCTTACAAACTCCTTGGTTCAACTCCACAATCTTGTCGGAGGCTCCCAAGTGACACCTAGCCAATCTAGGAGACACCACTCTCCAAGAAGTAACAAATGGTGTGTAGGTAATGAACTCCTTGCTCTTGTGCCTGAAATGATAGTCTCCCCAACACTCAACTCTCCCTCATAGGATTTGGATCTTGTGGAAAGAAGATTTGAGTGGAAAGCAACTTGGGGAAGGCTAGAGATCAAGATTCATATGGTAGGAATGGAATATCTTGGTCTCAACACATGAGTAGGTGGTTCTCTCTCAGAACATATGAGTTGGAATTGTGTATGTGTTCTGATGGCTCTCTCCACGAATGAAGAGGAGGTGGAGGGGTATATATAGCCTCCACACAAAATCCAACCGTTACACACAGTTTTCCAATCTCGGTGGGACCGACTCAACAAACTCGGTCGGACCGAAAATGTAAACCTAGTGACCGTTAGAGATTTTCGGTGGGACTGACATGCAACTCGGTAGGACCGATATGGTTAGGGTTTGGGCATAACGTAATCTCAGTGAGACCGATTACACAAACTCGGTGAGACCGAATTTGGTAATTAGCTAACCAGAGAGTTGGTCAGGCAAACTCGGTGGGACCGATTTGCTCTTTCGGTGAGACCAAAAAGTTACAAAAAGGAAACACTGAATTTACATTGCAATCTTGGTGGGACCGATCCGCTCTTTCGGTGAGACCGAAAAGTTACGAATGGGAAACAGAGAGTTTGCAATCCCATCTCGGTGAGACCGAGATCCCTATCGGTAGAACCGAATTGCTAGGGTTTGGCAGTGGCTTATGACAAGTGAAACTCGGTGGCGCCGGATGGAAAGAATCTGTAGGACCAAGTTTGGCTTAGGGTTTAGGTCATATGTGGATATGGGAAAGTAGCTGAGGATTTTGGAGCATATCACTAAGCACATGAAGCAAGAGGCTCATTAAGCAACACCTCATCCCTCCTTGATAGTATTGGCTTTTCCTAAAGACTCAGTGTGATCTTGGATCATTAAAATATGAAATGAAGAGTCTTGAGCTTTTGAGCTTGAGCCAATCCTTTGTCCTTAGCATTTTGAGGGTTCCACTTTCACATCCATGCCATGCCAATCATTGAGCTTTCCTGAAATAATCATCTTGGAATAGCATTAGCTCAATGAGCTATATGTTGTTATGAATTACCAAAACCACCTAGGGATAGTTGCACTTTCAGAGAGGGATCTCCTGTGGCCGGCGACGAAGATGATGAAGATGGCGTCAATGCAGGGCCTCCGGCGGGGCATGGCTGGAAGGAGAGGATGAGGGAGGCGTGGCGATGCTCGTGGACATGTCGGGGAGGCGAGGGGAGCACGGGGGCTACGGCGTTACGGCGGCGCGGCTGCGGCTGCGCTTGGGCGCGAGTGGGAGAGAGAGCAGAGGAGTGGGAAGAGGTCGGGAGAGAGTGAGAGGGTTCCAGGGGGTGCGTGGCGCTGCGAGAGACGTCCAGGGGAAGGAGGAGGCAGCCAGGCAGGGAGGAGGTGGCCGGCGTGTGGCTGCGCGCGCCGGGCACGCGCCCCTGCCTACTGGTGCGAGGAGGAAGGCGACAGAGGGCTGTGGTGGTGGGCTGGGCCGGCCACTTGGGCCGCCAGGTAAGCCCAAGTGTGGTTCCTTCTCTCGCTCTTTCCGTTTCAGTTTTCTATTTTTCTGTAATCTTTGTTGCTTTTCTAAAAATACCTAGACCCTTTCAAAAATCACCAAACTGCACATTCCCACTGTATAGAATATATCCAACATGGAACATTTCAGTTTAGGATTACTTGGGCATTTAAAATATTTACTAACATTTAAATGTCCAAATTCAAATAACATATGATTTAATCCAGTGACCTTTGGATGACCTAGAAATTTGTGCACCATTTTTGTCAGAGGTTCTAGGCCACGACAAAGATGATGAACATTTTAGAAGGGCATTTTGGGTTCATTGAAGATGATTTTAGTAACCCCAGTTGGTTTATGGGGGGGTGCTGGGGGTTCTGACATCCCCATTTCATGTTTCTGAGGAATTTAAACATGATGCAACATCAGATGCTAGCACTAAGCAGTACCAGAAGCTAGGGATGTGACATTGATCCTATCCTACCCAAGCGTTATTTAGATTTTGACACTTTGAAAGAACACAAGATCCTTAAGGGAAAGGTTGATAATTTCACATACAATCTAATGTTTAACCAAAAATCTATTGTGGACACATATTTGCCTGCGCCTGCTCTTTTTCGTTGTAACAGCAAGGGAAGATATTTTGTTCTTGAGAGCAAGGTCCGAGCTCATAACACAGAAGTGGTGGTGGCACGGCGTGCTAAGGAATCCGCACCGAGAGCCTCTGTGAGCTACCACGCCGACTACTACCCTCCAAGCTACTGACCGACTAAGTCTGAAACCTGTTTAAATGGGTGCCATCATATCTTCTATGCCTTTTTCGCTCATGTTCGGTAATGGACTTTTGTTCTATGCACTTAGTAGATTCATGCCATGCCTTTAATTTCCATGATATGTTCCTGTAGCATGTTGCTTGCTTGCTCTAAACAGTGCTTTCCGATGTTGTTTTTCCCATGTTAGTATTTTCACGAAGTTTGAGAAGCTGATATCTTTTGCACTTTTGCCATGCTTGTTTGAACCTATTCTAGTGTGATTTAGCCGTAGCTCAGTGTTCATGTTTTGTCAAGAATCTCTTGTACATCGCTTCCCCATGCTTTGCTGCTATGTTGGAGTGCAGTAGCTTAGTTTCTTGTTGCATCCTAAGTGCCATTGTGCTGTTAATCACAGTTTTGCACCATTCTTGTTTAGCTTGCCATTTGCAAACCGTGCATCCGTTTCAGGCGATCCTTATATCGATTTCGACCGAAATCATCTCATCTTTCCAGCGGCATACTTGGTTTTCCAAGTTGATGCCTTGATCATTCTTTCCTTCCGGAGCACGCATATGCATTGCATATCATATCTTGCATATCATGCCATGTATTGCATCAGGTTGCTTCCACATTGCACCGTGATTGATTGTTGTTCCATTGCTTGTGTTCTTGCTTTGGGTAGAGTCGGGAGAAGAGTACGTGATCGAGGTACCTGTTGAGTACGCTATCGAGGATCAAGCTTTCGACAACTCTGAGTACTTTGCCGGCAAGATGACCATACCCTCAAAATCACTTCTATCTTTGCTTGCTAGTTGTTTGATCTATCGCTATGTCGCGCTACCTACCACTTGTTATATCAAGCCTCCCATATGTCTATGTCAAGCCTCTAACCCACCTTCCTAGCAAACCGTTGTTTGGCTATGTTACCGCTTTTGCTCAGCCCCTCTTATAGCGTTGCTAGTTGCAGGTGAAGTTGAAGTTTGTTCCATGTTGGAACATGGATATGTTGGGATATCACTATATCTATTATTTAATTAATGCGTCTATATAGTTGGTAAAGGGTGCATGGCTCGGCCTTCTGCCTAGTGTTTTGTTCCACTCTTGCTGCCCTAGTTTCCGTCATACCGGTGTTATGTTCCTTGATTTTGCGTTCCTTACGCGGTTGGGTGTTATGGGAACCCCTTGAAAGTTCTCTTTGAATAAAACTCCTCCAGCAAGGCCCAACCTTGGTTTTACCATTTGCCTAGAAACCTATAACCTTCCCTTGGGTTCTGCAAACCCGATGGTCATCTTTATTTTAATCGCCCCGGGCCAGTGCTTCTCTAAGTGTTGGTCCGAACCGGGCAGCTTGCGGGGCCACCTTGGGGAAACTCGAGGGCTGGTTTTACTCATAGCTTGACCTATCTGGTGTGCCTTGAGGACGAGACATGTGCAGCTCCTATCGAGATTTGGCGGCTTTGCTGGTCTTGTTTTACCATTGTCGAAATGTCTTGTAACCGGGATTCCAGGTCTAATCGGGTTGTTCCGGGAGAAGGAATATCCTTCGTTGACCGTGAGATCTTGTGATGGGCTAAGTTGGGACACCCATGCAGGGTATAAACTTTCAAGAGCCGTGCCCACGGTTATGTGGTAGATGGGAATTTGTTAATATCCGGTTGTAGAGAACTTGACACTTGACTTAATTAAAATGTATCAACTATGTGTGTAGCCATGATGGTCTCTTTTCGGCGGAGTCCGGGAAGTGAACACGGTCTTGTGTTATGCTTGAACGTATGTTAGCCACCATATATGCTTAGTGCTTGCTGCAGCTCCACCTCATTACCTTACCCTACCCATAAGCTTAAATATTCTTGATCTCGCGGGAGTGAGATTGCTGAGTCCTCGTGACTCATGGATACTTCCAAACAGTTGCAGGTGCCGATGATACCAGTGCAGCTGACACAACCGAGCTCAAGTGGGAGCTTGATGAATATCTTGATCGTTGTTTTGTGTCTTTTCCGGTTGATCAGTAGTGGAGCCCAGTTGGGACGATCGGAGATCTATCATTTGGGGTTGTCTTGTCTGTGTAAATATGTTTAACCTAGCAAGTGAAAGGCAATAATGACAACATTCGATGAACTGGCCGTGGCAAAGAGAACCTGGTATGAACTTGACTTGTCTTGTCTGTGTAAATATGTTTAACCTGACGTCCATGATTCAACCCATTATGATTAAACATGTTTGCAATGACAATTAGAGATTATAGTTTCTCATGCCATGCATAAGTAGTTGGGAGCTAATAATGATTTATCTTGGATATCAACATAGCCCATTATGGGTTGTCTTGGTACATGTTCATGCATCTAGTTGAATCAAAACCAACATAGCCTCTATAATGTTTATGTTCATGGTGTTCATATCCTACTCATGCTAGTGTCCAATGTTACTTACGCATAATGCATCGTTATGATTGTTGTTGCTCTCTAGATGGCCGCTTCTCAATCTAATTGCTAGCCTTCACCTGTACTAAGTGGGGATTCTACTTGACATCAAAAACCTTGAACCCAAAGTTATTATAGATGAGTGCACCATACCTACCTATATAAGGTATTACCCCGCCGTCCTAAGTAAATTTGCATGTGCCACCTTGAAAAACTTCTAAAAAAATATCCGTTTTGTGTGCCTGGATCGTTCATGGACCGACAAGATGTGGTCGATATCTTCTGTGCTAAGCGGGTTATTCTTAGGTCGAGTGTTTATTCACTCGCCATCGCACAAGAAAATGGGCAGTAATACGGATGCCCAGTCCCAAACTGCAAAAATTGAAAAGAGTTCATCTTTGAAATAACTAAACAAAAACTCCCAATGGAGTCAAAACCTTTACTTTTACCGCTTGGCAACCGCCACTAGCATGCTTAGCATGGAAGATGTTGATAACTAATGGCCGTGAAGTGAATAAGAAGGGCACATGCCTCAAAATATCATTTATCTCTGTTTTAAAAACTGAGCTCTAGCACCTCTGCAAATCCTTGTTTCCCTCTACGAAGGGACTTTCTATTTATTTTTATGTTGTGTCATCGCCTTCAAACAAACAAGCGCCAGAAACTGAGTAGAGCATAGCTATCATGATTTATGCATTGTGTGTAGCTAATGTTGGGTGCATCATGACTGGATCTTTTCTACCATGAATTACAATGTTTAGTCGCTGCTTGAACTTTGGAGGTGCTCAGCATTTATGTTTTGCGGTCTCAGAAAGGGCTAGCGAGATACCACTATTGTCATATTATATCATGGTTGTTTTGAGAATGTGTTGCCATTTGAGATATCTTATTATTGCTCGCTAGATGATTATGTCATTGATATGAATCATTATAATGTTAAGGTGTTATTGTTGACATGGTTAGTTATAATGTTGGCTGAAAGCCTGGGTGCTGTTTAAGCTTATTTATGCAAACAAGAGCAAAAGAGTTCGTAAAAGTTTTTCTTTCTCACTTTTAGTTTATCAACTGAATTGCTTGAGGACAAGAAAAGGTTTAAGCTTGGGGGAGTTGATACGTCTCCAACGTATCTACTTTTTCTCATGCTTTTTCTCTTGTTTTGGACTCTAATTTGCATGATTTGAATGAAACTAACCCCAGACTGACGCTGTTTTCAGCAGAACTACGATGGTGTTGTTTTTGTGCAGAAATAGAAGTTCTCGGAATGGAACAAAACTTTTTGAGGATTTTTATATCAATAATAAGAATTTCTGGAGCCAAGACCTACCGGAGAGGGGCCCCTGGGTGGGCACAACGCACCAGGGCACACCCCCTCTCCTGGCGCGCCCTGGTGGGTTGTACCCACCTGGTGCCTCCACTGATGACCCCTTTGATACTATAAAAGCACATATTTCCAGAAAGAAATTAGGAAGAAAGAATTATCATGATCCAGGAGATAGAGCCACCGCCAAGCCCTGTTCTTCCTCGGGAGGGTAGATCTGGAGTGCGTTTCAGGCTCCGGAAAGGGGGATCTTCGCCCTTCATCATCACCAACCCTTCTTCATCACCAATTCCATGATGCTCCCCACTAGGAGCGAGAAATTCCTTCGTAGGCTCGCTGGTCAGTGAGGAGTTGGATGAGATTCATCATGTAATCTGTCTGATCACGGGTTCTGGCAAAACCCTTATGGTTCGAACACTAGGGTGTGCGTGAAGATCTCCCCCCTATCGATCCACGTCCTAACATAGCTAAGATCTCACGAACTAACTCGACAAACTCGCAACACAATGGACACAAGATTTATACTGGTTCGGGCCACCGTTGTAGTGTAATACCCTACTCCAGTGTGGTGGTGGTGGATTGCCTCTTGGGCTGAGGATGAATAGTACAAGGGGAAGAACAACCTCCTAATGTTGAGGTGTTCTTGTGCTTGGTGAAATTGTGTGTGTGGGGACCCGGTCCAAGGCTCTGTTCTCGACCCGTCCCCCTACTATGGTGGTGGCTAGTTCTATTTATAGTGGCTTTGGTCCTGTCCCCAAATATTGAGCGGGAAGGGAGCCAACAACGGGCAATTTGAAAGGGGACAGCTAGTACAAGCTATCCTGACAAAAGCAGTCTTCGCCTGCCAAAGGCTCTGGTGGTGACGACGTCTTGGGCTCCATGGTGACCTCCGTCTTGCCGTCCTTCTGGTCTTGGTCTCGTTGCACCAATATGGAAACCTTTGCTTGACGCCTCGGTACTCCGCGCCTGCGCTTGCCCCCTTAGCACCAAAGAGGAAACAAGGATGCGCTCGTCTCGATCGTCATGGCTTACGTCATGAGAACCTCACAAGGTTTGCCCGGCCTTGAACTCTCCGCTCCTCATGAGCCAGCCTGGTGAGGCCGCTCCTGAGGAGGTCTTGTGTCGTCCGCCTCACGAGGCTTGGCCCCTCGCGAGGGTCTTGATTCCTTGTTGATGAAGATGGGCCGTACGGGCCTGCCAGCAAAGCCACGCCATGGGCCGCAGGCAGGCAAGTCTAGGGACCCCTGTTCCCAGAACGCCGATAGTAGCCCTCGGGCCCAAGGCGCGCTCGGGCTTGGCTTCGAGGCGAATAGAAGGGTCAAGTCCGGAGCGCCGCGGGCCCCAATAGCCTGCAGCCTCGGTCGACGTGTGGCGGTTGATTGGACGTGGACGTCTCTGCTTCCCCACGCTGCCTTGGCAACTGCCCGACTGTCAAAAGGCTGGCGTAGACAGTGTTCGCCTTCACTGTTTCCTTTCGCCTTGCTCAGATACCCTTTCTTTCTCCCCACTTCTGAAATATTCAGATCCGCTCCACACCTTTCCTGCATCAGCGACCAACGGCGCCCCGGAGGGTCAAGCCCGCCTCGTCGCCGGTGCCGTCTACGGCGAAGTCTTTGTACGAACCTGCCCTTGACTCACCCAACATCTCGGAGAAAAGCCTCACCTCCACGCGCCCGCTGACGGCGGGGGAGGGTAATGAAAGGGGGAAGACGGAGCTCCGGGTTACCTCCGACGTGCCGGAGCCCGAGGGGAGCGCGTTCTTCCCCTTCTTCACAAGCAGTATTGCTGCCGGGTTGGTTCCTCCCTTCTCCGATTTCTTCAATGAGGTCCTCGACCACTACGGGCTGCAGGCGCTGCATCTCCATCCCAACTCCATCCTTCTCTTGTCCATCTCCGCCTACTATTGTGAGGCGTATCTGGGCGTGATGTCGTCCGTGGCCCTGCTGCGCCACTTCTTCTTCCTCCATGCCAGCGAGGGCCATATCTCGGGGTGCGCCAATTTCATCGCGGCCAGCAAGGACAACTCGATCTCAAACACCGGGAAGAAGTCTGACAACCTCAGGGCCAAATGGGTCATGATGAGCGCCAAGCGTGTCCACCCGTGCTTGGCGCTGCCGACGGAAAAGCCCCAGGCCGACAAGGCGTGGTCCTGCGTGAAGCTCACCGACGAGCGGGCGACGTTGGTGCTGGAGCAGATGAAGTCTGACCTGAAGACCGGCAACACGAAGGTGGCGAGGATTACAAGGGCCATGCTCCTGAGGGAGTTCCTGGCGCTGCGCGTGGCCCCGCTTCAGGCCTACTCGCGCCCCTTGTGGGAACTCAGGGATGAAGAGGACAAGGTTCGCTTGAGCTCGGAGGCCTTGTCTGACGAGGAGATGACCGCAACTCTCCACCTCCTGGTTGGGAACAATTAGGAGTATCCTCCGAATGTCTTTACTCCCTTGTTCCGCCACAAGGACATTGCGCTGATCGTGGCCTCCAAGCCGACCTTTGACGGGCGTAGACTGGTGCTGCTTGTGCTCACCGGGGCCCCAGCGGCGCCAATGCCATTGGAGCTGTCTTCTGGTGAGTCCCGCGGGGAGGAAGAAGAGGAGGAGGAAGACTCGGAGGTAACCCCTCAAGGAACGGGGGAGACCTCCCCCCTGAGTATGGCTGACATCCTCCGTGCCTTCCCCGACGTTGACAAGGCCGACGCTTCCTAGGAGAAGGAGGCACTGGCCGTGATCCCGACGAGGAGCAGGTTGGCGTTGATCCCCCGAGGATCTGCTGCTGCTCCGGTGTTGGCTGGGGCCGCTTCAGCTTCTGGTGCTGGTGCGCCCACGCCTCGAGTCACGACGCTCTCAGGCTTCAAGCTCACCAAGCGGAAGGTGTTGTACGTTGCTGTGGACCAGTAAGTGCCCTGCCTCGCCTTGTTCCTGCTGTCGATGCTCGTTTCCGACTCTCTTTGCTTGCTACACAACCAGGCTATCGTCTGCGGTGAAGAGGAGAAGGGAGAGCGAGGTGGTGCCGCTTGAGTCCATGTCGCCTCCTACGATCGTGCCCCTCTCCATGAGCAAATGTGGGGATGGCGCTCATGCTTCTCCATCCCGGTCGTCTTTGCGAGGCCCGGTGGAGCATCCTCAGGGGGAGTCAGCCCCCGAAGCGCCACTGGCTCAGGAGGTGCTAGTGTCCGGCACGGCTGGTGAGGTTCTGAAGGCTCAGGAGCCCTTGATCTCCGAGGCTCTGGTTACAACGTCTCCCCCTTCTCCTGCTGCATCCCTAGCCCCAGGTTCTTCTGCTTCCTCAGCCATCTTGGAGCGCGCCCTTTCGGAGATGGCCCAGCTGCGGGATGATCTCTAGGACACGGACTCGCGCCTGGTGGCCGGGCACTTGGAGCTGGTCTCTGGCTGGCTTCACTCCGAGTCGGCGGTTCGAGCCTCGCTGAGCCAGGCTGCGGCGGCCTCCAAGAAGGAGAAGCAGGCCACCGCCAAAGCTGCCACCGATCACGAGGCGGCATTGAAGGACGCCGAGGCCGCTCGCGGCCGCTGTCGAGAGCTGGAGGACAAGCTGAAGGGCCTGCGTGACCAGCATGCGGAAGAAGCATGTGGCCGCCAGGCGAAGGAGGAGGAGACAAAAGCCCAAGAGGACGCCATCAAGGGCCCCGACGCCAAGTTGGGAGAGCTGGCAAAGGCGCAGGCAGCGGAGCGTAGCCGACTGGAGGAGTTGGAGCGGAAGGTGAGGGCGATGGAGGCCGACCTTAATGCCAATGCGAGGGTCCTTGCCGAAGACTGCATGGCCTTCTCGACCTTCGAGGAGAGGCCCCACATGGCGCTAAAGAAACTGTATGAGAAGGGCTTGGAGAAGCCGCTGACCACCAACGAGGATGGCCCTGCTCAGCTGCTTCCCTTCCTGGTGAAGGCGCTCGAGGACGTCATGGAGGGCATCGGTCCTATGGCGGAGGCAGAGGCTCGCGTCCTTTCCTCAGCCGCACTGACACGGGTCTTCAGCCACCTGCACCTTCGTGACCACAGCGCTCGTCTTGATGAGCTGCTGGAACCTATAGCTGATGAACACTGCGCGGCTGCCGCCGCAGCTGTGAAGGCTCAAGTGGAAGCCTTGTTGAAGAAGTTCCACGCCTTCGCCCCCGCGCCCTCAACCGGCGATGCAGGTGAAGGCGACGCTACCCAGGAGGGTCCACCTTTTGCAGGCGCCAGCAGTGTCCAGGGGTGACTGGCGGCTGCTTTTCTGCTTTATTCCTGCAACATGCACCATGCCTCGTGGAGGCGTTAAACTTGCGTTTGATATTGTGAGAACAATATGTATTGTAATATTTGCTTTCAGATTTTGTGATTTTCTTCCTATTTTCTTTGTGTTCTGTGTCAGCACAGCCCGGCCCCACGCGTACCTCAACCAACGTTGGGCCGACCGGAAACCAGGATGGACCAAGGAGTGAGGGGCTACGTGACTAGTTAGGCTCCTAAGTCGCGATGCTCAGGAGTCCCCCTTGACGCGCAAACAACCTATAGGAAGGATACGCGAGGATAGGTTAATGTTCTACGTCAGCCGAGCCCGGCCCCGCGTATACCTCAACCGCCGTTGGGCCGACCTGAAACCAGGACGGACCAAGGAGTGAGGGGCTATGTGGCCAGTTAGGCTCCTGAGTCTCGATGCTCAGGAGTCCCCCTTGACGTGCAAGCATTCTCCATACCTTTGCCCTCGTCGAGGCTCGGCTCGGGAGGGGCGTGCGACGAACAGGTCCGGGGGCCCTAGTTGGGCAGCATACGCTTGGGCGTGACCCAAGCACAGCCCGCGTGCCTAGCCCCCTCACGCGGCTCTCCCGAGGGGAGGTGTTGCGTTGAGGCCGGACATTGAGCTCTGGGGCTCCCTGAGGTTGGTACGGTCGTGGGGCCGCCCTTAGTTGTTTATCACCAGCGCAGAGCATAGTGCTTCCACTTGTGCACGGGCATAGCCGCTCCTCGGTAGTGTCGACGGCCAGCGCGGAGCATGGTGCTTCCACTTGGGTGTGGGAGGGGGACTCCCTACTGTGGAGAGCCCCCGGGGCGTGTACAACCCCACCCTGACACATGGCTTGCACGGCGGGGCTAGACGAGGTGTATCTGGGCACTCATGAGCCTGCACGGGACTCACGAGGCACTACCTCAAGGCGGGTTGCACCTAGTCTTGATTCTTGTTCGTTGTCTTGGTCCTGCGAGGTGGTTAGACAACCTGCGCCGAACGAATCTCCTGAGGTCATCGCGTGAAAAATCCAAGCACCAATGGCCCCAGGAGGTGACGTGAACGGGGCGGACCTGCCAAACAGAGCTCAGCCGCTGGATTTATCGATGCTGCAGGGACGGGCCTGAGCATAGACGCCGTGCTTAACTTACTCACGCGAAGGGTCCTGAAGAAAGACGGCCGGCGCGCGGCTCCCATGGTGGGTGACAATCAAGCAGGCGATAGTCATAGATAGATTAAGCATGGAAAGCAACCTAGCCCAGGTAAATGTAGGGAAGATACATGCCACTGGGTCCGGCCCGAGCAGCTTGGGGATTACGCAGACCGAGGGGCGCCCCCAACAGGGTAAGCTAAAGACATAAGAGGAAAGATACATGCCACAGGGACGGACCCACACGTCCTGGGAGTGATGCAGCACTGGGGGCGCTCCCAGCTGAATGAACTTTGGAAAATGCCACATGGTTCTGTTAATGAAGGAGAGTTGGGGTAGCTGAAGGCATGCGGCGAAGGGGCTGCCCATCATGAGCCACCGGGGCCCTGGGCCTCGGGGGGCTCTGGGGGTCCAGGGGGTTCCTTGAGGACCTTCTTCATCTCCGTCAGCACAACGTGGTGCCTGGCCTCCTGAGCCGCCAGGATGCTCCACAGGTTGCATTGATAGGCAGCTGCCACGCTTGGCAGACCAAAGGGCATGCAAACGTAGCTATGAGGTGGGCCCTCGCAATGTCCCACACGCGAAGGCTAGAGAAGCTCCTGAGCGGCTGTCCGATTGAGCACTGGGACATCGATGCAAACGCGCAGCCCGACATCCTCGCCTGGATGGGGAGCTGCGCCTGGTGAGCGGCGGCCGCCGCGCATGGCCCTCGCGTCTTGCAGTTCCTGAGTGGTCTTGGTGATGAATGTCAGGACCCCGATCCTGAGTCACACCGATCTAGCATGTAACACATCGTATTACTTTGCGGCCTGATGCACGGTATTCCCACGGGTGCCACTTTACTTGGCCCGGGACCGTTTGTGCCTTTTGGCTCACGTATATGATAGTGTCGCTAGCTTCCATATGACAAAGGACCCGAGCCGACATGACTAGTCGTGAACCCAAAGTGGCACTAACGTACAGGGACAAGCATACATGAACCAGCATCGAACGTGTCGGTCATCAGCGTGTGAATCCAGGCTGTAGCAACTGGGCTAACAGGACTCCGGGAACCCGGGCTGTAGCAGGCTAGCAGGACTCCGGAAGTCACCGCATGACGTTTCCCCGAAGGGACAGACACAGGAACGAAGTGGGACACATGCTGGCCAGTCTAGGTGTTCCAGAGTAGTAGTAACTAGGTTAGCAGGACTCCGGTAAACCGGGCTGTATAAGACTACCATGGCTCAGTGGAAGCACTAGACTACAATTCCCCATAAGAGAGGCTACCAAGGATAAACAACTAGGTTGTCGGATCCCACACATACCAAGCATTTCAATCATACAAACAATATGCCCGATATGTGTAAATACAACA
The DNA here is from genome assembly GCF_056163025.1 of Triticum urartu. Lineage (NCBI taxonomy): Eukaryota > Viridiplantae > Streptophyta > Magnoliopsida > Poales > Poaceae > Triticum > Triticum urartu. The sequence continues at coordinate 250,066,700 of NC_141875.1, forward strand.
TGGCATCACAACAAAACTCTGCAACTCAAGTATTTATTCATTAGGCTCTGACGAGCCAGATATTACAAACATGGGTCTCTTGACCCAACATACAGAGCATACAAGCAACAAGCACATGCGGAAGCTTAACTTGTCTGAGTACAGACAACTACAAATGAAAAAGGCTGAGAAGCCTAACTATCTACAACATCCTGCTGAGGGCACAAGATCGTAGCTGAGGTAACAAGCTAAACATCGAAGTCCATGTGGAACTACTAATGAGACTGAAGTCTCTCTGCAAAACATAAAATAAGAAAACATGAGTACAATTGTACCCAGTAAGACTTACATCAGAACTAACTACATATGCATCGACATCAACAAAGGGGGTGGTGGAGTTTAACTGCAGCAAGCCAGCTTTGACTCAGTGGCTACCCTGAACTATGACTGCAAGTAACTCTTCGAGGTGGCGCACATGAGTCCACATATTCACCATATCAATACACCAATATGGATCCTCTACCGTCTCCCTACGATAAGGCCATCCATAGCACTCATGCTTATCTTGCGCATTTTAGAGTATCCACTTTCACTTGTCTATGAACTGTACAGGCAACCTAGAAGTCCTTTACCGCAGACACGACTATTCGAATAGATCATTTATAACCCTGTAGGGGTGTAATTCCTCACACACGCTCTCGCCACTTACCACCATGTACACGTCGTGTATCTCGGCGACCTTCAAGTGAAAGCCTGGCAAGGGAGTCGGCCACAACCTGACTAACCACACAAGTCTCTAGTCCAGGTTTATCGCCTATTCGGGTTCCATCCGCGAGGAGATCTGGCCGGGGTTTCACTCACAGCCCCAAACGATGTGTGCAGGGTTCCCGAGACACCAAACGTGCGCTCGGTACACCATGCCACGATGTATCTACCGCATCATTGCCCACCCCTAGAGTCAGCTCTATGCACGGCCTAAAACACATATCCTACAAACACCAGAAACTAGTTGCAACTCCTGGACAAAGAACAAGGGCGGTTAATAAGTCGAGAGAGTCAATTAAGGATCCCAATGTGTGGTAGTAGCTGTTCATGGATCAGAAACACAGAACTTAGTTCCTGTGGATGGTTTCAATGAGACAACCCACCATGTACTCCTACATGGCCTCTCACCGCTACCTTTACCAAATCGTGTTCACACAATTAGCTCCCACACAGTAGGACATGTTATCACCATTCCAATTCATCCCTGATGAATCAGACCTGACTCAACTCTAAGCAGTAGCAGGCATGAAAAACAAGCATGAATGAGTAGGCACATCAGGGCTCAAACAACTCCTACTCATGCTAGTGGGTTTCATCTATTTACTGTGGCAATGACAGGTCATGCAGAGGAAAGGCGTTCAACTATCGCAGCATGTAACAGTTGAATCGTTGTTGTCCTAATGTAGTAAAAGAGAGCAGGAGCGAGAGACTGGGATTGTATTGGAATGAACAAGGGGTTTTGCTTGACTGGCACTTCTGAAGATAATATTGTTCTTCATCGGTGTCATCGAACTCATCGTCGGAACCACATCTATCGAAAGGGAGCAAATACCGGCAACAGAGAAGGAACACGATCAATGCAATGCGACAATATCATGCATGAATGTGACATGCTAATATGTTGTGATTTGAGCTAATGTAGCTAGCAACAAGTTAAATGGAGTTGTTTGAACGCAAGGTTCAAATTCAAACTCCATATGTGAAATTCAAATGCCATTTATATGATTTGTCCTCAACAGCAGCCATAAGTTGTTCCAACATGCATGAAAACAGTACAGATGGATAGATTGGATTTGTGTGATAATTCTTCATATATAAATTATTTCATTCGTGGTTACGGTTGAATTACTATGAATTTTAGAAGTTTTAAACATTTTCTGGAATTTCTAGAGTATAAATAGATCCACAAAATGAGTTACTGCATCAGCATTGCGTCAGTAGGTCAACAGGATGGTCCAGGTCAAACCTGACCAGTGGGACCCACTAGTCAGTGTCAACACTAAATAACAGGGTTAATTTGCATTCAGTTAATCCTATCTAAACTGTCGGTGGGGCCTGGGGCCACTAGTCAGTGAGTCAGTAGGTTACTTAAGTTTAGTTATAAACATAACCCAAAGTTAGTAGGGCTGGGCCCACATGTTAATGACCGAGGGGGTCAAACCCTAGTCAACTCGGGTCAAACCTGCCGGCGACTCGACGCCGGCGAGGCCAGACACGGCGGCGAGGCTCGGAAATCTCCCTCCGGTGACCAAAACAACGGTGGAGCCCATCTATGAGTAGCTGGAGCTCGCGCGCATCGAGTGGTGCTCTCCGCTTCACCGGAGAAGACCCAGAACGACGGTGGTGGTGGCAAGTGCGGTGGCCGCCATTCGGACGTCGGACTAATCGACGGTGCAGGGCATGGCAGGAGCCGCGGGTGGGCGTGTTGGACTCATGGGGGTGCAGTGAGCTTAGTGATAAGCTCGGACGCGTGCTTGCACGACCGTAGCCCTGATAGTGACATGGCCGGCGGCGAGGAGCAATCGGCTCCGATGGATATGGTGGTTAAAGGACGCGGACGAGCACGGGGAGAGAGGGGAAAATGGCAGGGGCTCACGGCGAATCTAGCAGAGTCGACAGCGAGGCCTGGGAGGGTCTGGAGCTCGTGAATCCATGCCGGCGAGCTTCAGTGGCCGACGATGAAGAAGATGGAGGTGGCGTCGATGCAGAGATTCCCGGGTCACTTGGCTCGTTGAGGACGTAGCAGGCGGCGAGGTGGAGCTCTGGGCAAGATGAGATGGTCAGAGGGGCACGGTGGTTATAGTGAACGGCGTCGGTGGCGACCAGCCCCGCTCGGTGGTGAGAGAGAGAGGGATCCAGGGGAGGGGAAGGATGAGTGGAGCAAGGGATACGACCAGGGGGCTGCGTGGCAACGTCCAGAGCCTCTAGGGCGTCGAGGGGCAGCTAGGCAAGCAGGAGGTGGCCGGCATGCGGCGACCACGCGCCGGGCACGCGCGCTCATCCTCTTGGCAAGGAGGAAGATGACTGGAGGGGCTGGTCAGGTGGGCCGGGCCGCCAGGTAAGGTCCAGGTGGGTTTCTCTCTCTCTCTATGCTTTCTGTCTTTTATTTCTCTTTTCTATTTTCTGTAACTTGTTTCTGATTTAGTAAAAATACTAAATCACTTTATAAAATCCTGAAAACTTTTGTGGCCACTATCTGATTTAAACCAGAGGCCCTCACCAAGTTTCAGAATATTTGGAGCTACCAAATATTTTATAGGAATTTATAGCTCCACTTCAAATACAATATGATTTAATTCAAAGACCATAAATGCCTTGGAATAATGTGCATGACCTGTGGTAAAGGTTTTAACCTCTTTCCATAAATAATGAACATTTTTAAGGGCATTTTGGATTCATTGAAAATATTTTTATTTTGATCCTAATTGCATTCCATTTGGTGCTAGGGTTTGTCATCCCCATTTCAAGTTCATTTGAGAATTTAAACATCATGCAAACACCATTAGCTAGTCTAGAGCATACCAGACTAGGGATGTGACAATGAACTCCTGAGCGGTGGGCATTCCTTGACCTATGTTCTCTTGAGGGAAACGTGTCGCGAAGCACACCTCCAAGTGGTGCCCAAGCACCTCCCTCATGATGTTGGCAAAGTCTGAGGCCCTCCAGAAGAGAGCCCCCGAGCCCTGCACGAGAGGGGCGCTGGGCGCACTTTCCTATGCGATGGAGGGAGGCGCCCCAGGCGCGGGCATCGATCCTGATGAGGCGCCGCTTGCTTAAGGTCGTGCTTGGCGCAGCTGCTTCTTCTTCTTGGGGGTGGCCTCAGGAGGGCGCTCGCCCTGACTGTCGGGGTCATTGATTGTTGTAGCTTGGAAGGCACGCTCGAGGGAGCACACCGCGTCTCTTTCTTCGCACGGGACTATGATGATTCCGTCGCTTCCCGGCATCTTCAGGACATTGTAACCGTGATGGGTCACCGCCATGAACTTGGCCAGGGCTGGATACCCAAGGATGGCGTTGTACGACAGGTGGATGTAGGCGACGTCGAAGTTGATGAGTTCGGTGCAGTAGTTGTTGCGTTCTCCGAAGGTAACAGGGAGGCGGACCTGCCCGATCGGGGTAGTAGAGCCGTCGGTCACTCCTGAGAAAGACTTGTTAGGCTGAAGTTGGTCATATGGCACTTGGAGGTTGTCGAACGTGTCGACAGACAGGACATTGAGCCCTGCGCCACCGTCGATGAGCGTCTTGGTAACTTGCACGTTGCTGATGACTGGTGAACAAAGCATTGGGAGGATGTGTGCAGTAGCCGCGCACTTGAGCTGATCTGCCGAACTGAACATGATGGGGCACCTGGACCATCTGAGTGGACGCGTGGCCTCGAGCTTGGGGAGAACTGCATTCACTTCACGGGAAAATTGTTTGAAGATACGCTGCGAGGCTGGGGCTTGAGCACTACCCAAGATGGCGATGGCACGTGGCTCCTGGAAACCCCCAGCCCCCTCGTCTTGTTGATGGTCGTCATTCCTTCTGGGTGGTGGCGGTAATGGAGGAAGGCCAGTGTTGCCTTGAGGACGAGCCTCACGAGGCTGGTCCCTCCAGGCGCCCTCGCGAGGCTGGTCCTGCCAGCGGTCCTCACAAGGCCGGTCGTGCCACTCCTGGCGTGGGCCACGGTCGTCCCAGCGTCCACCACCACGTCCTCCTCCTTGGCGGTAGCCCCAGTCGTTGCGCTCAGGGCGTCGACCGAAGCATCCTTCTCGAATGGCTCTGAGCTCTTGACAGTCGCTGGTGTTGTGGGTATGCAGGTTATGGAAGGCGCAGAACGTTCGGCTGCCCTTGGATGACTCAGGCTGGTCTCTGCCGCGTTTGGTGTCTGGCTCCGCCACGAGCAAGGCTGCTCCCTTGTGCTTCACGTCCTTGGCCTTGGTCTTCTTCTCCTCCGGGTCCGCAGCAGGGAGCTCGAGGAGGGAGAGGCGCCCCTCCTCAGCTCTTGCACACTTGGTCACGATGTTGAACAGCTCCAAGGTCATGCATAGCTCATCATGGATGGCGAGCTCCTCCTTCATCTTGACGTCGCGGGCGCCATCGGAGAACGCTGAGATGATGGCCTCGTCGGTTACCTTTGGGGTCTTAATTCATGAGCTGTTGAAGCACTGGATGTACTTCTGCAGGGTCTCTCCTGGTTGTTGCTTGATACAGCGCACGTTACCCGTGACCAGGGGGCGGTCACGAGTGCCCTGGAAGTTGGCGATGAAGCGGTTGAGCATCTCATCCCAGGAGGAAATTCAGCCTGGAGGCAGGTTCAGGAGCTAGGAGCGGGGCTATCCTTGAGAGACATGGGAAACCAGTTTGCCATGACTTTCTCGTCGCTGTTGGCCGCCTCTATGCTCAGCTCATAGAGCTGCAGGAACTCCGCGGGGTCGGGGGTGCCGTTGTAGCGAGGAGGTAGATCTGGCTTGAACTTGCCCGGCCAGGCGACGCTATGCAACTAGGGGGGAAGGCGCGACAGCCGGCCGTGGTCACTGGGACCTGCCTTGGAGGTGGAGCTTGGTCTTGGCGCCCGTGCCCCGCTACGTCTAGCGGTGCGGGGCCTTGCCGCAGCAAACGATCCTGGCGCGGCGGAGCGAGGAGTGGCGGAGAGTTCGCTTGCGGTCGAGGGACTTCTTGATAGCTTCTTTCTTCATGCGCGGGCGCCGGACGCGGTGGGTCGCGCCGTGGAGCCGTGCGCCTTAGTGCTAGGACGCCGTCTTGGTGCAGAGGTGGTGGAGGTGCTTCATGAGCTGCGTCGCCCGTGGCTGGCGGAGGGCGAGGGAGAGAGTGGGATGGCGCAGGGGAGCCCCCTACGGCGCGGACAAGCTTGGCGATGCAGTCAAGCCATTCCTCGTAGAGGTCGTCGACTGGGCGGTAGCGCAGGAGCTCGTGCGCCAAGAGGAGCGCGGCCCGTGCGTACGCGGGAACGCGACGAGCATGGGACAACGAACCAGCGGGAGTCAGCGATGGAGTGGCAGTGCGGCCGTCCTGTCACACCGAGGGGTGCAGCAAGGAGGCTTGCTGCTTGTTCCCCGCCGGGCCGGTGGTGGCGTTGGCGGAAGGCAATGGAGAGCGACGGGGTGGCCCACCGACAGGGGTCGGCTGAGCGACGCGGGTGGAGAGGGTAGCCCGGCGCTCGGCACGGGTGTGACGTGCGACGTGCGTCCGCCATGGAGACGATGAAGTGATGTGACCCGAAGTGACGGGAAGGAAGCTTCGGCGCACCCCTACCTGGCGTGCCACATGTCGGATCACGGGTTCTGAGAAAATCCTTAAAGTTCGAACACCGGGGTGCACGTGAAGATCTCCCCCCTATCGATCCACGTCCTAACTTAGCTAAGATCTCACGAACTAACTCGACGAACTCGCAACACAAAGGACACAAGATTTATACTGGTTCGGTCCACCGTTGTGGTGTAATATCCTACTCCAGTGTGGTGGTGGTGGATTGCCTCTTGGGTTGAGGATGAACAATACAAGGGGAAGAACAGCCTCCTGAGGTTGAGGTGTTCTTGTGCTTGGTGAACTTGTGTGTGTGAGGATCTGGTCCAAGGTTCTGTTCTCGACCCGTCCCCCTACTATGGTGGTGGCTAGTTCTATTTATAGTGGCCTTTCTCCTCTCCCCAAATATTGAGTGGGAAGGGAGCCAACAACGAACAATTTGAAAGGGGACAACTAGTACAAGCTATCCTGACAAAAGTAGTCTTCGCCTGCCAAAGGCTGTGGTGGTGACGCCGTCTTGGGCTCCATGGTGACCTCCGTCTTGCCGTCCTTCTGGTCTTGGTCTCGTTGCACCAATATGTAAACCTTTGCTTGACGCTGCGGTACTCCGCTCCTGCGCTTGCCCGCTTAGCACCAAAGAGGAAACAAGGACGCTGCGCACGCTGGCGCCCGCATGGCGCCCGCCTGGTCTCGATCGTCATGGCTTACGTCACGAGAACCTCGCGAGGTTTGCCCGGCCTTGAACTCTCTGCCCCTCATGAGCCAGCCTGGTGTGGCCGCTCCTGAGGAGGTCTTGTGTCGTCCGCCTCACGAGGCTTGGCCCCTCGCGAGGGTCTAGATTCCTTGTTGATGAAGATGGGCCGTACGGGCCTGCCAGCAAAGCCACACCGTGGGCCCCATCAGGCAAGTCTGGGGACCCCCATTTCCCAGAACGCCGACATAATCGATTTAGTTTTGTTAGGGCCTGATCCCTAGTATCCATTATGTTCTTAGATTGATGTTGCTATGACTTTGCTATGCTTAATGGTTGTCACTTTGGGCCTGGGTGCCATGATTTCAGATCTGACCCGTTTATGTTATCATCATTATATCCATGTTCAAGATCTGATCTTGCAATTTATAGTCACCTACTACGTGTTATGATCCGGCAACCCCGGAGTCTCAACAACCGGGCCCACTCCCGGTGATGACCGTAGTTTGAGGAGTTCATGTATTCACTATGTGTTAATGCTTTGTTCTGGTTCTCTATTAAAAGGAGGCCTTAATATCTCTTAGTTTCCAATATGGACCCCGCTTCCACGGGAGGATAGGATAAAAGATGTCATGCAAGTTCTTTTAATAAAGCATGATGACTATTTATGGAATACATGCCTACATTATATCGATGAACTGGAGCTAGTGCCGTATCGCCCTAGGTTGTAACTGTCTCATGATGAATAACATCCAACAAGTCACTGATCCAATGCCTACGAACTTTTCCATATTGTTTCTGCTAAGTTACTACTGCTATCATCATTGTTACACTTGCTACAAAATTACTGCTATCACTGTTACTGTTACTATTGCTGTTGTCACTACTATCAAAACTATCAAACTACTTTGCTACTGATCACTTTTCTGCAGACAATTAATCTCTATTGTGGTTTAATTGACAACTCAGCTGCTAATACCTTCAAATATTCTTTGGCTCCCCTTGTGTCGAATCTATAAATTTGGGTTGAATATTCTACCCTCGAAAACTGTTGCGATCCCCTATACTTGTGCGTTATTAGAGTTCATACCGGCTTTCCTTCACCTCAACCACTTCATCAAATCATTTTCATTATTGACTTTCACTGGCATGACCGAATGATATGAAGATAAAAATAGTGCAAGTGTGCCATGGACTAAGCCGGAATCTACAAACATTTTATTCAAAGGAGAAGACAAGGTATATGGGCTCTTTGTTAGATCAACAATAATGCATATGGCAGGCACTCAACAATTTCATCGTGGTCTTCTCCTTACGAAACTCAAAGAAAATGAAAGAATTTCAGAGAAACACACTGAAATGTTTGTGGAGTTTTTGGTTTTTCTGAAGAAAGCAAATTAACAAAGGGAAGAAAACAAAAATGAGAGAAACTATTTACATGGGGAAGCTCCCAACAAACAAAAGAAGAAAGAGAAATCTTTTTGGGTTTTCTTTTTACTACTAAACAAGAAAGAAAACTCAAAAAGAAATGAGAAATATTTTTCGATTTTCAAAGTTTTTGAAACACACAAGAAGAAAGTGGAAATAAATCTCACATAGATATACAATGAAAAAGGATGAACACTGACAATTGGAATGAATGTGTAGTACATGAATGTAATGTCGGTGAGGAATACGTACTCCCCCAAGCTTAGGGTTTTGGCCTTAGTTGGTCTACAACCACGGGTCGAAGTATCCCTCTCCAGGATAGTGCTGAGGCTCCTGCGGGTCCCACTGATAAATGGGATCTTGAGGATCCCACTGGTAAATTGGCTCTGTGGCCGCCTCGGACTCAGGTGCCAGCTAAGGTGCTGGGGGCTGTTGGTGGCCCCAATAGGCATAAATATCCTCTGACATAATAGTCTACCTGCCTGAAAAGAGATCGAACAAAGAAGGTGCAGGTAATTTAATAGTCTTACGAGTATCCTGACTGAACACCAGGTTACACCGAAATCATGGCATTCCACTATCATTAAAGTCATTACCAACCATGCTAGTCTAATCAATGTACCTAACAGGTAATAGCTTCTCCTCAACCTCATCTTGCCTAATAGGAATCTCAAAATGCCTAGCGAGGTGAGAAGCATAAATGCCACCGTAAATAACACCCTTCGAGCGGTTAGTGTGTAACCATTGAGCAATCATGGTGCCCAAACTAAAAGTTTTACCGATGTAAAGAGCATTGCGCAAGATAGCAAGGTCAGGCGAGCTGAGTGATCCACTCTCCCACCGTCCAGTGAAACACGTCCTGGCAAATAATGACTAGTGACGTAACACAGGAAAAATGTAAGCTAGTGATCCTAGCCTCAGAAACCCTCTATGCTCCCCTGTAAGTGCATCTAGTGCCACCCCTAGTTGGTTTTGGAGTATTGACGGTGAACTTGGTTGAGGGACTAATGTTTTGTGAGAATTGTAGGATAACACAGGTAGTAGTCCCATATGGATTTGGTTTACCTACCAGAGATGACCCCTAAAATGTGTGAAGACATTGAAGACAATGGTGGTCTGTGAAGATATTCATAGTGAAGATTATGACATGAGAAGACATTCACGTAAAGACTATGTAGTGCGAAGACATAGTTGTTTCGTAGTTTCTATTTCTTCTTTGTTGAGTCATAGGAACCACCGTACTGTTAAGTGGGGTCCAAGTGAACAAAGTCAGAGTGACTGATGTGATGCTCAACTAAATCCTATGTCTTCGAGCAAAGGCAATGAGAGCAAATCTTATCCAGAGGTGGATAAGTCAGCTTTACTTGTAGCCCAAGTCAAGCTGCCGCGTGTGTTTGAAATCTAACCGTTGGACACGTGTCAGTTCCTTAGTGACCCAGGGTCATTTTGGACAAATTAGGTCGGGTTGCCTCCTGGCTATAAATAGCCCATGCCCTACACCATAAATTGGTGGTTGCTCAGAGTTAGTGCACGGCTTTTGTCGCTTGAGATCAACCCACCTCCAAAGCATTTGAGAGAGAGATCCTTGCAAGGACAAAGCCCTAAACACCCAGAGCCAAGGAGTGTTAGGCATCACTGAAGTCTTCTTGTGTGTGTGACCTGAAGAGTTGTTACACTTGAGGACTGTGAATCCTCCAGCCGGTTAGGCGTCGCGGTCTGAGCATCCAAGAGTCATTGTGGATTGCCGGTGAACAAAGTCTGTGAAGGTTTGGAACTCTACCTTGAAGACTTACCAGAGTGATTGAGCGAGGACTGGGTGTCCTTAGATCAAGGGGAATAAGGTGAAGACGTGGGCTTCTGAGTTGAATCTCAGCCTCCTATCGGTGGGAAACGACACCTATGGGGTCACTGGGATCCCTTCTACGGTTGGTGTGTGCGGGGTTGTGCAAAGAGCGGGTCTGGCAGTCAGCACACAAATCGTTTACCCAGGTTCGGGCCGCGGAGACGTGTAAAACCCTAGTCCTATTTTAATGTATATTTGGGTGTTCTTGTGGTCTTGAACTAGCTGCGGTGGCTCTCTAGTAAAAAAGATCAGAATCCCTCTCCAGTATGCCTCGGGCCTCCTTTTATAGACAAAAAGGGGTCACCACAGTGGCACACAGGAGGTGGTAAGGTGTACAGGGGCTGAGTCTATCCCCTGGCATCATCGGACAAACGCATTTAATGCGCTGCCGACGTGCCCCTCTTGCTTTATTGGGGACGGCAAAGAAGCTCGTCCAAGCTGTCCTCGCCTTGCCTGGCTCAGACGTGCGTTCAAGTTGACGAGGTGTTGTAGCACCACGTTGGCTGGCTGCTGGGATGGCGCGGTGGTGGAGCCTTCACGAAGATCTGCATGCCACCACGCAGGTGCTTGCTGAGTTGGTGTAGAGGCCGCACGCTACCATGCAGATGCCTGCCCAGCTGGTCGAGCTGGCAGCTATATGGGAGCAGCGGTGGAGTCTTGGCAGACGCGGGCCTAGCTGCGGCCCCGCAAGCGTCCTCGACAAGGGTCTTGCCGAGGGCCCGGCAAGGGTCTCGCTGCGGCACCATGGTCATCCCCGGCAAGGATCTTGCCTGGGGTCTCGTGGATTTCCTTGGCAAGGATCTTGCCAAGGATCGTCATCTTCTGGTTCTCATCTGATGTTGTGTATCTATGATCTCTACAAAGATCTGCATGCCACCACGGAGGTGCCTCCTGAGCCTTGGTTCCAATATGGTTGATGGTGTTAGAACCCCTTGGGGTAAAGGGTGTTGCACTCTGCTGGCGTCAGGCAAGTTGCCTCGGCAAGGATCTTGCCGAGGCTGCGGAAGCCACCCCGGCAAGGGTCTAGCTGGGGGAGTCCACCTCGCCCTCTTGCTCTTTGTGTCTCTGCTCTTGGCGTTGCTTTGGTCGTCTTGTGCTCCGGCGTCCCTCCTCTGCCCTGCTTAGTGTGGCCGTGGACGCGGCTCTGACTGCCCATGCACAAGTAAAGGGGTGCAAAAGAAGAGCTCCTACTTTTGTACACTGACAGGAGCCCCCGAGCCTAGGCCACACATAAGCGCGACGCGTTGATGGGCTAGGCCCAGAACGGTGCGAGGGCAGGTGGGGCGGATGTCTACCGCAGTAACTTCTATGTCCACTGCGCTTCCCCATGACCCGCATTGAACGCGCGATGTGGAGGGTCATGCGTGACATGGGGGTCATGCGTGGGGCGGTTTCCGCACGCATGCATCACATCATGGTAAAGAGGCGTCTCACGCCTTCCCCATAAAGAGAGGAAAATGCAGAGGCACGGCTCATTTACTGAGTGGGCTCGGGTCGTGGTCTTCAAGGCGCCCCACGACCACGTGACGGAGAACGGCCGCCTCATCCGTCCCCTTGATTTCTTCTCGCCCGTCACGTGTCCTCCGTGCTCTGAAGATGGTAGGCGGTGGGTGCGAGCCTTGAATGGTGAGGCGGGGAAACAGGCCGCTGCTGATTGGGGTAGCAGGTCGGCCTCGATTCTCTACGCTCCTGATGGTCGGATTGGCTAAGTGGGGCGGCCAAGTCCTGACCCCGCCCCTTTATAAGAAGGGGGAGGGGGATGGCACCCCACAATCTTTCATCATCCCTCTCCTTCCACCTCGGCTCCGCTCTTTCATCTGCCATGGCGAGAGGGGGCACCGGTCCTTTGATGGTGGCGGCGAGGGTCTCTGCTCGACAGCCCGTCCCTCCTTACCAAGAGCCCGCGGCACGGAGCCAGCCACGATAGGAAGGGGGAGGGGGCGAGGCCGAGGCCGGCATGGCGCTCGGGGAAGAGGGGGATGGGGTGGCGCACCGGCCTTGCCTCCGCCAGCGATGCCTCCCTCAATGGAGGGCCATGTAGGGGACCAGCCTCGTGAGTTCTTCATTAGGCTGCGTCGGCCACCGCTTCGTCTCCTTCGTCTTGCTGCACTATTCGCTCGGGAGATGGAGCTCGATCCATCCCAGACCATGAGGTTGCATATGAGGGTTTGCGGGAACGGCGGCACGCGGGTCAGCATTGACTTTCCCGCCCCTCAGATCATGTATCTTCACCGTGGATGGAAGACCTTTGCTTGCATCCATAGCCTGACGGCGGGGCTCGTTCTCTATTTCAAATTAATGGAGAATGGCATGCTCTCTGTCAAGGTCTTTGGAGACTCTGGAACTCCCTGATGTGCTGCGTGGAGAGCTCCTCTGATGATGAAGACTCCTCTTCAAGCGGGAGTGATGAGGAGGACAGCGACAACGACGACGAGAGCGTCGAGCGAGGGCACGTTAACCTCGTCTCCGACTGACCGCATCGCCCCTCCCTTCATCGTGCGCTCTGCCGAGGGCCTTCCTCGTCAAGCTCTCCATCGGTGCATTCCCCGTCTCCTCCTTTTTGCCTTCACCTGCCGCACCTAGGAGGAAAAGGACAAGAACGGGGATCACGGGGCATTTATCTTTTCTAGTTTGTAAGCATGCGGGCACTCGTTAGATTTCAAAATTTGTAATCACCTTTCTCGTGTACCCATTCCATATGAATTGTACTTGTTTGCAACGTATGAATGAAAGGAAGGGTGTTTGCTGGGTTTTGTTTGCGTGTGGGCGAGGGCCACACTATGGAATGCGTCCTCGTTATCTTAAGATAAACATGGTATCCCGGCAACAGGCCTTGACGTCCTCCTGCTCTATGTCCCGACTATGCTCACACTCTTGGTGGAGGTGGAGGCCGAGTAGGATTAGGCCTTTCGCTCACTCTCTTCCCACCATACTACAAACAAGTTCCGGTCCAAAGTAGAATTTTCGGACACGGGATGGAGGTAGCAAGATGGTACGAGAGCGAGTGAATCCTTACACGTTCATACGGGCGCACGGAGTGGGGGAGAAAAACTTATCTGCGTTGCAGCCCACGGCAAACTTGGCTTGCCGCGGTTACATACTTGTGTCTGCAGCCCCCGACAACCTTGGTTTGCCGGGGCCGGAGTGTCGGCTCATTCTTTTCTTCCCAATAGCTCAGCAAAAATGTCCATGTACACTGTGAATCAACGAAGATGGAAAGGAACAGAGTGACGCACACTCGACCTCTATGCTAGGGGTTAGCCGCTGCTAAGCACTATCAACCCTAACCAAGGGAGAGACTCAACCTAGCATGCATGCTAAAACTTAGGGCGCCAACGCTTCATTTATTTATGCTCAGGGTCTGCACCTGGCTTTGTACAAAGGGTTACATGCCTTGCCGGCAAGGCTTGTACAAAAGGTGGTTTGCTGGGGGGGCCCAACAACCTCGCCTTATGGGTAGAACTTGCGAAGATGTTCAATTTTCCAGGAGTTGGTCACTGGAATGCCATCTTCGGTCTCCAGGCGGACTACGCCAGGCCTGGTGACTCGTATTACCCGATAAGGGACTTCCCACATCGGCGTCAACTTGTTGGAATTCTTGGCCGACTGAACGTGCCAAAGAACAAGGTCGCCTTCCTCAAAGCTTCGGGCATGAACCTTGAGGCTATGGTAGCGGCGCAAGGCTTGCTGGTAGCGTGCTGCTCATACAGCCACCCGAAGACGATCTTCCTCAAGGAGCGTTGCGTCATCTTGCCACAACTGCTCTTGCTCAAGCTCATCATAATAAGCACTCCAGGTGACCCATATGTGAGTTCCGTGGGGAGAACTGCTTCTGCCCCGTAAACGATTGAGAAGGGTGTGTGACCGGTGGCTCGATTTGGCATCGTTCTGATTGACCAAAGAACCGCCGGCAATTCATCAATCCAGCATCGTCCACACCTGCGTAGCCTGTCAAAAGTCCTCGTCCGGAGGCCTCGCAATACTTCAGCATTTGCCCTCCCAGCCTGGCCGTTGCTCCGTGGATGTGCAACAGAAGCAAAACAGACCTTGCTGCCGAGGTCCTAGATGTACCGCATGAAGGCGTGGCTTGTGAACTATGTGCTGTTGTCGGTGATGATTCTGTTTGGCACACCAAAACGATAGACTAGCCCCTTGAAGAATTTGACGGCTGACTATGCTGTCACCTTTCGCACTGTCTCCACCTCCGGATACTTTGTGAACTTGTCGACTGCAACGTACAAGTACTCAATGCCCCTGACAACACGGGGAAAGGGGCCCAGTATGTCGAGCCCCCAGACCAAGAATGGCCAGGAGAGAGGGATTGTTTGGAGCGCTTGAGCTGGTTGATGAAGCTTCTTCGAATGGAACTGACACTCTTCACACTTGGTTACTAGTGCCGTTGCATCCTGGAGGGCAGTGGGCCACAAGAAACCTTACCTGAATGCCTTGCCAGCAATGGCCCTTGACCCTATGTGGGAGCCACATATGCCTTTGTGTATCTCTACCAACAACTCCAGTCCTTCCTCCCCGGGAATGCACTTCAATTTCACATTGTTTGGTCTTTTTACGTATAGGACGTCGTCGACAAACTGATACATGGTAGACCGACGGGCTACTTTCTCTGCTTCTCCCTGCTCCTCAAGGAGTTCCCCTGTTCGGAGGAATCAGACGGTATGTTGTGCCCATGCCGGAGCTTGAGGCTCGACAGCAAGGACTAAAGGCACTTCCTCTACCATGGGAGCAGCTGTCTCTACAGCTAGGACTTGACGCCCCGCCGGAGTCGGTTGCCCCATGGCCGGCTCAGTGTCCATGGCAACATCCTTGCCGGCAGCCCTGGGAGCTCAGCGGGAAAGTACTTGCCGGGGCCTAATTTCCTTCACTTGTTCTGCTCTGTTGATGGCTCAACGGATGGTTGAGTCAGCTGAAGCACAAAAGTTCATGGTTCCACAGGTAGTTTGAAGGCAGCGCGCTTCGATAGGTAGTCGACGATGTCGTTCTCCACTCGGGGAACATGCTCCGCCTATTGTCACAGCCTGATTTTTGGCCCTTACTTTTTCTTTTGATTTTCCTAGGTTTTTGCTTGAGTTTTCTTTTTCCGTGGCTGTGTGGTCTGGAAACTGAAGAAGATGACCTCTTCTTTCTTTCCAGAGTGACTAGTCATCCCCATCTCCATCCCAAGACCTTGACATTTCCATATTGGACCAATCCAATATTCTTTTTATTGGGAATATTCCTTTTTCTATTAAAGGAATAACCCAATTTACCCTAGGTTGTGAAGCAACCTATATTTCTATCACTCCTAAAATTCCCAAATAATTCTCAAAAATTGTTTGGGTCATATATTCCTCAAATATGGAAAAATATTTCATTGTCCATGTTCTCCATCATGCTCAAATAATTCATTTGCTATTCTCTCCTAAATGGCACATTGTGAAGCAAGTGCTATTTATCTTTTCCCATTTGACCGCAAACTTTGTGGACATCTTTTCATGTCTATATAATTTACCGGTGCTAAAATTCAACTTTATTTGCCTAGCCAATATTCCTCAGCGATTTTTCAAAGTTCCTGTCTAAGGGAATCCTTTGTGAAGGAAGTGCTAGCTAGGGTTATCCAAATAAGTTCAAAATTTGCACACTCCTTAATGTGCTCATATAAATGCCCTCCTCCAATTTGCAGCCCTATCCAATCATCTATGTGAGCAGAAGACCAAATCTTTGATTATGTCTAAATTTTCAGTTAGTGAAGCAAGTATATTTTATCTTGCTCCATTATTGCTGAAACTTTGTCAGGGCCTCCTCCTACCTATATAACCTATCGACACAAAATATGGGCTCATTCAATCTAGCCATATTTCCTCAGGAATGTTCCTAAGTTTCTTGTTGAGAGAAGTGCTATATGAAGGATGTACCATTTTGGCTTGGCCAAATGGCATGAAATTTTTATGGCACCCTCTTATGACCAAATAAGTCTGCCATGTGAGTGCTTCTTCCTGATCTAGTTTCTTGATGAATTTATGCAGTTGTTAAGCAACTGTAATAATCCTTGAGCCAAACCCCTCCATAATTACCAGGACTATAGTCCTTCCTAACCTAAATCTACCAAACAACTTGTTTGCCTCTAATCTCACCTCAGTTGATCACTGTTTCATGAGCAAGTTTACTGCAGTAAATTTCAGAGCTCACTTATCATTTAACCACAACGTCTTTAACCGAGCTACCACCTCAGTTGCAACCTACCCAGGAAGGACTAAACCCTAGACACCATTTGGGTAACAGTGTGGCACTGTGTGCGCCAGTGCGCGGTGACCACCGCTTTGGCACACACTGGCCGCGCCCAGAACGTCTTCTTGCTTGGGCCCCCTTCTCTGCTCGGCGCCTCAGCAAGCACGAGCCTGTCTACCGTGTTCCCCACGTCGTTGCCGTCCTCCTGGAGCCTTTTCCCCTCCGTCCGTTTCTCCGTCGGTGCTTGTCCCCGCGTGCCCACGAGCGAGCTATAGCCGAGAAGGCTTTAATGGCGTTCAGCCGCTTCTCCTCTGTGCCTCTCGGCTGCTCCTGCCCCTGTGCACCTCTGTAGCTGGTCCGCACCTCCCTCGTCGTGATCCCGCACCCTCCCGTGATCACTGTCATCTCCAAAGCATGGCCGGATCCGAGCGGCAGCACCCGAGTCACGGCCACGCATCCGTGGCCTCCCCCCCGTCGCCCCGGTGTAACACCCCGGATGTTACTTGCCATATTTGTAACTCCGACTCTTGCCACTTTGGGCTTTAAGTTATGAGATTCGCTTCGTGGTTGGGTTTTTGTCTTTGTTTTGCATTTTTTTCATGTCATGCATTTCATAGCACGTCATCATGTGCATCGCATTTGTATTCGTGTTCATCTCATGCATCCGAGCATTTTCCCCGTTGTCTGTTTTGCAATCCGACACTCCCACGTGCACCGACGTACCCCTCTTGTCTCTTTCCGCGAGCGGCTGTTATATGTTCTCAGAATGGACCGAGATTTGCCAAGTGGACTTGGTACACTACCGGCAGACCGCCTGTCAAATTTCGTTCCATTTGGAGTCCATTTAATGCTCCAGCGGGTAACCTGGTAACCGTGAAGGCCTTTTGTGTGTTGCAGCCCAACACCCCTCCAAAACGGCCCAATAACCCATCCAAACCATCTCCATGTCCTCCGTTGTCCGATCACGGTCGTCTGCGCGAAAACTACACCTCATTTGGCATTCCTACCTCCCTCTACATATAAATATGTGATCCCCTTCCAAAGTCCCGGTCTAGACACTAGCTCTCCCTTTCCTCGCGCCGCCGGACACGTCCGGGCGAAGCCGAACGCGTCCGCCGCCACCGCCCGACTAGTACCGCGCCGCCACATGTCCCCACGCCCACTTTGCCGCTGCTCCGTTCCACCGGCCCACGAGCCCGCAGCGGACCCAGGAGGCCCGAGCCGCGGCGCGGCTCCGCCAGGTTTCCTCCCCGCCACCGCGCCGCCGCCTCCTTGCCCTAGCGCCTCTCGCCACCGACCACCGCCACCACTCCCCGCTCGCTCCGCCACCAGCGCCGCCGCCCCGCTCGCTTCGCCACCAATGCCGCCACCTCGTCGCCCACCGCCGCACCGCGCCGGATCCGGCCAGATCTCGCCGCCCCCGACTCACCGGCGTCCTCTCCGTCCATCTCCGACAAGTTCTCCGGCGAATACTCTGGCGTGCCTCGAAAACTGTGCCAAGCTAACCCTAGATCCGGAGGGTGAGAAATTCCTCTAAGTCCTTTTCTGAAATATTTTGTGCACCTGTTCATCGCCTCGTATCTCAGTGAACGTGACTCCGATTCATGCATATGATATGTCAAATTGTTCGTATCGTTGAGCTCTCCGTGATAGAAGCATTTCCATGCATGTTCATGTTCATTATGACGCCATTTTCATTGATGCAATAGTGATATAAAATGTTAGGAGCTGGTACTTATCAGATCATGAGGTTTTGTCATTTTTGTTGCAATTGATGTGTGCATCGTATGAGCTTGAGGTCTACATGTATTTTGAATTACATCATGCCATCTTTAGAGGGGTTATTGTCTTGTATTTTTGTGATCTATGTGGTGACTAGCACAAGCATGCAAAATAGCCTCTGCAATGTTGCTATTTTCAGGGACGTAGGATTTTGCTAAGTCCTTTTCCTGCTGTTATTTTGATGCCATGTAAACATGATGCTACAGTGAGATCCATGCTTGTTTTGAGTTGCTTTAGTAAGGATGATTTGAACATGTGGTTATGCTCTATATATCCATGCCCCAGTTTGCAATTATGGAGTGCCTTAGCATGCCTTGTTGTTGCTCTACTTTTGCTATAAAATGTTCCTGGCAGAATGTTAACATGTTAATCAATTTTGCCATGGTTGTTGCTAGTGATACATGCATCCCATGAACTTGGTATTGCCATGGTTAGCTTCATGATCATGTCATCTCGCTGTTGATATGCTTGTTATGTCATGCAATGCTTTGTGGTGAGTGGCATGAGCTCGCAAAGTTGCTATCATAAATTTGTTTATGACATGCTCTGTTTTTCTGCTGAGTCTGAAACTATTAATAAAACTTGCTATGTTTACATGGGTGCCATCATATCTTTTGTGCCTCTTTGTCTCATGATTAGTAAGCGACTTTTGTTCTATGCTTTTAGTAAAATCATTCTATGGCTTTCTTTTCTATGACATGTTCTTGTAGAATGTTGTTTACTTGCTCTAAATAGTGCTTCCTGATGTTGTTTTTGACATGTTAGTATTTTTCACCAAGTCTGTGAAGCTAATATTTGTTGCACTTTTGCCATGCTTGTTTGAACCTGTTCTATTGTGATTTAGCCATAGCTCAGTGTTCATGTTATGTCAAGCATGGCTTGTCATCACTGCCATATGCTTTGTTATTATGTTGGGGTGCAATAGCTTAGTTTCTTGTTGCATTCTAAGTGGCATCGCGTTGTTAATCATAGAATAGCACGATTCTTGTTTTGCTTCCCACTTGCAAACCGTGCCTCCGTTTCCGGTGATCTTTATATTGATTTCGACCAAAATCATCTCATGTTTCCAGCGGCACACTTGGTTTGCCAAGTTCATGCCTTGTTCATTCTTTCCCTTCCGGAGCACGCATATGCATTGCATATCATGTCTTGCATATCATGCCATGTTTTTCATCATGTTGCTTGTGCAGTGCATCGTGGTTGATTGTTGTTCCTTTGCTTGTGTTCTTGCTTTGGGTAGAGCCGGGAGACGAGTACGTGACCGAGGAACTTGTTGAGTATGCTTACGAGGATCAAGCTTTCGACAACTCTGAGAACTTTGCAGACAAGATGACCATACCCTTGATATCACATCTATCTTTGCTTGCTAGTTGTTCGCTCTATTGCTATGTCGCTCTAACTACCACTTGTTATTATGCCTCCCATATTGCCATGTCAAGCCTCTAACCCACCTTTCTTAGCAAACCGTTGTTTGGCTATGTTACCACTTTTGCTCAGCCCCTCTTATAGCGTTGCTAGTTGCAGGTGAAGTTGAAGTTTGTTCCATGTTGGAACATGGATATTTGTTGGGATATCATTATTATCTCTTATTTACTTTAATTCATCTATATACTTGGTAAAGGGTGGAAGGCTCGGCCTTATGCCTGGTGTTTTGTTCCACTCTTGCCGCCCTAGTTTCTGTCATACCGTTGTTATGTTCCTTGATTTTGCGTTCCTTACGCGGTTGGGTGTTATGGGAACCCCTTGACAGTTCGCCTTGAATAAAACTCCTCCAGCAAGGCCCAACCTTGGTTTTACCATTTTCCTACCTACCACCATATACCTTTCCCTTGGATTCTGCAGACTCGAGGGTCATCTTTATTTTAAACCCCCCGGGCCAGTGCTCCTCTGAGTGTTGGTCTAAAACGGGCAACATGTGGGGCCACCTCGGGGCAACTTGAGGGTTGGTTTTACTCATAGCTTGACCTATCCGGTGTGCCCTGAGAACGAGATATGTGCGACTCCTATTGCGATTTGTTGGCACATCGGGCGGCTTTCCTGGTCTTGTTTTACCATTGTCGAAATGTCTTGTAACCGGGATTCCGAGACTGATCGGGTTTTCTCGGGAGAAGGAATATCCTTCGTTGACCGTGAGAGCTTGTGATGGTCTAAGTTGGGACACCCCTGCAGGGTATAAACTTTCGAGAGCCGTGCCCGCGGTTATGTGGTAGATGGGAATTTGTTAATATCCGGTTGTAGACAACTTAACACTTAACTTAATTAAAATGAATCAACCGCGTGTGTTGCCGTGATGGTCTCTTTTCGGCGGAGTCCGGGAAGAGAACACGGTCTCGTGTTATGCTTGAACGTAAGTAGCTTCAGGATCACTTCTTGATCACTTATAGCTTCTCGACCATGCGTTGCTTCTCTTCTCACTCTCATTTGCGAATGTTAGCCACCATATATGCTTAGTGCTTGCTGCAGCTCCACCTCACGACCCTTTCCTACCCTTCAGCTTAAATAGTCTTGATCTCGCGGGTGTGAGATTGCTGAGTCCTCGTGACTCACGGTTACTTCCAAACAGATGCAGGTGCCGATGATGCCAGTGCAGGGGACACTACCGAACTCAAGTGGGATTTCACAGAGGATTCAGGCCGTTACTATGTTTCTTTTCCGGATGATCAGTAGTGGAGCCCAGTTGGGACGATCGGGGATCTATCATTTGGGGTTGTCTTTCTTTATTTTGGTTCCGTTGTTGGACCTTTGATTGTACTTTGGATGATGTATGGATCATTTATGTATTGTGTGAAGTGGCGATTGTAAGCCAACTCTTTATCCCTTTGTTATTCAGTACATGGGATGTGTAAAGATTACCCCTCTTGCGACAAGCCTACCATGCGGCTATGCCTCTAAGTCGTGCCCCGACACGTGGGAGATATAGCCGCATTGTGGGTGTGACACCCGGCTATATATAGGCCTCCCCCGAGCCACTCCGAGCTCATCAGCCTCCTCACAGCGCTCCTCTAGGCTCTCCCTACCTCTAGCTTGAGTTCCAGAAGCTCTTCTTGCCGCTCATCACCACCATGGCTGCCTCTGCTCTCTGCCTAAATTCAGGCAACGTCGAGCCCCTTCCTCTCTCCTAACACCACCCTTCAACTCACTTAGCTCCGGCGAGACCCCCATCCACTTACCTCATTGCCGGAGCAACCTCAGTGCCAAACCCATTGGTGGCCAAACCTACCGTCCGCCACGTTCAACATCCCGCTCTGTCCAGTGCTCTCTGGCAAGCGTGACTCCTCCAGTCGGGTGTGCCACTCGGCGCCGTTCATCTCGGTAGTCGAAGCTCCGCCTGAGGTGGACGAAGCCACCGGGACGGGCGCCGGCATCCCCTCCCTCTGTTTTGCGCCCGACCTCACCTTTCTGTCGTGCCATCGCAAGGAGGACGATGGAGGCGGGAGGAGAAAGAAGAGATGTCGTGCTCCCCTCCCGTCAGCGACCCAGAGGCCGGCCCCGCACTCTGCTGACGTGGAGTAAGTGGACACGTATTCCTTCAGATACGTTTTCCTTTTAGCAAAGCGCATTTTCATCTTCTTCGGCTTAAAATGCGTTTCCTCAGTCCCGAAAGCGCATGCGCTAAAATACATTTTCTGTTTTGTCCTCCAGGGGCCTGTTTGTAGAAATCTTTTTATAGATTGGTCCCTGAACTTTGCTGGGCTATATCTTTTTACCCATAGCTCCAAATCAGGTGATTCCAAAGCCCACGTCTTCGTTTTGTCGAGCCCGTTCTGATGGAACCATTTTCAACATGTTTTGGCATTCTGAAAATGACCATTTTCCCCTACCCTTATTTAGCCCCTCTGAGAGAGTACGTTTTCCGGCGATCCCTTCCGCGAGTTTCTTGCACTTTCTCCCGGTGATTTCTTCCACCCTAGGCAAAGCACACCCTCCATTTGCATGATTGCAATGTAGTGACAGGGTTTATTTATTTGAACTTGCTTAAAATATTGCATTAGCTATGTATGATTTGTTCACAGCATTTCTCGGAGTAGTGTTTTGATCTTGATATTGCCATGATATTGCTTGGAGTTCTAGGACTTATATTTTGATGATTATGTGGATGACATGTGCCTTTGGATTCTTAGTGGCTATTATGATTATTTTCATGATGCTATTATGCTTTGGAGTATTACTTTGGATATCATGTTGCCTTTGAATTATTAGTGGCTAGTGTTATTTTCATCATGAGGCTAGATGATATTATGTTTTGGAGTATGATGTTAGAGATGATGTTTGCATGTGGACCATAGCTGGATAGCTAGTTCTTGATATTTGAGTAGTAGTATTATCGTTCTTGGATTATAGGTTGATAGATGATATCTGAGTATCAGTCACTACCGTTATATTTTGGGGATAAATTCCGTCATTAAGTTGGTCAGGTGCCACGGAACCGGGCTTTTTCCAGTGCAACCACATTTTCCTTTTATGGGAAGGCCCTAATGCGATCTATTGTCATGCCTCTCGCTGGTGCCTCCAACGAGGGAAGGTTATGGGCGTGCGGTACCCTGGCACGGTAAGCAGACATAACTTGTGTGCCCGTTGTTGTTGTATCCGGATTGTCCCCGTTTGGGACCGTTTTGCCACGATGGTGGCCGTTGGTGCCATTGGCAGGCACAGGGCCACCCATGACCTGGCCCAGAGGGGAGTTGGTCGGAGTGGCCAGGAGAGTGTCGTGGCAGTAGATCGGTTTCGTCGGAATGTCATTGGTCCACCCGAATGGGAGTGCGAGGCCATGGATTCCGTGGTGTGGGTAAAGTGTGCTACCTCTGCAGAGTGTGTGTGTTGAATCTATCGACAGCCGCGTCCTCGGTCATGGGCATGAGTTCGTACTAGGTCACATCGTTCGATCAACACTCACATGATGGAATGACTTATAGGTGATGTATATGTTGATATTGTGAGCTGTAACAGTTTCGCAGGATGATGATGATGTTGGGATGATCTTGAGGATGATCATTCAGTTTGTGATGTGGTCACGAGGTGATCATGTGGATGTTCCGTTTGTGATCCATGAGTGATCACCGTTTCGTTACGAGGTAACCCGTTGAACCAAGTGTGGTGCCGTTTGTGATCTATGAGTGATCACCGTTTGGTTTTGATCACGAGGTGATCGAGATGGTATATTACTTAGCCAGTTAGCCAAGAGTGATATGGTTATGGAGATATGAGATGTTGGTTTATAAGTATGATAGTAGTTTCATACCATTCTTAGTAGATGCTTCATCATAGTACTTTTTAATTTATTAATCAGTTTAATGCTATGTTATTTTCTTGCCTTGATGTTTATGGTTGTTGTGAGATTGCAAGTGAAGGAAATATTCCCTAGAGGCAATAATAAAGTTATTATTTATTTCCTTATATCATGATAGATGTTTATTATTCATGCTAGAATTTTATTAACCGGAAACATGATACATGTGTGAATACATAGACAAACAGAGTGTCACTAGTATGCCTCTACTTGACTAGCTCGTTGATCAAAGATGGTTATGTTTCCTAGCCATAGACAAAGAGTTGTCATTTGATTAACGGGATCACATCATTAGGAGAATGATGTGATTGACTTGACCCATTCCGTTAGCTTAGCACTTGATCGTTTAGTTTGTTGCTATTGCTTTTTCATGACTTATACATGTTCCTATGACTATGAGATTATGCTACTCCCGTTTACCGGAGGAACACTTTGTGTGCTACCAAACATCGCAACATAACTCGGTGATTATAAAGGTGCTCTACAGTTGTCTCCGAAGGTACTTGTTGGGTTGGCATATTTCGAGATTAGGATTTGTCACTCCGATTGTCGGAGAGGTATCTCTGGGCCCACTCGGTAATACACATCACTTAAGCCTTGCAAGCATTGCAACTAATGAGTTAGTTCCGAGATGATGTGTTACGAAACGAGTAAAGAGACTTGCCGGTAACGAGATTGAACTAGGTATTGACATACCGACGACTGAATCTTGTAAGTGCATCTAGTGCCCCTTAGTGATTTTGGTGTATTGAAGACTTATAGGTTAAGGGACTAATGCGTTTGTGAGTGTACACAGGTCTATAAGTCTATGAGGAGTTTGATATTTACAGAGAAAGTCGACCCTAAAAATGAAGTTCTTCGACTGAAGACTTTGGATATCTGAAGATTTTCTGAAGACTTTGAAAGTGATGAAATTGGTGTGACCTTGAAGACTTGGTATTCATTCGAGGAACATTAAGCATGAAGACTTTTGTTTTCGTAGTTTCATTTTCTCTTTCTTGAGTCATAGGAAACACCGTACTGTTAAAGGGGGTCAAGGAAATACTAAGGAAAAATTTCCATGTGATGCTCAACTCAAAATCCTACACCTACCAATTCCTTTGAGTGAAGCCATTGGAAATCACATACAGTTCAGTCAATTTCTTCAGTGACAGAGACAAAGTGCTTCTGGTCTCTGAGGAATTTGTTCTGACTGAGGAGTTAGGAATTCGCCAGTGCGGATTGCCTACATAGTGAGGAACATGATAGCCCTGAGGATTTTTGCTACTCAAAATTCCGACCGTTGTTGTGCTATGCGCCAGCTGTCCCAAAATATCCATCCACCTAACGGTCATATCATTGAAGGGAATTTATGTCTTATCATGTCGGACTGCTCCCTAGGCTATAAATAGCCGCCCCCTACAACCACTAGCTGGTTGGCTGCTCCGAGAGAAACTGACACTTGTTGTTTGAGAGCAACTCATCCTCCGAGGACTTTGAGCAAAAATCATCAAGTGAAGAAAAACTAAAAACCCAAACCCAAACACCTACAAACCCCAAGTGATTGAGCATCACTGAAGAGATTGGTCCTGCGTGGATCCGACGCTTGTTACCTTTGAAGACTGTGATTCTTCCAGACGGTTAGGCGTCATGGTCTAGAGCATCCAAGAGGAATTGTGGATCGCCGAGTAACCAAGTTTGTGAAGGCTTGGAAGTCGCCTGAAGACTTACCACGAGTGATTGGGCGAGGTCTGTGTGACCTTAGCTCAAGGAGAATACGGTAAGGACTGGGTGTCCTGAGCTGCGTGTTCAGGACTGGGTGTCTGGGACTGGGTGTCCTTGAGTTTAAATACTCAGCCGCTCCTACCAGACGTACAACTAAGACATCAGTTGGAACTGGTCTACCAAATCATTGTCTTCACCAAGCTTACTGGTTCTATTTCCTCAAGTCTTTCATTTCCTCATAACTGTGTGGTGAGCTTGTTCATATCTGTGTTTGAAGACTTTGACTGAAGACTTTCTCAATTTCCCCAATTCAATTTCTTCAGTCTGTTTGTCTTCATCCTGTGTTATCCTGTGCTTACGCTTCCTGTACTCTGCACCTGTCTTCATTTCATCATGATGACTATGCTTGTATTCTGCCATGTTTACTTTTGAGTACTTATTCCACTACTAGTAGTTCTTCGCTAAGGAATTTCCTCACCGGCAAATTCCTCAGTGAAGAATTTCATCAAAATCGCCTATTCACCCCCCTCTAGTCGATATAACGCACTTTCAATTGGTATCAGAGCAAGGTACTCCCTTCTTCTATGTGATTTTGGTTTAACCGCCTGGAGTTTTAGTTATGTCAACCGCAGGTATGATCAAGGTCTCTGCTGGGTGTCCTACCTTCAATGGGACGGACTACCCCTACTGGAAGAATAAGATGTGAATGCATCTTGAAGCAATTGATAACGATCTCTGGTATGTTGTGGAAAATGGTGTTCCCTCAGTCACACCTTCTCTGAATGCTGCTGGTGTGAAGAGATTCAAGAAACTCGACTCTCAAGCGAAGAATATCATATGAGGCCATCTGAGCAAAGGACAGTATGGCAGAGTGAGTACTTTGGAGACAGCGAAGCTTATCTAGGACAGGTTGTCCAAAGTGAATGAAGGAGTCTCAACACAGCATGACTCTCGAGTTGATGTTCTTCGCAATCTCTTCAATCGCTTCAAAAGACTCGACAATGAAAATGTTCAACAAACCTTCGATAGCCTCACTGACATCTCAAATGAGCTTCAAGCACTTGGTGCCACTGACATCACCGACCATGAGGTGGTGAAGAAATTTCTGAGATCGCTTAATTCCTCATTTGACACTCTAGCATTGATGATATAAGAACGTGCTGATTACAAGTCACTTGATCCCGCTGATATTCTCGAGAGGCTAAATACTCATGAGTTCCAACTTGCTGAAAAAGATCACGTGCACTGAAGGCCAAGGCAATATCTGAGTCTGAAGATGTAGAGTATGGTAGCAGCCTTGGTGATCCTGAAGAACTAAGCCATGATCTGGCTCTGCTTGTGAAGAAGTTCCAAAAGTTCTCAAGACGTGGTCGCCTTGGAAGACCCTCAAGGAGCAGTGATTCCTCATCTAGTGACTACAAGAGGAGGCTCTGCCACAAATGCAAGAAACGTGGACATTACATTCAAGATTGTCCTTAGTGGGAAAAGGAATCAAAGAAGAAGAAATACAAGGATTACAGTTCTGATGATGCGAAGAAAAAGAAGAAGTCCACAAAATCTTCATCATCAAAATCCTCAAAGCCTTCATATCACAAGAAGAGCAGCTCCAAGAAGGCCAGGGCATTCATTGGCAAGGAAATGGACTCTGAGGCTGAGTCTGAAGAAAATGAGGAAGAGGAGTCATCTAAGGAGTCCGAATCCGGAGTGGCGAGCCTAGATCTCGCTACTGCATTCGTCAGCAAGTCTATCTTCAACACTGAAGAAAATGGCCTCACCAACAAGGCTGATGAAGGGGATGATGACTACGCTCCCACCTATGGCTTCATGGCAAAGGGTGCCAAGGTACTTAAATATACCTCATCTGAATCAAGTGAGAATGAATCTGATGAAAACCTTAAGCTCAGCTATTCTAAACTTGCTAAGATTGCTGTAAAACAACAAAGGGCTTTAGAAAAGGTTCAAAACATGCTAGACAAAAGTGATGATATGTTGGGTGAAGAAATGGATCACACTAAAGCCTTGACTGAAAATCTTCAGAGATTTCAGACTAGGTTTGACAATCTTCAAAGTCATCATAACACTCTCTTATCCGATCATGAGAAGCTTTCTTATGAATTTCTTCAAAGAAAGCAAGATCTTGAGAAGCTAAGAGTGAGTTATGAAGATCTTCAGAAAGAGCGCGATTCATTACTTGCTCAACAAATCAGCGCTTCTCAGGAAGAATTTGTTCCTCCATGCTTGAAGTGGATTGAACGTGAATCTGCTAATTCTTCACCTGAATGTTCAAATGCTGCTAATGTTTCAAATTCTTCACATGCCTCTGCTATCACTAATTCCTCATCTGAGGACATTGCTAGTATCACTGATGATGCAGGGCTGAAGGAATTGTACATGACAGGCATGTACAAAAGCCTCAAAGGGCATAAGACTCTTTGTGATGTGCTTAAAAAGCAGATCCTCAATAGGAACCCTAGGAAAGAGGGTATCGCCTTTGAGAGGAAACTCAATGCTGATGGTACATATTGGAAGCCTGAGCAGTACCCCAAAACTACATGGGTTGCTGCAAAGGGAGCTCCAGTTGATCCATCTAACTTATCTGGATTTGCATGTGAATCTCCTCATTCTGATGATGAGTCATTTGACTCCAACTATAAACTGTTCAAAAATCAGAATGGTGAAGTATTTGCTAGATATGTCGGCACTAACTGCAGGAACGGTCCTCCTATGAAGAAAATCTGGGTTCCCAAAAGATGCCTTGAAAATCTTCAGGTGAATGTCATAATGACGCCACTTGTGAAGAATAGGAACTCCAGATCAAATTCTTCATATGGATCCAAGTCCTCATACGGACCAAACTCCTCACATGGATCATATTCCTCAAAAGGATCAAAGTCCTCATATGAACATCATCATGCTAACCCGTCTGTTTCGCAGGGAAGATCTAAGGATTATGGATATGTGCATTATTCTTCAAATCATTATGTCCATAAGTCCTCGAAGAATTTCTCTGCATACTCTTATGCTTACTCTAACCCCTCTTATGTGAAACGAAATGGACTGGCTTCTATGCCATCCTTCTCGTATGGAGCTCGCAGAATGATGAACTCTTTGCCACCCCATCAGATGTGGGTGGTGAAGAAAAAGAACTAATCTCTTCTACAGGGTCAGGTCTCCAGACGTACGTAATCATCTGAAGAATTTGCTGGAGACCTGAGTATGCCTGATAGGACGCAAGCTAATCATGAAGAAATGAACTTTCATTTCTCACGTCCTCACACTGCTTTATTTGTTCTGTTGCTTGATGAAATTGATCTGATGAATTGATGTCATATTCTTCACTGATGAAGTATATGAGTTTGTAAGCTGCACTAATTCATCTGCAGGATGATCAACCCAAAGCCACTGAGTGGGTCCTCGATAGTGGATGTACAAACCACATGACTGGTGACAATAATATATTGATGGATGCTCCATTATCTCCGTCGCATCTGAAGCATATCATCTTTGCTGACAAAGGCAAGAGTCAGGTATTGGGTCTAGGTAAGGTTGCGATCACAAAGGATCGACACATGGACAAAGTCATGCTTGTTGAGTCCTTAGGATACAACCTTATGTCTGTCTCAATGCTTTGTGATCTTGATATGGTTGTTGTCTTTGGCAAATACCGTTGTGTTGTGGTTATGGAAGCTGACAATTCCAAAGTCTTCGAAGGCTTTAGGAGAGGTGACCTATATATTGTTGATTTCTCTATAGGACCACAACTAGCCGTGTGCCTACTTGCAAAAGCTTCAGAAGGCTGGCTCTGGCATCGACGACTTGGTCATGCGGGCATGAGGAATTTGCACACGCTTGCAAAGAAGAAGCATGTCATTGACATCGAGAATGTCAAATTCCTCAAGGATCTCCTATGCGGAGCCTGTGAAGCTGGGAAGATGACAAAGGCCAAGCATCCAGCGAAGACTATCATGACCACTACTCGCCCATTTGAATTGCTTCACATGGATCTCTTTGGTCCTAATAATTATTCTGCTATTTCAAATGAAGCATCTCAATATGGCTTTGTTATTGTTGATGATTACTCTCGTTATACATGGTACACCTTGTTACTTACAAACATGAAGTGCAGGAAGTCTTCAAACGATTTTCCTCGAGGGCTTCAACCAACTTTGGTGTGAAGATCAAGCACATCAGAAGTGACAATGGCACTGATTTCAAGAATTCTGGTCTCGATGACTATCTTGATGAACTTGGTATTACTCATGAGTTATCTGCTCCTTACACTCCTCAGCAGAACGGCGTCGTGGAGCTCAAGAACAGGACTCTTGCTGAGATGGCTCACACTATGCTTGATGAATACAAAATGCCTCGTCGTTTCTGGAATGAGGCAATTGATACTGCGTGCCACATCATCAACAGAGTATATCTTCAAAAATTCTTCAAGAAGACTGCCTATGAATTCCTCACTGATAAGAAACCCAATGTAAGTTATTTCAAAGTCTTCGGTGCTAAATGTTGGATTAGAGATCCTCATCACAACTCAAAATTTGCACCGAAAGCACATGAAGGTTTTAGGCTTGGTTATGGAAAGGACTCGCACACCTATAGAGTCTTTAACAACGTTCTTCAAAAGGTTGTTGAAATTGTAGATGTGCAGTTCGATGAAACTAATGGCTCGCAAAGAGAGCACCTACCTACTGTGATAGATGAACCAGCACCTGAGGAAACTATCAAGTTCAAGGCTACTGAGGATGTCATTCCTACTGAAGAATCTGCTGAAGAATTCATTCCAGAACATGAAGAAAGTCGAGCTAATGCACCTGAAGAAAATACTGAAGAAAATGGTGCTGAAGAGAATGCTGATCAAATTCTTCAACGGCAACCAGCTCATCCTCGCATTGCAAAAGAAGTGCAAGTTGAAAAGATCATCAATGACATCAAAGCACCAGGTCCTCTCAAACGCTCAAAAGCTTCACATTTATCTAACTTTTGTGGGCATTTTGCTTTTGTCTCTATTATAGATCCCACTAAGGTAGATGAAGCATTTCTGGATCCTGAGTGGATTCGGGCCATGCAAGAAGAATTACATCAGTTCGAGCTCAACAATGTCTGGGAACTGGTGAAACGCCCAGATCCACACAAGCACAATATCATTGGCACAAAGTGGATCTACCGCAACAAGCAAGATGAAAATGGCCTTGTGGTGAGGAATAAGGCACGACTCATAGCTCAAGGCTACACACAGGTTGAAGGAATTGATTTTGATGAAACTTTTGCACATGTTGCTAGACTTGAGGCTATTCGCATATTACTTACTTATGCTAACCATCATGATATCACTTTATATCAAATGGATGTGAAAAGTGCATTCCTCAATGGTAAGCTTGAGGAAGAAGTATATGTTGCTCAACCCCCAGGTTTTGAAGATCCAAAGAATCCTGACAAAGTCTTCAGACTCAACAAGGCCCTCTATGGCCTCAAGCAGGCCCCACGGGCGTGGTATGATACCTTGAAGGAATTCCTCATGAAGAAAGGCTTCAAATTTGGTTCACTCGACCCTACTCTTTTCACTAAATCTTATGATGGTGAATTATTTGTGTGCCAAATATATGTTGATGATATTATCTTTGGCTGTACTGACCAACGTTATAGTGATGAATTTGCCTATATGATGAGTGAAGAATATCAAATGTCTATGATGGGAGAGTTCAAATTCTTTTAGGTCTTCAAATTCATCAACAAGGCAATGGCTTATTCATATCTCAGGAGAAATTCCTCAAGGATGTACTGAGGAAATTCGGCATGCAAGATTGCAAAGGTGTCAAAATTCCTATGCCCACAAATGGCCATCTGTGCACTGATGAAAATGGTATTGACTTCGATCATAAGGTATACCGCTCCATGATTGGTTCTTTATTGTACTTATGTGCATCTAGGCCAGATATAATGCTTAGTGTTTTCATGTGTGCCCGATTTCAAGCTACACCAAAGGAATCACACAATAAGGCTGTGAAGCATATTCTTCGATATCTAGCTCACATACCAACACTTGGATTATGGTACCCCAAGGGCTCGGCTTTTGATCTCATTGGATATTCTGACTCTGACTATGCTGGTGATCGTGTGGACCGCAAGTCAACATCTGGTACATGTCATTTCCGAACGATCTTTGGTCTGTTGGTCCTCGAAGAAAAAGAACTATGTATCACTATCTACTGCTGAAGCTGAGTATATTGCCGCTGGTTCCTACTGTGCTCAATTGCTATGGATGAAGCAAACTCTCAAGGACTACGGCATCAACATGAAGAATGTGCCTCTCTTCTGTGGCAATGAGAGTGCCATCAAGATTTCTCACAACCCAGTTCAGCACTCGAAGACAAAGCACATTCAGATTCGTCATCATTTTCTTCGTGATCATGTGTTGAAGGGCGACATTTCTATTGAGCATGTGAAGACTGAAGAACAGCTAGCCGATATCTTCACAAATCCCTTGGATGAGAAGAGATTTAGCAAGTTGCGGTGTGAGCTAAATATTCTAGAATCTTCGAATGTTCTTTGAAAAGGAAACTCATCCTAACACTTATGCAAAATTGATGACTTAGATGTGCAACACATGAAGAAATGTTTTTGTTCACTCAATGAAGAATAACACTCTTAGTGTGAAGAAATTAACGAAGAATTTGATTCTCAGAACCCTACGATAATTGTACGCGGTGTCTGAAATCATCATTCTTATACGGTGGGTCACGCCACCACCAAAAGTTGAAATCCCTTAATTGTTCATATTCTTCAACTTTGCATTGTCTTCACTGCTTCCGTCATTTTTCTTCATTGGCTATATATATATATGAGTTTATGTCCTCTATAGCATTCACTTATTGTTAATTCTTCAAGTTGGTTTTTCTGCTAAGTGAATGTGATCGGACCCTTCCCCTCTATGCTATACTCAACCCAATCTATTCACAAATTCTTCATGTGCGTTCTATTTGAAACTCGTTCAAAATCTTCACTGTGTCCTTGTCAGCTAAAGAAATTGCGAACGGAACTTTAAAACCTATCTTAATCCAAATTTTCGGCTTTGCCGCTCAAACCGTTCCGCATCCCACGATATACTTATCCACTCACCCACGATCTAACACGATCTCCACTTCTCACTATGTGGGTGACACATGTCATGCGAATGAGAAGGGTCAGGGGCACGTTCGTCCAATTTCTTCGGGCGAGTAGTTTTTCACCGTGGCTATAAATACCCCTCCTTCCCTTCCTCACTTCTTTTACTCCGCTCGACCTCTCTCTAGCTCAAGCTTCTCAAACCCTAGCGCCGCCGCTACTTCATCGCCGACGGTGAGGAAGAGCTTCACTACCTCGACCTCGTCGCCGACGTACTCGCGTCGACCGCGGAAATCTTCACTCCGCCGCCGCCGTAGCCGTCTTCCTTCGCCGAGTTAGGGCGTGGAAGATCTAAATAGATGAACTTCATCTCTACACCTCACTGTTCATCGTGTTCTTCGTCCAGGGTAACTAAAAGTTACTTTTACTGCCCTCGTTGATTCGAATGATTATCTACAAAATCTTCAAAGATGTTTTTCTTCATATCGTCACACACTAAACACCTCACAAGTCATATGTTCTTGATTCGTTTCTCTAAGCATCATTTTTCTTCAAGATTCCTCAGTTGTGTGGAT
The DNA here is from genome assembly GCF_056163025.1 of Triticum urartu. NCBI lineage: Eukaryota > Viridiplantae > Streptophyta > Magnoliopsida > Poales > Poaceae > Triticum > Triticum urartu. Next base: position 250,099,609 of record NC_141875.1, read on the forward strand.
CTTCGATCTATACAACTCTGGAACCTAAGACAAAGAACTCGTAGTGAAATTCTTCAAGACTCATCTGGTCAAAGTCCTCAAACTTGTTCTTTTTGAAAAACCCTCTGAGAACGCATATGACCTCTCCAAATTCGTCGCAACTATACTCTGTTCACAGGTACACATGTCAGTTGCTGAATTACGAGGTTCTCATTAACTTAACTCATTTGCAGCGTTCCTCGAAGAAAAGTTGCATACTTCTTCAGAGAATTCGATTGTTCAAATTCCTCAACTGAAGAAAATGGCTGATGGTAAAAAGCCACAGAAAGGAGGAAAGAGGCATGAGGTCAATACAGCATTTGAGATCCCTGATGAAACATACGCTGGGTACTGCACACCTACTGAGGAAACCAAAAATGAGCGCAAGGTGCACATTCAGAAGATAGAGAGGAGATGGGCTAGAGAGTGGAGGGAGTATATATATGTCACTCCCAAGTATATGAAGAAATTCGCACTCAATCCTCCATGCCCATGACCTCCATTGGCACCTGGCCAAATAGCTGATCCCACCAGCCTCAAGCGCGGTGAGGACTATCCTGACGAATGGGCCAAGCGCCAAGCCAAGTTGGCTAAGCAAGCCAGAGAAGCAGTCAGGAAATTCAATGAAGACTCTACTGCTGCTGCTGCCTCTGCTGAGGCCTCTGCTGTCATGTCGAAGAAGGCTATGTCAAAGAAGCCTGTGCGCAAGCCAAGTGCTTCACCAACAATGCCCTCAAGGCCAAGTTCCTCAGCAATGCCCTCACGGCCAGAATCCTCAAAGCCCTCACGGCAAATTCCTCATGCTGCTCCTGCTCCCTCAAAATCCTCAGCTCCTCCAAAGTCCTCAGCTATTCCAACAAAGTCCTCAGCACCTGTGCATCTCGCCTCGTGCCAAAGGACTGCATGCATCTCCATTGCCTCAGGTGTCTCATCTAGTTCCTCAGCTGCACCAAGTTCCTCAGCTGGCCCCTCACTGCTGAAGACAAAGTCAATTGCTGGATGCGGTCCTCGACCAAGTCCTTAGAAGAAGCAGGTCGCTTTCCAAGTGTCGTCTGATGAAGACGAAGCTGATGATGATGAACTTGCAGAAACCATCAGAGATAGGCAAGTCCGGGCCGCTAGAGCCAAGGGAACAGAGGTGCCACTGCTTTTGGATCCCAAGTTGATCCTCGAATACATTAATGTTTGGCACAAGGACCCCAACACTCCCATGCCTAACTTCAAGCTGACTCCTGGCCAAAGTCACATGCTGACCCACTTCATTCAAGAAGAAAAGTGGAAATTTGAGAAGGCCAGGCAGATCAAGAAAGCTCAGTACAAGAAAGAGCGCTATCTGAAGAAAAACGGTGTCTCTATGACAACTGAAGAACTTGTCACTATTCAAACTGCGATCAAGAAACTCAGTGATGACTTTGACGCATATCGCGCTGATTGGCTTGGAGCCAAGGTTCATTTTGTGAAACTTGCGGATAACTTCACCTCAAATGTTGCAGCCCCAGCGCAATAGGAAGTTCCTCAGGCTGAAGCATCTGCTCAGCCGACTAAACAACATGCCAGCACCGCTGATGAAAATTAGGCTGCTGAAGAAAATGTGAGTTCCAGGGCTGATGACTGCATTCCAGCCGCTGAAGAAATTGCCAGGGCACCCACTAGTGGTGCGCCTGAAGAAAATGAAGAAAATCAACCAGATTCCTCTGCTCCTCCTGCGCCTACACCAACTCCAATCCTTCCATCTACATCAGATGTGAAGAAGACCAAAGCTGCGGAGCATGCAGCAGTGAAGAAAAGGAAAGCATCAAATGCTTCAGATTCTTCAGCTCCAAAGAAGATGAAGCCTGTGACAAGTTCATTTGCTAATCCCATTGATGCTGTTCCCATCTCAACCAGGCCATCAAAGGACCTTGTTCCTTTTGATGAAGAATATGTGATCCCCAGCGGATCTGATGAAGAAACTCCTTCTGCTGCTTCGTCTGAGCAGTTGGATGAAGAAATTGAAGTGGATGCGATCCCTTCAACACCTGTCATCTCCTCGCCCATGTCTCAGTTCACAGCTGAAGAGGCTGGCGTTGAAGAAATGGAAGATGAAGATGTGGACGTTGGCTGCTCCACACCCGTATTTAGTGATGAATTCTGGGAAAGTCAGCATCCAAACTCTCCAATGTTCACACCGTTGCAGCAAATACCTCAGTGGCCTGCACAAACTGTTCAAATGGGCTCTGAAGAAACTCACCCCACTTCATCTGTACATGAGGAAATTCCAGCCACTAGCACTGAAGAAACTGCTGCTGCTGAACATCTGAAGACGCAGACTGCCATTGAAGAGGAACCAGAAATTCCTCAGCCTGAAGAACCTGAGATTGTGATTCCTGAGGTCGTGATGCAACTCACTGACACTCCACTGCCCAAGCCCAAGGATCCATTCTCACGCAAGCAAAAGTTCAGGGCTGATGATTTCTTCGGCGAGCATCTATTCTTCGAAGACTACAACCCTTATAACTCTGCTCGCATTAGGAAGAGGCATTTCTGGACTGCTAGTCAAGCCAATTTCTATTCCTCAGTGCTGTTCAACAAAGAGAAAATCTTCTACCATGAGCACATTCCTCACGTGGATATGGAATCTCTGTCGTGCTTCACACCAGTCCTCAGTGTTCTTCACGACGCTGGACTGTTAAACTTTTGCTCTGACATCTGCGATTGGAATGAAGAACTGATTCTTCAATTTTATGCAACGTTGCACATCACAGGAGATGCTGAAGATGTGAATTCATGGGTGCTGGACTGGATGTCTGAAAACACTCACTACACTGCACCAGCCTCTGAATTGCTTCATGCCTTACCACTCAGTCCTCCCCTTGAAGAAGCTCGTTGCATCTACAGTGAACCTGAGCTTACAAATCACTACATGCAGGTGCTGATGAAACCTTTGAAGCCAGGTCAAGCACCAAGAACCAAATTCCTCGTGAAGGAATTGCTTTACGTGCCCAGAACTGTCTATCGTATTCTTACGAGGACAATGAGTCCTATCAAAGGCCATGACTCATCTGATGAGGAAATTGTTGGCATCATGAAGTATCTGGTATTCCACATTGTTCATGGCATTCCTGTCAATTATCACAATTTCTTCATGAGGACTCTGGCAAATGTTGCACTGTCTCCGTTTGAGCTGAAGCCTTATGCACCTTGGATTATGAGATTCCTTAGGACAAGGTCTTTACTCAACTACAAAGCTGATTTTCAGAATCACCTCAGCTACTTGCCCCCACTTGAAGTCCTCAAGCAAACCTATTCCTCAGTTGATGGAAAGGGCAAGGCACCTGCTGTTATAGATGAAGGCATTCATCCATTGGATGGTCAATTTCGAACAGCTGCTTCGTATTCCACCAATGATGACTCTGCCACACATGACTTTGCCAATGCACCCAAGTCCACTCCTCAAGCCACTGCTTCGCGCGTGATGACTGACTGTGAACTTCTGCTTAGTCTTCACCAGAAGGTGGATCGAAATCACAAATGGGTTAAGCATCAGTTTAGTTTATTTCTTCACAACATGACTGCTACACACAATGCAGTGAAGAAAAACCATTACTACCTCCATCAAGTCTTCGGTCGCACCTGGGCAATCCTGTCACATCTGTATGGTGAAGACGATCTGAAGAAAATGGGTCTCAAGGAAGATTTTGACTGGTGTGCACCTCCACCGAACAAATTCAAGAAGGTCAAGGTTCCTTCTCTGGTGGCCAAGTCATATTCTTCATCGCGTGACACTGATGAAAATGAAGACTTGGATGACACTGCGGCAGGCCCTACTACAACAAACGACCCCAACAACGCTGGCGCTCCTTCATCAACTTGATATTCTTCAGGGGCGTTAGTCCTCATATTCGATCCTTTTGGTCATTTGATGACAAAGGGGGAGAATTTTGAGTTAGTCTTCAAGCGGGTCTTTCTATATGGGCGTTTTTTTGTTAAGTTACAACTCTCGTTCTTCTGAGACTTTATTGGATCGAGTTGTAAACTTAAACCCGATGGTACGCTCATACTTTTGATATGTTTTTCTGCATGCTTATTCCTCATATATTCTAATGCACGCATGCTGAATTACATCAGTCACCATATTTCATCATGCATTTCAAATTCTTCATTGTGATATGTCAAATGCGTGTATGAATTACAAGATATAGGGGGAGATCTCCATGATTCAACTCTTCAAGTGTGCATTGCTTCAAAAGCAAATTCCTCACTATGCACATCTTCAGGGGGAGTTCTTCTATATCTTACAATCAAATTCCTCAATATCAGTATTTACACTTCATATGTTTATCCCGGTTGAAAACCTAACCTATATTGTCATCAATCACCAAAAAGGGGGAGATTGTAAGTGCATCTAGTGCCCCTTAGTGATTTTGGTGTACTGAAGACTTATAGGTTAAGGGACTAATGCGTTTGTGAGTGTACACAGGTCTATAAGTCTATGAGGAGTTTGATATTTACAGAGAAAGTCGACCCCTAAAAATGAAGTTCTTCGACTGAAGACTTTGGATTTCTGAAGACTTTGAAAGTGAAAAATTGGTGTGACCTTGAAGACTTGGTATTCATTCGAGGAACATGAAGCGTGAAGACTTTTGTTTTCGTAGTTTCATTTTCTCTTTCTTGAGTCATAGGAAACACCGTACTGTTAAAGGGGGTCGAGGAAATACTAAGGAAAAATTTCCATGTGATGCTCAACTCAAAATCCTACACCTACCAATTCCTTCGAGTGAAGCCATTGGAAATCTCATACAGTTCAGTCAATTTCTTCAGTGACAGAGACGAAGTTCTTCTGGTCTCCGAGGAATTTGTTCTGACTGAGGAGTTAGGAATTCGCCAGTGTGGATTGCCTACACAGTGAGGAACATGATAGCCCTGAGGATTTTTGCTACTCAAAATTCTGACCGTTGTTGTGCTATGCCCCAGCTGTCCCAAAATATCCATCCACCTAACGGTCATATCATTGAAGGGAATTTATGTCTTATCATGTCGGGCTGCTCCCTAGGCTAGAAATAGCCGCCCCCTACAACCACTAGCTGGTTGGCTGCTCCGAGAGAAACTGACACTTGTTGTTTGAGAGCAACCCATCCTCCGAGGACTTTGAGCGAAAATCATCAAGTGAGGAAAAACTAAAAACCCAAACCCAAACACCTACAAACCCCAAGTGATTGAGCATCACTGAAGAGATTGATCCTGCGTGGATCCGACGCTTGTTACCTTTGAAGACTGTGCTTCTTCCAGACGGTCAGGCGTCATGGTCTAGAGCATCCAAGAGGAATTGTGGATCGCCGAGTGACCAAGTTTGTGAAGGTTTGGAAGTCGCCTGAAGATTTACCATGAGTGATTGGGTGAGGTCTGTGTGACCTTAGCTCAAGGAGAATACGGTGAGGACTGGGTGTCCTGAGCTGCATGTTCAGGACTGGGTGTCTGGGACTATGTGTCTTCGAGTTTAAATACTCAGCCACTCCAACCAGACGTACAACTAAGACAGCAGTTGGAACTGGTCTACCAAATCATTGTCTTCACCAAGCTTACTGGTTCTATTTCCTCAACTCTTTCATTTCCTCATAACTGTGTTGTGAGCTTGTTCATATCTGTGTTTGAAGACTTTGACTGAAGACTTTCTCAATTTCCTCAGTTCAATTTCTTCAGTCTGTTTGTCTTCATCCTGTGTTATCCTGTGCTTACGCTTCCTGTACTCTGCACCTGTCTTCATTTCATCATGATGACTATGCTTGTATTATGTCATGTTTACTTTTGAGTACTTATTCCGCTGCTAGTAGTTCTTCTCTAAGGAATTTCCTCACCGGCAAATTCCTCAGTGAAGAATTTCATAAAAATTGCCTATTCACCCCCCTCTAGTCGATATAACACACTTTCAAATCTCGGGCAAGTAACATACCGATAACAAAAGGAACAACATATGTTGTTATGCGGCTTGACTGATAAAGATCTTCGTAGAATATGTAGGAGCCAATATGAGCATCCAGGTTCCGCTATTGGTTATTGACCAGAGACGTGTCTCGGTCATGTCTACATAGTTCTCGAACCTGTAGGGTCCACACGCTTAAAGTTCGATGACGGTTATATTATGAGTTTATGGTTTTTGATGTACCGAAGGTAGTTTGGAGTCCCGGATATGATCAAGGACATGACGAGGAGTCTCTAAATGGTCGGGATGTAAAGATCGATATATTGGACGACTATGTTCGGACACCGTAATGGATTCGGGGAGTTTTGGGCATATACCGGAGTACCGGGGGGTTACCGGAACCCCCCAGGGAGACTAATCGGCCTATTGGGCCCTAATGGAGAAGAGGAGGGGCGGCCAAAGGGCATCCGCGCCCCCCTCCCCCCAAGTCTGAATTGGACAAGGAGGGGGCGGCGCCCCCCTTTCCTTTCCCCCTCTCTCTCCTTCCCTCTCCTCTCCTACTCCCACATGGAAAGGGGGAGTCCTACTCCCGGTGGTAGTACGACTCCTCATGGGGCGCGCCTAGGGTGGCTGGCGCCCTCCTCCTCCTCCACTCCTTTATATACGGGGAGAGAGGCAGCCCTTGGAGACACAACAATTGATCTCTTGGATCTTTTAGCTATGTGTGGTGCCCCTCTCCACCATAGTCCACCTCGATAATATCGTAGCGGTGCTTAGGCGAAGCCTTGCGACGGTAGAACATCAACATCATCACCATGCCATCGTGCTGACGGAACTCTCCCTCAAAGCTCGGCTAGATCGGAGTTCGAGGGACGTCATCGAGTTGAACGTGTGCAGAACTCGGAGGTGCCGTGCGTTTGGTACTTGATCGGTCGGATCGTGAAGACGTACGACTACATCAACCGCGTTGTGCTAACTCTTCCGCTTTCAGTCTACGAGGGTACGTGGACACACTCTCCCCTCTCGTTGCTATGCATCACCATGATCTTGCGTGTGCGTAGGAATATTTTTTAAATTACTACGTTTCCCAACAGTGGCATCCGAGCCTGGTTTTATGCGTTGATGTTATATGCACGAGTAGAACACAAGTGAGTTGTGGGTGATACAAGTCATACTGCTTATCAGCATGTCATACTTTGGTTCCGCGGTATTGTTGGATGAAGCGGCCCGGACTGACATTACGCGTACGCTTACGCGAGACTGGTTCTACCGACATGCTTTGCACACAGGTGGCTGGTGGGTGTTAGTTTCTCCAACTTTAGTTAAACCGAGTGTGGCTACGCCCGGTCCTTGAGAAGGTTAAAACAACACTAACTTGATGAACTATCATTGTGGTTTTGATGCGTAGGTAAGAATGGTTCTTGGTCAGCCCGTAGCAGCCACGTAAAACTTGCAACAACAAAGTAGAGGACGTCTAACTTGTTTTTGCAGGGCATGTTGTGATGTGATATGGTCAATACATGATGCTATATTTTATTGTATGAGATGATCATGTTTTGTAACTGAGTTATCGGCAACTGGCAGGAGCCATATGGTTGTCGCTTTATTGTATGCAATGCAATCGCCCTGTAATTGCTTTACTTTATCACTAAGCGGTAGCGATAATCGTAGAAGCAATAGTTGGCGAGACGACAACGATGCTACGATGGAGATCAAGGTGTCGCGCTGGTGACGATGGTGATCATGATGGTGCTTCTGAGATAGAGATCACAAGCACAAGATGATGATGGCCATATCATATCACTTATATTGATTGCATGTGATGTTTATCTTTTATGCATCGTATTTTGCTTTGATTGATGGTAGCATTATAGGATGATCTCTCACTAAATTTCAAGATAAAAGTGTTCTCCCTGAGTATGCACCGTTGCCAAAGTTCGTCGTGCCCAGACACCACGTGATGATCGGGTGTGATAAGCTCTACGTCCATCTACAATGGGTGCAAGCCAGTATTGCACACGCAGAATACTCAGGTTAAAATTGACGAGCCTAGCATATGCAGATATGGCCTTGGAACATTGAGACCGAAAGGTCGAGCGTGAATCATATAGTAGATATGATCAACATAATGATGTTCACCATTGAAAACTACTCCATTTCACGTGATGATCGGTTATGGTTTAGTTGATTTGGATCACGTGATCACTTAGATGATTAGAGAGATGTTTATCTAAGTGGGATTTCTTAAGTAATATGATTAATTGAACTTAAATTTATCATGAACTTAGTACCTGATAGTATTTTGCATGTCTATGTTTGTTGTAGATAGATGGCTCATGTTGTTGTTCCATTGAATTTTAATGCATTCCTTGACAAAGCAAAGTTGAAATATGATGGTAGCAATTACACGGATTGGGTCCGTAACTTGAGGATTATCCTCATTGCTACACAAAAGAATTATGCCCTGGAAGCACCACTAAGTGCCAAACCTGCTGCAGGAGCAACACCAGATGTTATGAACACCTGGGAGGGCAAAGCTGATGACTACTCGATAGTTCAGTGTGCCATGCTTTACGGCTTAGAACTGGGACTTCAACGATGCTTTGAACGTCATGGAGCATATGAGATGTTCTAGGAGTTGAAGTTAATATTTCAAGCAAATGCCCGGATTGAGAGATATGAAGTCTCCAATAAGTTCTACAGCTGCCATATGGAGGAGAATAGTTCTGTCAGTGAGCATATACTCAAAATGTCTGGGTATCATAATCACTTGACTCAACTGGGAGTTAATATTCTTGTTGATAGTGTCATTGACAGAGTTCTTCAATCACTGCCACCAAGCTACAAAGCTTCCTGATGAACTATAATATTTAAGGGATGAATAAGACAATTCCCGAGCTCTTCGCAATGCTAAAGGCTGTGGAGGTAGAAATCAAAAAGGAGCATCAAGTGTTGATGGTCAATAAGACCGCCAGTTTCAAGAAAAAGGGCAAAGGGAATAAGAAGGGGAACTTCAAGAAGAACAACAAACAAGTTGCTGCTTAGGAGAAGAAACCCAAGTCTGGACCTAAGCCTAAGACTGAGTGCTTCTACTGCAAACAGACTGGTCACTGGAAGTGGAACTGCCCCAAGTATTTGGCAGATAAAAAGGATGGCAATGTGAACAAAGGTATATGTGATATACATGTTTGATGTGTACCTTACCAGAGCTCGCAGTAGCACCTGGGTATTTGATACTTGTTCTGTTGCTAATATTTGCAACTCGAAATAGGGACTACGGATTAAGAGAACACTGGCTATGTCAGGACCCCGATTCCAAGTCACATCGATCTAGCCGGTAACACCTCATATCACTTTGCGGCCTCACGCACGGTATCCCCACGGGTGTCGCCTTACCATGGCCCGGGACCGTTTGTGCCTTTTGGCTCACGTATATGATAGTGTCGCTAGCATCCCTATGACAGAGAACCCGGGCCGACATGGCTAGTGGTGAACCCAAAACGGCACAGACCTATGGGGATAGGCATACATGAATCACATCTAGCATGTCGGTCATCAGCGTGTGAATCCGGGCTATAGCACTAGGCTAACAGGACTCCGGGGAACCCGGGCTGTAGCAGGCTAGGCAGGACTCCGGATGTCACCGCGTGATATTTCCCCAAAGGGACAGACATAGGAATGAAGTGAAACACATGCCAGCTAGTCAAGTGTCCTGAGCAGTAGTGCTGGGCTAGTAGGACTCCGGTGAACCGGGCTGTAGCGGACTACTATGGCTCAAGGAGCACTAGACTACATTTCCCCATAAGAGAGGCTGCCAAGGATAAACAACTAGATTGTCGGATCCCACACATACCAAGCATTTCAATCATACATACAATATGCTCGATATGTGTAAATACAACATGGCATCACAACAAAACTCTACAACTCAAGTACTTTATTTAAAGGCTCTAGACAGCCATACATAACATGTTCATACAGGTAGGGATCACATGACCCGACACTCAAGTCATACAAGCATACAAGCACATGCGGAAGCAAATAGTCTGAGTACAAACACTAGAAACAAAGAAGGCTTGTCAAAGCCTGACTATCTACATAGGGCCCTCCATGGCCAGGATCACCACCTGGGTGGCAAGTTACTCATCGACGTCGAGGTCTACATAAAACCCATCAGAGGGGGCGGTGTTGTCATCTGAAAATAGTAATTAAAGCAACATGAGTACAAAGGTACTCAGCAAGTCTTACAACAGATCCTACTATACATGCTCATTCTCAAGAAGGTGGTGGAGTTATTGCAGCAAGCCAGCTTTGACTCTTGGCTAAGCTATCCTACGAGACACCACTAGTAAAATAGTTTTCGCACACGAGTCCACTAATCACCAACACAATACTCCACCTGGGATCCTCCCTCGTCATCCTACGAGAGGGCCATCCTCGGTACTCACACTTATCTTGAGTCTTTTAGTAGTAACCATTAACTTGTCTATGAACTGTATAGGCAACCAAGTAGTCCTTTACCGCGGACGCGGCTATTCGAATAGATGATGTTAACCCTGTAGGGGTGTACTTCTTCATACACGCTCTCACGACTTATCGTCGTTTACATGACATGTACTCGGCAACCTTCAAGCGGAAGCCCAACGAGGGTGTCGGCCACGGCCTACCTAAACACTCAAGTCTCTAGTCCAGGTTTATCGCCTATCCAGGTTCCATCCGCAGGGAGTCCAGCCGAGGTTTCCATATACGGCCCCGAACAATGTGAGCAGTGTTCCCGAGACACCAAACGGGTGACTCGGTACACCGTGCCACGGTGTATCTACCGCATCATAGCCCACCCCTAGGGTCAGCGCTACGCACAGCCGCCAACACATAACCTACAAACACCAGAAACTAGTTGCAACTCCTGGACAGAGTACTAGGGTGATTAAGAAGCCGAGAGGGTCCATTGGTTTCGGGCCCAATGTATGGTAGTAACTGATTCTTGAATCACACATACAGATCTCAGTTCTTAGGGACGGCCTCAATGAAACAACCCACCATGTACTCCTACATGGTCTCTACTCGATACCTTTACCAAAACATGTTCAACCCATCCCTCACATTACCGACATAATCATTTCACTCTAGCCCATCACCCAGATGAACCAGTCCTGACTCAACTCTAAGCATAGGAGGCATAGCAAGGTAGGAGCCACATACATGGCTCAATAAACTCCTACACATGCTAGTGGGTTTCATCTAGTTACTGTGGCAAAGACAGGTCATGCAGAGGATAAGGGTTCAACTATCGTAGCACACAGCAGTTCGAAACGTTGTTGTCTTAATGCAGTAAATGAGAGCAGAGGTGAGAACAGGGGATTGTATCGATATGATCAATGGGCCTGCTTGCCTGATGGAGTGGTAGTAGGGTACTGCCCTTCAGCTGGATACTCAGAAATATCCTCGGAGGCAGAACCTACCACGAAAGACACCACAGAACACAATCATCACATGGCAATATGCAATAATATGATGCATGATATGACATGCCAATATGAGGTGTCCTACCTAATGCAATGTGAAACAAGTTGAAATGGGTCCATTTGAATCAAAGATTCAAATGGAAGCTTAAGTTCTTATGCATTATAAGTGTATTAGCTTGTTTCACCTAAACAGCAAGGTTAAAGTGTTTTGTCATGCATGAAACTAGTACAGATGGATAGATTGGATTTTTCTGTCCATTTTTCATATATAATTTGTTTGATTTGGAGCTATGGTTGATTTCCTATGATTTTTAGAAGTTTTGGCTATTTTCTAGAATTTCCTATATAAGAATAAATCTAGAAAATAATTAACTGCGTCAGCACTGCGTCACTGTGACGTCAGCGGGTCAAAAGCGCCAGCCCAGGTCAAACCTGACTGGTGGGCCCCATCTGTCAGTGACTATCCTAACTAACCAAGTTAATTTATATTAATCTAATCCTAACCTAGGTTAGTTAAAGCCCTGGGGCCACATGTTAATGACACAGAGTTAGTTAACGAGGTCATTAACCCCTAACAGTGTGATTAGCACTAATTAAAAACTAAACTATTTTAGTTAGGAGCCGGCCCCACATGTCATTGACTCAGGCGGGGTCAAACTGGGGTCAACCCGGGTCAAACTCGCCGGAGTTGACCCGGGGCTCGTCGCCGGCAAGGCCAGGGACGGCGGAGGGGTGCGGGTTTCCTCCTCCGGCGACCATTTGGCCGGCGGAGGGCATCTACGTTACGCGGGCACTCGTCCGCGTCGAGTGGTGTAGGTGGTTGGGCCTGGGTGGCCGGAATCGTCGCCGGCGTCGACCTTGGCGGTCGCCGGGGCTCGGGTGAGGTCAGGGTCGGTGCTACGGTGCACGGGAGGGCTAGTGGGTGTGTGCGTTAGACTCCTGGGGGTTTGCTGAGCACGGTGAGGCGCTCCGTTGTGAGCTTGCACGGCTGTGGCCACGGCTGCGCCATGGCCGACGGCGAGAAGCTCTCGGCCGCTGTGGGAAATGGAGCTACGGGACGGGTGCGAGCTTGAGAGAGGAGGGGAGAGGAAGAGGGGCTCACGGCGGTGCGACGAGCTGCTCAGCGGGCTCGGGGAAGACCTGACGGCAATGAATCGACCGCGGCGGTCCTCGGTGGCCGCGGAGGAAGAAGACAAGGCAGCCGGCGATGCAGGCCGTCCCAGCGGTCGGGGCCAGGGTGGGGCGGAGTGTCGGACGATGGCGGAGGCCGTGGACAGCGCGGGGAGGCGAGGGGAGCATGGTGGCCGTGGCAAACGGCGTCGGCGGCGATGAGCTCCGCTCGGGCTGCGCAGGAGAGAGAGCAGAGGAGGGGGAAAGGTCGGGAGAGAGTGAGAGAGATCCACGGGGGTACGTGGTGTCTCCCAGAGGCGTCCAGGCGTCGAGGTGGAGCGGCAAGCAGGAGGTGGCCGGGGCGCGTGGCCACGCGCATGGGGCACACGCCCGGCGTCCTTCTGTCGCGAGGAAGACGACAGGGGGGGAGGCCAGTGGGCTGGGCTGGCCAGCTGGGCTTTGGTGGGTGCCAGGTAAGAGGCCCAGGTGCTGTTCTCTTTCTCTTCTAATTAAATTATGTTTTCTATTTTTCTATAACTTCTGAGCTTTATTAAAAATGCCAGGGAATTTCCAAAAATCATAACATTAATCATGGCTACTGCTTAGAATATATCCAATAGTAAACATTTTAGTTTATGATTATTTGAGCATTTAAAATATTTTATAGCATTTAAATGCCCAAATGCAAATACTATATGAATTAATCCAATGACCTTAGGATGTCCTAGAAAGATGTGCACCATTTTTGTCAAAGGTTTTAACCCAAAACAAAAAGGGTGGACTTTGTAGAAGGGCATTTCAGGTTCATTGAAAAAGTTTTTAGTAAACCCTAGTTGTTCCAGGGGGATGCTGGGGGTTCTGACATCCCCATTTCATCTTTCTGGGAAATTTAAACATGATGCAATCACTCTAATGCATGAACTAGCAAGGGTGTGACAACTCACCCCCACTCAAAAGAATCTCGTCCCGAGATTTAGGATCTGTTGGGAAGAAGGTGGGGTACTCAAGTCGAAGATGATCCTCCCTTTCCCAAGTGGCTTCTTTCTCGGAATGGTGTGACCATTGAACCTTGAGAAACTTGATGTTATGGCGTCGAGTCGTACGCTCGGCTTGATCAAGGATACGAACGGGATATTCCCGGTATGAGAGATTATCTTGTAGATCAAGCGTTTCGTGGTCCACTCCACGGATAGGATCCGCGAAGCAACGCCTGAGTTGAGAAATGTGGAAGACATCATGGACTCTGGAAAGATGCGGAGGTAGTTCCAATTGGTAGGCAACTTCTCCTTGTTTGGCAAGAATGCGAAAGGGTCCAATGTAACGAGGAGCCAATTTGCCTTTGATACCGAAACGATGGGTTCCCTTTAATGGAGTAACCCGAAGGTAAGCCTTCTCACCGACTTCATAAGTCATGAGCTTATGTTTACGATCATATTGGCTCTTTTGACGAGATTGGGTTGTTTTCAATTTCTCACTAATAACGCGAACCTGCTCTTCTACTTCCTGAATCATATCCGGGCCAAAGAGTTGTCTTTCCCCGGTTTCTGACCAGTTAAGAGGCATTCGACATTTTCGTCCATAGAGAACTTCGAAAGGAGCTTTTCCCAAGCTAGCTTGATAACTATTGTTATAAGCAAACTCCGCGAATGGAAGGCATTTCTCCCAATCCATTCCGAATGAGATGACAGAAGCTCGGAGCATATCTTCCAGAATTTGATATACTCGCTCTACTTGACCACTTGATTGGGGGTGGAAGGCGGTGGTAAAACAAAGACGAGTTCCCATAGCATTTTGGAAACTTTGCCAAAATCGAGAAGTGAAGAGACTCCCACAGTTTGAGTTAATTTCCAATGGGACACCATGAAGAGACACTATTCGGGAGATGTATAAGTCAGCTAGCTGGCTAGCGGTGATACTCTCACGAATAGGTAGAAAGTGGGCCACCTTGGAAAGACGATCGATCACGACGAAGATGGTATTATTCCCTCTCTTGGTCCTGGGAAACCCAGTAATGAAATCCATACTGATTTTATCCCATTTCCATTCAGGAATAGCCAAAGGTTGAAGGGTGCCAGTAGGCCGTTGATGCTCTGCTTTAACGCGGCGATAGACGTCGCAACTAGCAATGTATTGAGCAATTTATCTCTTCATCCTAGTCCACCAAAACCTCTTGCGTAGGTCTTGATACATTTTAGTACCACCGGGATGAATAGTGAGAGGGGATTCATGAGCTTCCTTAAGGATCAGCCGCCTCAGGTTTCGTGCTTTGGGAACTACTAAGCGGTTTCCAAAGTATACGACACCTTGGTCATCAACGGAGAAACAATTCGCGACTCCTTTCTTAATGTTTCTCTTAATACGGGAGATTCCCAGATCTACCTTCTGTGCCTTGATGATCTAATCCGCAAGGGTAGGTTTCGCCACCAGGGTGGATAGGAATCCTTGAGGAACAATGTGAAGGTTAAGCTTACGAAATTCCTCGTGGAGAAGTGGTTGACTTTGTTGTAACATCAGGTTGTTACAATAAGATTTACGACTTAGCGCATCAGCCATGACATTGGCTTTGCCCGGGGTGTAAGTTATTCCTAAGTCGTAATCTGAGATCAACTCGACCCAACGTCTTTGCCTGAGATTCAAATCTGGTTGGGTGAAGATATATTTCAAACTTTGGTGATCGGTGAAGATCCCGCAACGATTATCGAGAAGGTAATGTCGCCATGTTTTAAGTGCATGGACTACAACTGCAAGCTCTAGATCATGTGTGGGACAATTTTCCTCATGTGGGTGTAATTGCCATGAAGCATAGGCAATTACCTGACGATCTTGCATTAGTATGCAACCTAGTCCTTGTCGCGAGGCGTCACAATAGATAATAAAGTCCTTGGAGAAATCTGGTGGTACCAGTACGGGAGCAGATGCCAAGCGTCTTTTCAGTTCTGAAAGCTGAACTCGCACTATGGGGTCCACTCGAACTTTTTATCTTTCTTGAGGAGTTTAGTTAGAGGTTTAGCAACCTTGGAGAAATTCTCGACGAAGCAGCGGCAATAGCTCGCTAAGCCAAGGAAGCTCCGATCTTGCTTGACCGTTTCAGGTGGAGTCCAATCAAGGACGGCTTGAACTCGCTCGGGATTGACAGCAATACCCTTACCAGAGATTACATGGCCTAGATAGGTCACTTCTGGCAACCAAAATTCACACTTGGAGAATTTGGCATAAAGGCAATGCTCTCGAAGTTTCATCAATACCATCCTTAGATGTTCGGCATGTTCCTCTTCATTCTTGGAGTAGATGAGTATATCATTGAGGTATACTACGACGAATTTATCCAAATACTCCATGAAGACCGAGTTCATTATCGAGAGAAGGTGGCTGGGGCATTAGTGTGACGCACCGAGACCGATGTGCCAGGTGTCCTCCAGTTATTCACTGTTGTTGCGTTGTCATTGCTTGCGTGTCATGTATTGCATATCATGTCATCATGTGCATTTCATTTGCATGCATGTTCGTCTCATGCATCCGAGCATTTTCCCCGTTGTCCGTTTTGCAATCCGGCGCTCCTATGTCACCCGGTGTCCCTTTCTACCTCTTTTTGTGTGAGGGTGCTAAACGTTTCCGGATTGGACCGAGACTTGTCATGCGGCCTTGGTTTACTACCGGTAGACCGCCTGTCAAGTTTCGTGCCATTTGGACTTTGTTTGATACTCCAACGGTTAACCGAGGGACCAAAAAGGCCTCGTGTGTGTTGCATCCCAACACCCTTCCAATTTGGCCCAAAACCCACCTAAGACCTCTCCATCATCTCGGTCGTTCGATCACGATTGCGTGGCCGCAAACCGCACCTCTTTTGGACTCTCCTAGCTCCCTCTACCTATAAATATGTGAGCCTCCCGGATTTCTTCGTGCAGATGAAACCCTAGCCCCGCTCCTCGCGCCGCCGGACATAACTCCCCACCACCGGCCGGACATGTCCACCGCCACCGCCACCTCGGTTCGCCCAATAGCGTCGTGCCACCTCAGCTCCACCGCCGCTCTGGGCCAACCCGCACGCGCCACCTGGCCTCCTGCCCTCCCCACTTCGCCGCGCCGCCCGCCAGGCCCGCCTGGCCCAGCCGCGGCACTCCCGGCCCGGTCGGTCGCCCGCCGCCGCCAATCGAACCCGCGCCTCGCACCCGGCGTCTTCTCCACCTCCAGTCGCCGACGCCGCCGCAGCGCCATTGCCGGAATCCGCCCCGCGCCGCCGCCATTTCCCAAGCCTGCCGGCGCCGCCCAGATCCACTCCGGCCGGCGACCGCCGTCGTCCTCTTTCGCCGGCGCCGCCCCATTTGCTCCACTGCCTTGCTGCTTCGCCCGGAGCGCCGCCCGGTGCTCCGGCAGCCGCGCGCTCCTCGCCGGCCGCCGCGCCCTGCCGTCATCCGCCGCCCCGCCGGCGAAGACCTCGCCGGAAGCCGTCCCTCGCCGGATCTAGGCGGGTGGATGAGATCCACCCGTCCCCGATCCAAACATGTTGCCCGCAACCGCACCGGCTGTCCCGCTTCATCTGGTCCCGCGTTGACTTTTCCCCGAGAGGTCTAAATTTTTGACTAAGTCCCCAGATCTGCTTCTTTTTCAGTCATATTCATCGCATCATAACTCCGCATCCGTAGCTCCGATTCGTGCGTGTAGCATATCAAAATGTTCGTCTCAATGAGTACATCGTTTCATCTCGTTGCATCATTTTCATTTGAGCTCATCTTGATGCCTGAAATGCTGTTGGAATAGGGCTATGTGATGTAATTGTCAGATCTGTTTCAGCAAATAGACTTTTGTCATTTTTGCCATGTTTAATGTGTGCATGCTATGACCCTGAGCTCTACATGTGTTTTGTTATATGCCATGCCATCTTTACGGGGGTGTATGCCATGTATTTTTGTGATCTTTGTTGTGACTAGCACAAGCTTGCAAAGTAGCGTAATCGGTAATGCTGATTTCAGGGACCTAGTTTTTCACTAAGTCCTTGTTCTGTTTTTGTCGGTATGCCATATGTTCATGTTGTTTCTTTGTGATCCGTGCCTCTTTTGAGGATGATCAGTAAGGTTTTTTTGTTAATATTGTGGTGCTCTATCCATCCATGTCTTTGTTTGCATTTATGGAGAACCCTAGCTTGAGTAAATCGAGCTCTACTTTTGCTATATCGTGAATCCTGGCAGATTGTTAACTTGTTTTGCGATTTTGCCGAGGATGTTGATGTTGATCCGTGCATGCTATGTTGTTGTTCTTGCCATGTCTAGCTTCTATGCCATGTATTCTTGATGGGTGTATGCTTAGTTTGTCATGCCATGCCTTGTAGTGAGTGCATGAGCTCGTAATCATGCCTACTCGTTAACTGATTTGCATTCTCCAGTTTTTCACTAAGTCTGAGATCTATTTATGTTTTTGCCATGTTCACATGCTTGCAATTGTATTTTCTGATCCCTTTTGGCTCAAGGTCACTAAGGGACTTTTGTTAAGTGCTTTGAGTAGCTTCATGCCATGCCTTGCTTTGCCATGTTAAGTTCCTTTAGCATGTAGTTTTCATGCTCCAAAGTGTGCTTCCTGATGATAAATTATAGACTTGTGTTAATTTCACTAAGTCTGAAACCTGTTATCATTTGCACTTTTGCCATGCTTGTTTGAACCTGTTAATGAGTGAATTAGCCGTAGCTCAGTGTTCATATTTTGTCAAGCATCTTGAGTGGATCCCTGCCATGTATTTTGTTGTCATGTTTGAGTGCTGTAGCATATTTATTTTGATGCATTTAGATGGTCACTTGCTGATTATCACAGACCGGTGCCTTATTTGTTTTGCTTGCCATTTTTCCAAACCATGCATCCGATTCCGGTGATCTTTATATCAATTTCAACCAAAATCACCTCACCTTTCCAGTGGCAGTCTTGGATTTCCAAGTTGAGGCCAGGTTCAATCCTTCATTTGTAAATCATGCATATGCACCGCATACCGCATCCCGCATATCATACCATGTTCATGTGTTGCTTGTTTACTATGTTGTGTGCTTCTTTTCCGGTGTTGCTTCTTTGGGTTGGTTCCGATAATGTCGTGATTGTGAGGACCTGTTCGGCTATGTCCGTTTGTCTTCTTCATGGACTCGTTCTTCTTCCTCGCGGGATTTCAGGCAAGATGACCATACCCTTGAAATCACTTCTATCTTTGCGTGCTAGTTGCTCGCTCTTTTGCTATGCCTATGCTGCGATACCTACCACTTGCTTATCATGCCTCCCATATTGTTGAACCAAGCCTCTAACCCACCTTGTCCTAGCAAACCGTTGTTTGGCTATGTTACCGCTTTGCTCAGCCCCTCTTATAGCGTTGTTAGTTGCAGGTGAAGATTGGAGCTTGTTCCATGTTTGGGACATGGATATTTTGTTGGGTTATCACGATATCTCTTATTTAACTAATGCATCTATATACTTGGTAAAGGGTGGAAGGCTCGGCCTTATGCATGGTGTTTTGTTCCACTCTTGCCGCCCTAGTTTCCGTCATATCGGTGTTATGTTCCCGGATTTTGCGTAACTTACGTGGCTGGGTTATAATGGGAAGCCCTTGACAGTTCACCTTGAATAAAACTCCTCCAGCAAGGCCCAACATTGGTTTTACCATTCGCCACCTAGCCTTTTCTCTCCCTTGAGTCGGCCGGCTCAAGGGTCATCTTTATTTAAACCCCCGGGCCAGTGCTCCTCTGAGTGTTGGTCCACCTTGTCAGCCGTCGATGGCCACCAGGGGCAACTCTGGGCTGGCCTACTAGAAGTTTGGACAATCCAGTGTGCCCTGAGAAAGAGATATGTCCAGCTCCTATCGGGATTTGTCGGCACATTCGGGTGGCTTTGCTGGTCTTGTTTTACCATTGTTGAAATGTCTTGTAACCGGGATTCCGAGTCTGATCGGGTCTTCCCGCTAGAAGGAATATCCTTCATTGACCGTGAGAGCATGTGATGGGCTAAGTTGGGACACCCCTGCAGGGTTATGAACTTTTGAAAGTCGTGCCTGCGGTTATGGGCAGATGGGAATTTGTTAATGTCTGGTTGTAGAAAACCTGAAGTTTATCTTAATTAAAATACATCAACCGCATGTGTTACCGTGATGGTCTCTTCTCAGCGGAGTCCGGGAAGTGAACACGGTGTTGGAGTTATGTTTGGCGTAGGTTGTTTTAGGATCACTTCTTGATCATAGATTTCTCGAACGTGCTTTGCCTTCTCTTCTCGCTCTCATTTGCGTATGTTAGCCACCATATATGCTAGTCGCTTGCTGCAGCTCCACCTTATACCTTTTACCCTTCCTATAAGATTAAATAGTCTTGATCGCGAGGGTGTGAGATTGCTGAGTCCCCGTGACTCACAGATACTTCCAAAACCAGTTTGCAGGTGCCGATGTTACCGAGCGGCTGACGCAACCAAGCTCAGGAGGAGCTCGATGAAGATCTTGTCCTTTGTGTTGTTTTGTGCTAGTTGATCAGTGGTGGAGCCCAGTCGGGACGATCGAGGATCTGTGTAGCATTTGGGGTAGTCTTCTTTTATTTTGGTTTCGTAGTCTGACCTTGATTGTATTTGGATGATGTAATGCTTTATTCATGTAATTGTGTGAAGTGGCGAGTGTAAGACAACTATGTATCTTTTCCCTTATTGTATTACATGGGTTGTGTGAAGATTACCTCACTTGCGACATTGCTTTCAATGCGGTTATGCCTCTAAGTCGTGCTTCGACACGTGGGAGATATAGTCGCATCGAGGGCGTTAAAATTAGTTAACCCGAAGGACATAACGGTGTACTCGTATTGGCCATAGCGAGTAACAAAGGCCGTTTTGGGAATGTCCCCGTTTCTGATTTTGATTTGATGGTAGCCCAACCTAAAATCCATCTTGGAGAAGACTGAGGATTCAGCGAGCTGATCATACAGATCGTTGATCCTGGGAAGCGGATACTTGTTCTTGATAGTGACCAAATTGACAGGTCGATAATCTACAACCATCTGATCCGTTCCATCCTTCTTCTTGGCGAAGAGGATGGGGCAAGCCCAAAGGGAGGAACTAGGATGGATGAAACCCTTTTTCAAGGACTCATCGAGTTGGTTCTTAAGTTCGGCTAGTTCTAAGGGTGCCATCTTATAGGGTCTTCTAGAAATTGGGACGGTTCCTGGAACAAGGTCTATCACAAACTCGACATCCATGTCAGGTGGAACACCTGGCAGTTCTTCTGGAAAGACATCCAGGAAGTCTCGGACTACCGGAATATCTTCAAGGTCTGGAAGGGGGTTGGCATTTAGGGAGTAAAGCTGGCGCTTGGCCACTCGAGTTAAGACATTAACTGTCTTGCCCAATGGGTGAGTAAGTTGAACGGTTCTAGTGGCACAATCAATCTTAGCATAATGAGCTGACATCCAGTGCATACCCAAGATGATGTTTATATCCGAGGACTTGAGAGCTATTAAATATGCAAGGAAGACAAGTCTATCGACAAGAATTTCATTCCCATGGCTTACTCTAGAAGTTTGCCATTTGGAACCCGGAGTTTGAATTACCATGGAAGTGGGCATGTCACAGAATGTCGTGTCATGCAATCAAGCATAGTTCTCAGATATGAATGAATGAGATGCTCCAGTATCGAAAAGAACAGATGCCGGATGGCAATTAACAAGGAGCGTACCAAGGACAACGTTAGGATCCTCATGAGCCTCCTTAGCTGAGACATAGTTGACATGGCCACGTGTAGTGGTGGCTGACTTGGCGTAGAATGTCTTTCCCGCTGGCTTACCACGGCCAACGGACTTTCCAGACTGGTTGGGGTTGTTGTTCTGGGGACACTCTCGATTGTAGTGACCCGGCTCTGCACACTTGAAACATGTCACAACATTCGGGCGTGGAGCAACATTAGCAGCGGGGCCACCATAGGTCTTGGGCGGTGTAAACTGCTGGTTGGGGTGAGGCGCCTCAAAGGATGGCCTCGGAATGAACTTGGGTGGCAGTGCCGTGCTTGGAATCCACATCCGGCGCTTCTGAGATCCAGAGCCGAATGAAGAACCAAAATCATGAGAGTGCTTGCGTGAAGTGTCATAGTCAGTCTGGCCTGTCTCAGCACTGATGGCCTTATTGACCATCTTCTGGAAGGATGTGCACTCGTGCAGACGAAGATCGCGGCGAAGCTCGAGGCTAAGTCCCTTGCAGAACCTTGCCTGCTTCTTAGCGTCGGTGGATACCTCTTCAGGAGCATATCGTGCCAGATTCCCAAATTCACGGCTATAAGCATCCATAGTCAGTCTGCCTTGGGTGAAATTGCAGAACTCTTCCCTCTTGCGATCTATGAGACCTTCCGGGATGTGATGCTCAAGGAAAGCCTCACTGAATTCAGCCCAAGTAGTGATTTGGCCGACTGGGCGCATAGCCTCAAAGTTTTCCCACCAAAGGCTAGCAGGGCCTTCGAGGTGATAGGTAGCATAGGTAACCTTATCAGCTTCGGCTACGTTGGCAGAACGTAGCTTGTGGGTGATGCTGCAAAGCCAGTCATCCGCGTCGAGGGGCTCGACAAAATGGTTAAACTTTGGTGGGTACAACTTGATAAAGTCATTGATTGACACCAAGTCGTTTCGCTGATGGCGTGCAGTGTTCTGCTCAATCCGCTCCAGCAAGCGGTTAGTCTCACGCTTGTTTCTTTCTGCCTCCAGCATAACTTCGGCCAGAGAAGGCGGGTGAGGCAGATTTTCACCCCTAGCTGTGTTGGCTTCTCCCCGCTCTAGGGCAGCAGGGTTGCTGCAGGTGTTGACCATCCTAGGAAAAACAAGACAACGGTTTAGACAAGGATGGCACAAACTTGGCAAGGAAGTGCAGAATGTAATGCATAACATGGAATGCTAAGATGTTCATTACACGACATGGTAATATAGAAACTGCCATATATATACCATTGGTCATACACACCGTACATAGTTTAGTACAAGCCCAGGCTAGAGTACAACTATGGTGAAAGACATTACATCTCATCGAAGGCATTCTAAGCTCCTATACATTATTTTTCTACACCTTCGGAGCATGATACACACCAAGTCGTATCCTACGGGTCACACAGGACTGTGAAGAATACAACTATTACAATACTAGTGAAACTACTACTAGCTCAGACGGCTCCGTAGTAATCCTCATAAAAGTCACCACCATAGCTTGGAAGTGGAACATGATCATCTGGGAATAGACGGTCCTGCGGAGCCTGTGGACCATAGGGACTCGGATGTGGCCTTGGTCCCATAGGCAGTGGCAGACGGGGACCACGAGGAGGGGTGATGCCTCCTACATCGCGCCACTCCATACAATCTGGCAATCCAGACCGCACAGGGTACAGGTCCTTCATGTCCATGTATCCTGCCTACACCGCAGGTGCAACCCGAGTCAAAGTGGCCCAATGATCCGAACGAGTGTGGAAAAGCTCCATATGCAAGGCCCGATTTTCGTGGTCCTTATCCTCGAGCATCTCGGCAGTGGTGTGGAGTAGTGACTCCTCATGTGTAGAGTCATAGTACGAAGCCTGATAGTACCCCTGTGCTCCAGGGAGTGAGGCTGGCATGTAGCGGAAATCAGTGTTCTGAAGCAAGGCAGTCCTGGCTCGAATGATAGTCATCATTGAGTAAGCTGCATCCTGCACAGACATCTCAATAGTGACCCCAAGTCCATAGGAATAGTGAAGGGGTTCGGTGGCTCCAGGATAAGAGGGATATATCCTGACGGTACAAAGGTACTGGCTCTAGTTGAAGTCTCAGAACTGCTCATCGACGGTATATTCTGGATACCACCGATAGCCTGACTCAACCATCACTCGAACCAACATGGCCGTGTGACCGGGTACATCAAGGCACCAGGTCAGATGAACCACTTGGTTCTGGGAACGGGTGGCCATCTGAAAGCACAGAATAATGCAAAGGAATTAGAATTTGCTAGGAGAAATCGGACAGCATAACGGCTGTAAATGCTCAGAAAAAGATTTGAAACATTCACAACAGTTTGCAAAACCACTCAACAACATCATATCAAGGTTCTGGTTCAACTGACAACATACTAAAGTAGTAGAAACTCTACTGAGGCTTGTAACAACAATCCTATAAGCTACTACGGATTAGTAACACGTGAACCTGATAGAGAGAAGAGAGCCTAGTCCTTAACCCACGTAGAATGAGAAGAGAATGACTCAGATCAGAGGGCATAAGGTAAAGCAGTAAAAGAGCCTTCCGTTCCCTCCCACAATCAATTCCCCTACATATAACTAAAGCATTTCTAGACTCGACATCGACCAGTTTGGCTCAACGAACCTACAGGCAGTCCGGCTCTGATGCCAACGCTGTCAGGACCCCGATTCCAAGTCACATCGATCTAGCCGGTAACACTTCATATCACTTTGCAGCCTCACGCATGGTATCCCCACGGGTGTCGCCTTACCATGGCCCGGGACCGTTTGCGCCTTTTGGCTCACATATATGATAGTGTTGCTAACATACATATGACAGAGAACCCGGGCCGACATTGCTAGTCATGAACCCAAAGCGGCACAGACCTATGGGGACAGGCATACATGAATCACATCGAGCATGTCGGTCATCAGCGTGTGAATCCGAACTGTAGCACTGGCTAACAGGACTCTGGGGAACCCAGGCTGTAGCAGGCTAGGCAGGACTCCGGATGTCACCGCGTGACATTTTCCAGAAGGAACACACATAGGAATGAAGTGAAACACATGCCGGCCAGTCAAGTGTCCTGCGCAGTAGTGCTGGGCTAGCAGGACTCTGGTGAACCGGGCTGTAGGGGACTACTATGGCTCAAGGAGCACTAGACTACATTTCCCCATAAGAGAGGCTGCCAAGGATAAACAACTAGATTGTCGGATCCCACACATACCAAGCATTTCAATCATACACACAATATGCTCGATATGTGTAAATACAACATGGCATCACAACAAAACTCTACAGCTCAAGTACTTTATTTAAAGGCTCCAGAGAGCCATACATAACATGTTGATACAGGTAGGGGTCACATGACCTGACACTCAAGTCATACAAGCATACAAGCATACAAGCACATGCAAAAGCAAATAGTCTGAGTACAGACACTAGAAAGAAAGAAGGCTTGTCGAAGCCTGACTATCTACATAGGGCCCTCCATGGCCAGGATCACCACCTGAGTGGCAAGTTACTCATCGACGTCGAGGTATACATAAAACCCATCGGAGGGGGCAGTGTTGTCGTCTGAAAATAGTAATTAAAGCAACATGAGTACAAAGGTACTCAGCAAGTCTTACAACAGATCCTACTATACAAGCTCATTCTCAGGAAGGTGGTGGAGTTATTGCAGCAAGCCAGCTTTGACTCTTGGCAAAGCTATCCTACGAGACACCACTAGTAAAATAGTTTTCACACACAAGTCCACTAATCACCAACACAATACTCCACCGGGGATCCTCCCTCGTCATCCTACGAGAGGGCCATCCTCGGTACTCACACTTATCTTGAGTCTTTTAGTAGTAACCATTAACTTGTTTATGAACTGTATAGGCAACCAAGTCGTCCTTTACCGCGGACGCGGCTATTTGAATAGATGATGTTAACCCTGCAGGGGTGTACTTCTCCATACACGCTCTCACCACTTATCGTCGTTTACACGACATGTACTCGGCAACCTTCAAGCGGAAGCTCAACGAGGGTGTCGGCCACGGCCTACCTAAACACTCAAGTCCCTAGTCTAGGTTTATCGCCTATCCAGGTTCCATCCGCGGGGAGTTCGGCCGAGGTTTCCATATACGGCCCTGAACGATGTGAACAGGGTTCCCGAGACACCAAACGGGTGACTCGGTACACCGTGCCACGGTGTATCTACCGCATCATAGCCCACCCCTAGGGTCAGCGCTACGCACGGCCGCCAACACATAACCTACAAACACCAGAAACTAGTTGCAACTCCTGGACAGAGTACTAGGGTGATTAAGAAGCCGAGAGGGTCCATTGGTTTCGGGCCCAATGTATGGTAGTAACTGATTCTTGAATCACACATACAGATCTCAGTTCTTAGGGGCGGCCTCAATGAAACAACCCACCATGTACTCCTACATGGTCTCTCATCGATACCTTTACAAAAACATGTTCAACCCATCCCTCACATTACCGACATAATCATTTCACTCTTTCCCATCACCCAGATGAACCAGACCTGACTCAACTCTAAGCATAGCAGGCATAGCAAGGTAGGAAACACATACATGGCTCAATAAACTCATACACATGGTAGTGGGTTTCATCTAGTTACTGCGGCAAAGACAGGTCATGCAGAGGATAAGGGTTCAACTACCGTAGCAGACAGTAGTTTGAAACGTTGTTGTCTTAATGCAGTAAATGAGAGCAGAGGCGAGAACATGGGATTGTATCGATATGATCAATGGGCCTGCTTGCCTAATGGAGTGGTAGTAGGGTACTGCCCTTCAGCTGGATACTCGTAAATATCCTCGGAGGCAGAACCTACCACGAAAGACACCACAAAACACAATCATCACATGGCAATATGCAACAATATGATGCATGCTATGACATGGCGATATGAGGTTTCCTGCCTAATGCAATGTGAAACAAGTTGAAATGGGTCCATTTGAATCAAAGATTCAAATGGAAGCTTAAGTTCTTATGCATTATAAGTGTATTAGCTTGTTTCACCTAAACAGTAAGGTTAAAGTGTTTTGTCATGCATGAAACTAGTACAGATGGATAGATTGGATTTTTCTGATCATTTTTCATATATAATTTGTTTGATTTGGAGCTATGGTTGATTTCCTATGATTTTTAGAAGTTTTGGCTATTTTCTGGAATTTCCTATATAAGAATAAATCCAGAAAATAATTAACTGCGTCAGCACTGCATCACTGTGACGTCAGCGGGTCAAAGGAGGCAGCCTAGGTCAAACCTGACTGGTGGGCCCCATCTGTCAGTGACTATCCTAACTAACCAAGTTAATTTACATTAATCTAATCCTAACCTAGGTTAGTTAAATCCCTGGGGCCACATGTCAGTGACACAGAGTTAGTTAACGAGGTCATTATCCCTAATAGTGTGATTATCACTAATTAAAAACTAAACTATTTTAGTTAGGAGCCGCCCCACATGTCATTGACTCAGGCGGGGGCAAACTCGCCGGAGTTGACCCGGGGATCATCGCCGGCAAGGCCAGGGACGGCGGAGGGGTGCGAGTTTCCTCCTTCGGCGACCATTTGGTTGACGGAGGGCATCTACGTGACGCGGGCACTCGCCCGCGTCGAGTGGTGTAGGTGGTTGGGCCTGGGGTGGCCGGAGTCGTCGCCGGCGTCGACCTTGGCGGTCGCCGGGGCTCGGGTGAGGTCGGGGTCGGTGCTACGGTGCACGGGAGGGCGAGTGGGTGTGTGCGTTAGACTCCTGGGGGTTTCCTGAGCACGGTGAGGCGCTCCGTTGTGAGCTTGCGCGGCTGCGCCATGGCCGGCAGCGAGAAGCTCTCGGCCGCGGTGGGAAATGGAGCTACGGGACGGGTGCGAGCTTGAGAGAGAACGGGAGAGGAAGAGGGGCTCACGGCGGTGCGACGAGCTGCTCAGCGGGCTCGGGGAAGACCTGATGGCGATGAATCGACGGCGACGGTCCTCGGTGGCCACGGAGGAAGAAGACGAGGCAGCCAGTGATTCAGGCCGTCCCAGCGCTCGGGGCCAGGGTGGGGCGGAGCGTCGGACGATGGCGGAGGCCGTGGATAGCTCGGGGAGGCGAGGGGAGCATGGTGGCCGTGGCAAACGGCGTCGGCGGCGACGAGCTCCGCTCGGGCTGCGCAGGAGAGAGAGCAGAGGAGGGAGAAAGATCGGGAGAGAGTGAGAGAGATCCACGGGGGTGCGTGGCGTCTCCTAGAGGCGTCCAGGCGTCGAGGGGGAGCGGCAAGCAGGAGGTGGCCGGGGCGCGTGGCCGCGCGCATGGGGCACATGCCCGGCGTCCTTCTGTCGCGTGGAAGGCGACTGGGGGGAGGCCAGTGGGCTGGGCTGGCCAGCTGGGCGAGCCAGGTGGGCTTTGGTGGGTGCCAGGTAAGAGGCCCAGGTGCTGTTCTATTTCTCTTCTAATTAAATTCTATTTTCTATTTTCTGTAACTTCTGAGCTTTATTAAAAATGCCAGGGCATTTCCAAAAATCATAACATTAATCATGGCTACTGCTTAGAATATATCCAACAGTAAACATTTTAGTTTATGATTATTTGAGCATTTAAAATATTTTATAGCATTTAAATGCCCAAATGCAAATACTATATGAATTAATCCAATGACCTTAGGATGTCCTAGAAAGATGTGCACCATTTTTGTCAAAGGTTTTAACCCAAAACAAAAAGGGTGGACTTTTTAGAAGGGCATTTCAGGTTCATTGAAAAAGTTTTTAGTAAACCCTAGTTGTTCCAGGGGGTGCTAGGGGTTCTGACATCCCCATTTCATCTTTCTGGGAAATTTAAACATGATGCAATCACTCTAATGCATGAACTAGCTAGGGTGTGACAGGCTAAGGATGAGGTAACGATGCGCGTGGGAAATGGTTCCAAAGTCGGTGTGATCGCCGTCGGCACGCTACCTCTACATCTACCTTCGGGATTAGTTTTAGACCTAAATAATTGTTATTTGGTGCCAGTGTTGAGCATGAACATTATATCTGGATCTTGTTTAATGCGAGACGGTTATTCATTTAAATCTGAGAATAATGGTTGTTCTATTTATATGAGTAATATCTTTTATGGTCATGCACCCTTAAAGAGTGGTCTATTTTTGATGAATCTCAATAGTAGTGATACACATATTCATAATGTTGAAGCCAAAAGATGCAGAGTTGATAATGATAGTGCAACTTATTTGTGGCACTGCCGTTTGGGTCATATTGGTATAAAGCGCATGAAGAAACTCCATACTGATGGAGTTTTGGAATCACTTGATTATGAATCACTTGGTACTTGCGAACCATGCCTCATGGGCAAGATGACTAAAATACCGTTGTCTGGAACTATGGAGCGAGCAACTGATTTGTTGGAGATCATACATACTAATGTATGTGGTCCAATGAATGTTGAGGCTCACGGCGGGTATCGTTATTTTCTCACCTTCACAGATGATTTAAGCAGATATGGGTATATCTACTTAATGAAACATAATTCTAAAAAATTTGAAAAGTTCAAAGAGTTTCTGAGTGAAGTTCAAAATCATCGTAACAAGAAAATAAAGTTTCTACGATCTGATCGTGGAGGAGAACATTTGAGTTACGAGTTTGGTCTACATTTGAAACAATGCGGAATAGTTTTGCAACTCATGCCACCCAGAACACCACAACGTAATGGTGTGTCCGAACGTCGTAATCGTACTTTACTAGATATGGTGCGATCTATGATATCTCTTACTGGTTTACCGCTATCATTTTGGGGTTATGCTTTAGAGACGGCCGCATTCACGTTAAATAGGGCACCATCAAAATCCATTGAGACGACACCTTATGAACTATGGTTTGGCAAGAAACCAAAGTTGTCGTTTCTTAAAGTTTGGGGCTGCGATGCTTATGTGAAAAAGCTTCAACCTGATAAGATCGAACCCAAATCGGAGAAATGTGTCTTCATAGGATACCCAAAAGAAACAGTTGGGTACACCTTCTATCATAGATCCGAGGGCAAGACATTCATTGCTAAGAATGGATCCTTTCTAGAGAAGGTGTTTCTCTCGAAAGAAGTGAGTGGGAGGAAAATAGAACTTGATGAGGTAATAATACCTGCTCCCTTATTGGAAAGTAGTTCATCACAGAAACCGGTTCCTGTGACGTCTACACCAATTAGTGAGGAAGTTAATGATGATGATCATGAAACTTCAGCTCAAGTTGTTACTAAACCTCGTAGGTCAACCAGAGTAAGATCCGCACCAGAGTGGTACGGTAATCCTGTTCTGGAGGTTATGTTGCTAGACCATGATGAACCTACGAACTATGAAGAAGCGATGGTGAGCCCAGATTCTGCAAAATGGCTTGAGGCCATGAAATCTGAGATGAGATCCATGTATGAGAACAAAGTGTGGACTTTTGTTGACTTGCCCAATGATCGGCAAGCCATCGAGAATAAATGGATCTTCAAGAAGAAGACTGATGTTGATGGTAATGTTACCGTCTATATAGCTTGACTTGTTGCAAAAGGTTTTTTACAAGTTCAAGGGATTGACTATGATGAGACCTTCTCACCCGTAGCGATGCTTAAGTCTGTCTGAATCATGTTAGCAATTGCCACATTTTATGATTATGAAATTTGGCAAATGGATGTCAAAACTGCATTCCGGAATGGATTTCTGGAAGAAGAGTTGTATATGATGCAACCGGAAGGTTTTGTCGATCCAAAGGGAGCTAACAAAGTGTGCAAGCTCCAGCAATCCATTTATGGACTGGTGCAAGCCTCTCGGAGTTGGAATAAACGTTTTGCTAGTGTGATCAAAGAATATGGTTTTATACAGACTTTTGGAGAAGGCTGTATTTACAAGAAAGTGAGTGGCAGCTCTGTAGCATTTCTGATATTATATGTGGATGACATATAGTTGATTGGAAATGATATAGAATTTCTAGATAGCATAAAAGGATATTTGAATAAGAGTTTTTCAATGAAAGACCTCGGTGAAGCTGCTTATATATTGGGCATCAAGATCTATAGAGATAGATCGAGATGCTTAATTGGACTTTCACAAAGAACATACCTTGACAAAGTTTTGAAGAAGTTCAAAATGGATCAAGCAAAGAAGGAGTTCTTGCCTGTGTTACAAGGTGTGAAGTTGAGTAAGACTCAATGCCCGACCACTGCAGAAGATAGAGAGAAAATGAAAGATGTTCCCTATGCTTCAGCCATAGTCTCTATCATGTATGCAATGTTGTGTACCAGACCTGATGTGTGCCTTGCTATTAGTTTAGCAGGGAGGTACCAAAGTAATCCAGGAGTGGATCACTGGACAGCGGTCAAGAACATCCTGAAATACCTAAAAAGGACGAAGGATATGTTTCTTGTTTATGGAGGTGACAAAGAGCTCGTCGTAAATGGTTATGTCGATGCAAGCTTTGACACTGATCCGGACGATTCTAAATCGCAAACCGGATACGTGTTTTTATTAAATAGTGGAGCTGTCGGTTGGTGCAGTTCTAAACAAAGCGTCGTAGCGGGATCTACATGTGAAGCGGAGTACATAGTACATAGCTGCTTCGGAAGCAGCAAATGAAGGAGTTCATATCCGATCTAGATGTCATACCTAGTGCATCGGGTCCAATGAAAATCTTTTGTGACAATACTAGTGCAATTGCTTTGGCAAAGGAATCCAGATTTCACAAGAGAACCAAGCACATCAAGAGACACTTCAACTCCATCCGGGATCAAGTCCAGGTGGGAGACATAGAGATTTGCAAGATACATACGGATCTGAATGTTTTAGACCCGTTGACTAAGCCTCTTCCACGAGCAAAACATGATCAACACCAAGGCTCCATGGGTGTTAGAATCATTACTGTGTGAACTAGATTATTGAATCTAGTGCAAGTGGGAGACTGAAGGAAATATGCCCTAGAGGCAGTAATAAAGTTATTATTTATTTCCTTATATCATGATAAATGTTTATTATTCATTCTAGAATTGTATTAACCGGAAACATGATACATGTGTAAATACATAGACAAACAGAGTGTCACTAGTATGCCTCTACTTTAATAGCTCATTGATCAAAGATGGTTATGTTTCCTAGCCATAGACAATGAGTTGTCATTTGATTAAAGGGATCACATCATTAGCAGAATGATGTGATTGACTTGACCCATTCCGTTAGCTTATTACTTGATCGTTTAGTTTGTTGCTATTGCTTTCTTCATGACTTATACATGTTCCTATGACAATGAGATTATGCAACTCTCATTTACCGGAGGAACACTTTGTGTGCTACCAAATGTCACAACGTAACTGGGTGATTATAAAAGTGCTCTACAGGTGTCTCCGAAGGTACTTGTTGGGTTGGCGTATTTTGAGATTAGAATTTGTCACTCCGATTGTCGAAGAGGTATCTCTGGGCCCACTTGGTAATACACATCACTTAAGCCTTGCAAGCATTGCAACTAATGAGTTAGTTGCGGGATGATGTGTTATGGAACGAGTAAAGAGACTTGCCGGTAACGAGATTGAACTAGGTATTGAGATACCAACGATTGAATCTCGGGCAAGTAACATACCGATGTCAAAAGGAACAACGTATGTTGTTATGCGGTTTGACCGATAAATATCTTCATACAATATGCAGGAGCCAATATGAGAATCCAGGTTCCGCTATTGGTTATTGACCGGAGACGTGTCTCGGTCATGTCTACATAGTTCTCGAACCCGTAGGGTCCGCACGCTTAAAGTTCGATGACGGTTATATTATGAGTTTATGGTTTTTGATGTACCGAAGGTAGTTCGGAGTCCCGGATATGATCACGGATATGATGATGAGTCTCGAAATGGGCAAGACGTAAAGATTGATATATTTGACGACTATGTTCGGACACCGGAATGGTTTCGGGGAGTTTTGGGCATATACCGGAGTACCGGGGGGTTACCGGAACCCCCGAGGAGACTAATGGGCCTATTGGGCCGTAATGGAGAAGAGGAGGGGCGGCCAAAGGGCAACTGCGCACCCCCTCCCCCCGTCAGAATTGGACAAGGAGGGGGGTTGGGCGGCGCCCCCCTTTCCTTTCCCCCTCTCTCTCCTTCCCTGTCCTCTCCTACTCCCACATGGAAAGGGGGAGTCCTACTCCCGGTGGTAGTACGACTCCTCATGGGGCGCGCCTAGGGTGGCCGGCGCCCTCCTCCTCCTCCACTCCTTTATATACGGGGAGAGAGGCAGCCCTTGTAGACACAACAATTCATCTCTTGGATCTTTTAGCTGTGTGTGGTGCCCCTCTCCACCATAGTCCACCTCGATAATATCGTAGCGGTGCTTAGGCGAAGCCTTGCGACGGTAGAACATCAACATCATCACCATGCCATCGTGCTGACGGAACTCTCCCTCAAAGCTCGGCTAGATCGGAGTTCGAGGGACGTCATCGAGTTGAACGTGTGCAGAACTCGGAGGTGCCGTGCGTTTGGTACTTGATCAGTCGGATCGTGAAGACGTACGACTACATCAACCGCGTTGTGCTTACTCTTCCGCTTTCAGTCTACGAGGGTACGTGGTCACACTCTCCCCTCTCGTTGCTATGCATCTCCATGATCTTGCGTGTGCATAGGAATATTTTTGAAATTACTACGTTTCCCAACAGCAAGTACATTCAATGTACTGACCTAGCATGTCATGCCAGCTTGGAGGTGATGCCATGATTGCTTGATTGCTTGTTGAGATTTCCATTCCTGCAAGCTAGATTGTGTCCTAGCCAGAGTCCCTGCAGAGTGGAGTTCACCACCTTCATCATTGTTCTGCTGCTAGAAGTATTCCGCTGCTAGCATAGAGCAAGTGTAGTATCGCAGGCGTAGTATCACCGTGTTGATGTGCTTCTTTGCAACATCAGATCCTTGTATTATTATTCTTGTAATAAGAGCTGATTTGTTCTATGTCAAGCAGTGCCCTATTCTAGAGACTTCCCCTCGATCTCTGGGCTGGAATACGGGGCGTTCCGGTTTCTCTGAGCCGGGGTGCCACAATGCTTGGTATCAGAGAAGGTCTGGCTATAGGATGCCCTAGCCCGCATGAACGCTAGAATGCGGTAGTATCGAGTCTAGTTGGTTTGTTGCATAGCATGCATATAGACTATTATTTAATCGCTAAGAGTTAATCTTGTGAGTGTAGGTGGCATCGGTCTCGATCCACTACCTGGACCCTCTTACTTAGCATGCCTGCCCCTTGGTGTTAAGCGACCACATCATCATCCAGGCCCTCCATCTTGTCCCCTTGGCAACCCTTGCTGATCTTTGTTATGTGAAAAGGGCAATGCCATTAAACCAAGTCTTCCACTGTTATCTTGCCCTGTCATTTCATTCTTTGGATGGGTACGATTCCCTTCGTATGCTTGATGATGAGGTAGTCATGACCTTGTGTCTCGCTACTTTATCCCCAAGTCCATCCTTGCCATCTGGTTGCGACCGGTGTTCAGCCAGCGCTTGGTGTAGCATTGGTTATGCCAACTCCTTCCACACGTAAATTCACTTTCATGCACACCGCCACAGCATGTCAGACCGTAGTCCCAATATTTCCGCGAGATTTGTGTGCTTAGGCATGCATGCATATTATTGTTGTGAGTAGCAGTAATATGTAATGCTGCTTGATTATTTATTTTATTTTTATGCTTTGTGTGCTATTGTTTTCGTTGTTTCTTTTTCTTCTTTCTTTGGGCCTTCGGTGCTGCCATATTTTCCCCTCATTAAAGTTGCTTGTCAACTGACATTGGACCCAAAGAGTCAGCAAGGGATGCATGTAGTTGGAAACTCTGCTAAATAGAATGAAATTCTCAGCCGACCACAGTGAAATGAGAAATATCCAATTATGATGATGATAATCAAGTTTGCATTAATTTGCACTCCTCACAACAGTATGGATAATCAAGTCCACCCCCAGTGTGCACCCTTCATAGCAGAAATAATCAAATCAGCAGGAAGATAAATTGTATGCAAGATCGACGGTATGTTCTCAGTCAAAAGAAAGGAGGATTGTTCAGCAAACCCCTTTTCACACAAGTAATCCACAACAGAAATATTAAGATGGTGTGTGTATATGGTAACCGGTCCGCATATCACAATGAGAAGCTTCTGGCATAAGCAACCCAGTCTTTCCTCGCAAGCTACCAGAGAAGCTTCCAATGCAAGATTCCTCTATCTTCCACAGTATGACCTCCCGTGCAAGGTACTTTGTCTTCTGTAGTAGCGACCACAAAAAAAGCTTCCGGTATAGGGTATCGAGTTTTCCCCCTAGCAAGTATTTAAGGGGGGAAGCTTCTAAAGCACGATATCCAGTCTTCCTCAGCAAGATACTCACGATGGTCTCCAACATAAGCCATCCAATCTTCCTTAGTACGGCATTGGTGCAATATATTAAATTGTGAATTGATGGCTTATGGCAGTACATCCCAAGAATCAGATCTGCAAACAGTTTGGTCAGAAGCAAGAATCAGTCAGAACACAAGTCTTCCTCGGGAATCAGATTCTCATATATAGGTGAACGAAGCCAGATATACACCACAGTCTAGCAAAGGATTATGAAGAATGACGACAACAATGAGCTCAGTACAAGTACCTGTGAACCTGGAATATGATCCTGATGAGCCCTTGTCTTCTCTTCTTCAGTGACGGAACCGCGGCTGTGTTCTAAGCTGTTTTTGGCCGACCGGGGTGGATGCCGACTTTATATTTCTCTATTCAACAACTGTCATGAGTTCTAAGATGCTTTCCAGCCGTCTCATACAGTTGCTGAGTTTCTTTTTGTGACAGTGGCCCTTTGCTCTGAGCTGCTTTTCGGTTGTCTTAGGGAACTGCCACTTTCTTCTTATCAACACGGTCTCATGCCCTGAGCTGATTTTCGACCGTCTTGAGCCATGGTTGAGCTATTTCAGTGATGTCTCAGATCTGAGCTGTAAAGACCGTTCTGGTGGATACTGATTTATTTGCCGATTTCTTGTAAGGGTTCGGATGATCCTTTTCCTACTGTTAAAACTTGAGAGGTGGTGAGCCTACAATTTGAATTATGTTACCATGACAGGAGATGAGGATAAAAGTATGTCTTTCGAAATATGTTCCCTGACAGTACCTATGGTTACACGAAGAAGCAATATGATGAAGCTCTTTCAGCAAGGATCCAGGCAAAGAAAACAATAATGAACAATCAAGACTGATAATTGTTGCATGGTCCACCTGGTGCAGATACCCCGGGAAGTCTGAATCAGTATTGATCACCATGAATATTCATAAAGGGGTCTACTTAATTTTGGTAAAGACCCCATATCAAGGGAAGACCCGCTCAGTTAGCAGTATGTGCTTAGATTTGTCGGTGTCGAATATCTGGGACTATCAAGTTAGACCAAAGGTCAATTCAACAGTTGACCTCAGTGACTATGGTAAAGCCTCACACCCCTACTCTCCCCTGGATATGCCGGCAGAATAAATAATCATGATGATGAATAACAGTCTTGAGGCATGTGTCTTCACTTACATGAAACATCAAGAGGCAGTTTGTCATAAACAAGATTCTCCTGCCAGAACCCCCGTCCGTCAAGTCTGCAGATATTATCATATAAGGTCATACCCCTTATGCTAGCCCCGTCAAGCGACAATGAAATACTTGGTACGGATCTGACACTCAAGACAGTGGAGTCGGTCAAGATGCAGAAATTCCTGCGATAAGTCAGGATTTGTCACAAAAATGGTTATGCCCCAACTCGCTGTTTGGAACCCGAAGTACCTGCACTTAGCAGAGAAACACAATGCAAGGAGTAATAGCTTGTGTGTTCCTTAGGACATCTGATCACCAATTCATGGGAGCTTGTCAGTACAACCACAACAATCGGGAATCACTCTCAGATTTGTGAGACGGGCATATATTCCAGTCATGATAACAAATCACACTCAGCTAAGTTAGCTGATATGAAAATAATTGGAGCCAGTATAAGCATGGAAATGTGAGGTAAGATCTGTCAGGATATGGTGAAGCAAACCACCCCAGAGCCAGTCAGGTAAGTCAGATGAAGAATTTAATGGGAACAGTCAATAAAGGAAAAAAGGATACCCGAGATGGAAACGGTCTCATTAAGTCAGTATATGCATACCTCTCCCCTGAGCAATCAAATCTCGAGGACGAGATTTCTTTAAGGGGGAAGAGTTGTTACAGCCTGATTTTTGGCCCTTTCTTTTTCTTTTGATTTTCCTAGGTTTTTGCTTGAGTTTTCTTTTTCCGTGGCTGTGTGGTCTCGAACTAAAGAAGATGACCTCTTCTTTCTTTCCAGAGTGGTTGTCATCCCCATCCCCATACCAAGACCTTGCCATTTCCATCTTGGACCAATCCCAGTATTCTTTTTATTGGGAATATTCCTTTTTCTATTAAAGGAATAACCCAATTTGCCCTAGGTTGGGAAGCAACCTATATTTCTATCACTCCTAAAATTCCCAAATAATTCTCATAAATTGTTTGGGTCATATAATCATCAAATCTAGAAAAATATTTTATTGGCCATGTTCTCCATCATGCTCAAATAATTCATTTCCTATTCTGTCCTAAATGGCACATTGTGAAGCAAGTGCTATTTATCTTTTCCCATTTGACCCCAAACTTTGTGGACATATTTTCATGTCCATATAATTGACATGTGCCAAAATTCAACTTTATTTTCCTAGCTAGTATTCCTTAGTGATTTTTCAAAGTTCCTGTCTGAGGGGAGCCTTTGTGAAGGAAGTGCTAGCTAGGGTTATCCAAATAAGTTGAAAGTTTGCACACTCCTTAATGTGCTCATATCAATGCCCTCCTCCAATTTGTAGCCCTATCCAACCATCTATGTGAGCACAGGACCAAATCTTTGATTTTGTCCAAATTTTTAGTTAGTGAAGCAAGTATATTTTATCTTGCTCCATTATTGCTGAAACTTTTTCAGGGCTTCCTCCTACCTATATAACCTATCTCCACAAAATATGGGCTCATTTCATCTAGCCATATTTCCTCAGGAATGTTCCTAAGTTTCTGTCTAGAGAAGTGTTGTATGAAGGAAGTACCATTTTGGCTTGGCCAAATGGCATGAAATTTTTATGGCACTCTCATATAACCAAATAATTCTGCCATGTTCATTTTCAGCTCAACCCATCACTCTATGTGAGTGCTTCTTCCTGGTCTTGTTTCTGGATCAATTTATGCAGGTGTTAAGCAACTGTAATAATCCTTGAGCCAAACCCCTCCATAATTACCAGGCCTACAGTCCTTCGTAACCTAAATCTACTAGACAACTCGTTTGCCTCTAATCTCACCTCAGTTGATCATTGTTTCATGATCAAGTTTACTACAGTAAATTTCAGAGCTCACTTACCATTTAACCATAGCGTCTTTAACCGAGCTACCACCTCAGTTGCAACCTACCCAGGAAGGACTAAACGCCAGACACCATTTGGGTGACAGTGTGGCACTGTGTGCACCAGTGCACGCGGTGACCACCGCTTTGACACACACTGGCCGCGCCCAGAACGTCTTCTTGCTTGGGCCCCCTTCTCTACTCGGTGCCTCAGCAAGCACGGGCCTGTCTACCATGTTCCCCGCGTCATCGCCGTCCTCCTAGAGCCTTTTGCCCCTCCGTTCGCTTCTCTGTCGGTGCTCGTCGCCGCGCGCCCATGAGCGAGTTGTAGCCGACAAGACTTTAATAGCATTCGGCCGCTTCTCCTCTGTGCCCCTTGGACCTCCTGCCCTGTGTGCCTTCGTAGCTCGTCCATACCTCCCTCGTCATGATCCTGCGCCCTCCCGTGATCGCTACCGTCTCCAGAGCAAGGCCAGATGCGAGCGGCGGCACCCGAGCCATGGCCACGCGTCCCTGGCCTCCCCTCGTCGCCCCAGCTATATATAGGCCTCCCCCGAGCCACTCCGAGCTCATCAGCCTCCTCACGGCGCTCCTCTAGGATCTCCCTACCTCTAGCCTGAGTTCTAGAAGCTCTTCTTGCCGATCATCACCACCATGGCTGCCTCTGGTCTCCGCCTAAATTTAGGCAACGTCGAGCCTCTCCCTCTGTCCTAACACCACCCTTCAACTCACTTAGCTCCGACGAGTTCCCCCATACACTTACCTCGCTGCCGGAGCAACCTCAGCGCCAAACCCATCGGTGGCTGAACCTGCCGTCCGCCATGTTCAACATCCCATTCCGTCCAGTGCTCTCCGGTGAGCGTGACTCCTCCAGTCGGGTGCGCCACTCCGCGCCCTTCATCTCGGTGGTCGGAGCTCCGCCTGAGGCGGACAGAGACACCGGGACGGGCGTCGACGCCGGCGTCCCCTCCCTCTGTTCTGCGCCCGTCCTCGCCTTTCTGTCGTGTCGTCGCAAGGAGGACGATGGAGGCAGGAGGAGAGATAAGAGATGTCGTGGCCCCCACCCGTCAGCGACCCAAAGGCCAGCCCCACACTCTGCTGACGTGGAGTAAGTGGACACGTATTCCTTCGGATACGTTTTCCTTTTAGGAAAGCACATTTTCATCTTCTTCGGCTTAAAATGCATTTCCTTAGTTCTGAAATTACATGCGCTGAAATATGTTTTCTGTTTTGTCCTCCAGGGGCCTGTTTGTAGAAATCTTTTTACAGATTGGTCCCTAAACTTCGCTGGGCTATATCTTTTTACCCATAGCTCCAAATCAGGTGATTCCAAAGCCCACGTCTTTGTTTCGTCGAGCCCGTTCTGATGGAACCATTTTCACCATGTTTTGACATCCTGAAAATGACCATTTTGCCCCTGCCCTTATTCAACCCCTCCGAGAGAGTACGTTTTCTGGTGATCCCTTCCGCGAGTTTCTCGCACTTTCTCCCCGTGATTTCTTCCACCCCAGGCAGGCCACACCCTCCATTTGCATGATTGCAATGCAGTGACAGGGTTTATTTATTTGAACTTGCTTAAAATATTACATTAGCTATGGATGATTTGTTTATGGCATTTCTCGGAGTATTGTTTTGATCTTGATATTGCCATGATATTGCTTGGAGTTCTATGACTTATATTTTGATGATTATGTGGATGACATGTGCCTTTGGATTCTTAGTGGCTATTATGATTATTTTCATGATGATATTATGCTTTGGAGTATTACTTTGGATATCATGTTGCCTTTGGATTATTAGTGGCTAGTGTTATTTTCATCATGAGGCTAGATGATATTATGTTTTGGAGTATGATGTTGGAGATGATGTTTGCATGTGGATCATAGCTGGATAGTTAGTTCTTGATATTTGAGTAGTAGTATTATCGTTCTTGGATTATGGGTTGATAGATGATATCTAAGTAGCAATCATTACCATTATATTTTCTGGATAAATTCCGTCATTAAGTTGATCAGGTGCCACCGAACCGGGCTTTTTCCAGTGCAACCACATTTGCCTTTTATGGGAAGGCCCTAATGCGGTCTATTGTCATGCCTCTCGTCGGTGCCTCCAATGAGGGAAGGTTATGGGTGTGCGGTATCTGGCCCGGTAAGCAGACATAACCTTGTGTGCCCGTTGTTGTTATATCCGGATTGTCCCCGTTCGGGACCGTTTTGCCATGATGGTGGCCGTTTTGCCACGATGGTGGTTGTAGGTGCCTTTGGTAGGCATGGGGCTACCCATGACCTGGCCCAGAGGGGAGTTGGTCGAGAGTGGCCGGGAGAGTGTCATGGCAGTAGATCGGTTTTGTCAGAATGTCATTGGTCCACCCGAATGGGAGTGCGAGGCCATGGATTACGTGGTGTGGGTAAAGTGCGCTACCTCTGCAGAGTGTGTGTGTGTTGAATCTATCGATAGCCGCATCCTCAATCATGAGCATGAGTTAGTACTATGTCACACTCTTCGATCAACACTCACATGACGAAATGACTTATAGGTGATGTATATGTTGATATTGTGAGCTGTAATAGTTTGGCAGGATGATCAGGATGATGTTGGGATGATCTTGAGGATGATCATTCAGTTTGTGATGTGGTCACAAGGTGATCATGTGGATGTTCCGTTTGTGATCCGTGAGTGATCACAGTTTGGTTTTGATCACGAGGTGATCGAGATGGTATATTACTTGGCCGGTTAGCCAAGAGTGATATGGTTATGGAGATATGAGATGTTGGTTTAGCAGTATGATAGTAGTTTCATACCATGCTTAGTAGATGCTTCATCATAGTAGTTGTTAATTTAATTAATCAGTTTAATGCTATGTTATTGTCTTGCCTTGATGTTTATGGTTGTTGTGAGCTTGCAAGTACATTCAATGTACTGACCTGGCGTGTCATGCCAGCTTGCAGGTGATGCCATGATTGCTGCATTGCTTGTTGAGATTTCCGTGCATGTGAGATAGATCGTGTCCCAGCCAGAGTCCCTGCGGAGTGGAGTTCACCACCTTCGTCATTGTTCCGCTGCTAGAAGTATTCCGCTGCTTTGAGTTGTTCCCCTACTAGCATAGAGCAGGTGTAGTATCGCAAGCGTAGTATCGCCGTGTTGATGTGCTTCTTTTCAACATCAGACACTTGTATTATTATTCTTGTAATAAGAGCTGATTTGTTCTATGTCAAGCAGTGCCGTATTCTAAAGACTTCTCCTCGATCTCTGGGCTGGAATACGGGGCGTTCCGGTTTCTCTGAGCCGGGGTGCCACACCTGTCTACCATCAAAGCGCTCCTCCAGCTTCCTCACCTCATCCACGTAGGCCTCCATCAACGGGCTTTGATAATCTTTGTTGACTTGCCTGTCAACAAGCTGCGAATCACCCCTGACGATGAGCTTCTTGATCCCGAGGTCTGCCGCGATCCTGAGACAGGCACACAACCCCTCGTATTCCGCAGCGTTGTTTGTGGACATCTCCCCGAGAAAGTGCATCTGGATTACATACTTGAGGTGCTCTCCGGTATGTGTGACGAGCAGCACACCAACATCTTGCAGCAAGAAAGCCCCGTCAAAGTACATAATCTATTTGCGACTTGCCTCCTTGCCAGGGAGGGTGGTCTCCTGGATCTCTTCGTCTGGCGTTGAGGTCCACTCGGCAATGAACTCTTCCAAGACTCTGCTCTGGATTGTTGAAGTTCTTTCAAACTTCAAACCCAAGCTCGACAGCTCCACGTCCCACTCCACAATCCTCCCGGTTGCGTCTGGGTTATGCAATATCCGTTGCAATGAGAGGCGGGTGACGATGGTGATCTCGTGTGCTTGGAAGTAATGACGCAGCTTCCTCGAGGCCATAAGGAGGCCGAAGAGCAATTTCTACACATCGGAGTACCTTGAGCTAGCCCCCTGCAAGGGGGAGCTGACAAAGTAAACCGGGTGCTGCATCATTTTCTTCTTTTGCAGCACTTTGTCCGGTTGTGCAGGCCCTGCCCCGCCAGCATCGGACCCTGCCGGGAGCTTTGCCTCTTCGTCGACCTCCCTCTGCGCCACTAGTGCGGCACTAACCACTTGGCTCGTTGCCGCCTGGTATAGCAACAACAGTTCTTGTGGTTTGGGCGCAACCAGTGTCGGTGTAGAGGAGAGGTATTTCTTCAAATCCTGCAGCGCTGCTTCGGCCTCTAGGGTCCATTCCATTGGGCCTGCCTTTTTCAAGATTTTGAAAAAGGGAAGGGCACACTCAGCAGACCTAGAGATGAATCTTCTCATGGCGGCAACGCAACCAGTGAGCCGACACACGTCCTTGATCCGCTTGGGTGCCCTAATCTGCTCAATAGGCTTGATCTTGTCTGGATTCGCCTCGATCCCATGATGTGACACAAAGAACCCGAAAAGTTTGCCGGATGGAACGCCGAAGACACACTTCTCAGGGTTCAACTTGAGGTTGATCTTGCATAGATTCGCAAACGTATCTTCCAAATCTTGTACAAGTGTCGCCCTGTCCTTGGTTTTGACCACTATGTCATCCATATAAGCTTCCATATTTCTGTGTAGCAATACGTGCCACATGGGGTGATGAACGTTGTCTTCTCTTCGTCTTCTCTCGCCATGAAGATTTGGTGGTACCCCAAGTAGGCGTCAAGGAATGATAACAGATCACATCCGGCCGTGGAGTCAACAATCTGGTGAATGTGCGGCAACGGGAAAGGGTCCTTGGGACAAGCCTTATTAATATCTATGTAGTCAATACACAGCCTCCACTTCCCATTCGCCTTGCGCACCACCAACGGATTGGCCAACCACATTGGATGGAGTACTCCTCTCACCAAGCCTGCCGCTTCCAACTTCCTGATCTCCTCCGTAATGAACTCCTGTCGTTCCAAAGCTTGCTTCTTGACCTTCTGCTTGATGGGTCGTGCACGAGGACAGACAGCAAGATGGTACTCAATCACCTCCCTGGGAACGTCGGGGATGTCGGATGCTTGCCATGCAAACACGTTGACATTCGCCCGCATGAAGGTGACAAGCGTGCTTTCCTATTTGCTATCTAGGGTGGAGCTTATGGTAAAAGCCCCTCCCGTGCCATCCTCCTCGGCGGACACCGTCTTGGTCTCTGGTGGCGCAGCTCTGGATATCTTGCTCTTGCCGGTAGAGCCCTCTGGCACGTCCTCGATGGGAGCACAACACTCCGAAGAGGTGCGCTTGCCAGAGTGGGTGCGAGAGGTCTTGCCGGTCTTCTTCCCTACCGGGGCTCCAGCGGCCGGAGCAAGTGCCTTGGCGGCAGTCGCCACAACTGCTTCCTACTAGAGTTGGTCAGCGCAGATCAGTGCATCCTTCTTGTCGGAGGGGACGGTGATGATGGTCATTGGCCCCGGCATCTTCAGCATGTTGTAGGCGTAATGCAACACCGCCATGAACTTGGCTAGTGCCGAGCGGCTGAGAATCCCATTGTAGGGCAAGGGGATCTCGGCTACATCGAAAACAATCCTCTCTGTCCTATAGTTTAACTCGCCTCCAAACGTCGCGGGTAGCGAGACCTTACCCTTCGGCAGACTCCTCCTGGGTTGACCCCTTGAAATGTGCGCGTCTCTTCGAGGTCTCCATCAGGAATCTGTATCCTTTTGATCACGACGGGAGAGATCAAGTTCAGACCGGCCCCGCCATCAACTAGCATCTTCGTCACCTTTAGGTTGCGTATTGTTGGGGAGACCAACAACAGCACACACCCGACCGCAGTTGTGCCATCAGGGTGGTCCTCGGCGTCGAAAATGATAGGCATGTTGGACCATTTTAGTGGCCTCTGAGCATCGAGTGATGGTTCCGTTGATGTGATCTCACGCGCCCACTGCTTGAGCTGGCGGTGAGAAGTGTGCAGCGAGGCGCCACCATCGACGCACATGGCCTCCGTAGCCTTCTGGAACTCGTGCTCGCCGGACTCGTCATCTTCGTCATGATCATCATCTCCTTGCTTCTTGTCGTGGCCCCGAGTGGGCCTCTCTTGCTGATTATCCTTTCCGCAGCGGCCTCCTTGGCGCCACGCTTCATGCCAGACCCCTCGGCACCATCTTGGCCCTTCTCCTTGTCCCGCCTCTCATACTCAGCTTTTTGCTTCTCAGCAAGCGGCTCGACTTGACGGCAGTTCTGGAGGTCGTGGCCCTTGGTGCGGTGGATCTTGCAATATTGCTTGTCGGAGCATCCCAGCTTGCCGGCAGCCGCCAAGGCCCGGCAAGCAGCACACCCGGCAATTTCCTTGCCGGGGTCGTCTGTCTTGGCCTTCTTCGTGGCGCCAGTGTCCTCGGATCCCTCGATGGCAAGCACGGTCTTGCCCTTGTGCTTCCTGTTGCGGCGTCGGCCCTTCTTCGTCGGGTGGCCAAGTCTTCGTCTGTGGAGTTGGTTTCCGTGCCAGCGTCCTCGCCGGGGTACTTCCTCCCCTTTTCTGCTCGAGTGTACCTATCGGACAGAACATAAAGTTCGGCCACATCTTTGACCTTGTTCATCGCCAGCTCTTCACGCATCTTGCGGTTGCGCACATTCTGATGGAATGCGCTGATCACGGCGGCGGGATGAACATCTAGGATGTTGTACTGCACACGGCTGAACCTCTGTGTGTACTTGCGCAGGGTTTCACCTTCCTTCTGGGGGATGATATGTAAATCGCTCGCCTGGCCATGAGCTTGCCGGCCTCCGGTAAAGGCGCCAATGAACTCATGGCACAAGTCTGACCAAGAGGAAATGGAATCCTGCGGCAAGTGCATCAGCCATGAGATGACATTGGGTTTGAGTGCCAACGGGAAGTAATCGGCAAGAACCTTGTCGTTACGGGCTCCAACAGCTTGCATCGCGATGGTGTAGATGTTGAGGAACTCTGACGGGTGGGTCTTGCC
Organism: Triticum urartu; assembly: GCF_056163025.1. Classification (NCBI taxonomy): domain Eukaryota; kingdom Viridiplantae; phylum Streptophyta; class Magnoliopsida; order Poales; family Poaceae; genus Triticum; species Triticum urartu. Next base: position 250,144,053 of record NC_141875.1, read on the forward strand.
ATTGTACTTCTTGCCAACATTTGGCTTGAACATGCGGTGGGAGGGCCACTGGAACTGCCGCAGCTCATGGGTAAAGGCCGGGCAACCCACCTCGTAGGGTAGGTCGCCAAAGCCCCCTGGTGCTGGGTGGTGCATAGTGAGCCCCGCCCGCCTATCTGACTGGTGGCGTGCTTCGCGCCAACACTTGATGGTGGTTCGAGCGTCTTCACAGGCTCGCTCTCGAAGAACTTGGCGCTGAATGTGGTGGGTCCGCGGGTCGGACGATGCTATGGAAATGTTATCACAAGCGTCGTCACGACGGATCGACACCCGCGGTGGCTGGCATGGAGGAGGAGAGTGCATTGTGGCCACAGCGCCCCCGTTCCTTCCACCACTGGTATGCGGTGGCTCGATGGAGCGCCGGCCAGAGGACCCCACCTATCGTGGCTCATCTTTGTTGGAAATGCCGACGAGGCTTCGGATGGTGGCTCTCCACTCATTGAGTTTTTCTGCAGTAGGAGGAAAGTCGAGGAGCAATTGCGCGCATGCCAAAGCTTCTGCTGGCATGGGTGGTGGCGAAAGCTGCATGGACCGTGATGCACTCCGACTTCTAACCACGTTAGAAGGAGCTCTATCATGACCTGGCAGCTGTACGCCGTTTTCACCAGCACCTCGGCGCACATGCTGGCCTTCTACGTCCCGCGAATGATGCACATGACTCTTCCCACGACGGTGACCAGGGTCACCGGCGTGGTGACGCTGCTTGTCGCGCACAACCTGGGAAGAGCGCGTCGGGGGCTGGCGTAGGCGCCTTGGAAGTCGCTGGGCCGCCCGTGGGTGGCACGACACCTCCCCTGGAGGGCCCCGCACTGCCTGCGGGGGGTGGCGTCTTTGGATTTGGTGGCGTGTGGCCCGTCGTCTTGCGCCCGAACGATGCCGCTCGCCAGGCTTTGGCTGCCAGAGCGATGCGGGTGTTCGCGAGCCGCGTCTCGGCTTCCGTCCGCGACGGCCCCACCACTCGCCCGTACTGGTACGGGCCATTCGGCCCCCACGAACTGATCACTGTGATCGTCTTCTTCTTGGGAGCCATGGCGATGAAGAACTGCGAAACTAACTGCTAGACCGGATTCTCACAACTGCGCACCCCCTACCTGGCGCGCCAGAGATGTCGGTGGGAAACGACACCTATGGGGTCACTGGGATCCCTTCTATGGTTGGCGGGTGCGGGTTGTGCAAAGAGCGGGTCTGGCGTTCAGCACACAAATCGTTTACCCAAGTTCGGGCCGCGGAGACACGTAAAACCCTAGTCCTGCTTTGATGTATATTTGGGTGTTCTTGTGTTCTTGAACTAGCTGCGGTGGCTCTCTAGTCAAAAAGATCCGAATCCACCTCCAGTACGCCTCAGGCCTCCTTTTATAGACAAAAGGGGTCGCCACAGTGGAACACAGGAGGTGAAAAGGTGTACAGGGGCTGAGTCTATCCCATGGCATCATCAGACAAACGCATTTAATGCGCTGCCGACGTGCCCCTCTTGCTTTATTGGGGACGACAAAGAAGCTCGTCCTAGCTGTCGTCACCTCGCCTGGCTCCGACGCGCGTCCAAGCCGACGAGGCATTGTAGCGCCACGTTGGTTGGCTTCTGGGCTGGTGCGGGGGTGGATCCTTTACGAAGATCTGCATGCCACCACACAGGTGCTTGCTGAGTTGGTGTAGAGGCCGTGCGCCACGCAGATGCCTGCCCAGCTGGTCAAGCTGGCAGCTGTATGGGAGCGGTGGTAGAGTCTTGGCAGATGCGGGCCTGGCTGCGGCCCCGCAGGCGTCCTCGGCAAGGGTCTTTCCAAGGGCCTGGCAAGGGTCTCGCTGCAGCACCGTGGTCGTCCCCGGCAAGGATCTTTTCGAGGGTCTCGTGGATTTCCATGGCAAGGATCTCGCCAAGGATCGTCGTCTTCTTGTTCTCATCTGATCTTGTGTATCTATGATCTCTACAAAGATCTGCATGCCACCACGGAGGTGCCTCTCAAGCCTTGGTTCTAATATGGTTGATGGTGTTGGAACCCCTTTGTAACGCCCCGAGACTGATGTGCCAGTTGTCCTCCAGTTATTCGCTGTCGTTGCCATGTCATTTGCTTGCATGTTGCATCTTATCATGTCATCATGTGCATTGCATCATCATGTTTTCAAAACTTGCGTCCGTCCGGGTCTCCCCGTCCCTTCTGTTGTCCGTTCTGAGCCCAACCACACTTGCACGCGCCCGCGGCATGTCCGAAATAGTATTTTATAAGTGGCCAGAAAATGTTCTCGGAATGGGATGAAAGTTGGCGTGCGGTGTTGTTATGTTGTTAGTAGGTCGCCTGCCAAGTTTCATCGCATTCGGAGTCCGTTTGACGCCCCAACGGATAACTATAGCGGCAGTATAGCCGGTCTAACGTCGGACGTTTTCGGTCTCCGGAAACAGTCGTCGGGCCTCTCTCTCTCTCTCCTCTCAGCCTCGCCACAGCCCACCTAGGCCATCCTCCTTCCCCTCTTCACTTCCGGAGTTGTCCGATGCGACCGCACGGTCCGAAACCCTCTCTGCACAGTGCATCGAACCCCTCACGTGTGCGTCCGAAATTGTCCCGGACCCGACCCGGGCAGTCGTCACCGATGGGTCCGGAACATCCCCTAACGTCTACAAAACGTCACCGTTTTCTTATTTGGGCTTCCTAGCTATTTTATCCGCGTCCGTTCAATTGCGATCGTAGGGACGTGATAGCCCCTACCCAATTCCTAGTTGCTATTTATAGCAGATGAAACCCTAGTCCTAGCCTGTCCCATCCTCCCTTCCCTCACGCCGCTGCCACTTTGTTTTCCTCGGGATCCCTCCCGATCCAGCTGAGCCGACCAACTCCCTCGTTTTCAGCTAGGGCCAACCATCTCCTTCCCTCGATCCACGAATCCAGCCACCTCCCGACCCACCAACTCATCGCCACCCTCAGCCGCCTCCGGATCGAGAGCAGGAGCTCTTCCCGAGTGAGAGTGCTCGCTCCAGCCGGCGACCACGAGCCGCAGCTCGCCGGAGCAGCACCAGGCCAATCCTGCGCCCCTCTCCTTCATCTCACTCCTCTGCTCATCTTCCTCTCTCCGGAGCTCTCAAATCCCCTCCTCTGCTTCTTATCGCAGGAACGAACAGCGCCGCCGCCCATGGAACTCCTCGCCGTGGCCATGGAGCCCCAAGTCCCGCCGCCCTGGATCGCGTCTCCGGCAACAACGCTCCCTCAGCCGCCTCCCTCGCTCCAGCTCCGCCACCCAAGATGCGCCGTCGCCTGCCGCAGTCTCTGTCGTCGTCTTCGAGGGTTCCTGACAAGGACGGCGCCCTCCTCTCCGTCTCGAGCGCGAAGTCCCTCGCCTCGCCGCCGTTTGCCACGCTCGCCGGAGCTCTGCTCCCAGCCGCCAGCGCCCCTGTGTAGTGCGAGTAGAACGAGCGCCTGCATCGATCCGTCCAGCCGCGCGTTGACTCCCGCGTGGGTCGGATTCCTCTCCGCTGCATCGTCGCTTGGACCTCCTCTGCTCCAGCCCAGCGCGCCGCTAGAGCAGGCCAAGGCCCAGCTCCCTCTTCGCCCCAGCCACACACAGGCCTCAAGGCCCAATGTGAGAAGCACCCTGGCTTTTCCTCTATTGGGCTAGCCGGATTCGGCCCGATATCTGTTTTTTTTTCAGTTCTGCAATTTAGTTATTATTCCAGAGAAGACCTATTTTGCAGAAAAACCCTCTTACTTCATGCATTTAATAACTCCTCAACCGTGCATCGGTTTAGAATAATTTATATATGAAACTTGCTTAAAATTATGTGTAGATTAATAATATGTCACTTTCATCCATGTTTAAAATGTCTAAAATGATGATTGATTATTTTTCTCCTATGCCATGTTAAAATGATTTATTTCATAACTAAATAACCGTAACTCCGAATTTAATAAACTTTATATGTAATTGGGGTGGAATTTTGTCTAGTTTAACATGGTGGCTTTACTTTGCATGTTAAACAACTCTAAAATATGTTTTAGGACAGAACAGGACCTAACCTAATATATGCACATGAGGAGTTTCCGGATTTGTTGTTCGTTGCTTCCGGCCTCATTTAAACTTGACTAGATAGGTAGTTTTACTTTGCTTCACCCTCTTGCCATGCTAACAACATTTAATCTTGTTGGGTACATAGACGAGATCGAACTAAATAACTTGTCGTGGTGTTTCGCCAATATGCAACTCGTTGCATATTGAGCTCCACTTAATTTGTAGGATTGCTTGTGCACTTTGCCATGCCATGCCTCATTAAACCGGACATGCATCATACTTGTTTTCTCATCATGCCATGACTATGTGGTGGTTGTTTACTATGCTGTGTGCTTTTTCCGGTGTTTGCTTCTTCGGGTTGGTTCCGGTAACGTCATGTTTGTGAGGACCCGTTCGACTACGTCCATTTATCTTCTTCATGGACTCATTCTTCTTCCTTGCGGGATTTCAGGCAAGATGACCATACCCTCGAAATCACTTCTATCTTTGCTTGCTAGATGCTCGCTCTTTTGCTATGCCTATGCTGCAATGCCTACCACTTTCTTATCATGCCTCCCATATTGTTGAACCAAGCCTCTAACCCACCTTGTCCTAGCAAACCATTGATTGGCTATGTTACCGCTTTGCTCAGCCCCTCTTATAGCGTTGTTAGTTGCAGGTGAAGATTGAAGTTTGTTCCTTGTTGGGACATGGAGATGTTGTTCCTTGTTGGAACATGGTTTACTTGTTGGGATATCACAATATATCTTTGAAAGTGCAACTATCCCTAGGTGGTTTTGGTAATTCATAACAACATATAGCTCATTGAGCTAATGCTATTCCAAGATGATTATTTCAAGAAAGCTCAATGATTGGCATGGCATGGATGTGAAAGTGGAACCCTCAAAATGCTAAGGACAAAGGATTGGCTCAAGCTCAAAAGCTCAAGACTCTTCATTTTATATTTTAGTGATCCAAGATCACATTGAGTCTTTAGGAAAAGCCAATACTATCAAGGAGGGATGAGGTGTTGCTTAATGAGCCTCTTGCTTCATGTGCTTATTGATATGCTCCAAAACCCTCAACTACTTTCCCATATCCACATATGACCTAAACCCTAAGCCAAACTCGGTCCTACCGATTCTTCCTATCCGGCGCCACCGAGTTTCACTTGTCATTAGCCACTGCCAAACCCTAGCAATTCGGTCCTACCGATAAGGATCTCGGTCTCACCGAGATGGGATTGCAAACTCTCTGTTTCCCTTTTGTAACTTTTTGGTCTCACCGAAAGAGCGAATCGGTCCCACCGAGATTGCAATGTAAACTCAGTGTTTCCCCTTTGTAACTTTTCGGTCTCACCGAGTTCCACTAGGTCTCACCGAAAGAGCAAATCGGTCCCACCGAGTTTTCCTGACCAACTCTCTGGTTAGCTAATTACCAAATTCGGTCTCACCAAGTTTGTGTAATCGGTCTCACCAAGATTACGTTATGCCCAAACCCTAACCATATCGGTCCTACCGAGTTGCATGTCAGTCCCACCGAAAATCTCTAACGGTCACTAGGTTTACATTTTCGGTCCGACCGAGTTTATTTATTCGGTCCAACCGAGATTGGAAAACTGTGTAATGGTTGGATTTTGTGTGGAGGCTATATATACCCCTCCACCTCCTTCTCATTCGATGAGAGAGCCATCAGAACACACACACCATTCCAACTCATATGTTCTGAGAGAGAACCACCTACTCATGTGTTGAGACCAAGACATTCCATTCCTACCATATGAATCTTGATCTCTAGCCTTCCCAAGTTGCTTTCCACTCAAATCTTATTTCCACTAAATCCAAATCCTATGAGAGAGAGTTGAGTGTTGGGGAGACTATCATTTGAAGCACAAGAGCAAGGAGTTCATTACCTACACACCATTTGTTACTTCTTGGAGAGTGGTGTCTCCTAGATTGGCTAGGTGTCACTTGGGAGCCTCCGACAAGATTGTGGAGTTGAACCAAGGAGTTTGTAAGGGCAAGGAGATCGCCTACTTCGTGAAGATCTACAGCTATTGAGGCAAGTCCTGTGTGGGCGATGGCCATGGTGGGATAGACAAGGTTGCTTCTTCGTGGACCCTTTGTGGGTGGTTGCTTCTTCGTGGACCCTTCGTGGGTGGAGCCCTGTGTGGACTCGCGCAACCGTTACCCTTGGGTGGAGCCCTGTGTGGACTCGCGCAACCGTTACCCTTCGTGGGTTGAAGTCTCCATCAACGTGGATGTTGGATAGCACCACCTATCCGAACCACGGGAAAAACATCCGTGTCTCCAATTGCGTTTGAATTCTCCAAACCCCTTCCTTTACATTCTTGCAAGTTGCATGCTTTACTTTTCGCTGCCTATATACTCTTTGCATGCTTGCTTGAATTTTGTGATGATTGCTTGACTTGTCCTAAATTAGCTAAAATCTGCTAAGAACTAAAATTGGGAAAATGTTAAGTTTTTATTTGGTCAAGTAGTCTAATCACCCTCCTCTAGACATACTTTCGATCCTACAAGTGGTATCAGAGCTTTGGTCTCCATTTGCTTTGATCTCCATAGCTTTGGTGGTCATAGCCTTGGTTTCACAACCTAGGAGAGTATGGCGTCTAGCGAGGGAAATTATCACCGTAGAGGTCCTTACTTTGATGGTACTAATTTTGCTAGTTGGAAGCATAAAATGAAAATGCATATTCTTGGACATAACCCCGCCGTTTGGGCTATTGTGTGTGTTGGCTTGCAAAGTGACTTCTTTGATGGGAGAGAACCAAACCGTGAAGCTACCGCGGATGAGTTGAAGATGTTGCAATACAATGCTCAAGCTTGTGATATTCTCTTCAATGGATTGTGCCCCGAAGAATTCAACAAAATCAGCCGTCTTGAGAATGCAAAGGAAATCTGGGACACCTTGATTGATATGCACAAAGGTACCGACTCTGTCAAGGAATCCAAGTTGGATGTGCTTGAAAGCCAACTTGACAAGTTCAAGATGAAGGATGGTGAAGGTGTCGCTGAAATGTACTCTAGGCTTGCTCTCATCACAAATGAGATTGCCGGCTTAGGAAGTGAAGAGATGACCGATAAATTCATCATCAAGAAGATTCTAAGAGCCTTGGATGGAAAATATGATACCGTGTGCACATTGATCCAAATGATGCCCAATTACAAAGATCTCAATCCAACGGAGGTGATTGGAAGAATTGTTGCTCATGAGATGTCACTTAAGGATAAAGAGGAACTTCACAACAAATCAAGTGGTGCCTATAAAGCCTCATGTGAAGCCCCTACATCATCAAGTGAGAAACAAGACTTCAATGAAGAATTGAGCTTAATGGTGAAGAACTTCAACAAGTTCTACAAGAGTAGAAGCAAAGATAGAAGCTCCAAGTCAAGGTCCTACAATGACAAAAGATCTACAATTGTGGAAGACCCGGACACTATTCCAATGAGTGTATGGCTCCCTACAAGAGAAGAGAAGATTCTCCAAAAAGAAGAAGCAAAGGATCACCACCAAGAGAGAGAAGGAGTAGAGATGATTGTTATGAACGAAGATACTCATGGAGAAGCAAGGATACGGAAAGGAAGGAAAAATCATCAAGGAGCTACACAAGACGAAGACATCAAGCTCATGTTGGTGAATGGGTATCCGGCTCCGACTCCGACAGCCACTCCGAAGATACTCAAGATGAAGGTGTTGCCGGTCTAGCACTTGTGTCAACCAACTCCTATGACATATTTGACTCACCAAATGAAGGAATTGGAAGATGCTTCATGGCCAAAGGTCCTAAGGTAACATACCCCGAGTATGTTGATTTCAATAGTGATGAAGATGACTTGTTAGGTGATGATTTGCTTGGTGACAACTCTAGTGATGAATACTATGATGAAATGTCAATTAAACATGCTAATCAAGATAAAATGAATGACAATGATAAGGAGAAGATTGAGGCCCTAACTAAAGAACTAAACACTCTTAAGTTAGCTCATGAAACCATCTTCGAAGATCATCGAGAACTTTTAAGAGCTCATGAGAAATTACGCTTTGAAAAGCTCAATCTTGAGCAAGAGCATGAGTTCTTAAAAGCAATCAATGATGATCTCCGCAAGAAAAGTTCTTCTTACATTGCCAAGCGTTTACTCTTATCCACTTACATGCCTCAAGTCAAGTCTAGTAACAAGAAAGATTCTTCCTCTAGAAGTAACAATGATCATGCTAAATCCAATATTGTTGCTTCTAGTAGTTCTCTTGATTCCACTAATGATTCTCTTAGCCAAGTTACACTTGAGCAAGAAAATAGCTTATTGAAGGGAATTATAGAGAAAGGAGTGTACAAAAGCCTTGCCGGGAGTAAGCAATTCGAGGAAATTGTGCGCAAGCAAGGAATGCACCGGAAGAATCAAGGTATTGGTTTCGAATGAAAGTTCAATGCCAATGGAGTTGAGTGGGAAGAAGATCAATACCCCAAGACAAAGTTTGTCCCTCAACAAGAGAAGCTCAAGGGGACACAAGCTCAAGGTGATCTTCCACCACAAGACTACAAGCAAAAAGGCAAGGACAAGCTTCAAGAGGAAATTGATGCATTTGAAGAAGCTCCAAAGACCTTAGTCAAGTGGATTCCCAAGACTACTTCAAGTTCCACTTCATCAAGTACGACTACAACTCCAAGGATTCCCATCAAGATGATGTGGATCCAAAAGAAGAAGAACTAGAGAGTCCTTGAGGGTGACTCCACCAACATACTTCACTCTTATCATTTTGGCAAGAACAAGTGCAATCAACTTCCACATCTTGCACTAGTTCAAGGAGTCACAAACCCTCTTGTTGGTAAGACAAGGGACAAGGTAACCTAAAAGTTTTCATGGACATCATCTTTTGTGTGCATCACTCTATGTCTATGGATATCCTTGTTTGTTCCTTGTGGGACTAACCCATGTAGGTGTTGAAAGTGCAATTCACTCAAATGGATAGCTCCAAGAGATCTACATCAACTTTGAGCATCCACATCTTCAATATCTACATGAAGTCATCATCGACAAAACCCAAGGTTAGTTCATCCCTCTTAGGGGGGATATCACATATAGGGGGAGCTTTACTCTAAGACTTGAGCTAAAGCAACTCTAAAGATGTGAACAAAACAATGCTTTATATAAAAGTGGTGACCCCACTTGAGCTTAAACGATGAGTATGACCTATGATCAAGTGTTCTCACTTGACTCCTAAGTCAATATACTCATATATATATGACCTAGTCATCGCAAATTGCTTGATAGATGCTAGAATTGGTTGTGCATGCCTTGTCACATATTTCATTTGCCATCTTATTGTGTGAGCATGCTGGTTGCACATTTTACTCATTCGAGGACATCCACTTGTTGTTTTGATTGTTCGGTTTTATCTTCTTTTGCCAAGTGGATGGACAAGAATGCCTAAGAACATCCTCTAGCTATCTATGATGTTCTCGTCTCAAACTCTATTCATGCTGCATCACAAAATTTGATCAAGTCAGATTCGAACCACTCTGTGTGAGGAGCGCTCGGAGTCCCCGATTCGTCATAGACTTAAACTTCCAAAACCTCTTTATGATTCTCGGTCTGACCGATACCCCACTTTCGGTCCTACCGAGATCATTAAGTTGATCTAGGTTTTCGATCTCGGTGCAACCGATTTGAACATTTTGGTCACACAGAGTTTCAATAACTGCTTGCAGTTATGAATCTCGGTGCCACCGAGTTGTTCCACTCGGTCACACCGACAGGGTCAGGCTATATATAGTCACGGGCAAAATTTTGGAAATTTCTCCGAACCCCTTCGCCCGCGCGATAGCCTGCTCTGCCCTCGTGGTCTCCGTATCGTCTTCTCGGAGCCAGCCGCCTCCAGTCGCTGGTCTCCGTCGCCGTCAACGGGAATTCTGCCCCACCGTTGCCGCCGTAGCAAGTCTCCGCCGAACTAGGGTATGGACTTGATCACAGTGCTATTCCCCGTCCAATTCCTAGCACATTGCGTTCTTCATGATTCTTGCCACAATTGAAACACTCCTATCTAGTCAAAACGCCCGTAGAATAGCTTTGATTCGAAAATTTTAGGATTAGGTTTCCGCCGAAACCATCTCGGACCCACCGAGTTGAAAAACTCGGTCCCACCGATTTGGCTTATGCCATTGCACAAGTGAGACTCGGTATGACCAAGAATTACTTATCAGTGTGACTGATTTTGGAACTCTGTGAAACCCTAGCAGTCTCGGTGCCACCGAACTGTGACTCGGTCCTACCGAGTTCTCAAGTTTAGGTTCCAAAACTGCTTCAGTATCACTGAGTTTGAAAATCGGTAGATCCGAGATGATTTCAGTGGGAAACTAAAACTAAGTTTTTTGGATCATTCTTTTGCAAAAATCTCTGCATTTTGTGATGCTCATCCTTTCTACCTCATCTATAATCTATTCACAAGGTCAGCAGTCAGTTTGCAGCATGTTCAAAGTGATAGCCAAAACATGTCAGAGCAGCAGGTGCACATGAGTGAGGGCACTAGTCCCTCCAGCTCTTCTGATGAAGGCAGCAGGAGCACTCCTAGCAATTTGCCAAAGGCTTCCACGAGACAGAGGAAGAAGAGGACTTCAGATTTCGAAGATGAGGACTATGTGGCAGAGGAAGAGGCCACTTCCAAGAGAGTTGAGCCAGCTCAAGGCACTAAGCCAGGTCTGAAAATCAAAAGGCCAGCAGGCAGGCAGCCAATGTCAAAGGCCAGAATATCAAATGAGAAGCCCATAGAGCCAGTTGCAGCTGAGGGCAAGAAAAGAAAGGAAAGGGTGAAGAAGACTGTGGCTAGAGTACTTGGCAAAGCTTCCATCATGGAAGAGGAAGAAGAAGAAGAGGTAGCTGCACCAGCGCCCAAGGCACCCAAGCTAATGGGAGATGCCATAAAATCAGGGGGAGCTGCTTCCAAGGCCAAGCCAGCTCCAAAGCCAAAGCCAAAGAGGAATACAAGAAGCATTCCTGCAGCTGAGAAGAACAAGGCCCCACTGCCTGAGACTGCTGCAGAAGAAGAGGAAGAGAATGTCCTGAGAAAGCTAAAGCCCAAGATCCCAGACCACAACGATGCTCATCCTGTGGCTGAGGATATGAAGCTCAGGAGAGATTCAGGGCTGAGGAAGTGGAGAGAAGCAGACCCGTATGCTTCAAGGAGAAAGACAGCAGTTGACTACAGGTTTCACACCAAGGAGCAGCAGGATTTTTATGAGACAGTGCTACTAGATAAGAAGCCCATTGTTTGTGATATGCGATGGGTTGATTGGCAATACATTAAGGACAATGAGGAGCACTATCCTGGAGTGCAAGATAGCTTCATAGCTTGTGGAGTAGCTGACTTTGTTGGGCAGAAGCTCACAAAGTGGAACGAGGAGCTTATCATGCAGTTCTACTCCACGGCACACTTTTATCCAGATGGGAGGATCACATGGATGTCTGAGGGTACAAGGTACCAATCTACAGTGGCTGAGTGGGCACAAATCATTAATGCCCCAGAGGAGCATGATGATGACATGGACATATATGCCAAGAAGATGGACCACAACTCAATGTCCAATATGTACAAGGAGATCCCAAATGAAGCACTTGATACCTTCAAGTTTGGCTCAGTACATTACCTTCTGTCAGGGCTCCCGACTATCAATTGGATCTTGAGGCACACCTTATTGCCCAAGTCTGGAGATCACAAGATGATCAGAGGCCATGCTATCAACTTGCTACATGTGTTTGATGTGCCTCAGAAGTTCAAGGTGATGAGCCTCATAGTGGAAACAATCAAGAGGACTGCAGCAGATCAGAAGAGGAGTTGCGGATATGCCCCTCAAATTCAGGAGCTCATCAACTCCAAGATGGGCACGGGCATATATCTATTGGACAAGGAACACCTGCCCATCCGTCCAGATTTCGAGGACAATCAAGTTGTCATGACTGAGAACGAGCCATCATCTGCCCAAGCATACGCAAAGAAGGAGAAGGCGAGGAAGGAGAAAGCTGCCAAGATGCCTACTCAAGAGGAGGCATCTGAGTATTTCTTGAAGACTAAACAAGAGCAGCTTGGTTACTTGATTGCATCCACGCTGAGGATTGAGCAAAGTCTGGCCACCCTCACTCAGAATCAGCAGAGCCTAGAGAGAATCATGGAACAGAAGTTCTATGACTTGGACGTCAAAGTAACGGAAGTTCAGTCTGCAGTGGAGCAGCTCCAGGAGGACATGCAGGAGAGGAGAGGCAGGACTACCACTCATGCCTTTGCCAGAGTGCCATGAGGCCCGAGGTCATCTTCCGTGCCAGTTGCTGACACAAGAGCCACCACCTCAGCACCAGCCACAGCCTCAGTTCCACCAGCTCCATCATCTACTTCAGCTCCAACTCCAGCGTCTACTTGAGCATCTACCGAAGCCTTCGTCCTTGGAGTGATCCGGACTCCACCACCACCTGAAGATCAAGCCTGAGCGTCGATCTAGTGCTATGCATTTTCTAGGAACTTTTTGGTAACTTGTTGCCAAAGGGGGAGAAGATGTATAGATCATAGGCTTCGAGAGAGAGAGTGTTGCTTTTCTCTCTTGCTTTATTTGGTGGTTTTTCGAACTTGTTTGCTTTTGAGTGCTTGAGATACTACGTCATTATTTGTGAGACATTGATGATCATGTGTTTGATCATAAGCTACACTTAATGCTTGATGAATGCTATTATCTTATCCATCTTATGTGATCTTTCACTTTTCTTGGTGATGAGTGCATGTATTTCATTCTTATCATTTTAAGCGCTCCACCAAGATGTATGTGACATGGAAGAGTAACCCATGACTCTAACTCTTTGTGCATTTGCAGTCCAAAGCAAATTTTAAATATGCACAAATTTAGGGGGAGCTCTTACTTATCACATACTTCTCAAAGCGACGATATATTTCATGCTTATTATCATTTGTCGAAGCTTTGATCTATATGTTGTCATCAATTACCAAAAAGGGGGAGATTGAAAGTGCAACTATCCCTAGGTGGTTTTGGTAATTCATAACAACATATAGCTCATTGAGCTAATGCTATTCCAAGATGATTATTTTAGGAAAGCTCAATGATTAGCATGGCATGGATGTGAAAGTGGAACCCTCAAAATGCTAAGGACAAAGGATTGGCTCAAGCTCAAAAGATCAAGACTCTTCATTTTATATTTTAGTGATCCAAGATCACATTGAGTCTTTAGGAAAAGCCAATACTATCAAGGAGGGATGAGGTGTTGCTTAATGAGCCTCTTGCTTCATGTGCTTAGTGATATGCTCCAAAACCCTCAACTACTTTCCCATATCCACATATGACCTAAACCCTAAGCCAAACTCGGTCCTGCCAATTCTTCCTATCCGGCGCCACCGAGTTTCACTTGTCATTAGCCACTGCCAAACCCTAGCAATTCGGTCCTATCGATAAGGATCTCGGTCTCACCGAGATGGGATTGCAAACTCTCTGTTTCCCTTTCGTAACTTTTCGGTCTCATCGAAAGAGCGAACCGGTCCCACCGAGATTGCAATGTAAACTTAGTGTTTCCCCTTTGTAACTTTTCGGTCTCACCGAGTTCCACTAGGTCTCACCGAAAGAGCAAATCGGTCCCACCGAGTTTGCCTGACCAACTCTCTGGTTAGCTAATTACCAAATTCGGTCTCACCGAGTTTGTGTAATCGGTCTCACCGAGATTACGTTATGCCCAAACCCTAACCATATCGGTCCTACCGAGTTGCATGTCAGTCCCACCGAAAATCTCTAACGGTCACTAGGTTTACATTTCCGGTCCGACCGAGTTTATTGATTCGGTCCAACCGAGATTGGAAAACTGTGTAACGGTTGGATTTTGTGTGGAGGCTATATATACCCCTCCACCTCCTTCTCATTCGATGAGAGAGCCATCAGAACACACACACCATTCCAACTCATATGTTCTGAGAGAGAACCACCTACTCATGTGTTGAGACCAAGACATTCCATTCCTACCATATGAATCTTGATCTCTAGCCTTCCCAAGTTGCTTTCCACTCAAATCTTCTTTCCACTAAATCCAAATCCTATGAGAGAGAGTTGAGTGTTGGGGAGACTATCATTTGAAGCACAAGAGCAAGGAGTTCATTACCTACACACCATTTGTTACTTCTTGGAGAGTGGTGTCTCCTAGATTGGCTAGGTGTCACTTGGGAGCCTCCGACAAGATTGTGGAGTTGAACCAAGGAGTTTGTAAGGGCAAGGAGATCGCCTACTTCGTGAAGATCTACCGCTAGTGAGGCAAGTCCTGTGTGGGCGATGGCCATGGTGGGATAGACAAGGTTGCTTCTTCGTGGACCCTTTGTGGGTGGTTGCTTCTTCGTGGACCCTTCGTGGGTGGAGCCCTGTGTGGACTCGCGCAACCGTTACCCTTGGGTGGAGCCCTGTGTGGACTCGCGCAACCGTTACCCTTCGTGGGTTGAAGTCTCCATCAACGTGGATGTAGGATAGCACCACCTATCCGAACCACGGGAAAAACATCCGTGTCTCCAATTGCGTTTGAATTCTCCAAACCCTTCCCTTTACATTCTTGCAAGTTGCATGCTTTACTTTCCGCTGCCTATATACTCTTTGCATGCTTGCTTGAATTATGTGATGATTGCTTGACTTGTCCTAAATTAGCTAAAATCTGCCAAGAACTAAAATTGGGAAAAGGTTAAGTTTTTATTTGGTCAAGTAGTCTAATCACCCCCCTCTAGACATACTTTCGATCCTACAATCTTATTTAATTAATGCATCTATATACTTGGTAAAGGGTGGAAGGCTCGGCCTTATGCCTGGTGTTTTGTTCCACTCTTGCCGCCCTAGTTTCCGTCATATCGGTGTTATGTTCCCGGATTTTGCGTTCCTTACGCGATTGGGCTATTATGAGAACCCCTTGATAGTTCGCCTTAAGTAAAGCTCTTCCAGCAATGCCCAACATTGGTTTTACCATTCGCCACCTAGCCTCTTTTTTCCTTGGGTTTCGCGGACTCAAGGGTCATCATTATTTTACCCCCCCCCCCCGGGCCAGTGCTCCTCTGAGTGTTGGTCCAACTGTCAGCTACCGGTGACCACCAGGGGCAACTCTGGGCTGGCCTACCCGTACTTAGGACAATCTAAGTGTGCCCTAAGAAAGAGATATGTGCAGCTCCTATCGGGATTTGTCGGCACATTCGGGCGGTGTTGCTGGTTTAGTTTTACCCTGTCGAAATGTCTTGTTGTACCTGGATACCGAGTCTGATCGGAACGTCTCGGGAGGAGGTCTATTCCTTCGTTGACCGTGAGAGCTTGTGATGGGCTAAGTTGGGACACCCTTGCAGGGATTTGAACTTTCGAAAGCCATGCCCGCGGTTATGGGCAGATGGGAATTTGTTAATGTCCGATTGTAGAAAACCTGAACTTGACCTTAATTAAAATGAATCAACAGCGTGTGTTACCGTGATGGTCTCTTTCCGGCGGAGTCCGGGAAGTGAACACGGTGTTGGAGTTATGCTTGACGTAGGTTGTTCTAGCATCACTTCTTGATCATACTTTTATCGACCGTGCTTTGCCTTCTCTTCTCGCTCTCATTTGAGTATGTTAGCCACCATATATGCTAGTCACTTGCTGCAGCTCCACCTCATACCTTTACCTTACCCATAAGCTTAAATAGTCTTGATCGCGAGGGTGCGAGATTGCTGAGTCCCCATGGCTCACAGATACTTCCAAAAACAGCTTGCAGGTGCCGATGAGTCCGTGCAGATGACGCAACCAAGCTCGGGAGGAGCTCGTTGAAGATCTTGTCCTTTGTGTTGATTCCGTTCTAGTTGATCAGTAGTGGAGCCCAGTTGGGGTCGATCGGGGACCTTGTCGCATTTGGGGTTCTTCTTTTATTTTGGTTCCGTAGTCGGACCTTGATTGTATTTGGATGATGTAATGTTTTATTTATGTAATTGTGTGAAGTGGCGATTGTAAGCCAACTATGTATCTCTTTCCCTTATGTATTACTTGGGTTGTGTAAAGATTACCTCACTTGCGACATTGCTTTCAATGCGGTTATGCCTCTAAGTCGTGCTTCGACACGTGGGAGATATAGCCGCATCGAGGGCGTTACACCCTTGGGCTCAAGGGTGGCGCGCTCTGCTGGCGTCAGGCAAGTTGCCCCGGCAAGGATCTTGCCGAGGCTGTGCAAGCCACCCCGGCAAGGGTCTTGCTGGGGGATTCCACCTCTCCCTCTTTCTCTTGCGTCTCTGCTATTGGTGTTGCTTTGGTCTTCTTGTGCTCCGGCGTCCCTCCTCTGCCCTACTTAGTGTGGCAGTGGGCGTGGCTCTGACTGCCCGTGCACAAGTAAAGGAGTGCAAAAGAAGAGCCCCTACTTTTTTACACCGACACCTCCCTAACCAGATGTATAGTTGTTACAGCAACTGGAACTGGTCTACCAAATTCCTGTCTTCACCAAGCAACTGGTTCTATCCTTCACTTTCCTTTACTTTACAGTTTATCTTCATGAAGTCATTGTTTGCCTGTATGATCTGATTGACTTCACTGTGTGAAGACTGTTTACTATTTGTCTTCATATTGTCTTCCATCCTGATCCTTACTACCTAGTTGCTCATAGTCTTCATGCTTTCACTTCATTGCAATCTTGAGTATGGCTTGTCTAGTGTAGTCCACCTTCTGCTGCATATCAATAGGTTCATTTCTATTGTTTGTCTTCAAAGACCACGTGTTTTTGAAGACTTTCATAAAAATCGCCTATTCACCCCCCTCTAGTTGATAACTATCAATTTCAATTGGTATTAGAGCAAGGTGCTCCCTTGTTCTGTGTGATTTGGTTTAACCACCTGGAGTTTTAGCTATGTCGACTGCAGGGATAATCAAGGTCTCCGCTCCGTGCCCTGTCTTCGATGGCACTGATTACCCCTACTGGAAGAATAAGATGTGTATGCATCTTGAAGCCATTGACGTCGACCTCTGGTATGTCGTCAAGAATGGCGTTCCCAAGATTGGTGAAGGTGTCGTCGCTGCTGATGTCAAGAGGTTCATTCAACTGGACTTGACTGCCAAGAACATCATCTGTGGTCACATGACCAAAGGATAGTACGGCCTTGTGAGTGCACTGGAAACTGAGAAGCTAGTCTGGGACTGGCTCTCCAAGGTCAACGAAGGCATCTCAACTCAGGAGACTCAAGGATTGATGTTCTTCGCAACCTCTTCAAGAGAAACGACAAGGAGAATGTACAGCTCACGTTTGATTGCCTCACTCATATCACAAATGAGCTTCGTGCACTTGGCACCACTGAGATCACCAAGCACGAAATCGTCAAGAAGCTTCTGAGATCAATTGACAGCTCATTCGACACCTTGGCCTGATGATTCAAGAACGTCCTGACTTGAAGACACTCGATCCGTCTGACATACTTGAGAGGCTCAATACACATGAGTTCCAGTTATCTGAGAAAAGAGATATCTATGGTCCCAACTATGGACAAACTCGTGCTTTGAAGGCAAAGGATGTTTCCTCATCTGAAGAAGAATTTGACTGCAGTTCTGGTGATCCTGAAGACATTGGAAGGGAGCTAGCTATGCTCATGAAGAAGTTACAAAAGTTCTCCTAGAAGAAAGGCTTCAGAAAGTATTCAAGATCCAGCTCAAGAAATGATGAAGCTTGCTCTCGTGACTACAAGAAGAGAACATGCCACAAATGCAAGAAACCTGGTCACGACATCTCTGAGTGTCCTCAGTGGCACAATGAGACCAAGAAGAAGAAGAAGAAGAGCAAAGATTATGATTCTGATGATAAGGAGAAGAAGAAATCCTCAAAGCCTTCCTCAAAATGTTCATCCAAGTCTTCATCATACAAGAAGAGCCCATCAAGGAAGGCTCATGCGTTTGTTGGCAAGGAGATGGATTCCTAGGAGGAGTCTGCTTCCGAGGAGGCGGAGGTGGAGTCTGAGGAGGTGTCCGATTCAGGCATGGCAAGCCTGTCTCTAGCTTCATACTATGTCGCCAAGTCCATCTTCAACACTAAAGACAATGGCCTTGTCACCAACACCGATGCTGATGATGACGATGACTCTGATCCCACCTGCTGCTTCATGGCACGAGGTGCCAAGGTAAATTCACGCGATTCTTACTTTCAAACATCAAATGAAGATGACTCTGAATGCAAATCGAAACCTAGCTACAAAACACTTGCTAAACTTGTAACAGAACAACAAAATGCTATGGAGCACATTCAAAAGTTGCTAGACAAAAGCGATGACCTGTTGGACGCAGAAATGACTCGAACTCAGTCCTCAATTGAAGACATTAAAAATCTTCATGTTAAGTACGAGGAACTTGAAAGTCGTCATGAAACGCTCTCAACTACTCATGAAAAGCTCTCCTATGATTATCTTCAAAGGAAGCAAGAGCTTGAGAACTTGAGAACGGCTCATGAAGATCTTCAAAAGAAGAACGAGTCACTCCCCGCTCAATAGATCAGTTCCGCTCAGGAAGACTTTCATCCACCATGTTTATAATGTCTTGAGCATGATAATGTTGTCTCCGTTGCTGAATCTTCTACCACTACTACTATTGCTATGTCTTCAACTGCTGATGTGGAAACTAACCCCTCTTCCGAGGATACCACTACTATTGCTGATGAGAATGCTAGGTTGAAGACATTGGTTGAAACAGGGATGTAAAAGAGTCTTAAAGGGCATCAGACACTATGTGATGTTCTCAAGAAACAGATTATGAACCGAAACCCTAGGAAAGAGGGTGTTGGTTCGAGAGAAAAATGAATGTTGATCGTTCTTACTGGAAGCCTAAGCAGTACCCCAAAACCACATAGCTTGCTGCAAAGGGACCTTCAATGGATCCATCTAGTTTATCTGGCTTCACTTGTGCTAACCCGATTATCACTGATGAATCCTTTGATGCAAACTATAAACTGTTTAAGAATCAGAATGGTGAAGTGTTTGCCAGGTATATTGGTACTAACTGCAGGAACGGACCACCTTTGAAGAAGATCTCGGTGCCCAAGAGTTGTCTCGAGAAGCTTCCTGTGAATGTCATCATGACTCCACCTAGGAAGAAGACAAACCCTAGACCAAAGGCTTCATACTGACAGAGGACTCACCAGAGTCACCCTAACACCAATGTTTTGCAGGGAAACCATACTCAGACATATGAATATGAGCGTGTTTCATCAAAACGCTATGTTCATAAGACCAAGAACTATTCTACTTATTCTTATGAGTATTATTCGCCTCCTGCAAGGCTATATGCTAGGGCTCCAAAGCGTAAATTCTTAGATTCTGCACTTAGACTCATTGGTTCTAAGCCACCCCTTAAGATGTGGGTGGTTAAGAAGAAGTAACTCTCTTTTGCAGGGAATGGTCTCCACCCGAAAATGAAAAGCTTCTGATGCTTATGCTAGGGACCTAAAACATGTTGTGGGACGCAAGATAAAATGCCAAATTGGTCCTACTATGTATTTCGTCCCAGGATTCCTTGACAAACATCCTATTTATTCTAACCAGGATCTGAACTTTCATAATATGCTTGTTCATCAAATGTTTATGCTTCACACTTCTCTTGGTGAAGCCTATCCCCACAACTGCACTGTAGGGTACGACATCGAAGGCTTCTGAATGGGTCATTGATAGTGGATGCACAAACCACATGACTGGTGATCGAAGTCTTCTTATGGATTCAACCCTACGTCCATCTGACAAGATTCACATCACATTTGCTGACATTGGTAAAAGCAAGGTATTGGGTCTAGGTAGAGTTGCAACCTCAAGGGATCAACACATGGATAAAGTGATGCTTGTTGAATCCCTTGGTTTCAACTTAATGTCTGTCTCAATGCTTTGTGATCTGAACTTGATTGTGATATTTGGAAAATATCGTTGCCTTGTGCTTATGGAATTTGACAAATCTCTAGTCTTTCAATGGTATCGAAAAGACGATCTATATATGGTAGATTTATCACCAGGATCACAGTTAGCCGTATGTCTTCTAGCAAAAGCTTCAGAGTGCTGGCTATGGCATCGAAGGCTAGGGCAAGCCGGCATGAGGAACTTTTACACTCTCGCGAAGAAGAAGCATGTAATAGGAATCGAGGGCGTCAATTTCAAGAAGGATCATCTATGTGGTGCCTGTAAAGCTAGAAAGATGACTAGGGCCAAGCATCCCTCGAAGACAATCATGACGACATCTTGTCCCTTCGATCTGCTTCACATGGACTTATTTGGCCCTACTCACTACTCTACACTTACAACCACTGCTTGCCTCTATGGCTTCGTCGTTGTTGATTATTACTCAAGATATACATGGGTGCACATAATCCTCTATAAGAATGAAGTGTGGGATGTCTTCAGATGATTCGCCAATCGTGCCATGACGAACTTTGGCATCAAGATCAAGCACATCAGAAGTGACAACGACACAAAATTCAAGAACACCAGCCTCGACATTTATCTTGATACAATGGGCATCACTCATGAGTTCTCACCTCCATACACACCTCAGCAGAATGGCATCGTTGAGCACAAGAACAGAACCCTCATTGAGATGGCGCGGACATGCTTGATGAGTACAAGACTCCGTGAAAATTCTGGCCTGAAGCCATTGATACTGCATGCCACATCATCAACTGTGTTTATCTTCACAAGATTCTAAAGAAGTCATCATATGAGCTACTAACTGGTAAGAAGCCAAACGTCAGTTACTTCAGAGTATTTGGTGCTAGGTGCTGGATCAAGGATCCACATCACACTTCAGAATTTGCACCGAAAGCAGATGAAGGTTTTATGCTTGGCTACAAAAAGGATTCGCACTCCTATAGAGTCTTCAACCTCTTTCACTATAAAGTGGTTGAAACTGTGGATGTGTGGTTCAATGAGACTAACGTCTCGCAAAGAGAGCACCTGCCAAATGTGCTAGATGAAGTCTCACCAAGTGAATCTATCAAGCTTGTGGGTACTAGAGAGATCATACCTTCAGAGGCATAGGCTGAAGTTAATGCTGAAGATGAAGACAATGACCAGTAAGAGCAAAATCTTTGTCCAGTTCATTCTCGTGTTGCAAATGAAGTACAAATTGAGAAGATAATCGATAGCATCAATGCACCTGGTCCACTCACTCGTTCAAGAGCAACACAGCTAGCAAATTTCTGTGGACACTTTGCATTTGTCTCTATATCTAAACCCAAGAAAGTTGTTGAAGCCTTCATGGAACCTAAATGGATTCAAGCTATGAAAGTAGAGCTTCAACCGTTCGAGCTGAACAATGTTTGGGACTAGTAAGTGTCCTGATCCTCACAAGCACAACATCATAGGTACCAAATGGATCTATCGCAACAAACAAGATGAGCATGGTCAAGTCGTCAGAAACAAGGCTCGTCTAGTTGCTAAGGTTACACTCAAGGGATTGACTTCGATGAAACAGTTGCTCCGGTGGCTAGGCTTGAAGCCATTCGCATACTGCTAGCTTATGCCAACCATCACAACATCCTTATGTATCAAATGGATGTAAAGAGTGCCTTTCTCAACGGCAAAACTGAAGAACAAGTATATGTTGCACAACCACCTGGTTTTGAACACCCAAAGCATCCTGACATGGTATACAAGCTCAACAAGGCACTATATGGCCTCAAACAAGCCCCTCGCGCTTGGTATGACACACTCAAAGACATCCTGAAGAGGAAAGGCTTCAAACCTGGTTCCCTTGATCCCACACTCTTCACGAAGACATATGATGGTGAACTGTTTGTGTTCCAAATCTATGTGGATGATATTATTTTCGGCTGCGCTGACAAGAAATACAATGATGAGTTTGGACATATCATGCAAGAGAAATATAAAATGTCCATGATGGGTGAGATGAAGTTCTTCCTCGGTCTTCAAATCCGTCAGCAAAGCAACGACATCTTCATATCACAAGAAAAATACCTCAAAGATTGCCTGAAGAAGTTTGGAATGCAAGACTGCAAAGGATACATGACGCCAATGCCAACCAAAAGTCATCTGGGCCCCGACGACAATGGTAAAGAATTTGATCAAAAGGTATACCGCTCCATGATTGGTTCTTTACTCTATTTATGTGCATCTAGGCCAGATATAATGCTTAGTGTTTGCATGTGTTCCCAATTCCAAGCGCCACCAAAGGAATCGCATCACTTAGCTATGAAGTGAATTCTTCGATATTTGGCTTACACCCCAACACTAGGATTATGGTATCCAAATGGCTTAGAGTTTGATCTAGTTGGACTCTCAGATGGTGATTATGCTGGTGAAAAGGTTTATCACAAGTCCATATCAGGCACATGTCACTTTCTTGGATGATCTCTTGTCTGTTAGTCTTCAAAGAAGCAGAACTGTGTATCCCTCTCCACTGTTGAATTTGAATGCATTGCTGCTGGATGTTGCTGCGCTTAGCTTCTATGGATGAAGCAAACTCTCAAGGACTATGGCATCCACCTGAAGCAAGTGCCACTCTACTGCGACAATGAAAGCGCCATCAAGATTGCCAAGAACCCAGTTCAGCACTCAAAGACAAAGCACATTCAAATCCGTCATCGCTTTCTCAGGGATCATGTCATGAAGGAAGATATTGATATCATTCACATCAACACTGAAGAGCAATTCGCAGATATCTTCACAAAGCCATTGGATGAGAAAAGGTTTTGCAAGTTGCCGTGTGAGCTAAATATCCTAGAATCCTCAAATGTCCTGTAACTGGACACACATCCTAACGCTTATGCATGTTGATGACTTAGATGTGCAACACATGAAGTAACATATATCTTTAATCAATAAAGACATACACTCTAAATGTGAATACATTAACGCGGAATTTGACTTTGGAGCGCCACGACAATTGTGTGCTGTGTCTGGATCTAATACTTCGTATACAGTGGGTAACGCCACCACCAAAACCTTCTTGAAGCTTTTCAATTTACCGTCATGATTGCATGGTCTTCGCATTTGTTTTTCTTCAACATTTATTTGATTTATCTTCGCAATGTTGAGTTGGTATTATACTGATATATATATATGCGTGTTCTGTCCTCTACAGCATTCACTTATAGCTATGTCTTCAAACTTGCCATTTTTCCTCATCTAAGTGAATGTGATCGTACCCTGACCCCCCCCTTTGTGCTTCTACCTCAAACTCTATCTATCCAAGTCATATGCACTCTGTTGAAACATGTCGAATGTCTTCTCTGAGTCCTTGTCAGCAAAAGAAATAGAGACAAACATTTACATCTGTTTTAATGCAATATCCCATTTGCATGAATACCGGAGAAGCCCGAATGATCACCCGACAATCCAGGCGTGCATGGGAACATGGAACAACTTCCAATAAGTTGCATGCAGGCCACGTGTCCTTCAGATGTGAACCATTAGGGGCACATGCGTAATTACGCTGTGTAGTCCCTTTCCTCATAAATACACACCCCGTGCAGTCATTATCTCTTCTTCCACCTCACCACCTCGCTCAAACCCTAGCGCCTCTACTAGCTCGCGTTGACGCCGGAGACGAAGCGCTTAGCTGCCGCAACTTCTTCGACACCGTCCTCATGCTGACCGCGGACCTCACCCCATCCGCTGCCACCGTAGGTGTCTTCCGCCGCCAAGTTAGGGCATGGGAGATTGAACTGCTCGGCTTCGAACTCTGCCTCGTCTAGCAGTTCGTCAGCGGTAAATAAACCTCACCTTTTACTGTCCTTTGATCCGTCAAATCCATCCACTTTGACCAAAAGTTGTTTCTACACTTCCAAATCTGGATATGTCTTTATCTGCATCTCATATTATCCTAGGGTATTCACTTATGCTTCATATCTATTTAGATTCCTCACTTGTACATATTCATGGATTCGTACAAATCTGGAACCAACTCTCTTCAAATAAGTGAATGTCTTTGCTCTATGAGGTCAATGTCTTCAAACTTATTTATATTCAAAATCTTCTAAGAATGCATATGACCCCATCCCCTTCCATCGCACCTCTAATGCTATCACAGGTACATGTCCGTGGGAGAATCCCTTGGTTCTCATAGTCTGCATTCATTTGCAGAGTTCTTACAGCATCACATTCACTCCCTTGAAGCTAGTTCTTGTCTGACCAGTAGACGGAAGACTTTCACTATTGTGAAGCCTATCTGCTTGAATATCATGGCCACAGAAAAGTCCGCTAGGAAAGGTGGCAGGCAACACAGAGGCAACACAGCTCTAGATCTACCTCTGGATCTGTATGAATTGTAAAAGTCAGATCCTGAGGAAAGTTACGGTCAGCGCAAGACCCGAATCCAATGGATTCGAAGATATTGGGTTGAACAGTGGTTCAAGTATAACTTCGCAACCCCTGAATATGCAGAGAAGAATGTTATCAAGCGCCCATGGGGAGATATTCTGTACAGGAATCTGCAGC
The DNA here is from genome assembly GCF_056163025.1 of Triticum urartu. Taxonomy (NCBI): domain Eukaryota; kingdom Viridiplantae; phylum Streptophyta; class Magnoliopsida; order Poales; family Poaceae; genus Triticum; species Triticum urartu. The sequence continues at coordinate 250,168,518 of NC_141875.1, forward strand.
TAAAGTCGAAAAGTGAAGCCATTGCTCAAGGATTCTACCCATGCATGGTCCATGGACCAAAGCCTCAGAATGCCAACCCGTCATCATTATTATGGTGTTGTGATGACAATCTGTTCAAATGCAACTACCAATTTTCAAAGGAGTCAGCTGTGAATGACAAGAAAGATCTTGGACTCAACTTCAACCCTGGTCCATCTGCTCCAAGACATGATGGCACTCGTGATGCCAATCTGAATGTCACCAACCCCTTCACCAGCTTCGATGGGCTTCTCTCCCACATTGCTGCTCAGAGGTCCACTGTGGAGCAATTAGCTGATGACGCAAACTTGGAAGATGCTCATGCTCCATCGAAGCAAAAGAAAAAGAAGTCAAAAGCTTTGAAGCCCTCTGGCACACCAAAAGCTTCGACTGTGAAGCCGTTGACCACTGCACCTCCTGAACCCAGTGTGTAGTCTAAAGATTTGTCTCGTGTCTCCAAGAAGACTGAGAAGACCAAGAAGCCCAAGAAGCCCAAGAAAATTTCTGGGCATGAAATGACTCCTGCTGTCGTTCTGTGCAACGAGGAAGACACCATTGATCTATCAAGTGATGAAGATCTTGGTGATAATGCTCTAGAGATACTTATCAAGAGCAAGCAAGAGGCGGACATCTTCAATGATCTGCCCCTCTTTGATGTTGACATTCTAAACAACTTCATCGATGAATGGTCCGACGACCAGAGCATCAACATTGATGACCTACAGCTACCAGTGGACATAAGTGTCACGTTCCACGGAGCTATTGCCAATGAACTGGCCCTGGCTTAGAAAATTGTTGGACTCAAGAACAAGATTGATTATGTGAAGGATCATTTCAAGAAGAATATGGCCAAGCTCAGTGTGGCTGATGTGCAGATCTTCAAGAAGATGCTACATGCCTCAAGGCCGAGTTTCACAAGAAGAGGGAATAAGCCAAAGGCTCTCGAGAGTGCATGAAGTACTATGTGCAGAATTGTCTTCAAGCACACAATGAAGCTGAAAAGCGCAATGCTCTTGGGCATCTTGGCATCAATCCTAGAATGGCTGCCAAGCCAAAGAAGAAGTCTGCCGAAGCCCAATCTAAAGCACCAAGGCAGGAAGAACCTCACATTGTTTTCCCTGCCAGCATGACAGGCTCAAAGCCTAAGGTCACCTCAGCAGCTTCAAAGCTGAAGAAAACAAGGGCAGCTGAAGTCGAAGCCAGGAAGCGAAAGCACAAAGATACATCTGATGATGCTCCCTCCTAGAAGAAATTGAAGACAAAGGCTTCAAAGTCTTCAAAAAAAGAGTGTGTTGCAACCCAAGAACCCCTCAATGTTGAACCCATCTCTTGTGATCCAAGAGTGTCGTCTTGTGATCCATGAGCCTGCTTCCACAAAGGCTCATGCAAGTGAAGAAGTTCCAGCTGCTGACCCCAACGCAGCTGAAGACATTGGTCGTGAAGACAATGTTGATGATGATGTAGTCCTTCCTCAGCTCCATCCCCAGTCGGTATCATCACCTGTTCTTATGAATAGTGAACTTATCAGCATTGGTCATCCTTTGATGCCAATTGCTCAGGATGACTCATGGGCTGAGCGCCCTTAGCAAGACACCCCAGTACATGACGGGACACCAAGAACACCCACTCCTCAAGTCACCACTCTGGTATTTGATGACGACAACAACATGGCTCAGACCACCCCCTCACCATCTCGAGCATTCCATAAGGGGAAGTGCAACAAAGCTCGGTCGCACGTCAAGTGTTTCCTGAAGCCACTCCTACTGTGAATGTCTCTGAGTCTGAAGCTAAAGTCGCTGAAGACATTTCGGCTACATCATCCGATGAAGATAAAGAAGAAAGAGAAGAAGAAAGAGTTGCCACACCCCCTTCTACTAATCAAGTCATTCTCGAGAAGAATTTGATTGTGCCCAACCCTCTTGTTATTGAAGAAACGGAGGTTGAAAACAATGAGGCTGCCACAAACAACACTATTGAATCTAGTGACACAGTCATGGCTAAAGACAATGTGGAGCCTGAAGCTCATGTGGATGCTGAAGTCACCGTTCCACCTCCAAGGCCTCACATCATGGCACGGGCCTTTGATCGAGGACAGCTTGCCATAGTAAAATGTCCCATTATGGTTCCTCCCACTGCTCCTAGACCACAGTATGACTATCATGTGGAGCAGAGGCCTCATGTTCAGAAGCCCAAGCCACGACTGCCAAGGCTTCCAGGTGCTGCAACTACACCGGTTCTTTCATCGTGCACAACTTTAGAGCACATAACACCTTCTTTGATAGTGCGAAGAATCCCTACACGCAGCCAAAAATCTCCTCCGATCGATTTTGGAGCCATCAGCAGCGAAGCTACTACTCCTGCATTCTGTACAATCAAGAGCGAATCTTTCCACACATGTATCTTGATTGTGAAGCTATTGTTGGGATGCCCTGTCTTGAAGAAGCGCTTGACTGCTTTAGGGATGTTGGTCTTTTACCATTTTTGATAGACAAAGAGCACTAGAATGAAGAGCTTCTACTGCAGTTCTATGCCACACTTCATATTCGTGGCTACAACAGGGATCCAAAGACTTGGGTCCTTGAGTGGATGTCAGGCGATGTGCATCATGAAGCCAAAGCTCAAGACATTATCGAGCTTACTTCCCTGCCCACTCCAGTTGAGTTATACGATCCTGGTTGTCAGTGTCACAGAGAGGAAAAGCAGAGTATCTTTCAGAGGAACAAACCAAATACGAGTCAGATGCTCAGTATGATGAAGCCATTGCCACAAGATGTTGAGTACCCAAAGGAATTTTTCATAAAGGACCTCGAGTACTTGCCACCCACAGTATACCACATTCTGAGGCGTACTCTATGGCCGATCAAGGGACACTCTTCTGAAGCCAAACTTGAAGGAGCCATGAAGACTTTGGTATTCTATATCATCAATGGCATTAGATTCAACACCCAGGATTTCTTCATCAGACAACTTGTTGCTTCTAGGATTGATCTGTTTGGCCTGATGTTCTATGCTCCATGGGTGATGCGCTTGATTAAGCTCCACTCTACCATTGACTATCAGCCTTCAGCACACAACCATGTCATTTTTCTGCCTAAGGTTGATATGTCAGTTGAAGCCATCGACCCTGAGCCTGCCAAGGAGCCACTCCATCTTCACAATGCTGAACATCATAGTTTCTCGCAGCCAGTTGAAGGAATTCTAGTCCCCAATGCTGCAACCCCCGCATATCCTCTGGCTGGAAATATGAGAGTGCCACATCGTGGCAACACCGAAGCCACTGCAAGTATGATTGCCCAAAGGCCTCGGAAGCGTTCTCATGTACTCAATGACTGAGATATTCTTGTGGCCTTGCATCAGAAGCAGGATAAGCATCATGACTGGCTAAAGTGTCAGATGCATAGTATCTTGGTGGATGTCAATCACATTCGAAACTTGGCCACCAAGAACTCGTTTGTTGCCCATGAATCCTGTAGGCGGTCCTGGAAGAGCCTCACAATGCTCTGCTCTGAAGACGATCTTCGCGAAGATGGCTTCACCGAACGCTTCAAGTTTGACTCCAGGCCTCCTCAGAATGCAAGTTGGCGTCGCACTTTGTCTATTGAAGACTCTGAACATTTGTCTTCGGCTACAACTGTTGTTGCGAGAGTCATCGATGAACAAGACGACACCACTTCACCAACCATGGCTGGACTTCATCTCGACACTGCGTCAGGCCCGTCTGCACCACCTAACTCCAACGTCGACCTTGCTCCATCGTCTACTCCATCTGGGAACGATTAGATACTCCATGTCTTCAAACCTTTTTGGTCATTACTAACTAAAGGGGGAGAAGCTTATGAGTTGATAGTCTTCAAGCGGGTCCTTATGGGTGGTTGCATTATTTTTGCTAAGTCTTTACAACTCTCGTCTTTTGAAACATTTGGTACTTTGAGTTGTAACACTTAAACTCGATGGTCGTCTGCTACTTTTTCCGCTACGTTGTGATGTGATGATAAATTCTGCATGAAGTCATTCTGCAGACGTCCATTTTTCATTATGCATGGCATTATCTTCGTTATCTCTTTATATGCATGATGAACTGTCTTCATAAGTTGAAGAGGATCTCCACAAAGTAAAACCTGCCATGTGCATTTGCATTCGAAAGCAAACTACTTATATGCACATCTTCAGGGGGAGCCTTTTACTGCTTATGAAGACATAGCCTTAATCATTAACTTTCACATACTTTTATCCCCGTTGAGAAATTCAACAGGTTTGTCATCAATCACCAGAAAGGGGGAGATTGTAAGTGCATCTAGTGCCACCCCTAGTTGGTTTTGGAGTATTGACGACAAACTTGGTTGAGGGACTAATGTGTTTGTGAGAATTGCAGGATAACATGGGTAGTAGTCCCATATTAATTCGGTTTACCTACCAGATATGACCCCTAAAATGCGTGAGGACATTGAAGACAATGGTGGTCAGTTAAGATATTCACAATGAAGATTATGACATGAGAAGACATTCACGTGAATACTATGGAGTGCGAAGACATAGTTGTTTCGTAGTTTCTGTTTCTTCTTTGTTGAGTCATAGGAACCATCGTACTGTTAAGTGGGATCCAAGTGAACAAAGTAAGAGTGACTGATGTGATGCTCAGCCAAATCCTATGTCTTCGAGCGAAGACAATGAGAGCAAATCTTATCCAGAGCTGGATGAGTCAGCTTTACTTGTAGCCCAAGTCAAGCCGCTGCATGTGTTTGAAATCTGACTGTTGGACACGTGTCAGTTCCTTAGTGACCCAGGGTCATTTCGGAAAAATTAGGTCGGGTTGCCTCCTGGCTATAAATAGCCCACCCCTACACCATAAATTGGTGGCTGCTCAGAGTTACTGCACGGCTTTTGTCGTTTGAGAGCAACCCACCTCCGAAGCATTTGGGAGAGATCCTTGCGAGGACAAAGCCCTAAACACCCAGAGCCAAAGAGTGCTAGGCATCACTGAAATCTTTCTGTCTGCGTGACTTGAAGACTTGTTACACTTGACGACTATGAATTCTCCAGCCGGTTAGGCGTCGTGTTCTGAGCATCCAAGAGTCATTGTGGATTGCCGGCGAACGAAGTCTGTGAAGGTTTGGAAGTCTACCTGAAGACTTACCAGAGTGGTTAAGCGAGGACAGGGTGCCCTTAGCTCAAGGGGAATAAGGTGAAGACACGGTCTTTTGAGTTGAATCTCAGCCTCCCTTACCAAACGTATAGTTGTCACAGCAACTGGAGCTGGTCTACCAAATCCCTGTCTTCACCAAGCAACTGGTTCTATCCTTCACTTTCCTTTACTTTAAAGTTTGTCTTCATGAAGTCATTGTTTGCCTGTATGATCTGATTGACTTCATTGTGTGAAGACTGTTTACTATTTGGCTTCATATTGTCTCCCGTCCTGATCCTTACTACCTAGTTACTCATAGTCTTCGTGCTTTCACTTCATTGCAAACTTGACTATGGCTTGTCTAGTCTAGTCTACCTTCCACTGCATATCAATAGGTTCATTTATATTGTTTGTCTTCAAAGACCACGTGTTTTTGAAGACTTCCATAAAATCGCCTATTCACCCACCTCTAGTCGATAACCATCACTTTATCCCCCACAGTAACTACGGATATAAAATCCGCAACATCATGAGGATGTGGTTCTATGGGGCTACCCTCATATGGAGTCAAGCAAACCTCACAAGACTCACCAATTGTCATCGCTCTAGGGATATCATATAAGTTGAATGTAACAGTGGTTTGCTCTGCCCTATAGTGGAAAGGAAAACTTTGCATGTAAGTATTTGTGAGGAGAAGGTACTGATCATACTTATCTTCGAGGAAGCGGATGATGCCGGCATTGTTCGCCAAGTGATAAAAGTCGTCGAGAATTCACACATCCCTTAAGAAAGTGTCGCACGACCATTCACACGGCAAACCTCAGCTGCGCGAGGAAGATGGTATTTGGGCTTCGGAGACTCCTCTGGACTCCGCCTCTAAGATCCTCTCAACCTCCACTTGAGCATTTTCTTTTTCTGAAATTTTTAATGACTCAAAATAAAAGTTAACCAAACTCAACAAAATTGATAGCAACTACTCCCATAAATGTCTAGAGTCTATATCAAGCATGCAATCTAGAAAACATGGTCACCTCATACGTCTCCAACGTATCTATAATTTTTGTTCCATGCTATTATATTATTAATCTTGGATGTTTTAAATACATTTAAAAGAAACTTTATATCATTTTTTGGGACTAACTTATTAACTTAGTTCCTAGTGCCAGTAGCCATTTTTGCTTGTTTTTTACTTTGCAGAATATCAATACCAAACGAAGTCCAAATGGCACGAAACTTTTTGGAGTTTTTTTGGTGATAAGAGACACTTGAAGCCTCTGGAGGCCACGAGAAGATGAATGTGGGGCGCACTAGGCACCAGAGCATGCCAGGGGCCTCTAGCGCGCTCTGGAGGGTAGTGGGGCCCATGGGCACCGTCTTGACCTACCCCCGCCTTTATAAATACTCTAAAATCCCCAAAACACTAGGGGAGTCCATGAAATACTTTTTTTGCCACCGCAAGTTCTAGAACCACGAGATCCAATCTAGAGGCCTTTTCCGGCACTTTGCCGAAGGGGGAAACGATCACGGAGGGGGTTCTTCATCATCCTTGTTGCCCCTCCGATGATGCGTGAGTAGTATACCATAGACCTGCGGGTTTGTACTTAGTAGCTAGATGGCTTCTTCTCTCTTTTTGATCTACTATACAATGTTCTCCTTGATATTCTTGGAGATCTACTTGACGTAATGACTTTTTGTGGTGTGTTTATTGGGATCTGATGAATTGTTGTAGGATCGAAAGTATGTCTAGGGGGGCGTGATCAGACTAGTTGACCAAATAAAAATCTATCCTTTTCCCAATTTTTGTTATAGGCAAATTTTAGCAATTAGCACAAATCAAGCAATCAACCTACACATGCAATTCTAAGAGAATAGCAGCGGAAAGTAAAACATTGCATATGAAGGTAAAGGGAAGGGTTTGGAGAAGGCAAACACAATGGAGACACATGGATTTTTCCATGGTTTCGATAGGTGGTGCTATCGTACGTCCACGTTGATGGAGACTTCAACCCACGAAGGTTAACGGCTACGCGAGTCCACGGAGGGCTCTACCCAGAAATGGTCCATTAAGAAGCAACCTTGTCTATCCCATCATGCCCATCGCCCATGAAGGACTTGCCTGACTCGGGTAGATCTTCATGAAGTAGGTGATCTCCTTCCCCTTACAAACTTCTTGGTTCAACTCCACATCTTGACGGAGGCTCCCAAGCGACACCTAACCACTCTAGGAGACACAACTCTCCAAAAGGTAATAGATGGTGTGTTGATGATGAACTCCTTGCTCTTGTGCTTCAAATGATAGTCTCCCCAACACTCAACTCTCTCTCTATCTCTCAGATTTGGCTATGGTGGAAAGATGATTTGAGTGGAAAACAACTTGGGGAAGGCTAGAAATCAAGATTCTTGTGGTAGGATTGGAATGTCTTGATCTCAACACATGAGTAGGTGGTTCTCTCTCAAAAAATGTATGGTGGAAGTGTAGGCACGTTCTGATGGCTCTCTCACAAATGGAGAAGGGGGTGGATGGGTATATATAGCCCCTACACAAAATACAACCGTTGCGTACATTTGAATCATCTCGGTGGGACTGAAAGGTTAAACTCGGTGGCACCGATTGGTTCAAAAATGTGAATGTTAGGAATCTTGGTGTGGTCGACTGGAACAACTCAGTGGGACCGATGTGGTAGCACTTAGGGGAAACCGTATCTCGATGGCACCGACTGCATCAAATCGGTGAGACTGAAGTGACATAATAAGGCAACGGAGAGTTGGTCAAGCCATCTCGGTGAGACCAAAATAATTGCAATAGATAACAGAGAGTTAGAAAGGCCATCTCATTGAGTCCGAGACCCATATCGGTGAGACCGAGCTGTTAGGGTTTCCGGTTGTGGCTATGTCGTATGAACTTGGTGGCTCCGAGTATGAAATATCGGTGGGGCCGAGTTGGAGTTTAGGGTTTTGACATATTTGGATGGAGAAAGTGGCTGAGGGTTTTGGAGCAATATCACTAAGCATTTGAGCAAGCAAGCCATTAAGCAACACCTCATCCCCTCTTAATAGTATTGGCTTTCCTATGGAGTCAATGTGATCTTGAATCACTAAAATGAAAATGAGGAGTCTTGAGATTTTGCCAATATTTTTCCGTAGCATTTTGAGGGGTGAACATCTCTGGTCCATGCCATGCCATTCATTGAACTTCTTGAAATATTTATCTTTAATGGATATTAGTTAAATGTGCTATATGTTGTTATGTATTACCAAAACCACCCGGGGATTAGTTGCACTTACAATCTCCCCCATTTTGACAATTGTTGACAACATATAGATCAAAGCTTTGACAAATGATAGAATGAATGAAATACATCGTCACTTTGAGAAGTATGTGATAAGCAAGAGCTCCCCCTAAATTTGTGCATTATTTAAAATTTGCGTTTGAACAGAAATGCACAATCGATTAGGATCATGGGTCACTCTTCCATGTCACATACATCTTGGTGGAGCACACAAAATGATAAGAGTGAAATAACACGAATGCATCACCAAATACACAAATAAGCATAATACAATCAAACTTACAACCACGCAAAGTATCTCACGAGCATCAAACAATAAGTAGCACAAACCAAAAGAACAAGGTAGCAACTGGAAATAAATACAACAAGCAAAATAACGAGACACACACACTCTCTCTCTCTCTCTCGAAGCCTATGATCTATACATTTTCTCCCCCTTTGACAACAAGTTACCAAAAATCTTGAAAAAGTATAGTGCCATACGACACTCCTGGCATGATCTCTGGGAACTCCTAAAGTGGTCTTCTGGCTGGTTGCTCCGGTGTGCATAGACGACGTTGAGACAACTGCTTTTGCAAATGCCTCAACTGATGTCTGTTGAGCAGGTGGAGTTGACACTGGGGGTGGCACTATGGTAGTGGCTGCGGGTGCAGAGTGAGTAGGCCTCTTGTCTGCAATTGGCACACCTGAAGATCTTGATGCCCTTGGCACAACCTAACATCTCTCAGTGTTAGTGTCCTCATTCCCATCTTCAGCATCATCTCTCGGATTCTCCACAATAGATTGTATCTCTATGACCTTGACATTAAGATTATACATTTTATCTCCCACTATTCGCTCTAGGCTCTCCTGATTCTTGGCTAAGTTGGCCAGACTTTGCTCAATTCTTAGAGTTGCTTCTAGCATATATGTTATTTTCATCTTCTTTTGGAGCCTTGATGAGAGCAGCCCACTCAGTGATTGATGACCGGTATCTAGTGCCCTCAGTCATCCACACAATTCTCTGATCTGGATAGAAGTGTGATGTGGAATAAAATTGCATCACCATCTCATCATTCCACTTTGTGAGGTTTTGTCCAACTAAAGCATCAACACCTCTCTACTTGAAGCTCTCATTAACATGGGGGAAGTAGTCTTCGTTGGCATCTATGTACTTCTAATCCACCCATTCCATGTTTCTTATGATGGGCTTCTTGTCAAGCAGCACTGTCTCATAAATGTCTTGTTGTTCTCTCGTATGGAAATGATAGTCACATGTTGTTCTCCTCCTTGCAGAATGTGGATCAACTTTCCTCCATTCTGTTAGTCCACTGTCCTTCCTCAGCTTCATGTTTTCAGCCACTTGATGTCCATCATCATGATCTGGAATCTTTGGCTTCAACTTCCTGAGCACTTGTGGCTCTTCATCCTCTTGAACTTCCGACACCAGGGCCTTGTTCTTCTCAGCAAGAGGGATGTTTCTTGTGGATCTCTTGGGAGCAGCAGCCTTAGCTTGGCCTTGGACTTGGAAGGTGCACCTGCAGACTTCGTGGCATCTGCCATTAGCTTGTGACACTTAGTAGGGGGTGCAACTGGTTCCTCCTCCACCACCTCCTCGTCTTCTTCCTCCTCCCCGTCTTCTTCTTCATCGTCATCATCATCATCATTAACCATCATTGATGGCCTACCAATCACTTTGGTAGTTGTTTTCTTCAGCCTTTCTTTGGCACCGATGATAACTTACTTGAGGGATCTTGCTCAATCCCTAGGTAGGTGTGGTGGACTCTTGAAAATAAGATTTGGGTTTAAGGGTTTTTGATGACAAGTAGTATTTCTACTTAGTGCAGGATTTTTGGCCAGCAAAGATAGGGGCAAGCACCACATGTTAAAGGATCTATGACAATATGACTTCTATGTGAATATGAACAAACATAAATCATTAAGTTCTCTTCCTTGTCCAACGTCAACAATTTTGGCATATAATATTTTGATGAGGGCTCACAATCACAAAAGATTTCTAGGATAGTATATTTATATGTGAATCTTCTCTTCCTTATTAATTCTTTCATAAGTTGCATCATTGACTAATGCTATGTTTGTCAATCTCTAATAAAATTGTCTACTTATACTTTTCCTTGTGTGGTGTCATCACCTAACATAAGATTAGCATATGTTCTTTCTGATTTATTCCCTTTCTTTTATTTATTTCCTTTCTCTTTTACTTTTATTTGCAACATGAAAGTAAACAAAGCAAAAGCTCAAACTACCTTTATTATATGCCTTGCACACGATTACAAGGATAGAGCACTAAGCAAACTCTTGAAAAGAAAGAATCGAACTAAACTTTCATTCATCTAAAGCAAAAGATTGAACTAAAATAAGTAAAGGCAAAAAGATAGTGGGATGATACGATACTGGGGCATTTTCTCTCTTCAGCTCGATCTTCATCAACCAAGCATCCTCTTCCACATTGTTGGAGGAAGATGAAGACATGATTCCTGGCTCAACAGATCTGACCGAAAACAACAAGAAAAGAGAATAGAAGATTTCTTCACGATACGGTGGTTAACAGGTTCGGGAAGTATATATAGATTTTTTATCTTGAGAAACAAGCAAACAGAAGAAAAATTAGAGTCCGGAAGGTGTCTCGGGTGGGCATAACCCACCTGGCCTGGCGCGCACTGGTGTCTTGTGCCCACCAGGGTACGCTTCCTAGTAGTTTCTTATTTTTCTATTTTTCTAAATATTCCAAAAATGACAAAAAAAATATTTTTGTAGATTTTTCGGATTCCGTTTACTTACCGTATCACGTACCTCCTTATTTTCACGATTCTGGAGTGTTCTGAAAGGACTCTTTTATGTGTTCTTTCGGTGCCATAGATGGGATAATATTGCATTCAACATTAATGGGTGTACCTGAGATATAATGTTTTATTCATTGCCCATTTACAACCTTCGGGTTAGTACCTTCGACCTTATTTATTTTGATGGCTCCAGACCGATAAACCTCCTCGATAACATAGGGGCCTTCCCATTTTGAGAGGAGTTTTCCTACAAAGAATCTAAAATGAGAGTTGTACAAAAGAACATATTCTCCGACTTTAAACTCATGCTTTTGGATTCTTTTGTCAAGCCATCTTTTAACTTTTTCTTAGAATCTAGTGAGCTAATATCAAATAACCTCTTTTCACCAGCATGTTTAAAATCATAGTTAAGCTCCTTGACAGCCCAATATGCTTTATGTTCTAACTCAAGAGGCAAATGACAAGACTTTCCATAAACCATTTGATAAGGAGACATACCCATAGGATTTTTATATGCTGTTCTATAAGCCCAAAGTGCATCATCTAATTTCTTAGACCAATTCTTCCTGGACCTATTGACAATCTTTTGAAAAATTAATTTTATTTCTCTATTACTAAGTTCAACTTGACCACTAGACTGAGGATGATAAGGTGATGCTATTCTATGGTTAACATGATACTTGGCAAGCATTTTACAGAAAGCACCATGAATAAAATGTGAACCACCATCAGTCATTAAATATCTAGGGACTCCAAACCTTGGGAAAATAACTTCCTTAAGCATTTTAATAGAGGTGTTGTGATCAGCACTACTGGTTGGAATAACTTCTAGCCATTTAGTAACATAATCAACAACAACCAAAATATGTGTATACCCATTAGAGGAAGGAAAAGGTCCCATGTAATCAAATCCCCAAACTTCAAATGGTTCAACAGCATGTGAATAATTCATAGGCATTTCTTGATGCTTACTGATATTACCTATTCTTTGACATTCATCAAAAGATAAGATGAACTTATGGGCATCCTTGAAGAGAGTAGGCCAATAAAATCCAGATTGCAATACCTTGTGAGGAGTTCTATCTCCAGCATGATGCCCTCCATAAGCTTCGGCATGACATTTCCGTAGGATTTCTCCATGTTCATGCTCAGGTACACAACATCTAATAATACCATCTACTCCTTTATAAATATGTGGGTCATTGTTAAGACCCCGATTCCAAGTCACATCGATCTAGCCGGTAACACCTCATATCACTTTGTGGCCTCACAAACGGTATTCCCACGGGTATCGCCTTACCATGGCCTGGGACCGTTTGCGCCTTTTGGCTCACGTATATGATAGTGTCGCTAGCATCCATATGACAGAGAACCCGGGCCGACATGACTAGTCATGAACCCAAAGTGGCACTAACTTACGGGGACAGGCATACATGAATCAACATCGAGCATGTCGGTCAGCAGCGTGTGAATCCGGGCTGTAGCACTGGGCTAACAGGACTCCGGTGAACCGGGCTGTAGCAGGCTAGGCAGGACTCCGGATGTCACCGCGTGACATTTCCCCGAAGGGACAGACACAGGAACGAAGTGAAACACATGCCGGCCAGTCAAGTGTCCTGAGCAGTAGTGCTAGGCTAGCAGGACTCCGGTGAACCGGGCTGTAGCGGACTACTATGGATCATGGAAGCACAAGACTATATTTCCCCATAAGAGAGGCTACCAAAGATAAACAACTAGGTTGTTGGATCCCACACATACCAAACATTTCAATCATACACACAATATGCTCGACATGTGTAAATACAACATGGCATCACAACATAACTCTACGACTCAAGTATTTATTCATTAGGCTCCGAGGAGCGAGATATTACAAACATGGGTCTCATGACCCAACATACAGAGCATACAAGCAACAAGCACATGCAGAAGCTTAACTTGTCTGAGTATAGACAACTACAAATGAATAAGGCTGAGAAGCCTGACTATCTACCAAACCCTGCCGAGGGCACAAGATCGTAGCTGAGGTATCAAGCTAAACGTCGAAGTCCACACGGAACTACTAGCGAGACTGAAGTCTCTCTACAAAAACATAAATTAAGCAAACGTGAGTAGAAATGTACCCAGCAAGACTTACATTAGGACTATCTACATATGCATCGGTATCAACAAAGGGGGTGGTGGAGTTTAACTGCAGCATGCCAGCTTTGACTCGGTGGCTAACCTGAACTACGACTGCAAGTAACTCTTTTGAGGTGGCGCACATGAGTCCACAAATTCACCATACCAATACACCACTATGGATCCGCTCCCGTCTCCCTGCGAGAATGCCATCCATAGCACTCACGCTTATCTTGCGAGTTTTAGAGTATCCACTTTCACTTGTCTATGAACTATGCAAGGGGTCCAAGTTTCCATATCCGAGGAATCCGACTATCGAATAGATAATGATAACCCTGCAGGGGTGTACTTCTTCACACACGCTCTCGCCACTTACCACCATGTACACGTTGTGTATCTCGGCAACCTTCAAGCGAAAGACTGGTGAGGGAGTCGGCCACGACCTGACTAACCAACAAGTCTCTAGTCCAGGTTTATCGCCCATTCGGGTTCCATCCGCAAGGAGATCCGGCTGGGGTGTCACTCACGGCACCAAACGATGTGTACAGGGTTCCCAAGCCCACCATCCGGGTGCCACTTGGTACACCGGGCCACTGTGCCTAGTCTGTCCCAAGCCCACCTGTACCGGGTGCCACTTGGTAGATTACTAACACTACCTACAAACACCAGAAACTAGTTGCAACTCCTGGACAGAGATCGAGATGGTTAATAAGTTGAGAGAGCTTGGAGCGCCCGGAGCCCAATGTGTGGTAGTAACTGTTCATGGATCACAAACACAGAACTCAGTTCCTGAGGACGGCTGCAATGAGACAACCCACCATGTACTCCTACATGGCCTCTCACTGCTACCTTTACCAAATCGTGTTCACACACTTAGCTCTCAACAGTAGGACATGTTCACAACTTTCCAATTCATCCCCGATGAATCAGACCTGACACAACTCTAAGCAATAGCAGGCATCACAAACAAGCATGAATGAGTAGGCACATCAGGCTCAAACAACTCCTACTCATGCTAGTGGGTTTCATCTATTTACTATGCCAATGACAGGTCATGCAGAGGAAAAGGGGTTCAGCTACCGCAGCATGTAACAGTTGAATCGATGTTGTCCTAATGCAGTAAAAGAGAGCAGGAGCGAGAGAGTGGGATTGTATCGGAATGAACAAGGGGGTTTTGCTTGCCTAGCACTTCTGAAGATAGTATAGCTCTTCATCGGTGTCATCGAATTCATCGCTGGATCAACGTCTACTGAGGGGGGGACAAACACCGGCAACTGAGAAAGAACACAATCAACACATGGTGATATGCAACAATATGATGCATGCTATGACATGGCAATATGAATGTGTTTTGGGCTAATGCAACAGAAAGTCATTTTAATTGAAGTGGAATTCAAAACTATATCAAATTCCAACTCCAAACCTATTATGAAATTTGCTCTAATCATGTTTCATCCTAATCAGTGATGTTAACTTGCTCAAACATGCATGAAAATGGTACAGATGGATTCCTTGAATTTTTCTGATAATTTTTCATATATAATTTATTTCATTTGGAGCTATAGATTAATTTCTATGATTTTCCAAAGTTTTGGATATTTTCTGAAAATAATAAATCATTTAATATTTATTTAAATTCCAGAAAGGAATTATTGCGTCAGCATGACCTCACAGTTACGTCAGCAGGTCAACGGCTCGGTCCAGGTCAAACCTGACGTGTGGGGTCACACATTAGTGACACAGCTAACTAACAAGGTTAATTAAAATTAAACTAAACCTAATATAGTTTAGTTAAGGCTTGGGCCCACATGTCAGAGGCTAATTAACTAACTAAATAATTAACACTAACCTGGTTTAGTTAGCAGGGCTGGCCCCATGCGTCAGTGACCCAGGGTGGTCAAACAGGGTCAAACCCGGGTCAACTCACCGGAGTTGACCCGTGGCTCGTCGCCGGCGGAGCCAGAGACGGCGGAGAGCGCCGGGTTTCGCCCTCCGGCGACCAAAAGAGCGGCGGAGGGGCTCTACGAGATGCCTAGGCTCACGCGCATCCATTGCGGCCAGCGGCAGCAGCTGGGGGGCACTACAGCAACGGCGGCGATGGCAACTGCGGCGGCCGGAGCTACGGGTTCAAGCGAGGCGAGGCCACAGAGGATGGGAGGGCTGGCTAAGGGGCTCACTGAGCTCCTGAAGATGCTAGGAGCACGGTGTCGTGCTCGGTTTCGAGCCTCAGTGGCTGCAGTGACGGCGGCGACATCGCCGGCGGCGTGGAATTCTTGGCCAAGACGGGGCTATGGCCTAGAGGTCGAAAGCGACCAGGGGAGAAGGGGGAGGCGACTCGGGGGCTCACCGTGAGTCCGTTTGGAGGGTCAGTGGGCTCGAGGGCGGCCGGAGTGCAGCGAATCAACGGCGAGGGGCTCGGGTGCCCGAGGTTGAAGATGACCACGATGACGATGAAGCAGGGCCTCCTGGTGTCTAGTAGCTCGGTTGGGAGGACGAGGAGGTTCTGGTGGTTCTTCTGGACTTGGCGGAAGGGTGAGGGGTGACCGGCGGCCGCGGTGGTGCTCGTCGTCGGCGGCGGGTGTGTTCGGTGGTGCTGCACCGAGAAAGCAGAGGAGGGGAAGAGGTCCAGGGGGAGAGGGGAGAGGTGCAGGGGGTGTCGGGCGTCTCCAGGCGAGCAGCTGGACTCGTGGGGACCCTGCCAGCGCAAAGCAGGAGGTGGAGGCCTCCCAGCGCGCGCGTGCGTCTTCGCCTCTTCCTACTGGCAGAGGAATACGACGAGCGAGGAGGTAAGTGGGCTGGGCCTAGCTGGGCCGGTCCTATTGGGCCACCAGGTACGTGGACCAGGTGAGTTCTGTTCTTTTTTTTTATTTTTCTGTTCTGTTTCCCTTTTCATTTTATTTTGCCACTGTTTTCAAATTCAAAATAATTTCAAACAGTGCCAAAACATTCTGAGATATTTTATGTAACCTCTCTGGACTATTCCAAAAGTACATAAAACATTTCAAAGCATTTGAAAATATATTCATTATATATTATGAATATATCCCCAAATTCAAATAGATTATTGATTTAAATTCAGAGACCAAATAATTCCTTAAAAATGTTCCAGAATTTTGGTGTGATATATAACTCTTGCCAAAATTCACAAAACTATTTTTAGGGCATCTTGGATTCACAGAATGCTATTTAAAGGGTGCTTGCCCTTCTTTTAATCAGATTTCTGAGGTTTCAACAATCCTCAATTCAAATTTCAGAATTTTAAACATGATGCAAGCAAGATGCAAACAGTAGGCAACACCGGAAGCTAGGGATGTGACAGCTCACCCCTACTAAACAAGAATCTCGTCCCAAGATTCAAGTCGTGAGGTAAGAAGACAGAGGGACACAAGCTAACAAAATCTTCACGATCCAGATGTCTTTCTCGAGGATGTTGCTTCATTGCATCACCTTGATCTCGATGTCTTGCTTTGAGAACTACATCCAACATGACAACGAGTGGAAAGGGAGAATTTAAGAAGAATCAACCTTCCTGAGGTTCGAGCAACTTAGGATCATCTTAATGATCACAAGATCAACTCATGGAATGAGACATAGTAACATCTCTCGAGCTGAGACACGAAGCATACACCTAGAGGGATGGAGTGAAACGGATGGGAAGGTTCACTAGGTAGGCAACAATTCCATACTCGAATAAGATGGACCATGAATTTCAAAGTAGCAAGGAGATATTTGCCATGATTTCGTAACGTGATACCTCGGGGAAGGTGACTCGTAGAATTATTCCCTTAAGTGGCAAAAAGAATTACTTATGATTCGGAGATCATTGAAACTCTTTATACCAGCCTAAGGCAATCACAATCGATCATTTGAAGGAGTTCAAAAGAATGACATACTTGGACTAGAAAGGATGATGTGGACTCCCTTGTTGAAGACAACGCAATGGATGATTTTGCTTATCATCGGAAATGGATGGGACCCATGGTAGGTCCACTTTTGAAGATGATCCTGAACAACAACTACTGAGGTGCAAGCTGGGAACAAAATGCAAATGTTGGGAATGATTCTGGTAACTAGGGAAGAACTCAACAGTCGAGAGTGAGGCCACTGTTTGAAAAGGTTATAACATAACCGAGGAAACTAGAAGCAAATCCCAGTTAACGCCAACGGTAAAACCTAGTGCTTGCGCGTGCTCTCAAGAACTTGAGCATCTCCATATTCATCAAGGTTTTACCAATATCTGTGTCAAGGATCCTGGCAACACAACATACCACCATGATGAATCGTGATGGATGATGTAGATGCAAAGGAAGATAAAACTTCCTCAGATTTCACCTTAGCGAGGCCAAGGGAACAAAATCTGGATGATCGACCGAGAGACATATAGCACTCCGCTTCTAATGTTCTCCTTGATGTGCTAGTGTATCCCATTCATAGATATGGTTTGATATGTAGAACATCAAGTAAAAGGTCGGACTTCGGGAGCACAAGAATCCGTAAGGATTAACTACGGAGGTAAATCCTACAAAATCCTCATGGGGAGGTGGCCAACTTTCTTCAATCGAGATACTACAATAATAGGTCTTCTGGCTGGATGTGTTGGCCACGACATCCACTTTACCGGTTATCGAGAGACCAATATTATAGTTCTTGGAAAATGCTCCAACCATCATATCTGCCTGAGCTTCAGATCTGGTTGGTGTCAGGATATTCCAGACTCATCGAGTCTAGAAAGGAAAATGAAAGTTTGCAACACAAATCGACGAGACGACGTTGCGAGATTCTCGGGGAATGAACTGCAATAGCAAGCTCCAAAACATGAGCTGGTTCTGCTACAACATGTGAACATGTTGTCCCAGACAAGTATGACCACATAGTAGTCTTATAATAAAACACTACTGAGTTCTGGTGGGGAACCATTATTGAGGATATTGAAATCTTGTGCATGACCTAGGATAGCACAACAACTCCTTTTCCTGGAACAGGTCAATCAGTGGCTTAGTGTGCTATGGAATTCATATGGAATGAAGATGATCAGTCTATCAGACCATGGAATACTTCACACGTGCATGACTGACTTGGGATGATTCCAGAGGAAGCAAAAGTAACTTTCTCGAACTCACTGCGGCAACTTGCACCAAATGCACGTGAATCAGAGGAAGTCACTTCTTTCATCCAACATATGCTTCATGAGCTAACATGAAGAGATGCTTTCAAAAGTTTCCAAAACTAGCTTAATGTTCAACATGAATCATGGAGGAGATAAAGACATTGTCAATGGGCTCAACAATAATTTATCAAGATTTCCATAAGATGGGGTTACATGGTTATGTGAACAATATGATGGCATTGATCAGGCCAAAAGATGTAATGATGTATGCTCGAGGGATCAACCACAAGTAAGACAACATTACGACATCGTTGGTATTGATTTGATTTGGTGATAGCCCATACTCAAATCAAAGTTTTCATAACACAATAGGTCCAACAACTGATCAGAGGGACCAATCAATGAAGATATCATCTTTCTTCAACTAACACACAAACACATGGATATCCTTTTCGAATGAACTAAGTCAGGCAAGCTTTTATCTTCCAACTCTCCAAGTTGTTGTTTGGCTTAACCAACTAGCTCAGGGGTATCCAACACAGATTCTTAGAGAAAGAGTGGTTTATGAAAAAACCAACTTGATCAAGAAATCCACATAGCAGTCAGGTGACAACCTGGTAATACTTCCGAGAAGATATTCGGAAATTTACGAACCACTGACATGTTACTAAGCTCGAGATCAATCTTGCTCTTTAGGCAAGATTATATGATCAAATAAGCAAGGATAGACATAATCCCAACTCTTGATCAAAGAGTGCACCAGGAAAATGGACTAGGTAGCACGATCAATCTTAGAACGATGATTCCATAATCAACACACCAAGAATGAGATTACCATCCATTAACCACCAAGCAACGGGGTCGCTAGGAGTATTGATTTCACACATCACGGTTCACTTGTCGGTATTCCGGTTGCAACAACACGGAACCGAGGAACGAATGATGATGGAGAGAAGTATCACTGCATCAAGAATTCATAAGAGTTGGTGCAATTCTCATGACATTCCTGACATCAAGAGAGAAATACTTCAGGGTAGAACAGAATCAAAAACTGGATTGGCATTTTGACCTGCGGAATACAACTGCTTTGACCCAATCCTAAATATGGATGAGGTACTGGAGTTTGTTTCTCCTAGTCATTCCAGAATAGAATGGCTTGATAGACCACAAGAATAAGAGGTATCGATGAGCATGAATGCAAGACATGCTCTTAACTATCAAGTGATAGACAGAGATCATGATACAACTAAAGAGAGGGACAACTCAAAGGAACGTATTAACTTTCTGAGTGGTGGATGCATAGATTAGTATGCCGAACGAGTTCAACATATTTCTTCTGGATAACCCATGCAGAAAGGTAGAACTGGCAGAGTCACAATGTAGAACGGAGAACTCATCAAGAGCACTCTGGTTGTGATCTTTTGGTTCAAAAGAACTTCTGCCACAAGCACTTTATGGTATTTGGAAGAAGGAAATACCACAAACCTCGAGGACTATCGCAAGGTTACTAATATCCTAAAGGAACTAGCAACACTATCAACATGAAGCAAGTAGGGTGAATCTTGGGCTTAAGAACCCAGAAATAGAATATCTACTACTAAATGGCATCACGGGTTGCTTTCAAGAATGATGGCCAGAATCATCACACTGGGGATACGAAGCATTGCTAAATTCTCGAGGACACCTAGGGTCATAATACTAACTCCAACATACACGTCAAGGCAACGGAGTACCTCAACACACCGATTAGTGTGCTTAATTTGGCCCAAAATACAACGGAACATGGAGGAAAGATTTGCATGTGCATCAGACAATTTAGAAACCTGGGATGACTCGGACAGCATAACGGCTGTTAATGCTCGAAAAGATTTGAGACATCCTGCAAAAATGGTGGCATAACCACTCAACATCACAATATCAAAGTTCCGGGATCAACGGTCAACATAGGAAGTACTAGGAACTGAACTGAGGCTTAAACTCAACAATCCTATAAGTCTCTATCATAGTAACTCGTCATCCTGAGAGATAGAAGAGAAGCCTAGTTCTTAACCCCGTAGAAAAGAAGAGGATGTCTAAGATCAGAGGGCATGAGGTATAAGGAGTAAAAAGAGCCTTACGTTCCCATCCACAATCAATTCCCTTATATAACTAAAGCATTTCTAGACACGACTTCGACCATCTTGGCTTGGTAAACCTACAGGCAACCTGGCTCTGATACCAAAGCTGTCAGGACCCCGATTCCAAGTCACATCGATCTAGCCGGTAACACCTCATATCACTTTGCGGCCTCACGCACGGTATTCCCACGGTTGTCGCCTTACCATGGCCCGGGACCGTTTGCGCCTTTTGGCTCACATATATGATAGTGTCGCTAGCATCCATATGACAGAGAACCCAGGCCGACATGACTAGTCGTGAACCCAAAGTGGCACTAACTTACGGGGACAGGCATACATGAATCAACATCGAGCATGTCGGTCAGCAGCGTGCGAATCCGGGCTATAGCATTGGGCTAATAGGACTCCGGTGAACCGGGCTGTAGCAGGCTAGGCAGGACTCCGGATGTCACCGCGTGACATTTCCTCGAAGGGACAGACACAGGAACAAAGTGAAACACATGCCGGCCAGTCAAGTGTCCTGAGCAGTAGTGCTAGGCTAGCAGGACTCCGGTGAACCGGGCTGTAGCGGACTACTATGGCTCATGGAAGCCCAAGACTACATTTCCCCATAAGAGATGCTATCAAAGATAAACAACTAGGTTGTCGGATCCCACATATACCAAGCATTTCAATCATACACACAATATGCTCGACGTGTGTAAATACAACATGGCATCAAAACATAACTCTATGACTCAAGTATTTATTCATTAGGCTCCGAGGAGCGAGATATTACAAACATGGGTCTCATGACCCAACATACAGAGCATACAAGCAACAAGCACATGCGGAAGCTTAACTTGTCTGAGTACAGACAACTACAAATGAAAAAGGATGAGAAGCCTGACTATCTACCAAACCGTGCCGAGGGCACAAGATCATAGCTGAGGTATCAAGCTAAACGTCAAAGTCCACACGGAACTACTAGCGAGACTGAAGTCTCTCTGCAAAAACATAAATTAAGCAAATGTGAGTACAAATGTACCCAACAAGACTTACATCAGGACTATTTACATATGCATCGGTATCAACTAAGGGGGTGGTGCAGTTTAACTACAACAAGCCAGCTTTGACTCAGTGGCTAACCTGAACTACGACTGCAAGTAACTCTTTTGAGGTGGCGCACACGAGTCCACAAATTCACCATACCAATACACCACTATGGATCCGCTCCCGTCTCCCTGTGAGAACGCCATCCATAGCACTCACGCTTATCTTGCGAGTTTTAGAGTATCCACTTTCACTTGTCTATGAACTATGCAAGGGGTCCAAGTTTCCATATTCGAGGAATCCGTCTATTCGAATAGATAATGATAACCCTGCAGGGGTGTACTTCTTCACACACGCTCTTGCCACTTACCACCATGTACACGTTGTGTATCTCGGCAACCTTCAAGCGGAAGCCTGGCGAGGGAGTCGGCCACGACCTGACTAACCAACAAGTCTCTAGTCCAGGTTTATCGCCTATTCGGCTTCCATCCGCAAGGAGATCCGGCCGGGGTGTCGCTCACGGCCCCAAACGATGTGTACAGGGTTCCCAAGCCCACCATCCGGGTGCCACTTGGTACACCGGGCCACTCTGCCTAGTCTGTCCCAAGCCCACCTATACCGGGTGCCACTTGGTAGACTACTAACACTACCTACAAACACCAGAAACTAGTTGCAACTCCTGGACAGAGATTGAGTTGGTTAATAAGTCGAGAGAGCTTGGAGCGCCCGGAGCCCAATTGTGGTAGTAACTGTTCATGGACCACAAACACAGAACTCAGTTCCTGAGGACAGCTGCAATGAGACAACCCACCATGTACTCCTACATGGCCTCTCACCGCTACATTTACCAAATCGTGTTCACACACTTAGCTCTCAACAGTAGGACATGTTCACAACTTTCCAATTCATCCCCGATGAATCAGACCTGACACAACTCTAAGCAATAGCAGGCATGACAAACAAGCATGAATGAGTAGGCACATCAGGCTCAAATAACTCCTACTCATGCTAGTGGGTTTCATCTATTTACTATGGCAACGACATGTCATGCAGAGGAAAAGGGGTTCAGCTACCGCAGCATGTAACAGTTGAATCGATGTTGTCCTAATGCAGTAAAAGAGAGCAGGAGCGAGAGAGTGGGATTGCATCGGAATGAACAAGGGGGTTTTGCTTGCCTGGCACTTCTGAAGATAGTATAGCTCTTCATCGGTGTCATCGAATTCATCGCTGGATCAACGTCTACTGAGGGGGGGACAAACACCTTCAACTGAGAAAGAACACAATCAACAAATGGTGATATGCAACAATATGATGCATGCTATGACATGGCAATATGAATGTGTTTTGGGCTAATGCAACAGAAAGTCATTCTAATTGAAGTGGAATTCAAAACTATATCAAATTCGAACTCCAAACCTATTATGAAACTTGCCCTAATCTTGTTTCATCCTAATCAGTGAGGTTAACTTGCTGAAACATGCATGTAAATGGTACAGATGGATTCCTTGAATTTTTCTGATAATTTTTCATATATAATTTATTTCATTTGGAGCTATAGATTAATTTCTATGATTTTCCTAAGTTTTGGATATTTTCTGAAAATAATAAATCATTTAAGATTTATTTAAATTCCAGAAAGGAATTATTGCGTCAGCATGACCTCACAGTGACGTCAGCAGGTCAACGGCTCGGTCCAGGTCAAACCTGACGTGTGGGGTCCACACGTCAGTGACACAGCTAACTAACAAGGTTAATTAAAATTAAACTAAACGTAATCTAGTTTAGTTAAGGATTGGGCCCACATGTCATAGGCTAATTAACTAACTAAATAATTAACACTAACCTGGGTTAGTTAGCAGGGCTGACCCCATGCGTCAGTGACCCAGGGTGGTCAAACAAGGGTCAAACCCGGGTCAACTCGCCGGAGTTGACCCGTGGCTCATCGCCGGCAGAGCCAGAGATGGCGGAGGGCGCCGGGTTTCGCCCTCCGGCGACCAAAAGAGCGGCGGAGGGGCTCTACGAGACACCCAGGCTCGCGCGCATCCATTGCGGCCAGCGTTAGCAGCTGGGGGGCACTACAGCGACGGCGGCGATGGCAACTGCGGCGGCCGGAGCTACGGGTTCTAGTGGGGCGAGGCCACAGAGGACGGGAGGGCTGGCTAAGGGGCTCACTGAGCTCCTGAAGATGCTAGGAGCACGATGCCATGCTCGGTTTCAAGCCTCAGTGGCTGTAGTGACGGCGGCGACATCGCCGACGGCGTGGAATTCTCGGCCAAGACGGGGCTATGGCCTGGAGGTCGAAAGCGACCAGGGGAGAAGGGGGAGACGACTTGGGGGCTCACCGTGAGTCCATTTGGAGGGTCAGTGGGCCCGAGGGCGGCCGGAGTGCAACAAATCGACGACGAGGGGCTCAGGTGCCCGAGGTTGAAGATGACCATGATGACGATGAAGTAGGGCCTCCTGGCGTCTAGTAGCTCGGTTGGGAGGACAAGGAGGTTCTGGCGGTTCTTCTGGACTCGGCGGAAGGGTGAGGGGTGGTCGATGGCCGCGGTGGTGCTCGTCGGCGGCGGCGGGTGTGTTCGGTGGTGCTGCGCCGAGATAGCAGAGGAGGGGAAGAGGTCCAGGGGGGAGGGAATAGGTGCAGGGGGGTGCCGAGCGTCTCCAGGTGCAGGGTGGTAAATATTTAGCAAAAATGTATTTACAATAGTCAGCATACCAAGGAGTACTATGAGCAACATTTATTGCAGCTAACTGCTCATCAGGAAAACTATCATCAATAGGTAGTGGGTCATCATACACATTTTCAAGCCTAGACAAGTTATCAGCTACGGGATTCTCAGCTCCTTTTCTATCAATGATATGTAAATCAAATTCTTGTAACAAGTGAACCCATCAAATAAGTCTAGGTTTAGCATCTTTCTTTTCCATAAGATATTTAATAGCAGCATGATCAGTGTGAACAATTACTTTGGAATCAACAATAAAGGTCTAAATTTATCACAAGCAAACACCACTGCTAAGAATTCTTTTTTAGTAGTAGCATAGTTTCATTGAGCACTATCTAGAGTTTCACTAGCATAATGAATAACATTCAGTTTCTTATCAACTCTTTGTCCTAGAACAGCACCAATAACAAAATCACTAGCATCACACATAATTTCAAGTTAATTCCCAATCAGGTGGTTGAAAGGTGCAGAAATTAAGGCTTTCTTGAGTGTTTCAAAGGCTTCTAAACAATCATGATCAAAAACAAAAGGAATATCCTTTTGCAAAAGATTCGTAAGAGGCCTAGAAACTTTAGAAAACTCTTTGATAAATCTCCTATAGAAACAATCATGATGTAAGAAACTATGAATACCTTTTACATCTTTAGGACATGGCATTTTCTCAATTGTATCAACCTTTTCTTTTTCCACTTTAATACCTCTTTTAGAAATTTTATGACCCAAGACAATGCCTTCATTAACCATAAAGTGGCACTTCTTCCAATTCAAGACAAGATTTGTTTGTTCACATCTCTGCAAAACTCGATCAAGATTGCTTAAATAATCATCAAAAGACTTCCCATAAATAGAGAAGTCATCCATGAAAACCTCAACAATCTTTTCACAAAAGTTAGAGAATATAGCAGTCATACATCTTTGAAAGGTAGCAGGTGCATTACATAAACCGAAAGGCATATGTCTATAAGCATAAGTTCCAAAGGGACAAGTAAAAGTGGTCTTTTCTTGATCAGGTTGAGAAACAGGTATATTTGTGAAAAACCCGAATATCTATCAAGGAAGCAAAAAATGTGTGTTCTTAGATAATCTTTCAAGCATTTTATCAATAAAAGGCAGAGGGTAATGATCTTTTCTAGTTGCTTTGTTTAATTTTCTAAAATCAATTACCATTCTATAGCCTGTAAGAATTCTTTGTGGAATAACTTCATTCCTCCTTCCTTAGTGGCCCAATGAACAAGACTTACCCATCTACTATCAACTATATGATAGATTATACATGCTTCCAGAAGTTTTAAGATTTCCGTTCTTACCACTTCCTTCACTTTTGGATTTAACCAACGTTGGTGATTAACAAAGGGTTTAGCATCATGTTCCATATTAATTTTGTGTTGACATAGAGTGGGACTAATGCCCTTTAAATCATCAGGAGTATATCCACTAGCAGCTCTGTGCTTACTTAGAACTTTCAACAATCCTTCATCTTCATGTTCTGAAGGTTAGCACTAATAATAACAAGATATATCTTCTTTTCATAAAGATAATCATATTTCAAAGTGTTTGGAAATTGTTTTAATTCAAACACAGGATCACCTTTAGTTGGAGGAGGACCTCCTAGAGTTTCAATAGGCAAGTCGTGTTTAAGCAGAGGACGTTGTTCAAACAAAATCTTATCTATTTCATTTCTTTCATGCATATGTAAATCATTTTTGTGGTCTAGCAAATATTATTCTAGTGGATCAGTAGGTGGTACAACAATAGAAGCAAGACCAGTTTATTCATCTTTACTAGGCAATTCTTTTTCATGAAGCTTTTTCTACTAAACTTGGAAAAAATTAAACTCATGATACTCATCACCAAAACTAACACCGACAGCTAGTTTCTTACAATCTATTTTAGCATTAAAAGTGTTCAAGAAAGGTCTACCAAAGATAATGGGAAAAAAGTAATCTTGTAGGGAACCAAGAACAAGAAAATCAGTAGTGTATTTTATTTTCCCACACAAGACTTCAACATCTCTAATAATCCCAATTGGTGATATAGTGTCTCTATTAGCAAGTTTAATAGTAACATCTATGTCTTCTATCTCTGCGGGTGCTATGTCATTCATAGTTTCTTCATATAAGTTGTAAGGAATAGCACTCACACTAGCACCTATGTCACATAAACCATGATAATAGTGATCTCCTATTTTAACTGACACAACGGCATGCCAGCAACAGGTCTATGTTTATCCTTTTTATCGGGTTTGGCAATTCTAGCAGCTTCCTCACAAAAGTAAATAACATGCCCATCTATATCTTCTTCCAAGAGATCTTTAACCATAGAAATACTAGGTTCTACTTTAATTTGTTCATCAGGTTTAGGTGTTCTAATATAGGTTTTGTTAACCACAGTTGAAACCTTACCATGTTCCTTTATCCTAACAGGGAAAGGTGGTTTCTCAATATAAGCAGAAGGAACAACTGGATCAACATTGTAAAGTATAGTTTCTTCTTTAACTGGCACAAGCTGTTTAATTTCTTCTTTAATAAGTGGGTGATATTTAAATGACTTCTCTTTTGGGAGATCAACATGAGTAGCAAATGATTCAAGAAAGGATGCTACTATCTCAAAATCAAGTACGAATTTAGTGCTCAACTTTTGGAAAGCATCGATATCCACAAAAGATTTACCACAATCATACTTAAGTTTAATACTAACTCTTTACCTTCGTCGAGTTCCCAATATTCAGAGTTGCATTTAATTCTTTCCAAAAGATCCCATCGGAATTCAATAGTCTTCTTCATAAAAGAACAAACACAAGAGGTATCAAGCATGGTTTGATCATTACGAGAAAGACGAGCATAAAAATTATGGATAATAATTTCTCTTGAGAGCTCATGATTGTGGCATGAATGTAACATTGACTTAAGCCTCCCCCAAGCTAGAGAGATACTTTCTCCTTCATGAGGCCAAAAATTATATATATAATTCCGATCACGATGAACTAGATGCATAGAATAATTTTTTTATGGAAGTCCAATTTCAAACTATTCCAATTCCAAGATCCAATATCATCTCATAGCCTATACCATGCCAATGCTTTTCCCTTCAAAAATAAAGGGAAAACATTTTCCATAATTTCATCTCCAGATAAACCTGCAAGCCTAAACAATCCACAAATTTGTTCTACATATATCAAGTGCATATCGGGATTTTCAGTTCCATCTCATGCATAAGGATTAGCTAGCAGTTGTTCTATCGTACCCGAAGGAATTTCATATTCAATATTTTCAGTAGGTGCAGTAGGTTGAGGGGCAGCTAATGGTGGTTCCAGTCGAGGTGAAGATACCCCGAACAAACCCCTCAAAGGATTGTTTTCCATAGTAACAAGTGACAATAAATTTTAGCACACTATATAAATGTTTACTTACCAAATTCCACTTACCAAAGGTGCTTCACTCCTCGGCAACGGCGCCAAAAAATAGCCTTGATGACCCACAAGTATAGGGGGTCAACTGTAGCTCTTTTCGATAAGTAAGAGTGTCGAACCCAACGAGGAGCAGAAGGAAATGACAAGTTGTTTTCAGCGGGGTAATGTCTGCAAGTGCTAAAATTGTAAGTAGCAGAGTAGTTTGATAGCAAGATAATTTATAACGGGTAAGTAATGATAGTAGTAATAAAAGTGCAGCAAGGTAGCCCAATCCTTTTGAGGCAAAGGACTAGCCAAAACGGTCTCGTATGATAAGCAAAGCGTTCCTGAGGGTACAAGGGAATTTCATCTAGTCACTTTCATCATGTTGTCTTAATTCGTGTTTGGTACTTTGATAATTTGATATGTGGGTGGACCGGTGCTTAGGTGCTATTCTTACTTGAAAAAACCTCATACTTATGATTAACCCTCCCGCAAGTGTCGTATTTCGGGTTCCAACAAAACCTTTAAGGTTCGAACACTAGGGTGCGCGCGAAGATCTCTCCCTCACCGATCACGCCCTCACACACTTCACGATTTCTAAAGCTTGCTCGACGAAGTCACAACACAAGGGACACAAGATTTATACTGGTTCGGGCCACCGTTGCGGTGTAATACCCTACTCCAGTGTGGTGGTGGTGGATTGCCTCTTGGGCTGATGATGAACAGTACAAGGGGAAGAACAGCCTCCTGAGGAGAGGTGTTCTTGTGCTTGGTGAACTTGTGGTTGTTCGGATCTCTCCCCTTCTCTCCCCATCCCGCTGTGGTGGCTAGTCCTATTTATAGAGGCCCTGGCCCTCTCCCCAAATATTGAGCAGGAAGGGAGCCAACAATGGCCAATTTTGAAAGGGGACAGCTAGTACAAGTTATCCTATCAAAAGGTGGTCTTCGCCTGCCAAAGGCTCTGGAGCTGACGCCGTCTTGGGCTCCACGGTGACCTCTGTCCTGCCGTCCTGCTGGTCTTGGTCTCGTAGCCCCTAGAAACCTTTGCCTGATGCTTCGGAACTTCTCGCCTGCGCTTGCCTCCTTAGCACCAAAGAGGAAACAAGGACATTGTGCGCGCTGGCGCTCGCCTGGCACCCGCCTAGTCTCGATCGTCATGGCTCATGTCATTGGAACCTCGCGAGGTTTGTCTTGCCTTGATCTGTCTGCCCCTCGCGAGCCAGCCTGGTGAGGCCGCTCCTGAGGAGGTCTTGTGTCGTCCGCCTCATGAGGCTTGGCCCCTCGCGAGGGTCTTGGATGCTTGTTGGTAAAGATGGGCCGTACAGGCCTATTCGCAGAGCCACGCCATGGCCCGCAGGCAGGCAAGTCTGGGGACCCCCGTTCCCAGAATGCCGATAGTAGCCCCCGGGCCCAAGGTGCGCTCGGGCTTGGCTTCGAGGCGAAGCCAAAGGGCAAGTGCGGAGCGCCACGGGCCCCAATAGCCTGCGGCCTTGGTCGACGTGTGGCGGTTGATTGGACGTGGGCGTCTCCGCTTCCCCACGCTGCCTTGATACCCGCCTTGCTGGGCGGCCACCGTGATCTACACGGTTTCCCTCCCGCTGTTGCCGCACACTACCCAATTCTTCCGCCTCCTCGTAGCTCAGCCTCTCCCCCTGATACGATATGAGCCCAATCCTCCCGTCGACATGGCACCCGACCAGTCGGAGAAAGGGAAGAATCCCCTGTCCTGCGCCGAGCTACGCCCGGCCGCCGAGCCTACCGTTGGCAGGTCGCTGGTGCTCAACCAAGAAGCCATGGACAAGGTGCGCCCCATGCTCGCCTCCAGCTTCAATGAGTGGGGGAGGACGGTGGCCTGGCCTGCATCTCATGCTCGTGTCGATCGGACAGCCACCGAGGTCCCATTCTTCATCGATGCCCTTTGGGCTGGGTTGGTTCCTCCTTTCTCCTCCTTCTTCAACGTCGTGCTTGCGCATTGTTAGATCCACATGCTGCACCTTGATCCCAATCCGTGACCCCTCTCGTCGTCTTCGCCTTTGTTTGCGAGGCCATGGTTGGCATTGCTCTTTCTGTGGCCCTTCTCTGCAATTTCTTCTCGCTGCACCTGATTGATCCCCGACCAGCAACTCAGTGGATACTTCGAAGGGTGCAAGTTCCTCCATGTGCCAAGAAATGACAATGAACAAGCTGACGCCTTGGCACGAATCAGCTCCACCCGACAAGCAATACCATCCGGCGTCGCCTTGCAGTGCCTCCTCAAGCCGTCTGTCCGACCATCGCCTGAGTCAGATTCCATCTTTGTGACGGCTCCTCCTGAAGCAGTCGGATCCGACTTGAGGACCCTAGCAGCCGGCACGAGGAATTCGACAAGTGACCCGGAGACGGCAGCAGTCGGCCCGGGGACTTCATCGACTCAGCAAGCGGCAACCGACACCAACCTGCCACCTCCTGGCCCAACCACCCTTGTGCAAGTAGCAGTCCTAGCGGCCGAAGAAATTGCAGCACCTTCATGGGCTCAGCCCATCCTCAACTTCTTGGTGAACAAAGAGCTGCCAACTGATGAGACCTCGGCCCGACAAGTGCAACGTCGGGCAGCAGCGTACACCATAGTCAACAGAGAGCTTGTGAGGCGCAGCGTCACTGGTGTCTTTTAGCGCTGCATAGAGCCGGAGCAAGGCCAAGCAATCCTCAAAGATATCCATCAAGGCGAGTGTGGTCACCATGCAGCGTCAAGAGCACTCGTGGCCAAAGCTTTCTGCCAAGATTTTTTCTGGCCGACTGCCCTAGAATACGCCAAGCACTTGGTCTAGAAATGCAAAGGGTGCCAGAAGTTTCGTTCAAAGCCACATCAACCGGCTTCTGCACTCAAGACCATTCCCATCGCTTGGCCCTTTGCCGTCTGGGGCCTAGACATGGTGGGACCATTCAAGATGGCACGCGGCGGCATGACTCATTTGCTTGTCGCCGTGGACAAGCTCACCAAGTGGATAGAAGCAAAGCCAATTAAGAGGTTGAATGGTCCGACTGTTGTGACTTTCATCTTTGACATCACCATCCGGTATGGCATACCACACAGCATCATCACTGACAATGGCACAAACTTTGCCAAAGGCACCTTGGCCCGTTTCTGCGTGACATAGGGCATCGACTGGACCTAGCGTCTGTTGCCTACCCGCAGTCAAACGGCCAGGTGGAGTGAGCAAACGGCCTCATTTTATCCGGCATCAAGCCCAGACTGGTTGAGCCTCTAGAGCGGTCGGCCGGCTATTGGCTCGACGAGCTGCCGGCCGTCCTCTAGAGCCTGCAGACAACTCCGAACAAGTCAACTGGCTTTACACCTTTCTTCCTTGTCTACGGTGCCGAAGTCGTGAACCCGACGGACATAGATTTCGACTCCCCTCGAGTTACCATGTACACCAAAGAGGAGGCAGAAGAAGCACGACAAGACGGCGTCGATCTACTGGAAGAGGGCCGGCTGCTGGCAGTCAGTCGGTCCACCATCTACCAGCAGAGCCTGCGCCAATACTACAACCGAAAGGTCTAGCCAAGATCCTTCCAAGAAGGAGACCTTGTGCTCCGGCTGATCCAGCGAACAGCCGGCCAACACAAGCTCTCTGCAAGGAGACCTGCCTCCTTGTCCTCCACCTCCTTCTAGGCCTTATTGAGAAGCTCTGCCTGCTCCGCCAGTTGCGTGGCCAGCCGGTCAAGATCCTCGGCCAGCTTATTGCAGTCCGCCTCCCTGGCATGCAGCACGGTGTTCGCTTCGCCCAGCTGCTGCTACAGGGTGGCGTTATCCTCTGCAAAAGTAGAAGAAGAAAAGGACATCAATAGTCAACAAAGAGAAAAGTAGTTGCCAGGAAGATCTGGCCCGACTGCTCAGCAGTCGGCCCTAATCTCGGGGACTACAGCCCGCGGGTGCGCCAGCACGCCCCCGCAGAGAAAGAAAAAGACTTACTCTGGCTCTCCCACAAGTTGGCGGCCCGTTGATCCGACTCCTGTACTTTGGAGTTGAAGGTAGCTGCACAAAGGTTATGATAATCCTACAGCAAACATATCGGACAGTATCAGTACTTGGAGCTTGCCAATTAAAGTTTCGAGTCGCCTGCTCAGCAGCCGGCCCAAAACTCAGGGACTACACCCAGTGGGTGCGCTGGCGCGCCCCCACGAAGCAATGCAAGAATCAAAAACAAAGATGCAAGAAGCATACCCAGATGGCTGCTCGCGACTCCAGGAATGCATTGTTGCAGTTCTTGAGTGTGTCAGCCTCTGCGCGGAGCTTGTCCTAGACGTCCAGGATTGCCTTGTTTAAAGGGCCTGCCCCGCCTCCCCGCACCCACCCAATGGGCGCGACGCTGGTCGCCTCGGCGTCCGGGATCGAAGAGCTCGCGGCGTAGGTCTCCAATGGGCGTGGCGCTGAGGCCGCTTTTGCAAATCGGCGGCGCGAGGGTGTGCGGACCTCTGGAGACGGGCCCGTCACCAGCTCAGATCCGGCTGGTGGCGCCGGCGGGTCAGCCGGCTGTTTGTCCCGCGCCTCCTCAGAAGGTGGTGGCGGGGGATGATTACGTCCGGCATGACGACGTCGCCGCTGTCCCTCTCCATGATCGGGTGCTCATCGCCGGCTCCCCCAATCGGCGCCATGAACTCTGGTGGTGGCGGCGCGGAGTTCAGGGGGGTGACTAATATCGCTGACTGAAGGCGCGTGGCTTCCTCGGCTCGCTTCTTCGCCGCTATGGCAGCTTCGGCCTCCGCCAGCTTCTTCAAAGCAGCGGCCTCCGCCTTGTCCGCCTCCGCCTTCTCCAGGCGGGCGGCTTCCCACTCCTTGCGCGCTTCTCGCGCATTTCGCTCCGTCGCCTCCCAGAGGTCGGCGGCCGGATCGATTCGCCGGGTGGTGGTGGAAGTCTCCGCCGAACCCACGATCGAGGCGGCGGACGACTTCTCAAGAGTGTGTGGAGCCCTAAAGTCAAGAAATAAAACAAAGGAAGTTCAGAAAGAATCAATGAAAAAGAAGAACACAAGGGAAAGATAATTATGCCAACACCATAGGAGGCGCCTTTGGGAGCTTCTGGTACTTGGCCTTCTTCGGCGTGCTACCGAACAAGACGACGCCTTGCTTACGCTTACGCGTGCCGCCTCGAGCAGTCGGCTCGACGGAGGGGCCCGCGTCCGCCCTGCCGGCGGCCCGCGCAGGGCGCGGCTCTTCTTCCTCCTCCTCATCATCAGGTCAGGTCTCGATGCCGGCTTCTTGGAATCGCCGGCTTTGTAGATGCCGCCTGTCGCGGTGTCATCCAAGGCGGCCGCCCCCAAGTCGGGGTCGTCCACGTCGCTCACCGCCCGGTCCGGTTGGTAGTCGCCGCCCACCCCTACGAGGGTGGCCGTTGCGTCCGACATATAGATCTGTTTCAGATGCTGAAAGGCCGGCTGATCAAGACCAAGATCAAGACTAAGACGAGTATCAAAAAGAAGAGTTGGGAAACTTACCGCAGGCGGCGGGTCGGCGCGAGAATATGGCCGCTTGCCGAAGCTCCAAGACCCCTCCAGCTTGAGGCCGGAGATCTCGTTCACCAAGTTCGCGACCTCGGCAGCCGGCATCTCCTTGGTGCTCAGCCGGCACGGGTCGCGATGCCCGCTTATCCGGCTGATCAGGTGCGGCCGACCTTGGAGCGGGAGAACCCGACGCTCGACGAAGGCGACTAGCAAGTCGGATGCCTAGAGGCCTTCGGTCTCGGTCAGCTCCCGGAGCCGTTGGCTGGCGGCGGCACCGTCTGCTGATACCGGCTTCGGCTTGTAGCCCCAGCATACCCCGGGCTCGGCAGGCGGGCCGGCTACGTAGGCCGGCAGGTTGATGAAGTCGGCGGCCAAGTCCATGTTCTCCACGTAGAAGTAGGATTGCTGCCACATCTTGACTGACTGTGGCAGCTTGATGTTGGGGAAGGCGTTCGTCGGCGACGGTCGGCGAACCGCGACGAAGGCGCCACACTGGGCAGCCACCTTCCAGACAGAGGTGCCCAGTTTGGCGTAGAAGAAATCTCCCCACAGCTCGATGGTGGGGAGGATGCTGAGGTAGCCTTCGCACATCGTGACGAAGGCAGCCAGGAGCATCACGGTGTTGGGCGTGATGTGATGAGGCTAGAGGTGGTAGAACACGAGAAACGAGCGGAGGAAGCCGCTCACCGGCAGGCCGAAGCCGCGGATGAAGTGCGGATGGAAGACGACTCGTTCGCCTTCTCCCGGCGCCGGCGAGATCTCCCCCTCCGGCGGCATGCATGCCTTCACGAGGCCCGCGCCGGGAAGACGTCGTGTCTCGTAGAGGAAAGTAATGTGGTTCTCATTGACGTTGGACCCATACCAGTCTCCTCCTCACTCGCGCGCCATGGATAGCTTGACGAAGAGAGGACGCAGCAAGGGGGCTGGGAATGGGCGGAGTAAGGAGGGCTCAGGTGGACGAGCTCGACGAGGACGAACTACGGCAGCGCTCCCGCGTGGCTCGGGGGCACTGCGATGAGAGGAAGAAGAAGGAAGCGAGGACGGGGTGGAGGGGCGCGCGTGCTCCGCCGCTCCCTCCCCTTCCCCTACTTATAGCCTACGGGCCAGGAAGCCTAGGGGCGGGCGTGGGATCGTGGGATTAACTGTGCCCACGAACCCATGCCCCCACCTTTTTCATGCGGGTTACTGCGCGAAGTAACTCTGCGGGGAAGCACAACTGCCCGCCTCGGCCGCAGCGGATCCGCTTGCGCTCTGAGGCCCGGTGGTGGCGGGCCTAGCCTGCGGACCCGTCCCATCGCGTGCGTGGGCTTGCAGGCTGGCCCGACTGGCTGGCACCATGTGGAGTGCCCATGACAGGCGGCGAGCCGAGAAGCTTAGCTAGCACGCAACCTGGTTCCCGCCGTTGCATTCGAAATTCCAGAAAGATCCAACTAGACATATCCGACTCCTACCAACCGGCTTCCCAGGAGTCGGACGAGGCTTCCTTCAGAGCACCTGGAGGAGGAAACTGTTGAGGCTCCTTGGCTCATCAGCCACGGCGCCTCACCTGCATTGGGGACTACTGTCGGAGTAATGGGCCACGGTTAGCCTAACCCGAGCCCCCGAACCTTTCAAGACATCGGGGCCGGCTGTGCCCCTCAAGACGTCAAGATAGAGCTCCGCCTCCTGGCGGCCGGCTGGCCAAGCAGCCAACTCCCGGAAGGCGGTCATGCTCGAGAAGGCGACTCCAAGATAGGCCGACTCCTAGCAGACGGCCTCCAGAGAGGCCAGCTCCTAGCAGCCGGCCCATGGCGCCCTCAAAGCCTACGCCCCCATTAGGAAGACGGGACAGGGAGATCTCCGCCCGGCGTAGCACTATTGCCACTCCGCCCCTGACATCACTCTTGATAGGCGAAGCCCTGTTCCCATGACCGCTTGTCAGTACGGCCCAAGGACGATGGGCCCTGTCGGTCAGCGAGAGCTCGAAAGACGGCGGGTGCCTCACCAGTCGGACCCGAGGGAAGCCGGCTCCCAGCAGTCGGCCCGTTCCTTCCTTGGGGCCCCACACACCATTAACCAGATAAGATGCGGGGTGCCTATAGTGATCTCCCACCAGGCAGTGGGACTATAGCCAAGCTCCCCTGACCAAGCAAGCGTCATTAGCATCACACAGTAATCCGCAGCTGGCAAGACCTGCGAGCGGCGGAAGCGGCCTGTCGGCTCCGTACCAGACCAGCCGGCAGGGCCCACCAGGCGGTGCGCCCCAGCAGTCGGCCGAGAAGCCGGCGACCAGAGAGACTGATAGCCGGGTCCCACACCCGGCCAGATTACCATGGTACCCCTTGGGGGTAGGCCTATATAAACCCCCCAGGGCACCCACGCAAAGGGTTGGAACCTGTTAGAATTAGACTCACACCTAGGAGAAGAGGAAAGCAAGCTTTTCCTTCTTTTACCTCTAGCATACAGCTCGAGGAGCACCATTGTACTCATTAGTGCTTTAGTGATCATGCGGAGACCCCACAGAGCAGGACTATGGGTGTTATCTCCTAGGAGAGCCCTGAACCTGGGTAAAGTACGTCGGCGTTCGTGTCTACGCCTTATCCCGCTTCCAGGCACCAACGACGTTCTACTCGCTCCCACCATGATAAGCCATCCATTGGCATATGTCGCACCCAACCCCCGACATAATGATAATGAAGTTTCTATCTCAGATGCTAAAACTCAATCTGGCAATGAACACTCACCTAATGATGTGGTTCATGAAGACTCTCCACCAAACAATGATGTTGAGATAGAACCACATATTGATCTTGATAACCCACAAGCTAAGAATAAAAGATGTGACAAAAGAGACTTTGTTGCTAGAAAACACAATAAAGAAAGATAACTATGGGTTCAAAAACCTATGCCTTTTCCACCCAAGTTAACTAAAAAGAATGATGATGAAGAATTTGAACGCTTTGCTAAGATGCTGAGGCCAGTCTTTTTGTGTACTCGCTTGACTGATATCTTGAAAATGCCTCCTTATGCAAAGTATATGAAAGACATCTTCACAAGTAAGAGAAAATAACGGAAGCTGGAATCTCCACTATGCTGCTAATTATACTTTTAAAGATGGAGTACCTAGCAAACTTGAAGATCTTGGAATACCAACTATACCTTGCTCTACCAAAAAGAATTATGTGAAAACTTCTTTGTGTGATTTAGGAGCTGGAGTTAGTGTTATGCCTTTCTCTTTAAATAAAAGACTTGATTTGAATAAACTCACACCTACTGAAATATCTTTGCAAATGGATGACAAATCAACTTCCATACCTATCAGTATCTGTGAGGATGTGCCGGTTGTTGTTCCTAATGTTACTATTTTGACTGACTTTGTTATACTTGAGATGCCCGAGGATGACAACATGCCGATTATCCTTGGTAGACCCTTCTTGAATACAGCAGGGGCTGTTATTGATTGCAACAAAAGCAAGGTCACTTTTCATAATAATGGTAATAAGAATACGGTACACTTTCCAAAGAAATAATTCCAAGTGAATGGTATTAATGTTATTGAAAATTCTCTAACAATCACTATTAGAAGTTTTCAAATACCTCTACCTACTGTCAAAAAGAAATATGAAATGCTTATTGTTGGGGAAATGCACATCCCCATTGAGGCAACTTAGTGATTTACGAAAGTTCTTCGGTTTCATGCTAATCGAATGTGGTTGTTAATAAGACATGATCAACCTTATTAATGGATCATTTTTGAACGGTATGAAGTTGATGAATTTAGCAAGCACAACCTTCTGTCCCTACCCTTCGTTTTCTGTTTTTATTAGTTAAAAAAATAAAATGCCATGTTTTGTCTGTATTCTAAATTTCCCGTTCAATAATAAATGACCCAAAAATAAAAGTTCTAAAAATGCCCTCAAACTTTTACACAATTTTTTCTGAATATTTGAGAATTTTTGGAGCAATAAACATCAGAGGGAGGTCCACCAGGTGGGCACAACCCACCTGGGCGCGCCAGCACCCCCAGGCACACCCTGGTGGGTTGTGGTCCCCACGTGGGCCCCCTCACTTATCTCTTTATACCACATCATCGCTTACTCTGTTGTGTTCTTGAGCTCAAACCCACGGATTTTGATCTCCTTTCTCGAAGCTCCGTTTCCAAAACTGTTTCGGGGGATTGTTGCTTGGTATGTGACTCCACCATTTTTCGAATTAGTTTTTGTTTTAGTGGTTTATGCTTTGAATAATTAGCTAATCTTGGTGCTACTGTAGATGTTCTTGCATGTTGAATTCTTAGTGTTCTAAGTAGTTTGAATGCTTGCTATGGCCTCTATGTATCCCTATGAGTAGTTGCTATCAGTATTACAAAGTTTTGTTGACAAATTTTTGTCACTCCAAAATGTTTATTTTCATAAAATTGTACGCGGACATGAATATGTTGAGGCAGTTTGGCTCTAGGAAGAACTCCAAGGGTTTTATTGGGGAGTCTTCTGACAATGATCTCCACCCTCGGCGGTTGGCGGAGGTACGGCCATGCGAATGTCCGCACACCTCATTCCTGGAAGAAGCTGGAATTCTTCAGGAGTTCATGCAATATGTTGCAAACGCCGGCCTAACCGACTTCATCGCAGATGAGTGTGACAAGCACCAAATTCTCACAAATATCTTTGTTCAGAGTTTTACTTTCCTGCCTAGGAATAATCTTCCTGAAGTGAGCTTCGATTTACATGCTAAAAAACATCAGATACCACTTACTGAATTTTGTGATATATGCTTGATCCCTTATGATGGGAGCTTAGCTGAGCCTAGGTCGGCTAGGTTTGAGGATTTTTATCGCACTTTGACAGTGGGAGATGCGAGAGGGGTGTCAGCCACTACGGCTGCTAGCATACACTTTCCCGCTGTACATTATTTTTCTTTATTTGTTGCTAAGTGCTTGCTTCCTAGAAAGAAAGTAGGTGCGCTCAGTGCACCAGACTTTGTTGTTTTACACCGAGCACTAGAGGGCG
The DNA here is from genome assembly GCF_056163025.1 of Triticum urartu. Classification (NCBI taxonomy): domain Eukaryota; kingdom Viridiplantae; phylum Streptophyta; class Magnoliopsida; order Poales; family Poaceae; genus Triticum; species Triticum urartu. The sequence goes on from NC_141875.1 coordinate 250,206,694, forward strand.
ACAACACCCATAGCTTGGGAGCTATCGTGGCTCGTTGCCTCCATCTTAATAGATCACAGGGTGAAATACATGGTGGGATTTTTGCTACTCGTTTGTCGTCTCACTTCGAGGTTGAGATATGCCCTCATGATTACCCTTTGACCAAGGTCTACCTAGACAGGGCAGCCATGGAGCACCATCATTTTCTTGCATGAAATTATCTTGACATTCCTATTCCTTATAACCTAGTTTTTAGAGTTAAAACTCATGATATTATTCTACTTCCTACACCTGCTTTGTTTGATTCTGCTGCCAGGGGCGGATATGGGATCATGCCTGCGGACATCATCGCCTACGGAATGCTCAGGCTGCTGAGGAGGAAGCTGGGAGGAGCCTCCACAGTGGGACGAGTGGATGCCCGCTCCTTAGCACCCCTACTACCCTCCAGGCTACTGATTGATTACCAACTTAGACCAAAAGCCTAAGTTTAGGGAGTACATGTTTCTCACTGACATTACATTCATGCGTATCATTATATTTGTTGGTGCTCACACTTTTTCATTGTATCATACATGCTTAGAATTATTTTCTTGCTTTCTTCTTGTGTGTTTGATAAACTTTAGAAAAACCAAAAAAATTAGTTGTAGTTATTTTACTTTCTATGCATGCTTAGCTGTAGTATTAACTAGAAAACCCAAAAACATTTCCTTGTTCTTCTTTTGCTTGTTGGGACCTTTCCCGTGTAAAAAGTTTTTCTCGTTTTTTTTCTTTTGCCTTATTTTATTTCTCAAGAAAACTAAAAATTCCAAAAAATATTTCAGTGTGTTTCTCTGAATTTGTTTTCTTTTTATTCGAGTTGTACCGAGGAGAAGACCACGATGAAATTGTTGAGTGGCTCTCATATGAATAATTGTTGAACTAATAAAGAGCACATTTTACCTTGTCTTATCCCGTTGAATAAAATGTTTTGCAGATTCCAGCTTGGTCCATGGCACTCTTGCACTATTATTATTTTCACATCATTCGGTCGTGCAAGTGAAAGGCAATAATGACGATATTCGATAAACTGGCCATGGCAGAGAGAAACTAGTATGAACTCGACTTGTTATTTTTGTGTAAATATGTTTAACCTAGTACCCATTATGGTTAAACATGTTTGCATGATAATTAGAGATTATAGTTTCTCATGCCATGCTTAATTAGCTGGGAGTTGATAATGATTTGTCTTGGATATCAACATAGCGTTAAAATGATTATGATGTAGTATGATGATATGGTATCCTCCTCTGAATGTTCAAGTGGCTTGACTTGGTACATGTTCATGCATGTAGTTGAACCAAAACCAACATAGCCTCTATAATATTTATGTTCATGGTGATCATATCCTATTCATGCTAGTGTCCAATGTTACTTATGCATAATGCATGGTTATGATCATTGTTGCTCTCTAGCTAGCCATTTCTAAATCTAAATTGTTAGCCTTCGCCTGTACTAAGTGGGGATTCTGCTTATACATCAAAAACCTTGAACCCAAAGTTATTCCAGATGAGTCCACCATATCTACCTATATGTGGTATTACCCTGCCGTCCTAAGTAAATTTTCATGTGCCACCTCTAAAAAACTTCTAAAAAATTATCCGTTTTGTGTGCCTGGATCGTTCATGGAACGACAAGAGGTGGTCGGTATCCTCCATGCTAAGCGGGTTATTCTCAGGTCAAGTGTTTATTCACTCACCATCGCACGAGAAAATGGTGGTAATAGGGATGCCTAGTCCCAAACTGCAAAATACAAAAAGAGTTAATCGCTCGAATAATCAAACAAAACTCCTAATGGAGTCAAAACCTTTACTTTTATCGCTTGGGAACCGCCACTAGCCTGTTTAGCATGGGAGATATTGATAACTGATGGTCGTGAAGTAAATGAGAAGGGTGCATGTCTCAAAATATCATTTATCTCTGTTTTAAAAATTGAGCTATGGCACCTCTGCAAATCATTGCTTCCCTCTGCGAAGGGACTTTCTATTTACTTTTATGTTGTGTCATCACCTTCTAAAACAAGCGCCAGAAACTGAGTAGAGCACAATTGTCATGATTTATGCCTTGTGTGTAGCAAATGTTGGGTGCATCATGACTGGATCTTTTCTACCATGAATTACAATGTTTAGTCACTGCTTGAACTTTGGAGGTGCTCTGCATTTATGTTTTGCGGTCTCAGAAAGGGCTAGCGAGATACCACTATTGTTATATTATATCATGGTTGTTTTGACAACGTGTTGCCGCTTGAGATATCTTATTATTGCTCGGTAGATGATTATGTCAATGATATGAGTCATTATAATCTTTTAGAGTCATTGCCGACATGTTTGGTTATAATGTTGGCTGAAAACATGGGTGCTGTTTAAGCTTATCTATGCAAACAAGAGCAAAACAGTTCGTAAAAGTTTTTCTTTTTCACTTTCAGTTTATCCATTGAATTGCTTGAGGACAAGCAAATGTTTAAGCTTGGGGGAGTAGATACGTCTCCAACGTATCTACTTTTCCTAACACTTTTCCTCTTGTTTTGGACTCTAATTTGCATGATTTGAACGAAACTAACCCCGGATTGACGCTGTTTTCAGCAGAACTACCATGGTGTTGTTTTTGTGCAGAAATAAAAGTTCTCGAATGGAATGAAAGTTTGCGAGGATTTTTTATCAATAATAAGAATTTCTGGAGCCAATACCTGCAGGAGAGGGGCACCTGGGTGGGCACAACCCACCAGGGCGCGGCCCCCAGTCCTGGCGTCCCCAGGTGGGTTGTCCCGACCTGGTGGCCCCGCTGACCCTGAAACCAACTCTATAAAATCCTATTTTTGGAGAAGAAAATCAGGGAGAAAGAATTATCACGATCCACGAGAAGGAGCCGCCGCCAAGCCTTGTTCTTCCTTGGGAGGGCAGATCTGGAGTCCGTTTGAGGCTCCGGAGAGGGGGGTCATCATTATTCATCATCACCAAGCCTTCTCCATCACCAATTCCATGATGCTCCCCACCGGGAGTGAGTAATTTCTTCGTAGGGTCGCTGGTTGATGAGTAGTTGGATGAGATTCATCATGTAATCGAGTTACTTTTGTTAGGGATTGATCCCTAGTATCCATTATGTTCTTAGATTGATGTTGCTATGACTTTGCCATGCTTAATGCTTGACACTTTGGGCTCGGGTGCCATGATTTCAGATCTGAACCATTTATGTTATCATCATTATATCCATGTTCTAGATCCGATCTTGCAAGTTATAGTCACCTACTACGTGTTATGATCCGGCAACCCTGGAGTGACAACAACCGGGCCCACTCCCGATGATGACCGTAGTTTGAGGAGTTCATATATTCACTATGTTTTAATGCTTTGTTCTGGTTCTCTATTAAAAGGAGGCCTTAATATCTCTTAGTTTCCAATATGGACCCCGCTGCCAAGGGAGGGTACGACAAAAAATGTCATGCAAGTTCTTTTAATAAAGCACGTATGACTATTTACGGAATACATGCCTACATTATATCGACGAACTGGAGCTAGTGCTGTGTCGCCCTAGGTTATAACTGTCACATGATGAATATCATCCAACAAGTCACCGATCCAACGCCTACGAACTTTTCCATATTGTTTCTGCTAAGTTACTACTGCTATCATCACTTTTACACTTGCTACAGAATTACTGCTATCACTCTTACTGTTACTATTGGTGTTGTCACTACTATCAAAACTTCGAACTACTTTGCTACTGATCACTTTGCTACAGATAATTAATCTCGAGGTGTGGTTGAATTGACAACTTAGCTGCTAATACCTTCAAATATTCTTTGGCTCCCCTTGTGCCGAATCTATAAATTTGGGTTGAATACTCTACCCTCTAAAACTGTTGATATCCCCTATACTTGTGGGTTATCAGACAATCACACTTAACAATCTCTTTCTAGTTACCCCTCTCTCACTCTTCCCCTATATCCCCGAAACTAATAAGACCATCCCTTCGTTTAATTCCCACCTACATGGACCATCGATATATAGTAGTCTTCCTTCGTGTCTCCCGCACACGCCTTCTCTTCCCTCTCTATGGACCTCTTCTCTCTCGCACCCCCTGATGGAGTCCTGGACTAAGGGGTCCTCGGGCGTCCGACCTGTTAGCCATGGGCCGGACTAAGGGCTGTGAAGATACGAAGACCGAAGACTGCACCTGTGTCCGGATGGGCCTCTCCTTGGCGTGGAAGGCAAGCTTGGTGACTAAATATGTAGATTCCTTTCTTTGTAACTGACCTTGTGTAACCTTAGATCCTCCCGGTGTCTATATAAACCGGAGGACTTAGTCCGGAGGAGAGACATTATCATAGCCATGCAAGCTAGACCTCTAGGGTTTAGCCATTACGACCTCGTGGTAGATCAACTCTTGTAATACTCACATTCATCAAGATCAATCAAGAAGGACGTAGGGTATTACCTCCATAGAGAGGGACCGAACCTGGGTAAAACATTGTGTCCCCTGTCTCCTATTACCATCGACCTCAGACGCACAGTTCGGGACCCCCTACCCGAGATCCGCCAGTTTTGACAATGACATTGGTGCTTTCATTGAGCGGTCCACTGTGCCGTCATCAAGAGGTTTGATGGCTCCTTCAACCATCTACAATGATGCTGACCAAGGGGGGGTCTTTCTCCCCAGACAGATCTTCGTGTTTGGCGGCTTCGCTCTGCGGGCCAACTCGCTTGGCCATCTGGAGCAGATCGAAAGCTACGCCCCTAGCCATCAGGTCAGATTTGGGAGCTTGAACTACGTTGCGGACATCCGTGGAGACTTGATCTTCACTGGATTCGAGAACGTGGCTACCACTCCTGGACATCAGATTGCATCCAGGAGACAGCTCCCATAACCGCTCTGACCCTAGATCCGGAACAGACTGCGCCATCCATGGACGGGAGGATCGACCCCACCACGGAAGCCACAAATTCCACGACGTTGGAGCTGCACATAGACTTGATCTCACACGATACCTGTGCCACCAGAACTCCGGACTCGTTTTCAGCCGTAAGTTCCGAAACATGTGAGCCCACGGATGCCAAACTTGATCGTTCATCGATCTTCGAATTAAGCTCCACAGACATCTTCCAGCACTCGCCTTTGAGCGACATGCTAAACTCATTAAAGAACCTGTCCTTAGCAGAGGACTCACAGCCGAACTATATCATGTTCGAACTAGGGGCTGATGAGGGAGAACTTTACTCCCCACCCGCCACCCACTTCATAGCCACGGTCGAGGATTTAACCGACAAACTTGATTACGACTCCGAGGACATCGATGGTATGGACAATGATGCCGGAGAAGAAGAAGCCCAGAACTCGCCGTTCACCGGACGCTGGACGGCAACTTCCTCGTATGATGTATACATGGTGGATGCACCAAAGGAGAACAGCGGCGATGACAAGGAAAATCCAGCTGAGGATTAACCTTCTGAAATACAATCCAAGCGCCAACGACAGCAACACCGGCACAGGAGAAGATAACACTCCAGAAGGTGCCGAAGACAACGAAGACCTTGTTGAAACAGCTAATGAACAAGATGAACGGGAAGACGGGCAGGTAAGCCCTGGTAAACAGGCCACGCAAGAAGACTCAGAGGACGGAAGTTATCTTCCGCTCTCCGAGGATGAGGTGAACCTTGGCACCGATGATTTCATCGTGCCTGAGGAACCTCTTGAGCAGGAGCGCTTCAAGCGCCAGCTAATAGCCACTGCAAGGAACCTGAAAAAGAAGAAGCAGCGGCTTCAAGCTAATCAAAATCTTCTCAATGATAAATGGACCGATGTCCTAGCAGCCGAAGAATACGGCATCAAGCGCCCAACCAAAAGTTACCCAAAGCGCAAATTTCTACCTCAGTTTGACGAGGAGGCACCGGAATACATACCACCATCGTACAACATGGCTGACCGACCACCACGAGGTCGGGACAAAATGGCAACTCACGCCGAACACCAGCCCGCCCCGCCTCATCGCACAGGTAGAGGTAAATTATCCCACGGCCATACATATGACCTCCGGCAAAACTTGAACAATAAAGCAGGACATACCAGATCAATCTACGGATCTCGAGGACGTGCCTCAAAACGCGACGACGGCCACCTATTCGGACGTGACAAACCTAGTCATGCGCGGGCTGAAAACCGTAGACAGACTCCATCAGAGCTACGTCGTGATATGACCCGATATAGAGGTGCCGCACACCCTCATTGCTTCACTAATGAGGTCATGGATCATGAATTCCCATAAGGGTTCAAGCCCGTGAATATAGAATCATACGATGGAACCACGGACCTCGCGGTGTCGATCGAAGACTTCATTCTCCACATTCATATGGCCCGCAGCGATGATCTCCACGCCATCAAATACCTCCCTTTAAACTCAAGGGGCCAGCTCGGCACTGGTTAAATAGCCTGCCTGAAAATTCTATCGGCGGCTGGGAGGACTTGGAAGAAGCCTTCCTCGACAACTTCCAAGGTACATATGTCCGGCCACCAGACGCCGATGACTTAAGCCACATAGTTCAACAACCCGGAGAGTCCGCCAGGAAATTCTGGACTAGGTTCTTAAATAAAATGAACCAAATCGTCGATTGTCCAGATGCCGAAGCCCTAGCAGCCTTCAAACATAGCATCCGCGACGAATGGCTCGCTCGCCACCTCGGCCAAGAAAATCCAAAATCCATGGTGGCCCTCACGGCACTCATGACCCGCTTTTGTGCGGGCGAGGATAGTTGGTTGGCCCGTAGCAAAAACAATGCAAGCGACGCCGGCACCCCTAAAGTTAAAAATAACAAAGACAAGTCTCGACGCAATAGATACAAGCGTCGAAACAACAGTGATAACACCGAGGATACGGCGGTCAATGCCGGATTCAGTGGCTTTAAGTCCAGTCAGCGGAAGAAGCCGTTCCAAAAGAACAATCTAGGACCATCCAGCTTGGACCGCTTACTTGATCGTCCATGCCAGATTCATGGCACCCCGAACAAACCACCCAATCATACAAATAGAGATTCCTAGGTTTTTAAACATGCCGATAAATTAAACACCGAGAACAGGGAAAAGGGATCACAAAGCAAGGACGATGACGAAGAGCCCTGGCAACCGAACACAGGGGGACAAAAGAAGTTTCCCCCTCAGGCCAAAACAGTGAACATGATATATGCTACCCACATCCCCAAGAGGGAGCGCAAGTACGCGCTCAGGGACGTCTACGCTATAGAGCCAGTCGCCCCAAAATTTAATCCATGATCGTCATGCCCGATCAGTTTTGATCACCAGGATCATCCAACTAGTATCCGTCATGGTGGTTCAGCCGCACTGGTCCTAGACCCAATAATTGATGGGTTCCACCTGACTCGCGTCCTTATGGACGGAGGAATCAGCCTCAATCTGCTCTATCAGGATACAACGCGAAAAATGGGCATTAACCCATCACGGATCAGGCCCACTAGGACTACCTTCCAGGGAGTCATACCTGGCGTAGAAGCCCGCAGTACAGGCTCAATCACACTATAGGTTGTCTTCGGATCTCCGGACAACTTCTGAAGCGAGGAGTTAATCTTCGATATCGTCCCCTTCTGCAGTGGCTATCACGCACTGCTCGGACGAACTGCATTTGCTCGATTCAACGCAGTACCACACTATGCTTATCTCAAGCTCAAGATGCCAGGTCCATGCGGCATCCTAACGGTCAGCGGAAATACGGAACACTCCCTTCGTACAGAAGAGCACACAGCTGCCTTAGCAGCAGAAGTACAGAGCGGCCTTCTCAAGCAGAACCTTAATTCGGCTGCCGAGCCCATGGACACCGTTAAGAGGGTCTGAACTACTCTGCAACAGGAGAGCTCAGCTCGTTAGGAGCTCGACTAGCAATCTGGCCTCCGTCTCAGTCTCGATAAAGTGGTGGCATTCGTGCCGCGTGTACATAACTATGCACTCAAAATCCCATGGGCATTCGACGGAGGCATAACTAGCTTGTGGTCCATAGTACGGCTCAACCGACATCGGTTACACACATACTTTCACTTTTACTTGTTTCCTTTGCAGGTCTCAATCCCACTGGCCCCATCTGGTGGTCTAGTCATCGGTCCCCTTGAAGGATAAACACACCAAGACGGCGAGAAACGCAAACGTATGGGGACTTTTTAGGTGATTCTGTTAACGATAACTCTACCTATTTTTCAGGACCCACATGCAGCTCTCCCTTGGTTTCGGCATGTCAAATAGCCGGTTGCTTATCGCACTACCTGTATCAACGCACCTTGACATACTAATTAAATTACAATGAGAACAGTTTGCGGCTGGAGCTTTAGGACCCCAACTTTTTACCTTTGTTCCTTTTCTATTTTCTATCACTTTTTCAGCTCCCCTGTGGATAACCCTACCAAGTAGCACCCATACACTTTGGTAGGTTTGATGTTTGCCAGGGGCTTCATAGCACCCCACATTACGGCAACAAAAGTCCAAACACTTTTTATAAGTATAGTTCGGCACCCCGAATTTAGCATTATATGCATTGGCTCCGAATCATGTCTTTGGTCAATAGTTGGGTTGCCCGGCTCCTGTGCTTGCTACCTTACGTTCCCCTATATCGGCTAAGGTAGTAAAGGGAGAACTACTGTGATTGTGCCTTGGTTTATCCAAAGGAGGACCTCAGTAGAGAAAGCTGAAAACTGACTGTCATGATGCGGCGAGAGCTGGTCAGCTATTAGGAGGTTACAAATCGTTGGAGATTTCTTCCGCATTACGCAAAGGATTGGTACTTCCCAATCAGACACTTATAGCACTCTAGTTCGGATACTAGGGGCTGTGCCAATGTTTTTATTGTCGAACTCCTATGGCTAAGTGAGGGCGTTACAGCCGCATAGTCTGGTTGCCTGGTTCGTTGCGCTAAAAAACTCCTTCAAGGACCATCTAATTGGATCAACATTGTTTAGATTCCATCCCGAACACCCCCGTACTACCTACGTGGGGGCAGAAGCCGACAACTGGTTAACCCTCATATTTCATACAACACGGCCGCACAGGAAGTAAAAATTTAAAAACATAACAAGCATTATATTGCACAATCACTTTGTTTTATCATACAAGGTAGAGGGAGCTCGAATACATTCATTCAAAGATAGTGTCTTTCGCACAATGATCCGCAACAATGCGGGACCCCTCCAAGACATCGCCGAAGTATCGCTCGGGTGTGCGGGGCTCCTTGCCCTCCGGCGGCCCCTCGGTCGCTAATTTGACAGCATCAAGCTTCGCCCACCAGACCTTGCAATAGGAGAAGGCCAGACGTGTGCCCTCAATGCAGACAAACCGCATGACGACGTCCAGCCAAGGACATGCATCCACTAGTCACTTCACGAGGCCGAAGTAACTGTCGGGTATAGCTTCGGCTGACCACAACCGGATTATTAAATCCTTCATGGCTAGTTCGGCCACCCTATGCAGCTCGACCAACTGTTTTAGCTGATCACTGAAGGACACCGTATGTTCTGGCACAAGATATTGCCACCAGAATAGCTTCTCCGCGGAGCTCTCTTCTTCGGCTCAGAAGAACTCTGCGGCGTCAGCCCCACTGCGTGGCAGATCAGTAAAAGCCCCTAGAGAACTCCGAATCCGGGTTAGTAAACGATATTTCATCTTCACATTCTTGCTTTGAATATTGAATGCCTTACCTGCCGCGATCTTCCCGGCCTCCCGGATCTCCTCGAGGGCGCCCCGGGCCTCATTCCGGGCTGCATCCGCACTCTGACGAGCCTTGGCGAGTTCGGTCTCTTGAACTGAAGCATCGCGCTCCAAGGCCTCGCACTTCTTCACCATGTCCTCGAGCTCCTGTTGGACCTCGTTGACCCGGGCCTTGAGCTTCTTCCGAGCGGCCTTCTCCTTGACAGCCTTCCATTCGGCTTCGACCAGGGCCTTTTTCAGGGCCTCGACCTCGGTCGTCGCCTCTGTACACATCATGGCATTTCCGTCATTGCATATCATTTTCCTTTTTCGAATACATAACAGGTTATTACTTACCTTGTTTTTCTAGGAGCTGCCTCTTCACTTGGCCCAGCTCCTCCTCGGCCTCCGCAAGTTTCTGCTTCAGTCCGGAAACTCCGGCAGTATGGAGGCTGTGGCCAACAGCGACGCCTGTGTTTACATTTCAGAAAATTTTAGTTAGTTTCCTGCAATAGGAGATTGATCCTCTGTCTATATTGGGATTTTCTCTTTTTTGCATCACTTACCACAAAACCTGTCAGCAGGCTACTGCAGGCTTCGGTTAGTCCACTCTTGGCGGACTGAACCCTTTCAATTACCGTGCCCATAAGGACATGGTGCTCATCCACAATGGAAGCGCCTCGCAGCGCTTCCAGTAGATTATGCGGTGCCCCTGGTTGGACAGGGGTCACCGGCAGAATAGGCATCCCCCCTTCTTTCGAAGGAGGTTGCGTGCTGGATTCCGGAGCCGCATCGGTCTCCGGAATCGAGTCCGACTAAGGACCTAACTGAATACGGCCCTCCCCACCCGTCTCCTTGGGGATTGACTCCCCTGGTGTCCGGTCACGGGGGTTTCGCTTTCTGGCGCCTCTTGAGCCTCTCCCCCGCCTGGAATAGTCCTTCGTGAGAGCACCTCCGCATCATCCTTGGCCTTGTGGGAGTGAGCAGCCGGCGGGGACTCGCTGGCCATAGCCTTGGAATACAGTGAACCTCCTGACGAGGATCACGGGGAGCTGTTGTGGGACGGACTACAATAACATAACCAATCATGTCAATGCAATGAGGAGGAGAAACTTTACGGGAGGATATAAGTCTTAGCACTTAAGATGCGGCCCGTGGCTTAGTGCGGGGGCGTTGCTCTTGACTGCTTTCAACGTCCCATGCGAAGCTGCCCACGAGTGGGCCTTTCCCCTTCTTGGGCGCCTCCGCCTCCAGAATGGTGGAGGCTGCCCTCTTTTTCTTCCCCTCATCAGGGGGAGGGTTGTTTTCCTCCTCCTCCTCATCATCGTCGTCTTCGGCGGCGGAGGATTGAGTCTTGTCTTTAGACGTTGCGTCCAAAGCACCCTTGCGGCGGGTCCCACTCCGGACCCCCTTGGCCTTCCCTGTGGCCTTCTTCTCCGGTGCCTTGTAGGGCGCCGGTACCAGCATCTTCGCTACACGCGGGATGACTGGCTCTTCAGGCAGCGGAGCCGGACATTGGATCCGCTTCGCCCTCTCCATCCAGTCCTGAAGAAACGATGACGATAAAAGCTTGGTCATCATCCATGAAACAGGAAAGTAAGGGATGCAGTAAGAATAACATACCTCGTTGGCGAGGTGGTTAATGTCATGACCGCGGTCCGAATCTGTGGCCGGTGATGTTTCGTTGCCCTTAAAAAGTAACCTTCAGGCATCTTCGTGAGTGATTTCGAAGAGCCTCTTCAGTTTATGGTGCTTCTTCGGATTGAACTGCCATAGAAGGCGGCTTCGGCTTTTGCATGGGAGAATCCGGCACACTAGCATCACCTGTATTATATTGACGAGTTTGATATCTTTATCCACCATGCTTTGAATACGCGTTTGCAGCGTTGTCAGCTCGTCTGGCGAACACCAGTTCGGGCCCTTCTCGACCCAGGAGGTGAGTCCCATGGGAGCGCCAGAGTTGAATTCGGTAGTTGCGGCCCAGGTGGTGCCGCGGGGTTCTGTGATATAGAACCAATGTTTCTGCCATTCTTTTACAGTCTTCGCGAAAGTGCCTTCCGGCCAGGAGACATTTGCCAGCTTGCTCACCATGGCGCCTCCGCACTCCGCGTGCTGGCCATCCACCACCTTCGGCTTCACATTGAAGACCTTGAGCCACATCCCGAAGTGGGGTTGGATGCGGAGGAAGGCCTCACACACGACGATGAACACCGAGATGTTGAGGAGGGAGTTCGGGGATAGATAATGAAGTCTATCCCGTAGTAGAACATCAGCCCGCGGACGAAGGGGTGGAGTGGAAACCCTAACCCGCGGAGGAAATGAGGGATGCATACTACCCTATCGTTGGGCTTCGGCGTGGGAACGATTTGTCCCTAGGCCGAAAGGCAGTGGGCGATTCCCTTCGCCAGGTACCCGGCCGCCCGAAGCTCGGCGATGTCCTCCTCTTGGACGGAGGAGGCCATCCACTTGCCATGACCTCCGGATCCGGACATGGTTGAGTGCTTTCTCGAGTCAGAGAAGAGGAGAACTTGGGCGCTGGAGCTCAAGAATGGAAGGGCGGAGGAAGAGAGAAGGCTTGGGTGAAGAAAATGGGTTCTTATCTCCTTATAAAGGCAGTAAATATTGGACGCCTCCCCACTCGCCTTAAAACTTGCCTATTCCCTATGGCTGTGTAAACAGCACGGTTGGGTTACCCACGCCCATATTGATAAGAATCCCGTAATGATGGGACACGGTCTCTGCTTTGACAAGAAGTGCCAATGGCAACCGCGTCTCGAAACATGGGGTGGCAGACGAAAAACAGCTCGAAATTATGACCGGATAGATGTGATGTCATGTTAAGAAAAGTTGTCAGCAGATTGGACTCATGTAAAATTATATTCTCTCTACGGTTGTGTGTGGTGTGTGTTACAGGTCCGGACACGTCGATACGTTTCAAGACTATTTTGGAGTTCAGAAGGAGGAACCCGCCTTGCAATGCCGAAGACAGGCCTACGCGTCGGATACCTTGTCATTGAAGCTAGGATCAGGGGCTATTGAGGGAGTCCTAGACTAAGGGGTCCTCGGGCATCCGGCCTGTTAGCCATGGGACGGACTGATGGGCTGTGAAGATACGAAGACCGAAGACTGCACCTGTGTCCGGATGGGACTCTCCTTGGCGTGGAAGGCAAGCTTGGCGACTAAATATGTAGATTCCTGTCTTTGTAACCGACCTCGTGTAACCCTCGATCCTCCCGGTGTCTATATAAACCGGAGGACTTAGTCCGGAGGAGAGACATTATCATAGCCATCCAAGCTAGACCTCTAGGGTTTAGCCATTACGATCTCGTGGTAGATCAACTCTTGTAATACTCATATTCAACAAGATCAATCAAGTAGGACGTAGGGTATTACCTCCATAGAGAGGGCCCGTACCTGGGTAAAACATTGTGTCCCCTGTCTCCTGATGCCATCGACCTCAGACGCACAGTTTGGGACCCCCTACCCGAGATCCGCCGGTTTTGACACCGACACCCCCCTTGTTGGTGGTCTCTGCCATACACATCACCTCTCTACGATGAAGCCACACACACTTAAATTCCTTTCGCCACCAAAGACTCCGCTTCACACACAGACACACACACACGCACACACACACACACATCCACTTAGACTCTGTCTCACACACACATGCTCTAGGCGGAGCATTTGTTCCTACCACTCTTTGTCCAACCTTACCTATATGAGAAACAATCACCTTAATTTACTTACATAACATGGACAAATTCCACTTTACTTTAGTAGTTAGCAAACTTATCACAATTATATAACAAAAATAACGAGCAGGAAGTGACAATTTTTTACACAACCACGTTAACATGGCCATGTAAATCAGAAAGCTAAAGTGTAATACCATTATACTTATATCCCAATGCGAAAGGTGAAGTACATGTCCGAAGAGTAGAATCACACACGCACACTCTGTCTCTCAGAATCTCACACACATACCAGTTATGTGACACCCCCTAAGCAGACCTGTATGTTACAATTTGTGCACCCGCGGGTACACGTGATGGTGCACATTTATTTAAGCCGGACAACGAACCCAAATAGTAGCTGCATTCATTCCCCTCCCGCCGCCTCTTCTCTGGTCGCTGTCACCAGATAGCCAGGGCCCAGCTGAAGGTAACGACATACGTCATCCTCCCGCCAGAGCGGCGCTTTCATCTGGAGGCGGCGCGAAGCCCGGATCGCAGCTGCCCTGCCTCCGGAGTCCGGACTATCCATTGCCGGAAAAGGAGGCATTGGAGGCGGAGCAGCATGCGGAGCCGAAGGAGGAGAAAGACAACGTGGAGACGGAATAGGAGGACGATGACGTGAGGAAAGCGGAGCCAGAGGAGAAAAATGATTACCATTATACTCAGACTTAAAGGGCTTTGAGTTTCACGCCACTTTTATTTCATAGAGATAAGAGAAAGTAAATTTTAGTGGCCATACATGCATCTTTTTGTGCTAGCACTCCTATATGAGGGTTGATCGGTCGCTTCCCTCGAACGTGCACGAGCTGTGGAAGAGGAAGGAGAAGGGAGGCGGGTTGTGGAGTACGTCAGTTGCAGCACGAGCTCCAAGGAACGTTCATGCCAAACAATGCATAGTTGTATAGTATAGTCCAGTAGAGTATGAATTGGCCTTTAGGTTGCGTGTGGATGACATGGCTGCAACATGCATGCTGTAGTTCGACAGCCTACCACTCCGCTTCACACGGTTTGCTCACGCAATATTTGCATGCATGCATATCTTACACGTACTTATCGGAGGCGTGCTCGAAAAAGGGCGACCAGGTCCGCTAGTCCGCATTGGTCCATGTGCCCGGAAAACAACTAATCCCAGTCGTTGTAAATGCCATGCATGCTTTCATTCCGAGCTAGTGGATGGACGCGAACGTGTCACACAACAAACTGCCCGCCAGCTCCATAATCTCTATCTCTACTCTTACAATAATAATAATCTATCTATCTCTACTTCTCTATCTCTACTCTTATAAAAATGTTGGTGATGATGGTGTGCCTGCCGTCCTGCAATATAGGTCATCCGATTTATATCTGACGGATAGGAAGGAAACTATTTCAATTTTGCAAAAAGATACCCACACCCCTCTCCACATTTGCAAATAAGGCCTTCCCTCATTCATCCTTTTCTCTCACAAGATAAACTACTCATACAAATGCTTCTTGATGTTACGTGCAACACACGGGCATCTTGCTAGTAATAAATAATAATCTACTCTTCTTAAAAATAGATTTGGTGATGATGGTGTGCCTGCCCTCCTGCAATATAGACCATCCGATTAATATCTGACGGATAGGAACGAAACTATGGCAATTTTGCGAAAAGATACCTGCACCCCTCTCCACATTTGCAGATAAGGCCTTCCCTCATTCATCTTCGTCTCCCACGAGACAAATAGCTTGTATAAATGCATCTTGATGTTACATGCAATGCATGGGCCTCTTGCTAGTCTCAAATATAAACTGCACAAGTGCGTGCCCGCAGAATATCCTTTCCAAAGGGACGAAGCCCTGCAGTTACCATCACCTCTCGTGTAAACCAGCTCCACAAGGGACAAGGCAGTTGGTCGCCATTGCCATGGATTCGCAAGGCGGTGGTACTGCTCGTCCTCATCGAGGTTGGGAGACCTTGGACGATGATCCTTTGGGACAAATTGTAAGTCGCTCTGACTTCCTCACGTCTGCAAGACATAGCGGTACTTGCACTAAATATTTTAAGAGGGTGCGTAAATATGCATGGGAGAAGGTCATGCTAGTTGTTCTTCCATGCGTCCTCGAGGACGAGGATGTTTCCTTGGGGGTCTCTCCAGCGCGGCATGGCCATAGTTGCAAGTTGACGCCCCTTGAGATGTCGACGTTGAGGGGCACTCGGATTTTGTCTAATGAGTAGGTAAGTGATGAGTTTGATCACATAGTAAATGCATTCTAAAGACTACTTCTGTGTCCATTTCGTAATTCCCCCACTGCCCACTATTTCACAGGTTAGGCTTGGTGCGAGTGGAGATCGGCTTGCATATGTACGAGAGGGTACCAACATCGATTTGCACAACATTTACAACGGTGACACCGTTCCTGTAGAACCTTTGTCCAACATTGGGATCAGCCATGCAATGGGCCATCGCCTGAATTGGTACGATGGAACCACGGTGAGATTGAAGAAGATAGCAATCCCGGTAGCCCCGATATGGTCATCCGCCAGCCAACATTACACTATCAACACGGTGTTCGACATCACAATTGCTTTCACGAACCCTGCACATGGCGGTCAAAGGTGGACCATGCTGTGTGCGGCCGATTTGTTGCCGGACGAGTACGAAGACGATGTGCTCCTTTCTAACCACATCTTCGCGGTGACAAATTAGGGGACTTGTTTCTATGGGACACATCCTACAATATACTCCCTCTCTTCCAGTTTATTTGTTTTTAATTTTTCTCGTTTTATAAGTTTCAAATTCAGATTTAGAGCTCCCCATCACATGTTGAGATTACAATGTGCATTAAATTGTAGCGTGGATGTAGTAGTTTTTTATTGGTCATTTATATTGGTCACACATGCATGCATTGCAAGTAACATTTTTACCACAATTTCTTAGGAAACCAAGTGCAATAATTGAGTAGTTTTGCAAACTCTCACTACACCTAAAACGGTAGAAAATAAATACCACCACCAAGCCCGCGTATGACCGCCCTGGCCGACCCAAACCCCCTCCCTTGCCGGCGCGCGCTTCCCGCGTGTAACGGTCAGCGTCACCCTGGAGCATCAGTGCCGCATTAATGCCCGGCCAGAGCGGAGGCGACCTCTCACTGGCACCGGCTTTGAAGCAGCGCGATGGCCGAGAGAGTGACGCTTCCCGGTGCACGTGTCTGCTCTGCGTCGAGGCTGGCAATAGTGGTGGTGGTGGTAACTTAGGTGGTACATACACTCGGGAATAGCAGACATGGTGATGTGGGAGAGAATTAAAGAAGAGACAGGGGGTCATGCATGGCAATAAATATGATTATCTATGCTACTACTCTATGATACTATGCACTATAAAAGTAGTATATCATACACTAGTATCATGCACTAGTACTATATTGTATATGATACTCTCCACTATGAGTAGCCTCAAACGACACCACGGCCGGCCTTCGTCCGTGCGCCACCCATGTTACAGTTGCAACTTGTTTAGAGTAGGTTTTACTCAGGTTTGTATGAAAAATGTAATGTATCTTGTCTGGTTTATGTGAAAAGGTTTCGAAATGTAATAATTTTTGTCCGGTTTCTGTGAATTCCGCCTTGTTTGCATGATTATGCAGGGCAAAGTCATCCCCTGATCAAAATCAAATCGCGAATCGTGGATGTGCATGGGGCATTTGGTCTAACTTGGAACCTTGTAGCTGATGACACCCACTTGGGACGTACTATCTTAGCAGCCCTTACCCATGGTACCATTGAAGAGCAACAAGGTGCCATCCCTTCTCTCCGATCCAAGAGTAGTAGAGCGAGGAACTATCGTATATCTTATTGCCATGTCATCTTATAACATTTAAGAACATGTCTCTTTGTACTCCAGGAGCAGGAGTAGTTCTTTCCTTCTTTGTTTATTGATTGGGATAGTCATCTACGCAACTTTATAATGCCAAGTTGTATAAACTATAAAGGACTTAAAAATTTCAATTCCTGTAGTACTAGCTAGGTAGCCATAATCCCATCAAACAAAACCACTCCTACTTTAATTAATGTACATGGCCTGGGTAACACTCTCAAATTGTTTGTCATCGCCCGTGCCGCAGCTGATCTATACATTGCCTCCGTTCCCCGTCACAGAAATAAGCAATATAAAGTATGTTATTTTCATTTGTATACCCTGCTTACGTCACCTTATTATACTACATGGACCATAAACATGCATGTTAGCATGTATCCAGGTTTGAGATGCCAAGTGTACCAGATGGACGGCGGCGTGTTTGACCCCTGTGATACTACCCGGGTGCAGATGAACACACTTGAAGTGTACTTGATTTTCATCGGGGACTGATACATCTCCAACATATCTATAATTTTTGATTGTTCCATGCTATTATATTATCCATCTTGGATGTTTCATATGCATTTATAAGCCATTTTATATGATTTTTGGGACTAACCTATTAACCTAGAGCCCAGTGCCAGTTTCTGTTTTTCCTTGTTTTGAGTTTCGCAGAAAAGGAATATCAAACGGAGTCCAATTGACCTGAAAATTTACGGAGATTATTTTTGGAAAATATAAGAAATACTCGAACGAAAATATACCGGAGAATAGTCTCAAGGCCACCACAAGGGTGGAGGGCGCTCCCCCCGTCCTTGTCATCGCCTCGTGGCCCCCCTGAGTTGTTCCCGACGCCAACACCTCTTATAAATCCCCAAACCTCCAGAACATAACCTAGATCGGGAGTTCCACCGCCGTAAGCCTCTGTAGCCAGCAAAAACCAATCGGGACCCTATTCCGGCATCCTGCCGGAGGGGTTGAATCATCACCGGTGGTCATCTTCATCATCCCGACGTCTCCATGACGAGGAGTGAGTAGTTCACTCTCGGGCTGAAGTTATGTACCAGTAGCTATGTGTTTGATCTCTCTCTCTCTCTCGCTACCTCTCTCTCTCTTGTGTTCTTGATTTGACATGATCTTGATGTACCGCGAGCTTTGCTATTATAGTTGGATCTTATGATGTTTCTCCCCCTCTACATTCTTGTAATGGATTGAGTTTTCCCGTCGAAGTTATCTTCTTGGGTTGAGTCTTTAAGGATTTGAGAACACTTGATGTATGTCTTGCATGTGCTTATCTGTGGTGACAATGGGATATTCACGTGATCTACTTGATGCATGTTTTGGTGATCAACTTGCGGGTTCTATGACCTTGTAAACTTATGCATAGGGGTTGGCACACGTTTTCGTCTTGACTCTCCGATAGAAACTTTGGGGCACATTTTGAAGTTCTTTGTGTTGGTTTGAATAGATGTATTTGGGATTGTGTGATGCATATCGTATAATCAAACCCGCGGATACTAGTGGTGACATTGGAATATCTAGGTGACATTAGGGTTTTGGTTGATGTGTATATTAAGGTGTTATTTTAGTACAAACTCTAGGGCTGTTTGTGACACTTATAGGAATGGCCCAATAGAACGATCAAAAAGAATAACTTTGAGGTGGTTTCGTACCCTACAATAATCTCTTCGTGTGTTCTCCGCTATTAGTGACTTTGGAGTGACTCTTTGTTGCACGTTGAGGGATTGTTATATGATCTAATTATGTTATATTGTTGAGAGAACTGGCACTAGTGAAACTATGAACCCTAGGCCTTGTTTCGGAGCATTACAATACCGTTTTTGCTCACTTTTGTTACTTGTTACCTTGCTGTTTTTATATATTCAGATTACAAAGACCTATATCTACAATCCATATTGCACTTGTATCACCATCTCTTCACCGAACTAGTGCACCTATACAATTTACCATTGTATTGGGTGTGTTGGGGACACAAGAGACTCTTTGTTATTTGGTTGCAGGGTTGTTTGAGAGAGACCATCTTCATCCTACACCTCCCACGGATTGATAAACCTTAGTTCATCCACTTGAGGGAAATTTGCTACTATCCTAGATAACTCTGCGCTTGGAGGCCCAACACGAGTCTACAAGAAGAAGGTTGCGTAGTAGACATCAAGCTCTTTTCTGGCGCCGTTCATGACAAAACAAAGACACATCCGTGACATTTTGGGCTGAACGAATTTTTTTTCTGTCATGCTTATGACATTCCATGACAATAATTGTGATAAAACCCAGTATCATCATAGATGTGGTGGGGTCATACTTCTATGACAAAAAATCATGACAGAAAATGGTTTTTCGACTTGGGCGGGCCGGAGACGCAGCTGCAAGACATTCTTTGGGCCGTCCATGACAGAAAAAACCATGGTAGAAGCGAGGGCGAGGAAAATATCGGGGAGTTCCCGGTTACGGTGGGTGGTCGGGGCCGAGCGATGCGCGTTTCTCTTGTACGTACGCGCGTGTGTGCGAGGCGTTAGGATCTAACTAAACCCGAGCGAGGCGTTGGGCTCTAACTGAACCCGAGCGATTGCACTAGCTACGTTACTGAACCGAGCGATCGATCCCTTGCTGTTAACTGAACCCGAGTGATTCCTTCGCTACTTCTGCTAACTGAAGTCGATCGATGCTGCCTCTGGATGAAGAGTGAGCATTGTTGGGGGGTTTGGATGAACAGTTCCCGGTGGGGGGTTGGATGAACAGGACCCCGTGGTAGTAGAGGCCGTTGCCGCTAGATGAACAGTACCCCGATCGATCGAGCCGGTGGATGAACAGGACCTCATGGAGGGGTGGATGAACAGGACCCCATGGAGGGCTTGTTGAACAGTAGCCGGTGGAGGGCTGGATGAACAGTAGCCCGTGGAGGGGTGGTTGAATAGGACCCTGTGGAGAGGGCTGGTTGAACAGTAGCTGTGGAGGAGCGCGCGGTGGACGCTGGATGAGCAGGAACCCGTGGATGAACAGTCGCAGGTGGAGGCTCGAGGAGGTCGACGGTGGATGAATAGTAGCCCGCGGAGGCAGTGGACAGTGGAGATGAACAGTAGCCCGTGGAGTCCCGTTTTGCGGTACGCCACACCCCTCCTGATGAACAAGACCCCTGTTTCAACCGCGGCGCTCCAACACAAGTATGTTTCCTCCGTTTTGCAGTACGCCACACCCCTCCCGATCAACAGGACCTCGTTTCCACCGTATGAGGTCGGTTTCCTCCGTGTTGCGGTACGCCAGACCCCTCCCGATGAACAGGATCCCTTTTCGACCATGGCCGGTCGAACACAAGGTCGTTTCCTCCATTTTGGGGTACGCCAGGCCTCATTTCCATCGGCTGTTCCGTCCAAGCTGGTTGGCTCCTGATGAACAACACGCGTTTTGTTGCCTCTCGATGAACACGTCGCATTCCGTTGCCTCCCCATGAACACGAGGACGTTGCAGCTTCTCCGTTCCGACCCAGCCATATACACGAGGCCTAGCCGTACGTATGCGTGAGTAGGCATTCGAGACCCCGCCAGTAAGTACGTACGTGGCAGTATTTACTTTCTACGTGCGCGCCTCTACTACGACACGTGGGCGCCTCTACATTGACTAGTATGTACGTACACGTTCGCGACCAGAATGACAACGCTACGTACGCATTGACCAGGTGGGTCCCAACTGTCAGGCAATTCCTTGCGTGAGAAGATGTAGCTGGTGGGTCCCAGCTATCAGGGGGCAAATCATTATTTTTTTGCCCGTAATATGGATGCACTTCCTTGCGTGCTAAGATGTAGCTAGTGGGTCCGAGCAGTCAGGGGGAAACGTTTTTTTCACGAAATACGATAGCCCATCCAGTGGGTCCCTGCTGTCAGGTGGAGGAATCATTATTTTGCGTGTAATAAGGAGGCATTTCCTTATGTGCGGCCATGGACCTAGCTGTCAGCCTCTCCACGTATAGTCAACGTCCGATGGATGTCGTTCATTTACCACGTTGACCAGGGTGCGCCGAGAGCACCAGGAAGGGAATGACATGGAGCCAAGGAAGACTCGGCAGTGGTTGCCCACGCGGTGGGGAGTACGAGGGTTTACCGGTCCGGCTGCCGTCGCTGGAAAATAACAGGACGTGTGGGTGAGTAGAGGAATGGCCTGGCTAGCAATGGAGTAGGGTGGGGCGGTGGGGCCTGTGCGGCAGCACAACCGGCCACGGGAGGCGGGAGCAGGCAGTACCACCGATGCTGGTTTGGGCGGCTGGAGCAAGAAGACAGAGGTTGAAGAAGCACTACGGCTGTTGGATGGACATCGTACAGTCTCTACAGCTAGAATCGTTTGTATTGACTAAGTTGACAAAGCCCTTGGTCAACTTAGTAGGCCCACAGGTCAGCCTCCGAAACGGTGCGGCCCAGATGTCGGGGGGAGGAATCCTTTTTTGGTCGGCTGATGCTAGAATATCCGAGATTGAAGAAGAAGCACGACATCCGTTGGATGGGCATCCAACGACCACTGCTGCTAGAACCGTGTGTTGACTATAAGTTGACAAAGCCTTGCATACGCGTCAACTTACTTTTTTTAGGGGACGCGTCAACTTAGTAGGCCCACAAGTGTGTGGCAGAGAACTTATAGCCCATTTGCGATTTGCAAGAATGTACAGCCCATTTTTGAATTCTAATGGAATTTACTACAGCCCATTTACAGTTTGTTAAAAGTACAGCCCATTTCTAGCTAGAACAACGATGAATAATTTCAACCAACTGTTCAAAAGAGAATTCAATAAAATTTCCCACATTTTGATGGGATCCGAAATATTTTTATCCCAAAATTTCTAGTCAGATTAAATACAATTTCAATATAAATTTGTATTATGTAAAAATTCCAACGAAACATTGCGCGCGCAACAATTGATGAAATTAAAATTTTCAAAATCCAAAAACATTATAAAATAATTACGTGTTTGGTGCATTTTATTATAGTTACTTCCAGTTTTTATAATGGCATCCCATTTATTATTTCTTAAAGCCCATTTCCTTGTTAAGCCTAATGCATCCCTCCTTGGAAAGATTTGCAGTCCAGCGGGGCGGAGAATAACAAGTTGACCTTGCCTGGATATTCCTCAAAAAAAGTATAGCTGGGCTAGCCATTTTCAGCTTGGAAAAAATTAATATCTGGGCTGGATATCTGGCTTGGGCTAGACGGGTGATAGCCCGCCCAGTTAATACCCTGCTCTCCTCTGAACAACAACGAAAACATTGCTCAAGAAAAACTCTGCAATGCTCACACCTCAAAAACACAAATACTGCTCGATCTGCTTGGTCCCAGATGTTGGCCGCTCCGTGTGCAATTATCTCATTTATTGACTATATAGGTTGACAATGGTGTGGGATGGTGATGTCAGGAAACCAGGAGGAAGCAAAAAATATTATAGTTCTATATAATAAGGAGGCACTTGCATACGTGCGGCTATGGCCCTGGTGGGTCCCCATTGTCATCCTCTCCAAGTAAAGTCATCTCCTCATTCCTTGATGTCTGTTGACCATGTTGATAATGTGAGACGGCGGCAACACGGTGAGCGCAACAACTCGAAGGATGACAGAGAGGGCCTCGCGGGCCCTACAGATGGTGTGATACAGCACCCACTGCTCATTCAGGAAGCCAGGATCATAGGGCCACATGTACACGATGACATTGTCGTTCGCTCGTTCACCGGTGGTCATTGAGGAGATGGAGGTTGCAACACAGGTCCTCCTGCGCTGGTAGCTCTTCCGCCATTAGGGCGTCGAAGTGCGGCAGCACCTGCTCTATGGTGAACACGGCATGAACCGGCTTGGACAGTGGCGCCGGCTCCTGGTCGGAAGTTACGTCCATTGTCTGATTGTCGATGCTCGGCTCGGCGAGCTCGCTGGCGAGCAAGCATGTCCGGCTACTGGACCAACCCGCTGCCAAGCACGAGTCTGACTACCGTGGCCCATCCAGACCGCCTCCCTCGCCCGAAACAGTCAGTGCCGCCCACCCCGCTTCCTAGTGCAGGCGATTGCCCTGCCTTCAAATGACACAAGTGACGTCCGTCCATCCGTCTTCCGCCTACATTAATGATACACGGTTGCCGAGGTGGCTACTTCGGCGCCACCCGTCTGTCCCTCCGCCGCCCACCATTGCTATATAAACTGCCACGTCGGCCATAGCCGCAGTCATCCGCCTCCGTTTCCTTTCTCCTGTCCACACCACTACTGCCCACCATGGCTTCCTGGCGCTCCAGCACTATTTGGGACGGGTGGACAACAGACCACAAGGAGATGGCAGCCATTGCTGCCGACTGGCTGGCTGGTAGGTAACCGGAGGATGGTGACGTCCCAATGGATAACACGGTAGTCGACGATCCGGCGCCAAATCCCTCCTCCGCGCCATCCTCGCTGATGCATTGCACCCTGACCATCAGCGAGGCCCGTGCCCAATACATGGACACAGTGAGGCAGAAGCGTGAGGAGCAGTTCTGGGAGGCGCAGGCCGACGCCGCCTACAACCACCATCTCCTCTAGGAGCACCTGCAGGCGGAGGAGAAGATCACCGCGGAGCGGGCAGAGCAGGAGGCACTGCTTGACTCGTGCTGCTCTGCCCGTGAGGGCCACCTCGAGCGCTGACGGTACCGCATGCGGGTGGCAGAGGCTGTGGCCGCCTACAAAGAGGGCGACGAAGTGGGCAAGGCGCTATTTGGTGAGACCAAGGATGAGGCAGAGGACAATGCCAGCTCCGACGAGTCCTCGCTCCGCTGGCGTCGACGAGGCCCTGCTCCACCGATGCCTCGCGGCGCCAACAACGAGGCAGAGGACATAGCAGGCTCCATCGAGGCCCCGCCCCGCCGGCACCGAGGCGGAGGACCTCGCCGGCTTCGGCGAGGCCCTACTCCGCCGAGGCCCTGCCCCACCAACAACGAGGCAGAGGACACCGCCGACCCACCCGAGGCCCTACCCTGCCGGCAACGAGGGGGAGGATTTCTCCCGCTCCGCCGAGGCACCGCCCCGTCGGCAACGAGACAGAGGACATCGTCAGCTCTGTCAATGCCCCGCCCCGCTGCCAACGAGGCCGCGCCACATAGAAAATGACGAAGAGTAGAACACTGTAGGTAGCCACCTCTTGGGTCCAAGTAAGGCCGCCGCTGCTACCCTCCGGTTGAAGCCAAGCTAGACGGGTTGACCATTGACGGCCGATTAGCTTCTTGGCGACGTGGTGGAGTCAAAGAGTTATGTTGCAGTACGATGCTGCTTCAGTTACTTAACTGCTGGTGTAGTTGGGTTACTGACACGTGGGCCCAACAGGCATCTAGGCCACATGTCAGTTATGCAACTGCACCTGCAGTTAAGTCACTGAAGCTCGGACCGCTGGAGAATAAGCTTCTGTTCGGCGCAGCCGGACACAGGTGGGTAGTTAATTAATTATACCTCAGCGCACCCCTTTTTAGTTGCAAAATGTATGAAATGTAATGAAATCAGGCATGTTCATATGAAATCCGACCGTATATGAATGAATTTAGTTTGACTAGTTCGAATTCTTGTATCGCTGGTATTGGATGAACATGCAAAACAATACGTACTAGGATTATTCCCAGGGTGATCACCTCGTTTGCAGCAGTTTCACATGTACTCCGTCCGGTCCTTTTTAGTCTGTATACAAGTTTTCTCTACAGTCAAAGTATCTCTACTTTGACCACTCTTTTAGAAAAAAGTATGAACATTCACAATGTAAATCAACAGACTTGAAAGAAATCTAATATGCGAAGTAAAAAGGAACAAAGGGAGTACAAAGAGTTTGAGCTGCTTTTTAGCATTCCTGTACATTCCAATCAAACTCACAGGCCTGGCAATTCATAGAGAACATTCAAAACAATCGATGATTATGCATCTCAGCGATTCACATGTCAGAGCCAATATTTACTTCAAAACTAAACAATAAAGAAAAATCTATCGATGCTGCTGATAGCAAAGGGCGTCCCATTCAAAAATATCAAACGCATGTCTTCTTGCTAACACCAATGAGCAAACTTTGACAAGGTTTTCCCATTCCAAAATATCAAATGCATATGCTTGTGGAATGGGCAGGGTTTGCCATCAGTTCAGACATTGACATGGCACCTCGTGCTAAATAAACCAGCTGTTCTTTTTGTGTAGTTCCACCAAAATCAACCAAATTTTCAGGTAGCTTGTATGATTTCGCCTTTATATGTTGCAATGCCTTGAACATATCGTCACCTCCTTTTTGTGGTGGAAGTGAATGATTCGATGTATTCATGAACATTCGGTCAGTCCTTCCGAGCTGAAGTTAGTTTGGTCTTGTGGGGAGTAATGTAACCATCCTTCAACTTCTCCTTCTAATGAGAAGATAGACAGGGCTTCTTCATCTTGGCACAATCGGAACTAGTCACTTCACATACTCCATATTCTTATTCAGAGGAGGATGATCCTGTTGTGCAAAGACAAGAGGACAACTAAATGCTAGCATCCCTTTTTGCTCGAAAAAAGGAAAGGAAATATTTAAAACAGCACAGATGAAGCACTTCTCAAGGACAATACCACTTTCTCATGACAATATCTAAACAGTAGCACAACACCAATAGAGATGACAAAGCTTAATCATATGGATGAAATCCGTTGGGAGTAATAACCTTTGTCAGAAGGCTTATTGTGTAGAGCATACAGATCAAGCACTTCTCCGGAACCATTTGTTGTTATCTACTATGGTTGCCATGCTTACTATATACTCCTCGATTAGTTTAATGTTTCCAACATCTTCTTGTGCAGTTCCACTAAAATATATGGTATCTTCAAATAAGATACATGTTTGCACAAGTAGATATAATTACATATTACATTAAGAGTGGAATGAAATCAGTGGCAAAACAATTGCTCGTTCTATCCATAGCAATAAAGTAATATGCAAAACTATATCATTACTTGGGTCATCATAGTTCTAGTGCTTCATTATAGCACCAGCAGTTGATTTTTCTTTTTCTTCCGCATGTTCTTCCCCTACATCACTTGCTTCAATAACAGACAAGCTTCGCCTTCAATGTAAGATTTGGCATGTCAATTAGGGAGCACAAGTATAGCACTAAATAACGACATTAATTTTCTGATGAAAGTGGCAAAATACAGTCCAAAAGTTGTGCAATATCCTTATCTTACCTCAATGGGATATTATGATGCACATACAGATTGGAAGTCTTGTCTCCATTTGTGTAGTTCACTGAAATAAAGCAACATTACCGTACAGCTAGCACAACATATGAAAGCACACTGCAGAATCGTGTGAAAAAAACTAGTACTGACCTCTCATGACACAGAATTCAAACAACTCACAAGTAGAAGATCTGAACCAAATTTGCCAACACGGATAGGAAGTAAGATATCCTCTTGTGCAGTTCCACTAAGATCAAGCAATCAAGCAACGATGTCAGTGTGACATTTTGGTTAAACTGCACAAAACACTCTTAAAACAAAAGTGTTTTGTGTAGTGCAACAAAACGTCACAATAGCAACAAGGAGAAGTAGATAACCCTGTTTACACAGAGGTGCAAAGGAAACAACAAGTGGTCAATAACAGCGGATGACACCGAAGCCAGCAAAAAGAAGCATCTAACTTATCTAATTGGGAAACAAAGCAAGATAGTAGCATTTCACAAACGGTGGCATTGATTCATATTAACAGAGAGATTATATTAACAATAAAATTAGTTAAACATGTAATTTTCTTTTAACCGTGGCATTGCATCAATTTTCCAGCGGCATTATTAGAGGGTGTTTGTTTACAGGGACTTTTTGGTGTAGGGACTAAAAATAGTCCCTTTTAGTCCCATCTAAACCAAACTGGAGGGACTTTTAGGGACTAAAAGTGGGCATTTGGGACTGAAGAAAGAAGACCCCAAGGGAGAGTCTTTTTGGGACTTTTTCCAACAGTTTCCCCTACCTGCATCGCACCTTATCTCTATTAGTTCATTACTAGGGGTAACATGGTCTTTTAGCATGGCATTTAATAACCTCTAATCCACCTATAGTCTTTGGAACCAAGCAGGTAGGGACTAGGGACTTTTTAGTTGGGACTAAAAAAAGTAGTAGGACTTTTTAACCAAACAGAGCCTTAGATTAACAACAGCTAAAGAGTTGCACGGGACAATGGACTCACCATCACCATGTGCATCTACCGATGTATGAAGGGGCGATGCACAATCTATTGCAACGAAGAACAAAAAACCAAGGAGCATATTTGTGTTGGTCCCAATTTTGTTATCTTTAGACACCTTTCCCTATGTGAGCGCAGCAAATCTAGTCCTGCTGAAACTCTACAGACTGTCCCCCAAAACAAAAAGATCAGTTTGTTACAGATGTGCATAATGCATTTGTCATTGTTTTCCCTTTTTGACCAACGTAGGTGCTGGATAGCCAGTCTGTACTAGTATTTGCCCCTTCCTTTCCTCTTTGAACCACGTCCTAGATTCATGCCATACAACTTTCCCCACTACTTTCCCCCTTCCTTTCCTCTTTAAACCACGTCCTAGATTCATGCTATACAAATTTCCCCACTACTTTCCCCCTTCCTTTCCTTTTTGAACCACGTCCTAGATTCATGTGATACAAATTTCCCCCCATTCCTTTCCACTTTGAACCACGTCCTAGATTCATGCTATACAACTTTCCCCACTACTTTCTTGTTTGATCCAACACCAAGATTCGAGTGCAGAAGCAGAAAAAGCCCACATGCAGCTAGAGAAATGCATGTGGAATTAAGTAAATTATACCTTAAGGTTCTTGGGGTGTGGTTCGGAGGGCGGCCGGAGACCGTTATGACCACATTATGTACGGTGGCGAGGAAGAAGGGGTCGGAGGCCCTCCCGCACCGCTGCTGGGTGAAAGAGAACAGCTACACCGGTAGTGGATTCCCTCCCTCACCGACGGCGACATCGTTAAGCCTCCTTCCCTTCCCGGCAGACGGATCATGCCGGCTCTTTGACTAGTAGTGAGGGGAGAGAGAGAGGCCAACGAAGTCTTGTTTAGATCTGGAGAGGGTGAGAGAGTGTGAAGAGAGTAACTACAAGCGATGAGGCTCCATTGTGTATATATATAGTGGAGAGAGATTGTGAAGAGTGCAAACCCTAGAAAACAAGAAAGAAGTCAAACAAAAACAAAATTATGCTCAAGTGTGGTTATCGAACCCAAGACATCTAGGTTGATGAGAGAACAGGCTAACCAGCTACACCACCCTCATGTTATGTTTAACAAGAGGAAAGTATCCTTTTATACATTCCTGCATTCGTGTGACAAGCATGCCGTGTTTTTTTTGCGTGAGAGTCATTGGGATTTAAATCATAATCGTGTCATGTGGCTTTGGTGGTAAGGTCTTTTGGGATTTAAAGCAGTGTTGGTAGTACAGAAATAATGCAGCCTTAGTCACCTTACCTCTCTCCACGTAGTACGTTGGGTCCCACCAGTCAGAGGGTGGAACAAACAAATTAATAAGAAAAATGTTAGTACGTGAAATAAAAATTAATATAATTTTTTTTGACATGCATGAACATTTTGTTAGTTCAATCTATGGTCAAAATTTGACACGAAATACAATGGGGACTAATAAACCTGGACGGAGGTAGGGGCTGTTTGGATTGTGACATGATTTTTGCCACACTTGCCTTAATTGAGTTGCTCAAATTGTTAGCCACACATTGGCTTGCCTAAGGGAATCTTTCCACATGTTTTGTGTTTATGACATGTGGGGTTCACTGCTCATAAAAATGTTCTTCCCTTAGGTGTGGCTATAACCAAACACCTACCTAACTTGGTCAAATTTTCCCAAGGTGAGGTGTGGCAAAATGTGGCAAGGCGTGGCTGGGAACCAAACAGTCCCGTAGTATGCGAAGTTTGCCATCAGAAGCGAGCCAATCTAGCTCTCCTGAGCTAGCAAGGTTTTTCTAGCCCACCCATGCTAGCTGGCCCACAAAAGCTAATATATTTTAACAGTTCCAAACACCTAACCTTGCTCGTCTAGGCTATAAACTGTTCTTGCTAAGGATCCAAATGCTCCCGAAGTAACTCGCACGATATTCCTATTCTACGAACATGTGTATGCGTGTGCACACATGTATGTGTTTAACAGCATGTGTGTGTCAGAGAGAGCGACACGTCGACCTACTCCTTGTAACGCCCATGATGCGGCTATATCTCCCACGTGTCGAAGCACGACTTAGAGGCATAACCGCATTGTAAGCAATGTCGCAAGTAAGGTAATCTTCACACAACCCATGTAATACATAATGGAAAGAGATACATAGTTGGCTTACAATCGCCACTTCACACAATACATGAATATAACATTACATCATCCAGATACAATCAAGGTCCAACTACGGAACCAAAATAAAAGAAGACTACGCCAAATGCTACACAGATCCCCGATCATCCCAACTGGGCTCCACTACTGATCAACTGGAAACGGAACAACATAACGAACACGATCTTAATAGAGCTCCTCCTTGAGCTTGGTTGCGTCACCTGCACGGTATCATCGGCACCTGCAAGCTGGTTTTGGAAGTATCTGCGAGTCATGGGGACTCAGCAATCTCACACCCTCGCGATCAAGACTATTTAAGCTTATGGGTAGGTAAAAGGTATGAGGTGGAGCTGCAGCAAGCACTAGCATGTATGGTGGCTAACATACGCAAATGAGAGCGAGAAGAGAAGGCAAAGCACGTTCGAGAATCTATGATCAAGAAGTGATCCTAGAACAACCTACGTCAAACATTACTCCAACACCGTGTTCACTTCCCAGACTCCACCGATAAGAGACCATCACGGTTACACACGCGGTTGGTGTATTTTAATTAAGTTAAGTTCAAGTCTTCTACAACCGGACATTAACAAATTCCCATCTGCCCATAACCGCGGGCACGGCTTTCGAAAGTTCAAATCCCTGCAGGGGTGTCCCAACTTAGCCCATCACAAGCTCTCACGGTCAACGAAGGATATTCCTTCTCCCAAGACAATCCGATCAGAATCGGCATCCCAGTTACAAGACATCCTCGACAATGGTAAAACAAGTCCAGCAACACCGCCCGAATGTGCCGACAAATCCCGATAGGAGCTGCACATATCTCGTTCTCAGGGCACACTCAGATGAGACATCCTACGAGTAAAACCAACCCTCAAGTTGCCCCGAGGTGGCCCCGCAGTCTACTTGGTCGGACCAACACTCAGAGGAGCACTGGCCTAGGGGGGGTTTAATAAAGATGACCCTTGGGCAGGCCTACCCAAGGGAAAGAAAAGGCTTGGTGGCAAATGGTAAAACCAACGTTGGGCATTGCTGGAGGAGTTTTATTCAAGGCGAACTGTCAAGGGGTTCCCATTATAACCCAACCGCGTAAGGAACGCAAAATCCGGGAACATAACACCGATATGACGGAAACTAGGGCGGCAAGAGTGGAACAAAACACCAGGCATAAGGCCGAGCCTTCCACCCTTTACCAAGTATATAAATGCATTAATTAAATAAGAGATATAGTGATATCCCAACAAAATATCCATGTTCCAACAAGGAACAAGCTCCAATCTTCACCTGCAACTAACAACGCTATAAGAGGGGCTGAGGAAAGCGGTAACATAGCCAAACAACGGTTTGCTAGGACAAGGTGGGTTAGAGGCTTGGCTTAACAATATGGGAAGCATGGTAAAGCATGTGGTAGGTATCGCAGCATAGGCATAGCAAAAGAGCGAGCATCTAGCAAGCAAAGATAGAAGTGATTTCGAGGGTATGGTCATCTTGCCTGAGATCCTGCAAGGAAGAAGAACGAGTCCATGAAGAAGACAAATGGACGTAGTAGAACGGATACTCACAACTCCGGAACGAAACCGAAGCTAATGCGAGAAGTAACCCGAAAAGAAGCAAGCAACATAGTAAACAACCATCACATAAACATGGCATGATGCACAACCAAGTATGATGCATGTACGGTTTAAAAATGCATGGCATGGCAAAGTGCACAAACAATCCTACAAGTTAAGTGGAGCTCAATATGCATCGGGATGCATATTGACAGAACACCACATCAATTATTTAGTTCACTCTCGGTTAGGTACCCAACAATATTAAATGTTGATTAACATGGCAAGAGGTGAAGCATAATAAAACT
The DNA here is from genome assembly GCF_056163025.1 of Triticum urartu. Taxonomy (NCBI): domain Eukaryota; kingdom Viridiplantae; phylum Streptophyta; class Magnoliopsida; order Poales; family Poaceae; genus Triticum; species Triticum urartu. The sequence continues at coordinate 250,238,127 of NC_141875.1, forward strand.
ACTTAACTAGGCAAGTTTAAATGAGGCCGGAACAACAAACAACAACTCCGGAAAATCCTCATATGCATATTTTAAGGTTTGGTACTGTTCTGCCCTAAACACAATTTTAGAGTTGTTAAACATGCAAGAAGAGTGCACCATGTTAAACTAGGCATTTTTCCACCCCATTTACATATAAAGTTTGTTACAAACCGAGTTACGGTTAAAAAGTTATGAATTAAATCATTTTAGCATGGCATATGGGAAAAATTACACAAACAGCATTTTAAACATTTCAAACATGCATGAAAGTCGCATATTATAATACTACACAAAATTCTAAGCAACTTTCATATATAATTTGTTTTAATCCGATGCACGGTTGTGGAGATATTAAATGCATGATCTAGAGGGACTTTTCTGCAAAACTGTTGTCTCAGGAATAAATGATAAAATCGCCAAAACGGAAAAAAAAGGCACAGGCTGAATCTGGTTGGCACTGGGAGCTCCCCATGGGCCTAGCCCAGTTCGGAAGCAGAGGAGGCCGGCTTAGGCAGCGGTTGGGCCGGCCTGCCTGCGGCCCACACGGGCGCTGGATCTGGGCCAGGGGCGCAGGACTTGGTGACCCAGCGAGGAGGCGAGCGGGGCTGAGCGGACGTCCACCTGATCCCGCGCACAACACAGAGGTCATGGCGGCGACTGCTTGGGGCGAGGCAGGGGAGGTCCGGCAGGGCGCAGGTCTCCAGGGCGGCGGGCCTGGCCGAAAGGAAGCAGGTTAGAGGGGGTGAGGCCCACGGGCGACGAAGACGATGAGAGGACGAGGCGCTGCTGTTCTCGTTCGTGAAGAACTGAAACTGCAGTAGGTTCCTGGCGATGTCGAAGACAATGCAGAGGGGTTTCGGCGGCGGGGTCGATGGGAGCCAGCCGGAACGGGTGGAACGGAGTGTGGGGAGGTGCCTAGGTTCAGATCTGGCAAGGGGAGGCGCGGATCGGAGCTCGGAGCAGCGCGGATCCACCTGTTCGAACAAAGAGAGAGGGAGCTCGAGGTGAGGACGAGAGTAAACAGAGGGGAACGAGGAGGAGAGGGCAACGTGAGGGCTTGCTAGTTCGGTCGTCGGGACTTGCGGTAGGAGGGGTCGCGGGGCATGGCGCTGGCAGGGCCTGACGAAGGACGTCGGCTGTGCAGGAAAGTCGATGCGGCGCTGGGCATTAGGATCCACTGGATCGAGACAAGGTGATTGGCCTGGTTGAGAAAACGAGGAGGAGGGTGGCGCTATGGAGGGATGGATTTGATAGATGGCGGTGGCGTTTGATCCTAGGAGGGAGGAGCCTGTAGGTGGCGGCGGCTAGGGGGGACAAATTTCCTAGTTTTTAGGGTTGCCCCATTTATATAGCATGCCGGTTAGGTTTAGGGGTATTTGGTCCCTCTGATCGCAATCGGACGGATGAGAAAAAAATTGGTAGGGAGTGCAAATAATAAAACGGAGATGTTTTGTATACGTCGGGGATGATCCGGACACAACGGTGACGACTGCTCGGGTCGGGTCCGGGGAAGTTTCGGACGCGCACGTGAGGGGTTCGATGCACCATGCAGAGAGGGTCTTGGGGTCTGGCGGTTGTCAGTGGACTCTGCAGAAGCTTTGGGCTGAGAGAAGAGAAGAGAAAGAGACCCGGCGACTATTTTCGGAGACCGAAAACGTCCGATGTTTGACCGACTATATTGTCGCTATAGTTAATCGTTGGGGCGTCAAACGAACTCCGAATGCGATGAAATTTGACAGGCGGTCTATCTACACTATAATAAGACCACACGCTAACTTTCAACCCAATCCGAGAACATTTTCTGGCCACTTATAAAATAATATTTCGGACGTGTCGCGGGCGCGTGCATGTGTGGTCGGGCTCAGAACGGACAACGGAGAGAACGAGGAGACCGGGACGGATGCAAGTTTTGAAAACGTGATGATGCAATGCACATGATGACATGCCAAGATGCAACACGCAAGCGAATGACATGGCAATGACGGCGAATAACTAGAAGACACCTGGCGCAACGGTCTCGGGGCGTCACAACACTCCACCACTACGAGAGGATCTCGTCCCGAGATCTAGAATGGCACCGGAGAGAAGAAGGAAGAGGAAGAGGAAGAGGTAAAACTAAGTTGCTTCTATGACAAATGAGTGAAACCAAAGAACCTTGAAAGGTTGAACAAATTGAAAGAAAGAATGCAACAGAGATGAACGAAGTTGAAAGCACTCCGTTAGGAAAGAGGAACAAGGAACAACAAATTCAGACAACACTCTGTTTGAAAAGTGATATGAAACTTGATAAGATGAAAAGAACTTGAGCAGAGGGCACAACACTCCAGTTAAATGGATAAGCATGAAAAAAACAAGGTCCTGACAAAACAAGAAGATGGGTTGAAGAGAGCAACATCACAATGCCTCCGGAAGAAAAGAGAGAATGTAATGGAATGAACGGAGGAGAAAAAACAATATCTTGAGAGAGCACGCTTACAACATATGCTAGAACGGAGTTGTTGGATTAACAACAACGAAAAGAATAATCTTGATGTGGGCTTATGGAAGACATCTCAAAATTATGAGGTGAAATTCTGCCACTAACGAAACAATAGATTGGCTTGATATCAAGAAGGCGACGAGAAACTTATTCACCGGAAGGATAAAAGAAGAACTTGGGTCATTTATAACCACCATAAATAGCAACAATCCTTAGGGAAAGCTTTAGGTGAAATATAACCCAAGATAACTCCAACGAAGAGATTTGTGGATTTAAAATATCTCATTCTTGACAACATGTGAATCCTGAAACATGAACTCAAATTATTAAGAATGACATAATACCACCTCAAAAGATCAGATATGAAAGAATTGCACTTTGAAATGCAAAATGAAGGATACTTGAGCTCCTCTGGAAAGAATCTCAATGAACACTTCGAGAAGGAATTAAATCCCTGATGAACCATCATGTAGAACCTCCATGAAGAACTCCGGTAACAAAAGGATGATCAAAAGAAAGAGAAGTTGAAAGCACAAGGTGAACCCTTGTAATGATTTAGATGGACCTTCGTGATGATATAATTGCGAGAGCTTTGAACTCCGGAAAAAGAAAAGATAAAGCATATCGAACCGAGAATGTGATATGAAGAACCTCCGGAATAAAGAATAAAATTTACTCGATGAAACACGACTAAGAATTACATTATGCTTATCCTTCATCAATTAAATTGATGACAAACAATGGATTTGGCATACTACTTATTCTCGTAGAAAGGGTTAAGAAGAGATATTGCGCAACTTGGGAAGGTCTTCAACAATCCATCGGTAGAATTGATACAACGAATAAATTGATATGATAACGAAGGAAGAGAGATCTTGAGCAAACCACCGTAAGAATTGAAAATCGAATGAAGTAAAGGAATGAATCACCGGTAAGAATTGGAAATGAACGAAGAAAGATGAAGAAACACCGGGAAGAATTAGCAAATGAACGAAGATGCTTGAGAGAATTTAGATACAAGAGAACGAAGAGATCATGAACTGATTAGAGAATATACTTGAATGATGCACCGGTAAGATTTGGAGAATGATAGATGATAGCCGGAATGAATAATATTTGAAAAGATGACCTTCAGAGGAAAGAAATGGAAACAACTCATGAAATTATCCGGATGGGTGAAATGAATTCTCACAATGAAAACAATTATGAGAGGATGGCATTAAGCTAGAATCACGAATCTTGAAGAGAATGGAGCAAGATATGGAGGAAAAATTCTTCTTCGGACTTGAAATGTTGAGAACTATGACAAGAAACACCACCATGAAATATTTAGACACTCCGGAAGAATCAAAAGCGAAGAGGTTGAGCCAACTATGATAAGAATTTGATAGATCTTGGAGAAAGGCATTTGACTGATGATAACTCATTCTTACGTCAAACTTTGAAAGAATTTGAGGATAGCTCCGGGAAAATAAGAAGAGTCAGGTAAGATCCTGGGAAAAGACCTGTGGGTTAGGGCCCACTCAAAAGAAACACCGTTGAAATGATTTAAAAGAGAGGTTGCGCTGGTTGAAAACAAATGGCTTGAATGAGATAACTTCCTCGAAAGATCTTGAAAGAATGAAAATAAACTCTAGCATCTTCTGAGATATCTTCAGCACTCCGGAACAAATGAATAGCGAGAGGTGAACGATTAAGAATTGCACCGTCATGAGAAAGCATTGAAACGACGAAAGGATATGATCAGCAAAGCTTGACTAGAATCCACCGGAGAAGAAAAAGAATGAAGAATGATGAGCTTGTAGAACATCTTCATGAGAACCACCAGGTAAGAATATTGACGGAAAAGAATGGAGAGACTTCATATTCATAAGATAGATACTTGATAAAGAAATCCGAGTCCTCGAAGAAAAAGGGTGGGAGGGTGGGAAAATAAAGGCAACTTGGGATGGATGAAACAAACACCGTTGAGAGGAAATGATAATTGATCTTGCTGATGTTGAAATGAACGGACCCGCTTGAAAAGAAACACACCAGTTGAAAAGGATTGACATGACAATCTCGATGATCAAGAAGGATTAGTATTCACATAGGAGTATGAGAACACCCCTTAGGAAAGGTACGGAATCAACATTTGACTTCGAAGCAACTCGTATACCACAACTCAAACCAAAAACAAAGGATTGGCTTGCAGAATAAGCTGGAACAAACATATGATAGAGATTCCGTCCAAAGTTTTCATGGTGGGGCCTACACGGGCTCGATCGTACAGCACCATCATGTACAAGGTAGTGCACATGACATACGAAGCATCCCCGAGTCAGCATAGCCAAGGACTCTTTAAGACACAACGAGACCACTGTAAAACCAACCGTGGATAGGCGAACCACTAGACGTCGAACCCCAATTTCATATCATACATCTGTCGGAGAGATATCCTAAGAGCTACTTGAATTCCCACTTATAAACTCCCGAAACTTTCCGGTTATGCAATCAGGTGTTGGGGATACAGGGGAAGCATAATATCTCACCCAAAACTAGCAAATCCTACATCCAGTTGTATCCATCCTTCAACACATAACCAAGAAACCTTCGGAAATCGTTTACCTCAACCTTCGAAAAGCATCCGGTATACGCGTTATGGCAATACTCCCGAACTCCCGCCCCAGTACTGGGTGGCATCGAGGTTATCTCACCAACAACTGCATAAAAGATATTTTTGATGTCGACGAAACTCAGGTATTCCAGAACTACAACGATAAAATTTTGACGACAACACCTCGGAGCTCAACTCCCCGGGACACTGCCACAACCCATACATGTCAGGAGGCACCAAGAACAATGTTCTCGTCACAAAACCATCGGAATGATTCCAAGATACCCGCGTGATCCTAAAAAAAATTAGTGAAATTTGAGAAGAGAGGAGTCAAAACTCTACGTCAGGATACCTCACCAGAGCGACGAAGGGACTGAGGAGAAAAAGAATTCCTAACTCGCCGATATATATATATATATATATATATATAATTCCTAAATGACTCAAAACATTTTTCTAGACTCAACAACGCCAGCGATTCGATCAAGCAGGGGGCTCCTAAGGTCGGGGAAGGCTCTGATTACCAACTTGTAACACCCACGATGCGGCTATATCTCCCACGTGTCGAAGCACGACTTAGAGGCATAACCGCATTGTAAGCAATGTCGCAAGTGATGTAATCTTCACACAACCGATGTAATACATAAGGGAAAGAGATACATAGTTGGCTTACAATCGCGACTTCACACAATACATGAATATAACATTACATCATCCAGATACAATCAAGGTCCGACTACGGAACCAAAATAAAATAAGACTACGCCAAATGCTACACAGATCCCCGATCGTCCCAACTGGGCTCCACTGCTGATCAATTGGAAACGGAACAACATAACGAACACGATCTTCATAGAGCTCCTCCTTGAGCACGGTTGCGTCACCTGGACGGTATCATCGGCACCTGCAAGCTGGTTTTGGAAGTATCTGTGAGTCACGAGGACTCAGCAATCTCACACCCTCGCGATCAAGACTATTTAAGCTTATGGGTAGGTAAAAGGTATGAGGTGGAGCTACAGGAAGCACTAGCATGTATGGTGGCTAACATACGCAAATGAGAGCGAGAAGAGAAGGCAGAGCACGTTCGAGAATCTATGATCAAGAAGTGATCCTAGAACAACCTACGTCAAACATTACTCCAACACCGTGTTCACTTCCCGGACTCCGCCGATAAGAGACCATCACGGTTACACACACGGTTGGTGTATTTTAATTAAGTTAAGTTCAAGTCTTCTACAACCGGACATTAACAAATTCCCATCTGCCCATAACCGCGGGCACAGCTTTCGAAAGTTCAAATCCCTGCAGGGGTGTCCGAACTTAGCCCATCACAAGCTCTCACGGACAACGAAGGATATTCCTTCTCCCAAGACAATCCGATCAGACTCGGCATCCTGGTTATAAGACATCCTCGACAATGGTAAAACAAGTCCATCAACACCGCCCGAATGTGCCGACCAATCCGGTAGGAGCTGCACATATCTCGTTCTCAGGGCACACTCAGATGAGACATCCTACGAGTAAAACCAACCCTCAAGTTGCCCCGAGGTGGCCCCGCAGTCTACTCGGTTGGACCAACACTCAGAAGAGCATTGGCCCAGGGGGTTTAATAAAGATGACCCTTGGGCAAGCCTACCCAAGGGAAAGAAAAGGCTAGGTGGCAAATGGTAAAACCAATGTTGGGCATTGCTGGAGGATTTTTATTCAAGGCGAACTGTCAAGGGGTTCCCATTATAACCCAACTGTGTAAGGAACGCAAAATCCGTGAACATAACACCGATATGACGGAAACTAGGGCGGCAAGAGTGGAATAAAACACTAGGCATAAGGCCGAGCCTTCCACCCTTTACCAAGTATATAGATGCATTAATTAAATAAGAGATATAGTGATATCCCAACAAAATATCCATGTTCCAACAAGGAACAAGCTCCAATCTTCACCTGCAACTAACAACGCTATAAGAGGGGCTGAGCAAAGCGGTAACATAGCCAAACAACGGTTTGCTAGGACAAGGTGGGTTAGAGGCTTGGCTTAACAATATGGGAAGCATGGTAAAGCATGTGGTGGGTACCGCAGCATAGGCATAGCAAAAGAGCGAGCATCTAGGAAGCAAAGATAGAAGTGATTTCGAGGGTATGGTCATCTTGCCTGAGATCCCGCAATGAAGAAGAACGAGTCCATGAAGAAGACAAACAGACGTAGTAGAACGGATCCTCACAACTCTGGAACGAAACCGAAACTAACGCGAGAAGTAACCCGGAAAGAACCAAGCAACATAGTAAACAACCATCACATAAACATGGCATGATGCACAACCAAGTATGATGCATGTCCAGTTTAAAAATGCATGGCATGGCAAAGTGCACAAACAATCCTACAAGTTAAGTGGAGCTCAATATGCATCGGGATGCATATTGACGGAACACCACATCAATTATTTAGTTCACTCTCGGTTCGGTACTCAACAATATTAAATGTTGATTAACATGGCAAGAGGTGAAGCATAATAAAACTACTTAACTAGGCAAGTTTAAATGAGGCCGGAACAACAAACAACAAGTCCGGGAAATCCTCATATGCATATTTTAAGGTTTGGTACTGTTCTTCCCTAAACATAATTTTAGAGTTGTTAAACATGCAAGAAGAGTGCACCATGTTAAACTAGGCATTTTTTCACCCCATTTACATATAAGGTTTGTTACAAACTGAGTTACGGTTAAAAAGTTATGAATTAAATCATTTTAGCATGGCATATGGGCAAAATTACACAAACAGCATTTTAAACATTTCAAGCATGCATGAAAGTTGCATATTATAATACTACACAAAATTCTAAGCAACTTTCATATATAATTTGTTTTAGTCCGATGCACGGTTGTGGAGATATTAAATGCATGATCTAGAGGGACTTTTCTACAAAACTGTTGTCTCGGGAATAAATGATAAAATTGCCAAAACGGAAAAAAAGGCGCAGGCTGAATATGGTGGGCACTGCGAGCTCACCATGGGCCTAGCCCAGTTCGAAAGCAGAGGAGGCCGGCTTAGGCAGCGGTTGGGCTGGCCTGCCTGCGGCCCACACGGGCGCTGGATCTGGGCCAGGGGCGCACGACTTGGTGGCCCAGCGAGGAGGCGAGCGGGGCTGAGCGGACCTCCACCTGATCCCGTGCACAAGCAGAGCTCATGGCGGCGACTTCTTGGGGCGAGGCAGGGGAGGTCCGGCAGGGCGCGGGTCTCCAAGGCGGCGGGCCTGGCCGAAAGGAAGCAGGTCAGAGGGGGTGAGGCCCACAGGCGACGAAGACGATGAGAGGACGAGGTGCTGCTGTTCTCTTTCGTGAAGAACTAAAACCGCAGTAGGTTCCTGGCGATGTCAAGGACCATGCAGAGGGGTTTCGGCGGCGGGGTCGACAGGAGCCAGCTGGAACGGGTGGAACGGAGCGTGGGGAGGTGCCTGGGTTCAGATCTGGCAAGGGGAGGCGCGGATCGGAGCTCGGAGCAGAGGTGTGGATCCACCTGTTCGAACAAAGAGAGAGGGAGCTCGAGGTGAGGAAGAGAGTAAACAGAGGGGGACGAGGAGGAGAGGGCAACGTGAGGGCTTGTTGGTTCGGTCTTCGGGACTTGCAGCAGGAGGGGTCGCGGGGCATGGCGCTGGCAGGACCTGACGAAGGACGTCGGCTGTGCAGGAAAGTCGATGCGGCGCTGGGCATTAGTATCCACTGGATCAAGATGAGGTGATTGGCCTGGTTGAGAAAACGAGGAGGAGGGTGGCGCTGTGGATGGATGGATTTGATAGATGGTGGCGGCGTCTGATCCTAGGAGGGAGGAGCCTGTAGGTGGCGGCGGCTAGGGAGGACAAATGTCCTAGTTTTTAGGGTTACCCCGTTTATATAGCAAGCCGGTTAGGTTTAGGGGTGTTTGGTCCCTCTGATCGCAATCGTACGGATGAGAAAAAATAGGTAGGGAGTCCAAATAATAAAACGGAGATGTTTTGTATATGTTTGGGGATGATCCGGACACAACGGTGACGACTGCCCGGGTCGGGTCCAGGGAAGTTTTGGACGTGCACGTGAGGGGTTCGATGCATTGTGCAGAGAGGGTCTCGGGGTCTGGCGACTGTCAGTGGACTGTGCAGAAGTTTGGGCTGAGATAAGAGAAGAGAAAGAGACCCGGTGGCGGGGTACTGATCCACGGGCACCTATGGGACCGGCGGGCCGGGTCCCTTTCGGTTCGGCGGGGGCGGAGATCGTGCAAAGAGCAAATCGAGGCGAAGCACGCGAGCGATTTACCCAGGTTCGGGCCGCACGGATGCGTAAAACCCTACTCCTGCTTTGTGGTTTTGTATTGATTTCTAGCTCGGGAGCGCGGAGTGCTACAGTACACACCAGCGGCTAGCAAGACCGAGCGTGAGTGTTCGAACTGGCTATCCCCCTTTCTACGTTGCACACGGGCCTCCTTTTATATGCTCAAGGGGCTACCGACAGGTGGCAACGGAGGTAAAGGGCAAAAATGGAAAGGTGCTGTGGTAGGCACAGCTACCTGCTACAGTGTATCATACCTAACCCTGACAGCAGGGGACGATGGTCTTAAATGCCCGTCTGTGTCGCCTAAACAGTGCGAAAAGGGACCGCCAGGGACGCCACCGTTCGCCACGATGGCGATCTTGTCAGCGCCGCTTGCCACCGCACGTCCCTAGCTGCACAGCCTTCTGCCACGTACGCCTGGAAGGACCCCAGAGCGACACGTTGGTGGATGTGCTGGAGCGCGGGCGTGGAGAGGTGGCTTGCCGCGGCAAGCACCTTACCGCGGTCGTTGTCTTGTCGCGTCCGGGAGCTTGTCGCTCACCGGGTCTTGCCGGAACGCGTGGTGCGCCGCGGCAAGTTCCTTGAAATGCCTTGAGTGGCCTTCCCGGCAAGCTCCTCTTGCCGGGGTCTTGTCTTCTTGACTTGGACACTTTGTTCTTGAATGGCTCCAAAGGAACCACGGAGGATCTTGGCGGTCACCCGGCAAGCCTTGCCGCGGGATGCTGCGACTGCCCGTGCACAAGTTCGGGATACTAGGGTACCCCTACTCTAGTACACCGACAGGAGCCCCCGGGCCTGGGCCATACATGGTGCCAAGCGCTGTTGGGCCAGGCCCAAAACAGGGCACGGGCACGCGCGGCCTAGGTTACGCCGTATCTCACTCCGTATCCACCGCGCCCTCCCCGAACGGCACGCGTTGAATGCGGCGTCGTGGGAGAGGTCGTGGGGGTTTCTTTATTCGGAAATGCGGAACGTCCGCCCCCTCCCCCTTTATAAGCAGGGGAAACAGGGGCAGTTGGCCCACTCGCCCGTTGCCGTTCCCAATCTCAGAAATCTCCGCCGCTCCCTTGCCTCCCCAAAGCTGAGAGAGAGAGCAGCGCTCCGCCCCCATCGCCACTAGCACCACCAACGTCGTCGACCTCCTCCACTACTTCCGCCATGGCTCCAAAAGCCGACAAGGGGAAGACCGTGAAGACGACCGAGGCATAGCGGCTCGCGGCGCTGCGGAAGGAGCGGTCCGTTTTCCCCCCCCAAGCTCGGCGCGAAGGAGCTGAGGGAGAACTACTATCTGTTCTGGTCGGCGGAGACGCGCGCGCATCCGCGCACAAAGGTTCTCCCCGCCGCCGCTTGGAAGAAGGCTCCGAATGGGTACCCCTTCTTCGCATTGTTCTTCTATTGTGGGCTCTGCCCCCCCCTTCTCTGATTTCTTCTGCGACATCATGAACACCTATGGATTCCATCTCCTTGACTTCACCCCCAACGCCGTCCTGACAATGGCAGTTTTCGCACACCTCTGCGAAAACTTTGTCGGAGTCCTTCCCAACGTAGCCCTCTTCCGCCACTTTTTCATACCCCGAGTAGAGAGAGGAGAGCCTCTATCTGGCGGGATTGCCTGGATCTCAAGGCCCGGCAAGAAAGAGACCTATCTGGAGGGAGAATTCCGCGGCAAGTGGGAGGAGTGGAGAGCTGATTGGTGCTGGATTGACGAGGAGAGCCCGCAGCCATTTACCATCCGACGCCGAATCCCAGTAGCACGCGGCAGCGATTGGAGTGACATGGCTCCGGAGGACGCCAGGCTGAAGATTGCCGTCACCAGGATCCTGCGCCTGAGGCTTGCCGGGCTTACTGTTGGCGCTGTTGGTGCAGACTTCCTTCGCCGCCGCATCGCCCCCCCTACAGGAATGGGGGAGGCCCACTTGGGAGTTCAAGAACGCGGCAGACATCATGAGGCTGCGGCCAGGCCTCAATTACAACTTCACAGTCCTGGAGCTCAACGCGATGCTGTAGGAGCTGTTCAAATATGACCCCCAGCATCCCGAGGTGTTCAGGTTGCCGGGGGGCGTCGTGCCTTTGTGCAACAATTCCGCGCTCGACCGCATCCGTGCAATGATGCCGGAGTGCGACTCGCACGGGATTGTGCCAACTTGGCAGGAGCCTGCAGACGAGGTCGTGCAGCAATTCTTCGACGACTTGGTGGAAGTGCCAATCCGCCTCGACGAGAAGGACGGCCTCACCCGCGACACCACGGATGCGGAGATGGCGCTCATCGCCACTAGGCTGGAGGAGGCAGCGGCAGCCGCAACCGCGGGCGAGTTCGAGTTCACTGTGGAGGAGGCCGATGCAGCAGAAGCGGCAAGCCGTGCCGAGCGAGGGGAGCCTGCCGGCAAGAAGGGGCTTGCCAGGCAAGACACCAAGCCGAGCGAGCCCGCCAAGGACACGAGCGGCTCGTTGCAAATCGACTCTTCTTCCACCTCGTCTTCAGACAGCCCACCAGAAGCAGAGCCTCCATCCCCACCAAGAAGGCGCCTCCGCAAGGTTGGTGATGTGGCGGAGCGGCAAGCGGGCCAACAGTCGCCACGCCGCGTGACACGCTCGACCACGGCAAACACCGTTGCCGCGGGAGCGCCTCATGCTACGACGGCAACTGGAGCGGAGTCTAGCCGGACCACCGCTTCAGTCCCTGCCGCTACTCACGCCGCGCCAACAGCCGGAGCGGGGTCGTCTCAGACTGCCGCCACTGCTCCCGCCAAGCGGCCAAGGGAAGCTTCTCCTCCGCCTCCTCGCGCCGGGTGCGCGCCATGCTTCGACTTCTCCGCGTTAAGCTCCGACGAGGAAGAAGAAGAGGAGTAAGCTTCTCTTGTTGTACTTGCATTTCTTCAACTCTTGCTGTTGGTCTTGTTTCTCACTTGCTTTTCCCTGAATCTGTTCCTCTTTAGGACTCTGGCCCAGAGAGCGGCAAAGAGAGCTAAGGCCCCGGTGATCATCATCGAGGATGAGCCCACTGCGACAACAGGTGGCGCGCCCGAGACAACCTTGCCGGAGCCGGCGACTTTCCTCCATGGCAGCCCCCAGCGTAAGTGTGTGAATTATTTTCCGCGGCGAGGCGCGCATGGGTACTTGTCTTTGCTGATATCTGCTTGTTGACTTGTGTAGGAGCCGAGCAGCCCCACCAGGAGCCAAGGGAGAATCCCCCGACAAGGGAGAATTCTCCGGCAAGGGAAAGCTTCCCGGTGAGGGAGAAGTCTCCGGCAAGGGAGGGTTCTCCGGCGAGGGACAGCGCCAGCGGCCCCCCGACGACAGAGACCACGACCGCAGAGCCTGGTGCAGGTACTCCCCTTGCTTCAAAACATCCCTTGGATCCTTCTTTTCTTGATCTTTATGAGTTTTTGCTGGATTCTGTTTGACTCTTCTCCCCTTTTCCGGCCGTCAGATCCATCCGCTGCAGAGCAGATGGAGACAGAGGTCGCCACCGACGAAGCAGCCGGTGCTGGAGACGCCACCGGCGCAGAGGCCGCCAAGGCTGACGCTGCAGCAACTGGCGAGGAATCTGGCGATCGTACTGACGGCCCAGAGGCCGCAGGAGCGCCAGGCGCTACGCCGACCGCCGACCCATCCGCCGAAGCCGCAGCGCCAAGTTCCAAGGAGCCCCAGCCGGGCGTTTATTTGAAGGCCGGCGACGACGTCTTCATCAATCTTCCATGGGCATCAAGCTCCAGAGCGCCGGTCGAGGGGGAGGTCTTCGATGGAGAAGTGCTTGCCTCCGCGGGGCTGAAGCTGGTCGACGCGCCAAGCAGCAGCAGCAGCAACGAGCCCGAAGAAGAGCGACTGCTGCGCAGGTTGATGTCGCTCTACCGCGCGCGACAAGCCAAGCTGGAGTCCCGCGAGGCGCTTGTCGCGAAGGCGGGAGCAGACATTGAAAAGCGCGCGGAAGAGCTCGGGGGTTTCCACCGGGAAGCCCTCCGATCCCTGGCGGAGGAGCGGGAGCAGCTCGCTGAAGCGCGGAAGGTCTTTCTCCTCGAGAAGGCTGAAGCCGAAGAGCGCCAGCGACTTGCCGCTGTGAAGCTAGCCGCGGAAGAGGGCGAGCTGGCGCAGCGGAAGGTCAATCTCGATGCCCACGAGGAGGAGCTTGCCTCACGCAAGGAGAAGCTTGGCGGAGCCCTCAAGCAAGCGGAGGACGCTGCCGCCGCCGCCAAGGCCGCCAAGGAGGAGTTGAAGACGAAGGTGGCGCGGCTGGAGGCCGATCTCTCCGAGAAGGGCAAGGAGCTCAGCGTCGCCAAGGCCTCCAACATGGATCTTGAGTTGAAGCTAACCACTTTGACCAAGACTCTGGACAGCGCCAAGAAGCGGGAGGCGGCCTTGAAGGAGGAAATCAAGGCCGACAAGGCGCTGCTGGAGAGTGCTGCCACCGCCCAGAACACCTTCAGGGAGACTGTGACGCACTGGACGGAGAGTCTGGTGAACGCCGCCACAGATATCGACAAGGAGCTGGCGCAGCTGGGGATGGAAGATCTTGGGTATCCCTCCGACGACAACCTCCAGCCCAGCGCCAAGCTCGTCCTATTCTTCAAGGGCGTGGCGACGGCCCTTCAGCGACTCCGAGAGAGGATCCCCAAGCAACTAGCTGACGAGTCGCGTGAGATCTGCGCAGGAGCCCTCGAGAAAGTGTTGATGAAGGTGGCCTTCCGCAATCCGGGCCTCCGCCTCACCAACATCCTCAGGTCCTTGCCGCCAGAAGCTGATCTGGAGGAGCTCAAGGCCCTTGTCGCACCCATTGTGGACAAGGTGAGCGGGATCAAGCGGGTCGAAGGCAATCGCGTAGATTAGGCCGCTCATTTCTTCTTTTCTTGTCGCTGCCCATCATGTCATGAAAACAATCTGTTAGAGCTGTGACAAGCTATCTTTGTAATGTAACTTGATTGTGGGCAATGATTGCAACGTTACTCCCTTTACTTGATTCCTTCCTTTGTATGTTTTTGCCCTACGCTTTTAGGGAACTTGCCGGTGCAGGCACATGAGCCGCGAGCGCTGAGTGCGGAACGTCAGCAGCCTGCTGGCGGTGCCACTACCGGCAAGAAACCTTGTCGCAACTAGTTGCAGCTCACTTAAGTTGTTGAGCGAACTCGAAACAAAGTAAGTGCGCTAGCGGCTCACTTAAGTTGCTGAGCGGACTCGAAGCAAAGTAAGGGCGCTAGCAGCTCACTTAAGTTGTTGAGCGAACTCGAAACAAAGTAGGGGCGCAACTAGCTATGAGTTGGTTCCTCCGCGCACAGGTTTCCCATACAAAGTGTGGTCATTCAAGGGAGATAACTTAAAATTTAAAAAATTTGATTGCTCAAACTTTGGCAACTTAGCTTTTCTGTTGTTTGCTTCCCGGCAAGGCGAAACTTTCTTGAACGACGCCTGGCCCATACCATCCATCGTCTTCTCCTTTCCCCCCCCCCCCCCCGGCAAACTTGTGGGCGAGGGGAACCTTGCTTTCAAAAGGAAGAAGAGACAATACAGATATGGAGCTTTACGGCTCGTTATTGCTTACCGTGGAGTAGGTGCTGCACAAAGTGTCAGATCATATATGCCAGAAAATAGAAAGCATAAAATTGACAAAATGTGCGGAGCACATGAGCTTTACTTATGCACGGGATCTGCGCCCGGCTTTGTACAAAGGATTACATGCAACAGCAGCAAGACTTATACAAAAGGTGGTTGCCGGAACAGGTTCCGACAACCGCGCCTTACGGGTAAAACTTACGAAGATGCTCAATGTTCCAGGAGTTGCTCACCGGAATGCCATCTTCGGTCTCAAGGCGGACAGCGCCATGCCTAGTGACTCGTTTCACCCGGTAAGGGCCTTCCCACTTCGGCGTCAACTTGTTGGAATTCTTGGCGGACTGAACGCGCCGAAGAACAAGGTCGCCTTCCTCGAGACTTCTGGCGTTAACTTTGCGACTATGGTAGCGGCGCAAAGCTTGCTGGTAGCGAGTAGCTCGCACAGCAGCCTGAAGACGGTCTTCCTCAAGGAGCAGCGCGTCATCTTGTCGCAGCCGCTCTTGCTCGAGCTCATCATAAGCGAGCACTCGAGGTGACCCGTATACGAGTTCCGTGGGGATAACTGCCTCTGCTCCATAGACTAGAGCAAAAGGTGTCTGTCCAGTGGCTCGATTTGGCGTCGTCCTGATCGACCAAAGAACCACCGGCAGCTCCTCGATCCAGTTTCTTCCGCACTTGTGCAGCCTGTCGAAAGTTCTGGTCTTGAGCCCGCGCAGCACTTCAGCATTTGCCCTCTCCGCTTGACCGTTGCTTCTTGGGTGAGCAACAGAAGCGAAGCAGACCTTGGCGCCAAGATCTTGGACGTACTGCATGAAGGTGCGGCTCGTGAATTGTGTACCGTTGTCGGTGATTATCCTGTTAGGGATCCCGAAGCGGCAAGCAATCGACCTGAAGAACTTGACTGGTGACTGTGCTGTCACCTTCCTCACTGGTTCCACTTCTGGCCACTTTGTGAACTTGTCGATTGCAACGTACCAGTACTCAAAGCCCCCGACAGCTCGGGGAAAGGGGCCGAGGATGTTGAGCCCCCAGACCGAAAATGGCCAGGATAAAGGGATCGTCTGGAGAGCTTGAGCTGGTTGGTGTATCTGCTTGGAATGAAACTGACACGCTTCACACTTGGTTACTTGTGCAGTTGCATCCTGGAGGGCTGTTGGCCAGAAGAAACCTTGCCGGAAAGCTTTACCGACAAGTGCTCTTGCGCCAATGTGGTGACCACATATGCCTCCATGTATTTCTGCCAACAGCTTTTGTCCATCTTCCCGGGGAATACACTTCAATTTCACACCGTTGAGTCTTCTTCTGTACAGTGTCTTGTCGACAAACTGGTACATACTTGACTGCCGGGCTACTCTCTCCGCTTCTTCTTGCTCTTCGGGAAGTCCTCCTGTCTGAAGGAAATGGACAATATGCTGTGCCCATGCTGGAGCTTGTGGCTCGACAACAAGGACTAAAGGCAAATCTGCTGCTGCGGGAACATCCGCTTCCACGGCAAGAACCTGCGGCTCTGCCGGAGCTTGACATTCCCCGACAAGCTTGCCTGAGAAAAACTTGTCGGGAGCTTCTGCTTCAACGGAACAAACCCTAGGGCTTGCCGGAGCATCTTGCTCCTCAGCGCTCTTGGTGTTGATCTTGGAGACTGCTGCGGGAATATCCGCTTCTACGGCAAGAACCTGCGGCTCTGCCGGAGCGTGACGTTCCCCGGCAAGCTTGCCGGAGCAAAACTTGTCGGGAGCTCCTACTTCAACGGAACAAACCCTAGGGTCTACCGGAGCAGACTGCTCCTCAGCACTCTTGGCGTTGATCTTGGGGACCTTCTTGGCGGCGGCTTCGGGAAGCTCTGCCGGCAAATAGTCACCAGAAACCAACTTCCTCTTCTTGCTCTGTCCAGTTGATGGCGTTACGGACGGCTAAGTCAACTTGAGCACAAAGATCCCTGGTTCCACAGGTAACTTAAGTGCGGCACACTTTGACAGGCCATCTGCAATGGCGTTCTGAGCTCTTGGAACATGCTCCATTTGTAGGCCGTCAAAGTGTTCTTCTAGCTTTCTCACTTCGTCGACCTAAGCTTCCATCAACGGACTCTGATAACTCTTGTTTACTCGGCGGACGACAAGCTGTGAGTCACCCCTGACAATGAGCTTCTTGATCCCAAGGTCTGCCGCGATCCGGAGACCGGCAAGCAAGCCCTCATATTCTGCAGTATTGTTCGTTGCTTGCTCCTTGGGGAAGTGCATCTGGACTACGTACTTGAGGTGCTCACCGGTGGGTGCGACAAGCAGCACGCCAGCGTCGGCGCCTTGCAGCGAAAAGGCACCATCAAAGTACATCAGCCACTCTTTGCTTGCTTCCTTGTCGGGGATGCTCGTTTCAGGAACTTCTTCATCTGGTGTTGGCGTCCATTCTGCTATGAATTCTGCCAATGCTCTGCTCTGGATAGTTGAAGTGCTTTCAAACTTGAGGCCAAAGCTTGACAGTTCCAGTGCCCACTCAACAATCCTGCCTGTCGCTTCTGGATTCTGCAGTATCCTCTTCAGCGGAAAGCGAGTGACAACTGTGATCTCATGTGCTTGGAAGTAATGGCGCAGCTTTCTCGAGGCCACGAGAAGCCCGAAAAGCAATTTCTGCACACCAGAGTACCTTGACCTAGCCCCCTGCAGAAGGGAACTGACAAAGTAAACTGGGCGCTGCACCATCTTCTTATGTATCTCGTCGTGTATCTGCGCAGATCCATCTTTGTCGGGACCAGAGCTTGTCGGGGAAGCTCCCTGCTTGTCGCTGGATGCGCTTGCCGTGGTTGCTGGCTCATCATCTGCCTCCCTCTCTGCTACTAACGCAGCACTAACCACTTGATTGGTTGCCGCTATGTACAGCAGCAACTTCTCTTGTGGCTTAGGTGCGACAAGTATTGGAGGGGAGGACAGGTATCTCTTCAGGTCTTGCAGCGCAGCCTCCGCTTCCGGAGTCCATTTCATTGGACCTGCCTTTTTCAATAATTTGAAAAACGGCAGGGCGCGCTCAGCAGACCGAGAGATAAACCTGCTGAGAGCAGCCACGCAACCGGCAAGTTTCTGTACATCCTTGACGCGCTTTGGTGCTTCAATCTGCTCAATGGCCTTGATCTTGTCGGGAATGGCTTCAATTCCCCGCTGAGACACGAAGAACCCGAGAAGCTTGCCGGAGGGAACTCCAAACACACACTTCTTTGGGTTGAGCTTGAGGCTGATCTTGCGCAGATTTGCAAAGGTCTCGTCTAGATCTTGAATCAAGGTTGCTCTGTCTTTGCTCTTGACCACTATATCATCCATGTAGGCTTCCACATTTCTGTGTATTTGTGGCTCAAGAGCAACATGGACTACTCTTGCAAATGTCGAACCAGCATTTTTTAATCCGAAAGGCATCCGTACGAAACAGTACGTGCCACATGGAGTAATAAATGCGGTCTTCTCCTCATCCTCTTCTGCCATGAAGATCTGATGATATCCTGAGTATGCGTCAAGAAATGAAAGCAAATCACATCCGGCTATGGAGTCAACAATCTGGTCAATGCGCGGCAAAGGAAATGGGTCTTTGGGACAAGCTTTGTTAACATTGGTAAAATCGATACAAAGTCTCCATTTCCCATTTGCCTTGCGCACGACTACAGGATTGGCCAACCACGTGGGATGGAGCACTCCTCTGACAAGGCCTGCTGCTTCCAGTTTCTTGATCTCTTCTGCAATGAATTCTTGGCGCTCCACTGCCTGCTTCCTGACTTTCTGCTTGACGGGCCACGCGTGGGGACAAACGGCAAGGTGGTGCTCAATCACTTTCCTGGGAACACCGGGGATGTCAGACGGCTGCCATGCAAACACGTCGACATTCGCCCGCAGGAAAGTAACGAGCGCGCTTTCCTATTTAGGGTCGAGCGTGGCACTGATGGTGAAGGTACCACCAGTGCCGTCCTCCTTGGCGGATACCTTCTTCGTCTCTGGGGGAGCTGCCATCGTCTTCTTGCACTTGCCGGTGGAGCTCGATGGTGCGTCCTCGACGGCAGCGCAGCACTCCGAACAGGTGTGCTTGCCGGAGTGGGCATCAGAACTCTTGCCGGACTTGGTCTTCTTCCCCCCGGGAGCTTCAGCGGCAAGTGGATTGCGATCTGCCGTGGCTGCTGCTTCCCGGTAGATCTTGTCGGCACAGATAAGAGCATCCTTCTTGTCGCCAGGGACAGAAATGACGCTTATCGGGCCTGGCATCTTCAGCATGTTATATGCGTAGTGAGAGGCTGCCATGAACTTGGCGAGTGCTGGACGGCCAAGTATCCCATTGTAAGGCAATGGAATATCGGCAACGTCGAATGTGACCTTCTCAGTCCTGAAGTTTAGCTCGCTGCCAAATGTTATCGGCAGCGTGACCTTCCCCTTCGGCTTGCTCCTTCCCGGATTGATTCCTTGGAATGTGCCGGTCTCTTCGAGCTCGCTGTCAGGGATTTGGAGTTTTTGGAGTACAGCGGAGGAGATCAGGTTTAAGCCGGCCCCGCCGTCAACTAGCATCTTGGTGACTTTGAGGTTGCGGATAGTTGGTGATACCAACATCGGCAAACACCCGACCGCAGTTGTGCGATCAGGGTGATCCTCAATGTCGAAGATGATAGGCGTGCTGGACCACTTCAGAAGCTTGCGTGATTCGATAGGTGGTTCTGCTGCATTAACTTCCCGCACCCACTGTTTGAGTTGGCGGTGTGAGGTATGCAGAGAAGCACCACCGTCAATGCACAAGACCTCTGTGGCTTTCTGAAACTCCTGCTCACTAGTCTCAACATCATCCATGTCTTCGTCGTCGTCGTCTTCATCATTGTCGCGGCCGCGGGGAGGTCTGTCTCCTTGCCGCTGTTTGGCCTTACCGCGGCGTCCTCCTCGGCCGGCACGCTTCTTGCCAGATTCTGCAGCGCCACCTTGGGCCCTCTCCTTGTCTCGCCGCTCGTACTCAGCCTTTTGCTGCTGGACAAGCTGCTCGACCTTTTTGCAGCTCTGGAGGTCATGGCCCTTGGTACGGTGAATCTTGCAGTATTGCTTGTCGGAGCCGTCCTGCTTGTCGGCGGCTGCCACAGCCTGGCAGTTGGCACACGCGGCAATCTCCTTGCCGGAGCTACCAACTTTGGCCTTCTTGGCGCCACCTTCGTTGCCGGGCTGCTCAACAACTAGCACCTCTTTGCCTTTCTTCTTCCTGTTCCGCCGCCGGTTTTTCTTTGCCGGGGCAGCATCCTCACTGTCAGATCCTTCTGCTCCTGTATTCTCTCCGGGGAGTCTCCTCCCTTCCTCAGCGCGTGCACACTTGTCGGCCAGGGCATATAGCTCACTGACGTCTCTGATCCTGCACATCGCCATCTCCTCCCGCATCCTGCGGTTACGCACGTTCTGATGAAACGCGCTGATGACCGCGGCGGGGTGGACGTCTGGGATGTTGTACTGTACACGGCTGAACCTCTGAATATACTTGCGCAGGGGCTCTCCTTCCTTCTGGACGAGCAGATGAAGATCACTCTCTTGGCCATGAGGTTTGTGGCCGCCTGTAAAGGCGCCGACAAACTGATGGCATAGATCAGCCCAGGAGGATATGGAGTTGTCCGGCAAGTGCATGAGCCAGGACCTGACGTTGGGCTTGAGCACCAACGGGAAGTAGTTGGCAAGGATCTTGTCATCCCGCCCCCCAGCAGCCTGCACCGCGATGGTGTAGATGCTGAGGAACTCCGACGGATGCAACTTGCCGTCGTACTTCTCTGGTACATCTGGTTTGAAATTCTTCGTACTGGGCCACTGGACTTACCGCAGCTCACGAGTGAACGCAGGGCAACCTACCGCGTACGGCAAGTCGCCTGGTTCCCCTGGCGCATGCATGTCAACAGAGGGCCCAGCGCGCTGGTCTGATTGACGTCGCGCTTCTCTTCGGCGCTCGATGCGAGTACGAGCGTCTTCTTGTTGTCGTTCTTGAAGAACTTGGCGCTGATCGCGACGAACTCGCGGATCTGACGACGCGGTGGAGTCGCTGTCAAGGTGGACCCGGCGAGTCGGCGATCTTGGCCTTCGGGGTGGAGAGTGCATAGTAGTTGCACCCCCACCAGTCTTGTCGTCTCCGGCTCGTGCCTGGCTGGCTTGCCGCGGCCGAGACGTGCTCGGCTGCCGTGGAGAGTCGCCGTTGGCGAAGCCGATGAGACTCTGGATGGTGGCCCTCCAGTCGTCGATCTTGTCCGCCGTTGGAGGGTAATCTAGGAGTAGCTGAGCTCGCGCCAAAGCTTCTGCTGCAGTGGCGGGCGGCGGTGGCGAGCGGTGCGAGGAGCGGGATATGCTCGGACTTCTAACTACGTTAGAAGGAGCAGTATCCCGTCCAGGCGACCGTGTCTCGCTCGTGCCAGCGGGTTGACATGCATGGTGGTCTTGAGCGCTCCGAGACCCACCAGCTCGATCTTGGTCTAGCGAACGCATGGTACCGTGAGTACCATGACGCTGCCGGTCCCGCGCCTCCTGAGACGGGCGCGGTGCATGCACGGACGCCGAGGTCTTGGAGTGCGCCCGGTCGTTGTGGGAGCCGGCTACGCCGCCAATGGGCGGCGCAACCTTGTCCTTGGACCTGGCAGCACCGCGAGCTCCCTCGTCGACGCCCGTTCTTCCGCCGCCGTCTGCCCCACCAACCGTTTGCTCCGGCGGTGGTTGGCTCGGCGCGGACGGAGCAGCTGCCTCCGAAACCTTCTTCTTCGGCGGCATGTTGATGAAGATGATGAAGATCTAGCTCGCGGGAACACCAGATCTGGTTCACACAACTTCGACGCCCCCTACCTGGGGCACCAAAGATGCCGGGGTACTGATCCACGGGCACCTATGGGACCGGCGGGCCGGGTCCCTTTCGGTTCGGCGGGGGCGGAGATCGTGCAAAGAGCAAATCGAGGCGAAGCACGCGAGCGATTTACCCAGGTTCGGGCCACACGGATGCGTAAAACCCTACTCCTGCTTTGTGGTTTTGTATTGATTTCTAGCTCGGGAGCGCGGAGTGCTACAGTACACACCAGCGGCTAGCAAGACCGAGCGTGAGTGTTCGAACTGGCTATCCCCCTTTCTACATTGCACACGGGCCTCCTTTTATATGCTCAAGGGGCTACCGACAGGTGGCAACGGAGGTAAAGGGCAAAAATGGAAAGGTGCTGTGGTAGGCACAGCTACCTGCTACAGTGTATCATACCTAACCCTGACGGCAGGGGACAAGGGTCTTAAATGCCCGTCTGTGTCGCCTAAACAGTGCGAAAAGGGACCGCCAGGGACGCCACCGTTCGCCACGATGGCGATCTTGTCAGCGCCGCTTGCCACCGCACGTCCCTAGCTGCACAGCCTTCCGCCACGTACGCCTGGAAGGACCCCAGAGCGACACGTTGGTGGATGTGCTGGAGCGCGGGCGTGGAGAGGTGGCTTGCCGCGGCAAGCGCCTTGCCGCGGTCGTTGTCTTGTCGCGTCCAGGAGCTTGTCGCTCACCGGGTCTTGCCGGAACGCGTGGTGCGCCGCGGCAAGTTCCTTGAAATGCCTTGAGTGGCCTTCCCGGCAAGCTCCTCTTGCCGGGGTCTTGTCTTCTTGACTTGGACACTTTGTTCTTGAATGGCTCCAAAGGAACCACGGAGGATCTTGGCGGTCACCCGGCAAGCCTTGCCGCGGGATGCTGCGACTGCCCGTGCACAAGTTCGGGATACTAGGGTACCCCTACTCTAGTACACCGACACCCGGCGACTGTTTTCGGAGACCGAAAACGTCCGACGTTTGACCGACTATATTGTCGCTATAGTTAATCGTTGGGGCGTCAAATGAACTCCGAATGCGATGAAATTTGACAGGCGGTCTATCTACACTATAATAGGACCACACGCCAACTTTGAACTCAATCCGAGAACATTTTCCGGCCACTTATAAAATAATATTTCGGACGTGCTGCGGGCGCGTGCAAGTGTGGTCGGGCTTAGAACGGACAACGGAAAGAACGAGGAGACCTGGACAGATGCAAGTTTTGAAAACGTGATGATGCAATGCACATGATGACATGAAAATATGCAACACGCAAGCGAATGACATGGCAACGACGGCGAATAACTGGAAGACACCTGGCGCAACGGTCTCAGGGCGTCACACTCCTACAGAGAGATGGTGTGTACTGTATGACTTAGCCGCGAGAGTTGGTGCATCCTCTCGTTTCCGGGCATCTGGTTGGGACAGGCAACCGCTGCCACGCCCGCTCCTGACCAGCCTGGCCCACCCAAAGCCCCTCCATTGCCTGCAAGCGCTTCCCACCCGAAACGGTCAGCGTCGCTCCAAATAACCGGTGCCGCATTCATGCCCAGGCAGAGCGGACGTGACCTCTCACTAGCACTTGCGTTGAAGAGAGAAGCAGATTCAAGAGTGATGGTTGCTTTGTCCGTCCAACTTACTGCTGGGTCTATGTGATTTGATGGCTCATTGGTCATTATTATTGAGGTGGTAGGACTGCTGGATGTCCCACGCTTTCGGCGAAAGGAGGTACTACTAGATTTCAATTTTCTCCATTCTTACAGCGGAGGAGTGCGAAAGCAGCGAAAACACACAAACTTAGTGATTACATGGCCCACCTCACATTATCATGATATTTTCTGGACACCGTGCGACACCTAACTGTTTACATAGTTCTCCCTCCGTTCCTAAATACTATAAGTCTTTTTAGATATTTCAAATGGAATACAACATACGGATGTATGTAGACATATTTTAGAGTGTAGATTTACTCATTTTACTCCGTATGTAGTCACTTGGTGGAATCTATAGAAAGACTAATATTTGGGAACGGAGGGAGTACTAGTATAGTACGTACTGTAATTTATCAGCGAGATAAATTTGTACAATGCTATGAAGCTTCCAGCTTCCACCATTCTCTATGTTTGACCGAGGAAGTAGCCATCATTTCACTCCTCGTTGAATATCCATCCGCTGCTACCTCTGTGAATAAATAAAAATCCGCTTCTACCTTCGTAGCATGGTTAATAATATAGCCATATCAATCACGACATAGAAATATCATTCACTTATACAATAGGGCTGGATCTAAGGCTGGTGATTTTTTTTACTTTGTCTCCTTCTCTTTTTGTCTCATTTACTCATTTTACATAGGAGCACATGTAGAGGATGGCTATTCCTTTCGATGGGACTTCTTCATGGAGTTTAAGACTAAGGTTGGTCATAGTGGGGAGTAACATAGACTAGTAACATGCTTTTGTTACTAGTCCATGTTACTACCTTCATAATGGGTAGTAACATATAGATGGTAACATACAAACCTTCATTAATTGAGACAAAGACTCATTTTACCTCGGGTGTGTTATGTTACAGTAACATATTATGTTACCACAATCATATCTTCCTACATTAACTCCATGCCACATAAGCAAATTTGTCTCGGGATGTGTCATGTTACTACATAAGTTACTCCCACTATCACTAGCCTAAGCAGCTCCGAATTATGCCCGCTGCCCACCACTCTGAATCATGCCATCTATGATAGGGAGTAGTCCCATTGCAACAACAAGGTCCACTAGGTCTAGCACGTCCTGTAAGAAGAGACTGTCACGCAAAACATACATCTTGTTGCCGTCTTCCTCATACAGTACGTACCACTAGTATGTACTACTAGTACTACTACTACTCGTTCTCCTATAATCCTTGCGCTTGGCATCTCCAAAATATTAACCTTGTGATTGGCTCTTCGCCCCTTCGGGAAGTCGAGCAATAATGGTACTGCAGTATATATCGTTCTAGCTATATGAGACCGAATGTATTGCTGCACATCCACCACGTGGGCGAGGGAGAGTGTGCACTATTACGTCCGTTTCAATATTGACTACATACGAAGCAAAATGACTGAATCTACACTCTAAAATACATCTATATACATCAGTGTTTGGAGTATGTACTGGTAGTTCATATTGAAATCTACTAAAGGACACATATTCCAAACAATATGATAATCTCTCTAACCAATGTAGGAACAAGGAGTAAACGGAGGGAGTAGTAAAATTGTCTCCTCGTCCTATGAGGCACCACGCGCGTGGGCGAGGGAGCGGGCGTAATGCGTAGTAAGAAAGCTTCACCTCGTCTGGCGAGCCACCGCGCCCATGGTCGGGGGAGACGGCGTACTAAGCAAGCTTCTTCTCTTCTGCAAGTTGACGAGACACATCAAAAGTAATACGCACAGAGCATCCCGAGTGTATAGAGCATTGCCTCTAAGGTAGGCCCCACATGGTTTGCCTCTTTTTTAACATAACGCGTCAAGTCACAATTTGTTTGTTCACCCATGGTAGACGATCCTCCATCAAGTGGAAAACCAATACACGTGTCAAATTACCATGCGGGCTGCCTCTTCATACAGAAATGAGCTCCACCATGTACCCGCGCGGGTGTGGTTGGGAAAGAGACGAGAGTATGTGCTCCGTCCGTGCACCTCTTCTCTTCGTGCACGTCCCCCACCTACGTGGGTGTGTGTGAGAGAGATACAAACCTAGACAGATGGTGTGTGCGTTCGTGAGTGTTTTTTTGGGGTGATTTCGTGAATGTATTTGTGGGAATATGTTTCGATGACATCTCAAACAAAAATTTGACACATGCAATGTGTGTGAAATAGAGGCCTATCGATATCATATATAGAGGGGACGATCCACGAGAAGAGAGGGAGGGGTCATAGATATCGATAGAGTCGATGAGAGGATCAAGTGGGTGGGTGCGAGATCGATGAAGAGAGCCATCGAAATTGTGTGTGTGCAAGTCAAAGATATAGGGCGACTAACCTACCGGAACATTGGAGGGCACAGGGCAAGTTTGTGTGTGGCAGGGAGACATTACTAGAGCGCTCGATGTATCGATGTGTGTGGGAGGAGGAGGGGGGAGGCAGAGGCCTAAACTAGAGAGGTAGAGTGACTTGTATATGTGTTGAGAAGGAGAGACCCGGCTATGTCTTGAGGGAGATCAATCGACATCCATACATAACTAAAGGACGGGAAATAGGTTGGACAGAGAGAAAGAGAGAGAGAGAGAGAGAGAGAGAGAGAGAGAGAGGAGAGAGGGGGGGAGAGGGGGAGAGTGCTGGATGGGTGATGGAGATGCTTCTCAAAGATGGTGGGAGAGGCCCACTAGACAAACTGAGGGTAGAACTGCAATATTATCAATCAGAGTGGGGATGTATTTCTGTGTGTGCCTGTGCGTGATAGATGTGTCGGGACGCATGCATGGATGATGAAGGGGAACCATGTGTTTGGTAAGCAAACCTAACTAGATCGGTAGATCAATTATTATTTGGCGGAGGAAGCTAGAGACATAACTAATGAGGTAGATCGATCGACGCGTGGGGAAAAATGAGTTATAAGGACCTAGCTAGCTATATGTATAGCGGGAGATCGATCGGTGTACATCCATTTGTTAGAGGCAAATAAGGCCCAGTGAGATGGATATACAGAGAGAATGGAGCTAGGGGGTGATGCGAGATGCCGAGCTACTAGCTAGATAGGGGAGGAGTGTGTCATTGTGCGATCGATGAAAAGAGGGGCGAGAGTTTACATGTGTGTGGGACCGTATGAGAGACATGAGGCATGGACACAGAAAGGAGGAGATGGAAGGTGCGTGTGTATGTTGTCGGCAGACATCGCTGGAGAGGTTTATCGATCGTTGTGTGTCGGAAAGGACTTGTGGAGACTGTGGGAGAACGACCTAGAAAAAGAATGTGCGTGATGGATGGAATGTTGAGGGAGGGGGAGGGCGAGGAGGGCGTGTGCATGCACGAGTGAAAGTTAGTGCTAGCTACAAAGGTTAGAGGATTGTGTGGGTGTAAGAGACTAACAAAGATGATAATTTGATATGTAAGTGGATTCATATATTAGAATAGGAGATCATAGTGTTATAAACATATGCATGCATGAATATAGCGGTGATACGCGTGTTGTGGTTTTGCACATGTTATACCATAATGTTATAATGCATGGCGTTTGCCACTCACAGCTAAATGTCGAACAATCTAAACCATACTATACATCAAACAATGTCACATTTTATTTGAATTTGTGATAATGTGTGGCGTTTGCAGCTTACAACTAAATATCAAACAACCTAATCAACACCATCTATCGAACAATCTCACATTTTATTTGAATTTGTGGTAATGTGTGGCGTTTGCAACTCACATCTAAATACTTGTAGGAGTAGGGGCGGGGCACCATACATTATGTGATAAACACATTATATGAGACATGGTTTAGATTATGAAGATCTAGCTAGAGCTTGAAATGTACTGTGATCTGAAATCAACATAAATTGGATTCAAAAAATCGAGTTCGAGTTCATATAGTACACATAGTTAATATCTAACTCGATAGTAATCATGTGGTGTGCAGTGAAGATAATACACAAACGATGGTTTAACTTGACAATAATGATGATTGTAAATCTTATTAAAATAGAGAAACGAATTCAAATGGTTTGACTTCAGAACAATCACTATTATAGATCTTATTCACATAGAGAAACGAATTCAAATTTAGTTCATATTGAAGCGGTAGTATATACGTTTGGAATGCACTAAAACGTTCATTTGAGTAGCAAGTTGCATGAATTATACATGTAGTGAAATATTTTAATTGAACATAACATGATTCAAAGTTTTGAATGGCATTTGTAGTGCGAATTGATTTGGTACAGTACACGGCACTAGATTCTCTTGTGTGGTGCGAATTGATTTCTTTTTGTTTCTCCATCAATGGAAGTGCGAATTGATTTGGAACAATACACGTTAGGCTTGTCCGGAAATATCAACCCGCGCCTTGTTGCCCTGAAATATTTAAGATACTTCTTTGTCTCGTTGTCCTCCGAAAACTCCCTCCATCTCAACCCGCGCCTTGCTATCCCAAATTTACAACACGCACCAAAACTCCCACCTCCTGAGAAATCCCGACACACGAAATGCCCGTGATACCCCTGAACCGAAAGAACTGCCTAGCACAAATCGGTGGGGGTACTTCCATAACTTACCCCACATTTAGGACAAGCGGGTCCCTAAGCCATGGTTCCCCACTCCCATCCCATCAACCCACCCATTCGTACACCGAGGCCGCAAAAACCCACGAAGCCCCACACCCTCCTCCGTTTGCCACTCAGTCAGAGCCTCTTTCCCGACGATGTCTTCCACATCAACACCTCGACGTCCCTCATCCACCATACCGGATGAGGATCCTCGTCGATCTCGTCATCCCGCCGGTTCAGCCACCCGTTCCTCCACCTCCAAGGAGCCTCCTCGATGTTCCACTTGTATTTTGTGCCACCTCCATTCCCACACCATCATCTTCACCTGCACCACCAGAATGGCAGCATCATCACCGTTTCCTCGGATGAAGCTGAGGCCTAATCGGCGCCAGCAAAGAGGTTGTACACTAATCACCGCATTTTCTTCTTGATTCGATCTCACGGTGCTGGCGGCGCTCGGTCCCGAGCTGACATGGCGCGGCTCCATCCACGGCAGCGTCGCCAGCCACTTCCTCCATGTCGTCGTTCCCTCAGCGGTGACGTGTATATCAGTAGGAGCTGCTGCTGCTTTAGCTCTCGCTTGCTCTACTGCTCTGCTCTTGCTCTTGGTCCCCTTCCTGGTCTGCTCTTGCTATTGCTCTTGCTCTTGCTCTTGCTCGCGCTGCTGCTCTTGCTCTTGCTTGCAATGCTGCTCCAATTTGGCTACACTTCAGTCGGCTGAGTCGACTTTTAGGTCACTCCATTTTCAGGGGGTGGGGGGCTCGCCAGAGTTAAGGAAGAACCAGTTGCAGCAGGGAGGGGGGCTCGCTGGAGAGGTACCCCACTATCTATCTTAAGGTTCAGGGTGGGGGCGGTGGTCGTCGGTGGTGGTGGGGCTATGGCATGGGGATTGCCAGAGAAAAAGCTCGGCACGGGGGGGGGGGGGGGGTTAGAGGGATGGCCGGGGCGGAGGCGGACCGGCGGTGGGAGTTATTTCGGGGCGGGCGGGGCGGCGTGGGGCGGCGGTTTGGTCGGTGGTGTCAGTCGGTTGATGTTGCTACACGACCAGCTGCCCCGGCTCTCGCGCGCGTTGCTACTACTGCTTTTCTGCTACTAGTGCGTTCAGTTTCAACGGTTAAGTTCAGTTTCGACAGTTAAATTCAGTTTCGACAGTTAAGTTCGGAGATGGGTGGCTGATGTATTTTACATCTAGCACTTTGTGGTTATGTATTTTACCTCATCTATTGGAGATGCTATTAGAATTCCACTCAGGTTAACATTGTCTCTCTTGTCCTGCTTTAGCCTCGGTGTTGTACAACTCACCGGAGCTACTCCAACGACGAAACCCTCCATCACAGCAGAGCAATACCTAGGGCTCCATCTCCATACGCCCAAGATCTTCTTCCCCTCCTCCGACAGCCAAGTCAGCAGGAGCATCCTCACCGACCAACCCAATCACGCTGATATTGACATGGCTTCGCCAAAGAGGTTGTACACTTGTTGCATCTCTTTTATACTCTACATGTTATATATATTGTCCACTGAGCACATGTAGTAACGTGAAATATGATTATTTTCTCCTACTATATGACAAGCAGTGATGTACCAGGCAACTTCGCTATCCGTGATGGACTCTCTTGAATGCCATCATTATTTATCTCTGCATGTTTGAGCTGTGCATTTGTCGATGGGCCTGGGAGTTGAGCTAGTAGGGCAGTGGCCTGGGTCCAAAGTAGTAGAAGTAGCACAAAAACATTTTTTTAGTGTAGGATTTTCCTTGCTCAAGCCTGCCTACTAGAATCGCCTGTGCTTGAAAGGAAAAGTGAAGAAAAACATAGGAATTGGAAACTTTCCTATGGTACTACTATTCATGCATTTGGTTCAAAGGAATGGACCAAAGGAAAACTGTAGGATTTGTTCCTTTAGTGTCTCTTGGGAAGAAAAATTGTAGGAATTTTAATATCCACTTGTCCTCCTATTCAAATTCCTATTCATGAAGCACAAGACTAAGAGATAGTAGCATAATAGCATTATAACCGTACATTTTCTTGTGGTTTGACTTAATCTCACCATGCTTCTTTGCATCCTGTGATCTTCCGATTCTTGTGAACCAAACACCCAGATTGGCAGAAATCCTGAGTTTTTAAATTCTCTGTTTTCCATGTGCATTCCTATCCTATTACTATGTATTTCCTATCCCTGCATTGTTAGAATCCTCCAATTCAAATGAGCCCTTACAGAATTACTTCTCTTACAGAGAGTTGTCAAAGAAAACCTTGTGTGGTTTGTCCCGCTCCTGATGCACTATCGTCCACCCCAGCTCAGCTGCTCTAATGACAGAAGGGTCCAGCACAACAGGGATCCGGCCTCCAGACTATCTTTCGCCCTTAGATCTTCTTCACTGCTGCGGGCAGCCATGACAACTGCATTACCATCATCAACCGAGCAGATGACCTCGAGGACTACACGGGTCTGCAAGAGAGGTCGCACTCTTTCGTGTCTACTTATGTTATACGTCGCTTAATATTACATGCTACTTTATCGTCATGTTCACCGATTAAACTCTGAGTTAGCTCCAAACTAATGGTTAAACTTGAGTTTTTAAATGGTTGTGGGGTACATATCGGGGCCGCAATCAATAGTATTTGTCTACTATCTGGTTAATCTCTGGTGTCTACTATGAGTTTCATGTTGGGTGGGAAACAAACAGTAAAGAAGCCATTATCTTTATTTTTTAACTGAAGACATTATCTGCCTGCTATCATTGGTTTTGGGGCTATCCACAGGTTGCTACCATCACTCTGGATTTCTGCATGCACTCCTTACATAATCTCACTATGTTTTATTCCTATGCATGTCAATTATTGTACACAATGGAACTGGACGTGTAGAGAAAAAGAGACGAGCCTTGTGTGGCAATAAAATTTCATGCAGACATCGCTCCCAGGTAGGTGCAAAGGCAGCCCCCCTCAACCCATTTTGGATTGTAATCGAGAGGAAGATATCTGTTCTGAGGGGGATTCAAAAGGAGAAGACCACTCATATTTACCCCCTGAGGTCTTCGCTCTAACTTGGCATGCTGATGTTGGTTATATCATGCATATGGTGCCTTGCATTGCTTACTTTATACATCAAATATGTCATCTGCTTAGTTTAGACATGCTTTGTGTGAATGCCATCTGTTTAGTTTATTCATCATTTATGTGAATTATGCAATGCCATCTTGTTTAGCCAGGCATCATATATGTGAAATTTGCAATGCCATCCTACTTAGCCAGTCATCTTATATGTGAATTATATCAGGCCATCCTTTTTTGTTACATATTACATTTGTCAACAACGTTAGTACATTCAACTACTCTTCGTGTGCATCAGCCATTTGACACGGTGATGGAAAATTCGGGAGTGAAAACAAGATCTTTAGAGAAAACTATGCTATCTGACGAAGCGCATTTCTTGCTAGTTACGGATAGCTCCTCAGAGGAGGATCCAGACACAGATGACCAGTCCTATCCCCCCCAGGTATATGCTCTAACTTGGCAGGGTTATGTTGCTCATATCGTGCGTATGGTGTCTTGCATTGCTATGTCATTTGATTAGTTTAGAAATGCTTTTTGTGAATGTCACCTGTTTAGTTTCTAATTACCATATATGTGAATTATCCATTGCCATCTTGTGGCAAGACATTATATATGTGAATTATGGAATGATATCTTGTCGCAAAGGCATTATATATGTGAATTATGCAATGCCATGATGTTTAGCCAATCATCATGTATGTGAATTATATCATGCTATCATTATTTTGTATTACCTGTTCCATTTGTCGACAACGTTGGTATATTCAACTACTCTTCTTGTGCATCATCCATTTGAAGCGGTGATGGAAGTATCTGGAGTGAAAATAAGGTATTCAGAGCAGACAATGCTACCTGCTAAAGCAAACATCTTGCTGGTTTTAGGGAGCTCCTCATAGGAGGACTCAGAGACTGATGGCCAGTCCTATTTCCCCCCTGAGGTCTATGGTCAAACTTGGCAGGGTTATATTACCCATCTCATGCATGTTGGCTTGCATTGCTTAGTTTTCACATCATAAATGGATTGCCATCTGCTTACTTGATTACTATATAAATCATATATTTGAATTATATCATGCCATCATGTTTACATAGACATCATCTATCTGAATTATGGCAATGGCAACCCATTTAATAAAGACATCATATAGTTATATCATCTCATCCTGTTTAGTGTTTACAGTCATCATATTTTGAATTATGTCATTCCATCTGTTAAATATATCATGCTATCATGTTTCCATAGGTGGCATGTATGTGAATTATGGCATGCCAACATATTTAATAGACACATTATATAGTTATATCATGTCATCCTGTTTACATAGTCATCATATTTTGAACTATGTCTTTCCATCTTTTTAGTTAGCCATCATAATGTGAAATTGTGTCATGCTATCCTATTTAGTTAGCCATCATATATGTGAAATCATGTCATGCTATCCTGTTTGGTTAGACAACATAAATGTGAATTATTTCATGCCCTGTTTTATTCCCCACTATCCATTGCACCTGTCTATCATACAATGTATGTACATTCAATTCCTTTTCTTGTTTATCAACCATTTGAATTGGAGAGCGTGATGGTAGTATCTAAGGGAGTAAGAACACAGTCTTTAGAAAAGATAGTGCTACCAGTTGATGCAGATAGAACAATGGTTGTACTTGCCCAAGAACCAACCCCACCACAAATAACCCAGACTCTCGCAGATTGTACCCCTGCCCAGTTGGATAGAGAACCAGCTACACCCCTTCTAACCGCAACCCTAGCAGATAGTAACCCAGATCCAGTTGACACAACACCGTCTCCACCATAGAGCACCCAAACACGAGCAGTTAGTAAGGGAACTGCAGTGCCCAAAGCACGAGGACCACCACTCTGAATCCCAACTCAATGCTTAAAGGAGAAGAGGAATTGTTCTCAGGTCAGGTTTTGTAGTTATGGTTCATACTCCTTTGCTCTTGCATCACTGTATTTACTCATACCAACTATTTTCAAATTTGAAGGATGGAACTGAAACTCCAACGGCGCAACAGGTATGTTTTAAACCTGTTTCTTTAACTGGTTTGTCGTTGTAACTTGCTCTATGTTGATTTCAATTTCAATTGAATAAACAGTTATGTTCTCATGTCATGCACATTACAAGTGTTGTTATCGCTCTATAGTTTCCCACACTTATATTCTGTCTATTTTGCTTTGTCTTGAACAAATATTATTTGAACCGTGTCTCTATCTTGATTTGGCAACAAAAACTAGAATGATATAGACCATAAAGTGACCATGGTACGTAGATATATGTTTGTTTCATGTTGTTATCATGTCCAATTTACTACTGAATTGATTGACCAAAATGAGTATCATATACAACATGGTAAACCTATGATGTGTCTGCTTGTTTCTCTTTTAGAATGCGGACAAAATATTGGAGAACAGTACCCTGTTATGCAATGGTAAAGGAAGTAATGCAAATAAGGTTCAAGATAGTGAGACATCCCTGTCGGTCTCCAAGAAAGCTGATAAAAATTATCTTGACGACAGTGAGAGAACCCAAAAGTCCTGTCTTGATGTAGTGTTCGAGTTACTGGCCACTACTGCTGGCACAAGCTCTTCGAACTCACTGCCTGAATCAGTTCGTCTTCTTGAGTCTCAACCTCAAGTTGAAAGACACCGATCAAATGTGCTGTGGCATGAAGCTGAAGGACTGAGGAAGTCGTTGTAGAATTCACATGCATACTTTCTGGTGCAACAGCAAGTGCTGGAGGATTTAAGCGTCAAACAAGAGAAAGTTAATAAGCTTGCTAAGCATCTTGCCAGCATTATGGGTACCCAGGATATTGTTTCTTGAGCTCTTCTGAAGTGGTTTCAATTCTGGACTTTTTTTGATGTGGCGTTTATTTGCACTGGTCGCCAACTTTGACAACAAGTGTATATGATATGCTGCTTTGTTCCCTATATTTGCACTGGTGGCGAAGTTTGATTCCTAGTGGATGTGATATGTGTAATAGCAGTGATAGCCTAGCATTAGTTGCTTGCTTATTTATTTCCTTGTTGTCTTGTTTATTTGTTTCTCGTAGTCAGTGCAGTTATTTTTCCATGATTTGCTAGTGGCCACAATAACCTTATTTTAAAAACTAGGCCACAATGAGCTACATATTTATTGTAGTTACCATGGGCCTCCTACGGGCCACAGAAACAATGGGCATTCTAAGGGCCATAGAAACAATGGGCCTTCACGGGTCGTAGCATCAATGGGCCTTCTACGGGCGATATGATCGATAGGCCAAACATGGGCCGATAACAGACCGCATTATGGGTCGTATACGGGCTAGATTTGGAATCAGTCGTTCATGGGCCGACAATAACGGGCCATCGTTAATTGACCATTTTTTATGACGCTATGGAAATAGCCCAATGGATTAACGGGCCGCAAACGGGTCGATTGTAACCACGGGCTAGATTTGGCCCACAAACGGAAAAGGCCAGTAACGGGCCATAAGTAACCGATTACTGGAAATGACCCCAAGAATAAATGGGACCTGAGAAGGCCGAAAGATAACACGGGTTGGAAACGGCCCAATGGAATAATGGGTCGTTGATGGGTATAAAGCGGTACACTGTTCATTGCGGGCTAGATTCACCATGAGTCGTTATTGGGCCAAGAGTTACAGATGGCCTCGTATGGGCCGAAAGACATCATGGGCCATACATGGGCCGGAAGTGACAACCCAGATGAAGCTACTGGCTTAATTCTGATAGGCCGTAATGGGTCGTGAGCTAGCGGGTCGTAAATGGGCTATATACGAACAGGTCATTAACAGGATTTCCGTGGGCCGGCCCGTTACATTTTTACCAAGTCAAATGGGCCGGCCTTTTCATGGGAATGGGTCTCTGTTGGGTCGTGCCACATGTCGACGTATCATAGGCGCCTCCTGTCCAATTAATGGATGACATCTGTCCCAACGGTGAGCTAACACGTGTTTCCTCCGGCCAATGAAAATTTTACACATGGAGAATCCTCATTGGTCCGGGCTGTTAGCGGGTTATCGGATCCAAAACCGGACCCGGTAGCTTAACAGCGACCCATTATGGTGGATGCCATGTGTCGGTCACCCTTGACGAAAGCACTTCCATGATGCACGATTTATAGTCATGAAAGTGGACACTTCCGTGATGATAATTTTGGTAATGTCATGGAACACTTCTACGACAGCACAGGTATGACTATCTTGATTCTGTCAAAAACTTGTCACGGATGTACATGCATGACAGAAAACGTGACCTACTGTGACAAACACGTATCATCATGGAAGTGTATTTTTTTGTAGTAGTTGACGGGGAGGTTAGCACTTGAAGGTATATCTTTAGATCTTGCAACTGAATCTTTTTGTTTCTTGTTTTATCACTAGTTTAGTCTATAAAATAAAACTATAAAAAATGGAATTGAGGTTGCCTCATTTGCTTCATCTTTTTAATAGCTTTCGTGAAAATGATGGAAAGGAAAATTGTGCTCATGTGTTAGAAGAAGAAGTCTATAAAATGTTTGGCACTAAATTTTTGAATGATGAGAATTATTGCATTGTTGTTGGTAAGAATTCCTTGAATATCCATGATGCTAATGATATGCAAAGCCACAAGCTTGGGGATGCTATGTTTGATGAAGATGATATTTTTTGTCCCTCAAGTTTTAATGAGCAAATTTATTATGATGATAGCATGCCTCCTATCTATGATGATTATTGTGATGACATGTATGCTATAAAGCATAAAAATAACCATGAAACTTGTCAGCATAATTTTAATTTTCAATTGGATTATGCCTCACATGATAGTTATTTTGTTGAGTTTCTCCCACTACTATTGATGAGAATAGATTTTCTTATGTGGAGAGTAATAAATTTTGTATGCTTGTGGATCATGAAAAGAATGCTTTATGTGATGGTTATATTGTTGAATCCATTCATGATGCTACTGAAAATTATTATGAGGGAGGAATATATGCTTGTAGGAGTTGCAATAATGTCAAGCTTCATCTCTGTGTGTTGAAAATCTTGAAGTTATGCTTATTTTGCCTTCCTATGATAGTTGATTCTTGTTCCCATAATTTGTTTGCTCAAAAAATCCCTATGCATAGGAAGTGGGTTAGAATTAAATTTCCTAGTCATATTCTTCATGATGCTCCCATTATGTTCAATTCCTATCTTTTATATGAGCATTGAAATCATCATGCCTAGCTAGAAAGGCATTAAAGAAAAGCGCTTATTGGGAGACAACTCAATATTTACCCCTACTATTTTTGCATGTTCACATGATTAAGCTACTGTATTAATCATGTTTTATAGCATTTGTTTCAATAAAGTTCCAAGTAAGACCTTTGGGATGATCTATGGTGATAGTTGATATGATCTTGCTGAAAAACAGAGACTTTTGCGCTCAGGAAAACAATTCTCATTTTTAACAGAAGAATGATAAAATATTGATTCTTATTGAATAAGATTAATAAACAAATTTCTCAGGCTTCCCTAATTTTTCAGAATTTTTGGAGTTACAGAAGTGTTCGAGAGTTACGGATTACTACAGACTGTTCTGTTTTTGACAGATTCTGTTTTCGATGCATAGTTTGCTTGTTTTATAGTTTCTATGGCTTATATTGCTTAATATAAATTGTAGAAATGATACGGTACAGTAGGCATCATGTGATAAAAATTATGAATCTTGTATTGACAGTACCTAAGTGGTGATTTGCTTTAGTTTACTAACGGAGCTTACGAGTTTTCTGTTAAGTTTTGTGTTGTGAAGTTTTCAAGTTGTAGGTAAAGTTTTGATGGAATACGGAATAAGGAGTGGAAATATCCTAAGCTTGGGGACACCCAAGGCACCCCAAGGTAAAATTCAAGGACAAAAAGAGCCTAAGCTTGGGGATGCCCCGGATGGCATCCCCTCTTTCGTCTTTGTTCATCGGTAACTTTACTTGGGGCTATATTTTTATTCACCACATGATATGTGTTTTGCTTGGAGTGTCTTTTTATTTTAATTTGTATTTTCTTGTTGTTATTTAGAGTAAACTATAGCCTTTACCATGCTTATTTTGCAAGTCCATATGTTGCTGTTTTAAAAATGGAAAGTTTGCTGTTATGTTTTGAATATTTGTGAATAGTTAGAACATGATAAAATCTTGAATTTTTTTAAAAATGAGCAAAAACAAATTATGTACAGTGTGGTAATTTTTCAGAATTTTTGGAGTTAGGGAAGTACGATTCCTCTTGCATTCTTTACAGACTGTTTTGTTTAGACATATTGCTGTTATGTTTGCATTGTTTGCATATGTTTGCTTGTTTAATGATTCTATTTTAGGATAGGACTATTAAATATGTAGATGCATTTAGTATGCAATGTTAAATTATAATTTTAGTGATTTTCTATAGTAGAGAATGATAAGGTTATTCATGCATTTATACTAACCTATCTCACGAGTTCTTGTTGAGTTTTGTGTGGATGAAGTTTTTAAGATTTAGGGAAACCACGATATGAAAGGAATTAAGGAGACACAAAAGCTCAAGCTTGGGAATGCCCAAGGCATCCCTAGTTCATATTTCAAGAAGTCTCAAGCATCTAAACTTGGGGATGCCCTGGTTGGCATCCCACCTTTCTTCTTGAACAACTATCAGTCAGTTTTGGTTGAGCCTAAGTTTTTACTTCTTCACATGATATGTGCTATCCTCACAATGTCATTTCATTTTGTTTTACTTGCTGTCTGAATAATATCCCAAGATCTGAAATTTTTAAATGTTAGAGAGTCTTCACATAGATACATAATTATTTGACCATTCATTGATCTTCACTTATATCATTTGGAGTAGTTTGTCATTTGCTCTAGTGCTTCATTTATATCTTTTTAGAGCACGGCGGTAGTTTTATTTTGAAGAAATTGATGAACTCTCATGCTTCACTTATATTATTTTGAGAGCCTCTAAACAGCATGGTAATTTTTTTTGGATATGATTTTAGTCCTAATATGATGGGCATCCAAGAGGGATATAATAAAAACTTTCATATAAAGTGCATTGAATAATATGAGAAGTTTGATTCCTTATGATTGTTTTGAGATATAGAGATGGTGATATTAGAGTCATGCTAGTGAGAAATTGTGAATTTGAGAAATACTTGTGTTAAAGTTTGTGATTCCTGAATGCACGTATGGTGAACCGTTATGTGATGAAGTCAGAGCATGATTTATTTTTTGATTGTCTTCCTTATGAGTGGCGGTCGGGGATGGGCGATGGTCTTTTCCTACCAATCTATCCCCCTAGGAGCATGCGCGTAGTACTTCGTGTCGATAACTAATAGATTTTTGCAATAATTATGTGAGTTCTTTGTGACTAATGTTGAGTCCATGGATTATACACACTCTCACCCTTCCACCATTGCTAGCCTCTCTAGTACCGCGCAACATTCGCTGGTACCATACGCCCACCATATACCTTCCACAAAACAGCCACCATACCTACCTATTATGGCATTTCCATAGCCATTCCGAGATATATTGCCATGCAACTTTCCACCGTTTGGTTTATTATGACACGCTTCATCATTGTCATATTGCTTTGCATGATCATGTAGTTGACACTGTATTTGTGGCAAAGCCACTAATCATAATTCTTTCATACATGTCACTCTTGATTCATTGCACATCCTGGTACACCGCCGGAGACATTCATATAGAGTCATATTTTGTTCCAAGTATCGAGTTGTAATTCTTGAGTTGTAAGTAAATAAAAGTGTGATGATCATCATTGTTATAGAATTGTCCTATTGAGGAAAGGATGATGGAGACTATGATTCCCCCACAAGTCGGGATGACACTCCGGATGAAAAATAAAAAATAAAAAAAGAGGCCAAAAAAGAGAAGGCCCAAAAAACAAAAAAATGAGAGAAAAGAGAGAAGGGGCAATGTTACTATCCTTTTACCACACTTGTGCTTCAAAGTAGCACCAAGATCTTCATGATAGAGAGTCTCCTATGATGTCACTTTCATATACTAGTGGGAATTTTTATTATAGAACTTGGCTTGTATATTCCAATGATGGGCTTCCTCAAATTGCCCTAGGTCTTCGTGAGCAAGCAAGTTGGATGCACCCACTCTTAGTTTCTTTTTGAGCCTTCATAAACTTACAACTCTAGTGCATTTGTTGCATGGCAATCCCTACTCACTCACATTGATATCTATTGATGGGCATCATCATAGCCCATTGATGCGCCTAGTTGATGTGAGACTATCTCCTTCTTTTTGTCTTCTCCACAACCACCATATTCTATTCCACCTATAGTTGTATGTCCATGGCTCACACTCATGTATTGCGTGAAAGTTGAAAATGTTTGAGAACATCAAACATATGAAACAATTGCTTGGCTTGTCATTGATGTTGTGCATGATTTGAAAATTTTGTGTGATGAAGATGGAGCATAGCCAGACTATATGATTTTGTAGGGTAACTTTCTTTGGCCATATTGTTTTGAGAAGACATAATTGCCTTGTTAGTATGCTTGAAGTATTATTGTTTTTATGTCAATATTAAAATTTTGTTTTGAATCTTATGGATCTGAATATTCTTGCCACAATAGAGAAGATTACATTGA
Source organism: Triticum urartu (assembly GCF_056163025.1). Lineage (NCBI taxonomy): Eukaryota > Viridiplantae > Streptophyta > Magnoliopsida > Poales > Poaceae > Triticum > Triticum urartu. Next base: position 250,277,800 of record NC_141875.1, read on the forward strand.
TAAATATGTTAGGTAGCATTACACATCAAAAATTATGTTTTTATCATTTACCTACTCGAGGACGAGCATGAATTAAGCTAGGGGATGCTTGATACGTCTCCAACGTATCTATAGTTTTGATTGTTCCATGCTATTATATTATCCATCTTGGATGTTTTATATGCATTTATGTGCCATTTTATATGATTTTTGGGACTAACCTATTAACCTAGAGCACAGTGCTAGTTTGTTTTTTCCTTGTTTTTGAGTTTCACAGAAAAGGAATATCAAACAGAGTCCAATTGATCTGAAAATTTATGGTGATTATTTTTGGAAAATATAAAAATACTGGAATGAAAAGATACCGGAGAAGAGTCCCGAGGACACCACAAGGGTGGAGGGCGCTCCCACCCCCCTAGGGCGCGCCCCCCGTCCTTGTCGTCGCTTTGTTGGCACCCCTAACTTGTTCCCGACGCCAATACCTCTTATATCCCCAAACCTCCATAACAGAATCTAGATCGGGAGTTCCGCCGCCGCAAGCCTTTGTAGCCACCAAAAACGAATCGGGACCCTGTTCCGGCAACCTGCCGCAGGGGGGAATCATCACCGGTGGCCATCTTCATCATACCGGTGCTCTCCATGATGAGGAGGGAGTAGTTCACCCTCGGGGCTGGGGGTATGTACCAGTAGCTATGTGTTTGATCTCTCTCTCTCATGTTCTTGATTTTGCACGATCTTGATGTACCACGAGCTTTGCTATTATAGTTGGATCTCATGATGTTTCTCCCCCTCTACCTTCTTGTAATGGATCGAGTTTTCCCTTTGAAGTCATCTTATCAGATTGAGTCTTTAAGGATTCGAGAACACTTGATGTATGTCTTGCATGTGCTTATCTGTGGTGAGAATGGGATATTCACGTGATCTACTTGTTGTATGTTTTGGTGATCAACTTGCGGGTTTTGTCACCTTGTGAACTTATGCATAGGGGTTGGCACACATTTTTATCTTGACTCTCTGGTAAAATCTTTGGGGCACTCTATGAAGTTCTTTGTGTTGGTTTGAATCGATGAATATGAGATTATGTGATGCATATCGTATAATCAAACCCGTGGATACTTGTGGTGACATTGGAGTATCTAGCTGACATTAGTGTTTTGGTTGATGTGTAACTTAAGGTGTTACTTTAGTACGAAATCTAGGGCTGTTTGTGACACTTATAGGAATAACTCAATATATCGATCAGAAATAATAACTTTGAGGTGATTTCGTACCCTACAATAATCTCTTCATTTGTTCTCCGCTATTAGTGACTTTGGAGTGACTCTTTGTTGCACGTTGAGGGATTGTTATATGATCTAATTATGTTATCATTGTTGAGAGAACTTGCACTAGTGAAAGTATGAAACCTAGGCCTTGTTTCGAAGCATTGCAATACCGTTTTTGCTCGCTTTTGTTACTTGCTACCTTGCTATTTTTATATTTCAGATTACAAAAACCTATATCTACCATCCATATTGCACTTGTATCACCATCTCTTCGCCGAACTAGTGCACCTATACAATTTACCATTGTATTGGGTATGTTGGGGACACAAGAGACTCTTTGTTATTTGGTTGCAGGGTTGTCTGAGAGAGACCATCTTCATCCTACGCCTCCCACGGATTGATAAACCTTGGGTCATCCACTTGAGGGAAATTTGCTAATGTCCTACAAAACTCAGCGCTTGGAGGCCCAACACGAGTCTACAAGAAGAAGGTTGCGTAGTAGACATTAGGGACAACTACCCCATAGTGCCAACGATGCCACCTTCCATGCACGACGCCGACGGCCTGCCATTCATGAAGAACGGGTGTGTTTTAATTGTGCACTGACGGATTCATATCTTGAATGCCCCTATCCTTGTTCTATGCCGCTTCGGTTTGGATGACTCTCCATCGTGGGGAGGCACAGTGTTATGGATCGTTCCATCTATGAAGAACACGTGGGACTGGAACTACGAGACTATCATGGGAAACTACAACCACCTATGGGGCCATGAGCCCCTTGTGGTTCGGCGGGGGCATGAGCACGTTGCACAAAGAGCGGAGAAGCGTAGCGCGGCACGACAGAAATCTCACAGGCAGTTTTACCCAGGTTCAGGATGCTGCAAGGCATAAAACTGTTAGCGTTCTGGGAACGGGGTTACACAGACTTGCCAACTTGTGGCCCGCGGTGTGGCTCCACTGACGGCCTGGTACGGCCCACCTTTAGCTTCAACAACTCAAGACCCTCGCGAGGGGTCAAGCCTCGCGTGGCAGATGACGCCAAGACCTTTAGAAGGAGTGGCGTCCTCAGGCTGGCTCCTGAGGAGCGGAGACTTCTATGCAACCCCCCCCCCTCATGAGGTTCAGATGACGTGAGCCATGACGACCAAGGACAGGCGGGCGCCAGCGGGCGTAGGACAACAGTTTCCTCTTTGGTGCTAAGGAGGCAAGCGCAGGCGCGGAGTCCCGAGGAATCAGCCAAAGGTTTCCATTCCCGTGCAGCACGACAAAGAAGGCCAGGACGCCAGGACGGAGGTCATCACCGAGCCCACTGCGGCGTCACGACTAGAAGCTTTGCAGGCGAAGTCTACTTTTGTCAGGATAAGATGTACCAGTTGTCTCCCTTCGAATTTTGCCATTGTGGGATCCCTTCCCGCATTCATTTGGGAAGAGGACCAAAGCCACTATAAATAGGACTTAGCCACCACCATAGAGAGGGATCGGATCCATTCCATCCTCACTAGCTCACCAGCCCACTCGAGCACAAGAACACGCCTCCTCTTGTGGTTGTTCTCCCACTATACTAGTTCATCCTTAGCACCTCGAGGCCAATCCACCACAAAGCAGGAGTAGGGTTTTACACCGCAAGGTGGCCCGAACCTGGGTAAATTGCTATGTCACATTTCCTTCCAGTTCATCGAGCTAGGCCGTGAGATTGGAGAGTAGGTAGACTGAGGAGGTTGAGTTCTTTGCACACACCCCAGAGTCGACCCTCTCAAGGGTATGCGGAGCCTGAAATCCAACATTTGGCGCGCCAGGTAGGGGTGCGTCGAAGCCTCTCCTCCTCAGTCGATTCACCACCGTTTCGCCGTCCCCATGGCTGATGCTCGTCGAGCTCATGCTGAGCACCTGGCCACCCTCGCTGCCTGTGTTTCCCAGACAGCACCGGCTGCCCTTGCCGTCCCCCGTTGCCGGTGGCAAACGCCACCACCGCCCCCGTAGGCCATGAGCAGCAAGATTCGTTGCTACCTCCTTCTATGCGGCGAGACGGGCGCAACGCCACCCCGTCGCTGACTATGGCTGCCTCATCTTCCCATGCTCGTCGTGGTCTAGCGAACGTGCAGGTTGCGTTGCTCATGGCACGCGAATTCCTACGTTGTTGCCCCATCGACGACATGTACGAGGACTGGCTGGACTGCATCACCGAGCTCGTCAGCGCTGCCGGAGAGTCTCCTACACCATCCCGCTCTCTGCCTCCCCTGCCTCCTCTCGCGGGTGACGTGGCCAACGACATGCCTCCTCCACCTTCCAGGCAAGACGTCACCCTCGAGCTAAGGCATGAGGCTCCACGGCACGACCCGCTGCGTATGGCGCCTGCGCGTGACGAAGAAAGCTGCCAGGTGGTGCAGCAGCCGCAAGGAGACGTGCGTGCGCTCCTAGCACGGCCATGTCAAGACCGCCCGCCGCCTGCGGTGGTGGGGCGCGAGCACCAAGACCAGGCTCCACCTCTACGGCGAGCTCCCGTGACCAGGGAAGGATGCCGTGCGTTCACTCCGGAGCTGTGCAGCGTCATCTGGCAAGAGAAGTCCAAGCACAACCTGCCTCCACGCTTCGGCGGCACCCCTGACCCTGCCGAGTTCCTGCAACTGTACGAGCTGAGCATCAAGGCGGTATGGTTTCCCATGGCCCTCAAGGATGGCACGCGCTCATGGCTCTTGAACCTCCCCGCAGGATCGATCTCCTCTTGGGACGAGATGCGGGAGCGTTTCATCGCAAACTTCTAGGGCACCCGCGACCGCCCGCCGGCCGCAGGCGACCTGCGGTGCATCAAGCAGCAGCCACGAGAGACCCTGCAGAAGTACATCCAGCGATTCAACAGTGTTTGCCTCAAGATACCCAAGGTGTCGGATGAGGCCATCATCTCGACGTTCATCAATGGCATCCGTGACGTCAAGATGAACGAGGAGCTCGCCATCCATGAGGACCTTTGAACGGCTTGGGAATGTTCAACATGGCTACCAAGTGTGCGAGGGCCATGGAGGGATGCCTCTCCCTTCTCCAGCTTCCGGAGGCTGACCCAGAAGACAAGAAGACCAAGGCCAAGGACGTGAAGTGCAAGGGACCGGCTGTGCTCACGGCCGAACCAGAGGTGAAGTGCGGCTACGACCACCTGGAATCATCCAAGGGCAGCCGCCCGTTCTACGTCTTCCACAACGTGCACAACCACAACACCAACGACGGCAAGGAGCTCAGGGCCATCTGCGACGGGCGCCTCGATCGTTGCCCCGAGTGCAGTGACCAAGGCTACGACCACGGACGTGGCCGAGGCCAAGGACGCCAGGATGGCCGCGACCCCCGCCAGGAGTGGCGTGACCAGACTCGTGAGGAACACTGGTCGGGCCAGCCTCGTGAGGGTGCCTAGCACGATCAGCCTTGTGAGGACCGTCCTCAGGGAAACGTTGGCCTTCCTCCGCAACCGCCACCACCAAGAAGGAACGGTGACCACCACCAGGACGAGGGGGCTGGGGGGCTTCTAGGAGCCTCATGCCATCGCTTGCATCCTAGGCGGCGCTTAGGCCCCAGCCTCCCATCGCACCTTCAAGTAGTTTGCTCGCGAGGTGGACGTGGCCCTCCCCAAGCTTGAGGCGACGCGTCAGCTCAGGTAGTCCAAGTACGCCATCACCTTCAACTCTTCCGACCAGCCCAAGTGTGCGTCCACAGCCGGCGCGCTCCCGACGCTCTTCTCGCCCATCATCAGCAACGTCCTCGTCACCAAGACACTCATCGATGGTGGCACGGGGCTCAATGTTCTCTCTGTCGAGACATTCGACAGGCTCCAGGTGTCATACTGAAAGTGCAACTATCCCTAGGTGGTTTTGGTAATTCATAACAACATATAGCTCATTGAGCTAATGCTATTCCAAGATGATTATTTCAGGAAAGCTCAATGATTGGCATGGCATGGATGTGAAAGTGGAACCCTCAAAATGCTAAGGACAAAGGATTGGCTCAAGCTCAAAAGCTCAAGACTCTTCATTTTATATTTTAGTGATCCAAGATCACATTGAGTCTTTAGGAAAAGCCAATACTATCAAGGAGGGATGAGGTGTTGCTTAATGAGCCTCTTGCTTCATGTGCTTAGTGATATGCTCCAAAAACCCTCAACTACTTTCCCATATCCACATATGACCTAAACCCTAAGCCAAACTCGGTCCTACCGATTCTTTCTATCCGGCGCCACCGAGTTTCACTTGTCATAAGCCACTGCCAAACCCTAGCAATTCGGTTCTACTGATAGGGATCTCGGTCTCACCGAGATGGGATTGCAAACTCTCTGTTTCCCTTTCGTAACTTTTCGGTCTCACCGAAAGAGCGGATCGGTCCCACCGAGATTGCAATGTAAATTCAGTGTTTCCTTTTTGTAACTTTTCGGTCTCACCGAAAGAGCAAATCGGTCCCACCGAGTTTGCCTGACCAACTCTCTGGTTAGCTAATTACCAAATTCGGTCTCACCGAGTTTGTGTAATCGGTCTCACCGAGATTACGTTATGCCCAAACCCTAACCATATCGGTCCTACCGAGTTGCATGTCAGTCCCACCGAAAATCTCTAACGGTCACTAGGTTTACATTTTCGGTCCGACCGAGTTTGTTGATTCGGTCCCACCGAGATTGGAAAACTGTGTGTAACGGTTGGATTTTGTGTGGAGGCTATATATACCCCTCCACCTCCTCTTCATTCGTGGAGAGAGCCATCAGAACACATACACAATTCCAACTCATATGTTCTGAGAGAGAACCACCTACTCATGTGTTGAGACCAAGATATTCCATTCCTACCATATGAATCTTGATCTCTAGCCTTCCCCAAGTTGCTTTCCACTCAAATCTTCTTTCCACGAAATCCAAATCCTATGAGAGAGAGTTGAGTGTTGGGGAGACTATCATTTGAAGCACAAGAGCAAGGAGTTCATTACCTACACACCATTTGTTACTTCTTGGAGAGTGGTGTCTCCTAGATTGGCTAGGTGTCACTTGGGAGCCTCCGACAAGATTGTGGAGTTGAACCAAGGAGTTTGTAAGGGCAAGGAGATCGCCTACTTCGTGAAGATCTACCGCTAGTGAGGCAAGTCCTTCGTGGGCGATGGCCATGGTGGGATAGACAAGGTTGCTTCTTCGTGGACCCTTTGTGGGTGGTTGCTTCTTCGTGGACCCTTCGTGGGTGGAGCCGTTTGTGGACTCGCGCAACCGTTACCCTTTGTGGGTGGAGCCCTCCGTGGACTCGCGCAACCGTTACCCTTCGTGGGTTGAAGTCTCCATCAACGTGGATGTAGGATAGCACCACCTATCCGAACCATGGGAAAACATCCGTGTCTCCAATTGCGTTTGAATTCTCCAAACCCTTCCCTTTACATTCTTGCAAGTTGCATGCTTTACTTTCCGCTGCCAATATACTCTTTGCATGCTTGCTTGAATTGTGTGATGATTGCTTGACTTGTCCTACAATAGCTAAAATCTGCCAAGAACTAAAATTGGGAAAAGGTTAAGTTTTTATTTGGTCAAGTAGTCTAATCACCCCCCCCCCTCTAGACATACTTCCGATCCTACAAGTGGTATCAGAGCATTGGTCTCCATTTGCTTTGATCTCCATAGCTTTTGGTGGTCATAGCCTTGGTTTCACAACCTAGGAGAGTATGGCGTCTAGCGAGGGAAATTATCACCGTAGAGGTCCTTACTTTGATGGTACAAATTTTGCTAGTTGGAAGCATAAAATGAAAATGCATATTCTTGGACATAACCCTGCCGTTTGGGCTATTGTGTGTGTTGGTTTGCAAGGTGACTTCTTTGATGGGAAAGAACCAAACCATGAAGCTACCGCGGATGAGTTGAAGATGTTGCAATACAATGCTCAAGCTTGTGATATTCTCTTCAACGGATTGTGCCCCGAAGAGTTCAACAAAATCAGCCGTCTTGAGAATGCAAAGGAAATTTGGGACACTTTGATTGATATGCACGAAGGTACCGACTCCGTCAAGGAATCCAAGTTGGATGTGCTTCAAAGTCAACTTGACAAGTTCAAAATGAAGGATGGTGAAGGTGTCGCTGAAATGTACTCTAGGCTTGCTCTCATCACAAATGAGATTGCCGGCTTAGGAAGTGAAGAGATGACCGATAGATTCATCATGAAGAAGATTCTAAGAGCCTTGGATGGAAAATATGATACCGTGTGCACATTGATCCAAATGATGCCCAATTACAAAGATCTCAAGCCAACGGAGGTGATTGGAAGAATTGTTGCTCATGAGATGTCACTTAAGGATAAAGAGGAACTTCACAACAAATCAAGTGGTGCCTACAAAGCCTCATGTGAAGCCCCTACATCATCAAGTGAGAAACAAAACTTCAATGAAGAATTGAGCTTAATGGTGAAGAACTTCAACAAGTTATACAAGAGTAGAAGCAAAGATAGAAGCTTCAAGTCAAGGTCCTACAATGACAAAAGATCTTCTAGTCGAGAGCGAAACTGCTACAGTTGTGGAAGACCCGGACACTATTCCAATGAGTGTACGGCTCCCTACAAGAGAAGAGAAGATTCTCCAAAAAGAAGAAGCAAAGAATCACCACCAAGAGAGAGAAGGAGTAGAGATGATCGTTATGAACGAAGATACTCACGGAGAAGCAAGGATTCGGAAAGGAAGGAAAAATCATCAAGGAGCTACACAAAACGAAGACATCAAGCTCATGTTGGTGAATGGGTATCCGGCTCCGACTCCGACAGCCACTCCGAGAGAAGTTATCACTCCGACTCCGAAGATACTCAAGATGAAGGTGTTGCCGGTCTAGCACTTGTGTCAACCAACTCCTACGACATATTTGACTCACCAAATGAAGGAATTGGAAGATGCTTCATGGCCAAAGGTCCTAAGGTAACACACCCCGAGTGTGTTGATTTCAATAGTGATGAAGATGACTTGTTAGGTGATGATTTGCTTGTTGACAACTCTAGTGATGAATACTATGATGAAACGTCAATTAATCATGCTAATCAACATAAAACGAATGACAATGATAAGGAGAAGATTGAGGCTCTAACTAAAGAACTAAACACTCTTAAGTTAGCTCATGAAACTATCTTCGAAGATCATCGAGAATTTTTAAGAGCTCATGAGAAATTACGCTTTGAAAAGCTCAATCTTGAGCAAGAGCATGAGTTCTTAAAAGCAATCAATGATGATCTCCGCAAGAAAAGTTCTTCTTACATTGCCAAGCGTTTACTCTTATCCACTTACATGCCTCAAGTCAAGTCTAGTAACAAGAACAAGAAAGATTCTTCCTCTAGTAGTAACAATGATCATGCTAAATCCAATATTGTTGCTTCTAGTAGTTCTCTTGATTCCACTAATGATTCTCTTAGCCAAGTTACACTTGAGCAAGAAAATAGCTTATTGAAGGGAATTATAGAGAAAGGAGTGTACAAAAGCCTTGCCGGGAGTAAGCAATTCGAGGAAATTGTGCGCAAGCAAGGAATGCACCGGAAGAATCAAGGTGTTGGTTTTGAACGAAAGTTCAATGCCAATGGAGTTGAGTGGGAAGAAGATCAATACCCCAAGACCAAGCTTGTTCCTCAACAAGAGAAGTATGATACTTCTTTCAAGGGGACACAAGCTCAAGATGATCTTCCACCACAAGACTACAAGCAAAAAGGCAAGGACAAGCTTCAAGAGGAAATTGATGCATTTGAAGAAGCTCCTAAGACCTTAGTCAAGTGGATTCCCAAGACTACTTCAAGTTCCACTTCATCAAGTACGACTACAACTCCAAGGATTCCCATCAAGATGATGTGGATCCAAAAGAAGAAGAACTAGAGAGTTCTTGAGGGTGACTCCGCCAACATACTTCACTCTTATCATTTTGGCAAGAACAAGTGCAATCAACTTCCACATCTTGCACTAGTTCAAGGAGTCACAAACCCTCTTGTTGGTAAGACAAGGGACAAGGTAACCTAAAAGTTTTCATGGACATCATCTTGTGTGTGCATCACTCTATGTCTATGGATATCCTTGTTTGTTCCTTGTGGGACTAACCCATGTAGGTATTGAAAGTGCAATTCACTCAAATGGATAGCTCCAAGTGATCTACATCAACATTGAGCATCCACATCTTCAACATCTACATGAAGTCATCATCGACAAAACCCGAGGTTAGTTCATCCCTCTAAGGGGGGATATCACATCTAGGGGGAGATTTACTCTAAGACTTGAGCTAAAGCAACTCTAAAGATGTGAACACAACAATGCTTTATGTAAAAGTTGTAACCCCACTTGAGCTTAAACGATGAGTATGACCTATGATCAAGTGTTCTCACTTGACTCCTAAGTCAATATACTCATATATAGATGACCTTGTCATCGCAAAATGCTTGATAGATGCTAGAATTGGTTGTGCATGCCTTGTCACATATTTCATTTGCCATCTTATTGTGTGAGCATGCTGGTTGCATATTTTACTCATTCGAGGACATCCACTTGTTGTTTTGATTGTTTGGTTTTATTTCCTTTTGCCAAGTGGATGGACAAGAATGCCTAAGAACCTCCTCTAGCTATCTATGATTTTCTCGTCTCAAACTCTATTCATGCTACATCACAAAATTTGATCAAGTCAAATTTGAACCACTCTGTGTGAGGAGCGCTCGGAGTCCCCGATTCGTCATAGACTTAAACTTCCAAAGCCTCTTTATGATTCTCGGTCTGACCGATACCTCACTTTCGGTCCTACCGAGATCATTAAGTTGATCTAGGTTTTCAATCTCGGTGCAACCGATTTGAACCTTTCGGTCACACCGAGTGTCAGTAACTGCTTGCAGTTATGAATCTCGGTGCCACCGAGTTGTTCCACTCGGTCACACCGACAGGGTTGGGCTATATATAGTCACGGGAAAAAATTTGGAAATTTCTCCGAACCCCTTCGCCCGCGCGATAGCCTGCTCTGCCAACGTGGTCTCCGGATCGTCTCCTCACCGTCAGCCGCCTCCAGTCGCTGGTCTCCATCGCCGTCAACGGAATTCTACCTCGCCGTTGCCGCCGTAGCGAGTCTCCGCCGAACTAGGGTATGGACTCGATCACAGTGCTATTCCCCGTTTGATTCCTAGCACATTGTGTTCTTCATGATTCTTGCCACGATTGAAACACTCCTTTCCAGTCAATGCGCTCGTAGATTAGGTTTGATTCGAAAATTTTAGGGTTAGGTTTCTGCCGAAACCATCTCGGACCCACCGAGTTCAAAAACTCGGTCCCACCGATTTGGCTTATGCCATTGCACAAGTGAGACTCGGTCTGACCGAGAATTACTTATCGGTGTGACCGATTTTGGAACTTTGTGAAACCCTAGCAGTCTCGGTGCCACCGAACTGTGACTCGGTCTGACCGAGTTCACTAGTTTAGGTTCCAAAACTGCTTCGGTATCACCGAGTTTAAAAATCGGTAGATCCGAGATGATTTCAGTGGGAAACTAAAACTAAGTTTTTGGATCATTCTTTTGCAAAAATCTCTGCATTTTGTGATGCTCATCTATTCTACCTCATCTATAAACTGTTCACAGGGTCAGCAGTCAGCTTGTTCATCATGTCAGACCAGAGTGACAGCTAGAATGTGTTAGAATAGCAAGTGCACATGAGTGAGGGCACTAGTCCCTCAAGTTCTTCAGATGATGGCAGCAGAAGTACTCCTCGCAATTTGCCCAAAGCTGCCACCAGACAGAGGAAGAAGAGAACTTCAGATTCTGAGGATGAAGATTATGTGGCAGAAGAGGAAGCCACATCAAAGAGAGTTGAGCCAGCTCAAGGCACAAAGCCAGGGATGAAAATCAAAAGGCCAGCAGGCAGGCAGCCTATGTCAAAGGCCAGAGCTTCAATTGAAAAGCCTGCACCCAAAGAACCAGTTGCTGCTGAAGGCAAGAAAAGGAAGGAAAGGGTCAAGAAGACCGTAGCCAGAGTGCTTGGAAAGGCTTCCATCATGGAAGAGGAAGAGGAAGAAGAGGTTGCTGCACCAGCACCTAAGGCACCCAAGCTAATGGGTGATGCTATCAAATCAGGGGCTACTGCATCTAAGCCCAAGGCTGCTTCAAAGGTCAAGACAGCACCAAAGAGAAATACAAGGAGCATACCTGCAACTGAGAAGAACAAGGCCCCAGTGCCTGAGACTGTTGTTGAAGAAGATGATGAAGAGCAAGTTCTCAGAAAACTCAAGCCCAAGATCCCAAACCATAACGATGCTCACCCTGTGCCTGAGGATATGAAACTCAGGAGAGATTCAGGGCTCAGGAAGTGGAGAGAAGCAGACCCGTATGCTTCAAGGAGAAGGACTGCTGTTGACTACAGGTTTCACACCAAGGAGCAGCAAGATTTTTATGAGACAGTGCTGCTAGACAAGAAGCCAATAGTCTGTGACATGAGATGGGTTGACTGGCAATACATCAAGGACAACGAAGAGTACTACCCTGGAGTGTATGACAGCTTTAGTGCTTGTGGAGTTGCAGACTTTGTTGGGCAGAAGCTCACAAAGTGGAACGAGGAGCTTATCATGCAATTCTACTCCACAGCACACTTCTACCCAGATGGAAGGATAACATGGATGTCTGAAGGTACGAGGTACCAATCTACTATTGCTGAGTGGGCACAGCTCATCAATGCCCCAGAGGAGCATGAGGATGACTTGGACATTTATGCCAAGAAGAAGATGGATCATAACTCAATGTCCAATATGTACAAGGAAATTCCAAATGAAGCACTTGACACTTTCAAATTTGGCTCAGTGCATTATCTTCTGTCAGGGCTGCCAACAATTAATTGGATACTGAGGCACACCTTATTGCCCAAGTCTGGAGATCACAAGATGATCAGAGGCCATGAAATCAACTTGCTACATGTATTTGATGTACCTCAGAAATTCAAGGTCGTGAGCCTAGACCGTCAAGAGGACTGCAGCAGATCAGAAGAGGAGTTGTGGTTATGCCCCTCAGATTCAGGAGCTCATTAACTCCAAGATGGGCACGGGCATATACTTGTTGGACAAGGAACACTTGCCCATCCGTCCAGATTTTGAAGATAATCAAGTTGTTATGACTGAGAACGAACCATCATCAGTTCAAGCACAAGCAAAGAAGGAGAAGGCAAGGAAGGAGAAAGCTGCCAAGATGCCAACTCAAGAGGAGGCATCTGAGTATTTCCTGAAAACCAAACAAGAGCAACTTGGTTACCTGATTGCATCCACCCTGTGGATTGAGAAAGGACTAGCCACCCTAACTCAGAACCAGGCAAGCTTAGAGAGGATCATGGAACAAAAGTTCTATGACTTGGATGTCAAGGTGACAGAGATTCAGACTGCCGTGGAGCAGCTCCAGGATGACATGCAGGAGAGGAGTGGCAGGACTACAACTGATGCCTTTGCCAGAGTGCCACGAGGTCCGAGCTCGTCTGCCGTGCCAGTTGCTGACACCAGAGCCACCACTTCTGCACCAGCTACAGCCTCAGTTCCACCAGCTCCAGTGTCTACTTCAGCTCCAACTCCAGCGTCTACTTCAGCGTCTACAGAAGCCTTCGTCCTTGGAGTGATCTGGACTCCACCACCACCTGAAGATCAAGCCTGAGCGTCGATCTAGCACTATGCATTTTCTAGGAACTTTTTCGTAACTTGTTGCCAAAGGGGGAGAAAAATGTATAGATCATAGGCTTCGAGAGAGAGAGTGTTGCCTTTTTCTCTCTTGCTTTATTTGGTGGTTTTTCGAACTTTGTTTGCTTTTGAGTGCTTGAGATACTATGTCATTGCTCGTGAGACATTGATGATCATGTGTTTGATCATAAGCTACACTTAATGTTTGATGCTATTATCTTATCTATCTTATGTGATCATTCACTTTTCTTGGTGATGAGTGCATGTATTTCATTCTTATCATTTTAAGTGCTCCACCAAGATGTATGTGACATGGAAGAGTAACCCATGACTCTAACTCCTTGTGCATTTGCAGTCCAAAGCAAATTTTAAATATGCACAAATTTAGGGGGAGCTCTTACTTGTCACACACTTCTCAAAGCGACGATATATTTCATGCTTATTATCATTTGTCGAAGCTTTGATCTATATGTTGTCATCAAATACCAAAAAGGGGGAGATTGAAAGTGCAACTATCCCTAGGTGGTTTTGGTAATTCATAACAACATATAGCTCATTGAGCTAATGCTATTCCAAGATGATTATTTCAGGAAAGCTCAATGATTGGCATGGCATGGATGTGAAAGTGGAACCCTCAAAATGCTAAGGACAAAGGATTGGCTCAAGCTCAAAAGCACAAGACTCTTCATTTTATATTTTAGTGATCCAAGATCACATTGAGTCTTTAGGAAAAGCCAATACTATCAAGGAGGGATGAGGTGTTGCTTAATGAGCCTCTTGCTTCATGTGCTTAGTGATATGCTCCAAAAACCCTCAACTACTTTCCCATATCCACATATGACCTAAACCCTAAGCCAAACTCGGTCCTACCGATTCTTTCTATCCGGCGCCACCGAGTTTCACTTGTCATAAGCCACTGCCAAACCCTAGCAATTCGGTTCTACTGATAGGGATCTTGGTCTCACCGAGATGGGATTGCAAACTCTCTGTTTCCCTTTCATAACTTTTCGGTCTCACCGAAAGAGCGGATCGGTCCCACCGAGATTGCAATGTAAATTCAGTGTTTCCTTTTTGTAACTTTTCGGTCTCACCGAAAGAGCAAATCGGTCCCACCGAGTTTGCCTGACCAACTCTCTGGTTAGCTAATTACCAAATTCGGTCTCACCGAGTTTGTGTAATCGGTCTCACCGAGATTACGTTATGCCCAAACCCTAACCATATCGGTCCTACCGAGTTGCATGTCAGTCCCACCGAAAATCTCTAACGGTCACTAGGTTTACATTTTCGGTCCGACCGAGTTTGTTGATTCGGTCCCACCGAGATTGGAAAACTGTGTGTAACGGTTGGATTTTGTGTGGAGGCTATATATACCCCTCCACCTCCTCTTCATTCGTGGAGAGAGCCATCAGAACACATACACAATTCCAACTCATATGTTCTGAGAGAGAACCACCTACTCATGTGTTGAGACCAAGATATTCCATTCCTACCATATGAATCTTGATCTCTAGCCTTCCCCAAGTTTCTTTCCACTCAAATCTTCTTTCCACGAAATCCAAATCCTATGAGAGAGAGTTGAGTGTTGGGGAGACTATCATTTGAAGCACAAGAGCAAGGAGTTCATTACCTACACACCATTTGTTACTTCTTGGAGAGTGGTGTCTCCTAGATTGGCTAGGTGTCACTTGGGAGCCTCTGACAAGATTGTGGAGTTGAACCAAGGAGTTTGTAAGGGCAAGGAGATCGCCTACTTCGTGAAGATCTACCGCTAGTGAGGCAAGTCCTACGTGGGCGATGGCCATGGTGGGATAGACAAGGTTGCTTCTTCGTGGACCCTTTGTGGGTGGTTGCTTCTTCGTGGACCCTTCGTGGGTGGAGCCATTTGTGGACTCGCGCAACCGTTACCCTTTGTGGGTGGAGCCCTCCGTGGACTCGCGCAACCGTTACCCTTCGTGGGTTGAAGTCTCCATCAACGTGGATGTAGGATAGCACCACCTATCCGAACCACGGGAAAACATCCGTGTCTCCAATTGCGTTTGAATTCTCCAAACCCTTCCCTTTACATTCTTGCAAGTTGCATGCTTTACTTTCCGCTGCCAATATACTCTTTGCATGCTTGCTTGAATTGTGTGATGATTGCTTGACTTGTCCTACAATAGCTAAAATCTGCCAAGAACTAAAATTGGGAAAAGGATAAGTTTTTATTTGGTGAAGTAGTCTAATCACCCCCCCCCCCTCTAGACATACTTTCGATCCTACATATACCACCAGCTTCAGCTTAGCAAGCCCTTCTTCGGAGTGACCAATGGCTACACCACCCCGATAGGGCAGGTCCACCTCCTTGTCTCCTTCGGCAAGCACAACAACTACCGCACCGAGCTCATCGACTTCGAAATCGCCCACATTCGCCTCCTGTACAACGCCATCATCGGGTACCCGGCCCTGGCCAAGTTCATGGTTGTCACCCACCATGGCTACAATGTCCTCAAGATGCCAGGAAGCTGCGGCATCATCACAGTCACCTGCAAGGAGAAGGACACGGTGTGCTGTCTCGAGCGCGCCTACCAGGCTGCAGCGGTCGAGGACCCAGGAGACGAGGGCGTTGTTTACACTCCTGAGGTTGTCCCCAAGAAGAAGAAGCAGCTACTCCTCCAAGGACCTCAGGAGGGTGGGGTGTTCGGATGCGCTGCCTCAAGCTCTACGCCCACTGACGGGGCACCTTCCCCTCTTGCATAGGAAGGCGCGCCCGATGCCCCTCTCAAGCTCGGCTCGGGGGATCTCTTCTAGAGGGCGTCTGACCTGGCCAGCGTCACGAGGGAGGCGCTCGAGCACCATGTGGAGGCGTGCTTCAACGCATGCTTCCATGAGGAAAGCGCGGGGCGTGAGGCGCCAGGCACCCAGGAGTTCATCACCAAGGCAATCGAGGAGCTTCAGGAGGCTAGAGCTATGCGAGGCAACCGTCGCCCACCACCCAGTGCAGCTCCTTGCCCCGACGATGATAGTGAGCCATGCGCCTGCGTCAACATCTCTGGGCTCAACAGAGCCGCGTCTCGGGAGCTCTTCTGGCCGTCTCACGTTGGCCGGTGCGAGGGCCCCCCTCACAGCTATGTTCACATGCCTTTCGGTCTTCTGAACAGGGGTGTCATGCAACAGCGCCACATGCGAGGCGTCCTGGCGGCTCAGGAGGCCAGGCACCAGGCAGCCCTGGCGGATATGGCTATGGACCCTCGTGAGCCCCCCGGGTCTCCAGAGCCTCCCGAGGTTCAGGAAATGGGCGGCTCATGAGGAGCGCGTTCTATAGCACGCGTCTTCGGCTACTCCAACACCTCTTCAGCAACGGTGCGAGATGACACTTTTTTGGTTCATTCAGTTGGGGGCGCCCCTCTGGCTGCATTATCCCCAAGCCGCATGGGTCCGTCCCTATGGCATGTATCCTTCTTGCATCTATCAGAACTGGTTCTACCTTCTTCCATGAGTTGTTTTATGAATATCACCTGTCTGTCCGGTCCCTCGATGCCATGAACGTTGTACGCACTTGCGAACCCACCCTCGACTGGCTGCCTCATGATTAAGGACTGAAATGGCGTCTGTGCTCGAGTCCGTCCCTGCAGCGTCACAAAACCCAAGTGGCTGAGCTCTAGCACGCGGGCCAGCTCCCGTGCACGTCACCTCCCATGGTCCTTGGTGCCTTGTTCTCGCATGAGCTAATCGGGGCCGGATAAGTTAGGGCGTGCGACCCGGTGCCTCACCACTGCGGGAGCCGCGTGCCGGTTGTCTTTCTTCAGGGCTTTCGCATGAGAAGACTGGGCACGACATCTGTGCTCGGGTCCGTCCCTGCAGCGTCGACAAACCCAACGGCTGAGCTTTGTCTGGCAGGCCTGCCCCGTTCACGTCACCTCCTGGGGTCGTTGGTGTTTGGCCTTCTCATGCGATAACCTCAGGAGATTCACTCAGCGCAGGTTGCCTAACCATATCGCAGGACTATCGCAAGTGTTCCAAATCAAATTCAGGTGCAACCCGCCTTGAGGTAGGACCTCGTCAGTCCCGCGTTGGCTCATGAGTGCCAATTCACACCTCCTCTACCCCTGTCGTGCAAGCCACATGTCAGGGCGGGGCTGTACACGCCCCGGTGTCTCCCCTCAGAGGGAGCTCCCACCCCCGTACCAGTGGAAGCACAATGCTCTGTGCTGGCAGTCGACATGGTCGAGGAGCTTCTATGCTCGTGCAAGAGCAGAAGCGCCATGCTCCAAGCTAGTGATAAACAACTGAGGGTGGCCTCACAGCTGCATTAACCTCAGGCGAGCCACCAGACTTGGTTCTCAGCCTCACCGTGCTAATTTCCCCCCGAGAGAATTGCGCGAGGGGGCTAGGCACGGGGGCTACGCTCAGGTCACGAGTGGCATAGGCCACCTCGCCAGGTCCCCCAGACCTGGTCTTCGCGCACCCCTCCGAGCGAGAGCTCGGCGAGGAAAGGTATGGAGGTTTGTTCATACGTCAAGGGGGACTCCTTAGCATCGCGACTCAGGAGCCTAATTGGTCATGTAGCCCATCGCCCCTTGGTCTCGTCCTAGTGATCCGGATGCCCCAACGGCGGCTGAGGTATGCGTGGGGCCGGGCCCTGCAGACGCAAAACGCTAAAACCTACTCTCGCATGTCCTTCCCGAGGGTTGTTTGCACGTGAAGGGGGACTCCTAAGCACCGTGTCTCCGGAGCCTAACTGGTCACATAGCCCCTCAACCCTTGGTATCGTCCTAGTAATCCGGACGACCCAACGGCTGCTAAGGTATGTGCGGGGCTGGGCCCTACCAATGCAGAACACTAAATAAAACAGAAAGGAAATCGCGGAACCCTAACAAATTATTACAAAACATATTGTCTCTTAAAAGTACCAGCATAAGTTCTTGCGCATCCACGAGGCATGATACATGTTGTAGGACTAAAACAGGGGGAAGCACCGCCATCGAGCTTCTTCCTCAGCCTTGGGCACATCCATCGCCCGCCTGGGGAGGCCCGCCGTTGACAACATCGCCGCCATCCTTACCGTCAGCCGTAGTCGCGGGGTCAACGGCAAGGAACTTCCGCAGCAGGGCCTCCACTTGTCCCTTCATTGCCTCGGCAGCGGCGTCATGGAGTTAAGGGTCCACGGGTTCGAGAAAGGCGCCAAGGTCAAGGATGGGGTCCCAAAGATAGAGGTGGCTGAAGACGCGTGTCGCGGCCGAGGTGGAAAGCGTGCGAGCCGCTCCCTCCACCAGGGGCCACTTCGACGATGATGCCCTCGAGCACCCTGGCGAGCATGCGGAGCAGCCCGGTGGGGCCTTCCTCTGGAGTCACCAGTGGCTTCTCGTACCTGCTCCCGTAGAGATCCTGCAGCGCCTTGGGGGACCTCAACTTGAGGGAGTCGAAGGCGGCATGCCCCGCGGTGGCCGTCTTCTCCGGCAACGACGCCAGAAATTCTTCTTGCTACCTCTTGAGCACTGCGTTGGATTTCCCCAAAGAGGAGAGGATGATGCAGCAAAGTAGTGTAAGTATTTCCCTCAGTTTTTGAGAACCAAGGTATCAATCCAGTAGGAGGCCACACACAAGTCCCTCGTACCTACACAAAAACAATAGCTCAACGCAACCAACGCGCTTAGGGGTTTTCAATCCCTTCACGGTCACTTACGAAAGTGAGATCTGATAGAGATGATAAATAATATTTTTGGTATTTTTGGTATAGAGATGCAAAGTGAAAAGTAAAAGCAAAGCAATAATAAAGTGATGGAGATTGATATGATGAGAAAGAGACCCGAGGGCCATAGGTTTCACTAGTGGCTTCTCTCAAGAGCATAAGTATTTTATGGTGGGTGAACAAATTACTGTTGAGCAATTGACAGAATTGAGCATAGTTATGAGAATATCTAGGTATGACCATGTATATAGGCATCACGTCCGAGACAAGTAGACCAAAACGATTCTGCATCTACTACTATTACTCCACTCATCGATCGCTATCCAGCATGCATCTAGAGTATTAAGTTAAAAACAGAGTAATGCCTTAAGCAAGATGACATGATGTAGAGGGATAGTTTCATGCAATATGATAAAAACCCCATCTTGTTATCCTCAATGGCAACGATACAATACGTGCCTTGCTGCCCCATTTGTCACTGGGAAAGGACACCGCAAGATCGAACCCAAAGCTAAGCACTTCTCCCATGGCAAGAACAACCAATCTAGTAGGCCAAACCAAACTGATAATTCGAAGAGACTTGCAAAGATAACCAATCATACATAAAAGAATTCATAGAAGCTTCAAATATTATTCATAGATAGACTTGATCATAAACCCACAATTCATCGGTCCCAACAAACACACCGCAGAAAGAAGATTACATCGAATAGATCTCCACGAGAGAGGGGGAGAACATTGTATTGAGATCCAAAAAGAGAGAAGAAGCCATCTAGCTACTAACTATGGACCCGTAGGTCTGAAGTAAACTACTCAAACTTCATTGGAGAGGCTTGGATGATGATGTAGAAGCCCTCCGTGATCGATGCCCCCTCCGGCGGAGCTCCAGAACAGGCCCCAAGATGGGATCTCGTGGATACAGAAAGTTGCGGCGGTGGAATTAGGTTTTTGGCTCCGTATCTGATCGTTTGGGGGTACGTGGATATATATAGGAGGAAGAAGTACGTCGGTGGAGCAACAGGGGCCCACGAGGGTGGGGGCGCGCCTGGGGGGTAGGGCGCGCCCCCTACCTCGTGGCCTCCTGTTACGTGCCTTGACATAAGGTCCAAGTCTCCTGAGTTGTATTCGGTGAGAAAATCACGTTCACGAAGGTTTCATTCCGTTTGGACTCCGTTTAATATTCCTTTTCTTCGAAACCCTAAAACAGGCAAAAAACAGCAATTCTAGGTTGGGCCTCCGGTTAATAGGTTAGTCCCAAAAATAATATAAAAGTGGATAATAAAGCCCAATAATGTCCAAAACAGTAGATAATATAGCATGGAGCAATCAAAAATTATAGATACGTTGGAGACGTATCACCCTCCTCCTCCAGTCGATTCGCCACCATTTCGTCATCCCCATGGGTGATGGTCGACGAGCTCGTGCTGAGCGTTGGGCCGCCCTTGCCACCCGCATCGCTTAGACGGAACCGGCGAGCGATGGCTACCCTCACTGTCCCACATTGCCGGTGGCAAACACCGTCACTGGCCCTGCGGGCCATGAGCAACTAGCTTCGCCACTGCATCCTTCTGTGCGGCGAGACGGGCGCACCGCCATCCCGTCAGATCTGGCTGCTTCGTCTTCCCATGCTCACCGTCATCCGGCTAATGCACAGGATGTGTTGCTCATGGCGCGTGACCTCCTACGCTATTGCCCCATCGACGACCTCTATGAGGACTAGCTGGACTGCATCATCGAGATCGTCAACGCCGCCGGAGATTCTCCTACACCATCTCGCTTGCTGCCTCCCCTGCCTCCTCTCACGGGCGACATGGCCCACAGCACGCCTCCTCCACCTCCCAGGAAAGATGGCGTCCTCGAGCCAAGGCACGAGGCTCCACGGCGCGACCCGCCGCACAGGGCGTCAACGTGTGACGAAGAAAGCTGCGAGGTGGTGCAGCGGCTGCAAGGAGATGTGTGTGCGCTCCCAGCACCCCCACGTCAAGAACCCGCGCCGCCTGTGGTGGTGGTGTGCCTCCCGTGACCACGGAAGGATGTCGCGCGTTCACTCTGGAACTACGCAACATCGTCTAGCCAGGGAAGTTCAAGCCCGACCTCCCTCCACAATTCGACGACACCCCTGACCCTGCTGAGTTCCTGCAGCTCTACGAGCTGAGCATCGAGGCAGCAAACGGCGATGAGAAGGTTATGGTGAACTGGTTTCCCATGGCCCTAAAGGACAGTGTTGCGGGTGTCGTGCGACATATGCCAACAGATGGCTTATAATGGAGGGGGCTAATAATACGTCGCCGGTGCCAGGAAACGGGATAAGGCACAAACATGCCCGCCGGCGTATCTTACCCAGGTTCGGGTCTCCCTTAGGACATAACACCCCTACTCCTTCTCTGCAGTGTCTCCGCATGATCACTCAAGCAACAATGGTAGCTACAAGCTTGCTCCTTGAGCTGTTTCTCTAGAGGGGGAAGAAGAGCGAGGCTAGCCCTAGCTTACTCCCTCCATATGTGTGTGTTGGAGTGCTAACGTCTCAGTAAGGCTAAATCCTTTGCATGGGTGCCCTGGGGGGGTTTATATAGGCCTATCCCCCAGGGGTACGATGGTAATCCAACCGGGTGTAGGACCCGGCTGTCAGTTTCTGTAGATGCCGGCTTCTCCGCCGACCACTGGGGCCTGCTGCCTGGTGGGTCCCGTCGTCTGTCTTGTACTGCGCCGACAGGTCGCTCCCGCCGCTTGCGGGTCCTGCCAGCTCCTCGTTACTATGTCAATGCTGCTGCTGATGTGTGCTTTGTCGGGGGGACACTACTAGGAAAAGGGCTATAGATAATATGGACACTAATGGCGCACCAGACATGTGGTGCGCCACTACTATATAGCAGTGGCGCACCATGTGTTGGTGCGCTATTAGTGTGATAGACACTAATGGTGCACCACGCCCATGGTGTAACACTACTAACATGTTTTTTTCCAAAAATACTAATGGCGCACCAGGGCACAGTGCTCCATTACTAGTTTTAACTAGTAATGGCGCACCACTCACCCCATGCGCCACTAATATCATTTTTTTGCAAAACTACTAATGGCGCACCACCAGCTGGTGCGCCATTAGTAACAAGGGTTACTAATGGCGCATTTGTAGGTGGTGCACCATTAGTAACCTGAGACCAGCTAGATATTTTGGACAGCCACCTACAGACTCACTTTCCCCACTTCATTCTCTCCACCTCCTCCTCCAAGCTTGTCTCGGCTGCCTCCTCCTCCTCACCTCAATTGCACCATAGATTCATCCAAATTAAGTGGTTAAATTACCTTTTTTGATAGGTAAGTAAGGGGAAAGCTTTCTTTATGTTGTAGATCTACTTTTTTCTCCCTCCAACGACGTGCACATGCACTTTTTATGGCCTAGCTAGATCTATGTATGTTTGTGGTGTTGCATATATGTTTGTGTTTGCAGGTACAGGTATTTTAAATGCGATAGTTGCCAATATTTTGCCGGAATGTTGATTCATTTCCGTTTCGGCGAGAATTTTGGCACTATGCATTCTTTTTGGTCCTATTTTTAGGGAAAGTTGCCAATTTTTTTCTTGGTTCTAAAATATCGTTTTGCTCTACCCCGCAGGCGACCATGGTATGCACGATGACCGAAGGCATCATGAATAGGTTTTTGCGCTCCGTGAAGGCTGAGATGCTTCAAAAGAACGAGACGGAGATAAGATGTCCGTGTCGAAGATGCAAGCTGAAGAGCCTTATTGCGGACCCGGATTCCGGGAAGGTGCGGGACCACTTGCTCTTGCGTGGTTTCATGGATGGCTATCGGTGGCAAGGTGATGAAGATGACTATGAAGTCGTCCATGGGGACTGGGCAAGAAATGAGGAAGGGTAGCAAGACAACCACCGCGGCGAGGGCAGGCGAGAAGACGAAGAATCTCCAGGACATGATCACGGCGGTGATGATGTACACAGTCATCATGTAGAAGATGCCGGACATGATGATGAGGAAGATCAAGACGAAGGGCATGATCATGAAGATGAAGATGCCGGAGCAGACGACGATGGACCATCGATGGGCTAGGTACAGGACCCTCATATTCAAGAGCTGCTTCTCAAGCAGACGGATAACGCAAGAGCTGCCGCCCGAGAGAAAGCCAAGCTGGATCAACTGGAGATAGACGCAGTTACTCCATTGTATGAAGGATGCAGGCCCGAGGATACCCGCCTGAAAGTAACGCTCATGGCTCTAGAGATGAAGGTAAAACACAAAATGACCGACGCATGCTTCGATGAGAACATGTCATTCTGGCAGGAACTTCTTCCCAAGGGGAACAAGTGCCCGACCAGTTTCGAGGAGGCAAAGAAAATCATGTGTCCTCTGGATTTACCGCACGTGAAATACCATGTGTGCATGAACAATTGCATCATTTATCGGGATGAGCACGCGGAGTCTACCGTATGTCCGGTGTGCGGCGTCACTCGATACAAGAAGAGGAAGAAAGCTCCTCGAAAAGTGGTGTGGTACTTTCCGATAACTCCTCGTCTGCAGCGGTATTTCGCAGACCCTAAGGTAGCAAAGCTCCTGCGTTGGCACGCGGATAGGGAGGAGAAGAAGCAAGAAGATGACGCAAATGATCCGTAGATAAATAAAAAAGACAAGATGCTGAGTCACCCTAAGGATGGGAGCCAGTGGCAAGCGTTGAACTTCAAACACCCAGAATTTGGGAACGATCCAAGGAACATCGTGTTGGGCATGAGCACCGATGGAGTCAATCCGTTTGGCAGCCAGAGAAGCACACATAGAACCTGTCCTGTGTTTGTGTGGATGTATAACCTTCCCCCTGGTTGTGCATGAAGAGGAAGTACATTCACATGAGTATGCTAATTGAAGGGCCGAAACAACCAGGGAATGACATCAATCTGTATCTGGGGCTGCTGAAAGAGGAGCAAGACACGCTGTGGAAAATGCCAGCCAATACGTGGGACGCCATAGAGAAAGAATATTTCCCTATGAGAGCCGCACTGCTCACGACGGTGCAGGACTATCTCGGTTACGGATATGTCGCGGGGCAGGTGGTCCACGGATTTTCTGGATGCGTCAGGTGCATGGATGACACAACGTATCGCCATCTAGATAGAGATCCCGGGTCTTCGAAAACCGTGTTCATGGGACATCGAAGGTGGCTTCGCGATGATGACCCGTGGAGAAAACGCAAGGATCTGTTCGATGGTGAAACCGAACCCCGAAGACGCCCACGTACGAGGAGCGGCGAGGAAATAGACGAGCTGTTGAAAAATTGGAAAGATTGCCCACCGCCGGGAAAGAAGCAAAAGGCGCCAGAGCCGGGAAAGAAGCGAAAGGCGCCAGAGCCGCTGCTGAAGGTATGGAAAACAAGGTCTGTTTTCTGGGACTTGCCGTACTGGAAGATCCACCGTGTGCCTCACAGCCTTGATGTCATGCATATCATGAAGAATTTGTGTGAGAGTCTGCTTGGTACCCTACTCAACATGCCAGAGAGGACCAAAGATGGGCCGAAAGCAAGGGCAGAATTGAAATCAATGGGCATCAGGGAGGAGCTTCACGCTAATGATGATGATGATGAGGTGAAGCAGGACACGGAAAGTCATCGCAAAGGCAAAAAGGCCAAGAAGACCAGAAATGACTTCCCTCCCGCGTGCTTCACTCTAAGTCAAGAGGAGATCAATCAGTTTTTCACCTGCCTCGTAGGAGTAAAACTTCCTTACGGTTACGCGGGGAAGATAAGCATATACCTAGACTCAGCAAAGCAGAAGTTCAGCGGGATGAAGTCTCACGACTGTCACGTGCTGATGACGCAGATACTTCTAGTTGCAATCCGTGGGATCATGGACGCGCACGTCCGTGAAACGCTATTTGGCCTATGCAACTTTTTCGACATCATCTCTCGGAAGTCGGTTGGCGTGAGGCAACTCAGAAGGCTACAGGAAGAGATCGTGGTGATACTATGCGAGCTTGAGATGTACTTCCCGCCCGCATTCTTCGATGTTATGGTGCATCTGCTGGTCCATATCGTGGAGGATATCATCCAACTCGGACCGACGTTCCTACACAGCATGATGCCGTTCGAAAGGATGAATGGTGTCATCAAAGGATACGTTCGCAACATGTCACGTCCAGAGGGAAGCATAGCCAGGGGCTTTCTGACCGAAGAGTGCATCTCCTACTGCACGAATTATCTAGGCATCGAGAACCCCGTTGGTCTGCCCGTCAACAGGCACCTCAGCAGGCTCGCTGGATGGGGTCACCGTGAGGATCGCCGCGAAATGCATGTCGACTTCGAGGGTCGACTCGCCGACTTTGAAAGAGCAAACCTAGTCGCGCTACAACACATAGACGTGGTCGATCCTTGGGTGGTAGAGCACAAAACCTTTATTGAGAAGACGTACAATGACCGAGGCCAACAGAGGACGGATGGAGATATAATCAAAGAGCACAACTCATGTTTCACGCGTTGGTTCAAGCAGAAGCTTCTATCATACCCTTTACATGAGGATTCTTCCGCGGAAGAACAACTCATATTCGCCTTGTCACAGGGCGCCGAGCACAACCTGATGACGTATGTGGCATAGGATATCAACGGCTACACATTCTACACCGAGGGAAAGGACACGAAGAGTGATGGTTATTAGAACTCCAGGGTAACGATGGAATCCTACACTGGTAACGACAAGGACAGATACTACGGAAAGATCGAGGAGATCTGGGAGCTGAGCTACACTGGAGAGAAGGTCCCGATGTTCCGTGTCAGATGGGCCAAGAGCGTCATAAAAGAAGACCGGTATTTCACCACCATGGTTATACCCGAAGCCAAATCCAAGGTCGCGGGCGCAAACGTCACCGCAAAAAATGAGCCATGGGTATTGGCTTCCCAAGTGGACCAATGCTTCTTCATTACCGAACCGTCAAAACCCAGTCGTGTTGTCGTGAGGAGAGGCAAAAGGAAGACCATCTCAATGGATGGAGTCACCAATGAGCAAGACTTTGACAAGTATGGCGACCCGAGGATGGAACATGACGATGACGATGAAGTACAAGCATACACCACAAGAAGAAGCAGGACCACCCTACCTAAAGGACGTCCGTTCAAGAGAAGAACTCCATTTAGGAAAAATAAGGGCAAGAAGATTGTGAACAGATAGCTAGCTAAGATTGATTGTATTTAAATTGTAGCCTTCATTTCTCGATTGTATTTCGACATATTGAAATGATATTTCTTTTGTTCTAGTGTCCTCATGAATATTTATTTATGTTTATTATGGTATTGAATTTCTAATTCACAAAAAGTATTGAATTTGTTAATATTTTTTGAACTCATGAATATTTTTAAATTTAATTCATGGGCACTTTTTGAATTCATGAATTTTTTTTCAAATTTGATGATATTTTTTCATATTCAATATGAAAAAATATTGAATATTCATGAGGACACTCGATCTCGATCCCCCTCCATCTCGATCGCTATCCCCATTCACCAGATCCCCCTCGCCGCCGAGCACCCCCCACACCCACCCCTGCTCCACCGCCGCCGCCGACCCCCCGCTCAACCGTCGCCGATGACCCCCCACACCCTCTCCCGCTCCACCGCCACCGACGAACCCCCGCACCCTCCCCTGTCTCCTCGCATGGTTCCCCCGAACAGAATCGGCCGAGTGCACCACCCACCCCTCCCTCCCCCCGAGCGAGACCTAGGGTCAAGATGGCGCACCGCTAGGCAACAAAAAATCCTTAAAAAATTACTAATGGCGCACCGCTAGGGGGTGCGCCATTGCTATCCAAAAAAAAAGATTACTAATGGCGCACCGCCAGGAGGTGCGCCATTGCTATCAAAAAAATTACTAATGGCGCACCGCTAGGTGGTGCGCCATTGCTAACCCTCCCCCACTAAAATCCCCAGTCCCCTTTCTATCTTCCCCAATCGATCACATCTCACCCGCCCACTGCCCCGACCCGTACTGCGCCGCGGCTGCCCCCGCGCCCCCGCCGCCTCCCCCGCACCCGACGACCCCCGCGCCCGCTCCGCCACAGGAGTCGCCGCCAGAGCACTAGGAGGAGGAGGCCCGCGTCCACCAGGAGGAGGAGGCCCGCCGGAGCACGTCTTCTTCCTCCGACCGACCCCATCTCACCGTCGCCACCGCCTTCTGTTTCGCCGAGCGGCTTCGCCTTCGCCGTCCGTCGCCCGTGCAACCTCGTCGCCGTCCGTCACTACCCAGCCCCTGCGTAGGTGCCCCTCCCCTCTCCTCTTCCCCTTCCTTCTCCCCATGCCTGATTGAGCCGACGCGCCAAGTACTAGGTTTGCAATATTAAGCAGTTGATGCCTTGGTGGAATCCTGAGACTAGTCATAATAAAATTATAGTAAAATGGAATTCTGAATATGCATAGGGGGGGCCGACGGGGGGTGTGGGAGAGATAGCACGAGAAATGAGAGTGGTCTAGAGAGAGAGATACGAATATGACATCACGGCAAGAGATTCCATTCCCTTGAGTGTGTATATGCAAGGGGGGGAATAGAGGCACCAGGAGAAATTTTCTGTGTGTGTGGTGTTTGTGTTGGTATGTGTGGGTGTGAGAAGATAATAAGACGTGGGGGCAGAGGGTGTGTCACCGCGTGAGGTCCGGTGGGTCGAGGTGAGGCCCTTCATTCTGTTCCGTCCTGTGCCACATTGGTCAGCCCGTGATGCATTTAGGAAGACCCATGGATGACTAGTCGTACAAGACAAAGATAGCAGAATTGTGAAGGACTCTGTGTCCACTGACAAAGCCAGCTAGGATTTGTAACCCTAGGTTCTCGAACTAAGGTAACCCCTTTATCTCTGATATTACTATTCATCCAACCTAACTTTAAGGGGCATCCTACAAAATGCTCTACTAGAATCATACTCGTCGATTAGGAAGAGAGGTGTGAGACAATGCGTGAGAGATAGGCATAAAGATAATGTGCATACATGAGACACGTAGGCAGGTCCATTTATATAGAAAGGGTCGATGAGGATTGTGCATGTGTATGTTTGCGAGAGGAAGAGTGCTTGTGATAAAGGTTAGTGAAAACAGTTGTAAATGGTTACGAGAGGGAGGGAGGGTTATATCTAGAGCATGTGTGCGAGAAAGACACCTCGGGAGAGAGTGTGTGAGCATGTGTGAGAGACCGCCGATGGAGAGTGAAACTACACGTAAAAGACTGCTCTACACATTCATTAAAGATATAAATTGTATCCAAATATTAGGATGGGATCATGATATTTGCAATTCGTGTAAGGAGCGGTCATTGATCCATCAGACATCTAGATTCTATCGAATTTGAGCATGTCTATGTTATTATTCGACACAATTGATCCACATAGTTAGTATTTTGAACTCCAGACAATGCATCGCTTTAGCAATCGAATATAAACGTGAGTATAGTTCATGTTGTGTGTGTAAAGCACATTATACATATGAAAGTTACACAATGGACATTATAAATAGCTACTACCTATGAACTAGCATACATTTGAATTCAACTTAAGGTGGTTTAAAAAATCGAATTCAACATGAAGTCCATTCAATTATTTGAATTTGATATCATGGCATTTGTAAACCATACCTAAATTATGGGGGCACCAATCTTTGCTCTGATTTTGTACATAATAGCATATGTAGTCGTGTACAAAATAGGTTCAAATTTAGCTCCTCCATTCCAAAATAATCGTAGTTATAGGATTTTAAAGTGTCAAAAATTCAAAAAGAAGCGGATAATTTAATGAGGTTTTCAAACATACAAGGTCAAATATAACGTTGTATATTTAGGTCAATCCTCATAGTTCAAGAGTACTCTAAACGTGAATGCTTGTGTTTCAAAATTTCGAACGAAGCGCCAAAAGAGCCTCTACTCGCCCGAAACCGCGTGAGACCAATGTTTGGTAGTACAAGGAAATTACTTTTCTAATAACTCCGACCCGTGAAACCTACTGGCCCGACGTCCAAAGGTCTAAACCGGGGTAGGTTTGTAGCTTCATCTAGACGCCACGCAACCGCATCCGAAAAACATTCATACACAATGGCCGCCTAAGGACACATGCGCGTGGCCGAAATCGCTCCCGCCCACTATTTGGGACACCTGGAATTACCATCCTACCCTCGACCCGCAGTAGGTCCGAAATTTAAGAGGGGGGCAAAGTTTGTACTTTCCCCAAATTTCAAACAAGCGCGTCCCATTTCTGTTCAAAAAAGCCAAAAAGAAGCGCGTCCCAGACCGAAACATGGTTCCCCCCCCACCCGTCTGATTCCCCATTCGTACCCCATGGGTGCCAAAACTACCTCTCCACCAGCCGCGAAACCCCGGCGACCTCCGTCCGCCACCCCATCCCACCCATCAACCGTCGCCCTCCTCCATCACGCCGGAGCCGATACCCCGACGTCGTCGTCCACCGCAACCTCAACCGCAACGCCCTCCACGGCTAGTAGTTGAAGCTGAGGCCGAGCCGTCCGTACCCGAGCCAGTTCAACCACGCCGTCCTGCGCCTCACCGCTGCCGCTCCAACTTCGCCACCCTCCACGGCACTGGAGTTGTTCCTGCTACGCCGTCCTTCGCTGCCTCGGATCTGCTTCCCCTCCGCTGACATACGGCCACGGCAACACAGTCAACAATTTGGCCATGGGTTCGTCCAAGCCTGCACCCTCTAGAACATCGGTTTCCCCGGTAAAAAGAAGAAAATCAGCGCTACTTGTGGAGGTGACCACACCGGCAACCGAAAAAGGTACTCCTCTTCCCTTATTCGTGCAAATCTTACGTCTCTGCTTGCACGGTATTCATCCCATAGAAGACACTAGTCGACCGCTTCTTCTTGATACTAGATGCTCCTAGTAACTCGCGATGCACAAGGTTTCTCCTCATATACTATTTCACCTTAGCTAGAGGTCCGTCGCCCCCCTGAATTTCAATTTCTGGCCACTTGATTCCCAATTAATGGAAGCATTCCCCGGCGTAACAGGCTCTAGTACACATATTACGCCGGGGAAGTAGCGCCTTGGTGTTTATCTTAGGGGCGTGTGTGGCCTAGAGCTACTGGCGCCCGATCTGGAGGTCGGCCGGGATTAAAGGGATGGCCTGGGGGCGCTGCCAAGCACGGCGGTGGTGTGAGGTCGATGGGAGGGCGGGGCGGCGGAGGCAGGGGTCTGGGCCGGTGGTCGCTGGCGGTTCGAGAAAGATTGTCAATAGTGACTGGCGGGAGGTAGACGAAGGCCATCTGCCCGTTCCTTATAGATCGGACGGTTCATTAAAAAAATCGACTGACCTATTTATTTTCAGTCGACTTTTATCTTAGATATGACCACATGTGGTGGTGTGCTGGAGGAGTACCTGCATTTCCTGTGCTCATATATTACAAAATCATACAGAGTAGAATCTAATTTTGTTTGCCATGCAATGTTGTAGAGCTATCATATGTCTCCTGTCATTTATTTTTCAGCCACCTGCTATCTGCTACTTTTACAGTGCACTAGTTCTGCACGCACTTCACCCTTACTCTCACTGTTGTCTTTTATGCAAGGGTATTTCAGACTCTGCTGCCATGAGAGAAGCCAAAAAGAAAAGAGAGAAGTCACTCCAATTTGGTGTGCGGGTAGGCAAGACACGTTTCAGCGCTATAATGGGTGCAGTGTCAGCATATGGAGACGGTAAACGTAGCTCTGGAGTTGATGACCTCGCTCGCAATGAACCACCATCCCAGGTACTTGCTTTAACTTCGCGGTGTCATATGTGGTTGCATGTTCCATATGGTGTCTAGCTTGTATTCAAAAGGCCGAAGTCGGTAAGATAAGGAAAGATATTTTTTTACATGAACCACCATCCCGTGAGCACCAGAAGACAAATAGCTAGTCAGGGCACTGGCCGAGCCAGTGACAAGCCCAGCAAAGATAGGCATCACCTGGAAGCCAACTAAAAAGCTGCGATGGTGGCGAAGCAGCCCACCTCCCACCAGGCTCTTAGGTCCTAGATGATCATGCTCACCACTCCAGCCTGATGTCTAGCTTGTATGGCTTCCAATTTGGTTAAATTGCATCTGCTTAGCATACACATTATACCTTTGAATATGACATGCCTTTCTGTTTTTGGTACATACTAGTACATCTATGTATTAACCATGTTCTTACATCAAACTAATGTTCTTGTGTATCCCTCATCAATCACTTATGACGAGGCAGGCAGGCAAGGGGACTACTCCTCATTTAAAGAATGCAGCGTCAGCCTCCCGACATGATTCTCAAGAAACAGAAATGCTAGATGAAGATAGTGAACGTAGCTCTATAGTTGATTACAGCATTTCCCCAACACTAGCATCGCAGGTGCTTGCTCTAACTTGGTAGCGTGATATGTGGTTGCATGTTGCATATGGTGTCTAGATTGTAATTCTTCCAATCTGGTTAAACTACATGTGCTAGTCTGCTTAGCTTATACATTATACCTGTTAATGTGACATGCCTTCCTGTATTTAGTACATAGTACATCTGTCTATTAAGCATGTCCTTACATAAAACTATTGTTTTTTTGTATCCCGCATCAATCAACATGACGAGACACCTTTAGTATATGCAGTGCAATATTAGTTGCATCTTTCATATGATTTATAGCATGCGCTGCTTCTAGTTTGTTGAAATTCCATTTATGATGGGACGCTTTTAACTTGGCAGAGTCATATTGGTTGCATCTTTCATGTGGTGTCTAGCTTGCATTGCTTCTTATTTGCTGGAATGGTTTCTGCTTAGTTTACACAAACAGTTGTGAACATGCCATGCCGTCCTATTTTTCATACATATTCCATCCTGGTATCATGCGTTTGCCTTACATCAAAGTAGTGATTGTTAGTATCATGCATGAATGAGTTCTGAAGAGAGAATTTTATTGCTTTTTCTTGTCGGTTTTACTTGACAATTCAAAATCAATAAAGCGGAAGGAAGTTAGCAAGGCAGCAGATAAAGGTGCTCCTTCCGAATGGAGGGCCTCTACAGTTTCTACTCCTCCACACCCCCAAGATGATTTCCAAGACAACACATGCATAGACACTCAACAAAGTTGTGTTTATGATGAGCACGTCTCCCCTAGTGCAGCATCGCCGGTGCTCCCTCTAACTTGGCACTGTTATATGTGGTTGCATGTTATGTGTGAGGTCTAGCTTGTATTGCTTCTAATTTTGTTGAATTCCATCTGCTTACTTTACACATTATACTTGAATAAGACACGTGTTCCTGTTTCTAGAACATACAATATCTTTCTATCACACCATGTTCTTACATCAAATTACTACTGTTGTGTAACCTGCAACAATCACCTATCATAAGAAACGTTTGACTTCGGAGTGTGATATAGGTTACATCTCATATTCTTTTCTAGCTTGTATTACTAATTTGTTGAAATGGCACTTATGACGAGACAGTTTTAACTTGGTAGAGTGATATTCGTTGCATCTTTCATATGGTGTCTAGCTTTCATTGCTTCTAATTTGTTGAAATGCCTTTTCCTTAGTTTACACATCATAAGTTGTGAATATGCAATGCTGTGAATATGCAATGGCACTAATGATGAGAGACCTCTAACATGGTAGTGTGATGTTGTTTGCATCTTGCATATGATTTATTTCTTGTACTGCTTCACATTTGTTTAAACGCCATTAATGATGAGACACTGTTAACTTGGCAGAGCGATATTTGTAGCATCTTTCATATGGTGTCTACCTTCCATTGCATTGCTTCTAATTTGGTGAAATGTCTTCTTCTTAGTTTACACATCATAGTTCTGGTTATCTCTTCCGTCCTGTTTTTCATACATATTATATCCTCCTATCATGTGGTTGTCTAACATCAAAGTTCAGTTCGTCTGCATCACACATCAATTTGTTCTAAAGAACTAAATTGTTATTCGTTTTTCTTGTCGGCTTGACTTAACATGGCACAGAGAAAGAGGAAGAAACACAGAATGGCAGGGAATGAGAAGCGGATGAATCCTGCAGATTCTGCTGGTACTGATGGTGCAATAGAAGGTCAAAGTCCAGCAGAAAATTCTACAAACACGGCATCCCATGCTACACGAGTTGCAAAAAAAGACAAACATAAATAAATAGCTGCCACCAAATAAGCAGAGACAGCCCTAGTTCTTGCAACACCTACCACAGTACTACCAGTTGCACGACGTACTCGTGCGTCAACTAAGCTAGCAGCACGTTCTCAAGCTCCCTTGCCACCTGACACTACTTCCCAAGCACTCTTGAGACAAGATGAGTTGGCAATATCATATGAACCTTGTGAGCTTCAATAGCAAGAAGGTAGTTGCTAGAGTCAAGTTACAGTTGCATGCTTCTTTATATGTAGTCTCACAGTTTGATGTACACTAACACTTCCTATGTTTGTTGTTGGACTAGCACCTAGGCGCAAGAGGAAACAAACATCAGGGATAATGCTCGATAGGTTAACTAAATCTAGAGGAGGAAGAATGGAGATCCATTTTGAGGCAGGTTTAAAAAGGCCACATGATGCTACAGAGTCAGCCAGGTTAGTATCAGAGGCAGCGGTTGCTGTTAGGTGTCATGTACGTATCCTCCCAATATGGATTCAGTATAGGAATGAGAAAGACGAAACCCAGTTCAACATCTTCCTCGACCATTTATATGTAAGTATGGTTATGTATGGAAACTAGTAATATCGTCTTGCTCTATCTAATACTTTCTAGGTTGTTGATAATGAGACTCCCATAATTTTCAACAGATGAGGTTCAAGTTGGATAGCCAAGATGATGCAACCAGACAATCTTGCACCCATGTTTTCAAGTCTGCTCTGCGACAGTATTGGTATAACTTGAGGAAAACTCACTTTGAAGGCAAGGCTAACAGTGAACTTGCCCAAACATCTCCAGTGGAAAATATATCTGATGAAGACTGGAGAGGCCTCGTTAAACACTGGTCCGATCTGAAGTATCAGGTACATTATATATATATATGTCATCAGATCACATGTTGAAGTCCTATTTACGCATGTGCCACACAAATCTCATAGCTATATTGCACACTGCGAGGCTCTTGTAATTAGCTGATGTTTCACTTTTTTCGCTGTACCATATTATCAGATCTATATTGACTTGTTCCAAATGCAGAGGAAAGCCCACAAGGACCAAAAAGTACCTTAACCAAATGTTGTGGAAATCTTCAAGGACTGTCACACCAGCAAGAAGAAGGGCATGACTACACCAGTCAAAGCCGTTGTTGTAAGTCCTTAATCCTCATGCCTTTTAACTACTACTTACTCTGACTTGTGCCTTGAACTGCATGGTTTGCAGCCAATGTCTATTACTCTTTTCAATTCTATACACAATTTTCTTAGCGTATCATCGCACCTTACAAGGTTTAAAAGAGAGGAGTGATGTTCCTTTGATCTTGACCCGTAATCTAGTTCCGTGCTGGACTTGCCCACACAACGTTACAATTGCCTGTTTGTCTATTCTCAGTTGTTTTGTGATATGAATGACGTCATACTATGCTTACCGTATTATAAACTTCGTCTCTTTATCCTTAGCCCTCAATACAATGTGAATAAATAGACAATACATTAGCGATGGTACATGGTCATATGTTTGGAACCTGGTTTTATTATGTACTTTGCAATAAAATACAACTAATATTTTACATGGGTTCACCAGAATAAGTTCTGTATATAGACCAAAGCTATTTTGTTTGGTTTTGCTGCCTCCTTAATATCTTCTGTTCTGGTACTACTAATGTAAAACCTCAACTTTTCAGCGAGCTATGGAAAAAATGGTGGAACTGCCACCTTCTGAAGGTGGCGAGGCAACTATGACCGCAATGTCAGCTCTTGCTGCAGTGGGTCAGTACATGTCCACTAACAGTGCCAAAAGCACGTTCCTGCATAATACTGGGTTGGTTGTTAAGGCAATATCGTCCAAACTGCCTCATGATCAAGATATGCAAGCTCAAAGCAATGTTGTATCTGCGCTCCAGACACAAGTCCATTCCCTAACAGAGACCCTTTGTGAAATAAGGAGAAACATTGCTCAATGTCGTCAAGATATGCATGGTTTTGAAACCAGACTATCAGACATTTGCTATGTTGTTCAGGAGCCTAGGGGAAATGAAGGCGAGGGTTATGGTGCTCCATCGGATAATACAACATGAAAACGTAACAGTCAGGTCAAATGAACTGAGCTTCTGAACTTCTGGTGGTGCATTTATCTGCTAGACTGTTAAGTTTATGCCAACCTTCCTTTTGTTATATAGTTGTAATTTTTTTTGGTGCGATACAAAATTTATTCTTAACGTGCAGCCACCGCCTGAAGAAAAAAACAAGCCATTTTTGTATAGTGTAGGGTGTTCCCTATATTTGCACGGGTGGCGATCTTTGATGCCGAGTGGATGTAATCTGTGCAATCGCCTTAATAGCCTAGCATTAGTTTCGGCCTTATTTATTTCCAAGTCTTCTTTTCCCTGGTTTGCCAGTGGCCGCAACTACCATGGGCCATATACGGGCCGTAGGATCCATGGGTCTCCTACGGGCCGTCGATAAATGGGCATGTAATCGGTGGGCCTCGGGCCGTCGGATAAATGGGTCTACATGGGCCATAATCGGGCGTAATTGGTATCGGCCCAGCATGGTAACAGGTCGTTAACAGGCCGTAGGACAGCAAAGGCTTAATTCTATCACAGGCATAACGGGTCGTTAATGGGCCAGAATATAGGACGGGCTGGAAACGGCGCAACGGGTTAACAGGCCAGAAACAGGCCGACTCTTGCCATGGGCCGAATTTGGCCCATTAGGGTAACAGGCCAGTAACGGGCCGACTCTTGCCATGGGCCGAATTTGGCCCATTAGGGGAACATGCCAGTAACGGGCCGACTCTTGCCATGGGCCGAATTTGGCCCATTAGGGGAACATGCCAGTAACGGGCCGGAAGTAATCGAGGGCCGAAAAGGAGCCCAAGAACGTATGGGCCGTCAATAGGCCGAAAGCTAACACGGGCTGGAAACGGCCCATGTAAATCACGGGCCGTTAACAGGTATAAAGAAAATTACTGTTCATTATGGGCTAGAGTCACCGTGGGCCTTTACCTGGGCCGGCCTATTATGGCACACGAAAATCTTGTGGGCCTTTACCTGGGCCGACCCATTATGGCCCACGAAATCTTGTGGGCCTTTAGCTGGGCCAGCCCATTATGGTCCACAAAATCTCGTGGGCCTTTAGCTGGGCCGGCCCATTATGGTCTGCAAAATCTTGTGGGCCTTTAGTTGGGCCGGCCCATTTAAACTTGTTGGGCCGTGCCACGTGTCGACGTATCATAGGCGCCTTCTGTCCAGTGAGTGGATGACATCTGTCCCGACGATGAGCCGACACGTGTTTCCTCTAGCCAATGATGATTTTACACGTGGAAAATCCCCATTGGTCGGGGCTGTTAACAGGTTATCGGATCCAAAACCCGACCTGATAGCTTAACGGTGTTCCGTTACGGTGGATGCCACGTGTCGGTCACCGTTGACGAAAGCACTTCTGTGACGCGCGATTTATCATCATGGAAGTGGACACTTCCATGATGATAATTTTGGTAATGTCATGGAACACTTCTACGACAGCACAGGTATGACTATCTTGATTCTGTCATAAATTTGTCATGGATGTACATGCATGACAAAAAAGCGACCTACTGTGACAAACACGTATCATCACGGAAGTGTTTTTTTGTAGTGCATGTGGCGAATGGCTACCACTTAGTCACTTTGCGGCTTGACACCGCACTGATTGACGACGTGGGTCGTGGCGGAGTAGTTGGTGAGGTGGTTTTTGCCTTCGTGAGTCCCGGCAGGCCTTGCCGAGATGTCTTGGATGCTTTCTTCCAGGGTGACCCCGCCCTCGCCGAGCTCGCCTGCCAGCAAGGGAGGCTTTTCTCCTGGTGGCATCTCGCTTCTTTGGCTTGACCTTGGTCCTCTTGAGCTACATGTTGGTCCTTCGAAGATCTTGGTTTCTTGTACTCTGGCATGGGTTGGTGTTGTGATCTCGTTCCCGTTCTTGTGGACACTCTGGGGCAACAGACCTAGTGTGTGTTGCACCGACATGCGCTCCAAGTGATAGTAGGGGCAGCAAGGCACGTATTGTATTTTTGCCATCGAGGATAAAAAGATGGGGTGTACATCATGTTGCTTGAGTTTATTCCTCTACATCATGTCATCTTACTTAATGCGTTACTATGTTCTTCATGAACTTAATACTCTAGATGCAGGCAGGAGTCGATCGATGTGTGGAGTAATAGTAGTAGATGCATAGTTGTTTCGCTCTACTTGACACGGACGTGATGCCTATATTTCATAATCATTGCCTTAGATATCATCATAAATTTGCGCTTTTCTATCAATTGCTCGACAGTAATTTATTCACCCACCATATTATTTGCTATCTTGAGAGAAGCCTCTAGTGAAACCTATGGCCCCCGGGTCTATTTTCCATCATATAAGTTTCTGATCTACTATTTTGTAATCTTTTACTTTCAGATCTATAAACCCAAAACCCAAACATATTTACTTTAGTTTCATCTATCTCCATCAGATCTCACTTTTGCAAGTAACTGTGAAGGGATTGACAACCCCTTTATCGCGTTGGGTGCAAGTTGTTTGATTGTTTGTGCAGGTATTGGTGATTTGTGCATTGTTTCCTACTGGATTGATACCTTGGTTCTCTAACTGAGGAAATACTTATCTCTACTTTGTTGCATCACCCTTTCCTCTTTAAGGGAAAAACCAACGCAAGCTCAAGAAGTAGCATACGCCACCACCATTCTTCCCCACTCCGGTTATCAAACAGTGATTAAGGGGAAAGAGGTCCCCGAGGACGCAGCCAAACTAGTCTCCATTTTACCGCCTATTGCAACTATCCACTACGAAGGGAGAAGGGGCATGTCACGTCACCCAACTCCACAACCACACAGTTAACCAACAGTAATAACCTTCCGTCCAGAGTTAGCATGTGTTGGATGGCCGACTTCACCCAATGTTAAGAAGATTATCAACATAAACATGCAAAGAGGATATTAAATCCTAATATCAAACATCCTATTACACACTAGGGTTCATCCATACCCTAGGAACAACGGGTCTACTCACACATGGGAACGACTATCATCATAGTAATGGTAATGGAATACATGGATGAATAGATCAACCGATACACCGAAGGATCCACTAGGGTTCTTGATGTCGCAGATGATAAGGATGTGGATGATGATGACAATGAAGATGGTGCTGATGACTTCGTTCCCCTCGCAATGAGAGGAATCCCCTCCTTCTCCTTGTCGATCCTCCCACCGGATGGGCTCCGGTGGCTAGGGTTTTCCTTTCTGGATGAGTTTC
This sequence comes from Triticum urartu, assembly GCF_056163025.1. NCBI lineage: Eukaryota > Viridiplantae > Streptophyta > Magnoliopsida > Poales > Poaceae > Triticum > Triticum urartu. Next base: position 250,315,751 of record NC_141875.1, read on the forward strand.
TGGAGTTTCTGCATGTCTCATCCATGATCCACTTCGACAGAGTGAAAATAGCTGATCTCCCAGAGGCAGCAGTGTCAGTGTCAAAACCGGTGGATCTCGGGTAGGGAGTCTCGAGCTGTGGATCTAGGATCAATGGGGAACAAGGGACGAAGAACACGGTGTTTACCCAGGTTCGGGCCCTCTCTAAGAGGTAAAACCCTATGTCATGCTTGATTGTATTTGATGTGTATCGTATGGTTACAGAATCGATCTACCTCGAGATCAGGCGAGCTAAACCCTAGGTTGATGGGGTATTGGATGTTGCTCTAGCCCTAAAGACTAAAACCCTCCGATTTATATAGACACCAGTATGGTTAGGGTTACATACGGTAAATTACAATAAAGGAAAGACGATGCTAAATCTTGACTTGGAGAGCACACCACGGCTCCAAAGATCTTCTATCCAGCCACAATTCCATGCCCTAGCTTGGCTCCATAGCAGCCCATCGCTCTGGCCCATAAGCAATGGACCGGCAGCCCGAGGACTTCTTAATCTAGGACTCCCTCAGTAGCCCTCGAACTAGCCTCCAACGCCAGGGCTTGTGTCTAGTATCTGCATATACCATGGTCTTTGGCTTGCGAGGCGAGTTCTCCATTCTGTCATGTGTGTGCTTGGAGTCGAGTGATGTCTGGAATCTGGAGCATCTGCCTTACTTAGCCCTGAAGGACAAAGTGCTCAAATGTGAACAGTGCCCTCCTGTGACAACTTTTTAGTGAAGGGTCACGTCCTGTCAGAACACCGAATGGCTGGAAGTTCTTGATATGCAGCTCGAGGCCGCCCCTCCATTGGCATGTCTTATCAAGGCAGAGATACTGCCCCGCTTTTTAGGGGATATGATCAATGATTTCAATTCCCCCACCCGCCATAAATTCGTGAGTGTATCGGGAAGTGCAGAGGCCCGCGGAGTGGAAAAAGGAACCCTTGGATTCTCCGCGGCCCATAAAAGAGGAACAACTGCAGATACCAGCCTACGCCTTCTTCCACCTCTCGCTGTCGCTTTTCCAATCTCCGGAGCTCTAGCACCCTGCTTTACTCCTCCATTGAGGGACTCCTTCCCCACTTCTCCCCAGCTTCGGCCATGGCCGGATCTGGTGCCAACGGCAAGTGGGAGGCCTCTATCATCACCAATAGCAATATCAAGAGCTGAAGCGAGCTGGCTACTTACCAGCCGACATCGCTCACCAGGCCCCCAAGGAGGGGCAGGTCGTCCCCATGCCCAAGGCAGGCGAGAGGGTGGTGTTCCTCCCCCACTTTATCTAGGGGCTGGGATTTCCTCTACACCCCTTCGTTCAGGGGTTAATGTTTTTTACTTCGTGCGGGGATTAATGTTCTTTTATGGGATGGATTTCCATGATCTAGCCCCCAACTCCCTCCTCCATATTTTGGCCTTCACCATCGGTTGCGAGGCCCTCCTACGAGTTCAGCCGCATTTCAGCCTATGGTTGAAGGTGTTCAACGTCAAGCCAAAGGTAGTCGGCGGCGCCCAGGCGGACTGCGATGGAGCGATGATTACCAAGCTCACCCGAGTTCAATGACCGGTGGGCAAATTCATTGACACCGTCAAGGTGTGGTAGAAGGAATGGTTCTATATTACGGAACCACGGGATGCGGCCTGGACAACGGCTCCCAAATTCAGATCCGGTCCCACAGCGATATTGACCTCATGGACCAAGAAATTTCTTGACTGGGGGTCCTCTTTTGAGGTGTAGATGCTGCAAAAATGCATCTCCAACATAATGGAGACCGGCACCAAGCTGACCAATGTGATCTAGATAATGCTCGGTCGCCGCCTCCTACCCTGCCAGAAGAGGGCTAGTATGATGTAGTCCTACAAGCCTGAAGACCCGGCCACCGTGCAATACCTCTTCGGCACTACCCACGACAAGGTGTGGAGACTGCTATTCAATCCCCAGAAGGAGTGGCCGGTCGAGAAAGAAGACATTGGCCTCGATGACGCAAATCCCCCGAAGAAGGTAATTGATCTTTTAACCGATTTATATTCAGATGCTCATACTGCCCAAAGTTTAGTCTAAGTTTCTTTTTGTTGCTTCCACGGGGCTAGCTTGAGAAGGCCGAGAAGATCAGCAGTCCGGCTCCGCTGCCCGAAGAGCCTTGATCAGCTCTACTGGAGGACCTGATGATCGTATTTCCTTACAAGGCGCCAGAGAAGAAAGGAAAGAAGAAGAAGCATCTACCAAAGGCTAGGGGAGGCCTCCGCTTGAGAGATCGTCCGGATACCAAGGCTAGAGATGCTATGGCCCTGTCTACCCAAGATGGGGAGGAGGACGAAGGAGGAGGAAAGCGCCTCCTCTCACTCCAAGAAGAGGGCAGCGTCTGAAGACGTCGAGGAGGAACAACATCTTCGGACACCACAGACTCCTCATCGTAAAGCACCAATGTCGGTGTCAATACCGGCGGATCTCGGGTAGGGGGGCCCGAGTTGTGGATCTAGGATCAATGGCGAACAAGGGATGAGGAACATGGTGTATACCCAGATTCGGGCCCTCTCTAAGAGGTAAAACCCTACGTCCTGCTTGATTGTATTTGATGTGTATGGTATGGTTACAGAGTCAATCTACCTCGAGATCAAGCAAGTTTAACCCTAGGTTGATGGGGTATTGGATGTTACTCTAGCCCTAAAGACTAAAACCATTTGGTTTATATAGACACCAGTAGGCTTAGGGTTACATACGGTCGGTTACAATAAAGGAAAGATCATGCTAAATCTTGACTTAGAGGGCACACCACAGCTCCGAAGATCTTCTATCCGGCCACGAGTCCATGCCTTAGCTTGGCTCCATAGCATCCCATCAGTCCGGCCCATAAGCAATGGAAAGGCGGCCCGAGTACCCCTTAATCTAGGACACCCTCGGGCAGCGTGTCAAACGACCACTCATGTGAGCGCGCGCGGTCTCATGGAACGCCGTCGTTCGTTCTGGAAGCACGGTGACGGCGATTTCTTTGGCCTTCTTACTTGATTCTTTTATGGAAAGTCTTTATCACCTTTAATACGTGATTCCATTGCCAATTTTAGGGATTTTCTCCATTAAATGAATAATGCTCCAAAAACCTTTACCTGAGGGGTTATCAATAAAAAGAAGTGCATGAACGCAGTAAAATTCCACAAGGCCTACCTAGTAGGCACACACATATCGGTAAAAAGGTCTCATCATTTGGACTCATCATGGAGTCGGTGGCACGTAACTATAATCCATGGTTGGAAATTCAATCATCTTTGACCAAGGAAACCACCTGACCAACATCTGTCATACTGGCATAGCGGTGTTTGTACTCGATCCCATAGTTAACGGCTTTCATCTGACCCGAGTCCTCATGGATGGAGGCAAAAACTTCAACTTGATATATGTAGATACCATCAAGAAGATGCATATAGAACCAGGAAGGATCAAGCCCAGTAGTACCACCTTCAAGGGTATCATACTGGGAATTGAAGCACATTACTCGAGAAGGCTGACCCTGGACATAGTCTTTGACACACCTGAATTTTTTTGAAATGAAGAGTTAACCTTTGATATCGTCCCTTTTAGGAGTGGTTATCACACACTCCTCGGGAGAACAACTTTCACTCCTTTCCATATCGTCCCGCACTACGCCTATTTAAAGCTAAAGATACTAGGGCCTCACGACATCATAATAGTAAATGGTAACATGGAATGTTCTCTCTGAACAAAAGAGCAGAGCGTGGTCTTCACGGCCGAGGTTCAGCCTGCCGAGGAAGCATCTAAGGCCCAAGATGGATCAAGCAGCCGAGACCCCATGAAGCGTCCAAAGCCAGTTCATGGCTCATATGTCTCCAATGTATCTATAATTTTTTTATTGTTTCATGCTATTATATTATCAATATTGTATGCTTTATATGCCATTTTATATCATTTTGGGGAACTAATCTATTAACTCAGTGCCTAGTGTCAGTTCCTGTTTTTTTGCCTATTTATTTGTTTCGCAGAAAACCATACCAGACGAAGTCCAAACACGATGAAAATTTACGTGGTTTTTTATGGACCAGAAGAGACCCTAGAAGCTTCGGGGGAGGGCCAGAAGACCTACCAGGGGCCCAAAACTCAGCGGGGCGCCCCCAGGGGTGAGGCACGCCACCTGAGCTTGTGGGGCCCATGAGGCTCTGTTTGCCCTAATTCCAGCACTATAAATTCCCTAAAAGCTAGAAACCCCCGGAGTGAGACCCAAAACAATTTTATTGCCACCGCAAGCTTCTATTTTTTCGCGATCCCATCTGGAGGCCTCCGCCGATACTTTGCCGGAGGGGGAGTCGATCACGGGGCCATCTTCATCAACCTTGCTGCCTCCATGATGATGCGTGAATAGTTCCCACAAGACCTACGGGTCCATAGTAGTAGCTAGATGGCTCTCTCTCTCTCTCTCTCTGTTTTGATCTTAAATACAACGAACAGAGTAATGCTTGGAGCATGATGGCATAGTAGTAATAGTAGTAGATTTAGTAAGATTGATGGTCTACTTGTCTCGGACGTAACACCTATATATTGATCATGCCATGAATAACATCATAACTATGCAATTTTCTATCAATTGCCCAACAGTAATTTGTCTATCCAAAGTTACTATGCTCATGAGAGAGATGTCTCCAATGAACGCTATGGCCCCGGGGTCCATTCACTTTATATTTATTAAACCCCTAAAATAGTTGTTGTAATTTATTTACTTTTTCCTTTTTATATTATCTACCTACCACTATCAAATTTAATCCTTGCAATTAATGAGTATAAGGGCATTGACAACCCTCTTGCCCGTGTTGGGTGCAAGTATTTGCTTTGTGTGTGTACATGTACCGTTTATCTTATTTGCTTGGTGTTGCTACCTCTTGAGCACTGCATTGGTTTTCCCCGAAGAGAAAGGGATGATGCAGCAAAGTAGCGTAAGTATTTCCCTCAATTTTTGAGAACCAAGGTATCAATCCAGTAGGAGGCTACGCGCGAGTCCCTCGCACCTGCACAAAACAAATAAATCCTTGCAACCAACGCAAATAGGGGTTATCAATCCCTATAGGGCCACTTACGAGAGTGAGATCTGATAGATATGATAAGATAATATTTTTGGTATTTTTATGATAAAGATGCAAAGTAAAATAAAGGCAAAGGAAATAGCAAAGGAAATAACTGAGTAGTAGGAGATTGATATGATAAAGATAGACCCGGGGCATAGGTTTCACTAGTGGCTTCTCTCAAGAGCATAAGTATTCTACGGTAGGTGAACAAATTACTGTTGAGCAATTGACAGAATTGAGCATAGTTATGAGAATATCTAGGTATGATCATGTATATAGGCATCACGTCCGAGACAAGTAGACCGACTCCTGCCTGCATCTACTACTATTACTCCACTCATCGACCGCTATCCAGCATGCATCTAGAGTATTAAGTTAAAAACAGAGTAACGCCTTAAGCAAGATGACATGATGTAGAGGGATAGACTCATGCAATATGAAGAAAACTCCATCTTGTTATCCTCGATGGCAACAATACAATACGTGCCTTGCTACCCTTACTGTCACCGGGAAAGGACACCGCAAGATTGAACCCAAAGCTAAGCACTTCTCCCATTGCAAGAAAGATCAATCTAGTAAGCCAAACCAAACTGATAATTCGAAGAGACTTTCAAAGATAACCAATCATACATAAAAGAATTCAGAGAAGATTCAAATATTATTCATAGATAGACTTGATCATAAACCCACAATTCATCGGTCTCAACAAACACACCGCAAAAAGAAGATTACATCGAATAGTTCTCCACAAGAGAGGGGGAGAACATTGTATTGAGGTCCAAAAGGAGAGAAGAAGCCATCTAGCTACTAACTATGGACCCGTAGATCTGAGGTAAACTACTCACACTTCATCGGAGAGGCTATGGTGTTGATGTAGAAGCCCTCCGTGATCGATGCCCCCTCCGGCGGAGCTCCGGAACAGGCCTCAAGATGGGATCTCGTGGATACATAAAGTTACGGCGGTGGAATTAGGGTTTTGGCTCCTGTTCTGATCGTTTGGGGGTACATGGATATATATATAGGAGGAAGGAGTATGTCGGTGGAGCAACAGGGGACCCACGAGGGTGGATGGCGCGCCTGGTGGGGGTGGGCGCGCCCCCCTACCTCGTGGCCTCCTGTTTTATTTCTTGACGTAGGGTCCAAGTCTCCCGAGTCTTGTTCGTTGAGAAAATCACGTTCCCGAAGGTTTCATTCCGTTTGGACTCCGTTTGATATTCCTTTTCTTCGAAACCCTAAAGCAGGCAAAAAAACAGCAATTCTGGGCTGGGCCTCCGGTTAATAGGTTAGTCCCAAAAATAATATAAAAGTGGATAATAAAGACCAATAATGTCCAAAATAGTAGATAATATAGCATGGAGCAATCAAAAATTGTAGATACATTGGAGACGTATCAAGCATCCCCAAGCTTAATTCCTGCTCGTCCTCGAGTAGGTAAATGATAAAAATAGAATTTTTGATGCGGAGTGCTACTTGGCATAATTTTAATGTAATTCTTCTTAATTGTGGTATGAATATTCAGATCCGAAAGATTCAAGACAAAAGTTCATATTGACATAAAAGTAATAATACTTCAAGCATACTAACAAAGCAATTATGTCTTCTCAAAATAACATGGCTAAAGAAAGCTATCCCTACAAAATCATACAGTCTGGCTATGCTCTATCTTCACCACACAAAATATTTAAATCATGCACAACCCCGATGACAAGTCAAGCAATTGTTTCATACTTTTGACATTCTCAAAACTTTTTCAATCTTCACGCAATACATGAGCGTGAGCCATGGATATAGCACTATAGGTGGAATAGAGTGGTGGTTGTGGAGAAGACAAAAAGGGAGAAGATAGTCTCACATCAACTAGGCATATCAACGGGCTATGGGGATGCCCATCAATAGATATCAATGTGAGTGAGTAGGGATTGCCATGCAACGGATGCACTAGAGCTATAAGTATATGAAAGCTCAAAAAGAAACTAAGTGGGTGTGCATCCAACTTGCTTGCTCATGAAGACCTAGGGCATTTTGAGGAAGCCCATCATTGGAATATACAAGCCAAGTTCTATAATGAAAGATTCCCACTAGTATATGAAAGTGATAACATGAGAGACTCTCTACTATGAAGATCATGGTGCTACTTTGAAGCACAAGTGTGGTAAAAGGATAGTAACATTGTCCCTTCTCTCTTTTTCTCTCATTTTTTTTCTTTTCCTTTTTTATTTTTTTATTTGGGCCTTTTCTCTTTTTTTATGGCCTCTTTTTTTCGTCCGGAGTCTCATCCCGACTTGTGGGGGAACCATAGTCTCCATCATCCTTTCCTCACTAGGAAAATGCTCTAATAATGATGATCATCACACTTTTATCTTACAACTCAACAATTACAACTCGATACTTAGAACAAAATATGACTCTATATGAATGCCTCCGGCGGTGTACCGGGATATGCAATGACTCATGAGTGACATGTATGAAAGAATTATGAATGGTGGCTTTGCCACAAATACGATGTCAACTACATGATCATGCTAAGCAATATGACAATGATGGAGTGTGTCATAATAAACGGAACGGTAGAAAGTTGCACGGCAATATATCTCGGAATGGCTATGGAAGTGTCATAATAGGTAGGTATGATGGCTGTTTTGAGGAAGGTATATGGTGGGTGTATGATACCGGCGAAAGGTGCGCGGTATTAGAGAGGCTAGCAAAGGTGGAAGGGTGAGAGTGTGTATAATCCATGGACTCAACATTAGTCATAAAGAACTCATATACTTATTGCAAAAATCTACAAGTTATCAAAGCAAAGTATTACGTGCATGCTCATAGGGGGATAGATTGGTAGGAAAATACCATCGCTCGTCCCCGACCGCCACTCATAAGGAACGCAATCAAAAAATAAATCATGCTCCGACTTCATCACATAACGGTTCACCATACGTGCATGCTACGGGAATCACAAGCTTCAACACAAGTATTTCTCAAATTCACAACTACTCAACTAGCATGACTTTAATATCACCATCTTCATATCTCAAAACAATTATCAAGTATCAAACTTATCATAGTATTCAACACACTCATCAGAGAATTTCTTTATTCTTGAATACCTAGCATATTAGGATTTAAAGCAAATTACCATGCTATTAAGACTCTCAAAATAATCTAAGTGAAGCATGAGAGATCAATAGTTTATATAAAACAAATCCACCACCGTGCTCTAAAAGATATAAGTGAAGTACTAGAGCAAAATTATATAACTCAAAAGATATAAGCGAAGCACATAGAGTATTCTAACAAATTCTAAATCATGTATGGCTCTCCCAAAAGGTGTGTACAGAAAGGATGATTGTGGTAAAATAACAAGCAAAGACTCAAATAATACAAGACGCTCCAAGCAAAACACATATCATGTGGTAAATAAAAATATAGCTCCAAGTAAAGTTACCGATAGAAGTAGACGAAAGAGGGGATGCCTTCCGGGGCATCCTCAAGCTTTGGCTTTTAGGTGTCCTTAGATTATCTTGGGGGTGCCATGGGAATCCCCAAGCTTAGGCTCTTGCCACTCCTTGTTCCATAATCCATCAAATCTTTACCCAAAACTTGAAAACTTCACAACACAAAACTTAAAGTAGAAAATCTCGTGAGCTCCGTTAGCGAAAGAAAACAAAAGACCACTTCAAGGTACTGTAATGAACTCATTATTTATTTATATTGGTGTTATAATTACTTTATTCCAACTTCTCTATGGTTTATAAACTATTTTACTAGCCATAGATTCATCAAAATAAGCAAACAACACATGAAAAACAGAATCTGTCAAAAACAGAACAGTCTGTAGTAATCTGTAGCTAGCGCAAGATATGGAACCCCAAAAATTCTAAAATAAATTTCTAGACGTGAGGAATTTATCTATTAATTATCTGCAAAAATAATTAACTAAATAGCACTCTCCAAATAAAAATTACAGCAGTTCTCGTGAGCGCTAAAGTTTCTGTTTTTTACAGCAAGTTCAACAAGACTTTCCCCAAGTCTTCCCAACGGTTCTACTTGGCACAAACACTAATTAAACACAAAAAACATAACCAAAACAGAGGCTAGAAAAATTATTTATTACTAAACAGGAGCAAAAGTCAAGGAATAAAAATAAAATTGGGTTGCCTCCCAACAAGCGCTATCGTTTAACGCCCCTAGCTAGGCATAACAAGCAAGAATAGATCTAGGTATTGCCATCTTTGGTAGGCAATCCATAAGTGGCTCTCATAATAGATTCATAAGGTAATTTAATATTATTTCTAGGAAAGTGTTCCATGGCTTTCCTTAATGGAAATTGGAATCTAATATTTCCTTCCTTCATATCAATAATTGTCCAGTCGTTCTAAGGAAAGGTCTACCAAGAATAATAGGACATGAAGGATTGCAATCTATGTCAAGAACAATAAAATCTACAGGCACATAATTCCTATTTGCAACAATAAGAACATCATTAATTCTTCCCATAGCTTTCTTAATAGTGGAATCCGCAAGGTGCAAGTTTAGAGAGCAATCATCAAAATCACGGAAACCTAACAAATCACACAAAGTCTTTGGAATCGTGGAAACACTAGCACCCAAATCACATAAAGTGTAGCATTCATGATCTTTAATTTTAATTTTAATAGTTGGTTCCCACTCATCATAAAGTTTTCTAGGGATAGAAACTTCTAATTCAAGTTTTTCTTCATAAGATTGCATCAAGGCATCAACGATATGTTTAGTAAACGCTTTATTTTGACTACAAGCATGAGGATAATTTAGCACAGATTGCAACAAGGAAATACAATCAATAAAAGAGCAATTTTCATAGTTAAATTCCTTGAAATCCATAATAGTGGGTTTAGCAACATCTAGGGTTTTAATTTCTTCAATCCCACTTTTATCAAATTTAGCATCAAGATCAACAAATTCTGAATTCTTGGAACGCCTTCTAGGTAAAGGTGGATCATATTCAGTCCCATCATTATCAAGATTCATATTGCAAAACAAATATTTAATAGGGGACACATCAATAACTTTTAGATCTTCATCTTTATTTTCATAACAACTAGAAGAACATGCTCTTATAAAGGCATCTTTCTTAGCACGCATCCTAGCGGTTCTTTCTTTGCACTCATCAATGGAAATTCTCATGGCTTTGAGAGACTCATTGATATCATGCTTAGGTGGAATAGATCTAAGTTTCAAAGAATCAACATCAAGAGCAATTCTATCAACGTTCCTAGCCAAATCATCAATCTTAAGCAATTTTTCTTCAATCATAGCATTAAAATTCTTTTGCGAAGTAATAAATTCTTTAATAATAGATTAAAAATCAGAGGGCATCTTATTATAATTTCCATAAGAATTGTTGTAGGAATTACCATAATTATTAGAGGGATTGGCCTAGGATTGAAATTTCCTCTATACGCGTTGTTACCAAAATTGTTCCTACCAACAAAATTCACATCCATAGATTCATTATTATTCTCAATCAAAGTAGATAAGGGCATATCATTAGGATCATAAGAAACACTCTTATTAGCAAATAATTTCATAAGTTCATCCATCTTTCCACTCAAAACATTAATTTCTTCTATCACGTGCACCTTTTTATTAGTAGATCTTTCAGTATGCCATTGAGAATAATTAACCATAATATTATCTAGGATTTTAGTAGCTTCTCCTAAAGTGATTTCCATAAAAGTGCCTCCCGCGGCCGAATCTAAAAGATTTCTAGAAGCAAAATTCAATCCGGCATAAAAGTTTTGAACAATCATCCACAAATTTAAACCATGAGTAGGGCAATTACATATCATTAATTTCATTCTCTCCCAAGCTTGTGCAACATGTTCATGATCAAGTTGCTTAAAATTCATAATATCATTTCTAAGAGAGATGATCTTAGCGGGAGGAAAATACTTAGAGATAAAAGCATCTTTGCACTTATTCCATGAATCAATACTATTTTTAGGCAAAGACGAAAAACAAGCTTTAGCACGATCTCTAAGCGAAAAAGGAAATAGCTTCAATTTAACAATATCATTATCCACATCTTTCTTCTTTTGCATGTCACACAAATCAACGAAGCTATTAAGATGGGTAGCGGCATCTTCACTAGGAAGGCCAGAAAACGGATCTTTCATGACAAGATTCAGCAAAGCAGTATTAATTTCACAAGATTCAGCATCGGTAAGAGGAGCAATTGGAGTGCTAATAAAATCATTGTTGTTGGTATTGCTGAAGTCACACAATTTAGTATTATCTTGAGCCATCGTGACAAGCAAGCAAACTAACACACAAGCAAACAAAAAGCAAGCGGGCAAAAAGAGGCAAATAGAGAGGGAGGATAGAGAGAGAGGGCGAATAAAACGTCAAGGGTGAAGTGGGGGAGAGGAAAACGAGAGGCAAATGGCAAATAATGTAATGCGGGAGATAAGGGTATGTGATAGGTACTTGGTATGTTGACTTTTGCGTAGACCTCCCCGGCAACGGTGCCAGAAATCCTTCTTGCTACCTCTTGAGCACTGCGTTGGTTTTTCCCGAAGAGGAAGGGATGATGCAGTAAAGTAGCGTAAGTATTTCCCTTAGTTTTTGAGAACCAAGGTATCAATCTAGTAGGAGGCTACACGTGAGTCCCTCGCACCTGCACAAAACAAATAAATCCTCGCAACCAACGCAAATAGGGCTTGTCAATCCCTATAGGGCCACTTACGAGAGTGAGATCTGATGGATATGATAAGATAACATTTTTGGTATTTTTATGATAAAGATGCAAAGTAAAATAAAGGCAAAGTAAATAATAAAGGAAATAACTAAGTAGTAGGAGATTGATATGATAAAGATAGACCCGGGGGCCATAGGTTTCACTAGTGGCTTCTCTCAAGAGCATAAGTATTCTACGGTGGGTGAACAAATTACTATTGAGCAATTGACAGAATTGAGCATAGTTATGAGAATATCTAGGTATGATCATGTATATAGGCATCACGTCCGAGACAAGTAGACCGACTCCTGCCTGCATCTACTACTATTACTCCACTCATCGACCGCTATCCAGCATGCATCTAGAGTATTAAGTTAAAAACAGAGTAATGCCTTAAGCAAGATGACATGATGTAGAGGGATAGACTCATGCAGTATGAAGAAAACCCCATCTTGTTATCCTCGATGGCAACAATACAATACGTGCCTTGCTGCCCTTACTGTCACCGGGAAAGGACACCGCAAGATTGAACCCAAAGCTAAGCACTTCTCCCATAGCAAGAAAGATCAATCTAGTAGGCCAAACCAAACTGATAATTCAAAGAGACTTGCAAAGATAACCAATCATACATAAAAGAATTTGGAGAAGATTCAAATATTATTCATAGATAGACTTGATCATAAACCCACAATTCATCGGTCTCAACAAACACACTGCAAAAAGAAGATTACATCAAATAGTTCTCCACAAGAGAGGGGGAGAACATTGTATTGAGATCCAAAAAGAGAGAAGAAGCCATCTAGCTACTAACTATGGACCCGTAGGTCTGAGGTAAACTACTCACACTTCATCGGAGAGGCTATGGTGTTGATGTAGAAGCCCTTCGTGATCGATGCCCCCTCCGGCGGAGCTCCGAAACAGGCCCCAAGATGGGATCTCGTGGATACATAAAGTTACGGCGGTGGAATTAGGGTTTTGGCTCCTGTTCTGATCGTTTGGGGGTACGTGGATATATATAGGAGGAAGGAGTACGTCGGTGGAGCAACAGGGGGCCCACGAGGGTGGATGGCGCGCCTGGTGGGGGTGGGCGCGCCCCCCTACTTCGTGGCCTCATGTTTTATTTCTTGACGTAGGGTCCAAGTCTCCCGAGTCTTGTTCGTTGAGAAAATCACGTTCCCGAAGGTTTCATTCCGTTTGGACTCCGTTTGATATTCCTTTTCTTCGAAACCCTAAAACAGGCAAAAAAACAGCAATTCTGGGATGGGCCTCCGGTTAATAGGTTAGTCCCAAAAATAATATAAAAGTGGATAATAAAGCCCAATAATGTCCAAAACAGTAGATAATATAGCATGGAGCAATCAAAAATTATAGATACGTTGGAGACGTATCAGGTGTCTCCTATTGGTTCAATAAACTTTGGTTCTCAACTGAGGAAAATATTATCTACTACTATACTACATCACCCTTCCTCTTCGGGGAAATCCCAAAGCCTATCACAAGTAGCAGAAGAATTTCTGGTGATGTTGCCAAGGAGACTTCACCAAAGAAGTTGAGGTTCCTTCACACACATTTATCATTTACTTGCTCTAATTTTTATTCAGCATTTTATTTGCCCTTTTATTTGCCTTATCTTTGTCACCAAAGAAGTGGAGTCACTTCAAGCTTTCTACTTTGGTCATCTTCAATCCGTTTGTGCTCGTGCTGAAACCCCAACTAGTTTAGTTGAGGGAAAATCATTAGATGAGCATGCTCATTTTGTGTGTGAAGAGAACTCCAGAGACAACATTGTGTTGAAGACCAAAGAGATAGAGCCATCTAGGAAATCACTATGGACCCGTAGGTCTGTAGTAAACCACTCACACATCATCAAAGGTGCAGCAAGATGTAGAGGCCCTTCGTGATCGATTCCCCCTCTGGCAGAGTACCGAAAAAGGCCTCCAGTTGGGATCGCTTAAGAACAGAGACTTGCGGCGGCGGAAAAATTATTTCGGTTGATGCTCTTGGGGTTTTCCAATATTTGGGAATCTATAGCACTGGAATTAGGTCAAACGGAGCCATGAGGGGCCCACAAGGCATCAGAGCGCACCAACCCCTTCCCCAAGGGCGCGCCCTGTTGCCTTGCCATCTCATCGTAGGTCTTCTGGTCCTCCCCCGAAGCTTCTAGGATCTCTTATGTCTAGAAAAAATCGTCCAAAAGTTTCATCGTGTTTGGACTCCATTTGCTATAGATTTTCTGTAAAAAAACAAAAACAAGCAGAAAATAACAATTGGCACTAGGCACTGAGTTAATAGGTTAGTCCCCGAAAATGGCATAAAATTACATAAAAATGTCTAATATTGATAATATAATAGCATGAAACAATCAAAAATTGTAGATATGTTGGAGATGTATTAGCATCCCCAAGCTTAATTTTTGCTCGTCCTCAAGTAGGTAAATGATGAAAACAGATTTATTTTTTATGTTGAATGCTACCTATCATGTAATATTTTACGGTATAAATATTTAGAAACGATGAAGTGATTGATATCAACATAATTATATCCATGAATACAAGAACATAAGCATTACTTATTCAGAATATACGATGCTTAACGAATGTTATCCATACTGATTGAATTATGTAAGCATGGCATGACTCCACCTTCACCGCATAAGTATAAATCATGAGCACACCGGTGTCAAGTCAAGCAATTGGATCATACTTTTTCATGCGCTTCAACATTTTCAACTCCACTCAATACATGAGCATGAGCCATGGACATAGCACTACGGGTGGCATAGAATGCGGTGGTAGAGATTAATAAGGGAAGACAAAAGTGGAGAAAGTCTCGCATCAACTCGGCGGATCGATAGGCAATGGAGAGGCCTTTCAATTGATATCAATGCGAGGAGTAAGGATTGCCATGCAACGGATGCACTAGAGCTATAAGTGTATGAAAGTTCAATACTGAAACTAAGTATGTACATCCAACTTGCTTGCTCATGAAGACCTCGGGCATTTGAGAAAGCCCATCATCAGAATATACAAGTCAAATTATATAATGAAAAATTTCCACTAGTATATGAAAGTGACAAATCAGGAGACCTTCTATATTAAGAACATGGTGCTACTATGGTTCAGTGAACTGGAGAACTCATTACTATTTCTCTTTTCTCACGATTTTCTTCAACTAGATGTGCAATTTCTACGAGAAAGTTTGTGTTCCCACTGCTGACAATAACTACAGCAGAATCAAACTGCCCTTTGTCAAGGAATTCCTAGATAAAACATGTAAGTTTGTCGTGTATTCATTTTCTCCCATTCCGTTTGAATTCTCAAACAAATGGGTTGCAATAATTTTTATTCACTTGAAGTAACTCATTGTTGTGTTCTAAATGGATGCAGACTCTGTAGTAATTGAGCTAAGTGGAAGTACGGTAAGAAACTGCAACATGACGAGCTGAAAAAAAACAAGAGGGTCTTCAGTTTGCACAAAAACTTTGACAAGTTAGCAAGGATCACTATTTGCCAGTAACTATGTGAACATGGTAGTTGCTCACTGAATAATTACCACCCAGTAAAAATCATTGGATTGATTTTGAACAACAATTTTTCTTCTGTTGTTGGTTCAGTATATATTCTCGTCTTCTGACATTATTTATTTTGTCCACATTTTTTGTTCATGAGAAGAAGTCCATTTATTGGTCCAAATAACATTTATCCTAGGGAATATATACATACCCCTAGGGTACAATAAAATAAGAAAGAAGAAAATGAACATGTTCATTTTTTCCTTGCAACAAAGGAACCGATCAAAAGAAAAGAAGGAAAAAAGAAGAAACAAGGGGACAAATCAGAAGAATTAATAACCCAACCAGAAGAAACAAGTGTGTGTGCGACAAAGGAATTCAAAATACTACAGCAACTCGCGTAACAAAGGAATTCAAACCCGACTAGATCGGGCCACTTGCGAGGGAAAGATACAACTCACGTGAAGGTATAGACGCACCTGGTTCTAGCCCCGAACCAAGAAATTTTTCAGTTAATCTCATCTATCTACTCATTTACTCCCTCCTTTCCAAATTACTTGTCTTGGATTTGTCTAGATACGGATGTATCTAGACTCATTTTAGTGCTAGATATCTCTGTATCTAGACAAATCTAAGACAAGTAATTCGGAACGGAGGGAATAGATCTCATCAACCTAATAGAATTATGCCTCGTCTTATTATTGTCATTGGCCGCACTCAATATCGTCTATGCCATCCGTGGACGTGAACTAGGGACATGATTGGTAGCCTTCCCGAGAGAGTCTGGCTTAGCTCAGTCTAGCTCAATGAAGGCTAGTTGAGGACATACAGACGGAAAACTAACATCTGCACATTATTTAGTTGCTCGCATCTAGTCTTGCATTAAGGGAGCAATTTTGGCATAGAGTTTGGTTGTCTGCATTGGTTCGGCTCACACAAATACACAGTGTTTGGTTGGATACGCGGGATATGAGTAAGAGCTAGTACTTATGCTTAACACACACGGTTACACTATGCCTTGCGACTGCGATGGACAGTGGCCGTGGCACCGCGTCCGACAAGACGAGCACGAAAGATCGAGCGAGCGTTCCTGCCGGCGCCGCGGCAAACTAGTTGTTAGCATCGCCGCCGTAGAGAAAGTTCGTGTGGAAGAGCGCTCAAGCAGAGGACGAGGGAGGAGAAACGCAGTGTGTGTCGGACCATGGCGACTATAGTGGACAGTGGTCGTGGCGCCGCGTCCGACACGACGAGCATGGAATCGTGTGTGAGTGACCCCGTCGGCGGCATGGTGAACTAGTTGCTAGCCTCGTCGCAGCAGAGAAAGTCTGCACAAAGACAGTGGACGGAGGAGGAGAAATGCAGTGCTCGCGCCATGGCAGCTTCAGTGCAGTAGGACGAGAGAGAGGAGGCCGATATGACCGACGCTGAAAACGACTCCAGTGTAGTTGGACGCGGGAAAGGAGGTCAACGGGAACGGTGACGGCGTCGAGACGGAGGAATAGGAGGGCTCTGAAGTAGAGGACAGAGGAGAATAAATACAATGTGCGCGCTATGGCGGCGTCAGTGCAGTACCATCATGGAGAGAAGGCCGAGATGAACAACGACTACAATGACGCCACTGCAGCAAGACGCAAGAGAGGAGATTGAGAAAAACCACGCCGGCCTAGAAGAATGACTAAGTAGTGTCTTAAATCACACGACACATATGCATATGTACAATCATGAGGAAGCTGTAAATCTTCTAGTTTACGATCCTTGAAACAGAAGACTTCTAACAAGAATGTCACGTGGAACTGCGAGATTAGGCTACTGGTTAAAGGAAATTTTGAACGGTCAATCGTGTGTGACGAATTTGACAAAATTCATCTAAAATAACTCCAAACGTGAACACAAAATTGAGCATTTACGGTCGATGAAACTACTAACCGATCGCAAAAATGAAACTATAACATCGATGTGCATCTTTTTCGTGTAGAGTTTATCTCGAATCGAAGCACCGTTGTGTAGATTAGAAGGAAGAAGTAAGAAACAAGATTAGGGAGGAGCTTAAAGGTAGAAGAAGATAACACGTACAGGTTGTGTACATGCCCGCATCCCTCCAACCTCCTCTCATGCAAGGGGCCCATCCATGTGCGCTCGCTGTGGCTCAGCTCAGCCTGGCATTGTAAACTGCCGATCCGAGCGTTCTCAACGAGACAAGCCTAGAAGTGCTTTAAACTTCGTGCGATACAGGCTGAACAGTATATGCGGGCAACCAAATAGGCCGGATTCTTCCCGCACGGACCTGGTTGGGGCTAATGCAGTCAACCAAACACATCCTAGATGTTGCCAACTATTGCTCAAAAAGAAAAGAAAAATGTTGCCAACTCTGACAATAAGGGCATCTCCAAGGCGGACTCGTAAACCTCCCGCAACTGTCTGGACAGTAGAAGTCATCCAACGTCGATGTGTATCCGTCCATGGAGCGGTCCGGACGCAATTTCTCCCGTAAACTGGAGACAAAAGTGGGGAGGTTTGCGGGACTCCGGGCCGCTCCCAAGCCCGCTTCTGACCGCCTTGCCCACCAAAAAAACCTCCTCCTCCCGCGTGCGCTTCCGCCCGGCGTCACCTGCCCACATTCATGCCACTGTAGAGCGCGCCGCTCCGCATTGAAGACGACTCAGGGCGGACACGACCTCTCACTGCCTCCACCAATGAAGCGGTGCGCCGGCCGAGGGCGCCGCCTGCTGCATGCCCGGCTAGACACGCCTCCTCGCTGCATTCATACATCTCCATTAACCCCGCATGGAAGCGAGAAACCTACTCCGGCCACACGTCCGTTCAGGAGCAGGTTGGCATTAAACGCCACCCTGGCCGAGCTCCTCCCGTCCTCCCTCTATTTAAACAATGGCACGCGCCGGGCAAGAATCACACCCCTCCGTCGCTCCCCCCATCTCCTCTTTCACCATTTTCTCCACTATTTCGATGGCATCCAACGGGCAGGAAGAGGAGTTCTCCGGCATAAAAGTCGGCATGGTGGCCCACCGAGCCCGGCGGATACGAGCGAGGCAGCTCGCTGCTCCACCTTCCTCCCTTAGGCTGCCGGAGCAAGTTGCCGCCCCAGTCCATTGTGTGGTTTAGCAACTCGCCGCTCCAAGCTAGCTCGCGGAGGAGTGGCGAGTTGCTCCAGGCCGGCACGGAGGGGAGCACGACGGGACGGGCATGGACAACGTCATGTCATACCGCCCCTCCAGTGCCTACGACCGCGCCATCCACCGTCGACGCGCGCGTA